>NC_140589.1:572885354-574135354 GCF_964204655.1 Triturus cristatus | reverse complement strand
AATAGATCCGGAAAGCCAATATTTATTCGGATTTAGTTTAAATGGACGTAGCTTTAAATTCTCACGCGCACCTCAAGGATTTACAGAAAGCCCCAGCATCTATAGCCAAGCACTGAAACGAGAACTAGATAGTATCCACATGCCAGTTAACACTGCTCTGCTCCAATACGTCGATGATTTGCTGATCACCGCAAGAAGCGAATCAGAATGTGAAAAAGCATCACTGACAGTTTTAAAATTTCTAGCCGAAAAGGGACACAAGGTGTCCCCTTCTAAGCTGCAATTCTGTGTCCAGCGAGTTGTTTATCTTGGACACTCGCTGTCCAAGGAGGGAAGGCAGCTTACACCAGACCGCATTCAGTTAATAGCTAACATGCCAATACCCAAGACACAAAAGGAGGTGCGGGCTTTCATAGGCCTCACTTCATACTGTAGACAGTGGATCCCGCAATATGCATTTCTAGCAAAACCACTCATCCAGTTGACAACCCAGGAGGCAGCCACATCGACTGTTCTCCCTTGGACTCAGGAACATACACAAGCTTTTGAAAGCCTAAAGAAAGCTTTATGTCAAGCACCTGTTTTAGCAACGCCATGTTACAGAAAACAGTTTACACTCTTTGTTACAGAACGCGAAGGTTCTGCTTTGTCAGTACTCACACAGGAACAAGCAGGAGCACACAAACCATGTGCTTATTTTTCTAGTACATTAGATCCCGTAGCTCAGGCTTTGCCTGCATGCCTAAAATCAGTAGCAGCGACAGCTTTAGCAATTAGACAAAGCGATGCCATAGTGTTAGGACATCCATTGACAGTTCAAGTACCACACACAGTAGAAGTCCTTGTGAATAGAACGCAAACACAACACTTGACTATAGCACGACTTACAGGGTATGAACTTACATTGTTTCAGCCACATATAGAAATCAGACGCTGTAACACATTGAATCCTGCCACACTTTTGCCAGTAACCGGAACAGACCCACTAGCTCATGACTGTATTGAAGTTATTACTATAACGACAAAACCCAGACAAGACTTGACAGATGTCCCATTGTCAGATCCAGACCTGACGTTGTATGTAGATGGTTCATGTATGAGAACGAATACAGGAGAGTTAGTGGCTGCTTATGCAGTCACAACAGATACAGAAGTCATTGAAACTAATCGTATTAATACTTTGTCAGCTCAAGCCGCAGAGCTCATCGCTCTGACACAAGCCTGTATTCAAGCCACAAGTAAAAAAGTCAACATATACACTGATTCACGTTATGCATTCGGAGTTGTACATGACTTCGGCGTGCTGTGGCGAGAGAGAGGTTATTTAACTTCCCACGGTGCCCACATTCAGCACGGACCCCTCATTCATGCCTTATTAGATGCAATACATCTACCTACTGCAATATCAATTATGAAATGTAAAGCTCATACGAAAGTTACTGATATCATTTCTCAAGGCAATGATCTAGCCGACAGAACAGCTAAACAGACTGCTCAAACTCAGACTCCCGACATGACAAAGACAATAGTCCCGATACCGACACATTGTATGACAGTTAAAGATCCTACTCTTGACGTAATTGACATACAGACACATGCTACACAAGACGAAATAAAGAAATGGACTGAATTAGGAGGGATCCAAACGGACCAGGGATGGATGATGAAGGAAAAGTCTGTGTGGTTCCTTCCTGATTCAATGGTCCAAGTTATAATTAACACTACACATAGTCCAGCACATCTCGGAGAAAAAGCTATGCTAGACAGCATTCAACACATTTGGTTCAATAAACATTTACGAGCAGCAGCAAAGCAAAAAGTCCGTACCTGTATGATCTGTTGCCAGTTTAACCCAGGAAAAAGCGTTCCCGTAGAACAGGGTGGATTTCATCCTCCTGATCACCCTTTTGAAGTGCTCCAGATGGATTATATCCAGATGGAACGATGTCGAGGATTCAAATACGTTCTTGTAGTTGTCTGCGCTCTGTCCCGTTGGACGGAGGCATACCCGGTTTCAGATTACACTGCCCCGACCACTGCCAAACAGTTAGTTCGAGAATTCTTCCCACGATACGGTTTACCACGTGTTGTCTACTCAGATAACGGCCATCCGTTCTCATCCGAATTAATGAAACATGTCTCACTTCTGTTAGGATATCAGTGGAAATTCCACTGTGTCCGACACCCCGAGGCAGCAGGTCTCGTAGAAAGACATAACCAGATACTGAAAATCAGATTGTCCAAAATATGCAGAGAGAAAGGTGTCGACTGGGTAGTAGCATTACCAGTTGCACTCTTTTACATGAGAATGGTAGCACACTCTCGAACAGGGCTATCCCCGTATGAGGTGATCTTCGGCAGACCACCAAATATGTGGGGGACGCCCATACCACGCAAAATAACTGATGTTGACTGTAATATGCTGACAGATTATTTGGCTTCCTTGATGTCTGCACTACAATCTTGTCGTTCACAGGTAGCTGCAGCCTTTCCCGACAACACTGAGGTGAAACCCCATGACATAGTTCCCGGTTATATTGTATTTGTGAGAAATTTCGACCGAAAGACTCAGCTGGAGCCCAGGTGGAAGACACCCAAGTTGGTTCTGCTAACCACAAGGACAGCCGTGAAGATCGAGGGCCGCAAGGGCTGGATTCATTCAAGTCATATCAAGAAATTTCATGGACAATACTCGGATATAGACATTGTGCCCTGCACTCCCTCACAGACTGATTCAAAACTTCCTTTGGTTGAAAAGACTGAAACAGAACTTTACAAAGTTAAGTTGAGGCCTAGAACGTCAGACGGTTTGATTGTTTAAGTCCTCTCCTAGGTGAAGCGGTTGAATCTGTCTCTGACATGTATCCTCTAGACCTGAATCATGGACAGTCGCGAAAAATGATGAAACGACAGGCGTATTGTAAATCACTGCGTAGCCATTGTATAGTGACATTATTAATTTTGTTTTCCTTAAGTCTTTTAATAATTATTACAAGTATGTTGTTGCACATATATTACCCTATTGCCCGAAATGTTCACAATGTTATTGCAGAACATTCTTTTAGTGACTTACCCCCGCATGAATTGTCTTATAGACTTGCGCTGCGCAATAATACTTTCATTAGTATGTTACATCATTCCCATCAGACTAGTAATGCCACTAATTGTTGGGTGTGTGGCCGGCTCCCTCCTTATCAGAATTATGAAGGAGTCCTGCCATTCTTTCCACATCCATTTACACATAACGGCTCCTGTGGAGCATGGTTTAGTTTAATCAATTCCATAAACTCAGACACAGCAGTTTACCAAGATCAGTGGGTATGGGGAAACCTGAACCTAGTTTTACTCAAGGTCTGCTATCCTGACAAGGAGGGTCGCCCCAAAAGAACAGGAACTGATCTAGAAAATGAAGTATATGGATTAGGTAATTTTACACCTAATCTCATGATTCTAAATGTCGTATCCGAAGTTGAACTAGTCTTACCCACCATGTCAGTATTCCCAGCGAAGGGTGAATTGTGTGTAAGAAAGGTTGGTTCCATACATATGGGCCATAGTAAGTGTACTACTACAGTAGAATTCAGTGATCAAGGCAAATCTTCATTCAGAGCTTATCGCCACTCCTACTTTATATGTGGTCAGACTGCATATATGCGTCTACCTCTAGATTGGGATGGTACCTGCTACATTGCATTCCTTTTGCCACCTGTTTTCCTAGCTCCTCCTGATTATTATAGAAATATTCATTTAGTACACAATAGAGAGCGGAGAGATCTCCCAATTGTCGATTATACTGAGACGGCATGGGACAAGTATGTAGATTTCAATAAAGGCATCTTTCCCTATATAGGTACAGTTACCAATAGTAAGCTGATACGTAGATTAACTAGAACCCTTGAAGCAGTAGTGAATGAAACTATTTCCGCCTTAGGCAATTTAACAGAAGAGCAGTCTGCTATGCGGATTGTTGTGCTTCAAAATCGTCTTGTCCTTGACGTCATCTTGGCTGATAGAGGCGGAGCTTGTAGGGTCATCGGATCCAGCTGCTGCGTATTCATACCAGAGAATTCGCCATCTGTATATAAAGCTATAACTCGCCTTCACAAGATTGTAAGCCAGATACACCAGAACCCAGGCACTTGGACTTGGTCCAGTTGGTTTTGGAGTGTGATATCAGCCTGGGGATGGAGAGTTCTATCCTTCCTAGGTATTGGCCTTCTCATACTATTCAGTTGCTGTATATGTCTACAATGTGGACCAGCGATTTGTGGTCTGTGTGCCACATCGTGTATTCCACCACCAAGATTTCATTCAAGATCCCGGAAGAAGAAAGAAGAACAAATGATGCTATATGAACAGATCAATGGATTAATGAAGATTGATATCTCTTAACGGGCAAGTAGGGGACAAGGAGGGAATGTGGAAATATGGATTTTTCTGGTCAGTTATGTCCCCTATCTTGGACCCCAACGGTTCTATGCGCATGTCACAAGTACATGTATGTTCCCTCCAGTTCCAGTTATAAAGACGCAAACACATGTGCGTCCACCGTCAACATGTCCTCTGTCAGATCCGCCATGAATAGGCCGGATATTCCATCCCTAAGTATGAAAGGCTACCGGTTTTATATGGTTCACTTATGCCATTTTACAGTCCAGGCAAGTAGGCCCTGATTCTGTCATCAAACTCTTCTTGCCTTCTGCCTCTGAAAGCTCCAGTCTGAGCCTGCATCTGTGACCATGAACTTTGTCTCATTCTCTGCGCGGCTCACGAAGTCTGACATCAGCCTATTCTCTGCCAAGAACTGTATTTCACCTTCGAGTTATCTGCTTCCCCCTCAGCCGATGCATTCCTGCCTAGTAGTTTAAGTAAACATTCTTCCAGTTACCAAGCAAAGGGCCCGGCTTCTCTGCCCTCATGCAAGTAATTCATAGTCCTGTTACTATGGAAGATTCCTGCCCTCGCATTTAGTGTAGACGCCTAGACGCTTGTACACGCACGCACAGTCAGTATAGAACAGATTCTGTCCGAAAGTCCTTCTTTTATGGATAACATAGTTCTTTAAACATAGGATGTTAGATATGATTCGGGACTAGGTTGACTTGACCCCCCAGACTTCTTGTCTCCACATGTAGAGCTAAATGTCAAGTCCCCTTCACCCCCTAGTTACACGTCATACTGCTGCGCGCGCCTCTATGCCAAGTATTATCTTATAGATCCACCTATAGGTGACATCACAACCAATTATGTTCCTTTTTACTCCTTGTTCCACCCATTTTTTGCTACGCAGACAACTCGTCATTTTCCTTATCAATTGTTACGCCTATTGCATTCGCTTCATAGTAATATATGTACTATAAAAGTCATTTCATGTCAATAATGTATGTACTTCACTTCCTGAACCTCCGGGGTGATGGAACTTGAAGCATCCGATTATAATCGATTATTGGAATAAAGCCCATTCCGAACCTCTAATACCACGGATTCTGCCTCTCATTTTATTGAGCTATTTTATTATGTTTCTGTATCAAATTCAGTCCCGGTAAAGGAAAATTATTTACCACAGGGTGACAGCTTGCGCTATACAAATACGCCATACATACATACATACATACATGATGTTTAGCCCATTAAATATTTATCCTGTTACAATCGTACATCCGTTTTTAGTGCATGGGTTCACTATATTTGATCATGTCTCAATCACAACACAACCCATTCATCATCGTAGTGCGAAGCCACTCACCAGTCGATGTTGGGCCTCTCATTCCACGAGTGTTCGCGGCTGCGGGGGTAACCCTGTAGTCACACTTTTACATTGTTAAAAACTGAAGAAAGATTCAAGGGGAAAGAATCACAGTGCACTTGTTAAGTAATGGCCGGGCAATGTTGCGGCTGAACCGAACTAGCTCTGCTCATTTTTACGCACATTCACTTTTTACTTACTACATGAAGTGCACCTCTTCGGTACCGTGACTTTTGGCTCTGTGAACTTCAGATACTGAAGAGCGTGTCTTTTTATATTCATCTTTGCTGGCATCTGTAGCTTGATCAGGAGGGTCGCCCTGCCCACGTCGCGTTGCATGACATCATAGTGATGCCAATTCGGTACGCTCGGATGGTATGGAACTACAGAAAGCCCAAGGAGTCATAGGGCTTGTAGTTTATTATGTTAGAAGGGGGGTTTTCAATTGTGTACTAGATTTATGATGATATTCTAGTCACTGTGACATTTGAATATTAGAACAAAAAGTGCGTGGGGCACTTGTGTTCACCCTGGATATGAGAATTAGGTATCTGGTGGCTTATATGTTTGTCAGACTGGTATATTCACTGACTGATCAGTAAATATACATATTGGTGAATCAGTGGACATTTTACCACTGATATGTTGTCAACCTACAAGTCCCACTGGATATTTAGACAATCTCATTTAATTGGGAACTGAGGAGTGGTTGTTGATCATGTGCAATCTGTGTGCCAGTGAGGTTGATTGAGTGTAACTGGCCCAGACCTAACTGTAGGTATGATTGATGTCATCTAACTAGTGGTATTATTCATCTTGGGTGTCTATACGTCGTTAGCATGTACATCATTCCTGTTTCTACTGATCACATAGCGGTGCTTAATGTCTGTGAGTAGCGGTACATGTGATGTAATGTAAGGAAGAACCAGAGGATCCTTTAAGTTCGGGTCAGCTGGCCCCACGGGATCGCATTGTTGAATCCCAGACTATGCGTATTGTGCGTGTAGATCCAACATTGGTTTTTTTCCAGTAATCTCTGGGCTAGTCCTATGCCGCCCTTGATTTTTTTGATCACTGTCCATTTAGGATCCTGATCTGTGTGTCCCATTTCTACATAGTGAGCAGTAAGTCTGGTTGATGTCCTTGCACATCAAATAATGCTTCTGTGTTCACTTATACGTATTTTCATCTTCCTGTTGGTCATTCCAATATATTGTTGGTCACATGGACATGTGATCATGTAGATAACGTTGTTAGTGTTACAGTTAGTATGTGTCTTTGCTTCCATGGAGAGGGGAGGCCTAAATCAATAATGTTTGTTTGTGCTGTAAGAGAGCATACCATGCAGGAGCCACAGGGGGTAGGGTCCTTTTACTTGTGGTTTGTCCCATAGGGTCATTTGGGTCTCCTGTTGGCCTTTCCAGCTGTTGCTGTGTACCAACATGTCCTGAATGCTCCTATTTCATTTAAATGAGAACAAAGGTTTATTGTAGGGCAGTTGGTTGAAGGTTCGAATGTGCCATTTTCTGTTTAATATGTTCTTCATGATACTCGAAGAAGAATTCTAACTGGTAACACATATCAGTTAGTTGGTTTCCTCCTTCACATTGGTTTCAGGTAATGCAGACCGGGGAGTATTAAGGGCTCATTTCTGGGCCGTTCTATGATTCTTTTTGGGTATGCATCTTTGTGTCAACATGTGGTGTGATGTATTACTAGAGATGGATGCAGGGTCTACTTTAGCCTATTGTTGTCTCTTTGTGATAAAGAGAAGTAAGCCGTCTTGACATACCTAAACCTTCCCTTTTTATACATATACTTCAACCCTAAAGTAGGCCCTGAGTAACTCACAGGGCAGGGTACAGTGTATTTCAAAGGCAGGATATGTACTTTTAAACTTTATACGTCTTGGTAGTGGAAAACACCCAATTTTGTTTTTCACTACTGCAAGGCCTATCTCTCCAATGGGATAACATTGGGATTACCTTATAACATCTTTTAAGTGTGACTCCCAATTGGGAAGAGATTGGCATTTCAAGTTTAATGTCATTGAACTCATAATTCAACATCACAATTTAAGGTGCAATTGGATTTTAAATTCCAGTTTAGCAAATGTCACTTTTAGAAAGTTGGCATGTACTTACTTTTGCAATTTGGTGCCTTCTGCCTATATCTGGAATACATGTCTGTGTTGGGTGAAAGCTGGCTTCCTGCATTCTCTCTAGACATCCCACACAAAGGAAGGGTAGGAGTGCCTGAGTGGTCATCTGCATGCAGATGGACCATCCTGAGAAGGATGGTAGAGAGAAGCTGACACTTATACCTGGAAGGGATGTGTACTGTCCTTACACAAAGGATTGATCACCCCTGTAGTGTGTATTGAGCCAGGTGTAATGATATTTAGAATTATATATTGACCATTGGCTCAATTTGGCATAGCTGACTCCATTTTCTGTGCTGACTCCATCTTGTGTAACAGACTCCATTTTCTGTGCTCGCACGTAGCTGCAAAGAGTGGAGGGATGCTTTTGCTCTTCACTTGTTTTCGCTCCCCATCGATCAGAGTGAACTGGAACATGTTGTGTGGGATGCGTGCTTGGTACCTTTCAGGGAATGTGTGGAATGTGCAGCTCTGTCTCGGAGTCAAAATACAGGAGCCTGGTCAGCTTCTGTCTTGACCTTGACAGACCAGTACGGCCAGCTCAATTTTTCACAACAGAAGAAAGGGTGCAAGGTTTCTAGAACCTTTGCCTCAATTGAGTAAAAGGTTTAAAGCCGGAGAGTGTTGACAGACGAATTGGAGCTCACTTGTGGAGTAGACGTACTGTCACAAGACGAACGGAACTTCAGTCCTAAAAAACGAGTCCATTGCCTGGCTGTTACCGGGCTCCTCCAGCTTGAATTGGCAAGGATGTCGAGTGAACAATCAGGTGAGGTGTTTTGTTTCTGACTAGAGCCATTGTGATCCATGGTTCCAGTGACTGTTGTCATATGAGGTGTTTTCTTTGTGATGTATGAGTGAGTCCGAGTGCACATCCAAGGTCAATATTTGATGTATTTAGTGTATATATCTTTCTGATTTCTTGCAGGATGTCCAGTCTTATTTGCTGCTTGTTTATTCATTATCATTATTCATGCATTTAACTGTCACATTTACCAAGTGTGTTATTATTGTTTGCATAAAAAATATATATATATCTATATCTCTATATGCATTTGAATGTTGTTAATTTGTCATCTGGGAAAGCCTTTCTGTTAGAGAGCATTACGTAAATGAAACCCTAAGCCTTATTCGAAAAAGAGAGTATTTGCATTTTGTAAAGGGACACCCCTTTCTAGGTGTTGTTGTGCTTTATGTCTCCTGCTTCGTCATGTTTGGGCCATCATGTGGGTTAGTATTTTGAGGGCGAGGCAAGGCACCAGGGCAGGAAGGGAGAGCCTCTGTGCATTTCAAAACCTTCCTTGAAGTTTCCCTCAATTCAAGGGCACCACTCGGTATATGTACTGCATCTCTGGCACCACTAAAATGGTACACTTCTGGACATGTGACCACTCTGCCAGGAAGAAGAGGATCTGCTGTGCTGCTCATGGACTGTCACGCTGCTGGAACTGCTGTTTGCTGAACTGTTGCATTGCTATGTTGCCCTGCAAGAGCTTGCTGGCATACCTCTTTTTGTGTACGTCTCAGGGGCCTAAAAGACTTAGAATCTTCCTATTTTAACACTTGGGCTCATCTGCTTGTGAGTCTGTCCTGCCAAGTGGTGCCAACCCAGTCCTGGACCATTGGAAGTGGGCCTAGGGTTTGCTTCAGTGGAACCGACGCATCGTCTGCTGCAAAAGCATAATTGCCGCATCTCCACTGTTGCGGGAATCACACCGGTGCATTGCACTCGGAACTGCTGCATCGCACTAGTAACAACTGCTTCAGCACCAACACATCTCTGCCACTGTGTGGAGAAGGCCAACACATTGCCTCTACAGCATGGAAAGACCCGGTGCATCGCATTGGGAACTGCCACACTTCTGAACCGACGCCTTGCCCAAGAAACCGAGGCATTGTTGCAGTTACGTGGAGAAATGCGGCGCTACACCTCAACTGCATGTGAATCACCAACGCATCTCACTGTTGAGACCAGGATCAAGGTACTTTTGCTCGGTGGGGCCTGTGTGGGTCCAGTATATAGCCTCCGGTCCATCGCAGTTGGCCTGAACTTTTGACTTTGATTAGGTCCAGCACATCCAATTAACTCTTTTGGCACTATTTAAATTTTAAGTGCTTTTTTTTGCATTTAATCTTTAGAAATTCATATCTCGACTTCTACACATTGGTTTTGTCATTTTGCTCTTGCTTATTTATAAAATCATTATCTAGTCTTCTAACCTGGTGTGGAGACTTTCTGTGGTGTTTTCACTGTTTTGTATGAAGTGTCGCACAAATTATTTACACATTGGGGGCGCTAGGTGGCGCACATCCAAGATGGCCACACACCTGTGAGGCTCGGGACGCTTGGTGAAATAATCCTACATTTATCCTTACTTCTACCGGCTAAAACTCTGATCTACCACCGTCTCCGTGATCCTTAGACCACACGGCTGTGCTGGCAAAAAAAACTGTGGCTCTACTGGGTTCCGGTGGCTGCCTGCGGGACACTGCCTGTCGCGGCTGGAGACCTGACCAGCTGCTGTCTGCACTCGGGCCCTGGGGATACCACATGTTACCAGGCCGGACCGGGATGGGTGCGTACCTGGGCATTCCTGGTGGGCACCGGCCTTGGTCTGCCCTGTGAGGCTTCTGCTGAGCTGCTGATGTCTTCGGTTCCACGCGGCTGCAGGCTCCATTGGCGGTGAGGCGGATAAGTGCAAGCACATAGCAAAACCTGCATCCTCGGCGAGCAGTGCGCCGACTTCTTGCGGCGCAGTGCCATGAACGGTGCGGGAGTGGGGGCACGTGGAGTGCGCCACCCGGCTGTGTTGCGGCGGAACAACTGCAGCTCTGTGGATCTCCGATCATATTCCATGAGGCACTAACTGCATTGGATGCGGTTGTTGGGACTGCGACAGTGGATCTGGTCGACTGTCACCCTCACCTGAGCTCCGAGATTTCCACGAGATGGTAGGCCGCAATTGGGGTGAATCTGCACTGGGGCCTAGCTACAGCACGCCAGTCTCCTCCGAAACGTGGGCTCTGCTGATGCCGGAAACTTCACAGTGCCTCCCTACCCCAACAACGGAGTGACATGTGAGCATAAAATCAATGCATGGTTGATAACCCCCGGTACGCGACGTGCCATTTTTGTCCACCCCACAGCACTGACCCTTTGTAATACAGCCACCTGACATGACATTGTGGGCACCATTGCAAATCACTGCAGATATCGCCAATCTACCACTGCCGTTCCTTATGATCCCTGTTGTGTTTTCAACCTCAGTCTGCCTGCCCTGTGGCATTTGAGAGCGGGACACGTCCGCCGCAGAATGTCTGACCTCCCTGGCTACTGGCTCATTGATACTCGCCACACTGCCCATTGGGATGTTGCTGGACAATGGGACCCCCCGACTGCTGCTTGCTGTGGCACACTGTAAGGGCTTGGAACTGTTTGGTGCTGTATGTTCCTGGATCAGGCCACCATACTCCTGCCACTGCCCTGCTCTGCGTTGCTCCCACTTCCCAGGTATACTCTGTGTTACCATCCAGGTGTAGGGACGCCGCGCTTGTAAAGCCTATACTGTACCTACTGGTCCCCCACACTGTGATTTCACCTGGGTCGAGGGAGTGGAGACATGGGGAAGCCTGATGGGCGTCAGCCGAGACTGACTTTCGACACTAAAAACGTCGCAACGCGCTCGACCTCTGCAGACCCTGAACCAGCTAATATGGACCAAACGCAAACTCCCTCACAATCCTCAGCAGACGACGTCAAAACCCTACTCCTGGCTTTCCAGCAGAGTCTATCCGACTTGTCCGGGAAGATGGACACTATGAACACTCGCCTGGACCTCCTGGTACAAAAAGTGGACATGCATGATGGGCAATTGAAGGAGGCTGAGCACCGTATCTCCGAGAACGAGGACGTCACTTCACAGGTACAAGCTCAGGTGATGCAAATGGACAAACTGTTGAAAGTTATTGTGGCTAAAAATGAGGATATTGAAGCCAGAAGCCGTCGCAATAATAATCGCATAGTAGGAAACCCTGAGAGTACGAATAAAGGACGCATGGAGGAATATATTGAGCGCCTTCTGAAGGTCTCGTTTGATGCGGACTCTTTTTCACCACACTTGGTGGTTGAACGTGCACACCGCTCCCTGAGATCCCGAGACTCATCATAGCCCGGCTTCTTAATTATCGGGACCAGGACGTTTTACTCCAAAAGGCCCGCGAACTAAAGCCACTGCAATTCGAAGGGAATACCTTTACCATCTACCCCGATTTCACACTGACGGTACAGGAGGCACGCCGTAAGTTCCTCAATGTCAAACAGTAACTCCGCAAGGCCTCAAATTGAGTATGCTCTCCTGTATCCTGCAAGGCTTCGAATCACGCACGGTGGCAAACGGACTTTCTGCACGCATTCGCAGCAAGTTGAGGATGTCTTAAAAAATTTATTGAAATGTTTGCCACGCTGAGATCGCCCCTCTAGGTCTCCTTCTCTATCTGTTGACCGAGCGGATATGGTATGCTCCTCACCGGGACCGCTCTTTGCAAGTAGCATGTGCCCTAGTTGGACATCATCATGTCATAACGGGGCGCGGCAGGCCCGTATGTCACTTTTTGGTGCCTGACAGTGATATGCCTTTCAGACATTGCCTTTGGATGGAACTGTTTTTTCCGGCTGGGTAGATACGGACAGATAAGTGCCCTGGCGGCTTTGGCTATTGACTATGGTTCATGTTACATTCCAATGTTGTCCTGCCTGTACTGCTGGTAGAAGTCCTGGCCGTGTCACCAAGCACCTCCCCCCTTATAACGCTCTATTCACCCACATGGGTTGACACCCAGGGTCTGCAATGCACTTAGAGTTGGGTCATGGGAAGGGATTACTGCCTCTTGCGCCCCCCTATGGGAGATCCCCCATACTATTGCTATTGGTATGTTTTTTCATGTTATGTTTTTCTTTTATGCTGCAGGCCTTGTCTGAGTAGACTACACTGGCCGGGATGTTTGGTGGCAGTGGGAGGGCAACCAAATACCGACACGATTGGGGTGCCTTTGTGGGTGGGGGAGGCATTGATGTTGGCGGGTGGTTATGATTTCTTTCATTGTGGGTTCTTTCTTTTTTGGGGGGAGGTAGGAGGGGGAGGGGGATGTTTGTTTCACTGTTTTGTCACATATTGGACGATTACAGCTCGACATGACAGTCATCTTAGAAGAAGCTTTGCTACATTTAGGCACCCATATATTCATCATCATGCCTCACCATATCTGCAATGACAACACAAACTGACAAGCTCTGCATCAAGTTACTCACGTGGAATCTCAGAGGCCTTGGTAATCCCTGCAAATGGAGACAAATACTAGCGTATTTAGATAGGCACCACATATAAATAGCCATGCTCCAAGAAGCACATATGGACCCGCCGTCTTTCTTGCTTTGGCAGTAAATGGGCCTCTGTAAGAGTGTTCTCTTCATACTCAACATATTCACTGGGCACGCTCATATTAGTCAAACAAAATACACGTTCAAATTGGGTGGTAGGCACAGTGACCCCTCTGGTCGCAGTTGCATTCTCTGGGGAGTGCTGGGCATGCAATCGATCACTTTCGCCTGTAGTTATGGTCCAAACACAGATGATACTGACTATTTCACCGCCCTCTGGGGCCACATACTTCAAATAGGCTCCACATATGTTGCATGGGGTGGGGATTTGGGCACTTTAACACTGCTTTATGCCCATCAATGGACCGTTCCAGCTCTCTTCCGCACCATTATACCAATGCACATGAAGCCTTGGCGGGACTGCTCATGGAGCAGGGCCTCGTAGACGTGTGGCACTATATACACCCTGTAGATAGGGAGGGCACCTATTAAACGACAGGGCAGACGACATGGTCACGCTTAGACTACTGGATCTGCTCTCGAGGTGTGACCCCTTGGATCCAAACTGCTAAACATCTGCCCCGCACATACTCCAACCATGCGCCGGTGTACCTAGAACTGATTCCTCCTAACTCCATTGCCAACCCGCGCTGCTGGCGGCTAGTGCCGGAGGCGCTCCTAGACACGGTCTTCCAAGCTGAGTTGGGGGAAGACATTGCAGATTTTTTTACTAGAAATAAAGGCTCTGTTGAACATATGGGCACATTTTGGGAGGCTTTTAAAGTCACTGTAAGGGGTATATGCATTTCCAAAAGTTTTGGGTTTCTCCGCGATATTAGGCGAAACCTGAGACGCCAAGAAGCTGAAATCAAACAACTCGAAACAGATATGTGGAATACCACCTCTGGTGCCCAGAAGGCCGAGCTCCATGAAAAACTCACGGACTATACTGCTACTGCAGAATGTGAAATGAAGTTCTGGGGCAAATATTTTATCGCTCGTAGATATGGGGAAGGCGAGAGGCCTGGTCGGGCGTTGGTGAACACTGTCAAACAACCTCGCTTTTCTAATTACGTCCTAGATGTGATAGATAGCGCTGGGACACACCGTAGAGATAGTCTGGACATTTCGAACACATTTTCCACATACTATGAAGACCTATACAGCTCAAAACGCACATCCCCGCCTGATTTTACTCCCTATCTCGAAGATAGAGCCCTCAGGTGGCTGGGTGAATCTCAGCGTGAATTTTTAGCAGCGCCACTTGAGGATGACGAGCTGAGTGAAGCTATCATGCAAATGAAGTCGGGGAAGGCGCCGGGATCCGATGGCCTCCCCTTCGAATTCTACAAAACCTACATTGACCAGTTGCTTCCAGTATTGAAAGAGGTTTTTTTGGAAGCACAGGAAACACAGATTCTGCCAGCCTCGATGAGGGAGGCACTCATTACATCCCTATTAAAACCGGGCAAACCTGCAGATCGGTGCGAGTCTTATCGGCCGCTCTCCCTCATAAACACAGATGCAAAAATCCTTGCTAAACTGGTGGCGAATTGTCTACGCCTACTGATGGACAGGCTGGTACTCCCAGACCAGTCAGGCTTTATCCCTGGCAGAGCTACTTCCCACAATCTTAGGACACTATTCTCTATCCTACAGACTGTAGACCCACAGCTGGCGCTTGTAGCGGTGTTCCTCGATGCCTCTAAAGCCTTCGATTCGGTGGAGTGGGATTACCTCTTCACCGTCCTGCAGTGCATGGGCCTTCCCACAGGTTTTATATCATGGATTCAGCTTTTATATACTTCTCCAATGGCGAAAGTCTTGATCGATGGTCACACTTCGTCCCCGATATCTCTCTTGGGGCACTCGGCAAGGGTGCCCACTTTCCCCACTCCTTTTTGCTTTGGTTATGAAAACCTTGGCGTCCAAAATCAGACAACACTACCATCATGTGGGTCTACGCTGTCTCCTCCGCCCAATACTTATTTTCCTTTACGCCGATGATGTCATATTATACATTAAAGAACCTCTTCAAAATCTTAATCCGTTGCACCGCGAAGTTGTTATATTCGGAGGTCAATCTGGAATTCATATTAACTGGTCCAAATCACAGATCTTCCCGTTAACCATCTCCGTCACTCGGTTTGACATGGACTTTCCCATTGCCTGGTGCGATGATGAAGTTAAATACTTGGGGATCTGAGTTACGACAGGCAGGGATGAGTTAATGAGAATCAACTATGGGTGTGCAATTGAGCACATTAAAGGATGCATTAATCGGTGGATCGCCCTCCCCTTGACCATGGCTGGCCGCATATCCCTTATTAAAATGATAGTACTTCCCAAGTTTTTGTATTTATTCCTCAATATCCCCTATGACCCCGGACGACATTTCTTCGCCTCCCTCCGCTCTGAATTGATCCGCCTGGTATGGGGTGGAAACAACCGCGCATACAGTGGGACACACTCATGCGGCCATACTCACATGGAGGTTTTGACATTCCTAACCTTGAGCTTTACTATATATGCGCCCAGGCACATTATGCCCATTTTTGGTTTCACCTACCTCGCTATACTCCCCATGTCGGCACAGAACACTGACTCGGGGGCCCTATTCCACTTGATGGTATTGTGCTTTCTAAGGCTGAACATCGAGAGCGTTGCCAATCTTGCGTAGACTGTACGATACAGGCCTGGTCCGCATACTTGCTCGCACCCATGGTCCCTGCCTCTATTCTCCCCTCCTTCCGCTCACCTATCACCCAGAGCTGACATTATTGCAATAAGGCTTATTTAAGAAAGTTGCACGCACACGAAGCATCCAATGCTGGGGAGACTTATACAAACACAGTAAATTTCGTACCCTTCCTGAACTCTGCCCTGACCCCCCACCCACCACAATGGAAACTTTCTTATACGCTCGCCTTCGACATGGCGTTCAGGCCTGTAACCCCACATACCCATCTGAGCCCAAGACATTGGTTCCTCTGCATCAAGTTAAATGGGTGGCAGAATTGGGACAGGACATCACTGACGCGCAGTGGCATTTCTGCTGCAAAAAGACAGAACAGGTTTCCTCCAATAGCAGACTCCGAATAATCCTCTATAGATTCTTACATCGCAGCTACTATACCCCGACTAGGCTTCACAACTTTGGTCTGCGTGACACAAGCAGATGTGACAGGTGCAAATCGGATCACGCTGACTTCCTGCACCTCGCTTGGGAGTGTGCAATTCCTGGCAACGGGTCCTCTTGGCTATGGATTGTATGATCGCCATGCCTATCTCGAGGACCCCACTTGTAGTCATTCTGGGGTACACCGAACAAATTCCTGCTAAGCACAGTAAATATGTGTCATTTTGTCTGGTCCTGGCGAAAAGACGAGTTGCTTGCAGATGGGGTAGGGGGCGAACGCCCAAATTTAAAGAATGGCTAGGAGATATGATACTATGGCAAGATCAACTTTGCACTTACGCCGAATTACTACCTACCTCCTCACGCCCTCGTGACATTTGGGGCCCACTACAGACGTATCTGCTGGAACACCCTGCCGATACTGCGGACACACCCTGAAGCCAGGACTTGCCTCCCCATGAATACGCCAGTCAATGTAAGATGGGTTCCTCCCCCTTCCCAGTTCCCCTGTTGGACTATACACACCTCATGGATATGTGCAGAATGCTGCGTCCCATGCTTGCTGTAATAGGTAATGGTGAAATGGTAAACTCATGCTCTGATATTACTCTTCCGTAATGTATCATTGACATCACTGTCTGAATGTAGTTGATTGCAGAGAACTATATGTAATTCGAAACATGATCTTACATGCCTGCTCATGTTATTGCTGTACGCCCGCTGAATGTTCTGAAATTGTGACGCTTTTGACAAAAAAGTTCAATAAATACAATTTAAAAAAAAAAGATTGACACATTGCCTGTTTGGTTAAAACTAGTGTTTTGTGCCAAGCTACCTGAGGGCAAACACAGGATAATTTAGGATGTGTTGTGACTCATCCTGATTAGGATTGTGGTTCCTGCTTGCAAGGGGTGCATACCTCTACCAATCAGAAACCCAATTTCTAACATAGATGTTAATGTCTGTGGTAAGAAACTTGGACCAGAGTGTAAGTTGGATCCAGAAGACCAGTGGTCTGATTCCGGATTCTCCTCTTTGGTACATTGTCTGATACTGGAGAAGTTACTCCATCACCATATAAATAATTGAAATATACATTTATATGAAGTGCAAGCAAAGATTCACAGAAGGTCCATGGGGCAGAAAAACACACACAAATATGCCCTTTAACTATGCCCCTGAATACCCTACTCATGCACACAATGGCAAATATGAATGTCAATTAGCATATTAACTTGGCATCATCGTGTAAATCAACCAAATCAACTGCAAACAAACAACTATAGGCAATAGACAGCACTCATGCACTAGAAATCTATGCAGCAAAACTACTGAATCAAACGCGATGATCGTACAGCATTCCAGTATAGCATTGGTGCCTCTCATATACAAATTCCATTTCCAGCCACAAACCAAAAGCATATGGATAAGGAGAATAAAGTAACCAAACAAGCTAGCATTGGTGTACAATATCCCTCAAGTGGGACGGCACTGAAGATGGAAGATCAAGGCAACATACATTCATAACTACACAGATTGCCCTCATAAATACAAAACCATGAGAAAATACATGAGAACATATAACCAGGTGTTAGAAATGGGGTTTCTCGTTGGCTAGGATATGCACCTAAGCCTGGCAGAACCTACCACTCTTGTTAGGGTAAGGGAGTTACACACCCAAGATAATACCTGCTCACCCCCTTGGTAGCTTGGCACAAGCAGTCAGGCTTATCCCAGAGGCATTTGAGCAACACACCAACACCTGTGACACAACAAATACACCACACAGGATTATATAAAAATACTGTATATATTTTGCACATGACATAGACCAAAACAAAATGAATCAATCATTACTTTCCCAAATAGGCAATTAACAAAACAGCCCAATGAATGCAATGAGAGAACGTGTTAGGTTGCACATGTCACACAAATCACCATTACCGCACATATTATGTAGCTCCTGAAAGAGTATTTGTTATCCTGTCAGTATATGGCATAACCACAACATACATCTTCACATCAGGGCCCAAGATGCAGTAGTTAGGTGCAAACCATATATGAAACACCAAGACATCATCATAAATGCCATGGACACTTTGATACAGCACACTTGATATTGCTAGATCTGTCCGCCGCATTCGACACGGTTAACCATGACATTCTATTGCTAAGGTTAGAGGAGGTGGGAGGGACAAATCTGGCTCTGTAATGGCTCTGCTCTTACCTGTCAGGGAGACGGCAGGCTGTGATTCTGCCTCCGTATGAATCAGCTTTTTTTCCTAATGAGAATGGTGTCCCACAGGGATCTTCAATTAGCCCTATTTTGTTTTTATGTATATATGCGGCCACTGGTGAAGATCATTAAAGCTAATAACATCAGGGCGGTCAATTATGCTGATGACACGCAATTGATTGTATCCTTGGAGGGGGACCATGCTGACTCCCAAGAAATGTTCCATAAGTGTATGACTGAAATGGTGTCTTGGCTGAGGAACAACGCTCTGCAATTTAATAATGTCAAAACAGAGATTTTGCACTGCGCAGTGGGCAATGTGCCGATGGTTCTACCATCTAATTTCTGGCCTTTTCCCTCGGATACACCTCTGGTACCTGCGAAGACAGTGCATAATTTGGGGGTCAGCTTTAATGAGAAACTCAGCCTGGAGTTACATGTGAACAAAGTAGTCACAAACTGCCTGTTGATTATTAGAGGCCTACGCAAGGTGTTACCACTTTTACCCTCTAAGGTAAGAGGCACAGTAGTCAGGTGTGTTGTTCTCAGCCGCCTGGACTACTGTAATGCCTTGCTGCTTGAGTCTCCTGGCTATTTGGTCCTGCGGCTCCAGCATATCCAGGCAGCAGCAGCAAAGCTTGTCTTAATGAGAACTCGTAATGCATCAACTGCTCAGGCATTAGCGGAGCTGCACTGGCTCCCGGTGAGGCAAAGAATTTTGTTTAAGTCTTTGTGCATTGTTTTTAAAGCTCTTCATGGGCTTGGACCCAGACCGCTGCAACGTAGGTTCAGCTGGTATGTACCTACGCACAGCTTGCGCTCCTTGGCAGCTAATTTGGTTAGGATCCCGAAGATAAAAAGAACTACTATGGGGAGCGAGCGTTTAGTGTTGCAGCTGCGCGCCTGTGGAACAGTCTTCCACTAGAGTTGAGACAGATACAGGATTTGTTGCTGTTTCGCAAGCAAATTAAGACCTGGCTTTTTCCCAGAGCGTAATCAGTTGCTTTGCCTAGAATGCAGCTGTGTTTATATTTTGCTGTGTCTTAGCGCCAGGATGCCCGTAGGGTTACAGTGCACTCTACAAATGATAAATACATACATACATACCTGTGCTTCTCAAACAGGTTAGGCGGTAACTTAGGTTCCCAACTTAGCTTACAGCACACCTGTGCTCCTGCTACTAGGAATAAGGCCTTGTGGTATCCTCCCATGTCAGGAGAATGTGGGAAACCAGCTGCTGAAGGTTGTCAGGCAACGCAGCTTTGTCCGTGCTTGCCATTCACAAAGGAGTCCGCCTAAATCCACCCCAGTACTTCTCCTTTCCAGCCCATCCTCTCAGAGGGGAACAACACTGCACTCCCGGCACAGTCATAAAAGGGAGCACAACCCCAAGGGGGGGGAGCAGAAAGGCTGCACAGCTTCTCTGATACCACAGCGCTCAACCAGACCTGAAAGCTGGCATAAGGGGAAACAAGGACAATGGAGCGCTCACCACAGCTTCTCCATGGGGGCAAAGTCAAATCCCCAATGAAGCGCTCCCCATGCAGTAGTCTTCTTGGCACCAGCTGAGACAGGAGGAGATGAAGTGCTCACCACGCACTTCTTCCTTGGCACAGATTGGGACCAAAAAGGAAGGCATTCCCCAGGCTTCCAAATGAACAGGGGTAGTGGGAAGCAGACAACCAGTCTCTGGGGAACAACAGGGGAGCCCCAAAAGCAGTGTGCAGGCAGGCCAGCACTAGGGTGTTTGAAGCAAAGTGGCAGTCCTTCTCTCAGCCCAGCAGGCAACAGGTCAGCACCACAAGCAATTCAGTCCAATGGCGGTTCCTCCTTGAAGTCCTCTGGCAAGGTTCAGCATGTAGAGCCTGTAGCATCTGGTTACAAGTCAAATGCAGCGTCTAAAATCATGTGGTCAGAGCCTCTGAAACCTATACTCAAAATGTCTTTGATGTGGAGGTAACTTCAAAAGAACTTTTAGAAGTGCACAACACCCCCATTCAATCCCAGCTCTGGCTTCACATATCAGTAGGTTGTAAACAAGCCTTTGCGTGAGGGCAGGGCCCAGCCGTCACAAATGTAAGTGCACCCCACCTCCCTCTCTCCCAGCCCAGGAAGACATTTCAGTATGCAGATGAATGCAGATGCAACCCTGTTACACCCAACCCTTCCCGTGTGATGGCTGTCTGGAAAGTATGTACAAGCCTCCAATCCACGTAACTCTACCCTAGATGTGGATTGGAGTCAGACTACAAAGCACAAGGGGGTATATCAACAAGGGCTGGCGATGACTAATTATCGCTGCTTTAGCGTCCGTTTTTGGGCGAAAAGCGGCGATAATTATATCGCATTATTTACAAGGATATGCTATCGCGTGTTTCCTTGAATCAGCTCCTGTTTAGTTCACTCCTCGCTTTGCATCTCTAATGAGATGCAAAGTAGGCGTTCCCTGCAAAAACTAAGGGAAAATGATCTCTAACTGCCCTACTCCGTATTTACAATATGGCCCAGGACACCCATAGCGATGTAAAAAACAGCGTTAACCGCTGTTTTCGCCGGTATTTTAAGTCTGGTGTTTTTCATGACTACCCTATCTATGACATGGGAGGTGGATTCAGTGGCTGAATCCACATCTCCCTATCATCAATGTTTCTTCTATCGCTGTGGGAATATCGCTGGTTTAACAGCGATGTTCCCACATAACGCCGCTTTTGATGTAAAATGTATCGCCCTGGAGTAACGCGTTGTTAATAACGCGTTATCCGGGCGATAAATTACAGCGATAGGCGGCGATAAATATAAAAGCGCTAAGCGCGCTTTGCGATATTTATCGCCGTCTGTTGCTGATATGCCACAAACAGTCATAAGCACATAGAAATGCCCACTTCCTAAAAGTGGCATTTCTAAAATAGTAACGAAAAATCCACCTTCACCAATAAGCAGGATTTATCACCACTATTCCAAACATACGAAACATGGCAATGCTACTCCTTCCAGATCAGAAATGACCACTGAAAATCATATCTGGGAATTCCCAATGCAAACCTATGAGAGCAGTAGGCCTCACAGGAGTGGAAACCAAATAGGTCATTTGTCATTACCAGGACATGTCACACAACGAAGGCACATGTCCTATTTTTTTCCTACATAGCACCTTGCCACTAGAGCTACCTTGGGCCTGCCATAGGGGTGACCTACATGTGGAAAAAGGAGAGTTTCAGACTTGGCAAGTAACTTTAAATGCCAAGCCACTTTGGCAGTAAACTGCACACACAGGCCTGGCAGTGGCAAGCCAGAGACAAGTTTCAAAGGCTACATCTGTGGCTGTCGCAAGCAACGCTGCAGGCCCACTAGTAGCATTTAATTTATAGGCCCAGGGTATATAGGATACCACTGTACATGGGGCTTACAGGTAGATTAAATATGCCAAAGAGGTGTAGGCCAATCATACCATGTTTAAAGGAGGAAGAACATGCAGTTTAGCACTGTGTTGCAGTGATAAAGTGCCCAGAAACCTAAAGCCAACAAAAACAAGTCAGAAAAAATACAGAAGGAAAGCAAAACATTTGGGGATAACCCTGAAAAAAGGGTCAGGTCCAACACCAGGGAACACCTATCTGAAAATAGATCCAGCACAAAGAGAGAGCAAATACATAGAGGAATCAACATGAACTGCGTGCAGACAGGCTGAAAAAGAAGGAGACCGAAAGCTATAGGGAATAATAAATGTATTTCCCTAGTTTCATTTGTTGGAAGGGTTTGGAACAGAACATGAATAACCAATCCTCTTTATCATTGAATTGAATGAGGGAATTTAGAGACTGTCAGATATGCATATTAAAGTGCAGTCTGTCATGCATCAGGAGGAAGATTACAATGCAGGGAACGTGATCTTTGTACCATAACAGGTCCCCGTGCATTATAGTAAAGAAATGTAGAGAGCATACCATAGACACCTTAGTGGCTTTACTTAGCTGTAGATGATGTCAATGGAGGCAGACCTTTGTGATATTGTGGACGATTCTGAATGCCCAAATAGAACCACCACAAGCAAACTTGTCACCCATATAATTTTAACAGGAAGATTTACCATTGCCTGTTCGGCCTCCCATTTTTAACACGTGACAGTTTAAAATATGGCTTATGTATGCCGAGGAAAATCTAACAGTCGTAGTCTATAACAAATTACACAGTTCAGCATGATTTGAGCATCTTACTGCACATATATATATATATATATTCACTGAAAAAATGATAGGTTTCAGGCACGTTATAGTTAGGAATTAGCATTTAAAAAACCTTAGAAATTCACTGAAAAAACCATAGGTTTCAGGGGCTTTATAGTTAGCTGGACTTTTCACTCGTACAAATCATTGAAATTCCCCCGTTATAGTTAGTTCAGCTAACTATAACTCGCGCGCCCGCAATGCACTGCTGATGACGTCATATATTACATCACTTATGACATGGTCAGTGACATCACTCATGACATCACTGATGACATCTCAAATGACATCACTGATGACATCATCCAGTGAATGTGTGTTTTTCTGAAAATTACATATGTTTTATATATGTATATCTCAAGGTCGATGGAAGAATAAATGGGTATATAAGTGTCTAAATGGATGATTTGTTTTTGAAAAATTGATTGTATAACTGACTGATTAAGTGTATCTTAGTGAATACATGGCTTAGTGAGTAATGTTTAAATATGTAAATATCTGTATCAGTCACTCACTTTGTGTATAAGTGGCTGCATGGGTTGGTGAGTAGCTACATGAGTGTCTATATAGGTTATTAGTTGGTTTTTTGAGAATCAGTATGAGTGTATGAGTGTCTGTATGGTTCGGTGGGGGTATTACGTAGTGCATAGGTGCATGAATGAGTGAGTCACTGTTTGTATGTGTTGAAGACAGCATGTGTGCAGGACTGTATGGGTGGATGAGTGTGTGCATGGGTGTGTTAGTGAGTGAATGGCTGTCTCAATAGTGTCTTTATGAGTAACTACATATGTTTTAAACTAGTATATGTGACTATTGGTGTATATAAGTGAGTATATGTGAGAGTGAGAGATTGGAAGAGTTCCTGTATGAATAAGTATTTGTTTCTATAAGTGATTGTTTAAAAGACTAAGTATGTGTATGTTTCTGTAGAAGTAAGTGTGGTGGTGTGTGTAGAACTGTATATGCAAGTAAATGGATGTTTGATTCTTTATTAGCATGAGTGACTATGTGTGTGAGTAACTCTATGGATGAGTGGATTTGTGTAACAGGATGTATAGGTGTATGAGTACATATGATGAGTGAGTACATGTACGAGTGACTGTATAGGACTGTTGGTGAAAGAGTGGATGTGTATGTGGATCTTAGAATTACTGAATAGGTTGTTGTTGGTATTGGTATGTCCGTTGTTTTGAAAATATTAATTTCTATTTTTGAATGTGTGTATCAAAGGTTATATTAGGGGGAGAGGTGGTCTGACACTCTATCACAAGGATGATGTCATCAGTGATGTCATCAGTCATGTCATTTGAGATGTCATCAGTGATGTCATGAGTGATGTCACTGACCATGTCATAAGTGATGTAATATATGACGTCATCAGCAGTGCATTGCGGGCACGCGAGTTATAGTTAGCTGAACTAACTACAACGGGGGAATTTCAATGGTTTTGTACGAGTGAAAAGTCCAGCTAACTATAACGCCCCTGAAACCTATGGTTTCTCTGTGAATTTTAATGTTTTTAAATGCTAATTCCTAACTATAACGTGCCTGAAACCTATGGTTTTTTCAGTGAATTTCAAAGGTTTTTTAAATGCTAATTTCTAACTATGCCTACAGAGATAGGACATGTGAAGAAAGTAGAAAAAACGCACAGAACGAAAAAAAAACAGAAATGCAGAAAGAAGCAACAGAAGTCCTCAAAGACGAAGAAAAGTGCAGGAAGAAGGATAACGTGCAGAAAGAACAAACAGAAGAGCAGAAAAAAGCCTTGTTGCAAAATCACCCTGTACCCTCAACTTTTTCAGACGGATACTGGTGGTAACTGAGTCTGACTAACCAGTCCTAGAGCCAGTGCTATGTTAAAAGACACTCAGAATACAGTGAAAACACCTACATACACTAGGGAACACTATGAGTTGGGGTCCTTCTGTGATTAGCATGACCTCCTCTGTAAGCCCCTAGTATATAATAGGGCAGGGGATTAAAACTACCTCTTAAAAAGCGCCACAGGTCGTGTTTGCACACGTCACCTCAGGCCCCGTCCCCTCCCTTCCCCACTGTGTAAACACGCCCTGTGGCCATTTTAAGTTGGGAGATTAAGTCCCCTTGAATCCTGAGGGTCACTAGGGTCCAACTAGACCACAAGGTACCTCCAGTAAGCGCAACAGAGCTGCATTGCAGAGAGATGTAAAAAGGGGCACAGCCTAGACCACCTCTCTGCAACGCAGTGGCGCTTACTGGAAGCACCTGGTGGGCTAGTTGGCCCCCAGGGTCCCTCAGGATTGAAGGGGAATTATTTCACCAACTTAAAACGCGCCACAGGGCGTGTTTGCACATGTTAACTCAGGCCCCGTCCCCTCCCTTCACCACTGTGTAAACACGCCCTGGGCCATTTTAAGTTGGGAGATTAAGTCCCCTTGAATCCTGAGGGTCCCTAGGGGCAAAATAGCCCACTAGGTACGTCCAGTAAGCGCCATTGCAGAGAGGTGTAAAAAGGGGCACGGCCTGTACCACCTCTCTGCAACGCAGAGCATTGGCGCTTACTGGAAGCACCTGGTGTGCTAGTTGGCCCTCAGGGTCCCTCAGGATTGAAAGGGAATTATTTCCCCAACTTAAAACGTGCCACAGGGCATGTTTGCACATGTCACCTCAGGCCCCGTTCCCTCCCTTCACCACTGTGTAAATGCGCCCTGTGGCCGTTCTAAGTTGAGAGATTAAGTCCCCTTGAATCCTAAGGCTCCCTAGGGTCAAACTAGCCTACTAGTGGCCATATTTACAAGCCAGGCGATAAAATTATCGCCGCTTTAGTGGCAGAAATCTGCCGCTAAAACGGCGATAATGGGCTTGATAATATGCTCTATGGATTTCCAATTGAAGCTCAGGTTAGATGTCCTTCACATCTAACATGGGTTTCAATTGGAATTACATAGAGCATATTATCAAGCCCATTATCGCCGTTTTAGCGGCAGCTTTCTGCCGCTAAAGCGGCGATAATTTTATCGCCTGGCTTGATAATATGCCCCCAAGTACATCCAGTAAGCGCCCCAGAGCTGCGTTGCATAGAGGTGTAAAAAGGGGCGTGGCCTCAGAACACCTGTCTGCAACGCAGCTCCCTGGCGCCTACTGGAGATACCTCTTGGGCTAGTTGGCCCTCAGGGACCCTCACTATTGAAGGGGAATTAATTCCCCAACTTACAACTGGCCAGGGGGCGCGTTTGCAGAGTGCTGCAAGGAGGGGGCGTGGCCTCCGGCGCGATGCCGGTCTTTTATTTATTTTATTTTTTTAAGAAGGAGGGCTGTGTGGCCCCCCTTCTTTTTCTAATTTATTGGCCCTGGGGACCCCATCCCCCAGGGCCTGCACCCTAAATTTTTTTGTTGAAAAAATAAATTTGGAAGGGGGCCGTGTGGCCCCCCTCCCAAGGCCTTAAGCGGCCCCGGGTCAGGTCCTTTTTTTTGTATTCTTTAGGAGGGGGGCTGCGTTGCCCTCCTCCTCAGGCCACTTATGGCCCCAGGGACCCCATCCCCCGGGGCCGGCCTTTGTTTTTTATTATTTAAAAAAAATATATATTTATAGAAACACCTAGGACATGCTGAACAAAACGTATGTACCTATCACCATGACGATTTGCGTGATATTCATTAAAAGGCGACTATGCAAAGAATGAATCCACGTGGAATGTATTTACACCGCTAGTGAAGCTCTGATGTGTCTGACGCCCTACCGTGCCTAATCCCGGTGCCCCTGCCGGTGGGTACTCTCCAAGTAGACACCCTTGTCATTTATTTATACAAACATGGGTAGCTATTGACGAGCACATTTAATACACACGAAAACCAAGCCATTCAAAGGGGATGTAAATGTAAATGTAAATGTAAATGTGCAGATATTTATATAGCGCAAATCACCAACCGGTCTCTAAGCGCTTGCTTAGGGAACCCGTCCTGGTATTCCCCTGTGAGATAACCCAGCAGGGCATCCACAAGGTGAAAGCCAGGCATCCCGCCGCGAGGGGCCATTGTGGAGATTAAGCAAGCTATTGCCCAGAGTCGCAGAGTGTGAACCCATGAATCAAGTATGCACTGGAGCGAGAATTATCGAGTCCATGGACAATGTATGGACTCAAGACCCAGCCGAGCCGGGAATTGAACCCTGGTCCTGGGCTGACCTCTGCTTCCAGGTCTGCCTACTCTAACCAGTGAGCCACACTTCTCCACCGATTCGACAACAATTCGGCCAAACTATGCAAGAAACCCCCCTCACGGTTAATAAAACACACATCCACTGCCGGATGTGTAATACTTTTTATTTTACTCTCTGGAAAGGAGACAAACCTCACTTGAGAGTCACAGCGTGCTCTTGGCTGAGCCCAATGCTGTGTTACACCCACCAGTGCCCGCCGAGTGCCACACACCTCTGTGTTGTATTCCACCAGCTAGTGCGTATGCCATGACACTCTCTAGCCCATGTGCACTGTAACACCACCCCGTGAATATGTCATGCCACACTTGCCTTCGCATGGGTTATATTGCCCCATCTAACGTGCCTTCCTTGATGCCTATGTTATAACGCACAACGCTATGCCATACATATTACAATCTGGGATCCATATCTTTGTCACAGTGCATATGGAACGTTACACTCCCAGCACATATTTTATATTACAACTTTAGAGACTAGTTAGGTTACAGAACACTGCCCTGTGCATATTACACTCCAAGGCGCATATCGCATAGCACGCGCTAGTGCCTGTGCTATCTCGCCCTCTCCAATGAATCTGTCATTGCGCACAATGTATTGCATATTATATTTCACGCCCCGGTTCATCTTATATCACACTTTTTGGTGCATAGTTTATACCATATACTATATCTAGTTTTCATTTTCAATCATGCTCTCAGGACTGTGTTCTATATAACACTGCGTCCACCTACCCGTTTCACGGGCATTACATTTTGCGATGGGGGGTGGAGGGTCAGGGGGTGTTTCTGCCAAGTGAGCCCGGAGTCACAGTCACAAACGTCCTCTTCTTCCTGAATAAAAGTGAGACTATGCTGCATACTTGTTCATATTTTAAGTAGTTCGCACAGACATACATTTTAAAAACAATAAAGTTCCTAATACCCACCTTCTCTGAACAGTTACCTTGTTGCCACATCCACCTCCTGCCTATCCTCTGTTGTCTGAATCCATGGACTAGCCTCCTCCCTCCTGCCATGCATGGTCTGATGTGCTGCCACTGCCCTCCATTTAGCATGATGTACCAGTCCACTCCTCCTGCCCTCCATTGCCCAATTCTATGGCCTATCATTGACCTCCTGCTTAGCCTCTGTGCTTAGCTTGCTGCCCCTATTCTCCTTCCCCCTGCTCTCCGATGTCTTTGTGCATGCCCCTGCTCCATCCTTTTTGCCCACCATGTTTGATGGTCCTGGCACTCCTATCTACTCTGAGTGTTCTGTTGAGCTGCCACTCCCCTCCCACCTGCCTAGCATTGTGAGATGACTGTTACCTGTCCCTGCCACCTCCACCCTGCCAGTCCACATGCCATGCCCCTATCCCCTTCCTCCTGTCCTCCATGGTCCATTTTACTGCCACACCCTTCTGCCCTCCCTGGTCTGTTGTGCTGCAACTACTCCTCCTGCCTGCCCTGCGTGGTCTGTTGTGAGGCTTCTTCCCCTGAACTCTCTTGTCTGTGCCCAGGTCCTGACACTCCCTTCTATCCTCCATGGTCCTTTGTGCATGCCCCTGCACCCTCCTTCTTGCCCATTATAGCCATTGTGCTTCCACTAACCCTCCTGCTTGCCATGCATGGTCTTCTGAGCTGCCATGGCCCCTCCCACCTTCCCTGTGTGGTCAGCTAGCTGCCCCTGACCCCTTCCCACCTTCCCTCCATGGTCTGTGTGTATGTCATCATAGTCTCACTGTTGCTCTCCATGGTGTGTCTTGTTTCTAGTGTCCATCCTGCCTGACCTCCATGGTCATCTTGCTGCTCCTGCCCTGCCTCCTTGCCCCCAGCCCTCTGTTTCCATGTGCAGACCCCTATTCCCTCCCTCCTGGCTTGTCTGTTCCATTGTAATGCCCCTGATCCGTACCTCCTGCCCTTTATGGTCTGTTATGCTGCAGCTTTCTCTCCTGTCTGTCCATTATGGTCAGCTAGCTACCATTGCCTCTTTCCCCTCGGTTCTCTGTTGTCCATGTGCATGGTCCTGTCCCCTCCCTATTGCTCTCTATGGATTGCTGTGCTGCACTCCCATCCCGCATGCCCTGTGTGGTGTATTGTGCTGCTGCAAACCCTGATGCCTGCCCTGTAGGGTCAGTTTGGTGCACCTCTCCATGTCCCTCTTGTCCTCTGTTATCCAAGTCCATGTCCCTACCCCAATTCCTCCTGCCTACCATGATCCAATGTACCATACTTGCGAACATTTTGAACTTGGTAAGAGGGAGATTTTGAAAAAAAACTGGGGTATTGATTTTCCCCTTTGAGTTACATTGAAAAAGAGGAGATTGTAGACAGCAGACAGATCAAATAAAGCCCATTTGAGCTCAAAAACATTGGACATTTCCTGGCTGAAACGGGTCTGTTGGCATGTATGGTTGTACTACCACTGCCTCTTCCTTCTGCCCACAATGGTCTATTATATTGCCACAGCCTCTCTTGCCAGTCCTGTATTGTTGGTTTGTTGCCCCTGCCCCCCTTTCCACTGCCCTCCATAGTCTGTTGTTCTGCCACTGCCCTTCCTGCCTGCCCGGTGTGGTCAAATTGTTGCCTCTGCACTCTCCTACCTGCCTTCAATTTTCAGAGTCCGTGCCCCTGGCCTCTGCCTCTCAACAGTATCCCAATGAACACATAGATTGCTAACATTCTATATTTATTACAAAAGTGTGGAACGCCTGACGTCATCTTGATGTAATCAAAACTGTAACACCTAGAGCATTTCCTTTAGAAATTACATATATGAGAGGTTCTTATTTGCATCAAAAGTATGGTTAGTGCTCTAAAAAACTAAAAGGAGGACATATTTTCTGAGTTTTCAAATAGCGACAAAGAACTTTTAAATTATTTTAATCTTTATGTTTTTTTATCCAGTTGACCACTTGATTAAATGTTGCACTTAGGGGAGAGGATGTGGTGTTACTTCCAGAGCTGCAGACTTTGCAACTGGGGAACCAGGTTGGAGTTTCTGCTTCTTCTCAAAATTCTATGATTCTGGTCAAATCACTTAATCTCCCCATGTCTACAACCAAAATGAATTTGATCTTGTGTGATGTAACCAATGCTCATGTAAACCACTCCAGTACCTGACAAGTCTGCACTATATAAAACTGCAAATACACAAAAAATAAGTGTTTTGCACACTTCTGTCATTGGGCTACATGTGGGCTACATCTGGGTGATATTTGGGCTACATTTGGGCTCTTTTGTCTCTAGCGGCCATCTTGGGAGATTTATTTGTTATGAAGTTTCCTAATTTCCTTATTTACTGCAGTCTCCTCAGTAGGAAATACTTTCAGTTTTTTACTTTGAATCTATCAAGAAGGCATTCAGATGTGTCACCCATTTGCCATAAATTCAGAATGTTAGCACTCTAGTTGCTTATTAGATCACTGCAGTAAAGCTACTGCTCACCAGGGAAGTCTGCTGCTGGTATTGAAAGTGCATGTTTCAGTCTGCATGTCAGAATTTTTTCATGAAATAGAAGAGGATTTGAGAAGTCACTCAAAATGTGCCCTAATTTTTCTTTCTGCAGCACTAATCATACTTTCTATGGCAAAATGAACCCCCTCATTTTGTTCCTTTTTAAATTAAATGTTTTAAGGGTTACCATTTTATTCCAATCAAGATGGCTTCAGGTGTGCAATACGTTTGTCATAAGTAGGACTGTTAGCGCTCTAGTTGTTTTTTAGAATACTCTGGGAAGCTGCAGTAGAACACAAAGGAATCAACTGACAGTCTCTGCCCTTGTTGGATATACATGTTTTACTGAGAATTTCAGACTTCATTCTCACATGACTGAGAAAGATAATGTGAATTTACAGAAAATATGCTCTCAGTTTAGCTTATAGATCACCTTCCAAACCTCTGTGGGAAAAGCATGAGAAAATAGTTTTCTATCAAACATGATTCATGATATCACAGCAGAAGGCTTTTTCACATGGTAAAAGCACCTTAGAACACACCACAATTCCTAAAATGAGTATGGTACCATCATCAAATGATTTATAATGTAACTAAAGTCTTAAAACCTTCTATTAAATGCAATGCTTTTTAATGAGGTGCTATCATGTATATTGGTCCCAAGATGGCTGCCAACACTATATCTATCTATCTATTTAACTCTAATTTTCTCAGGAACTACTGAACGGATTTAAACCATTTAAGCAAAAGGCATGAGTCTGAACTGAGGACTACCTCTTTGCCAAATTTGGTGTAATTCCGTTCAGCAGTTCGGGCTGTAGCTGCGTCAACAGGTCCTATGGGAAAATGCCTGGGGAAAATGCGTTTTGGGACCCCACTTTTTTCTCGGCCCCCGCTTGACGAATCACCGTGAAATTTTCAGGATAGGAGCGGCCCAGAGTTGGCCAAAAGTTTGGAAAATTTTGCGAAGATTCGTCAATCGGCGCCAACGTTATTCCAAATAGAATGTTGCGGATTTCCTATGGAAAATAGGTCCTAACTATAACTACCTACTGGCGACTGCCAGTAGGTAATATATATATATATATATATATATATATATATATATATATATATATATATATATCCAGCACAACATCCTCCGTTTACTGGGGGCCACCGACTCTGCAGGGTGGGCTCACAGGTTGCAGGAGCGGAGAAGCCTGCATATTCAATGCTTCAAAAATAAAGCCCCACTCCGACTTCTGTGCAAACACAAGACTTTATTTGTCTGAAGCAGCATATATATAACTCAAGTCCTGACCGGTTTCGGCGTCACCACGCCTTGCTCACAGGTGAGTTCAATATTTACCATGTGGTCACGAGGCCATAGGATCAACTACAGCCCCCAGCATGCATCATCGATGCTTTGTAATCACGAGGCATTGCTTAATATTCCTGTTTTGCCCAAATAGCGTTTTATGAACAATGTCCCAACAACGTACCAAATTGTAATGTGCACGCATTCCTTCTCACAGCAAGTGCACTTTTATGCTGCCTCTGTCCATGATAAGGGTTAGCACTGCGGAGCTTACAAGAGGAGAAAACTCCCCTATTCCCTTTCTCTCTGATGCGCTACCAATACTTCTGGCAGTCCTTCGTTTGGTGCGCGAGAGCGTGTCATGCCCCCTCCATAAAATCCAGCACAACATCCTTCGTTTACTGGGGGCCACCGACTCTGCAAACCTGCAAACCTACGTTTTTTTCTGTGAATTTCAAAGGTTTTTTAAATGCTAATTCCTAACTATAACATACTTGAAACCTATGGTTTTTTAAGTGAATTTCAAAGCTTTTTTAAATGCTAATTCCTATCTATAACTTATCTCTAAAGCTATGATGTTTAATGATTTTCATAGGATTTCTAAATCTTTATATGTTAGTGTGTCAATTCCTTTAAATATGTTTTTTAAATTGTTTTTCACCATTTTTTATAGTTTTTGCAATTAATTCTTTTAAAAATTAAAAAAGAAAAAAAAAATTTAATGATTTTTTTTTTGAATTGTTAATTTGTAAAACTATTTTTTATATTTGTTAAAAAATGTTGAAGCTATATCTGTAATTCTTCTATGTGCACCTTTCTCAATCCCTGCGAGGAACATAGTTGGCATTTTACGATTGTAGTGTAGGATCCGCGTACGGTATGCAATGGGTACGTATTTTCGTACGCGATTGCTATGCGACTGGTACGCGACTCCAAGCCCATACGCGACACGTACAAAGCACGTTACGCAACGCTCGCGCACTTCCGCGAAACGTCATGTGCGTGTTTGACGCGATGGGTGCGCGAATCCCGCAAAATATTTTAAATGTCAAAAAACATATATATGTATTTCATGTGAATATTAATTAAACACAAAATCTAAACAACTAATAAAATTAATATATTTTTACTTCTAATCCAATATTCCTTTTAAATGCAATTTCGCGGATTTGCGCTCGGTGCGTGCCGCCTATGCGCACAGTACGCGGATCCCATGTGACCTGAGAAAAAGAGATTTGATTAGTACATTACACTTCCTAATCTAACTATTGAAAGACCCCACCCCTTTCAATCATTCTTCTTTGAGCTTCTTTGGAGGAACATCTTACACCTTAGAAGTAGAAGAAACTTTTTGGGGAAGATTTCCACACTTGCAATTTTTCATTATCTGAAGACAATGGCTTCTGGACAGCAGCCACCATTAGATTCAGACCATTCGTCTGATGAGGAATTTGTTGTGGAACCTCCACGCCCAGAAAGATACACCTATGTGGTGTGGAAATTGTTTTCCTTCCCAGAAGGACAAAATAAAACTAATTCAACTAAAGTGACATGTAAAATATGTCAAAGAGTGCTTTCCAGAGGGGATCCATCTAAAAAATACTCTCGTGGGATTGCGAGTATGTTAAAACACCTGAAGGCTCTGCATCCTGTGAACCTGGACAAGCAGGAATGCAGAAGACTCCGACAGCAGCCTCAGCCAGCAGTGGCAAGCACTTCTGCAGCATCACCATCGACCATTAAATGCAACAAACTGCTATGTTATGGCGAGCAGTCAATTGAACTTATCTGCCGAGCGCAGCAAAACCACAAGTGCTAAACTTGTGTTTATTTTTTTTTGGGCGAAGTTGACTGTTTTGTTCCTCCTGTTGTCTTTTTTTCCTTTCGAAAAAAACAAAAAAATAACAAAATTGTTCCAAAAAGTACAAAAAAATTAAAAACAAAAAAGAAGAAAAAAAAAGTTCTTGTAAGAACTAACATTCCTGATTTAAAAAAAGAGCTTTATTTGTTTGTAGGTGTGTGAAAGTTTAGATGAATGTATGTGTAGTATGTAATTGACTGAATGAATGCATTAATAGCGTATGGTGAATGTATAAGTGCAGAACTATGAGGAAGTGCTGCAGCATCACACAGTAACCTCTTTAACTGCAGTGTGCTGTAGTACTTCCGAAGCACAGGGATGCAACGTATGTACATAAATATGTTGCAAATCTATGCTTCTCTCTGCACGGCTGCTTAAATTGCAGCCATGTGGTGACACAGGCACCCTTGCACCATAGTGCAAGAATATCTGTGTCATGTGCTGTTTGTTTTTGTGCAGAAAGACATTTTTCTTCTTCAATGTATGCTGAACATTTTAGCATGCATTGAAGATTTAAAAATGAGGAGAAAAGAAAACAATATTCCTTGTTGTGCTTTTGTACACCAATTAGAGAATGGAGCAGCATTCACACACATATCGAGAATTATGATTTCTGATAAATCTGGAGATGTGTCTTGTTCTATGAGTATTCAGTGCAATCATGCACAACAACACTTATAGAACAATCTTTCAACGCAAACTGGTGTGTATGATGAGGTTGTATTTACATGGAGTAGAAAAAGTACAGTGAGCACCTTTTCCTCTCTTTGTAAATATGAAAGAGTGTCTTGTGCAATAACTATGTTACAAAAAGTGACATATTTCTGTTTTAAAATTGCTTCCAAATGATAGAAGGTAAGCACAAAGTTTGATCTGCAAAGTTGCTCAAACAAGAATCATTGAAATGATTGCGGTCCTTCAATAGGTACAAAGGGAAATATTATGAACCACTCAAACCTGTTTTTGTGGAGGTCACATAATGTCCGATAACAGAGAGATTTCAAAACTACTAAGGTATAAACCGAGTGTTTTTAAAAACTTGTTAAATCTTTGTAGGTTCTTGCAGATCTGCCCAATCTGCATATTAATACTTTGTTAAACTTACCTTCACAGTAATAGAAATTAAGAATGGTATACATTTTTTTCAGATTTTTTTTGCACTGTAAATTGATGTAAACTACTTATTTTAGAATTAGGATCTGTAAAGAAAAGAAAAAATAGTTATAACATGTAATAATATATTTTTTACAACACAGCATAATTTCAACAAAGTAATTTGTTTGCCTTTTTTGCTGTTCTCAGAATATATTGAATTTCAATAGAAATAGTGATTTCAATCGTACTCATCACTTAACAGCGGGCAAAAAAAAAACAATCAAATAGATTGTTTAAAAAAACCCAACATGCTATTCTCAGTAAAATACCACAAGATACAAATCACACATATATGAAATGCTTATGGCTAACAACATTTTATAAGTTTAACTTATAAAAACTGTAAATGTTGTCGCTTAAAAATATTCACCAAGTCAATGAGCACAAAAAAGTCCATAATTCAAACATATACCTTTCCTTGAGGCCAAATGGAATTTTTGCACTCCTTTTTATGTAAATTGTCCAATGGTAGTCCTATTAAATTATAATAATACATTTCTCAGAGAATGAATTATCTTTCTAAAACTTTGACTTTAAAAATATTAGATAGGAATTAGGTAATTCCCTAGGCAAACGTTGTTTGAAAACCAACTGGGAATCATTACAAAGTGTCCAGTCTTTGTCACATTTTAGATAGGCAGCGTAATGACCAGATGTGGTGGAAGGACCTTCATTTTAAAATTATTGCAATTGCTACAAAAGTCCTTCCTGATATTGATAGTTGTGTTGCTACAAACTGCTTTATTAAACTATCCAATTTTCTTCCATCAGCTGTACAACGTTGCATCATTAAAATTATGTATTGTCCATATTTTGTTAAAAATAATGTGGATAACATTTCTGATTTACATTGGCTACACTCCATGTTTTGATTTGCACCTTTAACTAATTTATTGAAAGACACTGATTTACAGTCTGGTAATGTTAAATACAGAAATCTTTCAGTGTCTACATTAGTGGAACATGTATCCATGCAATTTTCACAATGATGTTCCCATTTGTAAGAAAGGCCAAAGATATTTTCTATTTCTACACCTTCATTTTCAAAAATGGTAAGCATATACATTAAAAATTCCTGAGCATCTTGTTGGATATTTTGTGTAAATTGTGTAGAACCAGAACACACATCCAAAAGATTACGAACATCTGAAACAGATTGTATTTTACTTGTATCTGATGTCAATTTTTCATAAACAGAATGCAACAGAGAACAAAATCTTTTTTGCCGATTCTGCATAATTTGTTCTTCCAAACTTCAAGATAAAAAACAACATTGACCACTACATTAGCAAAGCAGTTGACACCTGAACTATTTTCAAACTGATAACCAACAACCTCTTCAACAGTGTCCAATTTCTTTTTACTTGCAATCACAACATTATCTTGTTCTATTCCCTTCTCGACACCTTCAGAACAGATATTCTCAATTATTCTTTTTTGACCAATCACACGCTTCTCAAATACAGGATCTTGACCTAAATTTGGAGTATACACCCTTCTTAACCTATTATACTCTTTTACACAGTTTGCATCTACAGTCACCTTTGTCTCATCAAAATCAATCAAAAACAAACCAGATAATGTTCTGACTCGTGACAAAGCAACATATGCCATATCCTCTTTAAATACAGTAGATCCAATGTTCACCAATGCACTGTCTACACTTAATCCTTGAGATTTATGAATAGTCACTGCATATGCCAGAGAAAATGGAAATTGTTTCCTACGGACATATAAATCTTTAGCAAGCAAAAAACGAACTGTAGGAATACTGTCTGGGATATTGAAGGTGTGAAAGACAAGTATGTAGGTGGCTAGGTACCTACATCCATTGTGTGTAGACGTTTGAAACAGTCCATAGAGTAACACTTGGATCACTGCAAAACTAACTGAGTACTGACTGAATCATTAGAGTACTACAAAAAGAGTGACTCGGTGAATCTTTTTAAGATTTTGGATTCTAGTGCAGTGAATAGGTTAGTACTTACTGCCAAATGAGTCAGTGGAGGTGTGCAATTAAAGTGACAGAGTGTTTATTGGAGTTTATAGATACTGACAGAGAAATTGAAGGTCTGAAAGGCAATTGTGTTGGTAGTTAGAGGCCTCCATGCATACTGGAAACACGTTTGAATCAATCCATGTGCTAAGGCATGCCTCACTCCATTAGTACTTAGGTACTTACTGAATGATTAGACTATTGCAAGAAGCGTACCTGGGTGAATTTACAAGTGTTTCAGTTTTGGTACAGTGAATGCATTATTACATGGTACTGAATAAGTCACTGGAACACTGCAAGGGGAGTGACAGGATGTTTGCTGAAAGTACATGGATACTGACTGGGGAATTGAAGATGTTAAGGACAAGTGTATAGTATGTTAGAAGACTGCATGCATACTGCATAGACATTTGTAGCCCTCTATGTGGTAATGCATGGTTCACTACATGAGTACCTGGAAACTGACTGAATCATTAGACTACTGCTAGGAGAGTGCCTGGGTAAAACTTTTAAGTTTTTAAGTTTTGTGGCAGTAAAAAGATTAGTACATGGTACTGGATCAGTCACTGGATGAGCGCAAGATGAGTATCAGGATGTTGATTGAAGAATATAGAAACTGACTAGTTAAATAAAGTAGTGAAAGACAAGTGTGTAGGTGACTAGAGGCCTGTATTCATACTGGATAGGGGTTTGAAGCAGTCCATGTTGTAAGGCCTGGCTCGCTGCATGTGTACTTGTGTACTTAGATACTGACTGAATGATGAGAGTACTGCAAAGAGAGTGCCTGAATGAATTTATAAGTGTTTGGGTTTTGGCGAAGTGATGGTTTAGTATATGCTGCTGAATGTGTCACTACAGGAGTACATGGGGTACAGGGTGTTTGCTTGAAGTGTATGGATACTGACTGTGGAATTAAAGGTGAAGGTGAAGAGAACTGTGTAGATGGTTAGAGAACTGCATGCATAGTTGATAAGCATTTGAATCAATTCATGTGTTAAGGCCTGCCTCACTCCGTTACTACATGAATATTAACTGAATGTTTACAGTATTGCAAGGACAGTTCCTGGGTTAATACATAAGCAATGACTGCCTTCTAATTCTAATAAAACTTGAGAACAGGAAAGTATTTAAGCAGTTATGCGTATTCAAAGATATGAAGTACCCAAATGCTTCTCTCACAGTGGTTCCCAAATGCACACAGACACAGTGTTATTCTAGACGAGCAACACTATCCCTAGGAGTTTACCAAAACTCATTCACTACTCTGCAAGGGGTAAGGGGACTGCACACAATCTACATATTTCAGTACTGCCCTTTAGTGTCAAAGCATGACTCATTTTATCAATGTATAAGCAAAGACTGGCTTCTAATGCTACTAAAACTTAACAACATGACAGGTTTTAAAACAGTTATCTGTCAGCAAATGCACAATTTTACCAAATGCTTCTCTCACACTCCTTACCCGAAAGGAACACAGACTCACAGTGTGATTGTAGACAAGCAACACTATCCTAGGAGTTTACCAAAACTCATTCACTTGTCTGGAAGGGGTAACGGTACTGCACACAATCTACATTATAATGTACTGCACTTTAGTGTAAAATCTGACTAATTTTATCAATCCATAAACAAAGACTGGCTTCTAATGCTACTAAAACTTGACAACATGGCAGGTTTTAAAACAGTTATCTGTCAGCAAATACATTATGTCACCAAATGCTTCTCTCACAGTGGTTCCCAAATGCACACACACTCACAGTGTGATTCTAGACAAGCAACACTATCCCTAGGAGTTTACCAAAGCTCATTCACTACTGTGGAAGGGGTAAGGGGACTGCACACAATCTACATATTTAAGTACTATACTTTAGTGTCAAAGCCTAACTCATTTTATCAATGCATAAGCAAAGACTGGCTTGTAATGCTACTAAAACTTGACAACAAGACAGGTTTTAAAACAGTTATCTGTCAGCAAATACACGATATTACCAAATGCTTCTCTCACAATGATTCCTAAATGCACACAGACTCACTGTGTGATCCTAGACAAACAACACTATCCCTTGCACTATACCAAAACACATTTTTTAATCTATGAATACTACATTTTAGTGTAGAAACATGACTCATTTTGCAAATTCATAAAAAATGACTGGTTTCTAATCGTACCAAAATATAAAAACAGCACAGTTATCTGTCTGCAAACACATGAAAAACACAAATGCTTATCACAGAAGGATTTCTACATGCACACACACTGTCAATAAGATTGTAGACAAAAAAAAGTACTCCCTGCAATTTAGCAGGAGAAACACATTAGTCTGATTAAAATCAAAATAGACCACATACATCCCCTCACAATTAAATAACTCACCTTTCAAGTTGTTTTGTTGATTAAGAAGTATATCAGTCACACACCAGATTTTCTTATTCAGAATCTCTGCACTGAGCACCTGTCATTAAAACCAAAGAATGTCAAAGTTTCCCTCTAATTTTCCACACATATACATGTAAACATCAAATCACATTCCTTCCCACATAAATTCAAAAGCAAACACCCATTTCTATTGGTTAAACATTTCAACCCTTTCCAAATTACATAAATTTGAACCCTACCCCCAATCTGCATTCTGCCTGTTACCATAGGAACAGGTCATGGAACACTGAACTGTGCACACAGGTCACAAGTTCAGCACACAATGTTGCTAATCAAAACAGCAAGTGTGCTTGACTTTTCAACATATCAGCTTATCATTTATAATGTTCCTTTCATTCACTTTTTGTTAACCAATAAGACTCATGCGTTTAAAAAACAGAAACATGCACCCTACCTTTCAGTGTAGAAGGTTGTCAAACAACCAATGATTTCTTGTCTTTTTTCAAAACTGCATCTTAGCTACCATTTTAGAAAAATCTTACTTTTCAAACTGCCATTTCATTTACAGAGACCATCTGAGTGCATCCAGACCTCCCTTCAACATGCTTAGAGTGTGGATTGTGGGACACAGCTATATTTTCTGGAGCCAAAGGTATGCAGAAAACAAAGGCATTCACAAAGACCTAGGTTTGCCAAATGTAGACATTAAATGGATTGGACAGAGAGGGTTAAAGTGGCACCAATTGATGCCATTGCTAAAATCCTTTATGCATATCCAACACCCTGACCTCATAATAGTGCACTGTGGTGGCAATGACCTAGGCACTTTGACTGGGGTAGGTCTGGAAATGCTTATGAAGGACATCTTTGCAGAATTGATTTCACTTTTTTCCAAAACTGCCTTTGTGTATTCTAACATATGCCAAAGGCAGAAATGGAACTGGTCCAATCATGTTTGTCCACACATTGAGAAAGCTAGGAAACATGTGAATAAATCAGTTTCTGCTTTTCTCCAAGACTATAGAATGGGGTCCATTTACAATAACAATCTGCGCTTTCACATGCAAGAGGTGTATAGAAGAGATGGAGTACACTTTACTGATGAAGGAAACAGAGTCTTCCTCAACAACTTTAGACTCTGTGTAGGTACTTACTTATAAGTACCAAAAACTCTCAATGAACACAACGGCACTTTTTAGAGCCACTCAAGAACAAAACACTTAAGCTTGATGTTTATCTCCCAAAAATGTCTGTGTTTTTCCTTGGATCCGCGTTAGGATGCGTGACTCCTAATTTTACAGTAAAAAAAAAATAGCCCCTATCACTAATTTTTTTATCCCGGGGACCCCATCCCCCGGGGCTTATAAAAAAACATTGGAGACCGTGAGGGGAGCCCGAATGCCCCCATGGTCCCAGCCGGCTCCCCTCGTCCTTCGGGAGCCTGCATTGCTTTTCCACATGGGGAGCTGCTGACATGCAGCTCCCCATGTGGAAAAGCAATATCGTTTGGATTTTGAAAGAGAGAGCAGGTTTCCCTGCTCTCTCTTTCAAAATCCTAACGAAGTTTGATATGGGAGGGCAGGAGACTCCCGCCCTCTCATAGCAAACAACAGTGTCCTGGGGGTGGGCACCCCAGGACACTGGAGGAGCCGGCCCTGGGGGGTGGCGGTCCCCAGGGCCCTCGAGGGCTCCAGGAGGGGGGCCATGCAGCCCCCCTCCAACCTTTTAATTTTACAACATTTTGCCCCCGGGATTTGGCCCACCCGGGGGCTAATTATTAACAGGTTTGGTTTTTTTCGTCTGGATCGGCACACCCTGCGCTCATTTCGTGTTTTTTTTTTCAAATGGGGCCTCAGGGGGTCCTTCTGGGACCCCCTAAGCAACACGAGAGGGTCAGAGTATTTCTACCCTGCCCCCTTTATCTGTTTTAAACACTTATTCCCCTTACTTCTTCAGCCTCACTTCTACCGAGGCACAAAATGGCTGCCAACAGTTCCTGGTTTCGAATGTAGACAGACACTTCCCAGCCAATTAGCATTCAGCGCCTGATCGGAAGGGTGCGCGCTTGGTTCGGGGAGGATGCGCTTAGGTTGCGCATAGGGTGCGCGGATCCTCCGAGGCCATAGATTTATCTATCTTTTTTAGTCTAATTTTCTCAGGAACTACTGAACAGATTTACACCATTCATGCAAAAGGCACGAGTCTGAACTAAGGACTACCTCTTTGCCAAATTTGGTGTAATTCCGTTCAGCAGTTCGGGCTGTAGTTGCGTCAACAGGTCCTATGGGAAATTGCATGGGGAAGACGTGTTTTGGGACCCCCCTTTTTTCTCTGCCCCCGCTTAACGAATCACCACGAAACTTTCAGGATAGGAGCGGACTGGAGCTGACCAAAAGTTTGGAAAACTTTGCAAAGATTCGTCAACCGGCGCCAGACTTATTGGCAATAGAATGTTGCGGATTTCCTATGGAAAATAGGTCCTAACTATAACTACCTACTGGCGACCGCCAGTATATATATATATATATACATATACATATATATATGTGAACAAGGCTCAGGTGGAGCCGAAACGTTATGGCGACTAGCACGCGAGATTCATAAATAAAAAATTGCACTGAAGACCGAGGTCTGTGTCTGTAGTGTTGTGGATTGGTACCAGAAGCGGGCGTGCACAACAAAACTGCGGAAAGTAGCGGATATATATATATATATATTACCTACTGGCGGTCGCCAGTAGGTAGTTATAGTTAGGACCACGTTTCCATAGGAAAACCTCAACATTCTATTTTGAATAACTTTGGCGCCGGTCGACGAATCCTCGCGAATTTCTCAAAATAGGTGGGGCGCTACGCTCCGCTCCTACCCTGAAAGTCTCGGGGGGATCCGTCAAGCGGGGGCTGAGATAAAAGGGGGGTCCCAAAACGCGTTTTTCCCATGCATTTTTCCATAGGACCTTTAGAACGAGCTACAGCCTGAACGGCTGAACAGAATTACTCAAAATTTGGCAGAGAGGTAGTCCCTAGGTCAAGGAAGTGCCTTTTGTAGGTTTGGTGTAAATCTGTTCAGTAGATTCTGAGAAAATAGCCTTTAAATCAATATATATATCTGAGCCAGCTTACGGTACGCTTACCGTACGCTTACGGTAAGCGTACGGTGGCGTGCGCGAGCGCGATTCTGATTGGCTCTTAGATCTTAGTAAACATTCGAATCGGCCGAAACCAGGAAGCGGCGGCCGCCATTTTGTGTATTTCACTCTGAAAAAAAAGAGTGAAAACAAGGAAAGGGGGCAATGAGGAGAGTTACAGACCCCCTAACAATTGAAAGGGGGTCAAAGAAGGACAGAAAAGTACAAAGAAAACATTTATTGATTTTAAAAAAAATCACGGGGTACGCGTACGGTAAGCTTACGGTAAGCGTACGGTAAAAAAAATAAAAATAAATAAATGAAAAGCAGATTTAAGAGTTTAGAAATTAGGGAGCTCTAAAAAGAGCTGTTGTGTTTATGGAGTCATTTTTTTAGTGGTACCTACAAGTAAGTACCGATGCAGAGTCTAAGGTTCAAGAGGAAGACTCTGTTCCCTTCATCATTGAAGTGCACACCATCTCCTCTATAAATGTCTTGCATGTCGTAACGCAAGTTGTTGTGGTAAATGGCACCCATACCATAGTCACGGAGGAAAGCAGAAACAGATTTGTTGACGTGCTTTCTTGCTTTGTCAATCTGTGGACAGAAATGATTGGACCAGTTCCATTTTTGCCTTTGGCATATGTTGGAAAACACAAAGGCAGTTTTAGGGAAAAGTGTAAACAGTTGTGCAAAGGTGTCCTTCATAAGCATTTCCAGACCTACCCCAGTCAAAGTGCCTAGGTCATTGCCACCACAGTGCACTATTATGAGGTCAGGGTGTTGGATTTGAATGAAGGATTTCACCAATGGCATCAATTGGTGCCACTTTAACCCTCTCTGACCAATCCATTTAATGTCTACATTTGGCAAAGCAAGGTCTCTCACCATATCTGTTTTCTCTGCAAACTTTTCACTCCAGAAGACATAGCTGTGCCCTACAATCCACACTGTGAACATCTTCAAAGGAGAACTGGATGCACTCAGGAGGTGTCTTTCAGTAGAATGGCAATATGAAAAGAAAGACAGTTTGGAAATGGAGGCATACATATTTTTTACAAAACAAAAAGAACTGATTGGCTGTTTCATACCATTCTAGAAAAAAAACTAGGCTGTATGTGAAAATTAATACAAGCATGTTTTGTATTGGTACAAAAAAATGTGTAACCAAAGAACAGTACTATGGATTTGCTGTTAGGTTTGAAAAGTCAAGCACTCTTGCTCTGTGGAATTGAAACATTGTGTGTCGAACTTCTGACCTAACTGCACACAGCAGTGTTCCATGAGCTGTTGCTATGGTAGCAGGCAGAAGTCAAGTTGGGGGAAGGGTACTAGGCAGAAGTCAAGTTGGGGGCAGGGTACTTTTGGAAAAGGGTTGGTTTTCAACCAATAGAAATGTGTCATTACATTTGAAAAAAAGGGGGAAGCACTGAGATTTGAAACTTACATGTATATGTGTGGAAAAATAGAGGGAAAGTTTGCCATTATCTGGTTCTGCTGAGAGGAGAGAGGTGAACACAACAGAGATCCTGGCTCTGATATTCTGCTGTTTGAGTGTCACATTTCTTTCACAACTAACTAATTATAAAGGTGAGTTTACAGTTTCAGAGGGGATGTATGTGGTAACTTAAGAAATGAATAATAGAAATGGGAATTGTTTTTGTTGTAGTTACACATGGTGGTTTCATAATGTGTCAGTCTGTAAAAGTGATTTTCACTTGGCCCGAAAAAAAAAGAGCAGTAAGTGTGCTTTCAAATTGGCAAAGAAATTTCGTTTTGGCACTAATGTGAAAACATGACTCTGTGTGCATAGAAGAATTATAGGCAGAGATTTATTGCGTCTTGCTCTGGTGATTTCACAGTTGCAGTAGATGGAAAAGAGGAGCGAATTTTTGAGGGAAGAAGCAGAGGCTTAGCACACACCCATGTGCTTGCCATGTATAGTCATGCACAGTAATTAGAAGCGAGTGGGGTTTTCAGGTTTAAGTCTGTAATGCAAATACATTCAGCATCACTAAGGCTGGTTGCCCCTGCTGGAGTGTAGGCAGTCACAGAGAATACACACGGTGGTGGTCTGAAAAAAAAAACAGCTTGGACATGTGCATTTAAATAAAATTAAAAAAAAGGTTTAAGAATGTGTCAGTCTGTAAAAGTGATTTCAAATTGTAAAAAGAGATTTTCACTTGGCCCGAAAAAAAAAGAGCAGTAAGTGTGCTTTCAAATTGGCAAAGAAATTTCGTTTTGGCACTAATGTGAAAACATGACTCTGTGTGCATGGAAGAATTATAGGCAGAGATTTATTGCGTCTTGCTCTGGTGATTTCACAGTTGCAGTAGATGGAAAGGGGGAGCGAATTTTTGGGGGAAGAAGCAGAGGCTTAGCACACACCCATGTGCTTGCCATGTATAGTCATGCACAGTAATTAGAAGCGAGTGGGGTTTTCAGGTTTAAGTCTGTAATGCAAATACATTCAGCATCACTAAGGCTGGTTGCCCCTGCTGGAGTGTAGGCAGTCACAGAGAATACACACGGTGGTGGTCTGAAAAAAAAACAGCTTGGACATGTGCATTTAAATAAATTTAAAAAAAAGGTTTCAGAATGTGTCAGTCTGTAAAAGTGATTTCAAATTGTAAAAAGAGATTTTCACTTGGCCCGAAAAAAAAAGAGCAGTAAGTGTGCTTTCAAATTGGCAAAGAAATTTCGTTTTGGCACTAATGTGAAAACATGACTCTGTGTGCATAGAAGAATTATAGGCAGAGATTTATTGCGTCTTGCTCTGGTGATTTCACAGTTGCAGTAGATGGAAAGGGGGAGCGAATTTTTGGTGGAAGAAGCAGAGGCTTAGCACACACCCATGTGCTTGCCATGTATAGTCATGCACAGTAATTAGAAGCGAGTGGGGTTTTCAGGTTTAAGTCTGTAATGCAAATACATTCAGCATCACTAAAGCTGGTTGCCCCTGCTGGAGTGTAGGCAGTCACAGAGAATACACACGGTGGTGGTCTGAAAAAAAAACAGCTTGGAAATGTGCATTTAAATAAATTTAAAAAAAAGGTTTCAGAATGTGTCAGTCTGTAAAAGTGATTTCAAATTGTAAAAAGAGATTTTCACTTGGCCCGAAAAAAAAAGAGCAGTAAGTGTGCTTTCAAATTGGCAAAGAAATTTCGTTTTGGCACTAATGTGAAAACATGACTCTGTGTGCATAGAAGAATTATAGGCAGAGATTTATTGCGTCTTGCTCTGGTGATTTCACAGTTGCAGTAGATGGAAAGGGGGAGCGAATTTTTGGGGGAAGAAGCAGAGGCTTAGCACACACCCATGTCTTTGCCGTGTATAGTCATGCACAGTATTTACAAGCCAGTGGGGTTTTCAGGTTTAAGTCTGTAATGCAAATACATTCAGCATCACTAAGGCTGGTTGCCCCTGCTGGAGTGTAGGCAGTCACAGAGAATACACACGGTGGTGGTCTGAAAAAAAAACAGCTTGGAAATGTGCATTTAAATAAAATTAAAAAAAAGGTTTCAGAATGTGTCAGTCTGTAAAAGTGATTTCAAATTGTAAAAAGAGATTTTCACTTGGCCCGAAAAAAAAAGAGCAGTAAGTGTGCTTTCAAATTGGCAAAGAAATTTCGTTTTGGCACTAATGTGAAAACATGACTCTGTGTGCATAGAAGAATTATAGGCAGAGATTTATTGCGTCTTGCTCTGGTGATTTCACAGTTGCAGTAGATGGAAAAGAGGAGCGAATTTTTGGGGGAAGAAGCAGAGGCTTAGCACACACCCATGTCCTTGCCGTGTATAGTCATGCACAGTATTTACAAGCCAGTGGGGTTTTCAGGTTTAAGTCTGTAATGCAAATACATTCAGCATCACTAAGGCTGGTTGCCCCTGCTGGAGTGTAGGCAGTCACAGAGAATACACACGGTGGTGGTCTGAAAAAAAAACAGCTTGGAAATGTGCATTTAAATAAATTTAAAAAAAAGGTTTCAGAATGTGTCAGTCTGTAAAAGTGATTTCAAATTGTAAAAAGAGATTTTCACTTGGCCCGAAAAAAAAAGAGCAGTAAGTGTGCTTTCAAATTGGCAAAGAAATTTCGTTTTGGCACTAATGTGAAAACATGACTCTGTGTGCATAGAAGAATTATAGGCAGAGATTTATTGCGTCTTGCTCTGGTGATTTCACAGTTGCAGTAGATGGAAAGGGGGAGCGAATTTTTGGGGGAAGAAGCAGAGGCTTAGCACACACCCATGTGCTTGCCATGTATAGTCATGCACAGTAATTAGAAGCGAGTGGGGTTTTCAGGTTTAAGTCTGTAATGCAAATACATTCAGCATCACTAAGGCTGGTTGCCCCTGCTGGAGTGTAGGCAGTCACAGAGAATACACACGGTGGTGGTCTGGAAAAAAAACAGCTTGGACATGTGCATTTAAATAAATTTAAAAAAAAGGTTTCAGAATGTGTCAGTCTGTAAAAGTGATTTCAAATTGTAAAAAGAGATTTTCACTTGGCCCGAAAAAAAAAGAGCAGTAAGTGTGCTTTCAAATTGGCAAAGAAATTTCGTTTTGGCACTAATGTGAAAACATGACTCTGTGTGCATAGAAGAATTATAGGCAGAGATTTATTGCGTCTTGCTCTGGTGATTTCACAGTTGCAGTAGATGGAAAGGGGGAGCGAATTTTTGGTGGAAGAAGCAGAGGCTTAGCACACACCCATGTGCTTGCCATGTATAGTCATGCACAGTAATTAGAAGCGAGTGGGGTTTTCAGGTTTAAGTCTGTAATGCAAATACATTCAGCATCACTAAGGCTGGTTGCCCCTGCTGGAGTGTAGGCAGTCACAGAGAATACACACGGTGGTGGTCTGAAAAAAAAACAGCTTGGACATGTGCATTTAAATAAATTTAAAAAAAAGGTTTCAGAATGTGTCAGTCTGTAAAAGTGATTTCAAATTGTAAAAAGAGATTTTCACTTGGCCCGAAAAAAAAAGAGCAGTAAGTGTGCTTTCAAATTGGCAAAGAAATTTCGTTTTGGCACTAATGTGAAAACATGACTCTGTGTGCATAGAAGAATTATAGGCAGAGATTTATTGCGTCTTGCTCTGGTGATTTCACAGTTGCAGTAGATGGAAAGGGGGAGCGAATTTTTGGGGGAAGAAGCAGAGGCTTAGCACACACCCATGTGCTTGCCATGTATAGTCATGCACAGTAATTAGAAGCGAGTGGGGTTTTCAGGTTTAAGTCTGTAATGCAAATACATTCAGCATCACTAAGGCTGGTTGCCCCTGCTGGAGTGTAGGCAGTCACAGAGAATATACACGGTGGTGGTCTGAAAAAAAAACAGCTTGGACATGTGCTTTTAAATAAATTTAAAAAAAAGGTTTCAGAATGTGTCAGTCTGTAAAAGTGATTTCAAATTGTAAAAAGAGATTTTCACTTGGCCCGAAAAAAAAAGAGCAGTAAGTGTGCTTTCAAATTGGCAAAGAAATGTCGTTTTGGCACTAATGTGAAAACATGACTCTGTGTGCATAGAAGAATTATAGGCAGAGATTTATTGCGTCTTGCTCTGGTGATTTCACAGTTGCAGTAGATGGAAAGGGGGAGCGAATTTTTGGGGGAAGAAGCAGAGGCTTAGCACACACCCATGTGCTTGCCATGTATAGTCATGCACAGTAATTAGAAGCGAGTGGGGTTTTCAGGTTTAAGTCTGTAATGCAAATACATTCAGCATCACTAAAGCTGGTTGCCCCTGCTGGAGTGTAGGCAGTCACAGAGAATACACACGGTGGTGGTCTGAAAAAAAAACAGCTTGGACATGTGCATTTAAATAAATTTAAAAAAAAGGTTTCAGAATGTGTCAGTCTGTAAAAGTGATTTCAAATTGTAAAAAGAGATTTTCACTTGGCCCGAAAAAAAAAGAGCAGTAAGTGTGCTTTCAAATTGGCAAAGAAATTTCGTTTTGGCACTAATGTGAAAACATGACTCTGTGTGCATAGAAGAATTATAGGCAGAGATTTATTGCGTCTTGCTCTGGTGATTTCACAGTTGCAGTAGATGGAAAGGGGGAGCGAATTTTTGGGGGAAGAAGCAGAGGCTTAGCACACACCCATGTGCTTGCCATGTATAGTCATGCACAGTAATTAGAAGCGAGTGGGGTTTTCAGGTTTAAGTCTGTAATGCAAATACATTCAGCATCACTAAGGCTGGTTGCCCCTGCTGGAGTGTAGGCAGTCACAGAGAATACACACGGTGGTGGTCTGAAAAAACAGCTTGGTTTCATAATGTGACAGTTTGTAAAAGAGATTTTCACTTGCCCAAAAAAAAGAGCAGTTTGTGTGCATTCAAATTGGCAAAGAAATTTCGTTTTGTGACTATTGTGAAAAGAAATGTAGTAATATATTTAAATACAATAAAGGATTTTTTTTTTAGTTTTTTTCAGGTATTACTGAAGAACAGTGAACAAAATTTAAGATGCCTACAAAATCTCGAGTTCAAAAAACGCTAAAAAAAAAACTATATTTGAAGACAACTGGAGGACCAAAGTTAGTAGAAGATGCTGATGTTGGGAAAAAGAAAAAATCTTCTGGTAAGCAAAAAAAACAATTTCTAAACAAAATATTCAAAACAAAGAAAAATGTACAAAATGTCTGTTCTCGGAAAAATGTAACAAAACATAGAGAACAGCAAAAAAATGAGAATTTAGTTAATGCAAATATACCTTCTGCAATTGAAAAGTTTAACATAAACAGAAAAACAGCATTTAAAGAGATACGTAGAAAAATGTTTCAGAGAAGAGTTATGTCCAATTTGATAAAGGATATAAAGAAATATAAGCAAAAGGCTAAATATTACAAGAGAAAAAAAGAAATTGAAGCCATTGCAGCAAAAGCATTAGAATTAAAAAGGAAACTATTCATATTAATTTTGAATAGGATGCGTACATTAGATAAAATGGTTAATGTACTGAAATCACAAAGCAAAAGCAAAAGAGTAGTGAACAGAACAAACTTTTGTAAAGTGTTTTTAGGAAAGTGGATGCATAGTTCAAGTAGTGAACCTTTTTTTAATGAAGAGAGCTATTTTCAAAGTAATAGTTTGCTGCATGCAGTTGACACCAGAGGTCGTTCATACGAAGTAAAAAATGGTTGCATAATGGAGAAGGAGATAATGGTTCCAAGAGATGAGGTACAAGTGATGGCAGATGAGGCAATGGGGAGACGTCCTAAAGCCCCAGTGTACACTTGGAATTGTAGTAGTATTTGCACTGTGCGTCAGGAATCTATTGACAGATTTCGAGAGTTTCTAAGAGAATATAGTAAAAAAAGTGTAAAACAAAAGATTAAGGTGCTTCAAAGTCTGGATCCATGCAGAGTGAGAGAGAATACTGGTTTGCAGGGTCATTCTCTTGCTTGTCTATCTAGAAAAGTGTGCAATAGTGTTTTCCATCATTTTAGGATGCTGGCTGTTCATCATACTGAAATGAGAAAGTTTGTGAGACGGTTGTATTTTGCCAAAAGTCCAGCAATAAAGTTAAATGAATTGAATAGGGCTCTGTTCCGAGGAACGGTATCAGATGTAGAGAAGGTTGTTGATGAAATTCAGTTTTGTTACTTTGGTCCTGAACAAAACAGTGCAGAGAAGGACACAGTAAATGAGGCAGAAGTGGAAGAGAATGTAGAACCTTGTGTAAGTAAGACATTTAATGATCACATAACAAAATTTGCAATAATCTCTAATGAAAGACCAAATGTTACTTGTATTTGTTGCCGCAGAACTCATTATAGAAAACAAACTAGGAATGTTGATCTCTACAGAAAGAGTGAAAATGAAGATAATTATAAGTGGATGGATTTTGCCACATATATATTTCTTGAAAATTGTTTTGAATTGGGTGAAGATCAGCGTATTTGTAAATACTGCTACAACAAGTTAGAGGAAAATAGAATGCCGACCAGAGCTGTACATAATAATTTAGAATTGGATGCTATTCCTGCTGAACTTTCTGAATTAAATACATATGAGTCTATACTCATTCAATGTGTTCATCCGTTCCAGACCATAGTACGTATGGAGCCCAAAACTGGTAAATTACCTCCTTCAGATTTACTGAGAGGTTTAAAAGGTAGAGTGGTGTATTTGCCCTTGGATTTGAAAAAAAATATGGAAACTATTGATGCGGATACTTTGGAAACTGAACCATTAATTATTCTGGTTAATGGTGTACCTACAAAGAATAAGAAGATTTGGCAGGAGCTGGTAGATGTGCGGAAAGTACAAAGAGCAAATTTGTATTTGAAAAAAAATAACAAATGGTATGAATCAATTTATATAGAAGAAGAAGAAGAAGAAGAAGATTTACAAGGAGACACAGAAACACCAACTGGACAAATTGAAAAAGTGGACAAGTCAAAGGAAGAAGAAATTTATGAACATTTTAGCATACATCCTCTCCATTCGAAAGAAGTTATGGGAGACAATATTGATCTCTTTCAGATGAAGAAAGCAAAAGGAAATCCCGTGAGTGTATGGGAGGAGAGCTTGGAAGCTCGATGTTTTCCCCAGCTGTTTCCTAAAGGAAAAGGAGGACGATACGATGAACGTCCAGAACAGATTCCAGCTTCAGAGTATCGAACTACAAGACTATATGCTGAAGATCCCAGATTTCGACAAAGTATTCCTTATTTGTTCCATCTTTTATTTGAAAGCGACTTGTCTGCACTGTCTTATGCAGTAAATCACATTTTAAAAAGTGGAGTACATTTACAAAATGTGTCTGCTAAGGATTTTATGGAGAAAGTGCAGCACCGAGATGATCATTTGGAAACACAACTGATCAATCTGATGGCTTGTCAGCGTGGGACAAATGAATATTGGTACCGACGCCATGGTGAACTAAAATGCATGTTACGCAATTTAGGAACACCAACATGGTTCCTTACCCTAAGCTGTGCCGAGTACGCTTGGGATGATTTACTGGATTTTCTACGAGAGGCCAATTCAAACATTAAAAACATCGAATACAAGACAGCAGGAGAACTGTGCTCATTGGATCCGGTTAATGTTTGCAGATATTTCAATCATAGATTTGAGGCTATGATGTCCTTCATCTGCAATAAAAAAAATCCACCTCTTGGAGAAGTAGTGGATTTCTTTTGGAGAAAAGAGTACCAGGCAAGAGGTGCTCCTCATATTCATATGCTGCTGTGGATCAAGGATGCCCCAAAGTTTGGAACTGATACTGATGAAGCAGTGTTATCTTACATTGAAGAATATGCAACATGTGCTATACCTAAAAGCACAGAAGAGAACAAGTTAAAGGAGCAAGTTCTACGTTTCCAAAGTCATCGGTGTGGAAAATACTGTCGACGGAAATACAAGAGCAAAGAAAAATACTACACTAAATGTCGATTTGGATTTCCTAGACCTGTTCTTACAAATGGAAGAGTCAACAGTTTTATGTCAGCTGTGAGACATACTATCACAAGAAAATCACCTAAGAATACCTACAACCTTAAAAGAAAAGAAGAATCAAAAAATATAAATGACTACAACCCAGTCATTTTATCCATGTGGAACGCTAACATGGATATACAGTATGTTGCTGACAATTCCATTGCTGTTGCTCGATATGTAACGTCTTACATTACGAAATCAGAAAAAACAGAATTGAAGGAAATGTGGGAAGAGATTTCTCACGAGAAGACTGTCAGTAAGAAGCTGTACAGTTTCAGTTTGAAGATGTTATCGCATCGAGAAATTGGATCCTACGAATGTTCAGATAGGTTATCTTCTGCAAGTCTCTACTCGAAGTCAAGAAGAATAATTTGGGCAAGTTTAGGCCTTGCAGCAATGAGAAATCGGGTACTGAAATCTGTTGGAGAAATTGAATATTTGGCTGAGAATGACCCAGAAAGTACAGACATATTGAAAACAAACATGTTGGACACATATTATCCCAAGAGAAGTCATCATCTGGAGAACATGTGTCTCTATGAAGTGTTACAGAACTACATTTATTCACGGAAAGCTGCAGAAGACATCAACAGTGGAAAATATAAAGTTGTTGGTGAAGAAGGATGTTTGGTGAAGCAAACCAAAGGAAGTTTGATAAATCACCGGAAGCTGAGTTGCGACACTACCGACAAGAAAGAATTTTACTACTTGGCTCTTTTACAGTTGTTTAAACCATGGCGTACAGAGGATGAACTACTGGGAGAATTCCAGAGCTATGAAGATTCTTTTAATGCTTGCAAAGACAGCATACAATGCAGTACATTCTCAACTTATCTGCAAATGTTAAATGAAGAAATTGAACAGGAAACTACAATTGCAGCAGAAATAGCTAGAGACAGTTCTCAGGACAGCCAAAGTTCAGGAACACACAGTCAAGATCCCCTAGGACAACCAATCGTTGAAAATGAAGCATCAATAGCCATGAATGAAGTGGAAACGGCTATGAATCAAGCTCAAGAAGAATTTATAGACTTAGAAAATTTGGAAAGACAACTGAATCAAGAGCAGCAACAAATTTATGAAGAGATCAAAAACAAAATTGATCACGGATTTCTACATATAAAAAAAGAGTGCTCATGCACATCATTTCATCCAATCAGGATGTATGTAAGCGGACAAGCTGGCACTGGAAAAAGTTTCCTAATTAAAGTCATCAGAAGCTACCTAAAGCAAAAAACGGATTCTACTTTGTCTTGTGTGGTTACTGCTCCAACTGGGTTAGCAGCATATAACATAAAAGGAATCACCTTACATCGTTTGCTAATGTTACCAGTGGAGCATGAGAACAAAATACAATTCAACAAGCTAACTGGAGAAGCATCCTTGGAAGTTTCACGAGTATTGAAGAAGATGCAAGTTCTCATTATTGATGAGGTGAGCATGGTATCAAACTTAATGCTTGCCTTTGTGCATTTAAGAATGCAGCAAATTTTGAAGACAGACTATGACGTGTTATTTGGTGGAAAACACGTCATAGTTTTTGGGGATCTTTTGCAACTTACTCCAGTTAAAGGACAACCAGTGTTTAATACTGTGACACATGAAGACACGAAGAAGTCATTGGGAAGCATTGGAAATACAAATATTTGGTCCTTCTTTGAGTACAAGGAACTTACAACTAATATGAGGCAAGCAAACGATGAAGAATATGGAAGTATTCTGAAAGATATCAGGATTGGACTACTCACAGAAGTTGGGAAAAAAGCATTACAGAGTCGGCTGCTACATAATTTATTTCCAAAGGAAGAAATAGTTGCAGAGAAAATATACAAGAATATTGCAGAAAACAAAAGTGTCATCTGTTTAATGCCAACTCTACGTGAATGCTCAATATTTAATGAGGAGCTTTTGAAATTGGAAAAGGAAGACATCAGGAAATTGGAAGCAGTGGACAAAATTGAGGATGGAAGAATTACTGTCACAGTAACAGGCAAACTGAAAAATAAATTGGACTCACTAGAGAAGAACATCTCCAAAACAGCAGGATTAGAAAAAAATCTATATGTTTGCATGAACTGTAGAGTGTTTTTAAGGAGAAATTTGGATGTTGAGAAAGGCTTAGTGAATGGAGCGATGGGAAGAGTTGTGGGTTTTATTAATTATCAGAAAAAAGATGGAATTGAATGTTTAAAAATAAAATTTGATCAGATAGAGGAAGTTAAAGACATTTGTCGTTGTTCAGTTCGTTTCATGCTTGTGAAAGACTTATATGTACGTAGGAAGCAGTTTCCGTTTTCACTAGCATATGCTGTAACTATCCACAAGTCTCAAGGATTGACTGTAGATTGTGCATTTGTGAACATTGGTTCAACTGTGTTCAAAGAAGGTATGGCATATGTAGCTTTGTCACGAGTCAAAACATTATCAGGTTTATTCATGATAGACTTTGATGACTCAAAAGTTAGTGCTGATACAAACTGTGTAAAGGAGTATAATAGATTAAGAAGAAGCTATGCTCCTCATTTAGGTCAGTATCCTGTGTTGGAGAAACGTGTAGTTTCTCGTAAAAGGAGAAATGAGAATATCTGTAATGAGGATGTAGAGAAGAGGAAAAAAAAGAGGAGTGATGTAATTGCAAACAAAAAGAAAAAGGACAATGAAGAACAGGTTGTAGGATGTCATTTTGAAAATAGCTCTGGTGTCAACTGCTACGCTAATGTAGTGCTGAATGTTGCATTTTATCTGGAAAGTTTGCAAGAGCAGATAATAGTAAATCAGGGAAAAAGATTCTGTTCAGAGCTCAGTCTCCTTTTTCAAAAGCTGAGTAAAGATAAAACTCAAATAGAAAGTGCTACTGATATTAGAAAACGTTTAGATGTATGTTCAGGACGAACACAGTTTTCTCAAAATGAACAGCAAGATGCACACAAATTTTTGATGTATTTTCTTCAGGTAGTGGAAGAAGAAGGAGTTCCCATTGACATTTTTTTTGGTCTCTCTTATAAATGGGAACATAGTTGTGATAATTGTTATAATATATGTGGCTCTATTGTTGATAATGAAAGGTTTATTTATTTGACATTGCCAGAGAGTAAAACAGTCACTTTTGCAAAATTAGTTAAAGATGCTAATCATAGCATGAAATGTGGTGAGTGTAATTCTGACATGTTATCAACATTAATTTTAAGGGAATACGGACAGTATGTAATTTTAATGATGCAACGATGTAGAGCTGATGGATCAAAATTGGATACTTTAATAAAGAAGTTTACAGGACAGCAATTATCAATTTCAGGAAAAACTTTTGTAACTGTTGCAATAATTTTCCATGATGGACCTACTGTTACTTCTGGACATTACACAGTTTATCTAAAATGTGAAAATGGCTGGACACTGTGTAATGATTCCCAATTGATTTTCAAACAACGTTTGCCTTTTGATTTAGCAAATTCCTATCTAATCTTCCTGAAACCTAAATTTTAGAGAGATTTGGCAAGATCTGGACAAAATAATTTTACCATTTTACTGGATTACCATTGCAATTTTGTAGAAAAAAGATTTTTAAAATTATCATTTGGCCTAAAGGAAAGATAACCAATTGTAATGTGGACTTTTTAAATTTTTAATGCAATTTTGAAAAACCAATAATTTAGAGATAATCGGTAACTTCTGCACATTTTAAATTTTGGAATGCTATTGGACTGCCATTGGAAATTTTTTCAAAAATGATTTAAAAAATTACTATTTGGCCATGTGGAAAAGTAAGCAATTCTATTGTGGACTAAATAAATTATTCAAAAAATTTTCGTGAACCAAAATGTTACAGAGAATTGGTGAGATCTGGACAGATTAAACTTTAGAATTTTAATGGTTTTCCCTTGGAAATTTATTCCAGGAAAAAAAAAAAAATACTATTTGGCCTAAAGGAAATGAAATCAGATGTATTTTGGAGTTATTTGAGATATAATATTGTGATTATACTTCTGAAACAAACATATCAGACGGTATTTTAAAGAAATAAGTATTGTTTTTAGATGATATTTTTTTAGAATAATATGCATTTCTGTAATGATAAGTTTAAGTGAGAAGAGATTCTGGGCTTTTTTAATACAATCTTTGAGATTGTTATTTTTTTTTGCCCGCTGTAAAATGATGAATGCAATTGCTTTCACAATTTATAGTGAAATGCAATATATTCTGAAAACAGCAAAAATAAGGCAAAAATATTTTTTGGTAAAAAATGTAAATATGTGTACTGTATTATAAAATGGTTTAAAAATATTAATACTTTTTTCTTTTTTTTCAGATCGATATAGAAAATTTTCGGAAACTACAACCATTTTAAAAACTATTTTTTAAAAAAACAAATGAATAAATATTTTTTTGAGTGAGTATGGTAAGTCAATAATAATAATTGTAGTCTCTCAAGGACCTTCTAATGTGATAAATGATTTTTAGTGTTTTTTTTAAAAAATAAAAAAAAAGGTACGCTTACCGTACGCGTACGGTAAAAAAAAAAAAAAAAAGTTTTTAAAAACATATGTAAAAAAAAGATGAAAGATAAGGTTGGCTCTTAAAAGAACCGTTGTGTTCATGCAGGGACAGAGGAAAGAAAGATTGGGAATATTAGACGGTACGACAAGTGTGCTGATCTATTTTACTGTTCACCAGGGAAACACTGGTCTCCCTATAAGTAATTAGATCGTGACAAGTGGCGCACCGTACTTCAACCCTCGCAAACCGAGGGTTAATTTCCAGAGGGCCAGCAAAAGGAGATTCTCCCCCCACAGATGAAGGGCTCACCTGACCTGCAGAAGAAGGAGTCTGCCCTGCAGGTGATGGTCCAGGCTGAGCTGCTGTGGATGTACTGGCTCGTCTTTCTGAAGAGTTACCTCCAAAAAGATGACCATGTGTCCTTTTGTGTACATCCTTGAGGTGTCTGATCATGGTATGATTCCCAAAGGAATACTTCCTGTCAGGATTACCTCTAGAAAGTACACGCTGACACAGCCTGCAAGTAACTAAGGGTGCATTCACCTTTTGCTGGCCTTCTGGAAAAGTAAAATAATCCCAAACATAAGAAGGCTTTACTTTCCTCGCTCTCTGCCTCAAGACAGTGCTGCTGGTGCTAGCCTCACTCTCAGAAGGGCTCTGCTGTTCTGCCATCGTATCCCAAAGACAAACCAGCTCCTTCTTCCAAGGGATCACAAGCAGAAATGAGGGGAATGGGTGTGGTGTAGGAGAGTTCTAGAACTGAAAGTAGTTTCCACCAATCAAAAGTTGTGTTTCATGATCACATGACCTACCGTACGCTTACGGTACGCTTACGGTGCGCTTACGGCAAAAAGTACGCGTGCGCGTAAAAAAGACACGCGCTTGCGCGCATGCGCATAACAGTCACTCCCCGGCACTTCCGCGTAACGTGCGCGTGTTGCGTAAGCGCGCACGCGTCCCACGCGCAGTACGCGCGGCTACGCAAAGTACGTAACTATACGCAAGCAGCGTAGATAGATTACGGACGTTGCGTAAACCGTACGCTTACCGTGAGCTTACGGTACGCGTACTATAAAAAAAAAAAAAAAAAAAAAATCTGGAAATAAATTTTACATGTTTATTTTAAAAAATATATATAAAAAAAATATTTAAGGATTTTAAAAATTTAAGCATAGTCTTTATAAAAGATAAGAAAATTAAATTAAAAATATGTTTGAAAAAAATGAAGAATAAAAAAAAAAAATAGCATTTAAAAAACCTTGCAAATTCACTGAAAAAACCATGGGTTTCACACACGTTATAGTTAGGAATTAGCATTTAAAAAACCTTGCAAATTCACTGAAAAAACCATGGGTTTCACACACGTTATAGTTAGGAATTAGCATTTAAAAAACCTTAGAAATTCACTGAAAAAACCATGGGTTTCACACACGTTATAGTTAGGAATTAGCATTTAAAAAACCTTAGAAATTCAGTGAAAAAACCATAGGTTTCACACATGTTATAGTTAGCTGGACATTTTACTCGTAAAAAACCAATGAAATTGCCCCGTTATAGTTAGTTCAGCTAACTATAACTCGCGCGCCCGCAATGCACTGCTGATGACGTCACATATTACATCACTCATGACATGGTCAGTGACATCACTCATGACATCACTGATGACATCTCAAATGACATCACTGATGACATCACTGATGACATCATCCTTGTGATAGAGTGGCAGACCTCCTCTCACCTTAATATAAGCTTTGATACACACATTCAAAAATAGAGACTAAAAATTTCAAAAAAATGGACATACCAATACCAGTTACAACAACCTCTTCAGTAATTCTAAGATCCACATACACATCCACTCATTCACCAACAGTCCTATACAGTCACTCATACATGTACTCACTCATCATATGTACTCATACATCTATACATCCTGTTACACAATGCCACTCATCCATAGAGTTACTCACACACATAGTCACTCATGCTAATAAAGAATAAAACATACATTTACTTGCATATACAGTAATACACACACCACCATACTTACTTCTACGGAAACTTACACATACTTAGTCTTTTAAACAATCACTTACAGAAACACATACTTATTCATACAGGAACTCTTTCAATCTCTCCCTCTCACATATACTCACATATATACACCAATAGTCACATATACTAGTTTAAAACATATGTAGTTACTCCTGAAGACACTATTGAGACAGTCATTCACTCACTAACACACCCATACACACACTCATCCACCCATACAGTCCTGCACACATACTGTCTTCAACACATACAAACAGTGAGTCACTCATTCACGCATCTATGCACTACGTAATACCCCCCACCGTACCATACAGACACTCAGACTGATACTCAAAAAAACAACTAATAACCTATATAGACACCCATGTAGCTACTCACCAACCCATGCAGCCACTTATACACAAAGTGAGAGATACACTTAATCAGTCAGTTACACAATCAATTTTTCAAAAACAAATCATCCATTTAGACACTTATATACCCATTTATTCTTCCATCGACCTTGAGATATACATATATAAAACATATTTAATTTTCAGAAAAACACACATTCACTGGATGATGTCATCAGTGATGTCATCAGTGATGTCATTTGAGATGTCATCAGTGATGTCATGAGTGATGTCACTGACCATGTCATGAGTGATGTAATATGTGACGTCATCAGCAGTGCATTGCGGGCGCGCGAGTTATAGTTAGCTGAACTAACTATAACGGGGCAATTTCATTGGTTTTTTACGAGTAAAATGTCCAGCTAACTATAACATGTGTGAAACCTATGGTTTTTTCACTGAATTTCTAAGGTTTTTTAAATGCTAATTCCTAACTATAACGTGTGTGAAACCCATGGTTTTTTCAGTGAATTTCTAAGGTTTTTTAAATGCTAATTCCTAACTATAACGTGTGTGAAACCCATGGTTTTTTCAGTGAATATATATATATATATACATACATATATATATATATATTATCTACTGGCGGTCGCCAGTAGATAGTTATAGTTAGGACCGTGTTTCCATAGGAGATTCTCAAAATAGGTGGGGCGCTCCGCTCCGCTCCTTCCCTGAAAATCTCGGGGGGATTCGTCAAGCGGGGGCTGAGAAAAAGGGGGGGTCCCAAAATGCGTTTTCCCCATGCATTTTTCCATAGGACCTTTAGTCCAAGCTACAGCTCGAACGGCTGAACAGAATTACTTGAAATTTGGCAGAGAGGTAGTCCTCAGGTCAGGGATGTCCCTTTTGCAGGTCTGTTGTAAATCTGTTCAGTATTTCCTGAGAAAATAGCATTTAAATCAATATATATATCTATAGGCGCGCTCCATGCGCGTATGGTAAAACTTACCGTACGCGCACGCTGCCGTGCGCGAGCGTGATTCTGATTGGTTGTTAGATCTTAGTAAACATTCGAATCAGTCGAAACCAGGAAGTGTCGGCCGCCATTTTGTCTCTCGCAGTCTGAGGGGGTGAAAAACAAAGGTGGAGAACGTGAAAAAGGGGCAGGGTGGACAGTTCCTGACCCCCTAGCCTTTGTCAGGGGGTCCCAGAAGGACCCCCAAGGGCCAAAATATCTTTTAATTTTTTTACGAAAAATCGCGGAGTACGCGTAGCGCGCGCGTACGGTAGAAACTGAAAAATTCCATGAACTGCGTAACGTGGGCGCGCGGTGCGCGAAGCGCACCGCGAGCCCACAGCGCACGCACGGTGCGCGAAACGTACCGTGCGCGTACGGTGCGCGCACGGTGAAAAACCTTAAAATATATAAATACATAACTTAGCATTTAAAAAACCGTACAAATTCACTGAAAAAACCATAGGTTTCACACACGTTATAGTTAGGAATTAGCATTTAAAAAACCTTGCAAATTCACTTAAAAAACCATAGGTTTCACACATGTTATAGTTAGCTGGACATTTCACTCGTGAAAAACCATTGAAATTCCCCCGTTATAGTTAGTGCAGGTAACTATAACTCACGCGACCGCAATCCTCTGCTGATGACGTCAGATATTACATCACTGATGACATATGTGTCTTTCTGAAAAATAAATATTTGTAATATATGTATAGCTAAAAATTTATGGAAGAAGACATGGGTAAATAAGTGTCTAAATACAGTGATGTAATATCTGACGTCATCAGCAGAGGATTGCGGTCGCGTGAGTTATAGTTGCCTGCACTAACTATAACGGGGGAATTTCAATGGTTTTTCCCGAGTGAAATGTCCAGCTAACTATAACATGTGTGAAACCTATGGTTTTTTAAGTGAATTTGCAAGGTTTTTTAAATGCTAATTCCTAACTATAACGTTTGTGAAACCTATGGTTTTTTCAGTGAATATATATATATATATATATATATATATATATATATATGTATTCACCAAAAGTTTGTCCAAGGATGAAGATGCACTCACAGACAGAAGGTCTCATCAGAGTTTTTATTTCAGGGAAACCTGCTTGCTTCATCATGAAAGTTCCTTGCCTTACGCGTTTCGAACTCCCTTAGACCTTGTTCACAGGCTTGAATGAAACCGCCAACAAAGAGCACCTCACTCTCCACTGCATGCTAATATAGTTGATCGCCCCCAGGTGTGCCTCTCTAGTGAGCGAAAGTTCTCAAGGCATGCTGGACCTTGTGGTCAGGAAGTGATACAGTGGGTAACAGTGATGTAGTAGGTGATGATGGTAATGATCGCAATGAACAGGTGGAAGGACGGTGTTCTAATACATCATCCAGTTAACACAGTAAGAGTATGAGTCAACCTTCTGCCTCATTCACTAAACACAGTAGGAGTTCCCTCATAACAAATGATGATGCAAAACTGGTAAGACTTGGTACAATTAATAAAACTGCAAAGGTCAAAGTCTATGTATGCAAGTAAAAAAATTAAAAAACAATTTGAAGAAGTGAACAGAATGGGTTACCATTATTTATTGATAGCTACATTAATTATTTTGTATATGATTATTACTATTATTATTATTATTATTAATAATATTAAATTCTTTGTTTGATTTATTCATGTTCTAGATCTTCATATAGGGAAGGGATGTGTTGTGATGTATATGGAAATGTATTGATGCCATACAGTGTCCCTGATGTTACTCCATAGCACCAGGTAGATTGTGATGTAACTTAGAATGTAGGGAAGAGTGCTGGTGTAAGAGAAACGGGTTAACAAGCTACTAGGAAGGCTGTTCAAGGACACTGCTCCTGAAGTGTTGGAGTCTGTGATGAATGATAAACTATATTTTCAAAGTCAGAAAACGTGCGTCTATCACTACAAACATCAGTTTCAAGTCTATTTTCTAAGAGTACGTTTCGTGGAGAACAATAATCAAAAGAACAGGGTAAAAAATACTAAGCTTTTAATCGCCAGTGAATTCAAATTTTTGGGAGAAACAGCACTACAATTTGCTTGATTCTCCAGGGGGCAAATCTTAACATCTTATGAGTACTACAACTGTTACAAGGTATCATTGTGGGCTTTAGGTTCATGGCATCCTCCAGAGAAGGCACAATATCATATTTTGCAAATATAGAAGTATGAAAGAAGCTGGACTGAGAGCAGGAACAAGGAGGTTGCTCAGCTTCAAGCTGAAACTAAAGATTATGGGCCCATAACTGAGGACGTCCTGTCACCTTTCTGATGGGAGTATGTCACCAGACCTCATGAATGTAATAGGTACACTGATGTTATGAATGCTGCATGCTCAGGAGCTATCCAGCAAAGGATGTATAAATAAAACAGTTTAAAAGCAGGATACTGTATTCAGCATGGTAAAACAAATATAAAGTTGAAAAAATTGCATCAGCTATAAAAACGAACCCTATCCTGAGAGGAGATAAATTCGAGACAGATGGGAATAAGGCCTTCCTGGGAGAAGTGGGAAGAGAATGAGGTGATCGGTTTTTCTAAGAGATAGAAAGAGAGAAAATGGTAAAGCTCAACTGAAGGGGTACTTGATGAAGTATAAATAGCTAACTTCAAGACACTTCGGACAATTCTTATTTTAATTAGAGTTTTCAAAAGATGTGCACCAAGGAAAAAGATGCGTTTCTTCATACCATATGCAATTAGCAGTGCTTATTAATTTTACAAAATACAAAATTGTTGACAATCAATAGGTGTGTTTAAAGCATATTTTTTCTAAACATTTGTTTTATTGAAAATGTATTTGAGAACATTTCATTTAAGTAAGAAAAAAGTATTGTGCTCCTACAATGGCATCACAGTATAGACCATGAGTCTCCAACAACTAACTTGGGAGCTACTGTTAGCTCGACAACACCTTTGAAGGAACTCTCCATGGTGAAGGTTAGCCCAGTACATGATTCAGAGGGTTTATGCACATTAAAGAAGACAGTATGGTTCATCCCAAGGCCATTAAAGTGGCAGCAAGGTAAACCAATGGAAGGGCCTCATGCTAAGACACAAACGCCCATTGTGGTGGCCAGCAGGGCCAGCAACATGATCATATGTTATGTTATGTTAAATTAATTTATATCGCGCTCAGCTACTCAGCAGAGTGTCCCTGCGCGGGCAGAGATAAAGGCAGAGGGTGCCAGAGGGACAACTAAAAGAGGAAAGTTTTGAGCTTTTACTTAAAGATAACATGATCCTGAATGCTCAGCAGAGCCAAGGGCAAAGCATTCCAGGCCAGGCTAGCTTTCCTGACAAGTGAACAACCGCCCAGCCTTTGACGATTGAATCTGGGTGTCTGTAGCAGAAGTTGAAAAGAGGAGCACAACTGTCTCACTGGAGTGTAAAAGACAAATCTCTTCTGATGATAGCTGGGGCCCCTGCCATAGAGGGCACTGTGGGCAATGGAGAGCATTTTGAATTGAATATGAGCCTCAACAGGAAGCCAGTGCAGAGAGTGCAAATGAACACGCACACTGCACCTATTGGACAAGCCTAGCAGGAGTCTGGCAGCAGAGTTTTGCACATTCTGCAATTTTCTTAAGAGGTAACCAGGAATGCCCACATAAAGGGCATTGGCATAATCCAGGCGAGATAAAATTAAAGCACGGACCACCGTTTCTTTAGCAGGCCCTGGGAGAAAGGGGAGAAACTTTCTCAGTGCTTTCAAGGTGCCGAAACACGTCCCAACGAGCTTCTTAACTCGTGTGGAGAAATTCCGATTCTCCGAAAACCAAATCTCTAGATTTTTAGCAGTATTGTTCCCTGCACTAGGCAGGGGGAAGCCAGGGGGCCACAGCTTCGCTCTGAAATCAACCGGAAAGGTCCCATACAAGAGAACCTCAGATTTCCCTTCATTGCACTTCAGCTGAGCCTGGGCCAGCCAGTGGAAAACGGAGGCTAAACAGTGTTGCGCAGACTGGACAGATTCATCGTCTCTTCTCCAAGAAAACAAAAGCTGCCTGCAATTACAATCTAGCAAAGTTACAAGGAGACTAGACATGTTGTAGACCCCATTCTTAAAAGTCACACCATGAGTATGAACAATTAACCAGGGGAGAGGAATGGCAGCAGTAGCCAGAACTGGAGCCAAAGCTGAGTGAACCAAGGGGCATATCAGCAAGAGCCGGAGTTAAAATTATCGCCGCTTTAGCGTCCGTTTTCGGATGAAAAGCGGCAATAATTTTAACGCCCTATTAGCAAGGACACCCTAACGTGTGAATCCATGCTTCTTAGCACTTTCCCCTAACGCCCAGCTTTGCATCTCAAATGAGATGCAAAGTGGGAGTTCCTCCCCAGAATAACGGGAGAAATGTCTCTAAGTGACATTTCTCCTATTATCAAGCCTCACGCAAAGCAGCATAGCGACAAGAAAAGTAGCGATAACCTCTGTTATCGCTACTTTCCTTACGCCTGCTTTGAAACTGACTTAGCCATGATATCCTATGGAAGGTGGATATCATGGCTAAGTATGTGTAGCTCTATCAGCAAGCTATCACCAAAAGTTGTGCGATTATAGCTGGATCTCCAGCGATAATCGTACAGATGGCAGCTTGCGCTCTGAATTTAATCGCTTTGGAGATAAGCGTTGCTCATAGCACGCTAGCTCCGCGATAAAATTTAGAGTTGGCCGGCGATAATTATCCTCACGCTAAGTGCGCTTAGCGATAATTATCGCCGGCCCTTGCTGATATGCCCTTAAGTGTTGGCCGTAAAGGAACAAGAGAGAAAGTTTGTAAGATGGGTGAATGATCAGCCCAAGAGCTGAGGAGAACAGTTTCAAGCCTCACTGTGCATTCATCTTTGTACATGCATGTGTGCGAATGTATGTGTATTTCTGCACATTTGTTCGGTAATGTGTTTCTCCCTGATAAACAGTGATGCTCCTTTGAAGTTATACTTGGTGTTACAGATCACCCAAAATATGTGTCACTTTCCATTATACCGGGTTAATCTCTGGAAATTCCTGCCTATTCCTGTCATAGCAGTGGCCATGGCATAACAATTGGCATCTTGGACATATTTTGGGCATTTCTGGTCTTGTTGCGCATCCTGGCACAAATTACTAACATATTTTGAACATAACTGACTTACTTTTGGCCACCCTAACATAAGGGTGGCCGCTCACAGCATAATAAAAGCCATGACTGAGGGTATGGGAGCACCCTGTTTTGGTATCCTGCTTTGGCACAGTAGAACCTCTTATATAATGCTGAGCATTATTGTCATATTTAGGCATCCCATGGCGTTTTGGTAGAATCTATCGCATATGACTATACTGCCTGAACATTTGAAGAAGATCCTGTCCATGTGAAGCATTTGTATGTGTGAGTACTTGACGAAAATGACAAACTAATGTTTGGGGGCCGCCTATTGACAAAAAATGTAAACTGATATTTTGTAGGTAATAATTATGTTTCTTTAAGAAAATGTATTTGGCAAATTGAGTTTGCTTGTCCAAAATTGAAGAGTTGTTTGATAGCAAAGTTTTAATGTTCAGAAATTAATATGCTGATAAAGACAACATGGTTGTATTTCAAAAACATATTTAAAGTTGATAGTTGATAGTGGGGTTGGGCATATGTATTGCTGTGGTTATGTCATTTATACCAAAGAGTTTGTGTTGCTTCAAGAGTTATTCCATTAGTCACTTGGAGGCACTGCTTGTTGCTATTGTTTGTCCTGACATTTCTGCTGGTAAGCCCGTCTAAAATGTTTGGGTGGTTACTAGTATATTGGTACCGGGTGTGATCAATTGGTCAATATTGTACAGTGATACATTTGTAAGTAGCTCAGGATGATTTTTCTCGACAGAAGTAGCTCTCATTATAGAGGAGGTTGGGACCCCTTGCATAGATATTGTGTACATCAACCAGACATCATTATACTAGTGAGCTATATAGAAAAAAGTAGGGTTTACATCCTGTGGACCAAGCAATGTTGAGGAGTGGTTCAAGTGGACCTGATATGGTCAAGCAGCAGTCTAAGCCAGTGTAAATGTAGTTTATACTAATTGTCTTCAGATTTGGAGGCATTAAAAAACCATTCTATGTGCTTGTATCCAACACAAACAGAAAAATCTTTTTAAAAGGCTCAATTACCAAAGAGCTTCCCGCAAATTGACCAGTAGAAGCCCAATACCCACATCTTGAAGGAGAGCAATAGCTCATGTGCAGTTAATATTACAAAGCTCTTCAATCCACAAGCCAAGGGTACACATTAACTTTCAGAAACACTGATGAAGACAAGGTATTAATACAACATCTCAGATGTTTATTAGAGAAGTCGGGGACAATTGCTTACAGAATGCTGGGTATCTAGTATAGTTAATGCACATGTTTAATGGGTGTAGAAAATTTGGTTGTTGCTTGACTGGGGTGGGAGCCCTAGTCAAGCAGCAACCACAATCCTTGCCAGCATGAAGCACAAGCCAACCCTAAATTAACTTGTACTCATCTCTCTGGTAGCTTGGCACAGAACATTCAGGCTTAACTTAGAGGGAATACGTAAAATATTTGTGCAACACTTCAAATAGTAATACGTGAAAAACGCCACATGAAAAGGATCCCACACCATATTAGAAATACAGGGTAAAGTTTAGCAAATAAAACAAGACCAAAACAGCAGAGAAAAAAAACAATCAGTAGGACCAGAGATATGCAAGTTTAAAAATGTCAGTGAAAATAGTGTCAAAAAGCCCATAGAAACAACTGTTGATATCTAGTTGCTCAGTACCAGAACAACATTTCAAGCTCAGACTGACCACAAGTGACCGCGGGCCACCAACAGGGACCCAGTTTGGTCACCTGAACACTAAAAATCCTCATGTGCGGAGCATTGCACGAATCCCCATCGAAGATGCATCCCGCAGCCATGACAGTGCATTGATTCAGAAGTGGGATGAGGCTACAATGCAAGGTCCAGCATCATCACTGAAGATCCCATCGACAAGGGCTTGTGTTGCTTTGTCCGGCGTCAAGTCACTGCTCTGAAAATGGAGTACTGCTAAACCAGCGGACATAAGGGACATAGGTGGATAGGGATACACTGTCCAATCATAAAAGAAACAGCAAGCGTGCGAGATGTGCAGCAAGGCTATGAATTATGGTAAGTGTAGTCCAACTGCTTAAGGGCCGTCAATAGCTGACAATAGAAGCTGGAATAAAACCAGCTAAATTAAATTAAAGAACACAAATGACTCAAGAAACACTATGGGGGAGATTTACTAAGATGTTACGTTGTGTTTTCATCACAAAAGAGATGCAAATCAGTGCAGAATAGTTTTTTCCAATTTACTTTCCAGCGCTAAACTTGTTTAGTGCTGAAAATAACATGAAAGTAAGGCAAAGCACTGCTTTGCATTACTTTGTGCCAAGGAGACATATCATTGGTGGTGCATTGGCGTTCCCATGCAACCACCAAAGGTATCTGATGCTAAACCCTATTTACTAAATAAAGTAGAGAGAGTTTAGCATCAGAAAACGGCGCCCTTTGCAAGTAGGCTCAAGAAAGGAGAAATGCTTTCATTTCTCCTTCCTTTTCTAACTTTGTGTGTGTGCTGCACCATACAGCACACAATCAGAGGTAAAATGGTTACAGTCAGTGGTCACAGTCAGTGTTAGAAATGGGGGTCTCTAGTTGGCAGAGGTAGATACATTTGCCCAAATAGGGACCCTTGCTTCTAGTCAGGGTAAGGGGGATACACACTTTAGATAACCCCTGCTTACCCCCTGGGTAGCTTGGCATGCGCAGGCAGACTTATCCCAAAGGCAACGTGTAAAGAATTTGTTCTCAAGACACACAGTAATACAGTGATAACCCCTCAAATGGGCACAGCACCAGTTTAGGAAAATAAAGGGGCATATGTTTGAGGAAGTGGCGGAGTGAGGAGTTAGCCATCATGGCTTGACACCTCACTTCGCCACTTCAGAAACATCAAGTTTGCACCATATTTACAGGGATATGGTGCAGCCTTGCATTTCCCCCTGCGCTGGTGCTACACTTAGAAGTGTAGCGTCAACGCTGGCACCCTTGCACCATAGTTCAAGGTTCTCTACATGCATGGGAGGATTGTTTATGTGTAGGAAGGTCCCCTTCCTGCACATAAAAAACCCTAAATTGCAATTTTGTCACTTTTATGTGTGCTGCTTCATGCAGCACGCATGAAAGTCACAAAATGATTTGTTTTAAAGATTGTTTACGTGCAGGAAGGGGAACCTTACTTGCATAAACAATCTATGGCAGTTTGCTTTTTTCTTGTTTGCTGCACAAGGCAGCACACATGGAAAAAGCAAAATTGAGGACAAATAATGCATTTCTCCTTGGTTCGCAAAGTTAAGACCAGGTTTTCCCTGGTGTTAATTTTGGTGCTGCTTCCTATGTACGCTGCCCTTGTGCATAGGGGGCAGCGTCAAAATCAATTGGTGTTGTGGTGGAACGCCCACCATAACACCCACTGCCCACCTTTTTTACGCTAATCATAGCTTGAAAAGGGGCCTTATCCACAGGGCAGCATTATGTCAAGTTAAGTGGCTTAACGCTGCCTTGAAAATAAGGCTAAGCCCCTGTCCACCACGACAACGTATGCCCCAAAGTATCTTTATCTAAACTCAACAAGACCAAAATGACAAAAATCCAACATACATGTAATACGAATATGACTTTAAAAGGGTTTCAAACAACTTGGTCCATAGAAAACTAGGGATGTGTGATTTCTCGCAAAGTACCTGTAGTTGCGACAAAGTTCACAAGGCCAAAGAGATGCAAAGCGTCGAAAAAAAAGAGATGCTTCAGTTCCTGAGACCATGGGGAGGCGATGCGACAGTTCTTCTGCACGCCGAAGAAGTGATGCGTCGAATCCAGACTGTAGGGTGAAGATATGCGTCGATTCTGAGATGGTTCTGGTCCGTGGGTGATGCATCGGGAAAACTTGCCACACAGGTACGATGCGTGGAAATCCGGAATGCGTCGGCGTTCGATGCGGTGGAATCGAGCGGAGCTGCGTCAGTTTCTTCAGCCGCGATCCCTCGATGTGTCAGTTCTTGCAGTGGCAACAGGCGCTGTGTCGGTTTCAGCAGAGGCGATGCATGGAGATTCTTCTCGCACTGCGGTTGTGCATGGGAAAACCTGCAGCAAGAATAGCGATGTGTCGATTTTCTTGTAGTAGCATTTATTTGCCAGCTCCCAACAGCAGGAACAACCTTCAGAGTCCCTAAACAGTCACAGGCACCTCTTAGCAGGTCAGAACTCCCAGCAAGGAAGTTCAGGGGAACTGGGGGTGAAGTCTTCGAGTCCCTGAGACTTCAGAACAGAAGGCCAGCACACCCAGGCAATTGGAGTTCTTCCTCAAGCAGGGGACACAGAACATAGCAAAGTCGGTATCCTTTCCTTGGCAGAATCAGCTAATCTAGGCCAACCCTAGACAGCACACAGCAAAGGGGCAGTATTTCTTCAGTTTCTCCAGCTCTTCTCCTTGGCAAAGGTTCCTCTTGATCCCATAAGTAGTCTAAAGTTCAGGGGTTTTAGGTCTAATACTTATACCCCAAAATGTCTTCATTCTCTTTGTGCAAGGGTCTCTGAGCCCCGTCCAAAACAGTTCTTTCCTCACTGGTGCAATATGACCCCTGGGGGTGGAGACAGCATTGTGCAAGGGAGACAGGTGCTATTCAGGTGCAAGGAAATCTCCTCCCACTACTCTATATGCAGCCAAGCCCCATTCAGCTCAGTTCCAGGAAGGGCCAGACACACCTCAACCCCCCCAGAGGCTGTCTACAGTGAATACACATCCTCAGCCTCTGTCACTCTAAAACAAGACAGGCAATACACAAACAGGCAGAGGCACACACAATGGTTAAACAAGGAAATGCCTACTTTCTAAAAGTGGCATTTTCAAACACACAATTTAAAAACCATCTTTACTAAAAGATGTGTTATTAATTTCTGAGTTCAGAGAGCCTAAAGTTTATTGCTCCAAATTGTCTCAAGGGGAAGTTATATTTATAAGATGTTATAAATAAACTCTTATTTTATCCTATGGGGCAAGATAGCTTTTCAATAGTGAAAAACGAAATTATCTTGTGTTTCACTCTCAGGACATGTCACACATACCAGTATATGTCCTACCTTTCACATACACTACACTCTGCCCAGGGGGTTACCTTGGGCCTACCATGGGGTGCCTTACATGTAGAAAAAGGGAAGGTTTACTGTATACCGCGCATATTTCACTTCACTGAGCACTGTTCCTACCCCTTTGTTGCGATCCAAGTGCTTCTTCCCGGTCCACGGCGGGCTCGCCCGATTGAGTGGAGGGAGGCTGCGCTGAAGGAAGCGACTAGGGGCATTTATGTACCTCGCTCCCCGCTCCTCCATTGATCTCCCGGTATTGCAGCCACATTGCACTTAATGTGAGGCATTTTAGTAATTTGCTTTTATTTGATTAGAAATGTATAAAGCGCGCGATTGCCCGAAGGTGTCTTGGCGCTGGGTCCGATGCACAGAGGATTCCTGGAAAGAGTAGTGTGCTGCCTCAACAGGTAAAAAGCCACGTTTTTACAAGTTTTCTGGACGGCAAAAGTGAAGGACTGCTTTTTATCATGATCGGGAGGAGATTCCAGTTTTTGGCAGTCCGCAACAAAAAGCTTCTCCCTCCCCATCTCACCTGCTTAAACCTAGAGACTTGTAGAAGTTTTGTGTGGGCTGATCTCAAACTTCTGGTCGGCACATACCATTTCAGGTGTGTTCGCAAGAACTGTGGTCCTGACCCATGCAAGGCTTGAAAGGCCTGGCACAGTGATTTAAGCATAATCCTTTTTTCAATGGGTAAGCAATGAAGGGCCCTCAGTCTGGGCCCGATTCACACAGAATTCACTTAAGACAAAATCCTAAACTTACTACTTTTGGTATTCACAGAATGCACTTACTACTTTTGGTATTCACAGAATGGATTTACGACTACTAACTTTACGTCTGCACTCGGGCCGGAAATTCCGGCCCGGAGCCGGAGCTTCCGGCCCGGAGGCGGAGCTTCCGGCCCGGAGGCGGAGCTTCCGGCCCGGGGACGGCGCTTCCGGCCCGGGGACGGAGCTTCCGGCCCGGGGACAGAGCTTCCGGCCCGGAGGTGGGGATTCTGGCCGGTGGAGGAGATTTAGCCATGGCCGAAATCTCCACCTCCGGGCCGGAAGCTCCGCCTCTGGGCCGGAAGCTCCGCCTCCGGGCCGGAATTTCCAGCACGAGTGTGGACATAAAGTTAGTAGTTATAAATCCATTCTGTGAATACCAAAAGTAGTAAGTGCATTCTGTGAATACCAAAAGTAGTAAGTGCATTCTGTGAATACCAAAAGTAATAAGTTTAGGATTTTGTCTTAAGTTAATTCTGTGAATCGGGCCCAAAGTGTCCAACTGGCTCAGATCTGAGAATGTCGAAGACTAGCCTTGCAGCAGCATTCTGCAGATGCTGGAGTTTTGAAAGATATTGGGCGTGGATCCCTGCATACAGGGGTTGCCCTAATCCAGTCTGGACAGGGCCAATGCCGTGACCAATGTTTTGCGTGAATATAGGGGAATGAATGGGTAGACTCTTCTAATCATCTTTAAAATATAACAGATGGTCGAAGAGAGGTTGTTTATCTGGGCGTCAAAAGTCAGTTTGTTATCAAATATAACTCCCAGATTTTTAACCTTGTCCACTGGTTTTGGGCAGACGCTCAAACTGGCCGGCCACCAATTGGGAGACCAAAAGTCTTCTTCGATCCCAACAGCATAACCTCGGTTTTATCACTGTTCAGCTTCAGGCACTTTAGCTGCATCCACTGATCTACCTGCGTCATGCAGTCATTGAATCGCTCAGCTGTTTCCTCCATATTGCCTGCATCTGACACCACTATTTGGGTGTCGTCAGCATACGATACCGGAAGAAACCCACACTGCCTGATAATCTCTGCCAGAGGAGCAACATAGACATTAAAAAAGCGTGGGGCTCAGGGAGGAACCTTGAGGCACTCCACAAGGAGATTTAAAGGATTTGGATGTAAAATCTCCCAGTTTGACAGAGAAGGATCTGTCTCTTGGAAAAGATTGCCTCAATGTGAGTGCAGAGTCTTGAAGCCCCAGTTCTGCTAGACGAGCACAGAGTATCTCGTGGTTCACAGTGTTGAAGGCCGCCGAGAGATCCAATAGAATGACTGCGTCTAATATACTCCTGAGTCCCTCTGCTGCCATACCAATGGAGTTTCTGTTCTGTGTTCTTCCCTGAAACCATATTGTGATTGGTCTAAAAACGTTTTAGATGCTATAAATTCTGTCAATTGGTTATCAAGCAATTTTTCAAAAACTTTGGCTGGGAATGGAATTCTGGATATTGGCCGGTAGCTGCTGGGTTGTTTTGGCTCCAGATTGACTTTTTTTGAAAGTGGGAGCACCGATGCTGTTTTCCATGTGTCTGGGAAGTTACTTGACTGAATTATATCAGTGAACACAAGAGTTAGTTGTTCGCTAAGAATTTCTGAGAATATGTGCATCACTTTAGGTGGACAAGGGTCCATTGGACCCATGGACCTAATGTTCTTTACCGCCAGGTTGATTTGTTCTGCTGAGGGAGGTAAGAAGCAGAACCCAATTTTGGGAGTAGAAATATCCATGCCCTGCTTGAAGTATTTGACCAAATTGCTGGCGTTATTATTACTCTTAAAAGATTCATAAACTGATGTAACTTTATCTACAAAGAACTGTCCGAGAGTATTACAGAGTTCTGTACTATTTTCCATTTGTTTTACAGCGGGAGGATTCGCTAGTTTTTTGACTGTGGTGAAAAGCTCCTTGCAATAGTTCTTGACCTCACTTTTTTTTGTGTGTAATAATTGCTTTTTTCCCCTATAAGCAGTTTTTTGTATTCCGCCAGAGTCCGTGCATATTCCCTTTTCCTATCTTGGTCATAGTTAGTTCTCCATTTCCTTTAGGCCCTTCTGCAGATTTGTTTTTGTGCCCTAAGTTTTCTGTAAACCATGGTTCTGATGGATATTTGCTCCTTGAAACAAATCTTTTTGTAGGGGCTGCTATATTGACAGCTGACTTAATCCATGAACAGAGCCTATCTAGGGCCACGTTTCTGTTTGGTGCTAATTCTGGTTTAGTCCTAGCTAATAATTCCTGTAGCGTACGGGCATCAATATTGGCCCAGTCATGATAGGTGACTAGCCTATGCTCATTTGTACGAGTTTGCTGCCCCTGATCTATAGTTACAGAGAACAAGATAGCTTTGTGGTCTGACCAAGGAACAGGTATTATTTAATCACTTTTAAGGTTGGAGTGGGAGGAGAAATTCCCATCCAACGTATGCCCGGCCACATGTATATCCTGTTTGACAATCTGATCTAGACCGAGACTGGCCATAGCGTCAACCAGTAAGGTCGTATTGTTGTCAGCTAGTTTTTCTAGGTGATAATTAAAATCACCTAGAATCGTAAAATCAGGGCCATCAGAGCTGGATTCTAAGATAGGGCTAAGTATATCCAAGAGAAGAGTCCGTGCCCTTGGTGGTCTATAGAGTAATAGACCTTTTAGGGTATGATTACTGTCAGGTGAGACCTGAAAGGATAAAAATTTGCAATCATGAGAACTACCTGCTCCGGATCCCCTTACTTGCAGCTCTTCTCTGAAAATAATGGCAAGCCCCCCTCCCCTCTTCCATGTTCTGTCTGCTCGAGTAATGGAGTAGCCTACTGGGAGTGCTAATGCGATATCCACTTCCGAGGCCCTATCTGCCCAAGTCTCCTTTATAAAAGCCAGGTACAGTTTTGTGACTCAATCAATTGCGCCACTTCCGTGTTATGTTTCACTAAACATCGCGTATTAAGTAGCATTACCTTAATGACCTTAGTGGCCTTCTTAACTAGGAGGAAATACCTTGGTTGTAGCGCGTTAATTCTCGTATGACTAAACGTCAGCTTACAATGCTCACACCTCTTGGTCTCAGTCTGGATGTCTAGGAATGGACATCCTGATTTACCCTTGAGTCTATATAGCTCGTTGCGAGTGTAAGTTCTGCCAGGTGATCTGTTCGACAAAAATGCAGGGGTTCTGGCCCTAGGTCCGAACCAGGCACGGACAGGCGCAGGTAGGCTTGCGTTTGATGCACCACTGGCGTGCCGGCGGAGCACCAGCTCCGCGCGTCCGCTGCGCATCCATTCGGGCATTGGTTTATGTAGAGTGAGCAGCGGGAACAACTAGCCCGCTCACCACCCGGAAGTAGCAATGTCCCCGGAAGTGTATAGAAAGGTAAAGGACCCGAAATCACCATCCGTTCAATCAGTACTTGCCGTGACGGACCGGAGTGCGGGCGGGAAGACAATGAAGTCCCTGATGAAAATGCCAAGTGCAGTAAGTATAAAAGCAGTAGCAGCCAGCTTAAACCGAGTGTAAAGAGCCAAGTGCTGAAACGCTGTTTTTAAAACTTGATTTTACAGTATACCGTGCATATTTCACTTCACTGAGCACTGTTCTTACCCCTTTGCTGCAATTCAAGCGCTCCTCCCCGGTCCACCGCGGGCTTGCCCGATTGAGTGCAGGGAGGCTGCGCTGAAGGAAGCGACATGGGGCATTTCTGATGGAGACCGGAAACGAGGGTAGCGGTCTAGAGGCTTGATTCCCTATTTCAGTTTGTGCCTGGCGCAACGCGCAGTGGGCGTGCCGCTGGCACGCCAAAAGCATGCCCGTCTGCGCCCATCCGTACCTGGACGTCACCAGGAGCCGGGACCCCTGCCAGTTTTCCCCCAAATATTTCCAACCCCGTGAGCTCTCGTTGTTCCTATACACGGAATGAATTACTAATGATCAGTCATAACACTTGTAAGCACTTAACACACTCTCACTCTTTACTAGAGGGCCCTTTTTCCTGTAGGATGTGTAGATTTCAGAGCATTGATCTCCAATATACTCTGCCCCATGGTATGCCCCCTGAACAGACTAAAGGACTTGGGCCTCACGGGAATACCTCACAGGACCATGCCCAGACCCAGCCCACCGACAGAGGCTGGAACTGCTTCATAGCCGACGTCAGATCCCTGCCTAAACATGCTGTAAACATATGGGATCACCTGACCGAAAACGATCCACACATCGGGTTTCTTACCGAAACTTGGACCAAGCCCTCCTCAAACCCCTCTATTGCAGTGGCACTCCCAGATTGCTACCAAATTTTAAAACTAGATAGGCCAGGCCGGGCAGGGGGTGGCATAGCCTTAATAAATAAGGAATCCATATCGATCTCCATTCTAGATCAGATGTGTTCAGATGCAATAGAATGCCTAGTTTTCAGACTCGACCTGCACCCACAACATAGCTGGAAAGTGGCTCTTGTCTATAGACCCCCAGGCCCGTTACTAGGTTTTACCAGCCAACTGATGGAATTCATTTTCCCCCATGTCATTTCTACCCGAAACTTCCTACTCCTGGGAGATTTTAATATCCACAGTGAGAATGCCTCCAATCTTGAGGCTGCAGTTTGCCTAGAAGACCTTGCCACATTGGATCTCTTGAAGATCAACAACGCCCCTACCCATTCTACAGGGCATACTCTGGATCTTATTTTAACCGATTCCCCAAACATCATTTGTGGGGATACCTGTCCTCGGACATGGTTTGACCACTCTCTGGTGAATTTCCCAGAAATTTCTCCACCTCTATATCCCACACTACATGCTGGTACAGACCCTGGCCCAAACTGGAGCCTGACCAATTCCTGACCCCTTTTACCTCTTGGAACATTGATACCAACACTTATAGTGTAGAAGAACAGCTAGCGCATTTCAATTCCATTGTACAAGCCTGCATAGATAGCGTAGCCCCAATGAAACCACAGACTCACCCTCCCAAACTCATTCCGACTAGCTGGTATTCTTTCACCCTCCAAACTGAAAAGAGCCAATGTAAACAATTGGAATGGAAATGTTGACACTCTCACAGTGTACAAGACAAAGAGAGATATGAAGCTGCACTGTCCTCTTATCACAAAAATATAAAATCCGCACGTACGCTACCAGATCTTGAGGACCTACACAAACCCCAGGGCTTGCAACACTGCAGAGACTCCCTCACAGTCGTTGTGTGACAATATAGTTTCCTTTCTAACTCAGAAAGTCGAAGCCATTTACCATAAAATCATCATTTCAAATGGAATCCCATCTTCCCACAATACAGGACACCCTGCCTCCCCCACTAGCACCTCGCATCTTCAATGCTTTCCCTCACTCACCCAGGTAGAAGTTGAATCTCTCCTTACCAAAGTTAAATCCGGATCCCCCTAGATGTAATCCCTGCTAAGATCTCTTCCAGACTATCTAAACAACTAGCTATACCCCTCTGCACCATTCTCAATAGTTCCTTGAAGGTAGGCAGACTCCCCCCAGAATTGAAAGCAGCTCAAGTTGTACCCATTCATAAAAAGCTTAAGGTCCCCACTGCCGAGCTGTCCAATTATCATCCCATCTCTCTGCTCCCCTTCAGAGCAAGCTTCTTGAAAAGCATATAAACAGGCATCTGTTCGAATTTGTTGAAACCTCGCAATGCCAGGTTTCCGGGCCAACCACAGTACTGAGTCTGCCTTCATAGAGGTAACGGATATCATCAGAATGGCCCTGGACAATGGTCAGGCGGCACTTTTGGTGCTGCTTGACCTATCGGCGGCGTTTGACACCATCTCGCACCATATCCTACTGGAGAGACTTCAGGGCATTGGCATACAGGGGGTTGCACTTAAATGGCTGACTGACTTTCTAACAGACAGAACCCAGACAGTTACATTGGGCACTTTTAGTTCTAAAACCACAAAAGTTACCAAGGGAGTACCGCACGGCCCCTGTTTGAGCCCTACTCTCTTTAACATTTATGTTACCTACCTTGGCTAAACTAATGAGGAACTTAGGGTTTAGTCCCATTTCCTATGCGGACGACACCCAGCTCCTCCTCACCTTTGATAAATCAAGCCCTGATACACAGCTCATTTTTTCAGTGGGTATGAAGACCATTGCCACCTGGATGAGGACCAACTTCCTTCAAATGAATGCCGAGAAATCGGAAGTCGTGTTGTTTGGAGGGGCAGCCACAAGCTGGTCTCCTAGGTGGTGGCCGGAGGAGTTGGGCGCGGCCCCCTCGCCAAAAGAAGTGGTCAAGAATTTAGGAATCCGGATTGACCAGAATCTTGCACGTAAAACTCACGCCGCTTTTACAGCTAGTACCTGCTTTCACACACTCAGCCTACTCAGGAGAGTATTTCCTTTGTTACCTTCCTCTTCACGAAAAACACTGATGCAAGCCCTAGTGTTAAGCTGTCTCGACTACTGTAATGCATTGTTGGCCTCAGCCAACGAGGACTCCTTAAACAAGTTACAAGTAGTCCAGAATACGACAGCCCGACTAGTTACAAATGCCCCTCCCAGAACGGACTAGATTCCACTTCTTAACAAACTCCACTGTCTCCCTGTAAGAAAGCAGGTGAAATTCAAGATCGGCTGCATTGTTTTCTAAGCCCTCAATGGTCTGGGGCCTTCTTATCTGTTCAACAAACTGACAAAGTACATTACCTTTCGGACCCTCCGATCTGGATCCAAGCTTCTCCTTTGCACTCCTAGAATTTAAAAGGTCCGTAAGGGTGGCAAAGCATTCACCCATCTTGCCCCGACTTTCTGGAATGAACTCCCCCGCCAGCATTGTGACTGCCAAAGCCTTCCTCAATTCAGGAAGCTTTTAAAAACCCATCTTTTCTGAGGCCCTCTGGTTTGGCTGTAGCATACCGGCTTAAGCGCGGAGATACCCCTTACGGGGTGATTCGGGCACCATAAAAATTAATAAATATCAAATATCAAGGTTAGGGCCTGGCAATGGGTGCACTTGCCAATTCAACATGACAGTTAATAACTGTGCACAGACACTGCAGTGACAGGTCTGAGTTACCTTTTCTAAGCTATTCATGTGGGTGGCACAATCAGTGCTGCACGCCCACTAGTAGCGTTTGATTTACAGGCCCTGGCACCCTTCACTGCACTTTACTAGGGACGTATCAGTAAATCAAATATGCCAATCAGGGAGAACCAATTGTAACAACAATTTACACAGGGTGCACTTGCACTTTGACACCGATCAGCAGTGGCAAAGTGCCCAAAGCATCTAAACCCCCCAAAACAAAAGCCAGCACAGCATCAAAAATACAGGAGGTAGAGGCAAAATGTCAGGGGAAACCACGCCAAAGATGCCAAGTCGAACAGTCAGTCTATGCATAGTATCTTGTCCTGGAAGGCTATCCTTCCATTACAAATCCTATGCTAGACTCATGAAGACGCCCTTGCACTATGGTGCAAAAGTGTCTCTGTGGCACATGGCAGCTCATTTCAGCGTTGGAATTAGAGAAAGGGGAGGAGAGAGCCATATTTCTGTAAATATGGCACTTTTCTCCTCTCTCCTTTTTGTGCAGCGCAGCATTTGTGGCTGCTGCTCTGCACTCTCATGAGTAAGCGGTAAATCTGGCCCAATGGGTATAAACAATCACAATAAGGGCTAGATACCAAAAACCCAAACCTTTTTTAAATAACTAAGACTATTTTATAGCCAGATGACCTTTCGCCAATTGCCTGCATTCAAGGCAGAATGAATAGACTAGTAACAAAAAGAAGCCTAGTCAAAAGAATAGATGTCCACCTGCATAGAAAAGACATTGTGCAAAGACTTGTGAGGCCCCTCAGCCAAAAAGTGAGTTTGAGGGGGCTGTGACCCAAGCAACAGTAGAAGGCATCTCTCACTAGATGCCAAAACTAATATGGACTGTGATTGTGCCATCATGTTTATTTATATTTTTAATTTATTCAACTTCAAGATAAGCCTATACACTCAGTAATGGTGTTTCAAGACTCCATCTTTCATTCACTTATGGCTTTTGGTGTATTTAACAATTTTCATCACTCTTATTGTTTTTCCTGTCTAGGTTGTTTATCACCAAAAACTTCTTTGCAACACTTTGCCATTATGATGGCCCTGGACAACTCTACCTTTGGGCTGAAACGTCAACTTGTATTTACATAATATGGACTGCTCTAATAGGTCAAATTTCTGTCTGGTTGTATATCTGTTTAGAATCGAGTACGTATTTGAGTCAAAGCTTTAGGTCATTTCTTGCTAAACACTGGGAGCCTATTATTCCGTATAGTACTTATCAGTTTCTCTGTGTTACTCTCTAATTATCATTCTTTGATTGTTTTATTGTTGTGTTGCTTGTTTTGTGAAATTTATTGACTAGTTTTGCAATTAATATTTGTGTTGGTTTTATTATTGTTTAAGGGACCATTACCACAGTGTTTTGTGGTTGTTTGTTGGCTAGGCTTAATTCAGCTGATGATTTTCTTTTACAATGGCTGGCATGATGTGCCTTTTCTGTCAAGTACAGAGTGGTTGAAGATACTTTTAAAAATGTTATCATCCAATTTGTCATTTGATTACTTATGCCTATACGCATAAATACTTTCTGCATAAACATTGGTGTCTGATGGTGCTGTATATGTTAGTAAGGATAAGCCAGGAGAAGTGGCATTGAGAGATTACAGTAAAAAGTGAAGTGTATGTTTTGTGAAAAAAGAAAGCATTCAATAACATGTGTTCTTTATCAGTGCAATATTAGATCGGGGGGTCTCTAGTTGGCAATGGTTTGCACCTTTGTCCAAATAGGGACTCTTGCTTCTAGACAGAGTAAGGGAGCTACACTCCTAAAATAACCCCTGCTCAACCCTGTGGTAGCTTGGCATGAGCAGGAAGGCCTATCTCAGAGGCAGTGTGTAAAGCATTTGTGAAAACATACAGTAATACAGTGAAAACACTACAGATGGACACAATACAGGTTTTATAAAAATAAGTATTTTTTATATAGACTTAACACAAGACCCAAACGACAAAAATCCACAATACATTATTAAGAAAATGACTTTTAGATGGTAGAAATAGCTTAGTTCACTTTAGGTGGTAAATACGACACGTTTCTCACAAAGTACCTTAGGATGCGTAACGCAAGATAAACAAAAGGTTTGCCAGGAGAACAATGCGTCAATGCCTTGCTTCGGGGGAGGCGATGCGTTTGTCACTCAGTGCTTGCGCAAAGTAGGCGATGCGTCTGTTCCTTACCGGAGAGGAGGTAATGCGACGGTCTCGTGGTGCGTCCCGGTTGTGATGTGACAAAATGGCTCCGCGGTGCGACGATCCGGTGCGATGCATCAAGATGGCGTATTTGATGCGATGCGACGGCGTGAAGGTGATGCGTGCACGCCCAATGGCCATGCGGCGACCTCTGTAACTTCGGGGCTGCGCCAGGCCCTGGGACACGCTTCTCCGGTGATGTGGCGGTGACCCTTGTGGTGGCAACATGCTTCTCCGGTGATGCAACGACAAACAGCTGCGATGGAGACACGCTTCTCCGGTGATGCGACGGCGACCCTTGTAGTGGCAACACGCTTCTCCGTTGATGCAGCGGCAACAGCTACGGATGCGACAAGCTTCTTCTCGTTGCGTCGTGCTTCCAGCTCCCAACAACACGCAGGCTTCTGCAGACAGAATTCCCAGCAAGGAAATTCAGGGGGGGAGCTGGTGGTGAAGTCTTGTATCCCTGACACTTCAGCAGGGGGCAAGCACAGTTCAAGCCCTTGGAGATTCTTCTTCAAGATGATGAAAGTTCAATTAAACTTTCTTCTCCTTTCCTTGGCAATAAAGAAACCACTGCAGGCCAACCCCAGAAAATAGCACGCTGGCATAGGGGCAATCAAACTCCTGTGGATTCCCTGGTTCTTCTCTTTGGCAAAAGGTCCGTCTTGATTCCCAGAAGTGATCCAAAGTCTTGAGGTCTGGCCCCAATATTTATACTAGTAAATCCTTTTGTCCTCTAAGGGCAGAGAGTGCCTGTACCTAGCCAGAACCAGTTCTGTGCAGCTTCCTGGCAGGAGGTGGAGACAGCATTGTTGAAAGCAGACTTGTTCCAGGTACCTGAAAGGAAATCTCCTCCCCCTACTCTCTATTCTCTTAAGGCTGGGGGCAATGAAAGGAAATCTCCGCCCCCACTCTCTATTCAGCCCAGCCTTGGCTCATCAGACTGCTGGAGCCCAAGCCCTCCTGTCACTCACAAACCAGACATGCAATACACAACATAGCAGAGGCAGGCTGGATGGTTAGGCAAGAAAATACCTACTTTCTATAAAGTGGTATTTTCAAACACAGAATGTTAAAACCAACTTCACTAAAATATGTATCTTTAGATTCTGAGTTCAGGCATACTAAACTTTATTTTTCTACCTAGTTCCCAGGGCCAGTTATGTTTATAAGATGTTATAAACAAAACTCCCCAGACTGTTCTATGGGAACAGGTAGCCTAGCAAAAGTGAAATGAAATTGGCAGTAATTCACTATCAGGACATGCCAAACACAGCAGGGCATGTCCTACTTTTCACATACGCTGCACCCTGCCAACAGGTGTACCTTGGGCCTACCTTAGGGGTAATTCACATGTGAGAAAAGGGAAGGTTAGGGCCTAGTAAGTGGGTGCACTTGCCAAATCGACATGGCAGTTACAAACTGAGTGCAGACTCTGCAGTGGCAGGTCTGAGTTACCTTTTCAGGGCTACTCGTGTGGGTGGTACTATCAGTGCTGCAGGCCCACTAGTAGCATTTGATTTACATGCCGTGGCACACTCAGTGACTTTACCAGGACTGACAAGTAAATCAAATATGCCAATCATGGAAACACCAATCTATAACACATTATACCACAGGAGCAGTGAGAAAAGTGCGCACAAACACTAAGCCAGCACAAACAGAGTCAAAACTGGGAGGTGAGAAAGCAAAAGCTCAGGGGGAACACGCCAAAAAAAAGCCAAGTCTAACACATTTCCCCTCCAGCTGAAAGAAGGAAGAACTATCCAACCTCCTGGGAGTTATCTTCACTAACGCGGAAAAACCTGGACAGACCATCAGCGTTGGCGTGTTCTGTGCCAGGGCGGTGTTCCACCGTAAAGTCCATTCCCTGTAGGGAGATGGACTACCTCAACAGTTTTGGATTTTTACCCCTCATTTACATCAACCATCTGAGGGCCCTGTGGTCTGCCTGAACTGGGAAGTGAGTCCCAAATGGTAGGGCCTCAGCTTCTTCAGTGCCCAGACCACAGGGCTCCTAAATGCCTTCTGTGAATACCGAGAGTCTTAAAATTAGGATTTTTCTCAATTTAGTAGTAGTAAAGTTAGGACTCCTAACTTTAGGACTCCTAAATGCCTTCTGTGAATACCGAAAGCCTTGAAATTAGGATTTTTCTCAGTTTAGTAGTAGTAAAGTTAGGAGTCCTAGCTTTAGGACTCCTAAACTGAGAAAAATCCTAATTTTAAGACTTTCAGTATTCACAGAAGGTATTTAGGAGTCCTAAAGTTAGGACTCCTAACTTCTGTGAATACCGAAGTGAGTAAGTGTCTTCTGTGAATACCAAAATGAGTAAGTGCCTTCTGTGAATACGAAAATGGTAGTAAGTTTAGGATTTTGTCTTAAGTTAGTTCTGTGAATCGGGCCCTTAGGTTTTTGCAAATCACTTTTAATTCTTTCACATTGTAGTATTCCAACCTATCCTCCTCAAAGGCAACTTACAGGGATGCAACAGATAATGCTCTTGATTCACGCATGATGGAGGAGCAAGTTCAAACTGGCAAGATTAAAAATAGGCCAAAAAGAAACAGAACCAGTATGTGGCACGTAATGGTCTGCGATATGGTAGTAGTGTACACCAATTACTGTAAGTCAAGTGCAAACACAAGTCCTATCCTCACCGCTGACAACCAATGTTAGAAATGGAGGTCTCTAGTTGGCAGAGGTGAGTACCTTTGTGCAAATAGGGACCCTTCTTCCTAGTCCGGATAAGGGAGTTACACTCCTAAAATAACCCAGCGCATCCCCTTGGTAGCTTTGCACAAGCAGTCAGGCTTATCTTAGAGGCAGTGTGTAAGGCATTTGCCCATAACCAACAGTAATACAGTGTAAGCACTAAAAAAGGACACCACACCAGTTTAGAAAAATATCCTATATTTGTATATACTTAAGACAAGACCAAAAACAATGAAAATCCCCAATACAGTATTAAGAAATCTTCAGTTATCACAATAACCCTGAAAAACAGCTCCTTGAAGTTGATAGCTCCCTCTGGGGCTATCAAGGCATCGTGAACAAACAAATCCAAACAGTTATGCTGACAGCGGCATCGCGGGCCACCTACGGTGTCGGGAAGACCAGCAAAACAGTACCTTAAGAAATGCAGGGCGTCGACGACCTCTCATTGAGCTTCCAAAAGCACGGTGTCTGCAGGTGTCAGTTCCGGAGTCCAGCGCAGGAGTCGTCGGGCCCTTGAAGTCACACGCATTGCAGATCGAACTCCTCGCGGTTGAAGTCAGGAGCGCTGGTGTCGGCAGGCGTCGGGTACTGCGGTGCGAAGGGCAGCAGTGTGGCGTGCGATGCCCTCAGGTCGCGGTGCGAGCAGTCGCTCAGTGGCGGCGTCACCAGGCATCGTCAATGAGAGCAGGGTTGCGGTGCCTTCAGGGCACGGAGTCGGCAGTGGCATCGTAGACAGCGTTAGGTTTCTCTTCTTCTGTTGCAGCACAAAGCACAGAGTCCCCAGTGCTGAGGGCAGAAAAACTTGAAGTCTTTGCTGTTCCTGGGACTTCCTGAACAGGGGCAAGCTCTACCTCCAGCCCTTGGAGAACCTCACAAAAATAGATTGCAGAAAGTTCAGTCCAGTCCTTTCACATCCCAAGACAGAAGCAGCCACTGTAGGACAACACAGCAAAGCACACAGCAAAGTGGTAGTTCCCCCTCACAGCTTCTCCAACTCTTCTTCTTGGCAGTCTTCTTGGTCCAAAAGAGTTCTAAAGTTCAGGGGTTTGGGCTGCATTTTTTATAGCCCAAAAGCCATTGCCCTCTCAGGAAGAGAGTGTCTATGTCCAGCCAGAAACAGTGCTGCCTTCTCTGGTTTGTCTTCCTGGCAGGAGGTGGAGACGGCATTGTCAGAGGCAGAGGTACAATGGAAATCTCCTCCCGCCACTCTAAATGCAGACTGGACCTTTTTCAGGTGCTAGTGACAACTCCTCCCACTACTCTGAATGCAGCCCAGGTCTATTCAGCCCATCCCTGACTCATCTAGACGTTCTGGAGCCACGGCTCCTCCCATCCCCTGTCATCCTAAACCCAGACAGTCAATCCACAAACCCAGCAGAGGCCTACTGGATGGCTGAGCAAGAAAATACCTACTTTCTAAAAGTGGTATTTTCAAACACAGAATGTAAAAATCACCTTTACTAAAAGATGCATCTTTAGATTCTGAGTTCAGGCATACTAAACTTTATTTTCTACCTTGTTCCCAGGGCCAGTTATGTTTATAAGATGTTATAAACAAAACTCCCTAGTCTGTCCTATGGGAACAGGTAGCCTTGCAATAGTGAAACGAAATTGGCAGTAATTTACTATCAGGACATGCCACACACACCAGGGCATGCCCTACCTTTCACATACACTGCATCCTGCCCACAGGGGTACCTTTGGCCTACCTTAGGGGTGACTCACATGTAAGAAAAGGGAAGGTTAGGGCCTAGCAAGTGGGTGCACTTGCCAAATCGACATTGCAGTTACAAACTGCGTGCAGACTCTGCAGTGGCAGGTCTGAGTTACCTTTTCAGGGCTACTCGTGTGGGTGGCACAATCAGTGCTGCAGGCCCACTAGTAGCATTTGATTTACAGGCCTTGGAACACTCAGTGCACTTTACTAGGGACTGACAAGTAAATCAAATATGCCAATCATGGAAACACCAATCCATAACACATTTTACCACAGGAGCATTTGCACTTTACCACTGATCAGCAGTGAGAAAAGTGCACTGAAACACTAAGCCAGCACAAACGGAGTCAAAACCGGGAGGTCAGAAAGCAAAAGCTCAACCGAAACATGCCAAGTCTAATACTAGCATATTGCATGCCTTGCAGATAATGTATATAGTGTACAGACTCACATTTGATTGATGTTGAATGACAAATGGCTTGCCACAAATACTGCAAGAAACAAACAAGAAGGTTTACCTACAGGAACATCTGTGGTTTTTTCCTGTCACCCTGACAGTCTGGAATGAGGGTCTGGTGAAGTGTCATGCAGTGCAGCTCCATCTTTCAGAGTAACGGAGGAGAAACAATGCACATGTGATCAGCCTCTGGTCCTTTACAGTTGGTGACACTGTATGTGGAAACATTTACACCCTCCTGGAGATCTGGGCGCTGAAGTTATGGACTCCAACTGTCTGGCAGAGGGCTGCATATCACTGCTCAAAATACAATGGCAGGCTGGTAACGCAATTAGAACATGATTAACAGCTCAGGGACTGTAACAAAGACAAGCAGCATGAGACTCAAGTCTCAGGGTGACTGTCTGCCTTAAATGGCCTCCATTTTCTATCAAATGGTTCTGTATGTGGTGCACCTACTGCGCATCAAACCGGACCCAGTAGCAGAGCTGTGGTGAACAATTCGACTGGTCATAGGAGGCAGAGTGGGAAAAGTCACAGAAGAGTAAGTGAAAAAAGTATTTATTAATGTTGAGTATGTGAGTGTGTGTGTGTTCATTCCTGCATGTCAGACCTCTCACCCTTAGGGTGGTCTTCTCCCCAACTTTTTGCTTTCTACCTCCATTTTTCCTGATATGGTTTTTGCTGTCATTAGGACTCTGTGAACGTTACAACTGCTAACCAGTGCCAAAGAGTATTACCTCCTCATATGACATCCTCCTCAAGTCCTTACTGCATGAACAGTCCTCTGCTCTCACAGAAACTGATTACCTTCACCAGCGAGAAAAATACACCCAATGTGGCCTACCCTATCCCAGCATGAAATATAATCTGAAGACCCACCTACCCACATCCTGTTTTGTTTTTTCTGTGACCAGAAACAATGCCTGATACCAGCCAGCCGAGGTGAGAGTTGTTTGTTTTCCTTTTAAAATGATTTGCCTCATTATTAATTGTGTGCTTTGTTTCTTTACAAAACCTGCTCAAGCATTTTTTTGACCTTTAGGGAATCGCTCCAACACGCTAGGTTGCAAGGACTCACATACGGGGATTAGGAAACCCTGGGTGGTCTGTTTTTGATTGTTGCGGCTTGTGGCAAGCTGCATGCTCTCACTCTCATTTCTCCTGTTTTATTGGGCATGTTGTCTGCTCTGTAGCAGCTTCTGCCTTCAGTCGTTATGGCAGTCTCGCGTCTTCTTGCAGCGTCTTGGGTGGCATTGCTGGGCAACAAAGTCAGTTTTATGTGGTGTCAGTTATGAGCATTATGGAGCGCAACGGAATTGACAAGGCTGATGTGGGCGAGCAGGCTGGGCCCTCCTTGGCCCTGCCATCAATGGAGTTATTGCAGACCATGATTTCAGCTGCTGTGGAAGCTGTTATGAGGGCCATAGAGGTACTGAAGGTGCTTTGCATGGACCCCGATCCTCAGCCGTTCACCGAAGATGAGGATATCAAAGGCAGATTTGTGCAAGGAGCGAACTTGATGGAGGTTCTGGCGCACATTAGGCATAATTTGGGGTTTGCTCCTGTGGTGGCTGGTTCTAAGAAGGATTTTCTAGCTCATTATCAGTGAAACTGAATCCCTTCTTTTGCACAGTTCAGTAAGGAATCCATTTCTGGATTGGCTTCCCGTCTGCTGACGAACTTCTTTTTAAACAGCCGTTTTACATTCTCCGGTGCCTTCATTGGATCCCCCTTGGTGTTGAATAGGCTTCTGAGTCTGCCGTTTGAATAGCTTGAGTCCACTGATTTGAAGTTTTTGTCTGCCAAGTTGGTGTTTTTGGTGACCATCTGTTAGGCAGATTGGGGAGATTGATAGATTGTTGGCTTCTCCTCCTTTTCTAGTTTTTTTATTAGATCATGTTATCTTAAAACACAATAATTTCTTTCTCCTTAAAGACCCTGCCTCATTTCATTGTTCAGAAGACATTGTTCTGACGTTTTTTTCCTGGAGCCTGCATCAGAGGATCAGGTCCAGTTGCACACCCTTGATGTGCATAGGGCATTGTTCATTTATTTGTCACGGACAAAGTCTTTCCGTAAGGTAGAACCTTTGTTCGTTACTTCTGACCTATCCACTAAGGGTCTTTGTCTTTCCATGGCTACCTTATCCAGGTGGATTAGGTTAGTATCACAGGGGCTTGTGGTTCTGTGGGTCAACAACTGCTGGGTTCTGTGCAGGGCAGGTCTATTAGGGGATTGTACACTTCATGGGCAGCGTTTAAGGGTGCTTCACTCCGTGATATTTGTTGTACTGCTACGTGGGCATCCCTGCATACCTTCATATCCCACTATAGGATACAGGTGGGTGGTGCTTCTTCTACCCCTTTTGTGGATCATGTTTTGTCTGTGGTACATGATGTATGAATTTTGTGCTGTGGATGGAATAAACACCTAATGTTGTATATTGAGTTATGGAGCATTGTCCTGTTTTTCTTTTTTTCTTGTTGAACCAAAATGTGTCTGATTGGGTATTGGCTCACGCAGTAAGGACTGGACGAGGAAGATGTATGAGGAGGTAATGCCTGGTTACTTACCGGTAAACTACCTTACTCCACCTACAGGTCTTCCTTGTCTCAGTCCTGAACTCCCACCTCCAACCCAGCCCCCCGGTCCCATGAGGCATTTTGGTTCTATTGGGCTTGAATATGTCAGGTTGGGGATAGGTGGGGATCTGATTATATGGTACCTTGGGATAGGGGGGCCATATGGAGTGTATTTTTCCAACTGGTTAGGGTAATCAATTTCTGTGAGATGAAGAAGACTGATACTCGTAATAATAGTTTACGGGTAAGTAACCGGACATGTGCTCACTCCTTAATACATGGTAATGTTGTCTTATCCCCAATTGGCATAATTTACTTAGACGTCCCTAGTAAAGTGGTACTTCTGTTATATTGTTGGGTTAGGCCCATGGCCCATGTAGCAAGGCAGCTTATTCCTTAAATTTTCCTAGAAAATACCATTTCAGCAGTGGACTTTTGCATACATTTGCATGCACGACAATGTTGGATTAGTTTCTCCGAAACTACTTTGTGTACACATCCTGCTTCGCACAACATCATCACAATGCCTTGAACATCATGTACTAGGCCTCTCTACGCACTAGGTACAAAAGGCACTCAATCTCCATCCACGAGGTGACAGCGCTATCCACATATCCATAACATGACTAATCTAGCGTGCACATCGCAAAGGCTGCTTTTTATTATAAATAATAGGCATCCCGAGTAGAGGAGGCACTCCTGCTGACACTGAAGGTCCCTGCATGCTGAGAAATCACCACGCACTGGTTTGACATTCCGTGAGGGCTGTCCAACTCGAGACCAAGATGGGGTACTTCACTCTCTCCTACCAGTTAAAATGGGGTTGGATCGTCCATTGTGGGGATTCTTGGCTCTTCACCCATACACACTCTAGGTACACTCAGAGTAGGGTCTGCATCTTAGGAGTATGTTAGTTTACCATATTGCATATATGCCTGCATATATTCATTGCTTCAGCACCATGGTAGAAATGTATCTATTGTTCACTATGTCTGTGCTTGTAATCTCTTGTATTTGCTTCAGTCTCCTAATCATTGCAGCACACATATTGTATACAAGAATAACGTTGGTTCGATAAATATTATTGAAAACATCTTACTGTGTGTTCTCTGAGAACAAACGATCATAAGTGACTAAGAGAAAGGTTCTATACTGTTTCCATCATTTCTGAGTGATCAAAGTTGTCATGTTTAGTGGTTGCCAGAAACACTTTTTTCCCTGGTAGGTTAGTGGGGCTTACAGTGTGACTGTAAGGTAGCTTGTCTATAGGCCAACATATTCTGCGGCGGTGTCTGGAATCAGTCTCAACACCAAGCCCTTAGCTTATGTTGTCATAACAGTGTGCAGATCCTATGGAGTAGTAGGAATTACACAACATTGTGACTCCCACATTGGTTAGGCACTTATTTAACGGTCAAATCTGATTAGGTCAGTCATGCTTTCCCAGAGACCACTACTCAGGTTAAACCAGAGACGTCCATAGTGGGAAAAGGGAATCCACCTCAACTGAGCAGGTACATCCTATGTATTGGCTGTAGGTTTTATCAAGCTTGGACGATTACAAAATACTCCTATATTGTACAAAGGGAATCTCAATAAATTCCTCTTTCATTAAAAACTTTAAATATTTCAGAAAATTGCAGACAGACAGTTACTATGAAATTATTACAACATGGCTTCCTGGCAATGGGTGGAGATGTTACCTTCGTGGTTGAGAAACACGAAGCACTCAGGACAAAGGTATTTTATTCTTGAGTTACACTCCCAGCTGCAGATGCATCCACACAATTGTTTCACACTTACATTGAAGATGTAATGACACACATTGACCCACATTCCTCTTGTTCCTTTCAGGAACAATCTGAGAAACGCTCAGAGAGAGAATGACGGTCAGAGCAAAGATCAGAAGAGTGTGTCAAGCCGAAAAGAGAGACACATCGAACTTCAGACTACATCATCAAACAAGAAGATAAACAGATGTCTAAGAAACCTCAATTTAAAAATAAAAAGTAGGGGGGAGTATGATCAGAAATGCCCAGGCTGCTGAGGACTCTGCTTCTGAAAGGGGAATGGGCAATAGCTCACCAGAACATGATAGGTTTTCTGGAAGTAGTAGCGCTGAGTGAGTACATCACAGTGGAAACCCCTATGATATGAGAGTAAGTGTCCCACATCGTTCACACAACATAACTCTCCAAATAGAGGGGGACATACAAAGACAGGTGAAGGGTCTCTTTTGGTTATGGCATTCTTTTGGCTGAAAAGTGTTGTCCACATGAGTACATATTAGATTGCCCAATGGGGGAAGAAGTAATTTAGCACCTGCTCTATACCGCAGTCATGTTGGGTTGGATGATGAGTCTCCTCATCATGTGATCCTGTTAAAAACAATCCCTCAACCAAAGTCAAGTCAAGTCAAGTCAAAGTCAAGTCAAGTCAAAGTCTTTATTTCGATAAAAACATATCATAAAAGCTTCACAGTTAAAAAGAATTTGATTTCATTTAGCCTTAAAATCCAATTTTTACAGCAAAAAGAAGAAGCACATCATAAATAAGTGTTAAGAACAAATTAAACAATTTCTTTAAGCCTTTTGCTTCTAATGCACCATGCCCATGATAAAAATTTTGAAAGGGCACAAGCACACAAAGGGCGAGAATCCGACATTAAAATACGTAGTGCCTCAGTGTGATGCCTGGTTCCTAACGAGCGACACAATTGCTTAAGCCATCTTCTTCTTGGGAGTACATACTCCTGGCATTCAAATAAAAAATGCGCCACAGACTCTTGTCTAGATATGCAAGAAGGGCAAAATTCTGTGGTCTGGGCTGGGGGTTTCCACCGAGATGTGAAGGCATGAAGTGGAAGAGTCCCGGATCTGAATTTAAAATAAAGGGTCCTGTCAAAAGGTCTCTCTATAATATCTAGATATTATTCCCGGATCGGCAAGTCCTTGAATTTCAGAAAGTCCTCCGTGAGTCTGCCCAATGTGCAGTTAGTGTTCCGTTGGGTCACAATCCAATTCCAGTATAAAGTCTTAAGTGTTGCTTTCGGAGGGAAAGACCTATTTTCCCATGCTGTACTTAGCCCCAGATTGCACAGGAGGGCTTTCATGTCTCTCAACCATTTTATCCTATGCCACCCGGGAAGTGACATAACTTCGGAGAGGCCTTTAGCATATTTAACTAGCTCCGGGACTCGCCACAACCGAGCCCATAACAGTAGGGGACGAAATTTCGCCAAATCACCAATGGGACGACAACCTAAATCAAGCATCAATGGAGTCATAGGGGTACCTTGGGGAAGTGACATAATGGCCCTACAGAACTTCCTCTCAGATCTTGACAGCTCACTAGTATTGCATGAGCCCCACAGCTCAGCCTCATAAAGAGCAGAGCTGACTCCCCTTGCTGCATAGATTTCGATAACAGGGGCTATAGGTCTGATTACACAGGAGCGCTGCTCCTTCAAAAGAGCCCCAGTTACCCTCTTATGGGCTAGCAACATCTTACATAAATGAGGAGCCCACTGCATATTATGCGACAAGTGGATCCCTAGATAATCAAACACATCCACCCTCCCCAAAGGTACGGCGCTCAACCTCGGAGGGCGCACAGGTTTTTTAGGGGGGTTCATCACAAGATATTTTGTTTTATCAGTGTTGATTACCAGGCCCCGTTCTACGCAAAAAAGCTGGAAGTTGTTTAGTAATTTTTGGAGGCCCATTGAGGATTTGGAGAGTAAGAGTGTATCATCCGCAAAGAGGAAGGTAGGGATTCGTTCCCCTGCCAGGGATGGTTCGTCTGAAGGATCTTTCAGCAGATGCTCGACCACACCGTTGACACATAAAGAAAAGAGGGTGGGAGCTAGAACGCATCCCTGGTGAACCCCTCTCTCTACCGGGATTCTGCTAGTTTTCTCTCCATCCCTGCCCCATCTAATCTGGGCAAAGGTGTTTTCATGCATCCTTACAATTAACAATAATATGTAGTGGGGTACCCCCATGTCAGCGAGGACTCTCCAAAGAGTCTCCCTAGGTACTAGGTCAAAGGCAGTCTTTAAATCGATAAATGCGAGATAGAGACTGCCTTTGCCCAGGACCACCACCTTCCAGTACACTAGCAACAATGTAAAAGCTTGTTCAATTGTGCCAGTGCCTGCTCTGAAGCCTGCCTGGTAGTCAGAAAGGATGTTGTTTTCACCGATCCATTGTAATAATCTAACCAACAACACCTTGCCGACCACCTTTTGAGTTATGTCCAGCAGGCTTATAGGTCTATAGTTGGACGGGTCGTCCCTAGCCCCCTTTTTAAAAATAGGAACAACCTCCGCCCCTTTCCAAGATGTGGGAATAGGTGCACCCCTACTGATAGCATTGAGCAGGCAATGGATGAATTTACCCCATTTCGGGATATCTGAGCGTAGCAGATCCCCAGGGATGCCATCTGGACCGGCTGCTTTTTGGGGCCTGATGGTACTAATTGCATATTCCACTTCTTTAATAGAAAAAACGGGATCTGCTGAATCTACCTCCCAATCTTTAAGAGGCGTGATAGTACATATAGTGCCAGTTGCATGGTCTACTCTCTTTATTGGAAGGTCGGGATTTACTAGAGCCACCTCCCAGACCTGTTCATCATTGGAAATAGCTGTAGCAATATCACCAGTTTGGCGAGTATACAATTTGGAAAAGTTCTCCTAATCTACGAAGAAGTAGGTTATTAGCCTCACAAACTTTACATCCCTCACCCAAACTAACAAGCTCACTGGGATTGATTGGATTCGAGGAAAGGGCTGATATATCCGTAGCTATGTAGGTTGAGCCACTCTGTGTAAATGCATTTTTGCTTAGCGTCCGACTAGTGTTTTTTTTTTTATTGGGTTTGCGTTTGCATTTTTTCACTTCCCTAGGCTTCTTCCGTTTTCGGATAGCACCCTCCCTCTTCCCCCTTGAGTGATCAATAATGGGGACCTCCTGCCTTGGGCTCGTAAAAAGTTCAGGCGTCCTCTCAAGTGCCTCACTTGATTGCATGTCCGAAAGAGCCAGAGATGCCGAAAGATCAACCATATTTGGCACACCATGAGTTTCAGCCTGAACTTCAATTAGAGGCCTAATATCCCTTAGGTTTGTCGGTGTCTTGGCTAGTGCCAAAGGGCCTATAGAAGATCGCCTGGCTAAGGCCAAATCCTGGGAAACCCTATGCTCCAGAAGTGATATACCTTGATTAATCGCCTCATTTGCCCTAGTAATATATTGGTCGATTGGGCCAGATGCGTGCACTGCCCCAGGTGCAGTTTTGCTCCTACTACCCCTAGTCATCATATCACCGATACAACAATGTGGACTGCCAGATAGTAAAACCAAACAGTTAGTAGATTATAGTTAAGCAGATGGAAGGAATTTAGCAAGTGACAGGGCAGTAGATCTTAGAGTAAATATAAGAGGGGGGGCCCAGTCCAGTCTTACCCGGTCTTTAACGGGCTTAAACAGGCCCGCCCTTTGCCCGGGCTTCGCCCGGGCGCTGCCCGCGCGCGGTCCCGCGAGGCGGTTGCCCAGCTGTTATTTATGCGCCTCAAGGCGCGAGACTGCAGGAAGTGGCTTCCTCTTCCGCCGCTAGGAATGCTGGGGGATGTAGTCCCCCTCCAAACAGCGGCCGCGTTGGGATGGCGGCGGCAGGAGGGAGACAAGCAGCAAACGCGGAGCCAGAGACCTGACAATGCAGATGAGGTAAGGTGACAGCTTTCGGGAACACAAAAGAACAAGAGTCGCCCGCTCTACCGGTTGCCCAGCTGTTATTTATGCGCCTCCAGGCGCGAGACTGCAGGAAGCGGCTTCCTCTTCCGCCGCTAGGAATGCTGGGGAATGTAGTCCCCCTCCAAACAGCGGCCGCGTTGGGATGGCGGCGGCAGGAGGGAGACAAGCAGCAAACGCAGAGCCAGAGACCTGACAATGCAGATGAGGTAAGGTGACAGCTTTCGGGAACACAAAAGAACAAGAGTCGCCCGCTCTGCCGGTTGCCCAGCTGTTATTTATGCGCCTCCAGGCGCGAGACTGCAGGAAGCGGCTTCCTCTTCTGCCGCTAGGAATGCTGGGGGATGTAGTCCCCCTCCAAACAGCGGCCGCGTTGGGATGGCGGCGGCAGGAGGGAGACAAGCAGCAAACGTGGAGCCAGAGACCTGACAATGCAGATGAGGTAAGGTGACAGCTTTCGGGAACACAAAAGAACAAGAGTCGCCCGCTCTGCCGGTTGCCCAGCTGTTATTTATGCGCCTCCAGGCGCGAGACTGCAGGAAGCGGCTTCATCTTCCGCCGCTAGGAATGCTGGGGGATGTAGTCCCCCTCCAAACAGCGGCCGCGTTGGGATGGCGGCGGCAGGAGGGAGACAAGCAGCAAACGTGGAGCCAGAGACCTGACAATGCAGATGAGGTAAGGTGACAGCTTTCGGGAACACAAAAGAACAAGAGTCAGTACCCAATTAAATATGAAGCAAAGAAACAGGTCAGAGAGATCTTAAATCAACTTGAGTCCCAGGGTGTAATAGTGAATTGCACCTCACCTATGAATAATCCTTTGTTTCCTGTGATGAAACCTGACAAGTCATATTGCTTAGTCTTAGATTACAGACATTTAAATGCATTCACATGCACATGTGTGGTACAGAATGCACACAGTGCCGCACTGATGAATAAAATTGTGCAGAAGAAATACAAATTAACTCTGGAAATTTCAAATGTTCTTTTCTGCCAGAATATAGTGCCTGGCGGTAGAAATTTGACCGAATGCTTGGTGCTAGGGTCTCAGCAGTAATTTTGTCATTTACCACATGGGTATAAGAATAGCCCTGAGCTGTTCTCAGCCAGAGTAACAGAGTTACTTCAAAGTATTGATGAGGAGGCGGTGTCCTATGTTGATGATATTTTTCTGACAGACGATGAATTAATGGAAAATTTGGCTAGAGTAAACAACATACTACTGGGGTTTGCTTACCTGGGCTACAAATTCAATTTAAAAAAATCTAAAATAGCCCACCTCAGTGTCCTGTTTTTGGGATATGAGTTATCAAGTGAAGGCAAAAGCCTGGCAACACATTTTCTAGAAAATGAGCATTGCCCCAACCTCTAACACCTCTGAAGAGACTACAAACTATTTTAGGATTTTTGTATTTTGGCAGAACCTACATTTTAGATTAGGCAGAAAGAGTTAAATCATTCTACAACTTTATTAGACCTGACTTTAAAGTGCAACACTGGACACAGGCAGAACCTGATTTTTTATCTTCTGTACAAGCTTACATGCTAGCTTCCATGCATGTACACACACGTGTCAATATAACTCACCTGGCGATCTATGTGGTCACTGGATCAACTGGGTACACCTATATCACTTTCAAAGAAGGTGATACAGTACCTATAGCATGCAAATCACATCTGTACACAAATGCTGAAATGCATTTTGCACCAACTGAGAAAATTCTCACAGCTGTACAGAATGATAAAATGAGAGATAGAGCCCTGACTCAGGGAAAACACACTATTGTTGTCACCACAGTACAGACCCTAGAGGCGGTTACTAATGCAAGCATTATGAATGCTAAAGCACTACATTCAAGATGGACTCAATGGGCTAACTCTCTTACTGAAACAGATGTAGATTACAGATGTGATGCTACATTTTAAACACACGCATTCCTGCAGTACGTACAAGAATATACTCTACTGAATTAAATTATGCCTCTAGATCGATATGAATGTATCATTTATACCGATGGATCTGCTCAACCTGCCGTAGGATCATAACAGCAATATTCTGCTGCATGCACAATAGTAAAAGGGCACATGCGAGATGGAAAGTTTCTTCCCGGAATCACGGACTGCACAGTGCAGCTGGCAGAACTAAAAGCCCTGATACTGGCACTTAAAAATACGGATCGCAAATTCCCCACTCGTATCGTGTGATTCATTTTACTGTGTCGAGTCTTACAATGAATACCTTCACTATTGGGGCCAAACCGGGTTTTGAGATTCTAAGGCTTGTACAATCAAGTACTAGTTGCTTTCGGATCAAGTGGCAAAGCTGAAAGAAGGCCTACCACAGGCTCATGTTATTCATGCATTGAGTCATCGGAGTGTTGGCATTCACATTGCAGGGACTTCAATGGCAGATGAAGCCATCAAGGCAACAGTGTGAATTGCTGCTGTTGCTGCAATCACTCGTTGAATGAGGATAAATGGAACAACTATGATAACTGCCAGTGCCACAAGCAACAGCTCAGAACCACTGAAAGGCTTTCCACTCAAGCACCCCTACAAGTTAAATGCACAAAATATTCTGTATGCTCAAATTCCATAAGTGGGGGATAGAGTAATACCAAACACTGATCACAGATTGGGATTGATACTAGCTGCACATGAGGGTCTATGTTCAGCACATGCAGAGATTACTGCTACAGTTTCATTACTGAAAGAGCGCTACTAGTGGCCAGGTCTCACTAAACAGACCAAGGACTTTGTCCTCAAATGCAACATCTGCCAGCAGATGAAAGGCTCCACCGTGGCACGGCTACCGCAAACACCTTTATTGATCTCAGACAAACCTCTCGCATGTGTCTATTTGGATCACTGGGACACCTTACAGTCCGACGGGGCTTACAGGTACATCTTGATAGCAGTAGATTCATGCTCTAGTTTCCTATGGGTTTGGCCCAGTGGTCGGCTGACATCGGAACTGGAATAAAGGATTTGCGAGTCTTTATCAGGACATATGCAATTGGCACACTGCATCCTGACCAGGGTCCGGCATTTAGCTCTCGGGCTTACAAAGAAGCCTTCAGAAGTTTGGGTGTGGCCTTGCGGTACTCCTCCCCCTAACATTCAGAGGGGAATTCAGCCATTGAGAGGAACAACCAGGAATTAACGCAATTCTTAACAGCGAGAATACTAGGCTCAGGTGGCAGTTGTGTCAATCACCTATAAAGCTTTTAAAAAGATCTCTGGTAAAGAGCCCCCATTGAGGGTGCCCGTCGGGCACTGCAGCGCCTGCCTGACTTGGAGCAAAAGCCCAATGATGAAGCATGACACATATCTAGGTGTGTGAAGGCATTTATTCCTACAGTGTAATGCTCCCTGTGGTGGTATAGGTAATAGGTTAAAGGCGCCCTTAGGTAATTTCACCAAGTATTCTGAAAAGTAACCTTGATTGTGACGGTGCTTAAAGGTTGGAGAGAACCACCCACTTCTCTGGATTTTGTGGCAAATGCACCAAGAAATCATAAATTGAATACCCCAGCACACGTAAATTTCAACTGAAAGTTTAAGAAGTAATCACATATAAAGCACAATAAGTCAATCCATTTCTTTCTGTTTCTTTCCTTCTTTTTTAATTGATCTTCACGTTCTCAGTTAATATGCAGTTCCCAAGCCAAAACACGTGTTTCGTCGCCTCAGTAAAGTTGTACATGCGCCTTGATCACGGCTAGGTAGAGAATAATATGGTATTTTATTTTTTACATTACTTGTTACTCGCAATAATTTGTTAATATTAAAAACAAATGTGCTCCCAGGGGAATTGGAGTGGTGCGGTGCCAATTACACGTAAGCACCTTGTAGTCTAATATTCAAGCATGCATATAGTGCCATTAGTGACATCAAAATCAAAACACTAAAAATTCACACATTTATGTAAACAGCAGAAACACATATCATACTAGTGCTAAAAGGTGAAAAGAGCACGTGACAATGATTAGCTATGTGATAAGAGTTCTATTCTATGTGGATCATAGCACTAGTATTATTCATTCCAATCCTAGAATGTCACCCAGTGACAAAAACCGAAACACCACCTCTGTTGTAAAAACAGATCTCAATGTTATTAATGGTTCAAAAATCACCACAAGACAGAAGAACTCACTGACCTGAACAGAATCGGTGTATGTAGATCTGTGCGGAGAACAAAGGGTAAAAAAACCCAGAGGGTGTATATTACACACTGGATGTATCCCTATACTTTCAATGGTGACAAGCTAAAAACCTGCGTAGTAATAAATAACCTTATGAAAATTCGCAATTAGTACCTACTTGAAGTGAGGCGATAATTCCAAGCCACACTACTTCTGTGGCGTGAGGGGAAATCCCAGTAGGGACTGTGAGGCCGGTTTCATTAAGTTTTCTTTAATTTGCAGATAAATTCCAAATCTATTGAAGGGATGGGCAAGACGAAAACGAAAATGGCCTAGTTTTAGTATAAAGTGGTAGTGTAGTCCCGAAAATGTAACCACCATTATGTATTTGCAAAATTTGAGAAAGACCCCTGGATTGCCGTGCTATAACGTGTAACAAAATGGGGTATGCCATCGGTTGTCTTTACCTGTAAAAAGTGCAAGACCGAGCCGCCGATACGCGTACTCCCCTCCTCACGCCGGACTCCAATATGCGAGTGCCGGCGTGTATCAAAGCCTCTTGCTCTGTCAGTCTGGAGAAACACGTGATCGCGTAACCCGTGCGTGATCACATGTGTGGTTGGGCAGCACAGCCCCATCTTAAAATGTGCAATATATAGTTGCAGTATAAAGGTTTTGTGGAATTGTAAAACCCCCAACCTAAAACAATAATCGGCCATATTCCCATAATTATAATTTTATTCATTTCTCAAAATTATCGGCGGAATAAATGCAGCATTCATTTCAGAAACGCGGGTTGCTACACAATTTATAATAGTGTATATAATAGATAAAATGCCTATGCGTTAAAAATGTTGGTTGTATTAGAAAAGATAAACTATTCCTATGGCTCAAGTTTCATTTAGTAGCGGGAAAATTCGCCCTATCGATACCGGTTGTTGAGCCGGCGGCCATATTAGAACGGATAATCCTTCTGTTAAAAGTATATATTAGTACGGTGTAGAAGGGTGTTCTACACTAGCATTGAAAAATATCTCAGAAGGCCTTTTCCAAAATCTAGAAGATTGGTCTATAATCCTTATTTATAAAATATAGCACGAAATATCCAAGAACTAAAAAAAGAAACCTGTGGTCAGTTTCTGAATAAATGTCCAGTCTGTGTTCTCCGTAAATTGAGTGTAAAATAATTGTTTCGTAGACGCTCAGAAGACAATTGCATACGTTTTTTAATGCATAAAATTCTTCTTAATGTCTGGACCCTGCCAAAAAGGATCTAACTCAATTCAATAACTAGGGATCATACAAAAATTATAAAGAAAAGATATGTCCCTGGGATCAAAAAATGTGTATGCACCTTCTTTATAGTTTATAGATGGTCTGTAGTGGCTATTGTGTATAAGTGACATCATTATTTGTGACTCATATTAACACATACTCGCAAGTATAATCTTGATTTAAGTTATTTCATATACTAATAGTATTTTTGTACATCTGATCTCATCCATATTGTTAATTACTCTTATTAACATCACCTGGAAATGTAGTCTTTACTTGAGTTACTGTAAACGCCATTTATATTTTTATTTTTATATATGCATCAGATCACATCATGATTGGAAGATCTATTCAGTATGTTATTGCACAAAAGCACTCAGCCTGTAGTTCTTATTTACCTAGGAAATAGTGAATCTCATTGTAAACATTCATCCCAACATCAGTCGTCCGCAATTTTAGAATCCAAGAAGCCTCATTCCTGCGTAACATCAGTTCTCTATTACCTCCCCTTGGGTTCCTCAAGGTTTGCTCTATTCCATAAAAGGAAAAGTCTTTATGTTGTCCCTGTGCATGGCATTCTGCAATGTGCGTCGCAATTGGGTACCTGAGGTCGCCCTGTTTGACCGCCCTCATGTGTTCCCCAATCCTCTCCCGTAATGGTCGAATGGTACTCCCCACATATTTTTAAGTGCAGCGGCATTCAATTATGTAAACTACAAAATTGGTGCTGCAATTTATGTTTGTGGTGATTCTGTAGCGTTTGTTACCCGGTCCTGTGAAATCTACCGTTTTACTTAACTGACCTAAGCAGACGCATCCGTACTTACTAGGAACTGCATACCCCTGTGTCCTTGGTTAACATATTGTATACCCTACCTTTATTGCTCACCACCTGGCACTGTAAATAAATATACACTGTGACTAAACACAGGGCAGACATGACTAATGTCAACCTTTTTCTCATGTCCTGTTTAGAAATTAGTTTAGTTTAGTTCTGAACATGCCTTTGAGTTTTAAAGATTTTCCTGTGAGATGCTGTGCTTTACCAATGTCTCCTCTCTTTCACTTTCTGTTTCCACTTGCGTAAAAAGAAGAATACATTTATTTCGGTGTCTGCTGCAGGGGGTTTGCATATACTCAGTGACTTTTTACAAACATTTAATACCAATGTGATTTTCCAGAACAGTATTTACACTTCTGGTTGAGGATAAACAGACAGCACATTTGCAGCTTGTTTTGTGAGTTAAGAAAATATATCATACAATTATAGAAATGTTGCCCATGTTGCAAGAGGGTCTGTCACTTAGATGTGGTCCAAATTTAAAGATTTTATATAATGGTCTCTCGTGCTGAATTATGTGTTACTCATTACTACGAAGAAGCATGCCATTGGCAAGCTAGTGAGAGAATCACTCCTTCATAAGGAGGAAGATATAACCTGGCATATGAGATAAGAGTGAATATGTTAGAATCTATTTGTACCTTCTACAACTTATATTTTGTGCACTTTTTTAAGTTTAATGCCACACTGTGTTTCTTCATTTCTGCACGTGAGGTGGGTTTCTGTGTGAACAGGACCCTTGCTAACTACTGAGCTGGTTGACATATTTAAAAAAATGTATTGTTTCGTGGTCTAAAGATTTTCATTAAGATTAACTATGTCACTATTTAACTGAAAAACAAGCAATGACAAAGCTGATAAGCATGGCTTTTGTATCATGAAACAAAACAGCTCGAGCACCCTTATATTTTAATCAGTCAATATGTATGCTGCTTATTCCTACACATTGATAAAAACATAATTTCTTTAAACAGCACGATTGGGGTTATAGTCACCTTTAATAATAAAAGGCATATAACAAAGCATTGGCTAAGTATTTTGATGAACTGTTAAATAACTTTATATATTGGCACCTAATCGGATGTTGCCGTTTTGCAATAAATTATACCCCTTTTCTATTAGATCCACGGGTTGCTCCTGTGGCGGTTACTTGTTTTAGTATAGTTCATGCATAAATACTCACATGATCCACTCACACTTTAAATTAGATTGCACACATATTATAGCCTTAGAGTAGTCTTCCCCCCAACCTTTAGCCTTCCTCCTCCACATTTCTGGATTTATTTTTGCTGGTATTAGGACTCTGCATACTTTACCACTGCTAACCAGTGCTAAAGTGCTCTCCCCTAACATGGTAATATTGGTTCATTCCCAACTGGCATATTTAATTTGCTTATAAGTCGTTAGTGAAGAGGTAATATATGTACCAGGGGCCTGTAAATTAAATGCTACCAGTGGGCCTGTAGAACTGATTGTTACACCCAGGTTAAAAGTAGCCCTTTACCCATGTCTCAGGCATGCCATTGCAGAGCCTGTGTGTGCAGTTTACACTGCCATGTTGACCTGGCAAAATAAACCTTTAAGGTAAATTGAATACTATTAACGTTATGTGCACAATATGTTTTTAGTGTTAGAGTGGCAGCCTAATTGTTACATTAATCATTCATTCCATAGAATTTTGTTCGACACATTGGTGTTGTAGTGGTCGGGCATGGCCCCAGTTTTATTGAGACATGGAGTTTACATACCGGTTCTTTCATGCAGCAGCTAACTTTGACTATATGGTAAACACACAGTGAGTTCAGTGTTTGTTTACGCCTGACAGCATTTCTTCCTCACCTGGGTTTCTGGTTCAGAGCATGCATTTGCCATTATAATTGACAAGCATGAGGCACATTTTTTATGATACAGGTGGATTTTGGCACAATCACCTAGCACAAGCCATTCAGGTTTCCTTATTACAATGAAACTTTTATGGTTTGTCTTGATGGTTGTCTGATATCAGTATTCACTAAGCTTGGGGATACCATGCCAACTGAATGTTTTGGTCGAGGGTTTACGTGTTCACATTCTGTAATGGACGTTATGCACAGAATACTGGAATGGGTATAATTGAGCAACCAATTATTTATGGTTGATTCATATGCTGTCTATTGCTGGTTCTGAAGTGTCCTTTTACCAACTTCCAACATTACAGTTAGCCCTGATGAAGGGCTATGTCCCAAAAATATTGGGTTTATGTCATTATGGTTATTTGTACCAAATTATGAACCACTACATGCTGCAACAATAAGCCGGGAGTAGAGTCTCTTATGAACTTGAATATTAAAGCGTTCATGTCTCCAAAACGGTATTGATGAAAATAGTGAAGAATAAAGAAGAAAAGGATTAAATGGACAAAAATGGATAAAACTGGATTCATATTGTTGACTTTACTGGGTCGCAACAGTCGGTAGTGAATCTTGGGTCTGATGCGCCATTTGGGCACCAGCCAGCAACAAAATATACCTTTTGGTAGGCCCAAACTTTCCCTTTTTATACATGTAAGTCACCCCTATCGTAGGCCATTGACAACCCAGAGGGCAAGGTGCAATGTATTTAAAAGGCCAAACATGTTTTTTTAAGTTTTATATATCTCTTGGTAGTGAAGAACTCTCAAAGCCGTGTTGCTGCAAGGCCTATCTCTCCCATAGGTTAACACTGGGATTACCTTAATTCATTTTAGAAGTGTAATTTCCAATTCGGAAGAGATACACCTTTAAAGTCTAGTGCCTCTGGAATCATAATTGAAAATCCAAATTTATGGTGAAGTAGGATTTTAAATTGAAATTAAAAAAATATCACTTAAAAAAAAATCAATGTTCTTGCATTAGCCATTTGAGGCCTGTAGCCTGTCTCTGATCACATGACTGGGTGTAGATGGCAGTTGGGATTTGTGTATTCCTCTTAGACAGCCATACACAATGGAAGCTTAGGCATGTCTCAATGGGCTATCTCTGTCAGGATGGGAGGGAGGAGATGGGCACAGACTCACTTAAACCTGAATAGGCTGTGTTCTGTCTACACTCAAAAGGGTGCATATACTCGTGTAGTAAGTGTGGAGCCAGGACAGGAAAGGGGGACCTGAGTGCACTTCAACGGCATGTCTTTGAAGTCTCCTACACTTCAAAGTCACCACTGGGTGTAAGTACTGGACCTCAGACACCACCACATCAGTACACTTCTGGACCTGTAGATTCTCTACCAAGAAGAAGGACTACTCTGCTGGACTGCTACTCTGCAGGACTCCTGCTTTGCTTTGCTGACCTGCCACCTGCTACCCACTTGCCTGGGGAGAAGGTCTGGACCTGCATCTCTTGAACCCAGAATGATTCCAAGAGTTAGTTGGATGGCCTCTTGGTCTGAGGCCTCAGGGACATAGCAGGCTTACAACAATCTTACATCTGCACCTGGACTCTACCATCTGTGAGTCCACCCTGCCAAGTGGTGCCACCCCAGTCCTGGACCCTTGGAAATGGGCCTAAGGTGCTTGCCAGCAGAACCAATGCATATTCTCTCCAGAGCGACGCATCCCCGAGCAGAACCAATGCATCTCCTTGGCCAAGCAGCACATCTCTGAGGAGAACTGACTCATCAATGCTGGGTGGATTCAGCCTGTCATGAAGGACTTGCATCGCTACCACCTCCCCAATCTTGGAAACAACATATCACCTTTGGAACTGCTGCTGTGTGATGCTTCTCTTGGAGCAAGATTTTTGCATTCCTCCTCAATGGCAGCCTCGACGACGGCACTGAAACTTCGCATTGCAGCATCAGTTCTCATCAGAACCGACACATTGCCTCAGCTGCGCCTCTGCTGCGCCGCACATCCTTGATATCAGACTTCAGTGGCAAGCCCCGTCGACAGGGTCCTCGACGTTGATGCATCAGGACCTCACACCGCAGCCTCTTGCATCTCGGAACCACTGCATTACCTCGGCTGTGCAACACATTTTTGACACACATTCACAGAACCAGGATTTAAGGTACTTTGTTCGACGGGCCTAACTGGGTCCCTGTAGCTGCTCCATCCCGGTCAAATTGAACCTGTGACTTTGAAATGGTCAGGCACACTCAGATATCCCTCAATAGTACTTTGTGTTATTTAGCGTTATTTTTTATTAGATACTTTAAAAATCAATATCTCCAGTTCCACTAATTTTTGTTGTTTTGATCTTGCTTTAAATATTAAAGTCTGTTTCATTTTTCTAACTTGGTGTGGGATCTTTTTACGTGGTGTTTTCACTGTTTTACTGTTTGATATGTTGCAGAAATACTTTACACATTGCCTCTAAGTTAAGCCTGACTGCTATGTGCCAAGCTACCAGAGGGTGAGCACAGGTAAATTTAGGGCTTGCCTGCCTCTTCCCTGACTAAGATTGTGATTGCTGCTTGACCAGTGCTCACACCCCAGTCAACCAGTAACCCAGTTTCTAGAATTATGCATTTAGAGCAACTTATTGATCAAAATACATGTACACAGCAACAGACAACCATGCATCCATGCAAACAGAGCAACAGACACCCATACATACCCATATATCTGACACAATCACCCATAAACAGAGAGTAAGAGGCATGTTTTTTGCTGTTTGCCTGTATAGCACTTTATATTGCTCTAAGGCTCCAAGTGAGGTAGCAAAAGAATATAAGGAAGAGAACTAAAGAGAGACATCTGGTTGGCAAAGTGTAAGCAAAAGATAAAATAGGTGTTAAGAGAAGGATGGACAGAGCAGGCGATAGTAGAAGGTATACGCTGAGGAGGGACAAACAATTGAGCATTTGTGATTTGGCACAGATTTAGAGATGGTACCCTCTTTGAGGGATGCAACAGCAAGCCTTGGAGATCCTGTTCAATACATCCGAAACCCGGAGGCAAAGACACACAGATATTACATAGACAACAAATATACATGCACAAATACAGTCCCACAAAACACATTATACAATCCCACCATACATGCAAACATAGAGCGGCAAACACACAGAAACGGGGATTGGCAACTGTGTGAATGCAGGTGTCTTCTTTTGAACCTTTGTTAATTAAATCTAATTTGAGGATGGGGATATATTAATGTCAATGTCTAATCAATCACTGGTGATTGCTTTGAGAAATCACCTTCACTGGGTTATAAAGTATTTAATTCTCCAGCCCATTCAATCTTTTCCCTTTTCTAAATGATCACCAGTCAGTCACAATGAAGAGCTGACTATATACCCATGCCCTCCTTGGTCTCTTTGCTATGGTCATGCATGGTAGCAATGCCACTCAGTCCCTTCATTTCATTAATGTTAACATATGACACTTAGGGGTATATGTACAAGAACTGCCGCTAACTAGTGTTAGCGTTAGTTAGTGGCACTTTTCCTAACGCGGCCTATCACCAAAAACTATTGCCCTGTTAGTGATGTATTTACAATATGTCGCTACATGGCGATAGTAACAGCTAGCCGCGGTGAGAAATGCTGCTAACACTAGCGTCAAGGCGATAAAAAGTTTGATGTTAGCGAGTGAAAAGTGATGAAAGGTCCACTAGCTGCAGAAAAACTCATGTTAATCAGCCCAATGTGACTTATTTTGCCTCTAGAGGCAAAAATAGCCTATAAGTCCACCTCCAATGAAAAATAGTAACTAAAACCAATGGAATGCAGAATGGAGCAGCCAGGGCCAAGTGCAGCACAGATAAACCACTCCTTTAAGCCCCCCAACAGCCAGGATGACCAGTCAGAGTCCCTGGGAAAAGGAAATGCAGATTCAGGGCTACAGTTATGAACCGAGGCGCATCGCTGGGAAAAACCAGCGATGCATCACTTTTAATAGCGCCCTCCTTGCAACACCATGGCATCCAAAACTTTGAAAGGAGGGACAGTCCCCGGGGCACATAGGTGTCACTGGGCCTGCATCTGTGACCCAGAGTGGGAAGCAGAGGTGCTGCGGAGTTGTTGGGCCATGGCGGTAGACATTGATGCATCGGCGATCACCCTTACCTAGTGGTGAAGTCTGGCAGGTTGCATGGAGACACGTTTTTGACCTGTGTGAGAGGACCGCCTGAGGCACCTTGGAGCTGTGAATGGTAGAGGCAGTCCTGCCCACCAACATAGGGAGGTCTGCATCGCATTACCAGGTACCACAACTACACCGGGGTGCACAGAGGAGATTAACAATGGTGGGCTTCGCCTCTCTGCATCACAGGCCGGAGGATGTTGCGCTGGCCGCACGCTGTGTTGCGTCAGGCCCCTGAGCTGCACCAAACATGTGTGGTGTCAGCACTGCAACTTCACGCCTAATGGCGCCCTGTTGCATCACCTGCATCGGGAGGTTCCCCAGCGAACTTGGTGGCAACTGCTGCACCCAGGTTTGTGAAATCCCACCTGGCTGAGGCTCCTGCTGGCTGAGTCACAGATTTCAAGAGAGTGCAGCGCATTGAGCCCCAGTGTCAATGTCCAGGTGAGGAGAAGGTGGGACGCATAGCGCAGGAGGCCCGGGGATGAGTCGCCCCTAGACCCGTGGGTGACGCACACCGTGCCCTGAGCAATCCATGTGCTGTGGTTGACCTACATCACCGAGGGCACTACACAAGACTGGTGGGGGACTCCACTAAATGGCTCAAGTCGCTAAGATCGGCCAGTGGTGGCAGTGGGTGCCATGGGCATGGGGGCCGGTTCTGGCCCAGGCCCTTGGGTATGCAGCTTGATCTGCTGTTACTCTGTGTGGAACTGGTCACAGCTGTTAGATCGGAAGAGGCAACCGGGTGGTGCTGCCTTTCCTTGCCCCCTACCAGTTTGCTTTTGGGTGTACGGGGGACTAAGCCTTAGTGGACTTCCTCTTCCCACAGCGCTGCGCCTTCTGGTTGCTGCTGCTGTCCCCATCTGCTGCTGCTGGTTCCTATAACCCCGAAATCAGAGCATCCCTGCTCTGCAGGTTGACTATCCTTCTGTTCCTCTTTTCTGCTGTTCCTGTTCATCTTTCTGCTCTTCCTTGTTGCTTTACTACCATTTTTTTTAAATCTTTGTTTTGGTTTGGCTTTGTTTTTCCTGAGCTTTTTTGAGTTCCCTTTTTCCCTATCCTCTCTCTCATTGTCGCTGGGACCCCCCGCGTCCCTGCCCCTTCCAGTGTCCTTTCCCAGTGTCCTCCCATCTGTCCAGCCCCCCTGCAGCACTACTTAATGCTGGACACTGTGCGGCCATGTGCAGTGGGCAGGCCACTAATCCCTCCGCCCTGTACCGCGCCCAGCACCAGGGAGCCTGTCTCTCAGACACTCCACCGCTATGATGTCAACACCCACCTCGCCCTCAACCATGGACACCACACCACCTGTCATCTAGCATCACCGAAGTATACCCTTGCACGCTGCGCCTCCTGAAACTGCCAATGCACCTGCTGCCACATCAGCACAACAGCGCCTTTTGCCACCCAGCCGACCAACAGCGCACCCGACCAGCTCAACTGCATCATGCTCAATGTGTGGTCCCTCCACAAATACACCACAGATATCTGGGACCTCCTCGATGCCACCTCTTTAGACATTGCCTTCTTCACGTAAACCTGGACCAACCTCTTCTCGGGACCAGACATCGCCATAGCCATGCCTGAAGGCTACAAAACCACCCACAAGGACCACGCCGGCCGTCCTCGAGGAGGCATTGCCTACAAAAGCACACTCTGACTGCCCATGCACTCTAATGACCTAACGGCGACCAAGGAACACCCCCACTTCCAAACCCGGACCAACCCCAATACCACCCTCTGCATCACCCACTTCTACAGGCCCCCCTGGGCCATGAACCCCCATTCACCGATGCCATTGTAGACCTCATTGCACCCCAGGCTCTCCCATCCACTGACTACATCCTACTCGGAGACCTCAAGCCCCACCTGGACAACCCCAGTGACAAGAACACCATCCCACTCCTGGGGAGCCTCGCCAACATCGGACTCAAGCAGTAAGTCACCGCACCAACCCACATAGCCGGACACGTGCTTGAGCCCATCTTCTCCGCAAGCGGGAACTTCAACTACAGCTACACCACAGAACTCTTCTGGACCGACCATCATTGTATACATTACGCCTTCCCCACGCCCACCTTACACCACCACCATCATCGCCCTCCCCCATCGCAGCTGGATCAAGGCCACAAAGAACTTCTCGCCAACTCCCTCAGCAGCACCACTCCACCAATGCTTACAGACGCCAACACCGCAACGCACAACCTCCACCGATGTATCTCCAACTGTGCTGACACCCGTCAAGAAAAGACCAGGCAAACAACACTCCAAGAAGGCCAACTGGTTCCCTCTCACCCTCCCCTAGACCAGACACACCTACAGACGTCTCGAGTAGAGATGGAGCCACAACATCAATCAACTCTGCAACACAGTCACCCTTGCACCATGGCGCAAGCGTGCCTGCGTTGGCGCATGGCAGCCATTGTGTGCTATCATAGGGGAAAAAGGCATGGGGGCTTAATCCTGAGCCCCTTTCGGCAGTTTAACGCTGCCCGTGCCTCACTTTCTTGATGTACTTGAAGCGTGAATCTTGCACCACGTTGCGCCATATTTAAAAAGTGACGCATCAAGGCATTTTCATGAGCTTGTGAAGGCCTGTGCCACATTATACTTGCGTCAGGTATGATGTATGCAGGGTGGGCGTTCCCACGCAACTAAACCTTGCAGGATTGGTGCAGTGAAGTCTCTCAGATTTTAATGAGACAATTCTAGGACGCCACTGCGACAAAAAACCTTATGCCTGCCTCATGGCAGGCGTAAGGGTGACACAGTGCCATAGGGATAGGCTGACCCCATGCATTGCTGGAGTTGAGTCATGCTTGCAACGCAACTGTAGCAATGCGTGACATTTGCGCTGCCAGATACGTCAGTATTCCAGACGTATCTGTCATTGATTGTGACATAGAGCACCGTACATTGCATACGGTGCATCCATGGTGTCGCAAGGAGGCCGCAGTGAAAATTGTTGCAACACTGTTTTGTCGCAGTGCTGCAACACTTTTCATGAATGGGGCCCAGGAATGTGCCCTATCTTATTGGTAAGGTGCATCCCTGTCCTTTTGCCTTGGCGCATGGTAGCAATGTTCCTTGCAGCCCAGTCGAGGACACAAACATCTAATATGTGGAACCAAGTGTTTGCACCAATCTTAAAACTGCTATTTTCTGGTTTTAAAAACTGCCTCTAACTGGATTTAGCAGCAGTTTTGGGGCGTTATCGCTGCGTGGGAATTTCATTGTAAATATCGCAAAGTGGGGTTAGCAGCAGTTTTGCACAGGAGTGCCCACCTTCCATCTCATTTTCGTTAAGTCCTGCTAACCGAAGTAGCGATCTTTAAAATTCACATTTACGCCCAAAAAGTGCCACTAACTGCAGTTAGCGGCAACTTGTAAATACAGAGATAAAAGAAAAGCTGCTGTAACGTCAAAAAACTGACGCTACAGCGGCGTTAAGTTCTTGTACATGTGCCCTTTAGTTTTACCGGTACTAAAGGGTTCCAGTCACATGAATACGCCCCCAAAACACAAAAAACTGAAATAAAAGGGGACTATTCAGAGAATAGTCAGATACACTTATTGCAAAGAGAAAGGTCTGCGCCCTCTTTCCACTTTTACTAGTCGGGAGTTGGATATTTGAGAGCTAATTCACAAAGACATATAAGAGGACTTAAAAGAGTACTCATGTAAATCTACTTGTTGTACTAAAAAATGCTTTGCAGAAATCGTTTCCTTGGCGTTGCGTTTCCAGTTATGGACGTTTCCTTCGCAATTCAATGCCATGAAATGGATTGCTTATGTGAAGTAAAGAAAGACTTTGACGATGCTAAATAAAAACCCAAGACAAAAACATAAAACGTTGTCCCTAGTGTACATGGAGTAATCTGACCGAATAATTAATTATTTTTCATTTTCTTGACATAATACAAGATGAGAAACTTTGATTTTAGCTTTTCTGATATGCTATGCATACATTTTTGTGTTGTTTCCTATTTTCGTTTTTCTTCGTTCATAATTTGTTTTTCATTGAGCAGCCAGTTTAGCAGACGCTATATATGTTCTTTCTACTTCCTTTACTACTCTTAATTGTATGTGTCAGCTTATTTTGATTGCTTACAATTCCTTACATTCACTGCATCATTGTAATATGAAAGAGGTGTAACACGCACAGCTGATTATCTGAATGAGGATGTTATTTATCTGACTCCTGGTGAAAAATGGTTTTAGATGAAAATACAACAGACAATGAATTAGCATGTCAGTAAGACGGGCTTCATTCTGGAGTCATGACACCTGCCTACATCGCTCTCGTTCAATCACCAAGCTGTTCTTCATACCAATTTCCTAGTTCCTACTCGAGCATTTATCGCCTTCCCTGTTTTCACTTTCTAATAGTTGTGATTTCTGATGGATTATTTTATTTGTTTTGAAGACGTTTCACAAAAGATAAAATTCAGTTATCAGTGTTTAATTTTTTTGCACCATAACAAATGACGAGAACAGTGCATTTCCAATGTTTTTAAAGAATATTCATTTTAATTACTTCCTGGTTTTGTGCCATAAAAATACATGAAAACAGCTAATTCCCAGTGCTTATAAAGAATTTTGATTTATAATAACTTCCTGGTGTTGTACTATAGACAATAATTTCCCGAGCCTGTAGAGAATTTTGCTTTTAAAAGTACTTCTTTGTCTAGTTTATTCCTATTGAAATTCCTTCCTTCCTTCCCCCCTCCCGCTCTTTCCTTTTAACCTTTTCACCTTTGCCCTTTCCTTTCCTTGAAAATTGTTTTCCAAGAAACTGTTCATATTACTCTCACTTTCCTGCCCGGTTCATTTCCCAACACTTACACTCCTCTTCGCAGCAGGCCAGTCCCACCCAATGTCAAGGATGTGCACCGCTGGAGATATGTATGAGCCTCACTAAGATTTGATTGAAGCAGTCAAAAGGCTGATGGTGAACATCTGACACACCATCTTGCTGCCCTTTTCTTTTAATCAAATGATAGTGGGCAGCTGACGGATGATTTTCAATTATGAACCTGAGCTTCATGTTGTGAGGAGTTATGTACTGTATTATTGCAAGCCATTGTTACATTTGACTACTTTATTACAAGTCATCATGATATAAATGTGCTATTAAATGTATTATACTGTTTGATCTTGCCATTTCCTGCTCTCCTTGGTCACAGGGAAAAGGACTGGCAATCAATTATTATGCGACACTGTTTGCTATATAAACCATACTGACAGTCAACGGTGCTGCTGTGTACAAAACACAACTGAGGTAGTAAAGAAACGTAATTACCTGCAGACTGCCTTTGGTAGTTTGAAGTAAACTAGCAAAACATAGACGTTGATCTGCTAAGTGTAGAAAGACCGCATAGCAAGTTTTTTGTTTCTTCATGAATCAATTCTTCTCATTGTGCTTTTTATATTGTTTGGTTGTGAATGGAGGATCATGTGTTTATTTGTCAGCTTGAGGTCTGCTAATCAATGATTTCTGTCAGGCATATGGCCTCTGTTTAACTGAAAGCAGTGCTGCACCTACTGCGTCCATTTAGAGCATTTTTGATAGTTGCACAAGTGAGGTTTTCTTGTCTTGGGATCAGCAGTTGACCTGCATGCACTGATCTTATGCAGAAAGAACAAGTACAGCTAGACATGTGGTCATTAAATGAAGCACGGCAAGCTATAGTGCGCTGAAACCAGATGTGGAGACTCATACAGCGAAAATGGCAGGGATGGGAAGTTAGTTGTAGGTCCTACAAACCTAGGGTACTTGGGGACGGTCTCAAGAGTGGTGGTTTACAATGGACCAGAGTATGGTGTCCATCACAGAAAAGAGCCGAAGTAATATAAGTGCATAAGTACCACAAAATCCAAAGCTTTGTGCGTTTCATTGAAATTAACCATTTCCTTTGGTGAGGTTTATCGGTTATAACTGGTTTGAACTGAACAGTAAAAACTCTAATTGTATGAAATAATTTGTGATACATTTTGCTAGCACCATTCAGTAAATCCTACAATAATTAATGCAGAGTAAGAGGAATGGATGCCCATTAGAAACAAAGTGCAAATGCAAAAGACGGAGGAGGGCCAGTGGGAAGTGGCAGTAATAACAAACTTTCAGTCCTTCTTTATTTATTTCCACTTCTAAGGCCCAATCCAAAGTCAGTTCCACCGTTTAATAAGTGACCAGCAAAGGTGTTCAATATCCTAAAATGTTGGGCCAGTATTATCAATATCATTGTCTGTATCACCAACAGGATTTGATGTAATATCTGACCTGGTTCCAAGGGATCAGAGAACTACAAAGGAAAGGAAGTAGCAATAGTTGTCGGGGAAATACATTTTGAATAATCCTTTTCTAAACATCACTGGGCAAACTGTAAGGCAGCATTACACCTGCAACTGCTTGTACTGATGGACTATAGTGTCTGTGCCAGAATTCTTCTCCATCCTTGCTGGGCACTTTCTGGAATTATCTGACAACTGGGGCCTGTTTGACCCTGGTGCCATGAATAAAAAACAGATGCAAATCATTTTAAACCTATTTTTACAGTAACATTTAATGAAAGTTGAATGGTAATTCTGCCTACTTGGATGATATTTGCTCTGGCACTTATCCCCTTCTATAAACCGTTGGTAAGCATGGCACATAGCGGACAAGGTAACATCCACTAAAACAATCACACATTTTGTTTAAAAAAACGCAAAATCACACACAGCCCATCATAAATGGCATGGCGTGTTAGCACTGAACACTAGATGAGGTTTCTAGTGTTTTGCAATGTAGTGGAGATTTGTTCTTATGACTTTAGAAAACGAGCGGGAAAGTAGCCAAAGTGTAACTCTATGCCAAATGCAGTACATGGTGAGCCTCAGTGCAAATCTGAGAATGATAGAATTCACTGCTTCATTTTATTTTAATTAATTTAGTTCACCATAACTTGGGGACTTCTAATATACCCAAGCAGTGCGTTAATCTTGTCGGCAGAATGTTGAGAGCTGTGGTTTTAGAGACTGACAAAAGATCGGTGGTAGCTTGTATCCAAAGAAAATCAGCAGAACCCCTCTTGTTTGTGCAGTTTCCATTCCTTTCTAAAGCCTTAACCCGGATTACCATATTTTCTCTTTTGTGATTTTTTTTTCTTCGCGAGTCGAGGTTTGAGGTACACTTAATTTTCTAGGAAGTTGAATGTTGCTTTGATGAGAATAGCATACATCCAGAGGATGGGGTGTGTAGCGCTGCGTACACAACTTTGTGAATAGGAAAGAAAGAACAATGCAGCCAGCTGTGTCGCCTTGCCATTTCTTGAATTGTGTCATCCTCTATTTTGTTTTCAAGCACTCTTGGTATACTTGAGAAAGTTGGAGGTGCTTCACAAGTTTTTATTCTTCCCTAACAGAACTAAAGTGTTAAACTTCAGCAAAAGAAAAATGCTCACCTATAGTGGGGGGTGCCTACTCCTCCCTCAACAGGCTATGAGGAGGAGGAAGTTGGTTGGTGTCAGCATTTTTTGTGAAAGATGCCTATTAGTTCACTTCATAAAATGCAGTTAGTTCCTCATTGAATGGGTTCTTACTTTCACTGTGATTGTTCACTTCGTTTGTGTGGTGTGTTGCTCAATATGAACACTGTGAATACACCAAAAGATAGAGATTCCCTAAATTATAATGAAGGCTACTGTTCTTGGAGCAGTCCTTTGAGCATGAGTCTCAGAGACCCAGTATATGACTATTAAGTATATGGAAACCAAATCTTCCTGCTTCTTCTGCCGAGGAACATCACTTGAGAAGCTCATGAGGTGCGCAAAGTGGAGCCATATTAAGCATGTCCTCATCAAAGAGATGTCTAAATTGGGATGTGTAATCCACATCCCACTAGACATCTATTGTTCCACCAAAGATATTGCCCTGAACCCTCAATCGCTTGCGTCAGGACCTCGAGAAATAACTTGACCATATTAGGGAGGGTTCTTTGATGTAAGCATTCTTTGACGCTTTGTTTTTATGGAGTACTAAATATTTTAATCTTATTTGCTGTTTTCACAACCTTATCCACATATGATTGAAAGTGGAAAATGATGTCTGGTGATGGACAAACTTGTCACGCTTATCGGGCGTTAGACCTGACATCCACAGTGTTTTATTCCTCCAAACCTTTTGTCTTCACTTTTCCTGTTTTGTTGAATTCTGTTTTGGTGGCTTTAGGACTCTGCACACTTTACCACTGCTATCCAGTGCAAAAGTGCCTGTGCTCTCTCCTTCAAGCATGGTGGCTACACCTAATTAGCACATTTGATTTACTTGTACGTCCCTAATAAATGATACTACATGTGTCCATGGCCTGTAAATTAAATGCTGCTAGTGAGCCTGCAGCACTAATTTTGCCATTCACTGAAGTATCCTTTTAAAACAAGGCTCAGGCCTGCCACTGCAGCCTGTAGTGCAGTTTTAAAGTGCTATTTTTTCTCGCAAAATAAAACTTTTGTCAGACGTAGACCTTACTTTTTATTACATAACAGTAACCTCTCAGGTAGGCCCTGAAAGCTCATAGGGCAGGAAGAATTGTATTTTAAAAAAAAGATGGACATTTGGGTTTAAATTGTACATGTCCTAGGAGTGAAAAACACCTTAAGTCTTTTTTTTCACTATTGCAAGGCCTATCTCTTCCATTGACTAACGCTGGGATACCTTATTACATTTAATAAGTGCTAACTTTGGATTGGGAACAGGTAAACGATATGCTGTTTATACTCAAATTAATTGTAATTTAAAAGCTCTTTAATAGTAAATTCAGATTTTAAGTCACGATTCTGAAAATGCCACTTTTAGAAAGTTGAAGAATGCACTAATCGAGTTGAGTAGTGTCCCTCTAAGCACAGCCAAATTGCAACGAAGTTGCAGGATAAACACTGTTCAAACTCAAAGGTAAAATTACGAGTTGTTCATTGTTGTCATGTTCCTCGTTTTATTCACGGGATATGAAATTCATCAAAGTAATCAAGCCAAGGACTCGTGAAATATACTCAATGCATTTCGGGTTTTACATAACCCTTCATCAGGAGTAGTCCTAAGGAAAATACAAAAAGGAGAGATATGTCGACCTGTTGCGTCATGTAAATAATTAAATTAATGTCTGGTGAGTTAGAAACTAATCAAGAGAGGATCAATGACTGTGAAGAACGTGAAATAACAGAAGTGACCATTCAAAAACGATACCTTATGGAGTGGCGGTTATTGTGAAAAAATAAAACGAGAAATAACGTGAATAAAAACAACGGTGCTGTGAGGACCAAGAAAAAAGTGCTGTTGAATCAAGCATGCGGTTGTTATGGAAAAATAAAACGAGAAATGACGTGATTAAAAACAACGGTGCCACAAGGACCAAGAAAAAAGTGCTGTAAAATCAAACGTGTGAAACATAACTGATTGAACCTTAAGCCACAGAGCCATGCTGCTCCCCGGTGCGTAAAAAAGATAAAACCATATGGTAGCAAGACATACCTGGTAGATTAAATAATCTGAGTAACCAAAGTTACAACATGCGGTGAAAGTCAGCGTGTGTGCTTACAATCCTGCTCCAACGGGTGGGTCAGTTAGTAAACAGTGAAAAAGGACGTGCCTTCAAATATCAAAGACCAGGTAATGAAAAATAAGAAAGGACCGAATAACATCGGAAAAAAGGTCAGCCATCTTGTGATGGTATTCATGGAGTGACATTGATGCTGTATATGCGGAGATTGATAGATAATGATGTATAAAGTAATGACAAAAGGTTAAAATGTTTGAAAAATAATGGAAAGAACAGAAGATAAATAGACGATAAGCAACCAAATTAAAAGAGAGGAATTTAAATGAAAAACGGTTTAACTGAGTTGGAAACGAATAAAGTTAAATGAGAAAAAAGGAATTTTGTTATAGAAGGCTAAAAAAGGCTGAGAAAATAAAAAAAGATCCACAGAGAAACGTGATGGAGGAAAGGAAAATAATAATAAACGAAGTGAAGTTGTGAGAAGTTGTGTAAAACAATAACGCCGATAAATACAGATAATCGGATGAAGTAAAATAGACACAAAGATCAAAACAAGTTCACGAAGCCAGAATGCACAGAGCAAAAGTTACAAGAAGCAACTAAGTTCAATGCGGTCATTAAGTCTGTGTGGGACCAAGGCATTCATTTTGTAAATCCATGCTGTTTCTCTCTGTAAAAGATATTTACGGTTGTCTCTGTTTTCTCTGATTGGAACCATTTCACAAACCAGAAATCTCAATTGGCTGATGTTGTGACTCTTGGATAAAAAGTGCATCGCTACCGTTGACTTGATGTTTTTGTTGCGAATGTTGCTTTTGTGTTCTGTTAGACGCACTTTTATTTTCCTCTCAGTTTTGCCTATGTATACGAGGCCACATGGGCATTTTAGCATGTATACAAGATTCTTTGAGTCACATGTCACATGTCGCTGTAACGTGTAACTTGATGTTAAAACCTTGTGTGGGATGTTGAGTTGAATTTCCTTTGATAGTACTGTTACAATGCCCACAGTTATAACAAGGTATAGTACCTTTGTGAGATGAAACTGAATCAATGGTGAGTTGAGAATGCAAAAGTTCCAACAAATTCTTACTCCTCTCATATGCAAAGAGAGGTTTCTCCAGAAATGTATCCTTGAAGTCTGGTTCTATCTGTAGCATTGGCCAGTGTTTCAAAATAATTTTCTTGATGTTAAAACTCTCTGTGGAGAATTTGGTGACTATGACTGAACGTGACGTGGACTTCTTGGTGTCACAAATCTTTAATAATTGAGATCTGGATTTGATTTGAACCCTTTCCAAAGTAGAAATTCAAGTTTCTTTAGGATATCCTCGATCAATGAAACGTTTTTCCATGCTCAAATTCTCTTGTGACAGTTGTTTAGGTTCAGAAATTATTCTTTTAACTCTCAGAAATTGAGAATATGGTAAGTGTTGCTTCAGAGAGGGCTGATGGAAGATTGAGAAATGTAACAAATTGTTCCTATCAGTGCTCTTCCTGTATAGAGTAGTCTCAATCCGACCCTCCTTGATGTACAACAGTACATCCAAATAGTTGATGGTATCACTGTGAATGTTCTACGTAAATTTCAAACGATCATTGATCCCATTGAGAACCTCAATGGCGGTTTTTAGTAGATGTTCAGAACCTTTCCAAATTAAAATAATGTCATCAATGTAACGTAAGAATAATAACATGTGTGGTTTCCACTCTATGTTGTTGAGAATGTGGTCAAGATCAAACTTGTGCATGAACAACTGTGCGTAGCTGGGAGCTGCACAATTGCCCATCGATGTGCCATTCAATTGAAGATAGTACCTGTTATTGTAACAAAAATAGCTGTGATAAAGTGTAAAGTGTAGTAATTCAAGTAAAAATACTTTATGGTCTTCAGAGATGGAAGATTGTCGATTTTTTACGCACCGGGGAGCAGCATGGCTCTGTGGCTTAAGGTTCAATCAGTTATGTTTCACACGTTTGATTTTACAGCACTTTTTTCTTGGTCCTCGTGGCACCGTTGTTTTTAATCACGTCATTTCTCGTTTTATTTTTCCATAACAACCGCACGCTTGATTCAACAGCACTTTTTTCTTGGTCCTCGCAGCACCGTTGTTTTTAATCACGTTATTTCTCGTTTTATTTTTTCACAATAACCGCCACCCCATAAGGTATCGTTTTTGAATGGTCACTTCTGTTATTTCACATTCTTCACAGTGATTGATCCTCTCTTGATTAGTTTCTAACTCACCAGACATTAATTTAATTATTTACATGACGCAACAGGTCGACACATCTCTCCTTTTTGTATTTTCCTTAGGACTACTCCTGATGAAGGGTTATGTAAAACCCGAAATGCATTGAGTATATTTCACGAGTCCTTGGCTTGATTACTTTGATGAATTTCATATCCCGTGAATAAAACGAGGAACATGACAACAATGAACAACTCGTAATTTTACCTTTGAGTTTGAACAGTGTTTATCCTGCAACTTCGTTGCAATTTGGCTGTGCTTAGAGGGACACTACTCAACTCGATTAGTGCATTCTTCATTTGTCTACACGTCCTGGTTTAGGTGACGTTCATCTCTAAGGCACGCCTCATCCTGTCTACATTTGTATAAATCCAGGTGTGCGTGGTTTTCCATACATTGTTCAACTTTTAGAAAGTTGGCATTTTCTTGTCCCAACCATTTGGGCCTTCTGACAGAATCCTGGGTCACATGACTGGGAATGGCTCTGTTGTTGGACTTTGTGTATTCCTTCCAGACAGTTACACAAAAGGGGATTAAGTGTGAAAGGGATGGACCATCCCACCAGGATGGCTGGCGCAGATAGGTGCCCTGACCAAATTACATTTCAAAGTGCTTTGCCTCCTGCACACACAGGTAAATCTGACACCAGGTTTACCCTGTCTTTTGTCACACCAAACTTCTTCAAGCCTTGATAGGGAAAGGGAAAAAACTTTCCAGAACCAGATGTGGGGCTAGTATAGGGAATCCCCCCACTTCAAAGGCTGGCACGAGGTATTAAAATTGGATCTCCTGGCCCACTCTTCAGTACACTCCTGGATCTGTGGACACTAAAGAAGAAGGACTGCCTTGTTCATCAGAGGACTGTCCTACTGTTTGAGGCCTACCTTGCTTCCTAGCAGAGTGCCCTGTTGCTACCAGAGGACTCCCCTGTTGCTACCAGAAGACTGCCCTGTTGCTTGAGGGCCCCAGATGGCTGCCATGCTGCTTGAGGCCTGCCCTGCTCTCTGAGATAGAAGACTGGACCTGCTATCTTCATTCAAGGCTATCTGAGTGACTCCAAGAGTCAGTTGTCTGACTTCCTGCCTGAGCTACAGGGACACAGGAAGCCCCAGAGGCCTCCCTGCAACTGCTCAACTGATCTGTGGCACCGGACCTGCCCGGACCTGGAACTGTTAATCTATAATGGGGCGACCCTGTGCATCTCAGAACCTGGGTATGAATATATAAACAAAAACAATGGTTCTGTGGGGTGTACAAAATATTTCTTATGAAAACAAATACTTGTTATTTTTTTCAAACTTAAAATAATGATATATAAGTTGTTTTAACATATGGAACACAAAACAAGAAGGCAAAGGCAACACAGATTGGTGAGTATTGAGTTATTTTATATAAATTAAAGCATTTATATATACTCACACATTTGTAAATAAGGCTGTCAACACAGGGTGAATTGATTACGGTGACTTGTGCAAAAGTGACATCGGGGCTTAGTGATAGATCATAGTGCATATATTATATATAAGGTGATTACAAATTTGTACAGGGAAAAGAAGGCCAGAAGATGATGAAAATCATGACTGCTGCTTTTTACAAATAAGTCATTCAATTGTACACAGAGCCTTGGAAAATCTGGACCACAGCAAATCGTCGACGTTTCAACCCAATCTATGCTCAATTAATCAGTCAACGCGGGTCTTCATCAGGAGAAAGGTGGGGGAAGGGGATGACAGCCTATTAATGGAGAAAAGTGTGAATCAGAAGGTGTTCCATAGCAGGACCCAATGTGGTCTGCAAACACATAATTAAAGTTGAGGTAAAACCATTAACCCTCTGTCAACCAGAATGACTCCTGGTCAGTTGGTCATCTTTAAAAGCGGTCAATCCAAGTGGTTGGATCTAGGGATGGGGACATATATATATATATGATCAGTCGTGCCCTCTGATCTTACATGTGTGTGCTGCACCATGTGGGTTAATGATGCACAAGCATACAAATTAAAAACTCACCAAATATGGTCTTGGCGCTGGCTTGAGGAATCAAGTTTAATTTTCCAGGGTGAGGATTCTACAAGAAAGATGGAGGAGTGATTCAGATCACCTTTTAAGCAAAGCTCACATGCTAATTGGCATAATCAAAGGCCCGCTCGGGAAATCTAAAGGAAGTAAAGCAGGTTGAAGGGTTAAAATCAACTGCTTTTGTCACGCACCCCTTGACTAGACCAAATGGTATGAAAGGAAATTAAATGAGCCCGCTCCGTCACCTTACAGAGAGGTTTGCGTGTTAAGTGGCAGAGTCACGGCTCCGCTCGGGGAATCTAAAAAGCCGAAGGCGGATAGGGAGGTTTAAAAATCCACCGCTTCTGTCAAGCATTTCTTGACTAGACCTCATGAGACAAAATTATGCTCTGTAATCTTTCAGGCAAGGAGCGCATATTTAAGAACCTGCTAGGGTAATCTAAAGGCAAGGAAAGTGTTTTACATTTCGGGCTCAATGTCGTGTTTAAAGTACCCGGGCTAGGGGAATCTAAGAAAGGCGGATTGTATTGCAGGTAAAGCTTGAATGCTAAATGATGTATTCGAGGCCCCGCTTGGGAGCTTACCTGGAGTTTTTTCTTTCCAGATAGAGATCGGGGTCTCAAAGCGGCGAGGAGAAGACAGGCATCAGTCCTGTTTCAAAGCAGCCGTCTGATCGCAAGCCTCCGGATTAGTGTCTAATATATCTGGCACGTAGTTAGCATACGCGTGCACGTCACACTCAAACGAGCAGTAGCTAGCTGCTGTCAGGCCTGGTTGCCAGGCAACATGGTGACCCGGTTAAATTGCCGGTAGTCACGATAAACGTAGCTGCCTACGGTTAAGGCAGGAGAGTTTGGAGTCAAATACATAAATGTATGGTCTATTAGTGTGCACGAATAGTGCTGGGTGAAGAGTGTGTTAATCTTCAAATTCAGATAGAAGGACTGAATACTTGGAAATGCTTGGACATGTGGGGTCAGTAGCAATTGTCAAATATGGTACATACACAAAGAGTGGACAGTTCACAAACTTGGGACACCACTAGCCCGGGACGGGTGGGTTCTTCAACATAACATGGTTTCATGCAAAACTGGTACAAAACACAGTTCTTGTATAACATTTAGACACTTGTATTACATACACAGAAATTGTTGAACAGTGTGTGGACGCTTTGCTGTACCTATATTAGTTATAACTAACCCATCTGCCTAGAAGTTTCCTCAAGCTCGTTCAGTCCCTCAATAACAATATTTAAGGAATGGATCCACCTGCATTCCTTAAAATTTAGAGCCACAGTTAGGGAACCACCTCTAGGATTGGGACAGATTTTTTCAATTACCCACCAACGTATGCTCTCTGGAGGGTGATTGTGTGTTATGAAGTGTTCAACTAAAGGAGCTCCCGGTGTCTTACACCTCACTCTACTCATGTGTTGCAGTATTCTCGCTTTTACTTTCTGGGTGGTCTGCCCTACATAGACCAAGTTACACGAGCAACGGATGGTGTACACCACATTGGTGCTGTTGCAATTGGTGAATGACGGTAGCTGGTGTGATCTATTTTTGTGTGTGAAGGTGGATCCCTCAATAGTTAGGGGATATGCTCTACATCCCCCACATTTGTGGTGACCAGTTACTGGTGGTAGACCCAGCTGGCTCCGTAGGTCAGGCAGTTTTGGGGGTTTGAGGTAGGCTTTAACCACATTGTCTTTGATGTTCCTACCTCTCTTAAAGGCAAACAACGGATCTTTTGTTTTAATGAGTTCGGTGGCCACCAAATTCCAATACTTTTTGAGGATATTTTTTATGTCATTGCTTTAGAGTTAAATGTTGTCACACAAACAATGTTTTCAGTCTTTGTAGATTTCTGTTGAACTTGTAGCAACTGATCACGCGGGCAATACCAAGCCCGTTTCCTGGCCCGTTTGAGTAGTCCTGTCGGGTAGCCTCTCTCTTTCAGGCGAGTAGTAAGGGTTTCTGTTTCTTTAAAAAAGTCTGTCCTTCGTGTACAGTTCCTCCATAGCCTGAGGTACTGGCCATATGGTAAGTTGTCCGTCAGACTCCGAGGGTGGTGTGACTCATATTTAAGTAATATTTTTCTCTCCGTTGGTTTTCAGTAAAGATCACTGAATAAGAGACCCTCTTCAACTCGGAATGTGAGGTCCAGGAAGTCAATGGCTTCATTGTTGTAGGTCATGGTAAATTGAATATGCTTTGTTCTGTTGTTCAACCGTGCTTAAAATCATTAAGGTCGTTTTCACTGCCCTACCAAATCATTATCACGTCGTCCATATAGCGTTTCCACACAGCAATCTGGTTTATATAGGGATTCTCATGGCTGTACAGATATTCTTCTTCGTAATCATCCATAAGGATGTTCGCCAGGCTCGGCGCATAGACAGCACCCTTCGTAACACCTTTGCACTGGTAATAAAATTGATTCCTGAAGATAAAATAGTTTCTTGTCATCCAACAAGGCAATCAGGAAATCCGTAGGTATCCAATGTGGTCTGGGACGTTTGTCCAATGTGAATCTGACTACGTCTAAAGCCTTGCCCTGTGGGATGGAAGTAAACAGGGAGGAGACGTCAAGGGTCACGAGCAGTTGGGTTTGGGCATTGAACGGTTGGCCTTCCAGTAATTGAATGATGTGCATCGTGTCTCTTACAAACGATTTTGTCTCCGGAACCCAAGGTGCAAGAAGTGATGGATGAACTGGTTAAGTGGTTCGAGGATTGACCCACACCCCGAAACTACAATGTAATTTTTATAATTTTTGAATAGTTTCCCAAAGTCTACTGTAATAGGTATAACATCAGTTTATGTTTCTTCCTTTGTTCTGTTTGGGTTGATCCTTATAGGATTTGTTGTCCAGTTATGAAGTCACTTCATTACATTGTAGTTGATCCATCCAGTTGTGTATTTCTATGTTATACAACTAAGTTCTTTCCTTTATTTCCTTTTTTGCGTGGTATGATTGTTGGGATGCAAGAATAGTATGCGAGGTGAGAATGTAGATATCTATGGTGTCTTTCTTGGGGGAGTCTTATTTGCTCAATAATTGTGATCTGAGACTAATGTTTTTTATGTTTACATCATTGATTGTATGTACATGAATGTTTCAAGACCAATTGTAAATCATAAGAGAAAACACAGAAATGAAATATTAATATTTTTGATAAAAACCTTTTGATAAACAATACAAAAATCAAAGATGAAAAAAAGAAAAAATTGTTTGTAGACATTGAATTTATCATTTATGGGGAATTATTGATGCACTGATATTTAGAGTGTTGTGAGTACTTACCAGAAAAAAGAGTGATAGGTCAGTTAAGAGGCAGAAACCTTGCATATTTGTCCTGTATTTCCCCCCTCTTGGACCTAAAAGTAACTGGGGAAAACCTTCTTTCAATATATACCTTGACCCATACATGGCATCAGTTGAGCTTCTCCTGTGAAAAAGCATTACATTCTGCAGTACTGGGCTCTTCGCGACCACGAACAAGCCCGTTTGGGCCCAGACTCAGCGGCTTGTGATGACTGCCAATGTGAAGCTCCAGTGACCCCAACTCTTTGCGCAATAGCAACCGTCAGAAAGGACTGGCAACGCAAGTGCTGCACTTCATGCTACAGCAATGACAGCCTACTGTGACTGCCAACGCAAAGCTCTAGCAATGACTGTCTGCAATGCCAAACCTGATGTTCATGTTACAACGACGACCGTCCACAACACAAGGCCTGCTCTTTGCACTACAACAACAACCATCTGTAATGCTCCTGCTCCTTGCATCCTCCACCACCACAAACGAAACTCTCCCTGCTGAACTTTGAGAAGGTAACTTTATTTCAGTGGGACTAACCTGGTCCCTGTATCTGGCCCATGCTTGATCACGGTCAACTTGAACTTGTGACTTTCCCCCAGTCTAGTGGGACCACAAGACCACGAGTGGTGCTTTGTGATTTTAGGCACCATATCTACCTAAAACTTTGAAACCGCATATCTCTGGTTCCACTCATTGGATTTTGGTTGTTCTGGTATATTTTATTTACGTGATGGAGCATACCACCTTGGGACAGTGACACACATCAACACTCCAAGATTCTAGGACTATGCCCAGTATCACAGGAGAACTGAGGAATAGGGCAGTGGTCTGAGGGTGTCCTACACCGACTACCTGGGCCACACCGCATCCAGTGGCAAGGAACCCCAGACTGGACTCCAAGGTAGGGGTGGCCTGGCAGTGATTAGCTCTGACAATGGGCCAATGCCCCTATGCAGTTGGGGGGCACAGTTCCTCCAGGGCAGGACAGAGAGGCAGTACAGAAGAGTACACATGGGATGAAACAGTATCAGTGGTGCTGAGGAGACCCCATTGGCCCAACAGGTATTAAACCCCTGGCTGAGCAGCTCTCATACCATGTAGGCCTTCCTATTTGGAAACAAGAACACAGACCTTGCCCACTCTCTCCTGTTTTTCCTCCTCTTACCTGTGGGAGCATGGGGCCAGAGGCCTCCTTGTGAGTTACAGTGCACCCTTCGTGACACGGCAGGGTGACTCCAACGGAACTGGACTCGACTATTAACTCCGAGCCCAATACAACAATGGGCATAACTAGGTCAATGAGGGATCTCAGCCAGACACTACCCCGCCTCAGGCAGAGGAATCACAGAAAGACGTTCGCCACAGGCAAGAACGGGGGGGCCACCTCTGATAAATTGAACCACATCCTGGAAGCCATGACTGCCTCAAGGAAGGTACTGGAAGCAAAAATTGACTGAACGGGAATTGACCTCAGTGTTTTGTGTGACAACCATTGGAAGCTTGCAGGCAAGGTGCAATCTAGTGAATCCACCCTAAATAGTGTTCAGCCCCTGGTGGACGAGCTAAGAGCCCATATGGCTGCCTTATCCGAGAAAGTCACAATGCTAGACAAGAGGGTGGAAGATGTCGAAGGACACAGCAGGTACAATAATATGTGGGTAATGGGCCTCTCTGAGGGGATAGAGAGCACTGACATTGTTACCTACCGTGAATGCTGGATTTGAGACAGTCTGGCTCACCTGGGCCTGTCCCAGTTTTTTTCTCTAACGATCGCACAGATTACCAGTGAAACCACCACCACCAGGGGTGGATTTCTTTATCGCACGTAGCTTAAACGTGTGGATGGAGGCAGAAATGCTCAGAATAGGAGACTGTTATGAGGAAGGAAAGCTGAAACCATTCGACACGCTCACCACCGAAATGGGCCTACCGAGCTCACAGTTCCTGATATTTGCAGCAGTGGTGCGTACACTGCAAGCACTGTGGGAAAAAGGCCGCAAGGAATCACTGACACACTAAGTATTAAAGGTCTTCTTCACCTTTGGGCACGGCCAGAAATTAGTCTCCTGGGCCCAGGCTTTACAAGTCAGCACTAAATAGGGCCAAAGCAGACTTAACTCACTTAAGACAGAAGTAGGAGGATGGGATGGGTCACATGATGCAAGACAAGTAATGGCTTAGGATCCTGGAACATTCACAAAAAGTGTCCCATAGCATCAGATTCCACTACACTCGGTGCAACTACCTCCATATGTCATATCTCATGCCGAATAAACTGAACAAGATTCATAGGACAAGTGATAAAGCGAGCCCCAGATGTAAGGCACCAGATGCTGACTTCCAGCATATGGCCTGGGCTTGACCCTAAATTGTGCACTCCTGGCAGGAGGTGATGGGCGATGGAACTATGCTTTCTAGGCTTTTACCCTATCCCACGATCGGCAATACAATAAAGTTCCTGAACCTAGCCCTGCTCCTAGCCAAAAGAGCGATTGCAATGCACTGGAGAACATATGAGGGAAGGGGAAAGTTGAATGCTGGAAGAAGAAACAATGCTCAGAGACGAAGGACGCAAGAATCTGCATACCCACCCAATGTCAATTGATTAGGTGGCTTCCTTGTCTGCCTCCATGAGGTTAGAGGAAGCTAAACCTATCACACCATAATTCCTAAGGGGGTCAGTATAGGTGCCATAGGGATGCATTGGAGTGTGTGACACTAGTAACATGAGTGTGCGTCTGACAAGGGAGTACGCTCTAAAGTTGAGAGTGTATAAACTGCCCGGTAATATGTAATGAATAACGTTGAATGATATATTTTGTCGAACCTTTACATTGGAGTGCACAACAAACACAAGCATGCAGAAAGATGACCTGCGTGAGTAGTCAAACGCAAATTTAATTGCCATATGTTTCTTTCCCGTATTTTGTACATTATGTTAAGCTAATCTGTATATGCAACGACACAATTGGTCATGTGCCCATGGTTCTAAAGTTTTGAAAATCAATAAAAAGCATTAACAAAAACTAAACTAACAAGAAAACATGTACCTTGTAAAAAACATGAATGAAAATACCTGACCAGGCAGATTTCTTCAGATTTTTTAAGGTAGCAAAAACATAATACTTCTACTTTTTTGATGCCTGATCTCTCTTCCATAGTTAATAGATTTCTGACAGATTAGCTTGGGTACCTACCATTAGTATTATTATTATTAAAGTTCTTATATAGCGGATAGCTATCTATAAGGTTTCACAGTAACGGAGGACAGGTGACAGTAGCTTAAGAACAAGACCTAAAATAAACACGTTTTGAGCTCCTTAGGAAAGGAGGTGAGAGACGTACAGCCTCTAATAGGCTCAGAGAGAGTGTTCCCCATCTTGGGACATAGGAAAGAGAAGGAGCAGCCACCTATTTGAGCGTGTCTGTTTTGGGGTACTGAGAAGAGATACTGGTTACTGGAACGCAATATATGGGAATGTTGATAAGGCACAACCAGTTTTTGTAGGAATTGTGGTCCTGAATGAATATTGATTTTGTACATAAAGCGGAGAGCCTTGAAGTTGATGCGCTTATCCGCTGTGACCCAGTGGGGATCATGAAGGAGACCAGACACAGAAGAGTATTTGGGAAGCTGGAATACAAGCCTAGATGCAGCATTTTGAATCATCTGAAGACGTCTGATTACTGTCTTGTCAGACCCCAGTTATAATATGAAACCATAATCCGGCCTAGATGATATCATGGCCTGGATGACGGTTCTCTGAGCGGAGAAGGGAAGTATCCATAGGATCGTTTTGAGCCATTTCATTATGGCGAAACAGGAAGATGCAACCTTGGCTACTTGTGACTTCAAAGGCAAGTTGGAATTAAACCAGAAGCCCAAACTCTTTACCATGTTGGCCGGTTCAGGGAGAGTGCCAAAAGTGGAAGGCCAGTGTTGTGGACCCCAGAGCTGAGGATTCTTGCCCAGTATCAGAATCTCTGTCTTGTCTCCATTTAATTTCAGGTAGTTGGCATTCATCCAGATGGCGACATGGCTAAGGCAGGAGTTAAGATCTTCGGGGCAGGCTTCTAGTTCTGACAGCAGAGAGAAAATAATCTGCGTGTCGTCGGCGTATAAAAAAAGGGATCATACTTTAAAAACATCTAAATAAAGATTTAATTGCAAACCAGTAATATATGGGAGGGTTTGAATAACCATAACAAGGTGGGCCAGTGTAGAGAAGATGCAACACTTTGTAAAAAACTGATATTTGTTTCAGGAAATTAATAAACAAAGCAATTATCGAGGTGCGTTTTTTTTTTTGGCATGAATGAATAATTCTACAAAACACATGAATTTGCAGCTTTTCAGCTCCTCAAATTACCTAGAAGTCATTACATTGATGCATATGACTACAGAGAATATGCAGAACTGCAAAACAGTATTTTCTGGAATCAAAGACATGTATATAATTCCTCAAGAAAATGATTTTTGTGATGTGAGTGGATCTGCGTAAACAAGTACAGCAATTGAATCTGCTGTCCTTTCCAGCGTACATGCTCCTTTTCACTGCATCGCCACACCTTGGTTTATAGTCCCAGGATGTAGACAGATTTCCCAGGTGATTCACAAGGGATGGATATTCATGAAGATTCACCACAGGTAGAGGAAGAAGCGTCACAGCTATGTTAGGGATAACTCGCCTTCGCTACACTTTGGTTTGAAGCTTAAGGATCAGTAGCAAACTTTTACTTGCGAGTTCCTGCTAAATTCTGCATTAGGTGGAATTAAAAGTTTACAGTGAGCGAAAAAATAATCTGTGAAACTAATCCCCTGCGCACACTTCACCTTGACATGAATGCAGTCGATGGAGAGGGAAAATAAGGCGAAAATGGCGGGAATCCGAGAGCCTGGAGTTCTTTCTTCTTTTGAGTACACCCTGAGCAGCGCTCAGAATGTGCTCTGCATTGTTCATACACTGGAAGCCCATGGGAGTCTCTGAATAGAGCTCCCAGCCCCGCGCGCTCATGACAATGACAGCATGAATCATATTAGCTAGCCGCAGGCTTTCACACTACGGGGGATTGTGATGACGTATTCTACATGGTCGCCAAAAAGGATTCTGATATTTGATTAAAATCTCCGAGGGACAATATTAGAGTCGAAATACGGCCCCCCTGCATGGATATTTCTGCTAATGGGATAATATGTTTAATATAATGTCTTCTAAAATGAGAAGCCAGAACAGTGGCGGACTTCATCTATAATAGTGATCATGTATAAACGCATTTCCCCTGTTGCAGCCTTAGGTCAGACTTTGGTGTTATTTCCGTAATATCTTCAACCTACTTGCGGTTGTTTTACTAAAACTTTACCGAGGTCTCTAATCTGAAGCGATCTGATTCTTAGACAGCTTTACAGGTCAGCAAATAAGTAAGTGGCCAGCGGATTGCAAATTAATCCTATTTCGCTAAAGAACTGTTAGCCCGCATTATCTTATCGCTGCTAAAGGGAAGTTTGAAAGGCTTGCTTCAGAGAAAGGGAGGCAGCAAAAGGTCAGGCCTTAAGGCAGTTGGCTTTAATGTGAAAAGAAAAGATGAGAAACATGAAAAAATGCAGACTGTGGGGCAGATTTACAGCAAAGTAACGCAGCATGGTGCAGCTAGTCATTTTGCTGCACGTTAGTTTGGAAAGCACAGAAATGCCATATTTACAAGAATATGTCGCATCTCTGCGTTTCCCCTGCGCTGACACACAAACTGCAGCCATGCGCCAGCGCAGGCACCCTTGCACCATGGTGCAAGGACGTGGGGAGATTGTTTTTGTGCAGGAAGGGACACCTTCCTGCACAAAAACAATCACAAGAGGCTTTTTCCTCTTTCAACGAAAACATTTCTCCTCGTTGCACCTCGCTACTCCACCTCTAGGTGGCGAAGCATTCACACGCATCTCCAGATTTACGATTTCTGGTAAATCTGGAGATGTGTCTTGTTCCATCTGTGGTGGGTGGGAACACCCACAGCAACACCCATGGAACGCCCCTTCCACGCACAGTGCTGCGTGTGAAGGGGCCATATTTACGAGGAGAGGACAAGACATGCAGGGTGGATTTTCCTCTCCTTGTAAATATGGAGCAGTCCCCTGCGCCACCAGTACGTCACGAAAAGTGACATAGTGGTGGCGCAGGGGGCTTGTAAATCTGCCCCTGTAAGTGTAAGGATAAGTATGGGTCGCACATGCTGATTGGTACATTATGGAATAATTGCATTCTGTGAAGTGTCCAGTTGAAATTCAATTTATTAGACAGTGCAGCGCATGTGATTACGACAGAAACGGAAAAGAAACTGTAGATTTACAAAACCTTGTCTCTGCTATGGTAAGAGTTTAGCTGTGGTATAAAAAAACGGATCTGACCCGTGTGCTTCGTCCAAGTAAGTGCAAGACTAATGTATACGTAATGTACACAGCAAAGTTTACGCATTGAACTCCGGGTTGTTTGGTGTATATTTTGTTAACAATTTTGTCCGCATTTTTCCAATTTGTATTTTTTTCTCACTTTATTAGTATTGATGCATATTTCTTGTTTATTCGGTGAAAAAATGAAGCTGTAACTTGTATGTTACCATGGTCGGAATGTTGATAAATGCACACTCAAACTTGGATGACAACAGGGTTTTAGAGCCAGATTTACAGTAGCAAACACTCCGAGTCAGAGTTGAGAGCACAAAAAGGGTTATCCTCAGTATCAATGCCATTTTAGGAGTCAGTAAAGTTTAACTTTTGAAAAATAAATGCAGGCAGTGAAATAGATTGTTTCGGATTGTATGATGTGGAAAAATCAGTAATAACCGGTAGCCTTCTTTACCCATATATAAAGCACACGTGCATCCCGACGTTTAGATTTAGTGCAAACTCATGCATATCCCTTAAGCAAACTTAAGTTCACACTTCCTTCGAGACAACAGGAATTCCTAGGGAACTGTCAAGAAAGCAGTAAGGGAAATCGACTGCAACTCAGGTCAACAGCTACACAGTCTTAACTTTATGGCTGCAATGCAACAATAGATTTCGTACATTTATCTTCAAATCTAACTTGCAGCTGAATTCAGGGCAGATTAGGCAGCAGATGATGGTTTATGTGGCTAATGCAGAGAATGTATAATTGTGCAAAAGTCGGTGCAGCCGAACAGTCGCATAATTTCAGTGGCCCTGCTCATACCTCTGACTAGATCCAGAAGTGCTCCTCGGTGATTCTTTTTTTTTTGTCTCATTGAGTTCATAATTTAGCTTCTAAGGAAATGAGGAAGATTAAAACTGAGGTTACCTCTCCACAACACCGACTACCATAACACATAATTACTCTCCATAACACATAATCTCAACCCTACATCATTTCTATACACTAAATACCACATGCTTTCTATCCAAATAATTTCACTGTACAACATACCACATAATTCCACTACACACAAAGTTCATCCACTCCACTCCAAAAAACATTAGTAAAAACCTTCTAGATTTACAATGCCAATAGCTCTAACTCTTGCAAATGCAAGACCTATTGCATTACAAATGCTTCTTGAACTGATAGTTGCGTTTGCAGAGTGGTGGAGAAAGGGGACTGGTCCTCCAACCATTGCTCAGGAATTCCACTGCATAGGACTTACAGGCGGTACCAGGAGGGCTTCTTGGCCCCCAAAGTCCCTCAGGAGTAAAGTGGACTTCATCCCCCAACCAATACTGTGCCAGGAGGCACTCTTGCAGAGTGGTTGAGAAAGAGGGGGCATGGCCTCCGAAGACCTCTTAGCAATACCACTGTGTGGGACTTAGTGGAGGTAATAGGAGAGGTAGTTGGCCCTCCAAGGACAACCTTGGGGGCCAACCACCCCTCCTATTACCTCCCGTAAGTCCCATGCAGCAGCATTACTAAGTTCTCATAGCAGGCCACGCCCCCTTTCCCCACCAGTCTGTGAACGCGCTCCCTGGCACGCTCTTGCATGGAGATTAAAGCCCACTAAACTACTGGGGGTCCTTAGGGGCCAACTAGTCTACCTGTTACCTCCAGTAAGCCCACACGGTGGGATTGCGGAGAGGTGGACACAGGCCACACCCCCTTTTTCCACCACTCAGACAAGCCTCCTGGTGCGCTCTTGGTTGGTCACGCCCCCTTTCCCCACCACTCTGTGAACGCGCTCCCTGGCACGCTCTTGCATGGAGATTAAAGCCCACTAAGCTACTGGGGGTCCTTAGGGGCCAGCTAGCCTACCTGTTACCTCCAGTAAGCCTCCTGGTGCGCTCTTGGTTGGTCACGCCCCCTTTCCCCACCACTCTGTGAACACGCTCCCTGGCACGCTCTTGCATGGAGATTAAAGCCCACTAAGCTACTGGGGGTCCTTAGGGGCCTACTAGCCTACCTGTTACCTCCAGTAAGCCCACACGGTGGGATTGCGGAGAGGTGGACACAGGCCACAGGCCGCACCAGGAGACAAGCCTCCTGGTGCGCTCTTGGTTGGTGGGTGAAGGCCCCTTGCCTCCCGAGGGTCCCTGGGGGCTAACTAGCCCTCCTGTTACCTCCAGTAAGCCCCACACAGCTTGATTGCTGATTGTGGTCTGAGGCCATGCCCCCTTTTTCCACCACTCTTTAAACAAACAGCCTTGAGCACTGCTGCTCGGGGGATGAAGTCCACTTCAGTCCTGAGGTCCTCAGGACACAAGGGGACCTCATCGAGCCACCAGCAGTGCGCCAAGAGGCATGTTTGCAGAGAGGTGTGAAAAGGGGCATGGTTTTGTACCACCTCTCAGCAATCCCACTGTGTAGGGCTTACTGGAGGTTCCTGGTGACCTAGTTGGCCCCCAGGGACCCGCAGGATTCAAGGGGGCGTGTTTGCAGAGTGGTGCAGGGAGGGGGTAGGGCCTCTGGCGAGATGCTGGCTTTTCTTTTTTTATATTTTTAGAAGGGGGGCTGTGTGGCCCCCATTCTTTTAGTATTTTTTGGACCCTGGGGACCCCATCCCCCAGGGCCTGAGCATTTTTTCTTTTCTATTGGGCCACTGTTTCTTACATGACCATTTTATTTAGGACACTATAACCAACACCAGTTTGTTCATTGTATAAGGATACTGCGATCCCTGCCAAAATGATGTGCATCGGAATAAATGAACAGTGAAATGGTGAATAGCGGGATGGGGGAGTGGGTTGGACATTTAGCTAGTCCGAGAGGAATGTTAGTGAGTCAGTCAATATTCAGTTTGTCCTAGGTCAGTAAGTGATTTTTTTTATTTAAGTTTTTATATTGCCCAAATTGAGCAACTCTCTACTCTTAACGCAAAGAATGACGAAGTGATGTATGCTATGATACTATTCAAATGTTGGATAAAACGGGGACAGTTTCCTCCTTGTTTTATCACATACACTCCCCATATATTTTGCAGGTGGTTCCCTGACGATTGACTAATCCTCGCACATATCCTATATTTTCGTACGTGAGATCCTGTGGCTGCGAGCTGGTGACTATTTCTACGCATCTCTATGAAAGCAGAGAAGGTGGTACTAAAGACATGGGCAGCACTGAATGTATTGCTCCCATTTTTAGTTTGTTTTGTAGTTTTATTTAGAGCGAACTGATACCAGAGGTATTGGAGCATTACCACCAGATACATTAAACAGGGGGTTAGACATGGGGAGATTAAGTGATTTGCTCAGAATCACAAGATGTTTAGCCGACGCTGAGTCTCAAACCGGTGGTTTCCGAGTTTCCAAATTGACGTTAGGCCACATCACCTACCCCACCTGGCTACTCCAGGGGACCACGTCCCAGTTTTTACCAGAAAACCTTCGTCTTCTGAAGCAACTGAAAGGCTGGAAGAGTGTGCGGTGCACCCTTGTGGGTGTCTCTACGGAGCCTTTGAGCCTGAATGTTCTCCCCAACTCCCTCTGTAGTTCTCTGTGATTAAAAATGAATAGGCGCTAATAAATTGAATGTTACCAATGCATCAAAGGCGGGAATAAAAAAGAGGGTGCAGTGTTCGCGCACAACCCCGAACCCAGGGAAGTAAACAGAGCCAATGTCCTTGCATCTGGTGAACACATGCACATAAACACATAGAAGGACACACTGCCGCGAACTAAGCGATATAGCATTAATATACTGCAGAGGCCGGTCTTGCTGAGGATGAGCGCTTTATGTCCACAGTTAGTTATTGAGGAGCTTAAAACAGGAACGATATACAATTTGCTGATTCGAAGATATGTTTCCTTTCATGGCTTCAATTAAAGTGTTACAAAACATGTATTTGGTCATCTCTGTTTTCCCGATCATTATTGTCCCATTAGACGCTTCTGCATATATGTTCATTAGCCCCAATAAATGTTGTTTAAAGGTGATGCTTTGCTTTTTTACATTCATTTATAGCTTAGCAGCTGTCAGTATATGGCTCTCATCAAAATATATGTGTGTGCCTGTGTACATGGCTACCTGCAATATACTTAAATAGAATGCAAACACACGTCCTTCATGCACAATGTTAGTGCACCACACATATTTTAGAAACACACAAATATATGACATACATAAATATGGGTGTATGTACACATACAGACATAAACATCCATGTCTCTCTATGTTTGTGAATATGTATGTGTGTGTGTGTATATATATATTATCTACTGGCGGTCGCCAGTAGATAGTTATAGTTAGGAGCTATTTTCCATAGGAAATCCGCAACATTCTATTTGGAATAACGTTGGCGCCGATTGACGAATCTTTCCAAATTTTTCCAAACTTTTGGCCAGCTCCGCTCCTACCCTGAAAGTTTTGTGGTGATTCGTCAAACGGGGGCCGAGAAAAAAGGGGGGTCCAAAACGCGTTTTCTTCATGCAATTTCCCATAGGATCTGTTGTCGCAGCTACAGCCCGAACTGCTGAACGGAATTACACCAAATTTGGCAAAGAGGTAGTCCTCAGTTCAGACTCATGCCTTTTGCTTAAATGGTGGAAATCCATTCAGTAGTTCCTGAGAAAATTAAAGTTAAAAGTACATAAATATCTATGGCCGGGGAGGATTGGCGGACCCTACCCGCACCGTATGCGCACCCTCCCCGAACCAAGAGCGCACCCTCCCTATCGTGCGCTGAATGCTAATTGGCTGTCAACAGTCTGAATCAGGAAGTGTTGGCAGCCATCTTGTGCCTCGGTAGAACCGAGGCACAAGAAAGTACAAAAAAAGGCGCAAAATGTGAGAAGGGGGCAGGTTAGAAACACCTTGACCCCCTAGGCCTGCTCAGGGTGTCCCACGCGGCCCCCCTCCCCATAAAAAAAAAAAACATTTTAAAAAAACATCCCGGGGCCATAGGTGGCCACAGGAGGGATGCTACGCAGCCCCCCTCCTCAAAAAAACATATTTTTTTAGAAAAGGGCCATGCCCCGGGCGATGGGGTCCCCGGGGCAAATTATGGCCTCGGGAGGGGAGCCACGCGGCCCCCTTCCCGACTTGTTTTAAATAAAAAAAATACAAATTGGGGGCAGGCCCTGGGGGATGAGGTCCCCAGGGCCCAAAAAATAAGAAAAAGAAGGGGGGCTACACAGCCCCCCTTCTTAAAAAAAATATTTTTTTAAAAACGGATTCGAGGAGGAGGCCACGCCCCCTCCTTTCATCACTCTGCAAACACGCCCCCTGGCGCGTTTGCAGAGGGGGAACGAATTCCCCTTAAATACTGGGGGCCCCTGGGGGCCAACTAGCCCACCAGGAACCTCCAGTATGCGCCAGGGGGCTGCATTGCAAAGAGATGTAATAAGGCCACGCCCCTTTTTACACCTCTCTGCAATGCAGCTCCCTGGCGCTTACTGGAGGTACCTGGTGGGATAGTTGGCCGCCAGGGGACCTCAGGATTCAAGGGGACTTAATCTCCCAGCTTAAAACACGCCACGGGGTGCATTTGCACAGTGGTGAAGGTAGGGGGCGGGGCCTGAGGTGATACTGTGCAAACACGCCCTGTGGCGCGTTTTAAGTTGGGCAATTCATTCCTCTTCAATCCAGAGGTCCCCTAGGGGACAACTAGCCCATCAGGTACCTCCACTAAGCGCCACGGAGCTGCGTTGCAGAGTGTTGTAAAAAGGGGTGTGGCCTCTGAACACCTCTCTGCAACGCAGCTCCCTGGCGCATACTGGATGTACCTGGTGGGCTAGTTGGCCGCCAGGGGACCTCAGGATTCAAGGGGACTTAATCCCCCAACTTAAAACACCCCACGGAGCCCGTTTGCACAGTGGTGAAGGTAGGGGGCGGGGCCTGAGGTGAGATCTATGCAAACACGCACTGTGGCACGTTTTAAGTTGGGGAATTAATTCCTCTTCAATCCTGAGGGTCCCTGGGGACCAACGAGCCCACCAGGTACCTCCAGTAAGCGCCACGGAGCTGTGTTGCAGAGTGTTGTAAAAAGGGGCGTGGCCTCTGAATACCTCTCTGCAATGCAGCTCCCTGGCGCATACTGGAGGTACCTTGTGGGGTAGTTGGCCCCCAGGGGACCACAGGATTGAATAGGAATGAATTCCCCAACTTAAAACGCGCCACAGGGCGTGTTTGCACAGGTCACCTCAGGCCCCTCCCCCTTCCTTCACCATTCTACAAATATGCCTCTAAAATCAGCCGAACTACGAATTCCGATTTACTCACCTGTAATCAGGAGAGAACCCAGTGCTGCATCTTTTAGCTCAGCACTGACCCTGAAAAGTAATTCTAAGCGTACTTACCAGTAACTTTAATTTCCTTCCATAGGAATCCATTGTGTGGTTTTCACCAGAACATTTTCAAAGTGTCCATTTTTGAAACGTACAAATATTCCTCTAAAATAGGCCGAACTACGAATTCCGATTTACTCACCTGTTATCAGGAGAGAACCCAGGGCTGCATCTTTTAGCCCAGCACTGACCCTGAAAAGTAATTCTAAGCGTACTTACCAGTACTTTTATTTCCTTCCATAGGAATACATTGTGTGGTTTTCACCAGAAAGTTTCTAAGTGTCTATTTTCACAAACTAAAAATATTCCTAAAAAATCGTCTGTATGACTTAAACACATTCTTTCAACTGTTTACAGGAGGTTGGTAAGTGCTGGATCCAGGATCCACCACTGAGTAAGAAAAAGTAACTATAACACTACTTATCTGCTAAGTGAATTTTCTGCCATAGGATAATATTGGTGATTCTATGTGAAAAAATTTCTAAGTGACAACTTTTAAAATATGATAATATGCCTTAAAAATCACTACTGTAACCAAAGCGCTGTTACTCAACTGATTACAGGAGATGTCCAAGGACTGAATCTAGGATCCAGTCCTGTGGTTAGAAAAGTAATCCATAAAGTAACTAATTGCATTTAACTAGAAATTCACATTGCTATGTGTTTGAAATTGTGTTGCCCATTGCAACAACTGTAACCACTGTACTTAAAAGTCTGTTGCCTATTTGCCAAGTATTTAAACTAAATTAATTAATTCTGAGAAAGTATATTTTGTATTGTAATGTATAATGTAATTATAATGTAATTAAAAACAATATATCTAAAGATAAATAGTTTAAAAAATGTAGTAAATCAGTATCAAAAAAATCAGTATAACAATTAATACATTCAAAATTGTCATTTACAAAACCTTTGAAATTCACTGAAAAAACCATAGGTTTCAGGCCTGATATAGTTAGGAATTAGCATTTAAAAAACCTTTGAAATTCACTGAAAAAACCATAGGTTTCAGGGGCGTTATAGTTAGGAATTGGCATTTAAAAAACCTTAGAAATTCACTGAAAAAAACATAGGTTTCAGGGGCGTTATAGTACAAAACCCTAGAAATTCCCCCGTTATAGTTAGTTTAGCTAACTATAACTCGCGCCCCCGCAATGCACTGCTGATGACGTCACATATTACATCACTCATGACATGGTCAGTGACATCACTGATGACATCACTGATGACATCTGAAATGACATCACTGATGACATCACTGATTACGTCATCCATGTGATAAATTAGTGCATCTTCTCACACCCTTTGATATACTCAATCAAAATTTCAGACGTCCATTCTCAAAACCATAGATACTCCAATACCAATAACTACATACCAACTCATTGACTCTTAGATCTACACACACATCCACTCACTCACCTGTACAGTCACTCATACTTACAGTCACTCAGTACAGGACTATCATATGCATTTATACACCTACATAGACACTCACACACCACCAATCATCCATAGAGGTACTCTCACACCTAGTCAGTCATGCAAATAATTAATCACACTCCCATTTACTCACCTATGCAGTTATACACACACAAGTTCACTTACTCATAAAAATAGTACCACATTCTTACGCTCTTATACAATCACTGATACAAGCACACACTCATCCATACAGCCACTCTCACAATCACACACTCTCACATATACCCACTTATATACGCTTACACACATATATACTGCCTTTCACATATGTAGTTACTCACACATGTACCACTGAGATATACATTCAATCACTAACACACCCATACATACACTCACCCAACCATACAGTCCATCACAGATGCACTCTTAAAACCATGCACCCATAGAATCACCCACTCACACATGTATGCAGAGTCACACACACCCCACCCACACAAACACTCAGGCACCCAAACAGATACTCAGACAACCAATCAATAACCCATAGCGACACTCATATAGCTATTCACAAAACCATGCAGCGGCTTATACACCAATAGACAGACAGATACAGACATTCACACATTTTAGTCACTAGTCTGCAGTAAGATACGTTTAATGACTCACTTATAGAGTCAGTCACGCACCTACTAAATCATCCATTCACACACTTATACACCCACTCATTCTTCCATAGGTTTTCCCCATATATATTAAACATATTTAAAATTTACTGAAACACACACTCACTGGATGACGTCATCAGTGATGTCATCAGTGATGTCATTTCAGATGTCATCAGTGATGTCATCAGTGATGTCACTGACCATGTCATGAGTGATGTAATATGTGACGTCATCAGCAGTGCATTGCGGAGGCGCGAGTTATAGTTAGCTGAACTAACTATAACGGGGGAATTTCTAGGGTTTTGTACTATAACGCCCCTGAAACCTATGGTTTTTTCAGTGAATATATAAATATATATATATATAAATACACATATCTATATACATTTTGCTATCACTTACCAACATATATGAGCACGCTCCTATTATATGTATGTACATAAACATGAAAATACTCACACACATATACAACAAGCAGACCGGCACCATTATATAGACATATTGTAAAGCAGCGCCCACCCCCGCAGGGATGGAGGCAGCCTCCTTGAAGCATTCCTGACTCCTCTGCCACCCGAGTGTTTCTCCTCTTCCTAACCACAAGCAGTGGGTTGATGGAGCTGGTGCCAGCAGGTTCCCAGTAGGGTTCAGAAGTCAAGAGGCCGCAGGTATGGCTGGAAGCCCAATCCACGGTCAAGAGATGGGGCCGAGGACTGAGGCAGACATGCCGGGGTGAGGTCTCCTACCTCACCCATTAGCGAGGAGAGGCAAGGGGTCCTCTTACCAGAGCGGCCTTGGGGCAGGTGGGTAGGGAGGGGCTAGACACCCTGGATGAGAGGGCATGAGGAGCCCACTTCCTGTGGGGCTGGGAGGACCTGTGTCCTGTGAAGGGCAGGGAAGCTCACTGCCCCGGTAGGGTGGGACTGAGGCGGTGGAGATTAGGAGGAGGCCAGTTCCATATGTTTGTGTGGGGGCGTTTCTCAATAGGGGGCACGGGTAGCCCAAGTCCCTGTGGGTAAGAGCCCCTTACCCACAGGGGAACACAAAAGCAAGGGAGCCTAGAGTCCTAAGGAGCAAGGGGGACTCAGTGCCCTGTGGGAAGGGGGAGGGAGTGCGGGGAGTTGAGGCCGTCGGGAGGAGTCCAATGTGCCATGTGAGGGGGAGCTCCTGAACATCAGAGAAGAGTATAGAGCTTAGTTTTGTGGAGGACACAAGAGCTCACTGCCCCCTCCACATCCCCCTGCCCCCACACTCTGTGTAGTCATCATTTCCAATACCTTTCACTTTTAACTTTATCATAATCATAGGCACTATGCACAAACTATTATTGCATCATGAGATTTGACAAATGGCTATAAATGTGATAAAAGTCAACATTTATAGTTTAGTTTAATGTTCATTTCGCTATGATTTAGTCTGCACTGCCGATGACTACACCGTTTTAGCTCTGATATGGTAACTTTCCTTTATTTGCACTAACTCCGCGTAGAATCTAATTTGAATATTAGAGTTGGCTAACACTGTCATTAAAGTTTAATTCTTATTAACTGATTGTGCCTTCATTAAAATCTAGAACACATATTTACAGTGTCATCTTCTCCTTGCAAAGCGTATCTTCAAAGGCACATTAAATTCTTGTTTTGTAATTAGTTTTTCTTTTTTCTGGCCAGATTTGCGCACCCAGCCCAAATTCGGCCGATTTCTTTTTTTGAAGTAAAGCTTTTTTTTGCTCTAGGGGTCCTTGTGGGACCCGTTGAGCAGGCCTAGGGGGTCAGGGTGTTTCAGCTCTGCCCCCTTTTCTTGTTTTTTGTATTTTCTTTCTACTGTTTTTTGTAACTCAGTTACTGAGTCACAAGATGGCTGCCAACACTTCCTGGTTTGGACTGTTGACAGCAAATCAAAATGAAGCTCGTGCTCAAAAGGATTTGTGAATCCTCCTCGGTGCTCAGATATCGATTTTTTTTTTCAATTCTTCAGCAACTACTGAATCGATTTGCACCATTTAAAAAAGCATACTTTCTAGACCAAGACCTACCTCTTTGCCAAATTTGGTGTAATTCCGTTCAACAGTTCGGGATGTAGCTTTGTCTAAAGTTTCCTATTATCATGGGGAAACATGGGGTAAACGGGTTTTGGAACCCCCCCTTTTTTCTCGGCCCCCACTTGACGAATCACCCCCAAACTTTCAAGACAGGAGTTGATTTGAGCTGGTCATCAGCTTGGAACTTTGTCGAAGATTCGTCAAATGGCGCCAAAGATATTGGAAAAAGAAAAAACGCTTTTTGAAGAGAAACAAGGTCCTAACTGTAACTACCTCCTATCCAGCCTAGCGCTGACTCACCCTGTCCTCCCTGGAGACACAAACCTCACAAGCTCCTGTCACTCCAGAGCCAGACTTGCAATACACATCAGGTAGGCAGATGCATAGCACACATAAATGTCAACTTCTGAAAATGGCATTTCTAAAATAGTGATAATAAATCTGCGCACACCATTGTGCAGCATTTATTATTACTATTCCAAACATACCAAACTTGACCACGCTACACCACTTATATCAGGAATTACCACTGAAACACGTTGCAGGGAATCCCCAATGCATTCCTATGAGAGGGCAGCCTCACAGCAGTGAGAAACCAAAATGGCTGTTTGTCACTACCAGGACATGTAACACACTTAAGGTACATGTCCTACCTTTCACCTACAATGCAGCCTACCCATAGGGCTAGCTAGGGCCTTCCTTAGAGGTGACTGACATGCAGTAAAAGGGGGGTCACAGACGTGGCCCACTCTTTAGGCGTCATTTCACAGCGGCAGCAACACTGCGCGCACAGACCCTGCAATGGCAGAGGCCTGAGACAGGTTTGAAAGGCTACTTTGGTGGGTGGCGCAATCAGCGCTGAAAGCACACCAGTAGCATTTAATTTACCGGCCCCGGGTATATGAGATACCACATTATTGGGGACTGACAGATAAAGTAAATACGCCAAATAGGTGTAGACCAATCTTACCATGTTTACCACAGAGAGCACACACTTTACACTGGACAGCAGTGCTTAAGTGCCCAGAGTCCTAGAACCACCAACACCATGTCAGAATAAGGCTAGGAGGAAGGGAAAAAGTTCAGGGATGAACCTGCAAACAGGGCCAAGTCCAACAATGGAGAACCGTTTCACCTTATTATATCAATGCATTGAGAAGTATATATTTTTCAAAGTGATCGTTTTGAAATATGAATTTAGAAACGTTAATGCTTACCCCCAACCCCAACAACAATGCCAATAGTGAACTAAGAGGCAAGTCAGTTGTTATTTGCTCCCTTTGGGTGGCATGGGTTGCTTTTATACATAAATAACATTAGCCTTTATTACACCAAACACAGGAGAAAGTTTTGTTCAGCACACATACTGAAGTAATGTATTTCAAGGTGATATGTGATAATGAAGAAAAAGGAGGGAAAGTGAAATAAAGCAATTAAGTAGGATCACACAATTTGGTCATGGGGGAAGCCTGGATGGATCTCATGTTTTCTGGTTTTATATTGTGCAATTCTACTCAAACCACCACTCTGCAGACACCAATGTGGCCCTTGGACACACCACAGGCCAAACTTTATGGCCATTCGGAAACTGTTTGTGAGTACCTATGATCTAGACTGAAGGCCTTCTCTTTTTTCCGAAAATCGTTTATATTTAATAAGCTGCGTGAATTGTTTTGTAGAGAATTGAGATAAAATGGAAGGCATACATGTACTACATGTGCTATCAACCCCTTCATGAGTATACAAAGGTTGGAAGAAGTATCATGGATACTAATTTGGGTAAGCCATTTCTGCCTATCACTGTTAAATTTACAGGATCACATTGGATCGAACAGTATTGATTCAGCAACATTATATGCAATTTGGTTGCCATTGGTATTTTCTGCGAAGGGCAATGTAAAAGGTGGTAAAATGCTCTTATAGAGGGTATCCGTATGCCTTCTCAATTCACAGTTTGTCATCAATGATGGCACTGCAAATGTTGCTGTGATATTATCAATGATGTAATAGAACATGTAATACCTGATATAATATGTGAGCGAATTAGCAGTGCATGGTGAGGCCGTGAGATACAGTTACCTTAGGGCATGGGTTATAGTTATTTGAGATAACTATAACTGGTGAATTTGAGTGGCTTTGTAAGTGTGCTCAGGCAGAGGCTTTGTGATTTGTAAGTGTGGTAGGTGACAGCTCCTTCCCCTCATCAAGTCAGGGATGGCCTATCCTGTCAGCACCTATTCCTGATTGATCTTGCTGTCTGGGAGCAATACACAAAGACCAACTGCCTGCTACACCTAGTCATGTGACCCAGGGTACAGGCTGTAAGTATCAAATGGTTAGGACAAGAAAATGCCAACTTTCTAAAAGTGGCATTGTTCGAATTGTGACTTAAGATCTAAGTTAATCATTAGAGAGGGTTTTAAATTATAATTCTTTAGACACCAAACTCGATATTCCTACCTGCTCACAATTAAAAGTTATCACTTATTAAATGTAAACATTTAACTCAGTGTTTTCCTATTGGAGAGGCAGGTCTTGTAGTAGTGAAAAATGAATTTAAGAGTTTTTCACTACCAGGAAATGTAAAAGTTTAAATACATGCCCAAGGTTTAGATACACTGCACCCTGCCCTGTGGACTATATATGCACTATTGTAGGGTGACATATGTATTAAAAAGGAAAGTTTAGGCCTGGCAAAAGGTTTTGTTTGACAGGTTGAAATAGCAGTTTACAATTGCACGATTAAGCTGAAATGGCAGACCTGACATGTTTAAAGGACTACTTAAGTGGGTGAAACAATGAGTGATGCAGGTACACTAGTAATATTTAGTTTATAGGCCCTTGGTACATGGAGTAGCAATGTACTAGGGACTTACAAGTTAATTAAATGTGGCAATAGGGTATCAGCCAATGTTACCATGTTTTAGGGGGAGAGCAAAAACACTTTTGCAGTGGTTAACAGTGGAAAATTGTGCAGAGCTAAAACAAGGTCAGCGAAACTAGGAGGATTAAAGGTAAACAAAATGGGGGAAAACCACGCCAAGGATATTAGGTCCAGCAGCACGCTCTCTGGACTTAGATCTAGCTTTCTGCCAAATTTAGTATAAATCAGTTCACCAATTTGGGCTGTAGCTATGTCTAAATTTCCTATGGAAAAATGAATGGGAAAAATGTGTTTTGGGATCCCACTTTTCTATCGATCCCCGTTTGATGAATCACCCCCAACATTTCTAGTTTTACGGTGAGGTGGGAGAGCATGTGTTTTTGGAAAGTTTCATTAAGATTCTAAAAATGATGACAAAGTCATTTGGAAAAGGAACAATTTCTCTCCTATTGAAAGAAGATTCTAACTATAAATACCCACCTTCAGTGTTGGATAGTAGTAAAGGGAGGTAAGGGTAACTACTAAGAGTTAGGGGTTCGTAGTGGTAAAGGAAGGTATGAGTAATTGTAGTGCTTAGAGGGTAGGTAATGGTAAAGGGAGGTATAGGAAATTTTAGAATTAGGCATGGGTAGTGGTAAAGGAAGGCTAGGAACAAGTTAAAAAAGGTGGGGTTGTGGGATCTCCCCTTAAAGATGGAAATGTTTAAACGATATATCAAATTTAGTGTTTAGGAATGGGTAGTGGTAAAGGAAGGTATGGGCTAGGGTGGGTAGTAGTAAAGTTAAATTATAAAGCAGGGGATTTGGGTGGTTCCCCCAGTAAATGAATTAAATATTATTTGCACTCTGCCCTTGTGAGTACTTTTGACATGACTGCTTGTTGAAGTAGTGGGAGGAGTAGTCCCCTGACCCTGAATAGCTCTGTGCCTGCCTAGGTGAATGCTGGCTCTGCTCCCTGTGGTGTGTCTGATGACCGAGCCCCCACCTGACAAAGGGGAAGAAGAGCCCTGTAAACAAAGTGCTCCAATACCCCCAGAACCAGTTGGGACTGGTTCCCCCCAGTCCTGTGCCAGGGCAGAACAAAGGAAAATGTGATATAAGTACTGGGGCTGTGACCCCATGGTGGGATTGTGCTTCCTTGTGCTTTTGGAGGTACCACCACGAGGGACTGCCTCCCTGCTGGAGGATCCTGTGAGCTGGCTTGCCTCAGCCCAGTCTTGTACCCCTGAAACTTTGCCTGAGCACCCTGTGAGCGCTATATCTCTCTCCCAGGATGGGGAGAGTGCTGGGACTTTGCAGCGCTGAGCTACAACATATTTGGAGGGAATCCCGACATGGGGATTCCCCCGCATTGATGCCTTGGAGGTGGGAGCCCACCCCGCATTGGTGTCACTGAAGGCAGGAGCCTACCCCGCTGTTTTTTGTGTTCCTGAAAGCGGGAGCCTACCCCGCTGTCTGTTTGCTCTTGTTGGCGGGTGCCCAGCCAGCAATTGTCAGCCTCAAGAAGCAGGAACCCACAACCCACCCAGCAGCGGTGAAACTGCCACTGAGAGCAAGGGCCGCGAAAACCGGAAGTCAGGTGGACCGCCTGACCAAGGACAGAGCTAGCCCCCAGGAAGCCCTGTGGTGGGTTGTCGAGCACTGGAAGTCAGGCATTGCGGAAGCCTGCTTGTAGGTGGCGCCCCCGTGTGCCGGTGGGAGCCCCACAAGTCTTCTCCTGCAAGGAGAGACACCCGTGCTGGAGGAGTCCCAAGGCAGAGAACGGACATTGTTGGTGCCCGCCCCGCCATATGAGAAGCACCCAGAGAAGCCCTGGTGACCGGAGAAGTCCTGGTGAGTGGGGCAGAGCGGTGCGGTGTTGGCGCTCCTTGAGGCACTAGTAGTGCCAGTGCTAAGTTCTCTTTGGGGGCAATTTTGCTTGTAGAGTCCCCGAGTGGGGCTCCAGTGGCACGGTGTCTGTTTCTGGTTCACAGCTGCACCACAAAAGCATGGGCAGCTGCAGGGGGACATAACATTTTCCCCTAAGTGCATGCACGCCAGAACCTGCACGGCATGGACTGCAGCTGTGCAGGCACTGCCTTTGACGTTCCCATTGCAGTGCCTATTTCAGAGATACCGCCCTGGGAATGCCAAAGAACTGCCAGCTAGGCCAGGAGAAAACTCATGTTATGGCGAGCGGTTCTTGCACGGGTTATGCTGTGCATGAGCAGGGCGGTCCCGCTCTTACATTGCCAAACTCATAATAAGGCTCTTTATCATATTTTTACAGTTTGCTTCAAGATGTCTTTAAAACTTAAAGTGTTCCTAAAGTTAAGTGGTGGAGGACACCCTAGTTACTTCCTTTCTTTAGCGTCAATTAACCTTTAAATATATGCTTGCCCGTTTATATCACATCTTTTTTAATGTTAGTGCTGATTTCGGTAAACAGCAGCTCATGGCATGCGACCCCTAGACTGACTTTGAGTATCACTGGTCTAGATGCACTTAGCTTCTGTGGGTTGGCACACTGATGGGAACTCTACTAATTTAGGAAATGAGAGTTTTTGTTGAAAAAGAAAAATACAAAAGGCGATGCAGAATCAAACTGTGCTGGAGTATGCTTATCTCTCCTACACCTCAGGGAAATCAAGTTTAAACAATGCAATAGCTTAAGGAAAAAAATGAAACAAAGAAAACAATCATGTGTTAAAAAGGCATTCCATTCATGGTGCTTTTGGGTAGTAGTAAATGTCAACAGCTTCTTGTTATTAATGGAATATGCTAATGTACGTGACATGTGTTCTAACGATGGCCAAGCCTGCACGTAGGGATGAAAGAAAAAGAGCAGGCGTGGTCCTGTTTAAAGGTTGACATGATCAAAAATAAAGAAAAAAGGGGCACCTCCCACAATAACATTTCCTTTCCTAACCATATATTCAAAGCTTTATAACAATATTAAAAGTGTGTAGGCTTGTGGCATAAGCTTCAAATATTTAAAAATGCTACACTGCATATCTAGTTGAAGTCAACTGTGATGATGCATTTTCAACACACACCCAAAATAGTTTTGTTTTCCATGCAACTTTTAATCCCTGTTTGTTCTTCTAACATTTATTAGAACATTGAAATGTTGAGCACTGCATTAAAGACAATGGAGTGCTCTGGGCTTCTAATGCATGGTAGAAGCCCGGAGCATCAACATTTCAATGTTTTTTCACAGCTGGTGCCGTGAACAAAGGCCTCAGGAAACCTGAGGGGATTTAAACCCCCTCAAGCTCTGTGAGGTCTTTGTTTTACAAATTAGAACATTCTTCCCTCTAGGGGCAAAATGTTCAAATAGCCTTAGAGTCCTTTTAAAGGTCCTCACTTTCGGCTCGGGCCTTTAACGCTGGAGCAGGCCTTCAATGACCGGTAGAGCCCGCTATGTCGGGCTCCAAGGCTATATTAACATCATGCAACGTGCTCAAAAGGCACACTGGGAAGTTCCCAGGCCTGCCTTGTGCTGTTTTAGGAGTACATTGTCATAACCTATCAATTACCTCAGAATTAATTAATGAATTGACATCCAGAGTGCAATCCTAAAAGGCAGATAACAAGAAAGGGATACAAATTAACAGAAGAACACAACATGCGTTATTTCACCAACCAATCGGAAATTTAAAACACAGAATTATAAGTGATGTTGTGTAATTAGTAGAGGTCCCCAAAATGCAATACACCTAAGTAGATAAATCATATTATTTCACCGGAAAGGAAAAATTAGACTGTACTGGAACATGAGAATGCACTGGATAGGAACAAAAGGCACTGACTCATTCTATTAAACACAGGGTGGCTATACATTCAATATTTCATTGGACACTTCTAGTTTATATTGAAACTTCCTAGGGACGCGACAACTTCTTATGCATTTATGTTGGGTGTTTGCACTGTGCTGGAATGTCATCTTTCTGACCATTTTAGAACACTAACACCACATCATAACAACTGGGGCACCAGTTTGCAGGGAGGATGGGAAGTCTTGACTCAGGGGTTGATTATATACAGGTTTAAAGTTAGAAATGTTAGAACTGTCATGGTTACATTAAGGGATTTGATGTGAGTGGAGGTGGTGAAAGTAGATAGACCTGTCAGCCTTAGGGTGGTCTTCCGCCAAACTTTTTGCCTTCTCCCCTCTTGTTTAGCTGAATTCGTTTTGTTGGCCTTAGGACTCTAGCTCTTTATCACTGCTAAAAGGCTTGTGCTCTCTCACTAAAACATGGTAAAATTGGCTTACACCTGATTGTCATATTTAATTTACTTATAAATCCCTAGTAAAGTGGTAAACCATATACCCAGGTCTGGTAAATTAAATGCTACTAGTGGGTCTGCAGCAATTATTGTGCCACCCACTTAAGTAGCCCCTTAACACATCTCCCAGGTCTGCCATTGGAGCCGGTATGGAATTTTAAACTGCCAATTCAACTTGGCAAAATAACCTTTTTGCCAAGCCTAAAAGTCCCTTTTTAATACACATGTCACCCCTGGGGTAGGCCCTAAACAGCCCATAGTGCATGTAGCATGAAAGCCCCCTTTGACCTGCGTTGCCATTGTTGCCGGCCGCCCCTCGTTAGGGGCAAGGAGAGGTGACGAGGAGACCGGGAGCAGGGAGAACTACATCCCCCAGCCTCCCTAGCGGTACAGCATTCTGCTGCCGCCAATGCCACGGGACCAGTTGCGCCAGGGGCGCCTACAAATTCCAACAGGGGTTCTCTCAGCGCGGGACACGTGCGGGCGAAGCCCAGGCCAAGGGCGGGCCCGTCCTTGCCCATCAAAGACCGGAAGAGGCTGGGCTGGGCCACCCCTCTTTCATTTGGGGCCCGGACTCTGGATTGTTATACAAACCCGAAATAAGGTACAGATTCTTCCTGTGTCCCCTACTTGAGGTTTCATACAATTAAAGAGAAGTCCTGTCCCGAAACTTTCAGTTCTCTTAGGTGGTTACACTGGTGGAGGTTACTGTATGTTGGAAAATACTCCTACATCAACTATAGACTGACCAAGAACAGCTACAGAAATTTGTGCGGGTTGGGGTACTGTTCACTATAGGAATATGGGCAAAAGAAAATCTATGGAAGGATGTGGGGGGGCAGTGGTAATAGTAAGAGTAGTAAGCGGAAAAATGCCAGGAAAGTGCTCAAACATGCAGGCAGCAATTGTGTGCTTGACCGCATTGGCACTCTTATTAGCGAGTGTGAGAACATACTAGAGTCAGAACCTAATACACAAGATGGTAGTGATACAGTCCCCCTGAGAAATACCCAAACCACCAACCGAAGCCCTAACCGCAATTCCGCCATCCCAGCAGTGTTTTTCAAAACAGGAAAAAAGGGGTCTATTGCTACGAGTTTCGAGAGGAAACATGATAAAAAAGGCAAGATAATCCCCCTAATAGTTCCACTTGTATCAACCTGCCACAGCTAGATCTCATTATTAATTGCACAAATAGGTTCTCTCCATTGCTAACAGTGCCTGATAGTGACAAGGAAGCAAGTCCACAACCACCGCAAGCACCACCACCCAGCTATGCCGGGATCGTTGCTGGGAATAACGACGCTAAGGACATGACCCAATTGGTTAATTTTCTTCGGCTTGAAACTGTGACAATAAAAACAATGATCGAGGACCTAACCAAAACAGTTACGCTTTTACTGCGAAGGGAAGCCTCCTATACAGAGCATAGTTACCCCACGCCCAGTCTTCCACTCCAACCTGGTCAGTGCTAAAAGCACCGCCCTGTCTGGTCATTTAACTGTGCCCACCGTAGCCTTGACTCAAAATTCAACGCCATCACCCTCTCCAGCTATGAGTCTACCCCATCGTAGAGAAGGGAATGCTATTAAGCATGGTAGGTCAGCAAATATGAAGGAACAGACTCCACAGAGCAGATACACCTACTCTTCCCAAATTAAACAGCTCCAGAATAGTACCCAAACTGACTTGGTAGATTTGAATGCGCCCCTCCCACATAGAGTTTATATGGTGAATGTACCCAAATATGACTTTAGTAAAGGTAAGGAAACTGCGGACTCCCTAACAAACAAATCCATTCATTGGATTCGGTATGTTAGAGGATGCTGCTCAGTGATTAGGGAAGACATTACCAAGGCTCGTAGGCTTACCTCTCCAACTCATCAGTTGGATTGCATTGAGCTCACACTAGCAAGGGCAGATCTTGCTGAAAATCTCATTGCTCTGGAGTTTGAAACTAGTTCTCCAGATTCATCCTCTATTCAGTTTAGACGATCCCCAACGAATATCCAGGGTAGGGAATATTCTAGGCAGATCTTCACTAGACAGATGGAATACTCTTCACTGGAGACCAACGATTGACTCAAGTATGTGCCCCATATGCATCACGAACCCCAAAATGGTTGTTCACCTACAAGGGATGATTCCCCTAGTCCTAAGTGTTTGAGCGTAGGCCCTGATCGAACTGTAAGAAAAATGATAACATCCCTGCGTTCCGAGGAGGGCCCGAGGGAGACTAGAAGTACAGCAACTGAGGGATCGAATGGGTCATCGATAGCGGAGCACTCATCTCAAGGGGTAACCTTGTTGTCATGGAACGTTGCAGGACTCAACTCAAAGTTTGTATCTCCCGAATGGCATGATTTCATTGAGGGTCACGACATCTCCCTATTCCAAGAAACCTGGTTGGTGGCTCCCCTTCACTGTTTAGGTTACTTAAATGATTATGTTCCGGCCATAAGAGGTACAAGGGGCCATCCGTCAGGGGGACTGACAATTTGAGTCAGACAAGAATTAGGCTATGATATTCAGGTACTTGAGACCCAAAGCAACAATATAATTGCCATAAGATTGAATATGGGTCCCCATGGGAACATAGAGATTTATAATGATTATGTTACAGGAGTTAGAGGGAAGAAGTCAGGAGTTTTAGCGGCTCTTGACGATCTTCTGGATCATTATTCGGGGGAATCCGGTGTTTTATTAGCGGTGATTTTAATTCGCTGTTTGAGCCCCTAGCTAATGATGAACAATACCTCATGGAAAAGGAAGATGCCCAGTGGGGTATTCCAAAGTTGGAGCATGCACCCATAAAACAATGGACAGATGTGGTTATCCAAATTAATTCTATTTGCTTGGAGAAAGGTTTAAGGGCGGCAAACGGTAGCTCCGTTTCTGACAGAGGTGGGGCAAATACATTTGATAACGGATCTTGAGCTAGTCGATTGACTTCCTACTAATTAGTCTAAATCTATGGCATCTGATGGACGACATGACAGTGAGGGGCAGGTTAGAGAGCAATCATAACCCATTGTGCGCCTCGTTTAGGCTATCACGACAGAAGGCACAAACACCAATAGGCGGTGAAGTGCAAGCCCTTGACGTTGTCCCCACCAATGACATAAGACGCTTAAAATGGGTGAAGATATTAGAGAAGCCCGAACTCATATCTAATATCATCAAGGATATTGATGATGCTATAGCCGAGATAGAGGCTTGCACAGGTAAACCCGAGGTCCTCGAGGCTACCATCTCCACTCATAAGTTATTCTTTGCTCTCCTGCACACATATTTCATCAAACAGGGGTAAGCCGCTAAGTAATCAAAGTTTGAAAGCTAGTCATTGGTTTAATAAGGCATGTAGAATGGCGCATGCATGGCTAGCACAAGCAATTAGAGTAGGTGATCCTGCTGCTGTCCGATCAGCTAGGCAAAAATATAGGAGCTCTCAGAAAAAGGCAAAGAGAGATTGGGACGAGGAGAGATGGCAAGATCTTAAGGAGGCATGTGCCACAGGTAACACCAAGCACCTCTAGAACATCATAAAATGGAACTGAGGTGGCCAGCTGCAGCAGCCAAAAAATCATGTGACCCAGGAGGACTGGGTCAAACATTTCAAACCCCAATATGCTCGTAATGTAGCAGAGCCATATCAAGAAGAGCCGAGCTACTTATTCTATCAAGGAAGAGCTTTTTGCAGGGCTGATGTTGAAGTAGCACTTAGATCAGTAACGGGGGGTAGAGCCCCAGGTCCCGATGGCATTCCGGCGGACATATTTTTGCATGATATCGCCAAATGGAGCCAATATATCCTCCTGTTGGCCAATGTGGATGCCAGTGGTGCGCCTGTGCCCGAATCCTGGAAAGGGGCCGAAATTATCCCTGTGTATAAAAAGGGGGATAAATCCCAATCAGGTAACTACAGACCTATTAGCTTATTAGATTATTTACAGAAGGTAATGGGGCGACTTGTTCTCAACAAGTTGCAAGACTGGATAGATGAGAATGGTATCTTATCCCCTCTACAGGTTGGCTTTCGGGCATATACCAGCACCATCGACCAGGTGTTTCGGTTTAACCTGATTTATTGGAAGACGGTGGTCCTGGGCAAGGGCAGCCTGTATGCTGCTTTTGTTGACCTTAAGTCAGCTTTCGATCTGGTCCCCCGTGCCAAACTCTGGGCGGTCCTGCAAAATATGGGGATGCCACTTGAACTATTAAGTCTTATTGTGAGACTTCATGAGGATAATTAAGCTAAAATCCGCTGGCGCTCACAAGGAAAAGTTACTAGTCCCTTCCCTGTCGAGAGAGGTGTTAGACAGGGCTGCGTCATGGCACCTACGTTGTTTTCCTTGTTCATCAACGGTATTGTGAATTGTATGGAACCTATTGCAACTGTTGCCCCAACAATAGCGGGCGAAAAAATCACTATTTTAATGTTTGCAGATGATACATTAATTATCTCAAAAACCCAGAGTGGGCTCCAACGAGCCCTCGTGATATTCGAGGAGTTTTGTTGTACAAGGGGCTTGGAAGTTAATGTATCTAAAACGAAAAGCATGGCTTTTAACCCACACGATCATTCAAAGGAGGCTTCCTAATGAACAATCGTCCCCTAGATCAAGTCAAAGCTTTTACCTATTTGGGGGTTAACATACAGAACGATTTTAAATGGAACCATCAGATTGACTTGGCAACCCTAAAGAATCAGCAATTAGCAGGAGTGCTCCAACTTAAGTATAACACCTCACTCATGAAACCAATCCGACCAGTACTCCAAATATATAACATGAAGGTGGTTAGCTCAGCATTGTACGGGGCAGAACTCTGGGGCTGCGAGAACCTGTCAAAGCTCACTGGAGCCGGAAATAGGTTCCTACGCAAGATTACGATTCTTCCACAAAGTACCCCTGTGTGCCCCCTACTCTACGATCTTGGAAGAAAACCACTGGCAGATATAGCCAAATTACGGCCCCTACTATACTGGCGGAGAATTTGGAGTACACCTGAATTAGCATTGTATGCTGCAGGCCTTACAGACATCCTAAAGACTGATAATTTCCATCTAAGTAAATGGCTATGGGAGGTTAGAGACACCCTAGCATCCATGGGTATGTCAGCACTCTGGGATGATCCAACAGGTTCCCTATTCCCCCCAAAAGAGATCCTAAAGGAAAAGTATTGGGAAATGGTAGTACATAACACATGCAGAAGCAATGAGACATCCTCATGAACCGGTGGCTTTTTGGAAGTCAAAATAACTCCCAGGGTAGAAAAATACTTGGATTTAATCACAAAGTCGCATGACCGGAAATTATTCTTTCAGTTCAGGGTGGGTTCACTACCAACCAGAGCGTTTACCGCTAGATGGGCACAAGGAAGTGATACCACCTGCCCGGCCTGCCAGGCCAAAGAGGAAACACTTGCCCATCTTTTGTTTGTATGCCTCGCCTATGCTGCCCCTCGACGTGCTTGGCTGGGCCCAATTTGTAAACTATTAGGCACCAGAGGAGCAATGAAGCATTAAGAATTTTACGCTCCGACACGTCTTCTACTATTGTTGTTGCAGTAGCAACATTTTTGGGGTGGTCATGGGCTATAAAATCAAGCTCACTTGCAATATAATAAGGGAGTGTTTATAATTGCTCATTTGCACATGTACAAAGAAAGAAAGTTAATGATTTTCTTTGTGAGGTAGACAGCAGTCTTAGCTATTTGATGGATTTCTTTTTTTTTATAATGAATATAAGACAAGGTTGTGCTTTTTAAAAAAGGTTTTAAACTGTTTTAACCCCTTCAGCACGGCGCGGATTTCCGCGCCACGCTGAAGGTTCTGTGCGCGGGCGGGGCCATGACGGAACGGTTCCGTCATGCGCACAGCGCAACCGACGTGCATGACGGAACCGTTCCGTCATGCGCGTCGAAGGGGTTAATGTTATTAGCTATTTTAACATATACTGATCAAACAGGCTTTTGAACCAGATTTTTAAATCACATATATTCTGTGTTTTGTGATACGTTTTGTATTGACGCTTTTATGACTAATATGTCGAATAAAGCTTGTTTGGATTGGATTAGAAAAGTTGGACATGCACTTTTAAGTTTTACATGTCCTAGTAGTGAAAAACGAACAAGTTGTTTTTCACTACTGTGAGGCCTACTTCTCTTATAGGATGACATTGGGTTATCTTATTACATTTGATAAGTGATAACATTTGCTTGGGAGCATGTAGAAATATCATCTTTGGTGTCTAAGAAATTATAATTTTAATTCCTCTTTAATGGTAAAGTCGGATTTTAAGTCGCAATTCTGTAAATGCCACTTTTAGAAAGTTGACATTTCCTGTCCTAACAATTTGGTGTCTGCAGTCTGTTTCCTGAGTCACATGACTAGGTTTAGTTGGCATTTTTGCATTCCTCACAGACAGCCACACAATAGAGAGCCTGGGTGTTGGCAGGAGGGTCTATCCAAGGTAGGATGGGGCGAAGCTGTGCACAGCACCACTTGCACTTCAAAAGACCCTGCTCAGCTCACACACGTCAGGATCCTTCGATCCTGCCACCGGGTGACACTACTTGAAGACCTTCTGTGAGCCTATTACAATGGTGCACACTAGTTTGGAACTTGTGCTGCACTTAAGTGTTCATTCAAAGACTCTTCAAACCCTCTTGAAAATCAGATTCGCTCCAGATTCTATTACAGGGTTTACTTATCAACAACTAATGCATTATGATACTTGCATGCTTTACTCGACCATGAGCGCTGGAAAGGAGACTTTAGAATGAATCTAATTATACTTGGAACTCTGGATTACCACCTTCAGTATGCCCATGTGCCCCCTTGCATGAATTCCTTTTGAATTATGAAACAAGCTCCAATCCACGTGCACTCCGTTTTTTCATTCTGCCCACTGGTTGATTCCTCGAACCTCTGTGCAATCCTTCGGGCAGAGAGCTGGCAGAGGGACTTTGACTGCTTTCATATGCAGTGTGCTGTAGCCAGCTCACACCTGTTCTGAATTCAATCTTCCTGTGTGGCTGTGAGCTGGGAGGAAGGATTTATACCTGGCTTGTGGATCCAGAATTCACACTTTAACTGCTGTTACAGGGAGCTCCTACTTTCTTCCCCACTTGCCTGCACTGCTAAATCATTGAAACCTTGAAAGGAGTTCCTGATTCCTGATACTGCTTTTTTCAATGTCCTGCTTTCCTCTGGCTGCCCCGAGCAGCATGGTGCATTATGTGTTTTCTTTACTTCATAAACTCACCTTTCTTTCTGCCTATCTTTTCTAAATTGATATTCTGTTTTCTGTGTTTTATCTGTTGCGCTACTTACCACATATTAGCTGAGTTGGCAGAGCTTCCTTTTGTTTCTTGTTCTGATTTACTGGTCTGTCCTGGTTCTGTATTCCTGTGCTTTTTCCATGTACCAGCAGGGCATTACTTGCTCCAGTGCCTGTTGGATATGCTCCAGTGCCTGTTGGATATGGCATGCTCTTGAATCCTGTATTCTTGTTCCTGATTTCTGAAGCCCTGTTCGTAACTCCTTGTTTTGGGTTTCTCCCTGTCTCCTTGCTGCCTTCTCTGTCCTATATAATCTGGTTATTCTTTCCACTGTGGGTTTCTGTTCCATTCCACATTTGGTCCACTGTTTGTAGGTCCACATATGTTTACAGTGTGGCCTCTGGCTTGGTCTCCATTCTGATCAGGTAAGAGAAAGACTTCTGTTGTTGCGCCCAGGTCCTTTGGAGTCTTTCCAGTCTCAGAGTTGTTGTCAGTCCCAGTCCACCTTACACTGAGTACAACAGTCTTTATAACAGAAGGCCCAACTCTGACTTCGCTGTAGGACTGTTGTTAAGAGCTACTGGTGTCAGCCCAAAGTGCTTTCCCTCAGCTACCTAGAGATTTTTTATTAGTGTACCAGTACATCCCTTACTGTGATCAAAACTTTTTCTTGTTTCTCTCCTTTCCTGTGTAGATATGTGATCTCATTCTTTGAATAGCCTAGTATTTACCTTGCCCTGCCACCTTGCTAAGTGTTACCTCTGGAATCACCCGTCCCTGACTCCACTCTCTGACACAAAAAAAGCTTCATACCAGCCTATTGTGCCTGCAGACAGACTAGGACCAGGGCAGGGAGGCAGGAAAGTCCAGGCCCTTCTGCGCGAGGAAAACTCGGGAGGTTTGTTCCACTTCAAAGAGGGCATCAGGTATAAAAATGGGACACTTAGATCCACTATTTTGTACACACCTAGACCTGTGGATACTACAGAAGGAGGATTGGCCTTTTGACAGAGGAATGCCCTGCTGCTTGAGGCCTGCTCTGCTGTCTGATAAGAAAGACTGGATCTGCATCCCAGGCTGGAATGACTCTAAGTGTGAGCTGATGGAACTCCAGTTCTGAGCTACAGGGACACAAAAAGCTCCAGAGGTCTCTGCAACTGCCCAACTGGCCTGCTGCACTGGATGTTTCTGGACCTGCAACTGAACCTGCCTGAGCACTGCTTGCCTCTGCTGGAGTGAGTTCCTGATCCCCAAGAGGTGCCTCCTAGGTCCTGGACCCTTGCTGTAGCATCAGTTGTGCTCCTTATAAAAGAAGAGGAGAAATTTTGAGGTTTTTGTCTCTTTCCTTGTGCGAACGAGCCAGATCATGGCTAGATCTTACACCTGTGCTGACCATCAATGCTATAGAGACCGCCATTGATGACTGGCAATATGAGATCTGCACTTCGTAGTACAGCATCGAGAACTCGCCATGACTGCCAACGCAAAGCTCTAGCCTGGACAGTCTGCAACACCTGACAGGATCTTCATGCTACAGCAATGAGTATCCTCCCCGCTCTGCCTGCTCTTTGAGCTACAGCAACGACCATCCATAAAGTTCTCTCTGCTCCTCGCGGCCTCCTCTGCCACAAACTGTACTCTTCGCGCTGTGCTTTAGAAGATAACTTTTTCAGTGGAGCTATCCTGGTTTGTGTATCCGGCTAACGCTCTATCGCAAGTGACGCTTTGTGCTTTTAGGGCCTATACTTACTCTAAGGTGCCGATCACGATCCGGTAAAAAATTCCCCCGTGCGACTCGTATCGGGTCTTTTTACCGTACGAATCGTACAAATGCCGTACGAACTGGCAATCACGATTCGCATGGTAAAAAGTCCATACGAACCGCACTGGGAATCATTCCCCACACGTCCTCGGGTCGGAAAATGTGTCCGACACGTCCTCGGACGATTTACCTTACAAACGTGAAAAGCCAAGTCCGACCGAGGAATCACGATCCATCCCGTGCGTCCGAGGTTACAACCGTATGGAAAAAACACCGTCCGCACCGAACTCCTACAGCAACCATGGAGACATGTGCCCGCATACGCGCCCAACACTCCCCCCAGCCCCCGTACGTCCGACACGTACCCCCCGTATATGTATACCCCCACCCGTCTATGTACACCCCAGTACGTTCCAGTCGTACCCCCACCCCAGTACGTGTCGTACCACCGTCAATGTACACCCCCCCACCCCTGTACGTGTCGTACCACCGTCTATGTACACCCCAGTACGTTCCAGTCGTACCCCCACCCCAGTACGTGTCGTACCACCGTGAACCTACACCCCAGTACGTTCGAGCCACACCCCCACCCCAGTACGTGTCATACCCCCCGTGTACCTACACCCCAGTACGTTCCAGTCGTACCCCCACCCCAGTACGTGTCGTACCACCGTGAACCTACACCCCAGTACGTTCGAGCCCCACCCCCACCCCAGTACGTGTCATAGCCCCGTCTACCCACACCCCAGTACGTTCCAGTCGTACCCCCACCCCAGTACGTGTCGTACCACCGTCAATGTACACCCCCCCACCCCTGTACGTGTCGTACCACCGTCTATGTACACCCCAGTACGTTCCAGTCGTACCCCCACCCCAGTACGTGTCGTACCACCGTGTACCTACACCCCAGTACGTTCGAGCCACACCCCCACCCCAGTACGTGTCATACCCCCCGTGTACCTACACCCCAGTACGTTCCAGTCGTACCCCCACCCCAGTACGTGTCGTACCCCCCGTGTACCTACACCCCAGTACGTTCGAGCCCCACCCCCACCCCAGTACGTGTCATACCCCCCGTGTACCTACACCCCAGTACGTTCCAGTCGTACCCCCACCCCTGGACGTGTCGTACCACCGTGAACCTACACCCCAGTACGTTTGAGTCGTACCCCCACCCCAGTACGTGTCGTACCACCGTCAATGTACACCCCCCCACCCCAGTACGTGTCGTACCACCGTCCATGTACACCCCAGTACGTTCCAGTCGTACCCCCACCCCAGTACATGTCGTACCACCGTCAATGTACACCCCCCCACCCCAGTACGTGTCGTACCACCGTCAATGTACACCCCCCCACCCCAGTACGTGTCGTACCACCGTCCATGTACACCCCAGTACGTTCCAGTCGTACCCCCACCCCAGTACGTGTCGTACCACCGTCAATGTACACCCCCCCACCCCAGTACGTGTCGTACCACCGTCCATGTACACCCCAGTACGTTCCAGTCGTACCCCCACCCCAGTACGTGTCGTACCACCGTCAATGTACACCCCCCCACCCCAGTACGTGTCGTACCACCGTCCATGTACACCCCAGTACGTTCCAGTCGTACCCCCACCCCAGTACGTGTCGTACCACCGTGAACCTACACCCCAGTACGTTCGAGCCACACCCCCACCCCAGTACGTGTCATACCCCCCGTGTACCTACACCCCAGTACGTTCGAGCCACACCCCCAACCCAGTACGTGTCATACCCCCCGTGTACCTACACCCCAGTACGTTCCAGTCGTACCCCCACCCCAGTACGTGTCGTACCACCGTCAATGTACACCCCCCCACCCCTGTACGTGTCGTACCACCGTCTATGTACACCCCAGTACGTTCCAGTCGTACCCCCACCCCAGTACGTGTCGTACCACCGTGTACCTACACCCCAGTACGTTCGAGCCACACCCCCACCCCAGTACGTGTCATACCCCCCGTGTACCTACACCCCAGTACGTTCCAGTCGTACCCCCACCCCAGTACGTGTCGTACCCCCCGTGTACCTACACCCCAGTACGTTCCAGTCGTACCCCCACCCCTGGACGTGTCGTACCACCGTGAACCTACACCCCAGTACGTTCGAGTCGTACCCCCACCCCAGTACGTGTCGTACCACCGTCAATGTACACCCCCCCACCCCAGTACGTGTCGTACCACCGTCCATGTACACCCCAGTACGTTCCAGTCGTACCCCCACCCCAGTACGTGTCGTACCACCGTCAATGTACACCCCCCCACCCCAGTACGTGTCGTACCACCGTCCATGTACACCCCAGTACGTTCCAGTCGTACCCCCACCCCAGTACGTGTCGTACCACCGTGAACCTACACCCCAGTACGTTCGAGCCACACCCCCACCCCAGTACGTGTCATACCCCCCGTGTACCTACACCCCAGTACGTTCGAGCCACACCCCCACCCCAGTACGTGTCATACCCCCCGTGTACCTACACCCCAGTACGTTCCTGGCGCACCCCCAACACAACCTCCTAAGTACGGAGCGCACCCCATGCCCCAACATCACAACCGCATGTACGAGTCGTACAAAGCCACACACAAGGACATAATCGTACAACCAAATGGCCCATGTACACACCGTACACACGCTCAAAACGCACGTACACAACAAGGACAAAACAAAACAACACAAGAATACACCATTCGAAAGGCACACAGCCACTAAACATGGTCAACAACCACTAAAATAACACAATCACTGACCTGCAACTGTCAAAAACAAACAGAGGCCCAATACACCACCACTCCTTATAACACACCCACCCAAAATTCAAACACTGCCACACCCACCCATGGACCAATAAAAAGGGCCCACACACACAAACCATGAGCCTTTGCAACAGACTCACTGCTGCCAGACACCACAGACACAGACTACAAGCTACACCACACCTTACACTTGCACACCTTCACACGACCACCCTCACAAACACCCTCTCATCACATTCACACACACACACAACCATCCACACCCCCCCCAACATCCACACACCCCCCACACCCACACCATCCCCACCCACACCCCTCACCATGCCCACTACCAAGAATCCAAAGTTCAGTCACCGAGAGTTGGAGGTCCTTGTTGATCAAATCCTCAGAGTTGAGCCACAGATCTTTGGAACATTGGTCAGAAGCACCAGCCAGGCAGCCAAAACAGCCATGTGGCAGACCATCGTCGATGCTGTGAATGCCGTTGCGGACACCAGGAGGACCAAGCAGGATTGCCAGAACAGGTGGTACGATCTGCGGAGGAGGGTCAGAGCCAAGAGGCAGGAGGAACACGACCAGGCCAACGCCACCGGAGGAGGGCCCTCCCGCAGACCCGTACAGTACCATCCCTGGGAGGAGAGGGTGATGGCCATACTGCCGGTGGAGGCAGTTGAAGGAGTAGAAGGACTCCGAGACCCGGGTGAGTACACAAACAACGCACCTCACATGGGGGGAACTGCAACCACAACCAAAATTACTAACAGGCACGCAACCACCACAAGCCATAGCATGACTCAACCACACTCCATGAGCAGGCACATGCCACTGCTGCCACCATGCCCCATGCACCCAGCTGGACAATGTCAAGTCACAGGCCACAGAAGACAACAACACATGACACGGTAACCCGGATGGCGGGAGGCTGGGCACCAAAAATCACATAGTGCGACTCCAAAGCAGACAACAATGCCCTCTGCCCATATGGCCTAGGTCACAGCCAGACAAACACTGTGTCCCAACACAGGAATGACTTGCCAGCAAATGGCGGACGCCTTGCATCAACACATGGGGGTGAAGGCACTGTTTTGCACATGACAGCAGCTAATGAACAGCCAACATTGTGAAAGAGTGGCAGCACACACCACCACAGCAGCAGCGCACAGACACACAGCAGACAAAATGGGTGCCTGGAGATCAGAAACAAACTCACATCAACAGGCCAAGGGCCACTCAAAGATCTGCCAACAGTGTGTGCCCAGGAAGCTGGGCCAAGGTGACAGAGGGTGACACACGGAGGGAGGGAGAGGGGGACAGAGAGGGAGGGAGAGGGGGACAGAGGGAGGGAGAGGGGGACAGAGATGGAGGGAGAGGGGGACAGAGAGGGAGGGAGAGGGGGACAGAGAGGGAGGGAGACGGACAGAGGGAGGAGGCTGACACACGGAGGGAGGGAGAGGGGGACAGAGAGGGAGGGAGAGGGGGACAGAGAGGGAGGGAGAGGGGGATAGAGAGGTAGGGAGAGGGGGACACAGAGGGAGGGAGAGGGGGACTGAGAGGGAGGGAGAGGGGGACAGAGATGGAGGGAGAGGGGGACAGAGAGGGAGGGAGAGGGGGACAGAGAGGGAGGGAGACGGACAGAGGGAGGAGGCTGACACACAGAGGGAGGGAGAGGGGGACAGAGAGGGAGGGAGAGGGGGACAGAGAAGGAGGGAGACACAGGGAGAGCAAATCAGTCCTTTGGTGTGTGGGAATGTCTGCTCGTCAGCAGGTGGACTGCGTGCATGTAGACAAGGGTGGCCAGTGCCAGAACCCCCCCTCTTCATCATGGCAAAACGCAGGGCCATGTCACAACCTGTACACGAGCACAAGGACAGCCACCTGCATCATATAAGTGTGTGGATCCACTCCATGTGCACATGTACAGTGCTACAAGGAAGGCGCAAATGCATGGCTCGCCACACATGCACACTCCACTGCTGACTGCAGTCACACTTGACGCAGCAAGTAAGACTGTGCCACACATAGTTAAAGGGGCCAAATTGGTGCCCAAGGGACACACCCATGCACAAGTGCACTGTGAGTGGAATGCAAGACAGATCCTAATTCCAAGAGGAAATGTGCCAACTTTGTAACGGATGAAACATGGATGTTGCATGGATCAAAATTAACATTTTCTCTCTCACACACAGGTCAACGTCGTGCTGCACCCCCCAACACTGGGGGGGAACACTCACAGGACCCGGATCTGCAGGAGACCGATCCCACCGGCAGCGACCACTCTCACCACTCTGCGGACGACCCCGACCGACCTGGCCCCTCTGGTGTCCAACCACCTGCAGCACCTGCGTCAGGTACAACCGTGCCAACCACCACCCCCACTCCTGCCACATCCCAGGAGACACCCAGGATCCCTGCCCCAACACCACAATGCAGCCAGGCTCGCCAGGAGGGACACGGTGTCCCGGGCACCCAGGAGGAGGCAGGCGACAACGCCAATGCCACCCCTCAGGGGTCCCGGAGACCCGATGTTCCCACAAGTGCAGGCCAGACGCAAGTGGGCAGGGGTGGTGGGAGTGGAGGACGGCGGAGGCGCGAGCCTGACCAGTTGGCTGGGGATCCGGTATTTTCCCATGTCCGTAACATCCTGGACTCATACCGGCAGGACACCACGGGCATGGCCCAGGTTGTGTCCGTCCTCGAGGGGATCAAGGTCCAGCAGGCCCAGCAACATGCGGAGCTAATAGCCTGTCTACAGGTACACCAACGGAGGAAGGAGGACAGACAGGCTGAGCAAGTGACGGCGTCCCAGGGGATTCACGCTGAACTCCGTCGGATGGCCGACACCATGGCCGACCCTCCCTGTGCCAGAAGGCGGAGAACATCACCACCCACAGGGAGGGATCATGAGGAGGAGGAGGAAACATCCGACGGAGCATCCCAGACGTCGTCACGGCCTGCTGCTGAGGTTCCCCGCAGGAAGCCGGGTCGTCCACGGAAAGGACCGTGAGGGTGGCTGCTACATCACCATCTCCCAGGACACCTGGCCTGGCACCTGGCCCACTGGAGCAACAGCATCACAGCATCAAGAGACATTCTCTGCCACATGGCCCTGCTGGTCACTGGCTGACCAATGTTGACAAAGACTGTGGCATGGACTCTGAGGATTTCCAATGGCAAGGACACCAACTCCCCTACTGAACTTTGGATTCCCTAATCCCGGAAAGCCCCTCACTTTGTCCCCCCCCCCCCAATAATAAATCACACTATTAAGAGTAGATGCCTGCTGGTAGCATTATTACCTAACATGTGTCTTGTACAGTCTAAACATGCCTGAGTCATCTGTTCACTTCAACCATCCACACCCTGGGGCCTGAGTCTGGCACAGGACACATGGGTCACAGTTTATTAGGCAAGACAGACATGGAGCACCATACACACCCGTGATGGTCAGAACCAGCTGAGGGGGTGGCCGAACAACCGTGCTGACAGACACATTGAGTACAGCAACAGTCATGCGCAGAGGTCAGGGATCCTGGCCCGTGTCCTGGGGGGCACCCAGGTATGTGTAGACAGGTGGCAGAACCATGTCCTGCAAGCTTGAGTCCGGTGGATGCAGAGAATGGGGTCATGGACAACGTTGGATGCATGGGGATGGCACATGTCACAATACCCACACAGTCATGGACATCATGCCCAATACACAGTCTCAGCACACACACACAGCTTGCATCTTGCCACTCGACACATTGACACAGAGCCACAATCAGGGAATACCATGCCAGACATGCAGGATGCACCGTGCCAACACACCAGCATTGACTGAGAAGAGGCACCTTGGAGGCATAGGGACACCTTTATTAGTCATGTTTTTGGGATTGCAGAGGCAACTTGAAGTACACATGAACACATCATGTGGAGTAACATGTGGCTCCAACACTGGCACCCCCCTTCTGCAGCACAAATGCGTGATAGCCATGGAACTGGCACACAAGCGTCGGCTAACAGCTAAACACCCACAGCTGATCACGGAGAGCCTGCCATACACCATACATCCGCTGATGTGGAAGTCCCACGCCATGTCAAGACAATGTTAACCGTATGTGTCCGAGGGCAGTGTCACACACATTGATGCCATCATCACAATCCACTATCCCATCACTGATGACTGACAACCAGGCAGCCCATCTATTCAGGTGTACCCAGCTGCATGTCGTGTCCCATGGGGATGCCACATGTCTGCAGAGGAACCAAACCCCGACCGGGGCAGTGTGCACACATCGTGAACAACTGCCACACCCAATACACCCCAGATGCATCCCTTACCCCATGGAGACTTCCAAACGTGTCCGTGCCTGTAACGCTGAGTCAGCCCACGATGTCATGTCCATGAGGAATAGCAGTGCCACAACAATGCAACCAGCAAACGGCATGCGCAGGTACCTGGGGAAGAGAGACACACAAGAAGTCAGCCACAAAAAGCACAGCCACTTGCATGTGCAGTTACTCGACACATGTATGGATGACAACATGCTAGGTCACAATTATGACTGGGGAAATACTACCATCACTGCCACCATCACTCCAGTGACACACCCACACACACCTCTGACCCACGTGCCATACATGCAGGTGGAGACACACATCACAACGCATGCCACACGGGGACCAATGCGTGCACACTCAGACCCTGGTACTCACCACTAAGCAAAGAAGTCGCGTATGAGCCGAGTCCGGATGTCCTCTTGCGGCTCCACATCCTCCACATCACTAGCCCCATTGCCAAGCCCTTCGTCCTCCACGGGTGGATGGTCCTCGTCATGTTGATTCAGGATGAGTGGCACAGCTCTTTCAACTGCCATGTTGTGCAGCATGCAGCAGACCATGAAGATCTTGCAGACCTTCGCCGGGGCATAAGGGAGTGCACCGCCGGTCTTGTGGAGGCACCGGAATCGGCTCTTCAGCATGCCAAACGTCCTCTCTATCACTCGCCTTGTCCGGCCATGGGCGGTGTTATAGCGGAGCTGGGCCGGCGTGATGGGGTTGCGGAGAGGTGTCAGCAGCCAAGGCATGTTGGGATAGCCAGCGTCCCCTACATGGGAAGCACATGGACATCGTTAGAACTGGTGTAGCGGTCGTGCTGGTCGGCTATACAGAATACAGGACAGACAGACTGTACCCACCAACAACACATGCCCGTTCGTTGCGCAGCTGCATCATCATATCAGGCATCCCGCTACGCCTCATGATGTAGGCATCGTGTGCTGATCCTGGGAAACGAGCACAGACATGTGAAATCACCATATTGGACAGACACACCACAAGGGCATTGATGGAGTGGTAGTGCTTCTGATTGCGGTACGCCACCTCCCGTGCGTGTGGTGGTACCAAACCTACATGTGTCCCATCTATGGACCCAATGACATGGGGCATCCCTCCCAGGGCATAGAATCCACACTTGACCTCAGTCATCTGTTCAGGGGTTGGGAACTTGATGAAGTCATCCAGGTGAATCAACATGGCCTCCAAGAAATCATGCAGCACACCGCTGAACATGCTCTGGGACATGCCACCAACATGAGCTATGGTATTTTGGAAGGTACCCGTGGCCAGAAAATGTAGGGCAGCCATTACCTTCAGCTGGGGTGTCAGTGCCGTAGGATACCTGTGCTGCGGTTGCAGGTGTGGTGCCAGTCTCGCCGTCAGCTCCAGAATCAACGGTTGGGTGAAGCGGTAGAGCCGGATCCTGTCATTCTCCTGCATGGTAGCCAAGTCTGGAATTCTTCGGGCAACAGGAGGCGCTCTGCAGTAATTTGGAAGTGACAAGGAAGAGTGAGTGCACTACGAGAACAACTCATGTCTACTGAGCACATGTAAATCTGGCAATACACACATGCCACATAGGGAGTCAGGCATGTGCCACATGCCCAGGACACGTATGGATGCAAGGTGACACTCCTTCCAAGACCCAGCTACACACGGTGATTGAGAACCTCCCCATGCCACGCCATGGAAATAGCTGTGTCCCAGTGCAAGTGCACTGCCCGACGCAAGACAGGAGTGACATACACCCACACATCAGCAGAAGTGTGATGCCGATTGCAGAGACTGGTAGCGGAACACTGGAGCCACAGGTCACATGACATTACACTAGTCCAGCCCACACACCTTGCCATGAAGGTGCACATGTCATGACTCACCACACATTCCTTGTGAGTTTGCTGACATGGCCTTGTCACGCTACTCCGTGTCCCATGCATACATGTGCACCTCACATCCGATAACACATGTGGCATGGTGTTGGGAACAGTGTGCAATGACAATCTACACACAGCCACATGTTGGTTGCTGCAACGGCTGCAGCTTTTGAGGGTGCTACAACATCAACCTGATGTAAATCCCGGACACATATATGACATAGTCACATTGTGCACTGTGGGTAGTGACAAGTCATGTGTCATGACCCCTGTACCGGGCATCATGGGACACTTCCGTGTGTTGGTGTCCGTGCCATGCCAGTGACGCTCACCCCAAGTGCGCAGTCCCACATGCACACATGTCAAAGGAGTCAAGGGCATGCCTGGCACACATTGCACCCTCACACAGTACACATGTACACATCTCATCATACATCTGGTGCCTTCTCCACTCAGGAGGCATGTTCCACATCACAGCCTGTGACACCTGTGCCCCACACATGTAGTAATGCACAGACGATGCCTTGATGTCCATTCCTGGACAAGTATGTCCATCCAGGGACAAGTATGTCCGCCCTATTCCTACATGTGTGTCGCCTATCACCACAGTGATGTGTAAAAACCGCCGTACTGCTGCTGAGAGGGCCTGTGCATGTTCCCAAATCACTGTGGGAGTGCTGCCGTATGTGTACCCATGCAAAAATAACAATTGATGGACAGAATGCAGAACAATGTCATACATTCACCCCAGTGGAATCAGGCTATCCTGGCTGATGAGGGCTGAAAGCCCGAAACCGGTCCTAGGATGCTTGTTTCCAGTCCAGGGAGGACCTGGCTTGGCAGTTCGGGCTGGACTGTTCCCATGGGGCACAGGGTCAAGACTGATTTGCATATGGCTGGGTTCAAACTGGAATGGCATGGTGAGCAAAAAAACGATGGATTTAGGCCCAGATCTCTGTACTGGGGCGAATGTATGACATTGTTCTGCATTCTGTCCATCAATTGTTATTTTTGCATTTGTCACCCCGAGTGGGAAGGGTATGCTCAGACGTGAGTCCCTTGCTCTCCATGCCACTGGAATCAGGCTATCCTGGCTGATGAGGGCTGAAAGCCCGAAACCGGTCCTAGGATGCTTGTTTCCAGTCCAGGGAGGACCTGGCTTGGCAGTTCGGGCTGGACTGTTCCCATGGGGCACAGGGTCAAGACTGATTTGCATATGGCTGGGTTCAAACTGGAATGGCATGGTGAGCAAAAAAACGATGGATTTAGGCCCAGATCTCTGTACTGGGGTGAATGTATGACATTGTTCTGCATTCTGTCCATCAATTGTTATTTTTGCATTTGTCACCCCGAGTGGGAAGGGTATGCTCAGACGTGAGTCCCTTGCTCTCCATGCCACTGGAATCAGGCTATCCTGGCTGATGAGGGCTGAAAGCCCGAAACCGGTCCTAGGATGCTTGTTTCCAGTCCAGGGAGGACCTGGCTTGGCAGTTCGGGCTGGACTGTTCCCATGGGGCACAGGGTCAAGACTGATTTGCATATGGCTGGGTTCAAACTGGAATGGCATGGTGAGCAAAAAAACGATGGATTTAGGCCCAGATCTCTGTACTGGGGTGAATGTATGACATTGTTCTGCATTCTGTCCATCAATTGTTATTTTTGCATTTGTCACCCCGAGTGGGAAGGGTATGCTCAGACGTGAGTCCCTTGCTCTCCATGCCACTGGAATCAGGCTATCCTGGCTGATGAGGGCTGAAAGCCCGAAACCGGTCCTAGGATGCTTGTTTCCAGTCCAGGGAGGACCTGGCTTGGCAGTTCGGGCTGGACTGTTCCCATGGGGCACAGGGTCAAGACTGATTTGCATATGGCTGGGTTCAAACTGGAATGGCATGGTGAGCAAAAAAACGATGGATTTAGGCCCAGATCTCTGTACTGGGGTGAATGTATGACATTGTTCTGCATTCTGTCCATCAATTGTTATTTTTGCATTTGTCACCCCGAGTGGGAAGGGTATGCTCAGACGTGAGTCCCTTGCTCTCCATGCCACTGGAATCAGGCTATCCTGGCTGATGAGGGCTGAAAGCCCGAAACCGGTCCTAGGATGCTTGTTTCCAGTCCAGGGAGGACCTGGCTTGGCAGTTCGGGCTGGACTGTTCCCATGGGGCACAGGGTCAAGACTGATTTGCATATGGCTGGGTTCAAACTGGAATGGCATGGTGAGCAAAAAAACGATGGATTTAGGCCCAGATCTCTGTACTGGGGTGAATGTATGACATTGTTCTGCATTCTGTCCATCAATTGTTATTTTTGCATTTGTCACCCCGAGTGGGAAGGGTATGCTCAGACGTGAGTCCCTTGCTCTCCATGCCACTGGAATCAGGCTATCCTGGCTGATGAGGGCTGAAAGCCCGAAACCGGTCCTAGGATGCTTGTTTCCAGTCCAGGGAGGACCTGGCTTGGCAGTTCGGGCTGGACTGTTCCCATGGGGCACAGGGTCAAGACTGATTTGCATATGGCTGGGTTCAAACTGGAATGGCATGGTGAGCAAAAAAACGATGGATTTAGGCCCAGATCTCTGTACTGGGGTGAATGTATGACATTGTTCTGCATTCTGTCCATCAATTGTTATTTTTGCATTTGTCACCCCGAGTGGGAAGGGTATGCTCAGACGTGAGTCCCTTGCTCTCCATGCCACTGGAATCAGGCTATCCTGGCTGATGAGGGCTGAAAGCCCGAAACCGGTCCTAGGATGCTTGTTTCCAGTCCAGGGAGGACCTGGCTTGGCAGTTCGGGCTGGACTGTTCCCATGGGGCACAGGGTCAAGACTGATTTGCATATGGCTGGGTTCAAACTGGAATGGCATGGTGAGCAAAAAAACGATGGATTTAGGCCCAGATCTCTGTACTGGGGTGAATGTATGACATTGTTCTGCATTCTGTCCATCAATTGTTATTTTTGCGTATGTGTACCCATCGTGATGGCGAGCGTACAGGCATTTGTACGGTCCGTAGCACTACGGGTACGCATACGTGTGCAGACCCATAGTGATAGTGAGCGTAGATGCGTGTGTACGTTCCGTACCACTACGGGTACGCATACGCGTGCAGACCCATAGTGATAGTGAGCGTAGATGCGTGTGTACGGCCCTATCACTATGGGTCTGCACGCGTATGCGTACCCGTAGTGGTACGGACCGTACACACGCATGTACGCTCACTATCACTATGGGTCTGCACGCGTATGCGTACCCGTAGTGGTACGGACCGTACACACGCATGTACGCTCACTATCACTATGGGTCTGCACGCGTATGCGTACTCCTAGTGATAGTGAGCGTACATGCGAGTGTACGGTCCATACCACTACGGGTACGCATACGCGTGCAGACCCATAGTGATGGAGAGCGTAGGCATGCATGTACGGGCCGTTGCCATGCATTTGGGGTGCCCTAGGGCCCCGAAACGCACCGTACCTGTGTGTGATGCTCCAAATTACATAGGGGACAAGTATTAAGGCCTACATGCATGCTGGTTGTCATGGAGACCAAGTTCAAAATTCGAAATTGTTCTGGAAGGTGCACAGCAGAAGTCAGTTGGAATTCTTCTACTTTGTTGCAATGTGTTTGTGGGGCTGACATCATGCAGGAGAATGAAACCGATAGAGAACCCACAGACTGCTAGGTTTGAAGGGATTGGTGGAAACATAGGATGCAAATGTGAGTGACCAATCACTCTGTACTCCTGTGCATGAGACTGGGCAGAAGGGCACATATAAGGCAGCCAGGTCCCATGAGGGAGCACTTGCCTGCACATCTTTGCATTCGTCGACCCAGCTGCTGCTACTGATTCCCTGGAACCATGTCAAGGGCTGTGGAGAGGACACAGCAATTCACCCTGGAGGAGAACATGGCTCTGCTGGATGTGATCCTCCCACAGTACTCCATGCTGTATGGGCGACCAGGGTATCAGGTGAGTGCATAGGCCACTGCCACAGACTGTGACTTCTGCCATTGCGTCCAGGTGTAACACACATGCCATGTACTGTCGGGGGGTCCCAGGGGGGGGGTGCCTGATGTCTCCCAGCAGTGCCCTGAGACAGGAGGGGTGGGGGCCTATCACTCACAGCAGTGCCCTGAGACAGGAGGGGTGGGGGCCTATCACTCCCAGCAGTGCCCTGAGACAGGAGGGGTGGGGGCCTATCACTCACAGCAGTGCCCTGAGACAGGAGGGGTGGGGGCCTATCACTCACAGCAGTGCCCTGAGACAGGAGGGGTGGGGGCCTATCACTCCCAGCAGTGCCCTGAGACAGGAGGGGTGGGGGCCTATCACTCCCAGCAGTGCCCTGAGACAGGAGGGGTGGGGGCCTATCACTCACAGCAGTGCCCTGAGACAGGAGGGGTGGGGGCCTATCACTCACAGCAGTGCCCTGAGACAGGAGGGGTGGGGGCCTATCACTCCCAGCAGTGCCCTGAGACTGGAGGGGTGGGGGCCTATCACTCCCAGCAGTGCCCTGAGACAGGAGGGGTGGGGGCCTATCACTCACAGCAGTGCCCTGAGACAGGAGGGGTGGGGGCCTATCACTCCCAGCAGTGCCCTGAGACAGGAGGGGTGGGGGCCTATCACTCCCAGCAGTGCCCTGAGACAGGAGGGGTGGGGGCCTATCACTCCCAGCAGTGCCCTGAGACAGGAGGGGTGGGGGCCTATCACTCACAGCAGTGCCCTGAGACAGGAGGGGTGGGGGCCTATCACTCACAGCAGTGCCCTGAGACAGGAGGGGTGGGGGCCTATCACTCACAGCAGTGCCCTGAGACAGGAGGGGTGGGTGTGATGCACAGTGTGAGCCTTGATCATTGATTGTGACATTGCCATCATTCCACCTGTGTACCCACTGTGGCACGTACTGCTTTTTCCCTCCCCAGAGGATCATGTCCCTATGACAAAGGTGCAATGCGTTGGCTGCATGACATGCCTTGTTGTAACCAGCTAATTTGTACCCATATGTCTCTCTGTGACATGTGGCTGGTGTATTGATGTGGTGTCACTTGTTCCTCCTCACAGGTAGGCGCCACTGCCAAGGAGCAGATCTGGCTGACCGCCGTCAGTGCCGTGAGGGGTGTGGATGGTCGGAGGCGGAGCCTGCCCCAGGTGAGGAAACGCTGGCAGGATATCCGGTGCTGGACGCGGAGGATTGCACGGCTCCTGCTGGGGGACTCACCTGAGAGCCACAAGAACCGCGGCCGCCGCCGTCTGAGCCTCCTCCACAGGCGTGTGCTGCCGGTGGTCTTTCCAGACCTGGAGAGGCGCTTACAGGCGATGCAGCAGCCGGAAGGGGGTAGGTACATGTGTGTTTGTTGTGTGTCACCGGCATTTGTAAGGGCACAGTAGCATGAATTCACTGGCAGGGTTTAAAGGTGCTGTGCAGATCCTGTTTGCCCCAGTATAGCGCTGTGCCCCTGCCACCCTTCCCCTCCTTGCAATGTGTTCCCTGGTCTGTGTGTAGTCACTCCTTCACAAGGTAATGTAGGCTGGCGCTTTGTCCACGAGAACAATGACTGTAGCATCATGTGTGGGGGTGGTGTGTAACAGGTTGTGGGACCTTGCCTGTGCACTGTCAAGTTCACTGCATGTGGGTTCCATGTCAGTTGGCACTGATGCTGGCTCCAGACATGGGAGTTGGTCTCTCATGTGTCATGCCTTACAGCGCGCATGTCCTATGTAGTGGCCTGTGACATGATGTGCATGAGTGTGCGATACACATATTGCAGGGATGGTGACGTGTGTTGCAGTCATTACCATTCAGTAGCATGTAGTTGTGTGCCCACTACTGTTCCCTGGGGCAGCTCTTCCTCAGTGGTGTATGTGTCATCATAAACGTGGCCAATCTCAGTGTCTACAGCGTAGGTTGTGCTCTGTGCCATTGTCCCCTGTCACCATGTATATTGACGTGCTATTTTGTACAGGTGTCCACTGTGCAGCCTGACCTGATTGTCCTTCTTCATACTCACAGTTGCCAGTGCCTGTGTGTCTTGTTATACTCATCTGAGGATGGGCACTGGTACCTCATTATTTGTACAGGCGCACCTTGGCTGTTTGGCGTCCAATCTTGCTTTTTGCCTGCCCCTGTGTGTATCACCCAGACTATGAGATGTTGGTGCCACCTGTGTCTCAACAATTTGCCTCGTGTAGGGTCTTGTTGGGGCGGGCAATGCCTATGTGTCAAATCCTGATTTCCACTTGCTGGGTCTGGGCAGTGTGTGATGTGTCTGGACACACACGCAATGTGCAGTGACCGAGTCATGTTGGGCATGTTTTCAGCATTACCTATGCAGCATGTGTCTCAAGTTCATGGATATGGTCCCTGGTCATCGGTATTTTCGACAACGCTGTGTGGTGCAGATGCAGTGCTGGATTGTCCCCAGGGCCTGGGTGCTATGTCAGACTCCGTTTCCTGTCTTTAGCTATTGTCTCATGCTCTCCATGGTATTTCAGTGGCATGGTGGCTCAACCAACTGTGTGTTTCATGCCCTACATCGGTACCCTGTTCAGTAGATGTTAGGGATCTTCCTTTTCAGGCTATGCAATGTTACCTATGTAGATTGGACTCATGTGACAGATGTGTACAGGTGTCTGATTAATTTCTGTCTCTCCACCCTGCCCACAGCATCGTCGGGGGACACAGAGGGAGACATGGACACAGACCAGGCGGAGGGACCGAGCACCAGTGCCAGCCGTGACATCGGGTCTGGCACATCGAGTGGGACAGAGGCGGAGGAGAGTGTGGCCGAGGATCTGTCGACTGGCACATCAGACTACGAAGCTGACAGGTCCGAGGAGAATGTCTCCGAGTGGGCGGAGGCTGCACCAGCAGCTGACAGCGGAACAACACCTCGCACCGCCCCCTCAGTTTCCATCAGCCGCCTCCCACTTGCTCGTGTCCCTTCCCAGCGTGCCCGGTCACAGCATGTCTCCTTCCTGCCAGGCACCGCACCCCCTGCCCCTGTCTCCACTGCTGCCGCCAATGCAGAGTCTGTGGACATCCAGAGGCAACTGCAGGTTGGTCAGGCTGCGATCCTTAATGTCCTCCATGCCCACGGCAAAACCCTCACCAACATCGAGGCTTTCTTGGAGGGCATTCATTCATCGCAGGCTGACCAACGCAACTTGCTGAGGTCCATAGACTCCACACTGACTGCAGCAGTGGGTCTCCTGCAGCGCGACCTCCCCCCACCTACCCCTGCCCCATCCACACTTCCCACTCCCATGCCTGTCCCACGTACACCCAGACGTCGGCATGCACCCACATCAACGGACACGGGCACCACACCAGCAGGGAAGGTCCACCGCACTCCTCCTGACACGCACACACAGGGTGAGGTAGGCACACCCACTGGGTCGGGGGGCAAACGTGTGACACGCAGCCATAGTGGGAGTCCGCATTCCACCCAGTCCACTCCCTCCAAATCCCCTCCCCTCAGCTCTCCTGGCCACATCTCCCCCAAGGACTCCTTCATGGCCGCTCTGTCCCTGAGCCCCACGGTTACACCACCACGCAAGCGGTCAAGGAGGTCCCCGGTCAGGGTGGTTGAGTCTCCCCCCCTGTCTCCACCCTCCCCCAGTGGCGCTGCGACCCATCCCTCTGACCCCCCCCCCTCCTTGGGGCCTGAGGTCCCTTCGGGTGCAGGGGATTCCCTGGAGGACCTTGCAAAGGTGTGTAGTGCCATCCTGGCCTCCGCCTTTGGCCCTGCCCCACCCCCTGTGGTGGAGTCCTCCATCCCTGCACCCACAACGCCGCCCCTTTGCCCTGATGTCCCTGCGGTGCCTGTTGCTTCCCCCCCCCCTGATGCCCTCACCAGTGTGGAAGACGATGCCATTTGACTGTGCAGGCAAGGTAGGGGACACGCATCCCACTGTGTCCCCCATCCAGCTGAGAATCATTGACTGCCCTATGGGCTTTGTGAAGATTGAACTGCCTGCGATCCACGGACATTGTGCTCATGCTGAATAAAGCTTACATTTTTTTTCATTATCACACTACTGCTATGCTGGTATTGGTGTTGGTGGGGCTGCTACATGGTTTTGGGTGGTGTGTAAGGGTTTGGGTGTGTGGGATGTGTAGTAGTGTACTGCTCATTGGTGGGACCCTGGGATCTGTGTGCCATCACAAGGTGTTGGCTAACTTTCTTTGTTCATGTAAGCAGTTACTGCATGGTGCACTTGTCCCAGGGTGTATTCCTTCCTCTGTGTACCCAGCTTTCTTCCCTGCAGGGTGTTCCCAATGTTTAGCGCAGAGCTGTGTCTACATGAGCTGTGTGTGTGACGGAGCCCTTCTACTTTGGCCATGCATGCAGGGCCATGTCTCCACCTGCAACAATCGTGGCATCCTTGGTGATCACTGTACTTGTGTGTGGAGTCTGTTGACATGAGTTCATGGGGACATGTTCCCTTGTAGCCAGTATGCATGTGGATAATTCTGGCCTCACACACATGTGTTACACCCCTCCTGTCTCAGGGCACTGCTGGGAGTGATAGGCACCCACCCCTCCTGTCTCAGGGCACTGCTGGGAGGACTCTGCACACACCCCTCCTGTCTCAGGGCACTGCTGGGAGGACTCCACACCCACCCCTCCTGTCTCAGGGCACTGCTGGGAGGACTCTGCACACACCCCTCCTGTCTCAGGGCACTGCTGGGAGGACTCTGCACACACCCCTCCTGTCTCAGGGCACTGCTGGGAGGACTCCACACCCACCCCTCCTGTCTCAGGGCACTGCTGGGAGGACTCTGCACACACCCCTCCTGTCTCAGGGCACTGCTGGGAGGACTCTGCACCCACCCCTCCTGTCTCAGGGCACTGCTGGGAGTGATAGGCACCCACCCCTCCTGTCTCAGGGCACTGCTGGGTGGACTCTGCACACACACCTCCGATTTCAGGATATGTACGCTTGGAACATACACGGTGGGGGTACGCTCAATGCATTCGAGGTGAGGGTACGAGTCTACTTACACTGGTGTGGTGGGGGTACGCTCCATGCATACGCGGGTGGGGGTACGGGTCGTACTTACACTGGTGTGGTGGGGGTACGCTCCATGCATACGCGGGTGGGGGTACGGGTCGTACTTACACTGTTGGGCTGGGGGGTACGCTCCATGCATACGCGGGTGGGGGTACGGGTCGTACTTACACTGTTGGGCTGGGGGGTACGCTCCATGCATACGCGGGTGGGGGTACGGGTCGTACTTACACTGTTGGGCTGGGGGGTACGCTCCTTGCATACGCGGGTGAGGGTTCGAGTCGTACTTACACTGTTGGCATGGGGGGTACGCTCCATGCATACGCGGGTGGGGGTACGGGTCGTACTTACACTGTTGGGCTGGGGGGTACGCTCCATGCATACGCGGGTGGGGGTACGGGTCGTACTTACACTGTTGGGCTGGGGGGTACGCTCCTTGCATACGCGGGTGAGGGTTCGAGTCGTACTTACACTGTTGGCATGGGGGGTACGCTCCATGCATACGCGGGTGGGGGTACGGGTCGTACTTACACTGTTGGGCTGGGGGGTACGCTCCATGCATACGCGGGTGGGGGTACGGGTCGTACTTACACTGTTGGGCTGGGGGGTACGCTCCATGCATACGCGGGTGGGGGTACGGGTCGTACTTACACTGTTGGGCTGGGGGGTACGCTCCTTGCATACGCGGGTGAGGGTTCGAGTCGTACTTACACTGTTGGCATGGGGGGTACGCTCCATGCATACGCGGGTGGGGGTACGGGTCGTACTTACACTGTTGGGCTGGGGGGTACGCTCCATGCATACGCGGGTGGGGGTACGGGTCGTACTTACACTGTTGGGCTGGGGGGTACGCTCCTTGCATACGCGGGTGAGGGTTCGAGTCGTACTTACACTGTTGGCATGGGGGGTACGCTCCATGCATACGCGGGTGGGGGTACGGGTCGTACTTACACTGTTGGGGTGGGGGGTACGCTCCATGCATACGCGGGTGGGGGTACGGGTCGTTCTTACACTGTTGGGCTGGGGGGTATGCTCCTTGCATACGTGGGTGAGGGTTCGAGTCGTACTTACACTGTTGGCATGGGGGGTACGCTCCATGCATACGCGGGTGGGGGTACGGGTCGTACTTACACTGTTGGGCTGGGGGGTACGCTCCATGCATACGCGGGTGGGGGTACGGGTCGTACTTACACTGTTGGGCTGGGGGTACGCTCCTTGCATACGGGGTGGGGGTAGGGTCCGTACATGTCCGTCCCCACGCTATGTGATGTTTGTGCGGCCCGTACCCAGGCCTTTGCCACGTGGGTGCGATCCGTCCCGCCATTGTTGGGGTGACGTGTGTGGGCGTGGTCCGACTCGTACCCACGCTCTTCAGGCGTGGGTACGGGACGTACCTGTCTGGTTGTGTTGCCGGTTCGCGTGGTGACGGACTTCCGTTGTGGCGGTCGCTGGCTTATCAGGACACGCCCCCACCCCCTCGTGGTGACCAGGGCATGGGAGTCAGGTATGTCCAGGCCATGTGTGGTGTGTGACTTATGTGGTTGTTTTGTGGCCTGCCCTGGTCGTGCCACCCCCACCCCACCCCACTTTCCCCCCTCCCTTAGTTATTCTGACCTTCTGCGGCGTCTGCGTCGTAACCTGTAGAGGAGGTGTACTGCTATGAGGGCAGGGATGACTCGTAGGTTCGGGTCCATGTCTGTCCGTCGCGTACTGGTACTCCTTGCTCGCGTCGTCCTGTCGCGTACGGGTCCTCCTTGATCGCGTCGTCCTGTCGCGTACGGGTCCTCCTTGGTGGCGTCGTCCTGTGTGTCCGTCACGTACTGGTCCTCCTTGTTCGCGTCGTCGTCTGTCCGTCGCGTACTGGTGGTCCTTGTTCGCGTCGTCCTGATTTCCCGGCAGTTTTTGGCTGCCGCAAAATATTCACCGTGCGGGGTGACGTCGGTGCGAATCGTGATTCCTGGGTCGTGAATGGCTGGCTGCGAGCGTCCTGACGTCAGGTCGGCGCTTTCCCGGATCGCATTGGTAGGTGTTTTTTTGTTCGGTCGGGCTTTTTTACGATTCGTACGGTAATGGTGTACCCGTGCGAATCGTAATTCCTTGTTTGTGAAAATTGACGACCGGGTACGCGTCGGGCGGAGATTGTGCTCCGTCCGACGGTTCGTACCCGGTTTTTGCAGGATCGTGATCGGCACCTAAGTCTTTGAAACTGAATTTCTCTGGTTCTATTGATTGTTTTTGGTTGTTTTGGTGCCAAATATAGTATTAAATTTTACTCTATTTTTCTAAATTGGTATGGAAGTTTCCTGTGTTTCTGTTTTCACTTTATTATTGTTTAGGTGCTGCATAAATACTTTACACATTGCTCCTAAGTTATACCTGACTGCTTTTGTGCCAAGCTACCAGACGGTTAAGCACACAGTAATTTAGTGACTGTTGTGGTTCACTGTAACAAGTATTGCGGCTGTTGCTTGAGAAAGGCTCCTCCCCGCCCCCATGCCAACCAATAACTCAATTTCTTACATGGTTTGTCTTTTTATAAGGTTTTTTTGGGAGAGTTAGAATGCTAACAGTAAGTACCCCACGGGTTAGTATGTGTAGGGGCATGGAGGCTGAAAAGCCTCAAGTTAGTAGATATAAGCAGTAGATTTGGTAGATTAGAGACCACTTCTAGAGTTTTATCAGTTATTTGTAAAATATTTGCTATAAGTAGTGGAGACTAAAGGGGTCAGTGATTGAAAGTGAGGAGCATGCTGAAAGTCATTACCTCTGCGCCCCTCGTCCTCGACCCAGTCATTACACGTGACGTAGTATCCAATCACTGACAGAACATAAAACATGAAATGCTTGCTAACACCACCGCCCTCCTGCCAGGGGCTATAATACAATAGCCAGAACACAACACTTTCTGTTTTGTTTCCAGTCCGTGGCGGGACATGGGACGCTGAGGTAACTACCTGGCTTCTACCTCCAATGTGTCGTCTCCAGCCTCTCCTTCTACTGAGCTCTGGGACTGCCTGGGGATCATCTTGATAACTGCTGGATGTCAGGACGCATTGTGTGGCCTCCTGGATTCTGTGAGTAAAGTGTGCTGCCGGGAGATATGCTTGCTAGGCTTGGTTAGGCTCCTGGTCAGCATTTCTTTGTGTTCTCCACTGTGCTGCGCGTGTGCACTAAACCACTACGGACGCATTTCTGTCTGGTCTCTGGCTTCAATCAGAAGGTTATGTGACTGACCTGCCAATCGCGCTCTGGGGCTGGTTGGATGCGTTTTAAGTCTGCTTTTGACAAGAGGTGTTCTCTTCATGCTCTGTCCTCTACTTCTTGTTCTGTCTCTAACATTTTGTAGTTCTTTTTGGACTGGTTCAGTGAGGGTTTTGCTCTCACGACTTTGAAGGCCCAGTGGGTGGCTGTCCAGGCTTTCAGGGATCCGTCTTCTTTGTCCTCTGCAGGTGGCCTGTTGGTGTCCAGGTTGTTTGTTAGCTTTTCTCTCTCCTCCCTTGCTGTCCGTTCTTCGGTGCCTGCCTGCGATCGTTCTCTGGTTCTGCATGCTCTTCAGTCCTCTCCTTTTGAGCCTTGCTTTGTTATATGTAGATTTGAATTTCTTGTCTTTTAAAGTGGTTTTCCTTGTGGCCATCACGTTGGCCAGGGGGTTGGGGGAACTTTCTGCTTTGCTATGTTCTCCCCCTATTTTGAGGTACAGGAAGAATGCTGTGGTGTTACGTTTTGATTCTGGGTTTCTTCCAAAAATTAATTCTATAGTTTCATATCTCCCCGGAGTTGGTGTTGCCTTCTTTCTACCCTGTGCCTTCTTCTCCTGAGGAACAGTTGTTGCACACTCTGGATCTGAAGCGTGCTTTGTCTGTGTCTGTGGATAGGTCTGCTGCGTTTCGTGCTTCTGACAGTCTGTTGGTGTCTTTTGGTCTAGCAGGCCGTGGAAAGGCTGCCTCTTGTCTGACCCTGGGTCGTTGGATCAAGACTGCTATTTCTTTGGCTTATCAGGGCTCTGGTTTGCCATGTCCTTCAGGTGTCCAGGCCCTAACCCTAGGGGGGTCACAGCATCCTGTGCTGCCTTTAGTGTGATGGCTTTGGATCAAATATGTTGTGCTGAGACTTGGGCTTCTGAGTCTAACTTTATTAGGCATTACAGGTTGAATTGTGCTGTGCAGAACCGTTTTAATTTTGGGTGTGGTGTTTTGCATGCTGTGGAGCCTGATGCTCCTCGTTGAGGTCTTGTTATGCATTTAAACTCACTGGGGTGCGCTTCTCACCTGTGTGTTGTCTGTTTTTTTCAACCAGTTTTCAAAAGGCCTTCACTTTGGGGGGTCTACTTTGATATGCCTCACATGTAATGACCAAGGTTGAGGATGAGGGACGTAGAAGTAATGTTCTGATAACTAACTGGTAATCCTCATTACTCTTAGGCCTACTTGTCTTTGACCCAGTCATACTTACTACCCACACTCCCTGTATCAGACCTTTATTGTGCTTGGTACGTCAGGAAGTGCTGTGTTCTGGCTACTGTATTAAGCCCCTGGCAGGATGGTGGGTGGAGTTAACAAAAAAACAAAAAAAGAACAACTAGTCAACTAACCTGGCCACACACGCCCTCCGGACATAAACACTTCGGAGATACCGCAAAGAGCAAGAAAAAAAGATTAAAAAGAGAAAAAATCCTAAAAAACAAAATCGAGGACAAACTCTAAAATAAATCCAGGGACAGGCGGAAGTATGTTTATTTCAATAACCGCGGCAGGTTAATACCAGATCTGTGCTGCGGTATAAAGTAGAACACCGACTGCAAGGTACAACCAAGAGCAAAAAGGCGCACTCTATACATATTATGAGGTCTGGACGAGAGACAGCCACACTTCCATTAACAAAAAGGAAAAAGAAATTCCAAGGATCAACCGCAAAAAACAACAAAGTAAAATCAGAAGGTGTGGCACAGCCTTTAATTTCGCCAGTATATAGAATGTTTGCAAAATCGATCAGCATACCAAACAAGTTTAACTTTTTAAAAGACCCGGTGGACGCAATGTTATCCCATTATGATGAGCAGGAAGGATGGGATCACCGGTTACCATCGCCAATCCCACCATCTATTCACTTAGGAATTATAAACTTAAACTCAAAGAATGATCAAATTAATATAGAGCCCGCAACTTTAACTGGGCCCCAGCAGGTCCAAAAACATAAAGAAGAAATGGACCAATCATGGGGTCTATTAAGGACCAGCAACTCCTGATGAACAGAGACCTCTCATTACAACGGGACAAACATTCCACTGAAACTCCTGTTAAACAAGTGCTACAAAAATCTCGAACGCAACCTCAGATCACTGGGGCCCAACAACCAATTGAGGTACAGGTAAAAATCAACAAGCCCTCCTTAAACCTCACTCATCACGTGGATCAACATGTGGAAATAAGTGTAATTGATAGCAAAACACAAACATCGACTTATACAGTACCGTTGCCCAGCATACAAAACACCATAACAAATGAGGGACCAGCAGGGAAAAATCAAGGTGGAGAGGGAGCAGAAGCCCAAAGCAGGTTGGTTCAAACAAAGGAGCACACATTTTCAAACAGTAAAGACAAAACTCAAACTCACCCAACAGCCGAAAGTGAAGCTTTTCCTAATAACACTCCGGTAAAGGTCAATCGCGGCCAAACTACTAACATTACACATCCAGGAGCAATGACAGACGCAGGAACAATATGGGATATTTTCTTTAAAACATCTCAACTCACACTGGAGGCATTGAACTATCAATCAAACAAGATGGATGTCCAAGTAGATTTGCTTAATATCATGGCAACAACAATATCCGGGATTGATCAAAAACTGGCTAACTTGAACAAGTTGATAACACAAGCCCAAGTATATGCAACCTCCTTAAACACAGATTGCGCCTGTGGGCCAACAATTGAAAAATTGGCATCAATGCCGGAAGTGCTCATTACCCTTATAGAAGATCTAAAATCGCAATCAGTTCAAATAGTAGGTAATAGAATAATTGCAACAACTGAGCAAATCACCCAAGAAAAGATCACAAAAAAGGACCGTATAAATTTAATTACAAACATAAACATGGATCCAACAACCACCACTCAAACAATAGAAACTAGAGGAATCCCAGACAAGGAAAAGAAATCAGAAAATCCAACCAGTAATACCGACTCAAATCTGTCACGACGTATGAAGAAAAAACAAAAAAAACAATTAAAGCGTCAAAAGTCTTCACAAATTAGAAGGAGCTGGGGTCAGTCCACGCATGTCTCTACGGAGGTTACAATTAACTCCCCTCCAAATAAAGGAAAAGCAACCATCAAATAAACTATACTCGATATTCATTAAGACCCAAAAACAAAATAAATACTTGGGAGAAGGCGATCATACAGACAAGGTAACACCAAACCCACTAGTGTTTCAGGAATTAAAGCCCACTGAAAACGGCGGAGCAACAAAGTTAATTGTACAAACAACAACTGAAACTGTTAGGGATAAAATTGAATATGGGTTGCTTAAGGAAACAATGCGACTGGGATCAAAAAATCCAAAAAACTGTGCCCACTAATACTGACAACGTATCAGGAGAGACACAGTGTAAAGAAACATCACACCCTGAACCTGTGTTAGGCACATCATTAACCTCTGCCCACACCAGAAATATGTGTAAAACAATCCTTCAACCGCAGTACAAATCGAAGGGGAGACACGATACACTGAACAGGGGGAACTTACTAAGGCTCCTTCAACACATACCCTCATTGTCTCACATAAAAAGCGAGGACATAGTTAGTGTTCAATTTGAATTAAAAGAGGAAGACCTCAGTAAAGAAGATACCATAGTGACCTGGTCAAACCATCATACGTCTGAAGCTGTGCTCAGAGAAAAATATATTTTTAAAAATTCGGGTATTGGTGTAGGTGCACCAGGACAAGAAAAGTATCCATCAATTCTACTGGAGCCGGCAAACATAACATAGCGTACAATGATCATGAAAGAGCGCTCACAAGGGATATTGCGAGGCACTTCAAAAATAAATTTAGACAAAAGCTATAAGAAATTAACCATATCAGTTAGGAGACAGGAGGACATGACCATATGTAGGACAGTTAAAGACGATGGGCTACTGAAAACTCAAAGGAACGATCAATTCAGTAGGATAAGCCGAGAGTTACAAAGTGGCACTCTTTATTCCTGATGACCAAGTGGTCATATCAGACACTTTAGGGAATCAACAAGGGCCACCCTCCGCAAAACTGATAATATCAGAAACGTCCAGTACACCCTACCTTAATCATAAATCACTTACCAAGCTCAAAATATTCTCTTGGAATGTGGCAGGAATACGTAAAGCACTTAAACATGAAACAGCAACAAAAATATTGCAGGAAGGAGACATCGTATGCCTACAAGAGACTTGGGCCACAGATTATGTACACCTTGAAGGCTATGCCGGTTTCCATAAACTAGCAACCAAACATAATCGGTTTGGTAGACCTTCAGGGGGAATCTCAATCTATGTAAAACTTATAAAACAGATAACAGTAAAAAGGGTAAAAATTGAGTCAGACGTGTTACAGGCGCTCATAATAGAGGGAGAAAGGGACAGAGATGATAGTGCCTCAATCCTAGTTATAAACCTGTACCTAAATGCATACGGTCAGGAAAAACTGGAAGGTAAAAAAATATTATAACTTTAATAAAGGAAATTATACATACTAAACTGCTATCGGCCAAAGTGATTGTAGGGTACTTTAATCTGCACCACCTAGGAACACATAAGAATGAAAGGTCGTGTCTAACCAGCTCTGAAAGAGTTTTCAATTCCTTTCTGCAAAACTATGACTTAAAGTCCACCAATGAAACCTGGAAAAGTTTGGATTCCAAACACCCGGGCATTCTCACACTTAAGAACTGTTCCATAATTGATTACATCTTTTTATGCAGCCTTCTCGTACTGAAAATAGTCAACTTTGAAGTAAAATCACACGAAACTAGTGATCACAAACTGCTGCAGGTGGAACTAAATTCCAGCATTACACAGAGGGAACAAGCAACTGTAGTATACCACTCAACAGGGATTGAAGAACGCACACTACTTAGAAGGCTAAAATGGAACGAGCATCAGGCCAGGCTATTTAACGTATGGAAAGATAAAACAAGAGTGTAAAGGTAAGCATCCTGGAATCCAACCCAGTGTGGATAATTGGACAAGGTGGATTGGCGCTCTAAAATCTATACTTGTCAACAGCCATAAAGTCAGCCCACATGGAATGACAATGTACACTTCACAACTTAGTTATAACAACATAAAACTAACCACAATAATACGTAAACTAATGATGGCAAAAAGAGCACAAAGAATGGCAGGAACTCAAGAAACAAGGGAGTTGTGTAAAGACCTATCTAAAAAGCGCAGACATCTGCTATGGTCACTTAAACAAAATAAAATAGAGAAAGACTGGGTAACAATACACAAGCTCTCAAAACCACATAAACAACGTCAGCTTTGACAATTCATAGCCAGCCTGGAGAAAGGTAAAGTAGACAGGCATAACTCTGTACACGCAGATGCATGGCTGAGACACGTCGCGATAATCTATATCGAAAAAGCAGGCTCCATAGACCCTGAATGTTCTGAGATTTGTCCCTTAACCAGTGCAAATAGAGACAAGGAGACCCCAGTAGAATTCCTGGGCAAAGAACAAGATTGTATCGCAGTCAAACAAGTAATAAAAAAGATAAGAAAAGACGGGGCACCCGGGCCCAATGGTCTTCCAGGAGCTATCTTTAGAGAAGATCCAGTATATTGGGGAAACATTTTATCAAAACTTTTCATCGAATGTCGACTGAAAGGTGCCTGACTCGTGGCGAGGGTCATTTTTACACCCAATTTTCAAGAGAGGAGACAACACAGACCCCAACAATTATAGATTAATTGCCCTCTTGGACATTGAAGGAAAAGCCTATGCCAGCACCTTACTGAATGAATTAAATAGATGGATTAAAGAGAACAAAATCCTCCCCCCCTATCAGACCGGATTTCGTAAAGGTTGCTCCACAACTGATAACATCGAGGCCATGTTGTATCTAAGCCAGCAAGCAAACGGCAAAAAAAATAAACCAGTCTTTGCATGCTTCGTTGACTATTCAGCTGCCTTTGATGGGGTGCCCCGGCATAAGCTTTGGGTCAAATTGCGTAACTGGCATATCCCAGTAGGTCTCCTCAATGCCATTATTTCATTATACAGTAAAACCTGGATTAAAGTGAAGTTAGCAGACAACACCACAACGAAGAAGAGCTTGACAAATCGCGGACTAAAACAAGGATGTGTACTTGCCCCCAAATTGTTTAACCTATACACCGCTGACCTGGGGAAGAAGATTCATAATGCCAGTCTGGTAAATCCGAAAATTGGAACCAACAAACTGCAAATATTACAATACGCAGATGACTAAGTGGTAATGGACCACACAAAAATCGGGCTACAAAGGGGCCTAGACGCCCTAAATATCTATAACGAAAGAAATGAGCTTATTATAAATGCTCATTTTTCCCAAAAAGCTTTACTGAAATGGCATGTGGGCAAAGAAATCATTGCTACTGTGAAATCCTACAGCTACCTTGGGTGCTGGTTAAGTGAAACAGGTAAAGCAACACTACATCTCCTCAAAATGAAGACCAGAGCACAGTCAACAACTTATGCCCTATGCAAACTAAATGAATTAATGCATAGTCCAACAAAAGCCCCTATCAGAAAAGTAATACAAGCCAAAATTAGGGCAACTGCAGGTTATGCACAGCAGGCATTTCCGGGCAAAATGGAAGCAATGTTGGACAAAGCACAATGCCTGCCCTATAAATGCATTTTCAAACTGCCCAAATACACTCGCAACGGCCTAATTCGTTTGGAATTCGGACTGAACCAACAAAGTAAAGAATGCTTTGGAATGCACGCAAAATATTACTATCAAGTATAGACAGCCCCAGCCGGAAGCTTAAAAAGCATGCTGAAGCCAATTTATGGAGGATCAATCAACCCGTGGCAATGCTACACGGAGAAAGCAGTGGAAACGCTGAGTTTGGCAATTGAAAATTGGGACAAAGGGTCTATAAACTATATGGCCATTAAAAACTCAATTAATAAACAATGTTACCAACTGTCTCATACAAATGACCTAGCGGAATATGTTACAGGAAGAGGTCCTCCAGGGCTGTCAACATCATATGTAGGGCACAAAATCCAGCCCTATCTTAATCAAGCTCTGGGAAGGAAAGCACTCAAAAACATCGTATGGGCCAGATTAGTGCCCCTCCCAATCAAAGAATTAAATCCTGGGTGGAAGTCCCTTGAACACAAAATCAGATGTAGAATCTGCAACTTCAAACATGAATCTCTGCTACACTTGGGGGCATATTAACAAGCCAGGCGATAAAATTATCGCCGCTTTAGCGGCAGAAAACTGCCGCTAAAACGGCGATAATGGGCTTGATAATATGCTCTATGGAATTCCAATTGAAGCCCATGTTAGATGCCCTTCACATCTAACATGGGTTTCAATTGAGATTCCATAGAGCATATTATCAAGCCCATTATCGCCGTTTTAGCGGCAGTTTTCTGCCGCTAAAGCGGCGATAATTTTATCGCCTGGCTTGATAATATGCCCCTAGATTTGTTGTTGTCCCGGTATGCTTTAGCCACGTCAGATCCTTCTAAAACAAATATGGCTGCGTTATGGGTCCGGACTGTAAAAGAAGCCGCCTCAGTACTCTTTTCCTGCACTCTACCGCCAGACTTGGCCAGGTTTGGGAGATACATGGCCGAGCTCCGACTTAGGCTTATGGTAGAAGAGGGGCCAGGCAATACGAAAGATAATCTGGTTTATTAAATAATTAGTCTCCAGTAACCAGCCGGTGAAGATGTTATTTCTAACTATCAAACCATAGAACTCGTATTAAATTTGCAAAAATGTTGCACTGGCAATCTCTCGTCGTTTTACTAATGTATATAACCCATCCTTTTATCATGTTTTGATAATGTTGTATGTAAACTCATTTTATGAATATTTTTTTTTTTTTTAAACAATTGTTGTTCTAACTCTCTTTTAAATTGTTTATAAGTCATATTGCAAATGGTTTTAAGTAACTGTGCAATACAAATAAAAATCCATTCATTCATTCGAGTTAACAAGTGTTTCCTGTCAGTGATTGGATACTACCTCACGTGTAATGACTGGGTTGAGTACGAGTAGGACTAATGAGGATTACCAGTAAGTAATCAAGACATTCCAATGATGTTGATGGGGAGTGGAGAGCCTTTGCTGCGATTCTTATGTATGATGGTGAGGCCTTCACCAGCTTTACATTAGCTAGGGTCATGGATGATGCTGAAGACATGTGGGATAACATCACTGATAATGGCGAGCATGTGGAGATGAAACAGGGCTCAGTGATGAGAAGGGTTTCTAGGTCGAGATGGCTGATGCAATTGCAGATGTTGGACGTGTTTGAATGCAGTCTGCACATTTTTAGAATGAGAAAGAACTCGTGGTGAGGTAAGGTGCAGTGTATTTTGGTGCAGATAGGCCTGGAACAACGTTTTCTTATGGAGGGGGTGCTGTGTGGCAATGTGGAGGGTGGAAATCATGCAATGCAGTTTGTGACGCAGTAAGTGGTTCAAATTCACGGGGTCAGAGTTACTCAAGGATAGCACTCACTCGAATGCATCGTCTCGGAGTTCACCAGTGAGTGACTCAGATGCACAACCCCCTCTCCAACAGGAGTGTTTTAAATTCATGGTTCATGTCGTGATTACAAAGGACAAGTCACCAGGGAGCAATTCTAAGGCAGTTTACCAGGGTGGAAACGGAGGCTTGGGATGATCAGGTCGGTTCTTATCAGTATTCAGGTACCTGTGATACCAATGCGCAGCAGAACGAGGTGTCTGGGTCAGACCTAACAAGGGTGTCACCAAAGGAGTCGCCATTGCTCTTTTTGCCCTTGGCTCAGATGACCCAGCTTAATGCTTTGGGTGTTGTTTTCAAACCTCTGGTTACTGTGTATACATGTTCTGCTGTACCACCGAGCCACGAGGAAGAAGCCCTGCAGTGTTCTAAGTCTTTGTTTACATTTGATTTAGAAAGCTTTTAGTCACCGGTCAGTCTTTCATATCTTGAAGCAATAATGATGCTTCTAAGGTTGCAGCCATGAATAGCGATTCAACGATGCGGAAAATGCAAGTTAGCTGACTAAACATGAAATCAGTCTTGGAACTAATAACCACTCAATCCTGTAAGGAGAAGAGCAAGTCTAAAACAAGAGGTTGTTCTCCAGTTAATCAAGAAATAACATCCACTACTTGGGCCACGGACTGTGCAACTCATTTCTTTCAGTTTTCAAAGTTTGCAGTAATAAAGGACAACATGTTTCTTTGACTTTTGTGGGCCATTTGCCCCAATTATAGAATACTGCATTTTTTTGAGATTACAATTTAGCCACAAACAATAGGAAACCAAACAAAGTGCTACGCAGTTCTACATCATGATCTGCAATGCCTGTTTGTGTTATGATACGGGTCACTCTGAATTTATTAAAATTTTTATTTGTGACCATAATATTAGGATGGCTTCTTGTAGACTGGCACTTTTTTCTAAAACAGTCCTTTAACAAAACTTTTGGTTTCTCCTTATCCAGGGAAGGGTACTCACAAAAATATGGCAAAAAGTGCCAAGCAGGAAAGCAAATGGTTATAATATTTAAATTGTAGAGTGCGGCTAATTACTCGTGAGGGTATCCAGGTGCTGAGTAGGGCAGGCCTGAGCGGGGGGGAGGGGGGGGGGGAGATCATGCCTGTTTCGTCTGGACGTTACTTCGAACGTTCATGAGGGAGGGACAGATTCTATGGTGTTCCAGGGTGTCATTGCATGTCTTGGCTGTGAGGTATGAGGAGGCGCGTCCTCTGCTTCTGGTCTTCTTGATGTGAGGGAGGTGTGCTCTTGCCTGGGATGAGGATTGAAGGTGCCTGGTGGGTTGGTAGAAGTTGAAGCGGTGGTTGAGGTAAGCTGGACCGGTGTTGTGGAGAGCTTTGTAGGCATGGATGAATAGCTTGAACTTATCTCTTTCCTGGACTGTGAGCCAGTGGATATTGTTGAGGTGTGGTTATATCGCGTGATGTTCAGGATGGCATTCTGGGTGATTTGGAGTTGGCATAGGACATAGGCTGGGATTTTGATGTGGAAGGCATTTCCATAGTAAAATGTACTTGTCATAGGAGCCTGGGTGACAATTTGTCTGGTGTTCAGTGGAAACCACTTGAAACGCTGCGTAGCATTTGCAGGATGTGGAAGCATGATGAGACAATGGCGTTGATCTGTTTGCTCATGGAGGGGTTGGTGTTTAGGATACACCTGATGTTCTTGGCATGATCTGCAGGTGTTAGTGGGGGGCCATGTTCTGAGGACCACCAAGAGTTGCCCCAGGGGGAGTGGTTGTTGCCAACGATTAGGACTTCAGTTTTGTCTGTGTTGACATGGAGGCAGTTGTTTTTCATCCAAGCAGCGATGCTGATAATGCAGTTGGTGAAGTTTGCTTTGGCGGTGAGGTTGAGTCGCAAAGGAGAGGAAGAGCAATATGTTGTCTGCATAGTATACTATTTTGATGCCATGGGCTCAGACGATGTCTGCGAATGGCATCATGTAGATGATGAAGAGTGTTGGGCTGAGCAACGATCCTTGAGGGACCCTGCAGATGAGTTTCTTGTGTTCTGAGGTATGGGGGAAATCTAACTTATTGAGTGCTGTCTGTGAGGAAGGAGGATAGCCCCTTGAGGGCCAGTGCACAGATACCAAAGTGCTGAAGCTTTCTGATGAGTGACTTGTGGGAGACCATTTCAAAAGCTGCGGAGAGGTCAAGGAGAATGAGTGCATCCATTTCTCCTCGATCGTGAATGCTTCTTATGTCATTGAAGGCTGCAATGAGGGCAGCCTCTGTGCGGTGGTTGGTGTAAAAGCCTGGTTGAGAGCTGTCTAGGAGTTGATGAAATTCTAGGTAGTTTGCAAGTTGGGTATTGATGGCTTTCTCCATGCATTTATCTGGAAAAGGCAGGAGCGAGATGGGTCTGTAGCTGCTGAGGGTGTTGGGGTCCGCTGTTGATTTCTTCAAAAGGGAGTTAAAGTCTGCATTTTGTCCGGCAAGATGCAAAGGTGGCATGGTTATGGAGGTGTTGATGATAGTTGTGAGCATGGGGGAGACGATGGTTCTTACCATGTTGTATATAAAGTGGGGCATGCATCTGAGTGGGCTCCTGTGCGGATCATGTTCATCAGAGCAGTGGTTTCTTTGTTCGAGCTGGGCTTCCAGTTGCTCCCAGTTGCTTAGCTGCTGTTCAGCTATGAACGAGGTGTCCGGCTGGTCGGGGAGTTCATATCGGTATGCTGTGGATCGAATGTGTTGTAAATCTTGGCAATCTTCTGTTCGAAGACATTTGAGTGGTCATTGTAGAGTGCTAGGGATGAGATGATGTCATTGTTGCCAGCTGCAGCATTGGAGAACTCCTTGAAAATACTGAAGATTTCTTTGCAGTTGATGATGCTAGCTTCGAGTCGGAGAGTTAGTGCCTTTTTCTTTGTCTCTTGTAGTTGTTGATAGTAGAGGTTTATGGGGGCTTTGTATGTGGCTCTTGTGGTGGTGTTTTTGTCCAGTCTCCATTGACTCTCAAGTGGTTTGCAGTGGTGTTTGTCTCCTTGAGGTCATTCATGTACTAGCTGGGTCGTGTATTGTTTTTGTAGGTCTTATTCCTTGTGTGAGACATTTATTGAAGAGCTTGGTGTCGACTTTGAGGTTCCCAGTGTGGTTGGGTGGGCATCCTGTTGGGTCTTAGTCCAGTTTTCTTTGGATATCTTGCCCTGTGGTCTTGATGGTGCTTTGGCTTTTTCTGGTGGGGTGGATTGATGGACTGGTATCTTGAAATGTATGATGTAGTGGTCGGTCAATGCAAGTGAGGTCATGTAGGTGGTGGTGAGGGTATAGCCTCGCTGTGTGGGTCGGTCTTAGGACGAGCTGGGTGAGTCAGAGGTTGCTGAGGCTATTGGAGGGCTGTAGAGGAAGGGTCTGTGGTGTCTTCCAGGTGGAAATTGATGTCCCTAAGTAGTTGGTTGATCTGAAAGAGAGGGAAGTGATGAAGTCTACAATATGGTAGCAGCATTCCGTTTGGGGGCCCGGTGGATGGTAGATGAGGGTTCCCTTAAGGATGGCGTTGTAGTTCTTTCGTATTTTGGACATGTTCCATTAGGTTGGAGTACAAGTCCATGGAGGTGGTGCAGTCAATCATGTTTTTGTAGATGATTGCAAGTCCTTGGCCTGGTTTGTGGGTTCAATGCTGGTGGGATGGCTGTGGCAAAGTGTTTCAGTTAGGAAGAGAAGGCAGGGAGTGTTGCCATTGAGGAGGTCCCATATTTTAGTATAATGTTTCCCAAGGGATGGGACGTTGAGAGGCATGATAGACAGTTGGTTTGGGGTGGTAGTGTCGGCATGCATCAGTTGGAGATGGTGGTGTTGGCATTTGAGGTGTCGTAAGTGAAACCACAATGGGTGCAAGAGAAAGGTCTCAGATCGTGCTGGGGTATGTGCAGCAGCAGCTTGTTTGTCGGTATGTGTTGTTGAGATCACAGAGGATGGTGAAGGAGTAGTGGCAGCATTCGTTGGCTCATGTGGCGAATGTGGCTGTGGTTTGTGGTTTTCCGTTTGATGGCCGTGCACGCGGTCACGCTGTGACCTGCATTAAGTAGGTCCTGGGGTGGGCAGGGCTCATGTTGGCAGAAAGAGTGTTGAGCAGGAAAACCCAGGCAGGAAAACTCAAGCAGCGGTGGTGTCACTTGGTCACAAGGTGGCAACTGGTTCAGTTTGGAACAAGTAGGAACTGGAGGCCAATGGTAAGTGGCAAGCTTGGTGCCCAAAACCTGCTACACTCACAAGGCAGATGGGAGGATTGTGAGCAGAAAGAGTAAAATGTAGGCCCTCATTGCCAGTGGCTGGTAAATTGAAATCCTTGTGCCCAATTCTATGTGCTGCAATGTTTATCATACTCTGTATTTACTGGGTGTGTCAAAGATTGCATCCCTTGTTAAATTTCATCATGTCAAACCTACCAGAATTTAAAGAGGGATTAATGTTTGGTGAAAATGTGATATGCAGAATTTGGTGCTGTAAATACCAAAATCTGCATGTTATGCTACATTCGAGGGCAAGACTTGTAATAGGCAAGAGTTATTGCATCCAATAAATTCTGAACATATTGGGGTCGTTTTTTATCAGCTGCGATAATCCTCATACACCGAACACTGTGCAACTCATACTAAGGGCCCTAGTGTAATGAAAATTATTGATAAGTAATCAGAGCATTATGACTTCCTCCATCTTGTCACAGTTCCTAGAATTTATGAATTTGCAAGTATTGGCATCTCATTGATTATACAGAAATTTAATCAGGGAAGCACAGTACACATGGTTACACAGCAGCTGTGTCTAGAACAGTCAAATGAAATGAGGGAGATGCAGGATTTTCTTGATATGGTAGTCTGAGACAAACATATCCGACTGGGACAAGGTGACGAGCCTACGGGTATAAATCATTGAGGTGTCTTCTTCCTGTTCTGCTTGCTTAGGGAGCACCCATTCTTATAGGAAGAGGGCTAAATGGAGTGAAAAAGCACCACTTGGGCTCATTCATGGAGTAGTGAGATACTGATCCTGTCCCCTAGTCGTTTGCTGACAGTCACAGCGCAAGCATCCTCACCATGACAGTCTATATCAAAGGACAGAAAAATAAAGTCAGCAGAGTGGAAGGAAGTAGTCCAACACAGGTAGACCCTTTCAGCAGTTCCCACACAAGGAGAGTACAGCCCTACTAGGATGTGGTAGAGAAACAGAGGTAAGGCAAAACTATGTCTTGGTAAAAGTGAAAATTTGAAAGCACTTTGAGAATGATGGAAGAAGAATACTGAATAACCAAGTCCACAAGGAGAAACTTGAGATAAAGCATGTCACATAAGAAATTCCTAACTTGAATGGGTGGTGAACTGAGGTGATTGCTACCAAGTAGAGAAGGTTATCCAACAAGAGGCAGAAAGACACTTTCAAGCAGCTTGATAGAAGAAGACTGGAGCACTCCATGAAGCACAAGCAAGCCTCATGATGCAATAGAGGACATGACACTAAGCCTGTCTATTTAATATCGTTTCATCAGGCAAGATGCTAGAGTTTACAAGGTGAAGATTTGAATATGAGGTTCACAAAAAAGAGCATTTGAGGTAGCTATCCCTGAAATCTGTATTAACATGCTAAAGATACAGAATGCATTTTGGTTCTCCAATTATAAAAGGGCCTTCAGTGACGAGCATGAAAATTATGGAACAATGGGGGCACTGAATGCCAAGGGCCACCTTCTCAGACTAATCAAGACTCAATTGAAAGGTGCAGTGGGGATAGGCGTTGAAGTGGTAGCCAGCACAGTGGGGCATTGTGGGGAGGAATTGAGAGGAAGAGTCCAACCAATGGTGCTACCATCCTCCTCAGAAGAGTAGAATAGTTTCGCAACCATAAAGGAAGTAGAATAATGCCCAGCATATGCTTCTTACTGATTTGGCTAGCAAACACACAAACAGAGAAAATGGGGTAAAAACAAAGAGGCATTGAAAAAACACTGCATGCTTTTGACAGGCCATGGCTCCAGGGCTATAGAGCAGAAGACTGTGGGTTAACTTTCATTCCTCATTTTGTACAATGTATGTTTTTGTGAAGCTTGATTACATTTAATGTTGTGCATGCTCACCATACCTAAATACTGTTGCAGCTGATTGTCAAAGTCTGAGTTAGAAATTTGTCATGCTCAAAATGGGCATTGCAAATTTGTCAGCAGTGCTTCAAAACTCAGTGGTCCTGGTTCAAAAGGAAGGCCTTCTTTTGTAGGACTCGAAGTGCTGTCCAGAATACAGACCAGTAGGAGAGGATGTGACCTAATGACTAGGGCGGTCAATCTCAAATCTGGGTAACCAGGTTCGAGTCTCGGCAATGACACTCAAAATCCTGTGATTCAGGGCAAATCACTTAGTCTCCCCGTGCCTAACAAAAATGATGTGTCCTTGTGTAACACAACTGGTGCTCATGTATTGCGTTCTGAAACCTGATACCTTCTGGTTAAGTTTGCGCTATATAAAACTCCTGGGGGGAAAAAATGTGGTGTGCTGTCCCACACACCATCAAAAGAAGCATTGGGTTAGCCAATAGGTCTCGCCTTTGGGTCCTTATATGTGTTTATCCAGAGCAATTGGCTTTGCCAATGTGTTTAAGCTATGTTGTAGAGCATTGTGGCTGCTGTACAGCATGTTGAAAGCTTATAATAAAAAGGTGATCTAAGCATTTTTGTTACCTTATATATAACTAAGAAGACAACAAGAGACTGTAGGTTTGGAAATAGTACCTGAATTACAACAGAAGCAGTGGACAGAAACTAGAGGAGAATCAACAGATGCTAGATTCCGAGGGCAGAATGAGGTGGTGCTGAGTGATACTGTGGTGGTAGTGTGCTAGTGCAGAGGTGCTGCTGAGTGATGCGGAGGTGATGGTGTGCTAGTGCAGAGGTGCTTCTAAGTGATGCTGAGGTGGTGGTGTGCTGGTGCGGAGGTGATGCTGAGGTAGTGGTGCTGTACTGAATCTTAGGTGGTGCTGAGTGATCCCGAGTTGGTGCAGTGCTGGGGTGTTGGTGCACTGATGCCGAGGTTGTGCTGTGTTAGTGCTGAGGTGGGGCTGCGTTGTTGCTATTGTGGGCTGTGCTGTTGCTGAGGTGGGGCTGTGCTGTTGTTGAGGTGGGGCTGAGGTGGTGGTCTGCTGGTGCGAAGGTGATGCCTTGGTGATGCTGAGTGATACTGAGGTGGTACTGAGTGATGTTGAGGTGGTGCTGCAGTGATTCGTAGGTGGTGCTGAGCTGGTGTTTAGGTGGTGCTGAGTTGGTGCTGGGCTGAGGTGATGCTGCGTTGATGCCGAGGTGGTGCTGCACTGATGCTGAAGTGGTGCTGCATTGGTGCTGAATTGCTGCTTAGGTAGGACTGCACTGGTGCTGAGGTGGGGCTGACCTGATGGTGGTGCTCTGATAAAGAGGAGGTGCTGTGCTGATGGGGAGGAGGTGAAGTGCTGCTGCTGAGATGGTGCTGTGCTGATGCTGAGGAGAAGAGCAGCGTGAGGCACAAGGAAGAAGAGTGAGGAGAAGAGCAGCATGAGGCACAAGGACAGGGAGTGAGAGGAGCAGCATGAGGCAGAAGAAAGGTGAGGTAGGAGAACAGCATGAGGCAGAAGAAAGGAGTGTGAGGAGGAAAAGAGTAGTGTGATGTACAAGGATGGAGAGTGAGGAGAAGAAGAGGAGCATGAGCCAGGAGAAAGGAGAGTGAGGAGAACAGCAGCATGAGGCAAAAGGACGGAGAGTGGGGAGTGTGTGAGAGAGAGATGGTACGAGAGAGAAAAAAATTATATAACCCCAAAAAATTAATAAAACAATAAAAACATGACACATTCTAATGATACATTTTCAAAATGTTATAATAATTGGTGCCCTAGTGTATTTGACCACAAAACAACATCACTCGGCTCACAGCAACTTTTCACCGCCAGTAATAAGCTCTGAATAGTGTTGTTTTGTATTGTATTGTGATTGCATTTATATAGCGCTTTTTACCCCTGATGAGGCATCGAATTGCTTTTTCGGCGAGTAGCTCGCTACTCCAGAACCCATAAAGGATTAGTGGTAATGACGATAGTGAAATATGAAATTAATTTGAGTGGTGGCTATGTTAGTCCGTAATTTGGATTCAGAAGGATAGTGGAGGGATAGAAGAGGGAAAAAGGTTTGCATTTGTATAGCGCTTGTTACTACTGATGGGGTGTTGAGGCGTTTTATTGGCAATCTTTTAATCTGTTAATTTTCTCATAGGCGTAGTTTGTCTTGATTGGCGTTTGTTGTGAGCCGGGCACATTGCAGCTATTGAATTTGTTGTTTTGTGTCCTTTATCTCTATATTTCTCCAAGGTGCTTGTTTTCTTTTGTTTTGTTGTGTGATTTTTTGTGGAAAATAGATAAGGCTCCATCATCCTGAGATCTGAGCCGGGGTTCAGCCTCGGTTTAGGAACCCCTTCAGTAGTCGACCTCAGTCTTCCAGATGCGGTCAGCTTCTTATCTGTATGCACCAGGGACATTTTTGTCTCCTCTTCAAATATCCACCTGCATAGTTGTTTTTCCCTCATTTCTCTATCATAGGGCCCCTCACTTCTGTCCAATGTATTAAAATGCAACTTTGTCCAGACAAGCCCCAGTGCCACACAAATCTAAGTTTTCATTTTCTTTTTTGGAGTTGAGGTGTAGCTCCAAAAGACAGTTTGTCAGTGTTTTCTGAACCTTGTTTCCCCAAAGTTCCTGTAATTGGTTTATCACATTATCCCAGTACGCCATTACAATCACACAGTTCCATACCATATGCAATAGGTGGGCCCTAGGGGTACTGCATCTGGGACATGTCAGGGTGATCTGGATACATTTTACTAAGCACCGCCGGAGTGAAATGTATTCGGTGGAGATATTTCCCCTGTAAGGAGTTTGAATCGTGCATTGCTAAAGTTCACACTGAGATATACTGGTTCTCAATTCTTGAACGTCAGAAGGTGGATTAAGTCGTTATCCCATTTGTCTCTTATCCCCAGATATACCTGTAGTCACTCTTCATTGACAGCTTTGCAGCTAAGGGAGCTTTGTTGGCCACTGTCATCCAGTCTCAGTACACGGCGATGGTCTCGGATTCTGGGGGTCTGCCCAAGAACCCTGGCCAGAGTAGTCGGATTTTCCTACTTAGTCATGCGTAAAAAGAGCATGTCCTATTATCACCCGAACTCTACCCTAACCTCTTCAATGTTTTCAGTCGGTCGTCAGCAGATAAGGCTCCCAGTCTCGAACCACCTCCATCTGTCCATCCCACGGTTTCCACTCCCTCTCCAATGCCCAGCGCTTCGGGCAGCACCATGCGGACACATCGTCATAGAAAGGGCCTTCTTCTGCATTTTCATTGTAGTCTAGTAGGTATGTCCAACACATATTGGACTAAATGTACACAGCCAGGGATCTTCCCCAGCCTAACATGAATAAATAACTCTGCTCTTTTTCTCCATGGCACCCCGCCAGGAGACTGGACTCCTAGTTGGGGGCCAGCTCTCTGCCTCTCATCTAGCACCGGGGGTGGGGGGCATTTTGAAGTCTCTTGGGGTGATTCCAGGCCCTACTAGCAAGTCCCTTGCAGTTCAGTGAAGGCAGGTAAAATCCGCTGGATGTACATTTCTTCAGGAGCAGCAGAATCTCCCTTGACAATCCAGTTACTCAGGGTGTCAATGATTAGGCCATGGACCAGGATGTTATGGAAGCTGGTGAGGGGCACAGAGCTACATAACGCCACATTCACTCTGCCACTTTGGCCACAAAACCCGCTATAAAACTTTCGTAAATAGATCAAATGTCCTAGGAAGCAAGCCTAGTGTGTCAAAGGGTAGCATGACACGTTTAATAATTGCAAATTTTGTTACATAGCATACAATACTGTTTCTCAGCAGGTTTCTAAGCACTTTCAAGTTCGGAAGCTATGCAAATCGAGGCACCTTTTTTTATATCTATTTTTTTTGCGGAGCTTCTGGAACAGAAATGCTGAATAAGATTACACGGAATGGTACGACTTGGGAATTTAGTAGAGGATAGTAACAAAAAAAAGCAGTTTGGGAGAGAGGGTGCACAGAGCCTCACTAATAGACAGAATAATATTGACAGCAGTTACCTCAAACCTAATACACTGGAATCGCGGAGGAATTCATGAAAAGCTCTAAGTTTCTGCAGTCAACTATGGATGGACAGAAGAAGACAAGGTATGAGGGCTATTTTACACCACTATGGGAGAGAGCGGTTCTGAAGCTCAAGGGAGGAGGGGAGAGGTTGTTCATGTTGTGGTGCGAGGAGGATGCTGAACCTGTATCTTAAAGTAGTAATGTGGGGTTTATCCGTTGCACATGAGTGTTGAGTTTGTCAAGAAAGCAGGTACCAAAGATACCATGGGTGTAACAGGAGATAGGCACCACAAGTTAAATGGGTAGCAAAACTATTTGCGGATTTGCCAGAAAATCTCACTGACTGCTTAAACCTGCAGATCCCAAAAATCTGCTCAGCAGCATAGTCACTGCCTAGCATAGGGTTTCAATTTACAATCTCAAAAATAACTGAGCTAGTTTCCAATACAGGCTCCAAGTCTATCTTCCTCTTTGTATTCAAGAGTCTGCTCATGCTATCTGACAGAATTGGGATTAGCCCCTTACATTTTTCTTGGTCTTTTCTTTGCATTCTTTTTAGTTGGCTACAGCTTTCTCCTTGTTTGTCCCAGAACAGAAATGGGATACTGAATGTCCTGGTGCCACAGGTCTACATAGTAGCAACCCACCTTCCTTCAAATGTCCAAACCAGTAGCCCTTCTTTCGGTGTTTCAATCTATCCCTCCGTACATGCTGCGACCTGAGTAACTATACACTAGGGTCATCTTTTGTGATTATGCTCAACCCAAACTCAGTGCCAATCCACTGGCCACTGTCCAGTCATTCCCCTATTTAAGCGGGAGTGATGAGAGCGATTAGACCATTTTGGTCCTTAGCTACCACTGCAACCCCTGGAACTGTTCTATATGGGGCCCGGCTGCCTCCAGACACTCACTATACAAGAAAGACAAAAATCAAACTCCACTTAAAGGCAAACCAATCTTTCCTTGCTCCGTAGGCCAACTAAAACATCAGTACATGCTTAGTCACTGCACATTAAAAAAAGATCACCTTATTTCTTGGCTGTGAGTGCCAAAACTGAATTATATATATTGTCTTCACTTGACAAATAATTGTATGCTTTATTCTCTTGTCCTACATTAGTTGATTAAGCAGAAGGAACAGTCCCTTGACAGTGCTTTGATCTCCAGAATGTGCATCTTCTAAGTGGGCTCGGCAAGTTCATCCACATGCCCCTGCCTCCTCACTCCTTCCCTCGCTGTCCCTTGAGAAATCAGTGACTGTTGGACCCGGCCTCGTAGAAAGGCCCTCCGTGCCCCCGCACCACCGAAACCTGGTACCTGCAGCCCAAAAACCTGGTACCTGCAGCCCAAGCACACGGCCCAGCCGAACCTCCCCACCAGGACACACGCACCGACCCGGACATCCCCGTCCATGGCCTCTCTCCTTTCGGCCACCCCGGGCCCGGGTGCCCACTTCATGCACCAAGATGGCCGCCCGGCCCCAGCGCGACCCGGGCCTAGAGGCGCCACTCCGGCTGGAGGACATCACGCTTCCAGGGGATGAGAGAGGGAGGAGCAGTTTCTATCGCACCTCTGAACTCCCCCGGGACGATGGGTTTCGATCGGCCCTCCGGCCTCCCTGAGGGCTGGCTCCGTGCCTGCTGGGTGTCTGGGACTCCTCCCGACCCGGCCCTGAAAGGATCAAAAGACAATAGCAGGAAATCCCGACAAGCGACCCCCAGGTGACAAGACCCCTGCCTGCACAGACTCCGGACATCAAAGAGGGGTCGACCTATAACAAGGGGTGCTCTGGGTCTGTCCGGCAGATTCGACGCTGGAACAACGAGAGCCTTCCGACGTGGTCGCGGCTCCTGGAACTTGGACCCTCCTGAGCCCTGCTGAGTGACTCGCGGCTCCCTGAAGATCGTAAGACCTCCGAACTTGTACCTGAGCCCTGCTGAGTGACTCGCGGCTCCCTGAAGATCGTAAGACCTCCGAACTTGTACCTGAGCCCTGCTGAGTGACTCGCGGCTCCCTGAAGATCGTAAGACCTCCGAACTTGTACCTGAGCCCTGCTGAGTGACTCGCGGCTCCCTGAAGATCGTAAGACCTCCGAACCTGTACCTGAGCCCGCTGAGTGACTCGCGGCTCCAACAGACCCTCACGGTCCCGCCGGACCCCAACTACAACATCGTATCCCCCAGCTCGAGGATTGTGAGCTGTGCGCCGGATACGTCCCTGCTTTGAACCTTTACCAGAGACTGTCCCGCTACCCCCTACCCCTTCCGAGACTCTTGAGCTCGCGCTCACCTTGTACATATTTGCAGTGATAACCTACTTGATAAAGATTGTTTTCTCAGAATACCCGGTGTGGTCACTCTGTGTCGTGTGGTGCCAGAAGTACGATCCTAGATACGAGATTCCTCCCCCTGGGGAGTCTCCCGCCAGTGCCCGGCTACGATACTTTGAGGGTGGGTCTCAGGGTAGTCAGGACCCCTTCCAGGCTCCTCTGAGGTCGCCGTCTAACAGTGACAATCAGCTCCTGTGCAGTAGACATCATTATTACCACAGGAGGATTTGGGGGTGCTTCCTTCCTTCACTGCTCTCCTCTCAAACATCTTCGTTTCTTCTCGTCCAAATGTCTCTAAACTCCCCCGTACACCCCCAAACCTTCAACAAGGCACTAGCTTGAAAATGTACCCTCACCGTCCATTATTTGCCTCCGCAATTATCTACACTCGATAATCCGAGTCATTGAACCTACGTCCACCCCTCTGCCCTGTTTGATACAACCAGAATATGGTCTTGCAGACAATAATCCTTCACTACCAACTGCTATTAACCTCCTCCAGGTCATCTCATCCTTCACTCCAGGAGATCATGTTGGTGGTGCAAGTAAGGCCTATGGCTTAAGTCAGAGGCAGCTGGTCAAATAGCTCAGTATGTTGAGCTCTCACTCAGATAAATCTAAGAACAGTTGTTCACAGGTATGAATCTTCGCAAGTGTTGACTGTCACAAGGACACAGTTAACAAACAACCCAAGTCATTATTTAGCAACCTAGGTCATTCTAGAAGTCTGGAGATGTAATATTGGCTCACTTAAACTAAGCCAATTGAAGTATCATACTTGAAATCCCAGAAAAGTAAAGCCCGGTTCTGGAGTCATCTGCCAGCCTTGCAAGAGAGTAGCTCTCAACCATTCCTGTTTAACCGTGAAAAAGGAGGCATACTGGGACTTGTAGTCCAATTGCAATATGCAAACCGTTCAGTCACCATACAACGTGGGCCAACTGCCAGTTATTGTTGCACCCCTGTCCCCCTGTAATTGTGCGTGCAGCACCTCCGGCAAGTGATAGTGACACATCACACTCACCAAACTTGTAGCGGCTCCGCGAGGCAGTGCAGGACAGAAATAAAGCTGGAGGAGTAGGAGCTCCCAAGGAGGTAGAAGTGTAGGTTGGCCTGAGACCGTGCGCATGAGGGGCTTCCCACCACAGCAGCATCAGGGGAGGGTGGGACCTGGATGGGGAACCGAGGCTTCCAGGAGGGAGGAGCAATGGCAGGCAACAGGAGATGACGCGTCTCTAAAAATGTACAGACCTGGTGGCTGGCGGCAGAAGACAGTCATTGAAGCTGTTATGGGGCGGAGACCTGTGGAGACAGAACCCAGTAAAACCTGCTCTCCTCCACGAGTGTAAAGCCAGCAGCTCCCTGCCTTTGTTACTAGATCCCACCCACAGGCGGATTTAAGAAATGCAAAAACTAAACTCTGTGCCAAGTGCAAGTGTATTTTGCAGGTCTCAGTAGCCAATAAGAATTAGCCCGGCGCTGCTTTCCCAACAAAGGGCGTGAAAGCTGGCTTTACTTGCGCTGCTGTAGCATGCACGTCGCTGCTCGTCCCGAGCCAATACTCCATGGGCTTTAACTTCAGAGAAAAGGTGGGACATGCAGCTACTGTTAGCCATTTGCAGGCTAACATTTTTGAATGACACACACAAAAGCCAATCCTAAGTAAAGGAGGAGTTAGACACCACAAAGCACATACAACAGATCGCCTACAGCGCAAGCGGTTTAGTTAGGATTAACCTAAATACAGGGTTCAGGCATGTACCCAGTGCTTTGATATGCAGGTTTGTGTACATCCACCCACACATCTTAGGTGACTCTCTTAGGGAGGACGGGCCCTAAACGGCACATTTAATCTTATGCTCTAATTGGCCACTGTCATTAACAGAATTCACCCCACATTTAATATGACAAAGAATCTTTATCAGGATGTCTAGACCAAAATTACCCATTCCAGGATCTCATTCTCAAACTGACTGACCTCTGTCTTTATTACTGCCTTGCAAACAGTAAACAAGACATTTCAGCTCTATCCTGACTATCCACACACCATGTAACCTATGATTTCTGACAGCCCATTTAACCTCTCTTTTTTTTCCACCCTTCTAGCCCCTCTCAGATCTTCTCTCTTGACCACTCCACAAGACCCTCTCAAATCCTTTTGATGTCATCCACGTGGCCCTTTATATAACCCGTCCCCTCATACAAGCTCCACGCATCATTGCCTTTTCCAATCTAATGCTTGAGCATGGGCCTGCTACTTCCTCATTATAGAATGCCTATCCAGATCCCATCTTGAGAAGGCTCTTACCCGATTTCATACACATGGACGCTACGGGCACATGTCGGTCTTTTCCTGGGCCTTCAGGATTCTGAGGGAAGTTGTTGATATGGAAAGATATTTTATAAAAGGATAAAACCAACACTTCGTTGGTGAGGATCCCCTTGTCCTTTATATAACAAAGACCAGAACTAGTTGCACGGCTATGGAGGAACTAAAGGAGCAGGATGTGTGAGGAAAGGAGATTAACATTCCACACACCTTACCGGCTTCGAAAGACCTGAAAAATGTCTTCCTCTCCTTTTAAGGTAGCCTGTATGGTGATTGTTTAGGGGCATATTATCAAGAAACGGCGTTAACATTATCGCCGCTTTAGCGGCAGAAAACTGCCGCTAAAGCAGCGATAATGGGCTTGATAATATGCCCTTGTGAATTCCCATAGAAGCCCAGGTTCACACCAGAACATGGACTTCTATTGGAATTCTCTGCGGCATATTATCAAGCCCGTTATCGCCCCTTTAGCGGCAGTTTTCTGCCGCTAAAGCAGCGCTAATATTAACGCCGTGCTTATTAATATGCCCCCAAGTATTTTCAAGGGAGCGCTGTTCAAACAGCTGTAATTGGGTGCTCCTTACTTGTGACAAAGTGTGATTACTGGGTGCCCTCCCCCAGCTCTGTAGAGGACAAAATAATGTCGCTTTTCTCAACCTATACTATCACTATTGCAACTACGAAGTCACTATACCCTGATCTGGTTCATTCTGAAGCTGTGGCACAAGCATTTTGGAGCTCACAAGGTAAAATGACATTTTCCCCTTTTGATAATTCTACTTCCCTAGCAGCAGGATCATGCTTGAGGCCTTAGGTTGCAATTTGGTACTCTGAAACGGATGCCTGATGTGAGCATAATACATCGGAGTACCTGCAGTTCTGTATGGACCGCTATACAGGTAAAACACATGAAAAAAAGGCTCTGCCACGGGCTGGTGAAGATTGGTTAGCAGGACGAATTCATAGGAGCATCGTTTTACTGGCAATGTGTGCTTGTCATGACTACTTGCACACATAGAAGTCCTTTCAGAAGTGCGATACTGCTAAGTAAAGTACATCACGCAGGGTTTTTTCCAATCTTTATTGGTTTGTTAGACTGCAGGTCCTGATAAACAGTAGTAAATATTCATTATATGTACTGTATACAAAAACACGTTTTTCTATAAAGCAGTCTGTAAGCTTAAAAACAAAAAGATTAACTCAAAATATAAACACTTAACATTGTTTTGCAGCATCAGTTAAAATGTACCCACAACTATAAAGACTGAAGGTGACATCAATGAAAAAAAAAAAAAACAATCATTAGCAATGCCAATCAATCAGTCTTGCTTACCAATGTTCGCCGAGCAATGCAATTGGCTTTTGCCACTGCTGGAGTGAGTATTTTCAAAGCTTAGAAAGCAATGAAAACATCCCTTTCTATACTTTGAAGATGCCCACCGCACTGCATGATGTAACGCTACTTGCATCATCCCATGTAGGTGTTCAGACAAAATATCGCAACCAAAAATATCGTGGGACAAAGTATTGTTTCAAGAATATTGAGGACAAAAATATCATGAAGGTAAGTTTCCAGGGGTGGCTAGCAACTGTGAAAATCAGTGGAGCGCAACACACCATAAAATTCACCAGTATATGTGCCTTTCTCCTCTCCCCTCTTCCGACGACGAGCAGGAACCAATCCAACCAATCCTGTGCAGCTGAGCTGTGCAGCTCCAGGACTGGTTGGAGCAGGGTGACCCAGTGCTCATTTGGAGGCCGGGGCCTGTGCCTGCAATCCCTCGGCTGTTTTCCGGAACTGCGATAGCTGGCTTTAAAGTGTGCATGACAGATTGGCTGGCTGTAGGCAGCCAACCAATCTCTCAAGGGTACTGAGCAGTCATCTGTCTGCCTGCCCCCACCATCACGCCTGCACTAGTGCGGCTGGCGCCACACATTTTAATATTCTGTGTGTACCTGATGCACTTGTGTAGGGCGGGCGACGCTCCTCTGCCTTAACGGAGGAACCGCCACTATAAGTTCCGACAGCTAAGTAAACGTTTACGACATGTAACTCCACATATGTGTACCTTGAGGCTATATATATCTTCGAGGTACGTAGATGCGGCGTTAATAGTAAATCTATAATTAACTATTTGCACTTACCTTCTCGATATTTTTGATCCTTGATATTTTTGAAATTATATTCTGTCCACTCTATATTTTTGGTTCAGATATTCTGTCAGTGATCCTTTGTTATATTGGAACCAAAAATAATGTCGAACAAAATATTGTATCAAGAATATCTAGGACTAAAATATTGTGGAGGTGAATTTCTCTAGGTAAGTACATTTTTACTATATATAACTCCTATATAACTATATATGTACCTTGATGATATTTATATCTTCAAGGCACGTAGATGTGGCGTTAAGAATGGTAAATCTATACTTACCTATCTGCAGTTAACTCCCCAATATTTTGGTCTCCGATATTTTTGACACAATATTCCGTCCACACAATATTTTTGTTTCTGATAGTCTGTCAGTGAGTAAGTGGGTGTCTCTTTATCTGTTAATAACTTTACCACTTAGTGCGGTTTCGTTTTGTATGTCTGTCTGAAGGTGGTCTGATTTGGTACCTCTTACTTAAGGCAATAGGACTTGCCAACGATCGATGTATGTACACCAAGGTGCCGATCACGATCCGGTAAAAAAATTCCCCGTACGACTCGTATCCGGTCTTTTTACCGTACGAATCGTACAAGTGCCGTACAAACTGCCAATTACGATTCGCATGGGAAAAAGACCATACGAATCGCATTGGGAATTATTCCCCACACGTCCTCGGGTCGGAAAATGTGTCCGACACGTCCTCGGACGATTTACCGTACAAATGTGAAAAGTGAAGTCCGACCGAGGAATCACGATCCATCCCGTGCGTCCGATGTTACAACCGTATGGAAAAAACACCGTCCGCACCGAACTCCCATAGCAACCATGGAGACATGTGCCCGCATACGCGCCCAACACTCCCCCCAGCCCCCGTACGTTCGAGTCGTACCCCCCTGTGTATGTACACCCCTGTACGTGTCGTACCCCGTGTATGTACACCCGTGTACGTGTCGTACCCCTGTGTATGTACACCCCTGTACGTGTCGTACCCCCACCCATGTATGTGCACCCCTGTACGTGTCGTACCCCCGTGTACGACACCCGTGTACGTGTCGTACCCCCCGTGTATGTACACCCATGTACGTGTCGTACCCCCCGTGTATGTACACCCCTGTACGTGTCGTACCCCCCGTGTATCTACACCCCTGTACGTGTCGTACCCCCGTGTATGTACACCCCTGTACGTGTCGTACCCCCCGTCTGTGTACACCCCTGTAAGTGTCGTACCCCCGTGTATGTACACCCCTGTACGTGTCGTACCCCCCGTGTATGTACACCCCTGTACGTGTCGTACCCCCGTGTCTGTACACCCCTGTACGTGTCGTACCCCCGTGTATGTACACCCCTGTACGTGTCGTACCCCCAGTCTGTGTACACCCCTGTACGTGTCGTACCCCCTGTGTATGTACACCCCTGTACGTGTCGTACCCCCCGTGTATGTACACCCCTGTACGTGTCGTACCCCCGTGTATGTACACCCCTGTACGTGTCGTACCCCCGTCTATGTACACCCCTGTACGTGTCGTACCCCTGTGTATGTACACCCCTGTACGTGTCGTACACCCCTGTACGTGTCGTACCCCCCCTGTATGTACACCCGTGTACGTGTCGTACCCCCGTGTATGTACACCCCTGTACATGTCGTACCCCCGTGTATGTACACCCCTGTACATGTCGTACCCCCACCCGTGTATGTACACCCATGTACGTCAGAGTCGAACCCCCACCACAACCTCCTAAGTACGGAGCGCACCCCAGGCCCCAACATCACAACCGCATGTACGAGTCGTACCAAGCCACACACAAGCACAGCACTGTACAACAAAATGGCCTATGTACACCCCGTACACACGCTAAAAACGCACGTACACAACCAGGACAAAACAAAACAACACAAGAATACACCATTCGAATGGCACAAAGCCACTAAACATGTCCAACAACCACTAAAACAACACATTCACTGACCTGCAACTGCCAAAAACAAACAGAGGGCCCAAACACCACCACTCCTTATAACACACCCACCCAAACTTCAAACACAGCCACACCCACCAATGGACCAATAAAAAGGGCCCACACACACAAACCATGAGCCTTTGCAACAGACTCACTGCTGCCAGACCCCACAGACAACGTACAGCACCAAACTAGAAGCTTTACCACACCTTACACTTGCACACCTTCACACAACCACCTTCACAAACACCCCCTCATCACATTCACACACACACCTGCACAACCACACCCACACACCCACAACCATCCACACCCCCCCACCATCCACACCCACACCCCTCACCATGCCCTCTAACAAGAATCCAAAGTTCAGTAACCGAGAGTTGGAGGTCCTTGTCGATGAAATCCTCAGAGTCGAGCCACACCTCTTTGGAACATTGGTCAGACAGACCAGCATGTCAGAAAAAACAGCCATGTGGCAGACCATCGTCGATGCTGTGAATGCTGTTGCGGACACCAGAAGGAACAAGCAGGAATGCCAAGCCAGGTGGTACGATCTGCGGAGGAGGGTCCGAGCCAAGATGACGGATGAACACAACCAGGCCAACGTCACTGGAGGAGGGCCGTCCCGCAGACCCGTACACTACCATCCCTGGGAGGAGAGGGTGATGGCCATACTGCCGGTGGAGACAGTGGAGGGATTAGGAGGACTCCGAGACCCGGGTGAGTACACAAACAACACACCTCACATGGGGGGAACGTCATCCACAACCAAACTCACAAACAGGCACGCAACCACCCCAAGCTATCGCATGGCTCAACCACACTCCATGAACACGCACATGCCACTGGCGCCACCATGCCCCATGCACCCAGCTGGACAATGTCAAGTCACAGGCCACAGAAGACACCAACACATGACACGGTAACCCGGATGGCGGGAGGGTGGGCCCCAAAAATCACATAGTGCAACTCAGAAGCAGACAACAATGCCCTCTGCCCATATGGCCTAGGTCACAGCCAGACAAACACTGTGTCCCCACACAGGAAAGACTTGCCAGCAAATGGCGGACGCCTTGCATTAACACATGGGGGTGTAGGCACGTTTTTGCACATGAGAGCAGCTAATGAACAGCCAACACTGTGAAAGAGTGGCAGCACACACCACCACAGCAGCAGCGCAGACACAGACGCTACACCCAATGGGTGCCTGCAGATCAGAAACAAACTCACAGCAACAATCCAAGGGCCATTCAAAGAACTGCTAACAGTGTGTGCCCAGGAAGCTGGGCTGAGGTGACAGAGGGTGACACACAGAGGGAGGGAGAGGGGGACAGAGAGGAAGGGAGACACAGGAAGACGGACAGAGGGAGGAGGCTGATACACAGAGGGAGGGAGAGGGGGACAGAGAGGGAGGGAGAGGGGGACAGAGAGGGAGGGAGAGGGGGCAGAGAGGGAGGGAGACACAGGAAGACGGACAGAGGGAGGAGGCCGACACACAGAGGGAGGGAGAGGGGGACAGAGAGGGAGGGAGACACAGGAAGACGGACAGAGGGAGGAGGCTGACACACAGAGGGAGGGAGAGGGGGACACAGAGGGAGGGAGAGGGGGACACAGAGGGAGGGAGACACAGGAAGACAGACAGAGGGAGGAGGCTGACACACAGAGGGAGGGAGAGGGGGACACAGAGGGAGGGAGACACAGGAAGACGGACAGAGGGAGGAGGCTGACACACAGAGGGAGGGAGAGGGGGACACAGAGGGAGGGAGAGGGGGACACAGAGGGAGGGAGACACAGGAAGACGGACAGAGGGAGGAGGCTGACACACAGAGGGAGGGAGAGGGGGACACAGAGGGAGGGAGAGGGGGACACAGAGGGAGGGAGACACAGGGAGAGCAAATCAGCCTTGTGGTGTGTGGGAATGTCTGCTCGTCAGCAGGTGGACTGAGTGCATGTAGACAAGGGTGGCCAGTGCCAGCACCCCCCCTCTCCTCCATGGCAAAACACAGGGCCATGTCACAACCTGTGCACGAGCACAACGACAGCTACCTGCATTATCTAAGTGTGTGGAACCACTCCATGTGCCCACGTACAGTGCAACACGGAAGGCGCCAATGCATGGCTCGCCACACCTGCCCACTCCACTGCTGACTGCAGTCACACTTGACGCAGCAAGTAAGACTGTGCCACACATAGTTAAAGGCGCCAAAGTGGTGCCCAAGGGACACACCCATGCACAAGTGCACTGTGAGTGGAATGCAAGACAGATCCTAATTCCCAGAGGAAATGTTCCAACTTTGAAACTGATGAAACATGGATGTTGCATGGACCAAAATTAACATTGTCTCTCTCACACACAGGTCAACCTCGTGGTTCACCCCCCAACACTGGGGGGGAAGACTCACAGGACCCGGCTCTGCGGGAGGCTGATCCCACCGGCAGCGACGACTCACACCACTCTGTGGACGACCCCGACCAACCTGGCCCCTCTGGTGTCCAACGACCTGCAGCACCTGCGTCAGGTACAACGGGGCCAACCACCACCCCCACTCCTGCCACATCCCAGGAGACACCCAGGATCCCTGCCCCTGCACCACAAAGCAGCCAGGCTGGCCAGGAGGGACAAGGTGTCCCGGGCACCCAGGAGGAGGGAGGCGACAACGCCAATGCCACCCCTCAGGGGTCCCGGAGACCCGATGTGCCCACAAGGGCAGGCCAGGTGTAAGTGGGCAGGGGTGGTGGGAGTGGAGGACGGCGGAGGCGCCAGCCTGACCAGTTGGCTGGGGAACCGGTATATTCCCATGTCCGAAACATCCTGGACACATACCGGCAGGACACCACGGGCATGGCCCAGGTTGTGTCCACCCTCAATGAGATGAAGGGGACCCTTGATGAGATCAAGACCCAGCAGGCCCAGCAACATGCCTGTCTACTGCAACACCAACGGAGGATGGAGGACAGACAGGCTGAGCTCATGACGGTATTCACGGGAATTCACAATACACTCCGTCGGATGGCCGACAACATGGGCAACCCTCCCTGTGCCAGAAGGCGTAGAACATCACCACCCACAGGGAGGGATCAGGAGGAGGAGGAAACATCCGATGGAGCATCCCAAACATCATCACGGCCTGCTTCTGAGGGTCCCCGCAGGAGGCCGGGTCGTCCACGGAAAGGACCGTGAGGGTCGGCGCTTCAGCACCATCTCCCAGGACACCTGGCCTGGCACCTGGCCCACTGGAGCAACAGCAGCACAGCATCAAAAGACATTCTCTGCCACATGGCCTTGCTGGTCACTGTCTGACCAATGTTGACAAAGACTGTGGCATGGACTCTGAGGATTTCCAATGGCAAGGACACCAACTCCCCTACTGAACTTTGGATTCCAAACACCCGGAAAGCCCCTCATGTCATACCCCCCCCCCCCCACTAAAATAAAAAGTCACACCATGAAGAGAAGATGCCTGCTGGTTGCATTATTACCTTACATGTGTCTTGTAAAGTCTAAACATGCCTGAGTTCTCTTTTGACTTCAACCATCCACACCCTGGGGCCTGAGTCTGGCACAGGACACACGGGTCACAGTGTATTAGGCAAGACAGACATGGAGCACCATACACACCCGTGATGGGCCCACCCGGCTGAGGGGGTGGCCGCACAACCGTGCTGACAGACACATTGAGTACAGCAACAGTCATGCGCAGAGGTCAGGGATCCTGTCCAGTGTCCTGAGGGGCACCCAGGTATGTGTAGACAGGTGGCAGAACCATGTCCTACAAGCTTGAGTCCGATGGATGCAGATAATGGGGGACTGGCCAACGTTGGATGCATGGGGATGGCACATGTCACAATACCCACACAGTCATGGACATCATGCACAATACACACTCTCATCCCACACACACAGCTTGCATCTTGCTACTCGACACATAGACACATAGCCACTATCAGGGAAAACCATGCCAGACATGCTGGATGCACCGTGGCAACACACCAGCATTGACTGAGAAGAGGCACCTTGGAGGCATAGGAACACCTTTATTAGTCATGTTTTCGGGATTGCAGAGGCAACTTGAAGTACACATGAACACTTCATGTGGAGTAACATGTGGGTCCAACACTGGCAACCCCCTTCTGCAGCACAAATGCGTGATAGCCATGGAAGTGGCACACAAGTGTCGGCTAACAGCTAAACACCCACAGCTGCTCACGGAGAGACTGCCATACACCATTGATCCGCTGATGTTGAAGTCCCACACCATGTCAAGCCAATGCAAACCGTATGTGTCCGAGGGCAGTGTTACACACATTGATGCCATCATCACAATCCACTATCCCATCACTGATGACTGTCAACAAGTCTGACCATCTATTCAGGTGTACACAGCTGCATGTCATGTGTACCATGGTGATGCAACATGGCTGCAGAGGAACCAAACATCGACAGGGGCAGTGTGCATACATCGTGAACAACTGCCACACCCAATACACCCCTGATGCATCCCTTACCCCAAGGAGACTTCCAAACGTGTCCGTGCCTGTAACGCTGAGTCAGCACACGATGACGTGTCCATGAGGAATAGCAGTGCCACAACAATGCAAGCAGCAGACGGCATGCGCAAGTACCTGGGGAAGAGAGACACACAAGAAGTCAGCCACAAAAAGCACAGCCACTTGCATGTGCATGTACTCAACACATGTATGGATGACAACATGCTAGGTCACAATTATGACTGGGGAAATACAACCATCACTGCCACCATCACTCCAGTGACACACCCACACACACCTCTGACTCACGTGCCATACATGCAGGTGGAGACACACATCACAACACATGCCACACGGGGACCAATGCGTGCACACTCAGACACTGGTACTCACCACTAAGCAAAGAAGTCGCGTATGAGCCGAGTCCGGATGTCCTCTTGCGGCTCCACATCCTCCACATCACTAGCCATATTGCCAAGCCCTTCGTCCTCCACGGGTGGATGGTCCTCGTCATCTTGATCCAGGATGAGTGGCACAGCTTTCTCAACTGCCATGTTGTGCAGCATGCAGCAGACCATGAAGATTTTGCAGACCTTCGCCGGGGCATATGGGAGCGCGCCGCCGGTCTTGTGTAGGCACCTGAATCGGCTCTTCAGCAGACCAAACGTCCTCTCTATCACTCGCCTTGTCCGGCCATGGGCGGTGTTGTAGCGGAGCTGGGCCGGCGTGATGGGGTTGCGGAGAGGTGTGATCAGCCATGGCATGTTGGGATAGCCAGCGTCCCATACATGGGAAGCACATGGACATCGTTAGAACAGGAGAAGCGGTCGTGCTGGTAGTCTACGCAAAATACAGGACAGACAGAGTGTACCCACCAACAACACATGCTCGTTCGTTGCGCAGCTGCGTCATCATTTCAGGCACCCTGCTACGCCTCATGATGTAGGCATTGTGTGCTGATCCTGGAAAACGAGCACAGACATGTGAAATCACCATGTTGGACAGACACACCACAAGGGCATTGATGGAGTGGTAGTGCTTGCGATTGCGGTACGCTACCTTCTGTGCCTGTGGTGGTACCAAAGCAACATGTGTCCCATCTATGGACCCAATGACATGGGGCATCCCTCCCAGGGCATAGAATCCACGCTTGACCCCAGTCAACATTTCTGGGGTAGGAAAATGTATGAAGTCATCCAGGTGAATCAACATGGCCTCTAAGAAATCATGCAGCACACGGCAGAACATGCTCTGGGACATGCCACCAACATGAGCTATGGTATTTTGAAAGGTACCCGTGGCTAGAAAATGTAGGGCTGCCATTACCTTCAGCTTGGGTGTCAGTGCCGTAGGATACCTGTGCAGCGGTTGCAGGTGTGGTGCCAGTCTCGCCGTCAACTCCAGAATCAACCGTTGGGGGAAGCGGTAGCACCGGATACGATCATTCTCCCGCATGGCAGCCAAGTCCGGAATTGCTCGGGGAAGAGGCGGCGCTCTGCAGTAATTTGGAAGTGACAAGGAAGAGTGAGTGCACCACAACAACAAATAATTTGTACTGAGCACATGTTAATCTGTCTATACACATATGCTACATATGGAGTCAGGTATGTGCCACATGCCCTGGACACGTATGGCTGGCAGGTGACACTCCTACCAAGACCCAGCTACACACGGAGATTGAGAACCTCCACATGCCATGGCATGGGATTAGCTGTGTCCCAGTGCAAGTGAACAGCCAGACGCAAGACAGGAGTGACATACACCCACACATCAGCAGAAGTAGGATGTCGATTGCAGAGACTGTTAGCAGAACACTAGAGCCACAGGTCACATGACATTACACTAGGACAGCCCACACACCTTGCCATGAAGGTGCACATGTCATGACTCACCACACATTCATAGAGAGGATGCAGACATGTCCTTGTTACGCTACTCCCGTCCCATGCATACATACGCACCTCACATCCGATACCACATGTGGCATGGTGTGCGGAACAGTGTGCAATGTCAATCTACACACAGACACATGTTGGTTGCTGCAACAGCTGCAGCTTTTGAGGGTGCTCCAACATCAACCTAATGGGAAACCCCCACACATACATGACATAGTCACATCGTGCACCGTGGGTAGTGACAAGTCAGGTGTGGTAACCCCTGTACCGGGCATCAGGGGACACTTCCGTGTGTTGGTGTCCATGCCATGCCAGTGTCGCTCATCCCAAGTGTGCAGTACGACATGCACACATGTCAAAGGAGTCAAGGGCATGCCTGGCACACATTGCACCGTCACACATTACATCTGTACACATCTCATCATACATCTGGTGCCTTCTCGACTCTGGAGTAATGTGCCACATCACAGCCTGTCACACCTGTGCCCCACACATGTAGTACTGCCCAGACAATGCCTTGATGTCCATCCATGGACAAGTATGTCCGCCCTATTCCTTCCTGTGTGCTGCCTGTCACCACTGTGATGTGTGAAAACCGCCGTACTGCTGCTAAGAGGGCCTGTGTACGTTCCCATTTCACTATGGCAGTGCTGCCGTAGGTGTACCCATAGTGATGGTGAGCGTACAGGCATGTGTACGGTCAGTGAGTACACATACGCGAGAACACCCATAGTGATAGTGCACGTACAGGCGTGTGTACGGTCAGTAAGTACGCATACGCGAGGACACCCATAGTGGTACGGCCCGTACACACGCCTGTACATGCACTATCACCATGGGTGTCCTCGCGTATGCGTACTCGTAGTGATAGTGAGCGTACAGGCGTGTGTACGGTCAGTAAGTACGCATGCGCGAGGACACCCATAGTGATAGTGAACATACAGGCGTGTGTACGGGCCGTACCAGTACGAGTACGCATACGCGAGTACACCCATAGTGGTACGGCCCGTACACACGCCTGTACGTTCACTATCACTACGAGTACGCATACGCGAGGACACCCATAGTGATAGTGAACGTACAGGCGTGTGTACGGGCCATACCAGTACGAGTACGCATACGCGAGTACACCCATAGTGGTACGGCCCGTACACACGCCTGTACGTTCACTATCACTACGAGTACGCATACGCGAGGACACCCATAGTGATAGTGAACGTACAGGCGTGTGTACGGGCCGTACCACTATGGGTGTCCTCGCGTATGCGTACTCGTACTGGTACGGCCCGTACACACGCCTGTACGTTCACTATCACTATGGGTCTCCTCGCGTATGCGTACTCGTAGTGATAGTGAGCGTACAGGCGTGTGTACGGGCCGTACCAGTACGAGTACGCATACGCGAGGACACCCATGGTGATAGTGAACGTACGCACGCGTGTACGGGCCGTTGCTATGCATTTGGGGTGCCCTAGGGGCCCGGAACGCACCGTACCTGTGGGTGAAGCTCAATTTTACATAGGGGACACATGAGGGACAAGTATTAAGGCCTACATGCATGCTGGTTGTCATGGAGACCAAGTTTTAACTTTGAATTTGTTCTGGAAGGTGCACAGCAGAAGTCAGTTGGAATGAATCTACTTTGTTGCAATGTGTCTGTGGGGTTGACATCATGCTGAAGAAAAAAACACAATAAGAAACCACTGACTGTGCTAGGTTTGAAGGGATTGGAGGAAACATAGGATGCAAATGTGAGTGACCAATCACTCTGTACTCCTGTGCATGAAACAGGACAGCAAGGCAGATATAAGGCAGCCAGGACCCATGAGGGAGCACTTGCCTGCACATATTTCCAATCTACCACACTGCTGCTGCTCGTGATTCCCTGGAACCATGTCAAGGTCTGTGGAGAGGTCACAGCCATTCACCCTGGAGGAGAACCTGGCATTGCTGGATGTGATCCTCCCACAGTACTCCCTGCTGTATGGGCGACCAGGGTATCAGGTGAGTGCAGAGCTACTAGCACAGACTGTGTCCCTTTTTTGGTGACTGTGACTTCTGCCATTGTGTCCAGGTGTGACACACATGCTATGTACTGTAGGGGGGGTCCCAGGGGGGGGGAATGCCTGATGTCTCCCAGCAGTGCCCAGAGACAGGAGGGGTGGGTGCCTATCACTCCCAGCAGTGCCCAGAGACAGGAGGGGTGGGTGCAGAGTCCTCCCAGCAGTGCCCAGAGACAGGAGGGGTGGGTGCAGAGTCCTCCCAGCAGTGCCCAGAGTCAGGAGGGGTGTGTGCCTATCACTCCCAGCAGTGCCCAGAGTCAGGAGGGGTGGGTGCAGAGTCCTCCCAGCAGTGCCCTGAGTCAGAAGGGGTGGGTGCCTATCACTCCCAGCAGTGCCCAGAGACAGGAGGGGTGGGTGCCTATCACTCCCAGCAGTGCCCAGAGACAGGAGGGGTGGGTGCATTTCACTCCCAGCAGTGCCCAGAGACAGGAAGGGTGGGTGCCTATCACTCCCAGCAGTGCCCAGAGACAGGAGGGGTGGGTGCCTATCACTCCCAGCAGTGCCCAGAGACAGGAGGGGTGGGTGCCTATCACTCCCAGCAGTGCCCAGAGTCAGGAGGGGTGGGTGCAGAGTCCTCCCAGCAGTGCCCAGAGTCAGGAGGGGTGGGTGCCTATCACTCCCAGCAGTGCCCAGAGACAGGAGGGGTGGGTGCCTATCACTCCCAGCAGTGCCCAGAGTCAGGAGGGGTGGGTGCAGAGTCCTCCCAGCAGTGCCCAGAGTCAGGAGGGGTGGGTGCCTATCACTCCCAGCAGTGCCCAGGGACAGGAGGGGTGGGTGCCTATCACTCCCAGGAGTGCCCAGAGACAGGAGGGGTGGGTGCCTATCACTCAAAGCAGTGCTCAGAGACAGGAGGGGTGGGTGTGATGCACAGTGTGAGCCTTGATAATTGATTGTGTCTTTGCCCTCATTCCACCTGTGTACTTTCACTGGCACGTACTGCTTTTGCCCTTTCCCAGAGGAGTATGTCCCTATGGCAAAGGTGCAATGCGTTGGCTGCATGCCATGCCTTGTTGTAACCAGCTAATTTGTTCCCATATGTGTCTCTGTGACATGTTGCAGGTGTATTGATGTAGTGTCACTTGTTCATCCTCACAGGTAGGCGCCTCTGCCAAGGAGCAGATCTGGCTGACCGCCGTCAGTGCCGTGAGGAGTGCGGATGGTTGGAGGCGGAGCCTGTCCCAGGTGAGGAAACGCTGGCAGGATATCCGGTGCTGGACGCGGAGGATCGCACGGGTCCTGCTGGGGGACTCACCTGAGAGCCATAAGAACTGCGGGCGCCGCCGTCTCTCCCACATCCACAAGCGTGTGCTGGCGGTGGTATTTCCAGACTTGGACAGGCGCTTACAGGAGATGCAGCAGCAGGAAGGGGGTAGGTACATGTGTGTTTGTTGTGTTTCACCAGCATTTGTAAGTGCACTGTTCCATGGATGCACTGCCAGGGTTTAATGGTGCTGTGCAGATCCTGTTACCCACAGTATTGCAGTGCTCTCCTGCCTCCCTTCCCCTCCTTGCAATGTGTTCCCTGGTCTGTGTGAAGTCACTCCGTCACAAGGTTATGTAGCCTGGCACCTTCTCCACGTGTACAATGCCTGCAGCATCATGTGTGGGGGTGGTGTGTAACATGTTTTGGGACCTTGCCTGTGCCCTGTCCAGTTCTGGTCTTGTGGGTTCCATGTCAGTTGGCACTAATGCTGAGTCCAGACATGGGAGTTAGTCTCTCAAGTGTGAGGCCTTACAGCACGCATGTCCTATGTGGTGGCCTGTGACATGATGTGCATGAGTGTGCGGTACACATAGTGCGGGGATGGTAGCGTGTGTTGCAGTCATTCCCATTCAGGAGCATGGAGTTGTGTGGCCACCACTGTCCCCAGGGGCATATTTTCCTAGGTATCATGTGTGAATCTGAATATGTTGACAATCTCTGTGTCTACAGCATAGGTTGTGCTCTGTGCCATTGTCCCCTGGCCAAATGTATATTGACGTGAAATGTAGTACAAGTGTCCACTGTACAGACTGACCTGATTTTCCTTGTTCATACTCACGGTGGACATTGCCTGTGTGTCTTGTTACAATCATCTGATGATGCCCATTTGTACATGATTATTTGGACAGGCGCACCTTGGGTATTTTGTGTGCAACCTTGATTTGTTGCATCCCATGTGTATTTCACCCAGACTAAGGGATGTAAGTGCTTCCTGTGTCTCCAAATAATAGTCTCATGTAGGGGGTGGGTGGTGCGGTCATGGCCTTCATGTCACAACCTGATATCTCCTTGCTAGGACTGGCCAGTGTGTGATGTTTGTCTGGACATGCACTCAAGGTGCAGTGGGCCAGTCATGGTGGGCATGTTTTCAGTTTAACCTATGCTGCATGTGCCTCTTGTTCCTGGATATGGTCCCTGCTCATCCCTATTTCCTGCCACGCTGTTTGGTGCAGATGCAGTGCTGGATTGTCCCCAGGGCCTTGCTCCTCAGTCAAAATTCCATTCCATCTCATTTGCTATTGTGTCATGCTCTCCATAGTGTTTCGGTGGCATGGTGGGTCAAACAACTGTGTCTTGCATGCCCTACATATGTACCTTGTTTTGTAGATGTAACTCTTCTTTTGTTTCAGGCTATGCACTGTGACCTATGTAGATTGGACTCATGTGACATATGTGTACAGGTGTATGATTAATTTCTGTCTCTTCACCCTGCCCACAGCATCATCGGGGGACACAGAGGGAGACATGGGCACTGACGGAGCAGAGAGACCGAGCACCAGTGCCAGCGGTGACATCGGGGATGGCACTTCAAGTGGGACTGAGGCGGAGGAGAGTGAAGCCGGGGACCTGTCGACTGGCACAACAGAGTATGAAGCTGACGGGTCCGAGGATGATCTCTCCGAGTGGGCGGCGGCTGCACCAGCAGCTGACAGCGGCACTACATCTCGCCCCGCCCCCTCCATTGCCATCAGCCGCCTCCCACTTGCTCGTGTCCCTTCGCAACGTGCCCGGTCACCACATGTCTCCTTCCTGCCAGGCACCGCACCCCCTGCCCCTGTCTCCACTGCTACCTCCAATGCCGAGTCTGTGGACATCCAGCGGCAGTTGCAGGTTGGTCAGGCTGCGATCCTTAATGTCCTCCATGGCCACAGCCAGGTCCTCAACAACATGGAGGCATACTTGGTGGGCATTCATTCATCGCAGGCTGACCAACGCAGCTTGCTGAGGTCGATAGACTCGACACTGACTGCAGCAGTGGGTCTCCTGCAGCACTACGTCCCACCCCCTACCCCTGCCCCATCCACACTTCCCACTCCCATGCCTGTCCCACGTACACCCAGACGTCAGCATGTGCCCACCACAACACACACAGGCACCACACCAGCAGGGAAGGTCCACCGCACACCTCCTGACACGCACACACAGGGTGAAGTAGGCACACCCACTGGGTCGGGGGGCAAACGTGTGACACGCAGCCAGAGTGGGAGTCCGCATTCCACCCAATCCACTCCCTCCAAATCCCCTCCCCTCAGCTCTCCTGGCCACATCTCCCCCAAAGACTCCTTCATGGCCGCTCTGTCCCCGAGCCCCACAGTGACGCCACCACGCAAGCGGTCAAGGAAGTCCTCGGTCAGGGTGGTTGATTCCCCCCCCATGTCTACACCCTCCCCCAGTGGTGCTGCGACCCATCCCTCTGACCCCCCCTCTCCTTGGGGCCTGTGGTTCGTTCGGGTGCAGGGGATTCCCTGGCGGACCTGGCTGAGGTGTGCAGCGAGCTCCTGGCCTCCACCTTTGGCCCTGCCCCAGCCCCTGTGGTGGAGTCCTCCATCCCTGCACCCACGACGCCTACCCTTCACCCTCCTGTCCCTGCGGTGCCTGTTTCTTCCCCCCCACAGGATGCCCTCACCCCTGTGGAAGACAACGGAATGTAACTGTGCAGGCAAGCTAGGGGACACGCATCCCACTGTGTCCCCCATCCAGCTGTGACTTCTGGACTGCCCTATGGGCTTTGTAAATATTGAACTTTCAACGAACATACAATTTTTATCTTGCTGATTAAAGCCATTTTTGTTTCCTTTGAACACTACTGCTTTTCTGATATTGGTGTTGGTGGGGCTGCTACATGATTTTGGGTGGTGATCATGTGTTGGTTGTGTGGGAAATGTAGTAGTGTGCTGGTCATAGGGGGGACCCTGGGATCTGTGTGCCATCACACGGTGTTAGCTAGGTTTCTGTGTTCATGTAAGCAGTTGCTGCATGGTGAAATTGTCCAAAGGTGTATTCCTTCCTCTGTGTACCCTGACATCTTCCCTGCAGGGTGTTCCCAATATTTAGCGCAGAGCTGTGTGTACATTAGCTGGGTGTGTGACGGACTCCTTCTACTTTGCACATGCATGCTGAGCGATGTCTCCACCTGCATCATTCGTGGCATTCTTGGTAGTCATTGTACTTGTGTATGTGGACTATTGCCATGACTTCATGTGTACATGTTTTCTTTTCTGCGCTATGCATGCGTATACTCCCAGCCTCGCACACATGTGGTACATGTACTGCAGGGTCTTTGTGCACCTGACTGAAATTTGTGGGCATGGTATCTGTGGCTACTCCACCCTTTGCGTTTCATGGGCACTGCTGTGAGTGTTCGGCACACACCCCTCCTGACTCTGGGCACTGCTGGGAGGACTCTGCACACACCCCTCCTGTCTCTGGGCACTGCTGGGAGGACTCTGCACACACCCCTCCTGCCTCTGGGCACTGCTGGGAGGACTCTGCACACACCCCTCCTGCCTCTGGGCACTGCTGGGAGTGATAGGCACACACCCCTCCTGTCTCTGGGCACTGCTGGGAGGACTCTGCACACACCCCTCCTGCCTCTGGGCACTGCTGGGAGTGATAGGCACACACCCCTCCTGTCTCTGGGCACTGCTGGGAGAACTCTGCACACACCCCTCCTGTCTCTGGGCACTGCTGGGAGGACTCTTCACACACCCCTCCTGACTCTGGGCACTGCTGGGAGTGATAGGCACACACCCCTCCTGCCTCTGGGCACTATTGGGAGGACTCTGCACACAACCCTCCTGCCTCTGGGCACTGCTGGGAGGACTCTGCACACACCCCTCCTGCCTCTGGGCACTGCTGGGAGTGATAGGCACACACCCCTCCTGTCTCTGGGCACTGCTGGGAGAACTCTGCACACACCCCTCCTGTCTCTGGGCACTGCTGGGAGGACTCTGCACACACCCTTCCTGATTCTGGGCACTGCTGGTAGTGAAAGGCACACACCCCTCCTGCCTCTGGGCACTGCTGGGAGGACTCTGCACACACCCCTCCTGCCTCTGGGCACTGCTGGGAGTGATAGGCACACACCCCTCCTGTCTCTGGGCACTGCTGGGAGGACTCTGCACACACCCCTCCTGCCTCTGGGCACTGCTGGGAGTGATAGGCACACACCCCTCCTGTCTCTGGGCACTGCTGGGAGGACTCTGCACACACCCCTCCTGCCTCTGGGCACTGCTGGGAGTGAAAGGCACACACCCCTCCTGTCTCTGGGCACTGCTGGGAGGACTCTGCACACACCCCTCCTGACTCTGGGCACTGCTGGGAGGCCTCTGCACACACCCCTCCTGCCTCTGGGCACTGCTGGGAGTGATAGGCACACACCCCTCCTGTCTCTGGGCACTGCTGGGAGGACTCTGCACACACCCCTCCTGTGTCTGGGCACTGCTGGGAGGACTCTACACCCACCCCTCCCGTGTCTGGGCACTGCTGGGAGGACTCTGCACACATCCCTCCTGCGTCTGGGCACTGCTGGGAGGACTCTGCACACACCCCTCCTATTTCAGGATATGTACGCTTAGAACATACACGGGTGTGGGTTCGCTCCATGCATACGAGGTGGGGTACACACCCCTCCTGTCTCTGGGCACTGCTGGGAGGACTCTGCACACACCCCTCCTGACGCTGGGCACTGCTGGGAGGCCTCTGCACACACCCCTCCTGCCTCTGGGCACTGCTGGGAGTGATAGGCACACACCCCTCCTGTCTCTGGGCACTGCTGGGAGGACTCTGCACACACCCCTCCTGTCTCTGGGCACTGCTGGGAGGACTCTGCACACACCCCTCCTGCCTCTGGGCACTGCTGGGAGGACTCTGCACACACCCCTCCTGCCTCTGGGCACTGCTGGGAGTGATAGGCACACACCCCTCCTGTCTCTGGGCACTGCTGGGAGAACTCTGCACACACCCCTCCTGTCTCTGGGCACTGCTGGGAGGACTCTGCACACACCCCTCCTGACTCTGGGCACTGCTGGGAGTGATAGGCACACACCCCTCCTGCCTCTGGGCACTGCTGGGAGTGATAGGCACACACCCCTCCTGTCTCTGGGCACTGCTGGGAGGACTCTGCACAAACCCCTCCTGCCTCTGGGCACTGCTGGGAGTGATAGGCACACACCCCTCCTGTCTCTGGGCACTGCTGGGAGGACTCTGCACACACCCCTCCTGCCTCTGGGCACTGCTGGGAGTGATAGGCACACACCCCTCCTGTCTCTGGGCACTGCTGGGAGGACTCTGCACACACACCTCCTGACTCTGGGCACTGCTGGGAGGCCTCTGCACACACCCCTCCTGCCTCTGGGCACTGCTGGGAGTGATAGGCACACACCCCTCCTGTCTCTGGGCACTGCTGGGAGGACTCTGCACACACCCCTCCTGTGTCTGGGCACTGCTGGGAGGACTCTACACCCACCCCTCCTGTGTCTGGGCACTGCTGGGAGGACTCTGCACACACCCCTCCTGCGTCTGGGCACTGCTGGGAGGACTCTGCACACACCCCTCCTATTTCAGGATATGTACGCTTAGAACATACACGGGTGTGGGTTCGCTCCATGCATACGAGGTGGGGGTACGGTCCGTACATACACGGTTGGGGTGGGGGTACGCTCTATACGTACGCGGGTGAGGGTACGGGTCGTACAAACACGGTTGGGGTACGGGTCGTACTTACACTGTTGGGGTGGGGGGTACACTCCATACGTCCGCGGGTGAGGGTATGGGTCGTACATACACGGTTGGGGTGGGGGTACGGTCCGTACATACACTGTTGGGGTGGGGGTACGCTCCATACGTACGCGGGTGAGGGTACGGGTCGTACATACACGGTTGGGGTGGGGGTACCGGTCGTACTTACACTGTTGGGGTGGGGGGGTACGCTCCATACGTCCGCGGGTGAGGGTACGGGTCGTACATACACGGTTGGGGTGGGGGTACGGTCCGTACATACACTGTTGGGGTGGGGGTATGCTCCATACGTACGCGGGTGAGGGTACGGGTCATACTTACACTGTTGGGGTGGGGGGTACGCTCCATACGTACGTGGGTGGGGGTACGTGTCGTACTTACACTGTTGGCATGGGGCGTACGCTCCTTGCATACGCGAGTGGGGGTACGTGTCGTACTTACACTGTTGGGGTGGGGGGTACGCTCCATACGTCCGCGGGTGAGGGTACGGGTCGTACATACACGGTTGGGGTGGGGGTATGGTCCGTACATACACTGTTGGGGTGGGGGTCCGCTTCATACGTACGCAGGTGAGGGTACGGGTCATACTTACACTGTTGGGGTGGGGGGTACGCTCCATACGTACGCGGGTGGGGGTACGTGTCGTACTTACACTGTTGGCATGGGGGGGTACGCTCCTTGCATATGCGGGTGGGGGTACGTGTCGTACTTACACTGTTGGGGTGGGGGGTACGCTCCTTGCATACGCGGGTGGGGGTACGTGTCGTACTTACACTGTTGGGGTTGGGGGTACGCTCCATGCATACGGGGTGGGGGTACGGTCCGTACATATCCGTCCCCATGCTATGTGATGCTTGTGCGGCCCGGGTACGGGACGTACCTGTCTGGTTGTGTTGCCGGTTCACGTCGTCAAGAACTTCCGTTGTGGCGGTCGCTGGCTTAGCTGGACACGCCCCCACCCCCTCGTAGTGACCAGGGCCTGAGGGTCAGGTATGTCCAGGGCATGTGTGCTGTGTGACTTTGGTGGGGGTTTTGTGGCCTGCCCTGGTCCTGCCACCCCCCCCCCCTTTCCCCCCTCCCTTTGTTGTTCTGACCTTCTGCGGTGTCTGCGTCGGAACCTGTGGAGGAGGTCGACTGCTATGAGGGCCGGGATGACACGTAGGTTCGGGTCCATGTCTGTCCGTCGCGTACAGGTCCTCCTTGTTTGCGTCGTCCTGATTTCCCGGCAGTTTTTGGCAGCCGGAAAATATTCACCGTGCGGGATGACGTCGGTGCGAATCGTAATTCCTGGTTCGTGAATGGCAGGCTGCGTGCGTCCCGACGTCACGTCGGCACTTTCCCGGATCGCATTTGTAGGTTTATTTTTGTCGGTCGGGGTTTTGTACGATTCGTACGGAAATGGTGTTTCCGTGCGAATCGTAATTCCATGTTGGTATATTTTGACGACCGGGTACGCGTCGGACGGAGAATATGCTCCGTCCGACGGTTCGTACCCGGTTTTTACAGGATCGTGATCGGCACCCTAGCTGGCAAGACGATTGTAAAGCATTTACGAATTGCAGGTGCGTAGCTGTAAGTGGTGCAGCAGGTGCAGTGGTACCAGAGCCCGGAGGCACCAAACTGACCGTGATCATTGTAATACTGTACTACACAACAATTGCTCGGAAGTCCATTCCCTTACTTGCGGTGGGGCCCATGGATCATTGCTCCACCGCTGGCAAACTGCACTATTTTTCACAAAATGTCGAGTGCATTTGAACAGGCAAGTTATAAAGAATGGTGTATCGACCACCTTGCGCTTCCTCTGCCATTCTCCAGTCACATATTATGTATTGAGGCTTCGGAAGTCTCCCAATAGGATTTTCCAAGTGCAGCTGTGTTAAATGTAAATGGGATCCTTTCCTCCAATCGGGTGTTCCATCCCTGCAGCGTGCTTCCCTCTGGACTAATATGTAAAATAGAAAAACAAATCTAGGTGTAAGGAAATCTAAGCTTTTCTCCTTGTCATGTGCTAGAAGTAAACACAGACACACAACCACTGCCAATTTAGCAGTATTGGTTGCCGCCGTCGTGGAAAACACCGGCTTGAACTAGCAGGCATGATACAGGCCAGTACTTAAGTGCATTAGCCAGTCTGCACGGAAAACTCACGTGGGCGTGAGTTCATTATATCTGTGTTTACACTACTTGTCCGCCAAGTGCAAATGCATTCATACAGTACTACAAAAGTCAGGACAGTTCAACAGATGTACTTTCTAGGTAACATGGCAGGGCTAATTACTATTGGGGAATGCACTCGAGCGATGCCCACTGTGTACACAATGTTGACTTCGCATGTAATCTAGAATTACACCGAACAGGGTTGGACCGGCAGAAAGGAGGAAGAAAACCATGCGTGGGAGGGGTGGTGAGTAGGTATCAAAGGAAACAGCCTGCTAGAAAAGAAACCAGAATAAATTGAATATATGATTATCCTATATTAGGCCCAGCCATTGTGAGTCCTGCTGTCTGCCAGTCCAGCTTTGGTTACAGTCATTGAGAGCACTTCTCTTTTCTATTCCAGTCATGGCCCGTGATTTTATGCTCCCTCTGAGTAATTACAGTATGTGGGTTTTTCTGTTAGAAAAAGAAAGGCTTTACAGGCAGAAAAACACAGAGCCATGTTAGAGATAGATTGGAGCCCTACTGTTTCTGCGTGCGTCATGAGCAAGATCTAAATGCTCGTGGTTTAAAGCCAAGTTTGACGGATTACCACTGCAAACAAAGGACTGCAGGAGATTTCAATGTCATTCCACATAGAATGAATGGGTCGCCATCTCATGTCAATTGAGTGGCAAGCGTGTAATGTAGTAAAAACCTTGGAAACCTTATTAATCTTCCACTGCTCGCTAACAGTTTTAAGATGTCTTTGGTGGTTCATAGATATACACAGCTGTTATTCATATAGTTGTCCGAGGGTTCTTTACAATCCACGAATACGTAAATGGCAAATCTAATCTATTACAGAATCCACCAGAAAAATGAAATTAGTGGAAAATCCGTCTCTTCTTGGGCCACCTGCTTTTTTGCATGCATTGCTGCATTGTGGGTGAGGAGGAACTGCTCTCAAGCTTTACTTGAGGGATGCGGGGGATATTTATGAATCTTCTCTGACCAAAAAAGAGTACATTTTGTACATAAAATCTAAACTCCAAAACTCATATTCCTCTTCCATATTTTCATTTACTGCCTGGGATGAGCAGTGCTCAAGGATCACAGAGCAGAAGTTACAGAAACCAGATCTGCCTCTGTGTAATAATCTTCTTTTATGTAATTACTCATTAAAATCAAATCTGAAATGAATAAACATCTTTCATGGCTGCAAATGTACTTCGATCAATTAAAGTAAATCTCCACTGGTACAGCCATACATCAGATGAGTTTCTGATAACTTACCTGAAGATCAAAAACAGACATTTCCATAATTACAGTTCTAATGCATAACAAAAATGGATTAGCCAAAACAAAGCAGCAACGGCTCCTCCATTCAGGGTCTCTGAGCAGTGCACAAAGGAAAAGGAAAATGATAATAACACGATACTATTATCATTTTATTTTTCAGTCCTGAGTCCGAGGCAGTGTAGGGCATGGTGGGGCTGGGCTGTCCTGGCAAGCAGGGAGTGTAGGAAGCTGGCTCTGTATATACTATACCAAAGTGAGGTATGGTGTGCACAGAGTCCAGTGGAACCCCAAAGGTAGGCAGAGGTAAATGTTAGATGGCACCTCACTCTCTATTTGTGGTAGTATCAGAGGACAGTGTTAAGCTTTTGTTGTACCCACTCAATCAGCAAATGATTTCACACACTCAAAGACTGAACTTCAGACCAATTGGTTTTGTATAAAAATATTCTTTTAGTTATTTTATTTTCCTAGAATCAAGCAAGTCTGGCACAGGTACGTTGATAAATACTTTGCAGTAAATATGTAGTTTAAAATGCAATTGTAAATGTACTTTGACATGGTTACAGTTTGAGATGCTGGTAATTCAATACTGTGAAATGCTGTACACATACTTTGTATCGACATTGCAATGAAAATTACAGGTGTTACTTTTACGTTACTTTTGAGATTACTTTTTAGATATCACACTGGGACATTTCCTAGAGAAAAGGTAAGTAAAATCAGTTTTGCACAATTGTTATTTTTCAGGTGTCCATACAAATCAACTCCACACTTAGAACTTTTTTCAGAGAAAAACAGTCAATAGGTTCCTATGGAGAAAAATGAAGTTAACCGTTACCAGGTAAGTAATCGGTCTTTGGAGTTGAGCTTCTGGGGTTAAAACAAAGTTTGCCCCAGGGTCAAGGATGCACTCTCGTTACACCCTGAGCGGCACTAGGGCGGCCAGGTGCAGGGTGCTGTTTCAACGTCGGGCGCCTGTTGGTTTCAATGGGGATCATCCGGTTTGCAAAGGCACTGCAGGCTCGGGAAAAAGGTCTTCTGGGTGAAATCACCACTTCGAGAGGTAAGTTTGGAAGTTAGGGGGTGGTTAGGCTCTGTCGGTTTGGGCACACAAGGCTGTGGGGCGTCAAGTGCTGGTGTGCCTTTTGGGGTTGGAACTTCCTACCAGCTCCTGGTCGCGGTTAGGGGGGTCTTCTAGATTTAGGCTGCAGGCGTCGGCTGGAGGCTTGAGGCAGGTCAGGGGTCGCCTGATCTCAGGTCAGGATTGCCAGGGTGACCTTCTCGTGGGGTTTGCCCACTCGAACTCTGGCCATGGATAGCGGGTGCAGAGTGGGGCGGATCTGCAGTGTCCGGCCGGTGCCAGAGGTTGCAGATGAACAAATCCGGTGTTCACGGGAGACAAAGTCTTTGTGCTTGAAGGCAGCCAAGTCCTCTGTGGTTTTCGAGGTTGCTGGCTACAAGACACACCGTGATTTTGCAGGAGCAGATTCGAGGTGGCGACAGGCTGGTAGGGCTGGGGCCAAGTCAGTGGGCATCTTCCTCTTTTTAGCTTCAGCATGGCTGTTTGGTCCTTCTTCTTCTTTTCCTGTTGCAGGTTCTTGTCTTAGGAAGCAAGGTTCAGGGGTGCCCCTGAATACTAGATTTAGGGGCGTTACAGGTAGGTATCAAGCAGGGACCAATGGGGCCCTTCCCTGGGGTGGGTACACCCCCTATTATGCCACCCTCCAGTGGGAGGGGGGGCATGAGCCTGTACCTGGTTGGCTGAGTCCCCCCCATCTTCAAGATGGTGTGGACTTAGAGTTGTGCTTCACCTCACCTCCCCCACCATAGGGGTGGAGTTGGCAGAGGTGGGCACACCTCTCTTCCTCACTTGTTTTTCCCACCGGTTCTCCCGCCCAAAGTGGGGGTCAGAACCAGTGGGGACCAGTTGCTGAGAACAGCAAGTGGCCTGGGGAAACTCACAAAGGCGGCAAGCCTTTGAAGCTTCCCTTTCGTGAAGCCTGCCCATCCTGGGTGAGGAGGCCTCGCACCTCGTCCCAGGTTGTGCATTGTTTCAGGCCCCAGAGAGCAGCAGGCTCTCGACCCAGGGGTCCAGAAACATGTCTGGTGGTGGAAGCTGAAAGCAGCCACTCAGCCTGGACACTAGTGGAAGGTTAGTTTTCAGGGGGCAGCTCTAAGATGCCATCTGTGTGCATTTTTCATTAAATCCCACACTGGCATCAGTGTGGGTTTAATGTGCTGAGAAGTTTGATACCAAACTTCTCAGTTTTCAGTGTAGCCATTATGGTGCTGTGGTGTTTGTAATGACAAACTCCCAGCACCATATACTCTTAATGGCAGTACTGCACTTACACTGTCTACGAATGGACTTAGACAATGTAGGGGTACAGGGCTCATGCACCTGTACCCTCACCACTGGTATAGTGCACCCAGCTAGAGGGGTGACTGATCTATGCCAGGGCAGTGGGTTGTAGGCATGGCACACAGAGATGTGTGCCATTTCGACTCTTCACTTTGTTCTGCACCAAAACACACAGCCTGCAAAGGCAGTGTGTGTGTCTGTAAAGGTACAGGGCCTCTAAGAGTGGCACGATAAGTGCTGCAGCCCTTAGACGTCTTCCCTGTTCAGAGTGCCCTGGGTACCTGTGGTACCATTTACCAGGGGCTCACCTGTGGCCAGAGATGCCAAAATTGGGTTAGTTTTGGGGAAAGTATACAGGCCCTGGGAACCTGATTGGCAGGCAAGTAAAAGTGCATCAGTAGTCTGGCAAAATAGGGGGGGTGGTTACTGCAACAGAAACCAACTTTCCTACAGGGAGGAGGAGTGATGGTCACCATAAGTGCGCATGAAGGTTTGGTCGGCCATCTTTGGACGGCAGACAGTCATGAGCACTTAGCATTTCTCCACCCAGGTGTGTTGCACAGTTGGTGGAGAACAGTCCCAGGGTCTCCAGCACTGTCTGAGCAGCAAACCAGGCCACTCAGACCAAACATGACGCAGCTATCATGCTGGTAATACCATTACCAGCATGACAGCAGCGTCGTGATTGGCTTAGGGGAGTCTAGGAGTCTCTGTACTGCCGGGAGTCAGAGGAGGACGGAGGAGAGGCTGCGACTGGCAGGTATGTCATCTTTTCATTATTTATTTAGTCCATCCTTCCATCTCCTCTTCCCCCTTCCCTGCTGTCACACCACTTCTGTATTGCAACAGCCACCACTGAAACAAAGTCGACTAATATCAAGGTGTTATAAGGCTTTCAAATTGCTGTACATCTAGTAAAGATTGATATGTCGAAGGAGTTCTGCCAACTTTGCCCACTGCTAACGTTTGAGCAGCAGAAAGGCTCTAAGCGGTTATTGAAACAGGTCTCTGGATTTGTTTACCCATGAAATCAATTCTAGGGACAACATGCATGTCAAAAATTACATTTACAGGATGGTAGACATGGTAAGGTGCACTTAAAAAGTGAATGGATTAAGACATTTGACTTAAGGGTGATAAAGGCCTCCCACACCCTATGGCTTAGTGCTCATAACTCAGTTTTTCTGCAGTTGTCTCTTAAAAGTCTTAATGTTGTCCAAACGGCAGGTGCCCTGAACCGAGGAGACTACAGAAAAGTTAGGTTGTATGTAATTCTTAAGCACTGTCATGTCGTGAGTAGCAGTGGACTGTGAAGGTGTCGTGATATGCTTCCCTACCAGGAAGCACTAGAGTAAAAAGGAAGAGGAGAAGCAGTGACAGTGAAGGGTCAGAATCTGTGTAATGGACCAACTGGGCAGACAAGCAGGGAGAGAAACTCACAGCACTTGTAACAGCCAGAGCCATAAAAGTATTGTGTTCCCGCATCATCGTGTGTGTGCACCAGTATGTTACCTGAGACCCACACAACTGGTGATGAGGCGATTGCAAGCCTCAGCTTTGTGGGTTCCACACTGTGCTCACTCACTGAGCAGCTGTCAGCTGTCCCTCACTCGGCCCTCTTTTACCTGCTGCCCTGCTGGGGTCACCTACTGATTTTCTGTACGATTGTTCTTTTGAGGTGTTATGTACACCAAATGATCCTACTTCAGCACTGGTGAGTCTGGGTGCTAGTAAGCCACCGGCTCCTTGCCTCTGGAGTGCCCTGCCACTGGTATGTACCACCTGTACTGCTGCTAGAGACTCAGTTGAAGACATATGCCCATTGTATACACCGTTCTCTAATGAGACGCCAACCACACAGGCTGTGCTTTGACTTTCTGATTACGGTTGGCGCGACCTCCCTGGCTGAACTGCTCGAGGGGAAGCACAAAATTGTGAATAGCCATTTTGGCTTCAATACACAACCATGCATTCGTCATTCATATCCAGGGCACCTGGAATTATGAAATTGTGCGGCTGTGTCAATTTTCACATAATTATAGATCAGTCGCATTTGCCACATCATCCATCATCTACCACATAATCTGCAGAGTTTAACAAAAACAAATTTTGTTTCTAGCTCAAACGGTTCAAAAGTTACTAAAACTGCAGTGGCACATGTTGGCACGAAGCGGAAGGTCCTTTAGCAAAGCTCAACTGGTCACTATTCTGTTGCTCATTGCTATATTTGGATGTTAAACCGGTAGTATTGAGGTGCAACCAATACCCAGATAGGGTCACCAAGTTTAAAAATGATGAAATAATGAAGTAATACTATCACAAAATGTGCCGTATTGTGCCGCATAAGTTGGCTTTTCTTGCTGCTTAATTTACTCTTCCCTGCCACATAACTTGGGCCTCTCCCGTCACATAATTCCAGTGGCCCTTTTTAGGTCTCGCCTGACCCAGCGCATGCGCTGGTCTGGCGAGACTTATTGAGAGGGCTCCAAAAAGTGCTACCAGGCCAGCCTAGAGCTACGGTGCATGTGCACGGGCGCGCGCCGCGATTTACCGCGATTACTTTCACTTTCGCGGCCGCTTTGCATAGCCAATAGGTCTCGCTTTTGGGACCTTATAAGTATTTAGTTATGCAACTGTTGCATGGCTAAACACTTATAAGGTCCCAAAGGCGAGACCTATTGGCTATGCCAATGCTTGTTATATCATGTGAAAAGCTGCAAGAGGTGCATGGCCACTTTGAGTTCAGAGGACTTGTCTTTTATAGTAAAGGAATGAAGCCATCTCAACAATAGGCAACATGTCGTTGTCCTGGTCAAGATGTATTGCTGGGGTTTTGGTGTGTCGACAGACAACCTTACACTTTGCACGTGTATCAATTTTAGCAGCCTTCAACATAAACCCGGCTGAATGATATGTACTAGATTAAACTACAGAAAGGACAACGAATGGGTGTGTGATGCAACTTCTTAAATACACTGAAGAATGACTTGTAAACGATTCTGTGTGTACTTACTACACAGGACTGCACTTGCACTTGTTCAAAAATGAATCAGCAGGAACTATTGCAAAGGCCCATGCCTTCAGGCTGCCTCAGTCAAATGTGTCATGTGTGGCACTTAAGGACACTCTCACGTCATAGACCTATCACTGCAAATTACGGTAATAGAGAAAGTAGAGATTTCTAATAAGGTAAAGGCATCGGCCTCTGATGGGCGCCCTTCTTCGAGAATTAAGCTCCATATTCCACCCTCTGCTCCCATTTGACATAAAAGATTGCTAAACACTGGCCCTAGGGGAAGAAGTGTGTTGCAGACGATTAGAACACTTTCTAAAAGCCATCTGCAAGAAGCAGACTCAGGAGGCTCTTCTCAATAACGTAAGGAGTAAAATCTTGACGATATGTCTGTTACCTTCCCCTGAGAGCAGATCTAGACAAACAAAGGTCTACTAAAATGCCTCCACGAAAACCGCAATCTCCACTGTCACAATGACCTTGAAACATACAACTTCAACACCAGGTGCCAGGGCACTAATGACAATATGGATGATTTTGGCACACGACCACACAATCTAAAAATACACTGTTCATTTTTGTAACTGATAATAAAGGAGCGACTACTACAACTACCCTGAAAGCGCTGCATATGTGCTTGCTTGCTTTCATAGTCTAGTTTCAGGATGCGTAGTGTAGGATTGTTTTTATTAATTAGAATGTAATGCTTACATCAGATGTGTTTGAGTTAGCATAACCGGGCCCTAGTCAAAGACAAGGCGCAGCTAGCTTTCATTGACATCCATTCAGAGAAAATGTGGATTTTTATTTTGCAATGAGCAAGCCTTTCCGTCTGCATGTTTCTGTGATTTTCCATTTCAGGAAAAAATGTAAAATAGAAGCCCTCTTCATGGTGTCTGTGTGCCGATCAAATTAAAATCTATTAATGTCCCTTCCTAATGAGGAAGCTCATTTGTTGTCTCTCTAACAATTTCAATGCCTATCACTCCTGTTTCTTGAAGGGCCATTCATTGCTTCAGCTAGTTCCCAAATATTTCTTATTTGATGTTTAGTGTATATTCGAACAGTGATTGGCGTTTTCATGTGCAACAATGTTAATCCGGGGGCGTGGCCTGTCAAGGTGGCTAACAACATGCATTAAACCCCAGCTCCTGCAGCTTCACCAATAATTTTACATAATCCAGCATCCTTCCTACGTATTGCCATATATCATCACACCCAGAGTTACAGCTCTTTTCACAGGAACCTGTTTTTGGTGGCACTCTAGGTAGTAAGGTACCATGGGAATGGACTGCGGTCCCAGGCTACGACTTCAAGATGGTGGCTGAGGGTTCAGGGTTGAGGGTTGAGGTGGCAGCAGTGGAAAAGGCTGAGTGGGTTAGAGGTGAGAGGGCTGTACCCAAGCCGCACACATCACAGAGGTCATCAACCAGGTATCCGGCTCTCACCTGACAGAGCTGCACTGTGAAGATGTGGAGGGGCGTAGCCTGTGCCAATGCCACAAAGCCGAAATGGGTGGCGGCCGAGGACGCAAGCCCATTCCCTTGTTCATGTAGAGCTCATCCTTGCCTCTGGAGATGGGCTCGGACCGGCTTTGGTGGTGGGCCCTAAAGGACCCCACAGATTGTGTTCTTTGCAGCAACGAAAATGAGGTAGTGACTTCACGTGAAGGCCCAGCCTAAGCCTTCAGACGCGGCCACCATAGAGGACCCATTTTTTCTGGGCCCTGATCCCACCAATAACGTGAGGTGAGCAGCGGGGCTTCACAAGTGGCAGGGAACCAAGGGCCTATGAGTGTGGCTCCTTTTTGAATGAACCTTGGTGTTGGCCTGCACCCCCGCCTGGCAATTTACGGGACACTGACACTTCCAGGAACTGCGTCATCCTAATCTCCATTGAGAAACATGTGCATCTGTATTAGAAATACCGGGTGCAAGGTGTGTTCCTTCATTCTGACTCACAGCAAGGGGTGCAAAACCTCCCCCCTCAGTGGACCTGAAATATCCACTACTCCACTATGCACATCCAGGGCTGCAGGAATATCTCGGCAGTGGTGCTGACAGATCAGTGCAACTACCCCCACGTTGATGGCGGCAACAACAAGCTGCCAGGTGAGCCTGACTGGGGTGTGCCATGGGAAAGGAAAAACCCACCCAACAAGGGGACAATCCACCGAATAGATATTTACCAAGCACACAGCTTCAACAGAATCCCATTCTGTTCGAAAGGTCCAGGAAGCAATCGCGAGCGTAGCTATAAACATGATTCTGCAAGCCATGGAAGACACTCGTTCCTCCCTGGTAAATAGGATTGGTGAGGTCAGTCTGGACCTCTCCCTTCTTCATCAAGACCTCTGCAAGACTGTTGACAGAGTGACGGAAGCAGAGGGTAGGATCTCAGAAGCAGAAGAAACAATACAAACGCTTCAGGGACAAGTTACGTGACTCCTACAAACTAACAGTAAACTGGAACACCAGGCAGAGAATGCAGAAGGACACTCTTGCTGCAATAACAACATTTGAATTGTGGGAATGCCGAAAGGGACAAAGAGATTTCAGCCATCTCAATTCATCACCTTATGACTTCGATCATGGGTCCAAGTGGAAGATCTTTCACAGTGTTTCGTGATGGAGCATTCTCATCGCTCGCTGGTGACATGGCAACCTCTGACCTCCCTGCCAAGCCCATTTAGAGTTCACCTCCTTACCTACAGGGACCAGAATGTCTTCAAGCGGCGTGGAGGATAACTATACCATCCTTGGGCAACAACCCCATCATGATCTTCTCGGACTACACCCTTAAGGTTCAACAGGGACACAGGTCCTTTCTTGATGTCAAACAAAATCTTAAAGCCATGCAGCTTACCTACATGCTACTTTGACCTGCCCAGCAAAAGGTCACTGTACTGAAAATCCACAGGGTAGTTATGTCATGGTAATGGGGGTTATGCATGACCAGAGCTGGTCCTTGCTAAGTGTTTATTCAAGCATCTTTCTGAAGATGTTCAGGGAGGGGCAGCGCCTGATGTTGGTCTGCAGCTCGTTCCAGGTCTTGGCTGCGATGTAGGAGAAGTCTCTTCCACCTGTTTTGGCTCTGCGGATGTGTGGAGTTTTGGCGAAGGCGAGGTCGGCGAATTGGAGGTTTCTCTTGGGTACGTGGAATGAGATTCTCTCATTGAGATATTGGAGGCCGGTGTTGTGGAGGCATTTCTAGGCATGGGTGAGAATCTTGACAATTCTCTTCGCAACGGGGAGCCAGTGTAGGTTCTGCAGATGTTGGGTGATGTGTTCATGTAGAGGGATGCCGAGGACGAGTCTGGCTGCAGTATTCTGTATGGTCTGAAGCTTGTGGAGCAGAGACTTGTTGATCCCGGCGTAGAGGGAGTTTCTGTAGTTTAGTCTGCTGGTTATGAGTGTGTGGGTAACTGCCTTCCTTGATTCGGGGGGATCCATTTGAAGGTCTTTCGGAGGATGTGGAGGGTGTTGAAGCAGATGGAGATGATGGCTTTGACCTGTCAGGTCATGGAGAGGGAGGAGTAGAGTACGATGCCGAGGTTTCGGCCATGGTCCATGGGAGGGCTGCCGAAGGCGTTGGGCCACCAGGTGTTTTCCCATGCAGAAGGGGAGGGTCCGAGGACGAGGACTTCTGTCTTCTCGGAGTTGAGCTTCAGGCAGCTGCTGCTCATCCAGGATGCGACGTCTTTCATTCCTTCCTGGAAGTTTAGTCTGGCGGTGATAGGGTCTTTGGTGAGGGAGAGGATGAGCTGGGTGTCGTCGGTGTAGGATATTCTGCTGAGTCCGTGCTGTCTGACGATGGCAGCGAGGGGGGTCATGTAGATGTTGAAAAGCATGGGGTTGAGCGACGATCCTTGGAATACTCTGCAGTTGATTTCCATGGGTTCGGAGAGGAAGGGTGGCAGGCTGATTCTTTGGGTTCTGCCGGTAAGGAACGAGCGGATCCAGTCGAGGGCTGTTCCTTGTTGCCGGTGTCGTGGAGTCTGACTGTGAGTGTGCGGTGGGAGATGGTGTCAAACGCTGCCGAGAGGTCGAGTAGGATGAGGGCTGTGGTGTGTCCTTGGTTGAGGAGGGTGCGGATGTCACCTGTGGCAGCAAGTAGGGTGGTCTTGGTGCTGTGCTTGCTGCGGAATCTGGAATGGTAGGGGACGAGGATGAAGTTTTCTTCACTGAATTTGGTTAGTTGTGTATTGGCAGTCTTCTCAGTGGCTTTGGCCACAAAGGGGAGGAGGGAGATGGGTCGGTAGTTCTTGAGGTCAGTGGGATCTGCTGAGGGCTTTTTGAGCAGGAGTCTGACTTCTGCACATTTCCAGTCATCGGGAAAGATGCCGGTCTTGAAGGTGGCGATGATGGTGCATCGTAGTTTGGGAGCGATGGCAGTGGCGACTCTGTGGTAGATGTGTGGAGGGTATGGGTCCATGGGGACTCCTGAGTGGATGCCTTTCATGGTCGACGTGGTGTCTTCAGTGTTGACTGGGGTCCAGGAGGAGATGGTGGACTGGGTGACATTGCTGGAGAAGGAGGTGGTTTCGGAGTCGGGTGTCTGGTCATTTAAGTTGTTGTTGGAAGGCGGACCCCGAGGAGTCGGTACGACCACCAAGGGGGGGGGCCCTCACACTGCACGAAGTAGCTGAGCGCTGCCGAGAAGTCTCCTGAGAGATCCTTCTCCTATCACGTACTAGCACAGTAACACCACCACACAGGACTCAAGGAGGTTGTCTTGTGACAAGCAATTCTTTATCAGCAATAAAAAGGTTACGAGGTCAATATTTACACGAAGGGATCGAGGGATCCACCAAAAGTCTCAGTGTCTCTTTGGAAGGGTCGGGGTAGCGGGACAGTCTTTGGCAGGAATGCGGTACGAGGGTACCTGGGGCCCAGTTCTTATCCTCAAGCTGGAGGACCTCCGGATCTCGGATGGGTCGAGCCGCGACGGCGTCAGCAGGGCTCTGGCGTACAGTTCGTGGAGAGCCGCGATCAAATCAGCAGGGCTCTCAAGATGGTTTCTGCTCAGCTCGAGCCGCGACGTCGTCAGCAGGGCTCTTAGGAAGGTTCCAGCGAGGTTGGGCCGCGACGGCGTCAGCAGGGCTCCGATGTTCCAGGTGGTTCAGAAAGGGTTCACAAGAGGGAGCCGCGACGCAGTCAGCAGGGCTCGTGATAGTTCCGACAAGAGTTCTTCTCCGTAGGGTCAGCCGCGATTCAATCAGCAGGGCTCTCGACTCCGGGATACAACTGCCGAGCTGTGGTGGGGTCGCCCCAGATATAGGTCTGGAGCCCTTTGATGTCCGGACCTATGCGCCCGAGGGGGCGGAGTGGCCGGGTGGAGGTGGCCAGACGCCCAGCAGGAGAGGCGCCAGGCCCATGGGAGTTGCAGGGCGATCACACCTCGAGAGGGGAGGACAGTTGGGGGTCCCATCGATACTGTCCTCCGCCGGGGGCGATGAATGGGTCCTGCGGCACCCCCTGGCTAGTTCGTGGTGCCTCGATGTCGGGGCTTCGCTGGGGTCGAGGCCGGGTTGAGCGGGGGTGCACGGTGTGACGTGGATGCCAACAAGATGGCGGAGCCACGAGGAGTATGCGACCACGTGCAGCTCCGGGTGAAGGGCCTTGGTGCAGTTCAGACGGGTGGCCCGTGAAGGCCGGGGTGGGGAACGGGCACAATCCAGGGGGTTAAGGACCACGCCACGCGGCCGGGTCCAACAGGCGTCCCCCCCAGCCGAAGGCATGGAGAGTCACCCATCTCCTTGGGGATTCTCCTCGTCAAGGCGGAAGAAGCGGGACAGGCCGTCGGCGTTGGCGTGGTCATTGCCGGGCCGGTGTTCGACGTCAAAGTCCATCCCTTGTAGCGAGATGGACCACCGCAGCAGCTTGGGGTTCTCGCCCCGCATTTGCATTAACCATTACAAGGGCCGGTGGTCGGTCTGGACCCGGAAGTGGGTGCCAAAGAGGTAGGGCCGGAGCTTCTTGAGGGCCCACACCACAGCGAAGGCCTCACGCTCAATAGTGCTCCAGCGTTGCTCTCGGGGCAGTAGTCGTCGGCTGATGAAGGCCACTGGTCGGTCGAGCCCCTTTTCGTCGGCTTGGGATAGGACGGCCCCGATCCCATACTCAGAGGCGTCCGTCTGTACCACGAACTCCTTCTGGTAGTCCGGGGCCTGCAGCACCGGAGCAGTACACATGGCTGTCTTTAGGGTGTCGAAGGCTGTTTGGCAGCGGGGTGTCCAGTGTACCTTCTTGGGCTGCTTTTTGGACGTTAACTCTGTGAGGGGGCCAACAATGCTCCCATAGTCCCGGATAAACCGCCGGTAGTATCCGGTGAGGCCCAGGAAGGCCCGGACAGCGGTCTGGGTAGTGGGGGGTTCCCAGGTCTGGATGGCATCTATCTTCGCTTGGAGGGGGGCCACCTGCCCGCTCCCCACTTGATGGCCCAGGTAGGTCACGGATCCGTGGCCGATTTGACATTTGCTGGCCTTGATCGTGAGTCCGGCCCGCTGGAGGGCGGCCAGGACGGCCTTCAGGTGGAGGAGGTGCTCGGCCCAGTGGTTGCTGTACACGGCAATGTCATCTAAGTAGGCCGCGCTGAAGGCCTCAAGCCCGGCCAACACCTTGTTCACCAGTCTTTGGAAGGTGGCCGGGGCGTTCTTCATTCCGAAGGGCATCACCCGAAAGTGGTAATGCCCATCCGGGGTCGAAAAGGCGGATCTTTCTTGGGCGCCGGGGGTGAGCTGGATTTGCCAGTACCCGGCGGTGAGGTCCAGCGTGCTCAAGTAGCGAGCGGCCCCTAGGCGGTCGATGAGTTCGTCGGCCCGGGGTATCGGGTGTGCGTCTGTCTTGGTTACCGCATTCAGGGCTCGGTAGTCCACGCAGAATCGCAACTCTGGGGGGTGACCGGGAGCTGCGGCCTTGGGCACCAGGACGACAGGGCTGGCCCACGGGCTGTCGGAAGGCTCGATGACCCCCAGGGCCAGCATCTTCGCTACTTCGGCCTGGATGCAGGCCCGCACTCGGTCAGGCACCCGGTAGGCTCTGTGTCGTATGGGGGGGCTCTCCCCGGTGTCGACATCGTGGACGCACCAGTGGGTCACCCCCGGGGTGAGAGAGAAGAGGGCTGCGTAGTCCCGCAGTAATTGCTGGCAGTCGTTGCGCTGTTCCGGGGTCAGGGACGAGGCGAGTTGGACCCCTTCGATTGATCCATCGTGAATGTCGGATTGCAAGAGGTCGGGCAAGGGCTCGGAATCGTCCTCGCCCCCTTCGTCAGTCGCCAGCAGCAGGCTCAGTTCGGTCCGGGCGAAGTGGGGTTTTAGCCTGTTAGCATGTAGGACCCGGAGGGGGTTCCGGGGGGACTCCAGATCGACCAGGTAGGTGACGGGACTTTTCTTCTCCACCACCTTGAAGGGCCCGGTCCACTTGTCCTGGAGGGCGCCGGGTTCGACCGGGGCCATGACCCATACTTTCTGACCTGGCTCGAATTCTATAGTAGAGGTGTTGCGATCGTACCACCGCTTCATGTCCTCCTGGCTGGCCTCGAGGTTGGCTTCGGCCATGGCTCGGAACCTGCGGGTCTGGTTTCGGAGGGTCAGGAGGTATCGGTAGACGTCAGGAGGGGCGCCTCGGGGCTTCATCTCCCAGCCCTCCTTGACCAGGCTGAGCGGTCCGCGGACCGGGTGTCCATACAATAGTTCAAACGGGCCTAACCCCAGGGACTTCTGCGGGACCTCCCGATAGGCAAACAGGAGGCAGGGCAGCAGGACATCCCATTTCCGCCTGAGGGGTTCTTCCAGGCCCTGGATCATCCCTTTTAATGTTCGGTTGAACCGCTCAACCAGTCCGTTCCCCTGAGGGTGATAGGGGGTCGTGAATTTGTATGTGACCCCGCACTGTTGCCACAGGGACCGCATGTACCTGGAGATAAAGTTCGTGCCGCAGTCGCTCACCACTTCGCTGGGGAATCCCACTCGGGAGAAGATCCCCATCAAGGCCCGTCCGACCACAGGGGCCGTTATAGTCCTTAGCGGGACCGCCTCCGGGTACCTGGTGGCGTGGTCCACGAGGACCAGGATGAAGCGGTGGCCCAGGGCGGTTTGGGGGTCCAGGGGTCCCACAATATCGATTCCGACCCGTTCGAACGGGGTGCTGACGGCTGGGAAGGGCTGGAGGGGGGCCTTGACCCGACCCCCCGTCTTTCCGCTGGCTTGGCAGGTCTGGCAGGACCGGCAGTGGTTGTCCACATCTCTCCGCATCCGGGGCCAGTAGAAGTGGGTCACCAGACGACTGTACGTTTTGTCTTGCCCCAAGTGTCCGGCGAGGGGCACATCATGGGCCAGGTTGAGAAGGAACTCCCGGAAGCGGAGGGGGACCACCAACACGCGGCTGGCCCCGAGTTCTGCTACTTTCTGTTCACTGTACAACAGGCCCTCGGCCCAGTAGACCCAGTGGGTGCCGGTCTGGTCACCGTTGGCTTGCGCGGTCGCCTGTTGTCGGACCCCTTCGAGAGAGGGACAGGACTGTTGTTCTTGCTGGAACTGCTCTCGGGTGGGGCCCCCTTCATGTCGCCATTGTGTCAGCTCTGGGAGGGCGCTCGGAGAAGCCATCTCTTCGGGGGAGGATTCGCTGGGTCCAGGGTCGGTGTCCGCCTCCTCCTCGCTGCTGGTGGGAGGGGGTGTGAGCCCCTCGGGTTGGGCGGTCCCGGAGGTCGAGGATGAGCGGGGGGCCTGGGTGGTCATGGACCGGGTGATGGCGCAGGCCCAATCAGCCAGTCCCAACATTCGGAGGTGCTCTCGTCGCTCTACTTGAGCCCAGGGGGAACTTTCCAAGTCGTTCCCCAGGAGGCAGTCGACCGGGGCGTCGTCGCGCACTGTCACCTTCAGCAGGCCCGTCACCCCTCCCCACTCGAAGGGGACCAGGGCCATCTGGCATAGGCTTTCACTGTTGTCGGCCGTCCGTACGGGGCACAGCACATTCGGTAGAATCTGTTCAGGGGTCACCAGGTGGCAGCGGACAGCGGTGATACTGGCGCCTGTGTCACGAAGGGCTTCGGCCCGTTGTCCATTGACCGTGACCTGCTGCCGGTACTTCTGGGTGTTGGTTGGGATGGGGGTGCAGGGTACCATCTCTCGGCTACCCAGGCAGACCAGGGACATGGCTGCCGGCTCCCACTCAGTGTTCTCTCGGTCGAGGGCCTCCTCTTCCTCTTCTCCTCCCCCCAAGGCGGCGGCTGTCAGCTGCCGGGGCGGGGGCCCGCCGGCCCCGTTTCTTCGGTTCAGGGGGCAGGCCGGATCGCTGGCAAAGTGTCCGGTTTGTTGGCAGCCGTAGCAGGTCACTGGTGGCCGTGGTCCGGGTCGGGCCGGGCCCACCCTTCGGGCTAGGCTCGGGGAGAGATGTGGCTGCGGTGGCCCTCGAGGGGGGCTCCTGGGGGCCCCGGCGGGAGGGTCTCGGTTCCTGTTCGGCCCTCCCCCCCCACCGCGCTGGCGGGGGGGTCCGTTGGGGTTCCTCTGGTACTCCCCCATTGAGTTCCGGGGGACCCGGGAGTTGACCCATCGATCGGCCTCGACGGCAAGTTTTCGCGGGTCGGTCATTTTGCTGTCGAGGAGGTGCTGTCTCAGTTCCACGAAGCAATTGTTGGAAAGGTGTTCCCACACGATGAGGTCGACCAGCTGCCCGTAGGTGGTTACTTTGCTCCCTTTGATCCACCCTTCTAGGGCCCGACTGAAAAAGTCCACATATTCCACCCATGTGGTACCCGGGATTTTCTTGCAGTCTCTGAACCGTTGGCGGTACATTTCCGCTGTTAGCCCGTAGCGGGTGAGCAGGGCCTCCTTCATGTGATCGTAGGAGGTCATCACCTCCTCCGGTAGCTGGAGCAGCGTGTCCCGCCCCTCACTCAGGAACCGCCCCCACAGGCCCGCGCCCCAGTCTTTTCGGGGCACCCGATGAGAGGTCATGGCCACCTCGTAGGCCTTGAACCATTGTTGGATGTCGTCATTCTTGTAATACTCCTTGACGACCTCTTTCAGGATATGTACCTTGGCCTCGGAAGGCGGTAGAGTGTCTCTAGTACTGGGGGTGCCGGTCCCTCCGTTCTTGGCCTTGATCTCGAGCTCCTTGAGACTGCGCTCGTGCTCAAGAGTTAGTTTTTTTTCCTCCAACTCCCGGTGTCGTCTCTTCTCCTCTATCTCTTCTTGAAGGCGCAGCTGCTCTAGGGCCAGTTTCTTTTCTGCCAGCTGGAGTTCGCCGTCCAGCCGCAGTCGGGCGAGCTCTAGCTCGTGGCTCCGGACCTTTTCCCGCTCTCGTATTTCTTCTTCGGAGAGGCCGGTTTCTAGGCTCTTTCTTCCTCCGGTTGCCGGAGTCCGTGCGGTTGCTGTGGTCTCAGTCAGGGGCAAGGGCCCTTCTTCCTGGGAGGGGCCTGCCCCGGCCTCCAACCATGCCCTCAGAGCTTTCTGCATCTCCTCTTTGGTACCTAGGCTGGTGGTTGCAATGCCTTTGTCTTTGCAGAACTGTTTTAATTCTTTGTGCGTATATTCTTCCAGCCGTTCGGGCTGGAATTCCATTGTCGCGTTGTTTTCCTGGCTGCTCATGATGCTGTTCGTTTGGATGGGTAGCTAGTGGGTACTGGCTGGTACGTACTGCGTTCGGCTCGGATCCCACCGCTGCCACCAAATGTTGGAAGGCGGACCCCGAGGAGTCGGTACGACCACCAAGGGGGGGTCCCTCACACTGCACGAAGTAGCCGAGCGCTGCCGAGAAGTCTCCTGAGAGATCCTTCTCCTATCACGTACTAGCACAGTAACACCACCACACAGGACTCAAGGAGGTTGTCTTGTGACAAGCAATTCTTTATCAGCAATAAAAAGGTTACGAGGTCAATATTTACACGAAGGGATCGAGGGATCCACCAAAAGTCTCAGTGTCTCTTTGGAAGGGTCGGGGTAGCGGGACAGTCTTTGGCAGGAATGCGGTACGAGGGTACCTGGGGCCCAGTTCTTATCCTCAAGCTGGAGGACCTCCGGATCTCGGATGGGTCGAGCCGCGACGGCGTCAGCAGGGCTCTGGCGTACAGTTCGTGGAGAGCCGCGATCAAATCAGCAGGGCTCTCAAGATGGTTTCTGCTCAGCTCGAGCCGCGACGTCGTCAGCAGGGCTCTTAGGAAGGTTCCAGCGAGGTTGGGCCGCGACGGCGTCAGCAGGGCTCCGATGTTCCAGGTGGTTCAGAAAGGGTTCACAAGAGGGAGCCGCGACGCAGTCAGCAGGGCTCGTGATAGTTCCGACAAGAGTTCTTCTCCGTAGGGTCAGCCGCGATTCAATCAGCAGGGCTCTCGACTCCGGGATACAACTGCCGAGCTGTGGTGGGGTCGCCCCAGATATAGGTCTGGAGCCCTTTGATGTCCGGACCTATGCGCCCGAGGGGGCGGAGTGGCCGGGTGGAGGTGGCCAGACGCCCAGCAGGAGAGGCGCCAGGCCCATGGGAGTTGCAGGGCGATCACACCTCGAGAGGGGAGGACAGTTGGGGGTCCCATCGATACTGTCCTCCGCCGGGGGCGATGAATGGGTCCTGCGGCACCCCCTGGCTAGTTCGTGGTGCCTCGATGTCGGGGCTTCGCTGGGGTCGAGGCCGGGTTGAGCGGGGGTGCACGGTGTGACGTGGATGCCAACAAGATGGCGGAGCCACGAGGAGTATGCGACCACGTGCAGCTCCGGGTGAAGGGCCTTGGTGCAGTTCAGACGGGTGGCCCGTGAAGGCCGGGGTGGGGAACGGGCACAATCCAGGGGGTTAAGGACCACGCCACGCGGCCGGGTCCAACAGTTGTCATAGAGGCCCTTGATTTTCAGCTGGAAGAAGGATCCAAGCCTGTTGCAGAGGTCCTGGGAAGGGGTGATGTCTGTGGTCTTGCTGGGGGGCTTGGTGAATTCCTGGATGACACTGAAGAGTTGCTTGGAGTTGCTGGAGTTGGCGAGGATCTTGTTTTGGATGAAGGTGGTTTTTGTGGATCTCATACATTTGTGGTATTACGTCGTGGCGTTCTTGTAGGTGGTGTGATCTTCTGATGTTTTGCTGTTTCTCCAGTTCTTCTTGAGCCGTCTGCAGGTGCGTCTGGATTCCTGGAGGTCAGCGGTGAACCAGGTGGCCTTCCTGGGGCAATGTCTGTCGGGTTACGTAGGGGTGCGAGCTCATCTCTGCTGTTGGAGATCAATCTGTGGAGTTCTTTGGCTGAGAGATTGGTGTCGGTTAAGGTGGTGGGGGCGTTCCGGTTGAGGGTGGAGTTGTGCTGCTCCTCAGTTCCTTCATGGAGGGCACGGTGCAGGTTTGGACGGCGTGGGTTTGTCGACGTGGAAGTGTACGTAGTGGTGGTCCATCCAAGGGGGTTGCATGGTGTGGTTGAAGTGGATGTTGTTCCCTCCTGGGAAAGATGGGGTCAAGGGTGTGTCCTGCCTTGTGGGTAGGCATAGTGACGAGCTGTTTCAGTCCGATGTTGGTGAGGTTGTCCAGGAGGGCGGCGGAGTTGGGGTTGCTGGAGTTGTCGAGGTGGAAGTTCAGGTCTCCAATGAGTATGTAGTCTGTGGAGGCAATGGAGTGGGGTGCGATGAGGTCGGCGACGGTAGTGGTGAATGGAGTGCCGGGAGAGGGGGGGCCTGTAGGTGAGGGTGCCGCGGAGTGTGTTTCCAGGGCTGGGTTGGATCTGGAAGTGAAGGTGTTCGGTGGTGGTGGGGTCACTCGTGATGGAGGTGGAGAGTCGGAGGGAGCTCTTGTGTACGATGGCGAGTCCTCCTCCTGGGCGGTCCTTCCTCTGGATCTTGTATCCTTCAGGGATTGCGGTGGCGATGTCGGGTGCGGAGGAGGTGCAGGTCCAGGTTTCTGTAAAGAAGGCGATGTCTGGTGAGAGGGTGTTGAGGAGGTCGCAGATTTCTATGGCATTTCTGTGCAGGGAGCGCACATTCAGGAGGATGCACCTAAGGGCTTCGGAGATGTTTAAGTTCGGTGCAGGGTCGGTTGCCTTGGTGGTGTGGTTCGAAGTGAAGGTTTGGTGGCAGTGGTGGTAGGAGAACTGGCCGTGGGTGGTGTTCGGTGTCACCCGCTGGCAGCTGTTGTTCCTTCCGGGGTTGAGTGCCAGGAGGGCAGGGGAGTTGTAGTGGTGGAGGGTCGCAGATCCAGGGTTCCTGGTGCTGGTTGCGGTCAGGTCGCGGATGGGCGCAGACAGGCTTGTCTTTGGCGCACCAGCAGCGTGCCAGCCATGCATGTCCGCTGTGCGGCTGCACAGTGGCTGCCATTAAATGGGGAGAGGGGAGGGAAAGCGGAGCTGGGAAACAGGAACGACAGGGGGAGAGGCCAAAAGGGCAGCAGCGGAGGAAAGGGGGCAAGGAGGACCAGAACGAAAGGGCACAGGCACAAAACGAAAAAGCAATAAGGCACAAGTAATCACAGGAAAGACACCAATGAAGGGCACAAGGACAAAAATGAAATATAGGGCACATGTACTTGTCAGTCACAGGAGCGACACCAACGAAGGGCACAGGCTCAAAAAACAAGGGGAATCAGAGAAATCACAAGCCAGAGAATGATACCAACACCAGGCTCGAACCCCTACCGGCGCTGAGTAGGTGGCAGCAGCATGGCCGCAGAGCTACAAGGGAAGAGAGCAAGGGCTCTGGCCAGAAGGTCAGAGATCCTGCTCCGATGTGTGACTCTTAGGCCCTAACAAGAACCACTGATCAGCTGGCCTGCTTAACTTGGCTACTACTATTTATTTTTATTTTTTGATTTATTTATAAAGTTTTGTAGTGCGAACGTGACCCATGAGTGTATGAGAGCGCTTTACATGACGATAAGACGAGTAACAATTGGTCTGATAGACAGAAAATCATTTGCGTGAGAGCCAAACATGTCATACAGTAAAATAGGATAACAGGGATTGGATTGGGTTAAAGTCAGTATTAGGGAGGATAGTCAACATAAGAGTTTCGTATCTTTACCTTTTCAATGTCACCAATGTATTGACTTAGGGTAAAAACTCAGTCAGTAGATAAAATGTGGCTTCTTTTTTGAAGAAGGTGGTAGAGGAAATTAGGCAAAGGTCCGGTGGTAAGGAGTTCCATATCTTGGGTGCGATAGCCAAGAATGCTCTGGCACCCATTTTCTTTTTGTGGGTTCGTTGGGGTTTCAGAAGCAAGGTGAGCGCACTTTGTGGGAACTGCTGCCCCCTGATTTTTTTTAACTTTTGGGCCAATTAACTGGGGTATTGCAGTGTTATATTCCATATTGGTACCCTATATAGGCTCAGGTATCATTGCAACCTTTCACCAATATTCTTCCGTACATTACATACATAACGGTTCTTAGGCACTGACCTATTACCAAGATACGACACTGCATTCAGAACGTGGGTTTTTCCCTAGTTCGAATCTCATGCATTATGCATGTGGCTTCTTGAAAACACAGCAGGACTAATAGCAGGATTACCATCTCCTGTATAACATCTCTGTATAAAGTTCAGGCCTGATGTCTTCCTTTAGGCTGACACAGTAACACAGCAAGGTAGGACACCTGGGGAGACCTATGGGCATAAATACATCACATCTCGCTTAGGAACAGAGAGGAGACCGTGACTTCCCGGCTGACACTTTTAACAGAGACGCTGAGGTTCCTCCATGCAGACGCTTCAGCTAGCAGTGGTCTAACATCCCTCGCGGGGTGTCCAACTCGAGACCAGGATGGGGTCCCACATTCTCTAACTCACAGGTAATGGCGTGGACTAGATCCTATAGGGATTCTTGGAATAACACCTACACAGATGCTAGGTACATTTAGGTACATCTAGTTAGGGAGACATCATAGGAGTACGCACTGTTAGGTTCCACCTTTTATCATGTGTTTTATATACTTTTATGTATTCATGATTACTGCAAGATGGTAGAGCTATACCGTCCATTTACTTTATTAGTGCTTCTAATCATCTATCTCTGCCACTATCTAATGGTTGTTGCAGCTCATATATTCTACACTAGAATAACAACCGTTCAATAAATACTTATTGAAACGCCCAGCCTGTTTATTCTGTGTATCTCGGAGACAAACTAAGTGAGCATGAGTGACTGAGCGTAAAGTAGTTTATTGTTTCACGATCCAGGGGGATCAGGGTTGTCATGTTCTGAGGTTGCCAAGAACTATTCACACCCCCAATAAGAGGAGATTCTAGTGGCACTGTGAGCTAGCTGATGTAAAACAGGCTAACGTATCCAGTGAAAGTGCACAGAATCAGTCTGCCACCAAACCCACAGTTTATGTTATCCGTAACATGCAGATCCTGTATAGGGTATATAGGAACTACACAACAGAAGTGTGCCCCTTTATGCGTCATGCAAGCACTTTTCAGTTGGATTCTTGCTTCATATGGTAGCCTGTTTAAGCATTTTAGGTCTGGTGTGATGTGCGTGTTTCTTTTTGTTCCAAGGACGAGTCTTGCTGCTGCTTTGAGGGAGGCTCTTAGGGGGGCCACTTTGCATCTAGGTAGGCCACATAGTGTGGCACTACCATTATCCAGTCTGGGCAATACTAGAGCTTAGACTGCTTGTTTTAGGTCTTCATGTGGTAGGTAGGGTTTAAGTTTCCGCAGAATACTCAGTTGGTAGTTTGCTCCTTTGGCGACTGCACTAATGTGATCCTGCATATTTAGGTGTTTGTCTAATGTAATACCTAAAGATCTGGCAGAGTCTATGATGTGGGGCGAGCGTTTGAGGGCTGTAAGATGTTTCATCCACAGATCAATCTTGAGGTTGTTATTAGGCGGAGAGATGAGAAGAAATTCAGTTTTGGCAGCATTGAGTTTGAGATGGTTAACCGTGAGCCAAAGGTGCGTGTTTTGTAGAATGGAGTTGAGGGATGTGATGTCCTCTGGGGAGGCGATTTTGAGATACAGCGTCACCCCCATACATATGGTAGTGGATGTTAGAAATTTTTAGGAGGTTTTCCAGTGGTTCCAGGAATAGGTTGTAGAGAATGGGTGAGAGGGAAGATTCTCGAGAAACACCAAGATTGATCACGTGGGACTTGGAAAGAGATTGATTCATTTTGACTCTTAAGGATCTGTTTTGGAGGAATGAGGAGAACCATTGTAATATGACAACTGATAAGCCCATCCTTTGTTCCAGTAGTTTGACGGTTTGACAGTGTCAAAGGCCGCCGATAAATCAAGCAATATTAGAAGGCATGATTCATTATGATCCGGCATTTTTAGTATTTCATCTACTATATGAGTAAGGGTAGATTCTGTGCTGTGATCTTGACAGAAGTCTGATTGATGTTGGTCAAGGAGTTTAAAGTTTTCTATGTGATTGCAGAGTTGGTTCTGTACGCATTTTTCTAAGAGCTTTGCCAGCATGGGGATGTTGGAGATGAGCCGGAAGGATCCGAGCAGTCTGCCATGTTTTTTTTTATAAGATGGGTGTTACTTGTCCTTCTTTTAGGCAGTCAGGGATAGTGCCTTGATGTAGTGAGGCATTTACAATCTTGGACCATAGTGGGAGAATACAGGTTTTGATCTCTTTGAATATGCTGGGCGGTAGAGGATTCCTGAAGTGGTTAGATGGGTTTAAAGAAGAAAGAATGTTGCACATTTCATGTTCGCTGATTGGGGAGCAGGTGTTCCAAATGGCATTGATTTTGGAGGGGGGCCAGGGTGGTTCCTTTCCTTCTGTAAATTGGGAGGTGTATGAGAGACTGTGGTAGACGGTAGTAGTTCCTTTGCTAGTTTAAGTTTGTTCTCTATTTTTGTAGTTTTTTCTTTTTTCCATTTAAGAAGGTGGCCGGTTCTAAGCAATTTGAAAGGGTGGTGGATCCAGAGTCTAAAGTGTCTGATGTGTTGCTTGATTATTGCTTGACTATTTCGAATAGTTTTTTTGGGCCTATTTCTTGCTTGTTTGAGCTGTGTTCTGATAAAATTAGCTTTCCCTTGTCTTATTCTTCTATTGTAACCGTTCCTCATGGATCTTAAGAGTTTTAGCGATTCCACGGATGGGGAGTATCTCCAAGCTCTTTCTGCTGTTCTTAGATTGCGTCTTTCTGTATTCAAGTTATCATTGAACCATAGTTTTGTGTTTTTTTATTGGAAACTCAAAACCTAAGGGCCTACCTGATGCATGGCATGCCTGATGGTCAAAAGATAGGGTCACACTTATTACTCATCAGCACATAATTTTTTATTGCATCTTGACTACTTCTTCGTACCCTCTACGGAGGTGATGGACACAACAGATGTGACTGTGCTTCTTAGTAGCATCTCTCACTGCTTATGCTAGTGCTACCTCTCTAGGAAAAGCCTTTAAAGAGGTGATTCAAGGAATGATCACGGCAATAGTCAGAGCACAACGACGAAGCCAGGAAGCAGGAGTGGGGCTCTAGAAACTCAAGTGATGCATTTGAAATAAGAGTAAATCCACACTAAATCCACATCCCCAATTTGGAAGCTTGCAAGCATGAAAGTCCAACATAAAGCGGCCACCTTGGACGTGGTCCGGCAGATATGGCTTGCTTCCCAAAGCCAAATATGTGACTTTGACAATAAATTTGGTAAATTTCTCCCCAGGTTAGCTGCAAAAGAATCAGTATCCAGGATTGTTCTGACTATCATAGATGGTTTGTGCAATATAATTATAGACGCAATTACAGACACATACCACCACAAGCCGAACTTGACCATCCGATTATTTCTGACCTTACAATTATTCGGCTGAACTCTACAGACCAATCACCCTTGGACCTTCCTATGCCACTGCAAGAAATAGAAGAAGCCACAGCAGCTCTTCAATTCGGGGAAACTCCAGGGCCTAATGACTTCCCAGTCGAGTTTCATAAAATTCCTCTCTTCCACCGTGCCCCACCATCACTCATCATTAGCAGAGGCATCCCAAAAAGGTTGCTTCCCTTGAGGCCTGAGAGCTGCCACAATTGTGGTAATACCTAAGCCAGGCAAACCACCAGACCTTACTCATCTTACTGCCGGATCTCACTTATTAATGTTGAATCCAAAATATATGGCAAGGTATTAGCACGTAGGCTCATCTAAGTCCTTTGATTAATAGAGATCAAAAAGGCTACATGCCAGGCATAGGCACCCGCTACTGCCTCAGGCAACTACATTCGATTAGGGCCCAACATCGGGAGCTTTAAGGTCCCCATGCCCTTCTCCTACTTGACTTCAAGAAGGTATTTGATTTTATCGGGTGGCCTTTATTATTTCAAGGTCTTAAAAGAATGAACTTTGGTCCACTCCTTCTTGGCATTTATCAAAACACTATATACAAATCCATTGGCTGGGGTGAGAGTCCTATTCAGCCCAGATTGTCATATACATTTGCAGGTGGCAGACTCTTGCACCCTCAGTATTGGGCAGGATAGCACTTGTTAAAAGTGTTGCACTCCCTAAACCCTTATACATACCGCAGAAGTTTCCATTCACCATCCCTCTCTTTCCTTTTTACTACTCTGCACTCAAACCTTGGGAAATTGTGATAGGTAGATGGGCAACTGAGCATCTTCATTACGAAATGTCAGTAGTCAACATATGATTTGGGATGTTCAATTCTGTTACTGGGCAACACATCTTGCTCTAATTAATGACTGGATATTTGGTGATAGACTGTACCCAACCTATAGATTAGAATGGGAAGTGTTCTACAGCAAGGGCCCTCCCTCTACATGCCTTTCATCCAACTAAGGTCCCAAAATACCTTTCCACACTCAAGATATATTTATTGACCACATGGCACAAGGCCCTAAAAATAATTGGATGGCATGAGAAACTTACGCAAGATACCCCTCTTTCGTTGGGCACTTCACTCACCTCTGAAGCCCAAACACTTGAATTCAAGGGGTGGGACAACATTGGTATCTCAAAATTGGGAGGCATATGGAAGGGAGACTGTATGAAATACTAATCTGAACTACAGAATGAATTCCTCCAGCATAAATATAAATACTTCTGTCTCCTCTGAAGAATGCACTATACCCCCTCAAAGGCAGTTTTCTGCATTTGCCAGAGTATAATCCACTGGAGGCTAAGTTGAGGCTAGAACCCCTTGGAATGTGTAGCATATCCAGGCTATACCACTCCCTTATTGCGAATGTTCCCGACCCAATGATTCCCTTGCTTAGGGAGCAGGAGTTAGAATTTGATGAGTTTGTTGACGATGAGTGGTATGAAGCCATAATGGCTCCTTACACAATATCTGCCCAGCTAAGTCTCATTCAAGTTCATTATTTTTACAAGATATATTACATACTACTCAAAATACGCACGATCCACTCACCAACCTGGAACAGATGTCGATGCACCACAGTATGGAACACTCCACATGATCTGGGAATGCCATGACATTAAACCATACTGGAAAAAAGTTCAACAGTTAATGACCATGATCCTTGGGATACCTCTCACACAAGCTTGCCATGCCAGGTCTTAGGGAGAAATATGACGGTACTCAAGCAATCTGTGTCTTTACTGGACTTGGTTATTTAATAGCTAAGTGCAACATAGCTAGACAATCAAGAGCACCACATCCCCCTACTTTAGGATCGTGGACACTGGATATGGACCAATCTTGCACACTTGAAAAGCTGTTTATAAGTCAGAGGGTGTCCCCCCTCAAGCACGATAAAAGTTGCCATTCATTGACATGTGCATCACAGTTGTAAAACATTTCTGATCCCTGTTATTACTGGCTGCCTCCATTGGGAAGATAAAAAAGGGGGAAAACGTACTTTCGACAGTCTGGGCAGAGATATGTTTACGGTTATACAGTAGTATCTATGCGGGTTTATGACTTCACTGTTTTATATCTGAACGTATACCCTAAAGCAAAGATTGGTTACCATGCTGACCTTTACTCGGGACTCAATGTACCCTCCTCAGCCGCTCATGTAAGCCAGTTTTGGTTATGTTTATGCAGAAAAACGGTAAACTTAATAAAAAACATGTTGGCCCAGCTCTATGATTTCATATCACACCATGTTGAGTGTGTGGATTTCACTGGTAATCCAATAAATGTGCCCTATTTGGGACATGTGCCCGGCTTTTCATAACTTTTAAACTGAGCACACTCTTTGCTATTCGGACTTGATTTAGATTTCCCTGCCTTTCCAGCTGTGTGCTAGTCTGTCATCTGCTGTATACTCTGGGGCTTCGTTATAAGCCCATTGGGCGGCGTCATTTTTTTGGACGCACCGGCGACACAGTGTGCTGCCCCATATTTACAGGCAATGCAGAGCCACCCTATGTGGCTTTTCATGGCCTTGTAAATATGGCCCCTTTTTACGCATCACCTTGTGTGAAAGGAGCATGCCATGGGTGCTGCTGTGGGTGTTCCCATGCACCACCCATGGATTCTGCAGTATTCCCAGTTTTACAACATTTTGTAAACCTGGGAATGAGTCAGAATCCAATGCCTCCCCAGGGGGAGGTGTAAAGGGGGGCGGCAATGAGGAGAAATATTTCTATTTCCTTTTGTTCTTTCCTCCTTCTATGTGTATTCTGCAGCACACATACATAGGGGAAAACGCCTCTTGTGATTGTTTTGTGGTTTTTGTGCAGGAAGGTGCTCCATCCTGTACAAAAACAATCATCCCTGATACGCAGGCACCCTTGCACCATGGTGCAAAGGTGCCTGCATTGTGGTATGGCTGCCAATTGTGCCCCAGCACAGGAGAAAGCAAAAGACACACAGATGATGGAGGGAATGCATAGTAAATCAAACATTCTCCCCCAGTCAATAGATCTGGGTTAAATCATTTGTTCTTTTGCTCAGCAATGCAGGGTAAAGCACAGGATTGCATCATATTGTTGTAAATATGATGCATACCTGTGCTTTTAAAATTATGCGGCTCGAGGCAGCAAAATGGCTTGCGGCAGCATGCTGCGTCATTTTATTGTAAAAAAGTTCCTCTGTCTTTTTAGCACTGTTTGGAGGCAGACTCAATGTCAGTCCTCCAGCTGAACTATACTTTGGTTAGGGTTGTTTATTTGTTTCAGAGAGTGACCTTATGTTAGTCCTCTTGCAGATTATGATCTTGACTGTTATGATGTGAGCTATCAATTGTTTTGCCTTCCATAATGATCATCATTTTGAATAAATATTTATGGTTTTGACTTTAAAGACTTGTGATGGTTTTCTTAATTAGTACTAAGCCTTGCAAAGACTCACTAAGCCTTACGAAGACTCAGACAGTTCTGATTGTGTGTATCAATCCACAAATCCTTTAATCCCTTTATGGCCGACGGCCACACTCCCTCCCTAGTGTGGGTGTAGTCCATTGCCCGACACTGAGAGTGTTCTAAAGGGGGGGCAGAAGGCCCACTAGATATCAAGCAGTTTTTCTCATATAAAGTTTAAGAGTGGAGGCTGCCCAGCACGGCCATGTCCCCACCCGCAGTAAATGGGCATTAGTCTTTCTTGCCCCCTGGGGGAGTAGATGTGGATAATTACTACTGATCAGCTCCCCCCAGGGGTGCAGAAAAATCACAAGCTGCTAGAAAAGGTTTTGGTAAAATATAGGTGTGGGGGCTGCCCACTATCGAAATTGCTATGCCTCCACCCCAACTAAAATGGGGCAATAGCCAATCTACCCTCCCTGGGAACAGATGGGGTAATTATCTTGATCTGACGCACTGCAACAGAAAGGCCACTACACACTAGGATTTTTTTTAAATAAAAATATACGGATGTGGGCTTCCCAACATTGGCATGGCCGTGCCCATACCCGAAGTAAATGGGGCAACCGTTTTTCTGCTTCCCCTGGTGCGTAGATGAGTAATTGCCCCGATATTTCCCACAGGGGGTCAAAAAGCCCACTGGAAACAAGGGAATTATTATTTGTTTAAACATAGGGGTGGGGGTTACCTAGCAAGGGCCTACCTATGCCACCACCCCAACTAAATGGTGCAATAGTCTTTTGTCTGCCCCTTTGGTGGCAGATAGGAGTAATTACTGCCAATCTGATTCCGGGGAGGGGCAGAAAGCCCACTAGACACTGAATTCATGCAATAATGTTTAAGGGGGAGCAGCCCACCGTTCTCCTCCCACCCTGGGGCCAAATAGACATTCTGCTACTCTAATATTATGTTAGCATTATATTGCTAAATCATTCTATATGCCTATTGTATGTTTACGCAATTAGTAAATGCAGATGTTGCGCTTATTCGATTGACAACTGTGCCACCATTTTAGTTCTTGAAGAAGCCATTTAGACTGTCGGGAGGAGTCAAGATGGCGGGCTGACTCGCCACGGAGCAGCAGCAGCTGAGGTCTCTGCTACTACCTCAGTGGAAGACGGGTCTTAAGCTGATGGAGAAAAAAAAGTTACGGCAAAAAAAGAACCTGACGCTGTTGTTCACAGTCTGATGGAGTGCGCCCTCACACCGTGTTAATTGTGCCAGCCGTGCTAACCGTGCAAACTACTGGCTGTGGCGGTTGCGAGCTGCGGGACTCGGGTGCCGGTATTGCTGCCGGCTGATTTGGTGCGGAGAGCGTGACGTGTACGCTAGTGCTTCAGCTACAGGCTCGCTGGTGGCTCCCGGCTTCATTCCATGGCAGCTGCAGTCTAGCGGTTCCGAGGGCTCGTTCCGGGTAGAGTCCTGGTTTCCCTGGCTTCCGCAGCAGTGGGTTCTGCGAGCGAGTTTTGGAGCCTGATCCGAGCCGGGCTTTCATCTCCACGGGCTCTCAGGGAGTACCGTATACCGTACCGAGGAGCAGTCAGAAAGACCGGAGCCAGCATCGTTACCGGCTGATCTGGTGCAAAGAACGTAACTAGCACAGCAATCGCAACTGATGCGGCGCTCTACACACGGAGGAGAGTGCTCCCATCGACTACGGCTCATACAGTGAGAGCTCATAGAGGTGAGAGGTGAGAGGTGAGAGGGGAGGCGCTTGCAGCTGCTGAAGCCGGGGGGGGCTTTCTCTTACTACAACAGCCCTGTACCTTGGATACAACTTGATTGGGCAGGTTCACACTGAGCTTTGAGCAACTGATGCTTCTCATTTACAAGGCACTCCAGCGTCTGTTGGGGTCAGTTCGCCTTGCTCTCCCCACGGCGCCTTGGCTTACGGACACTCGCCTTTTTCACAGCTCAAGACTTTCAGCGCTCTTTTCTTATTATTTGGGGGGGGAGCACGCGGATAAGTTCTTTTACCACTCCTCCATGGCTCCTAAGCTGATAGCACGAGGCGCCCGTACCGGACGAAACACATCCCACCAGGCTGGTCGAGCTCAGGCCCCCGCTTCACGTGCAAACAATAACGCCTCTACAGATGGGCTAGGAGGTGGAACTGACACGGGCAGCGGCAGCAGCTCTGATCGACCCCCTATGGATCCGGTTAAAACATCTAAAATATCTAATTCAGCTAACATGAATATGAATATGCCCGCGATCCGCCCTTCCCTCTTGGCCGCTTCCACTATATCTCCTAGTGGTGAAGGGGGGCCTGGGGGACCGGGACTACTTACTTTCTGTAACAACGAATCCTTGGGGGAAAACATGGGTTCAGGGCATCTCTCCGCTTCTGGGGATACTCCTTTTTGTGGCCCACTGCCTGCTTCACCCGCGTGCCTGACTGGTGCGTCGCTAGATGTTGAGCCTCCTTCTCCCCAAGACAAAATCATCACTGAAGTTATGACTCCGGGGACCGCCGAGGAGGATGTAATCACAGCCCTCCACTCTCCATCCATCCTCGTAGTGTCATCTTCAATTCACGAACTTCCAGAGCTACCCCTGCTTATCCCAGGTGTCTTGGGTGGAGAAGGTGGAGAAGGAGAGACTCCCCAGGATATGGGAAACTCAGACTTCAATCACGATAATGATGCAGAGTCCGATGCAGAGTCTGACGAAGAACCCGAACCATCTCTCATCTCTCCGGCCAATGTTATAAGAAAATCCTCACGGAAGAAGGGTTGGTTCAGGGCTAAAACAAGCTAAAAGCAGGCAAGCCCTCAGCAACTCAGAAAGCTGTCATTACTTCTTTGCCCGCGCAAGTCAAGCCCATAGCTGAAAATAGCCCTTTACGTAAATGGATACAAGCCAATGGAAATGTAAGGAAGATGGCTCTCCGCCTGTCCGGTGCTAGCTCTCTGCTGGGAGATCAAACAAAGGAAACGCCTATGGCTCAATCTCAATCTCAACCTCAACCTCCATTGCCAATGGATATATCAGTACTTTCCTCTCCCACTCCTGCTCCTGCTCCTGATCCTGCCCCTGCATTCACCAACCCCTGTATATCTGTCTCCAGTTCTCTGACCGACTTAAGTAGCCTGACTAATACTGATACTACAGACACTCAGGAGAAAAGCTCAACGTCTAATACTACTATTCCTGAGCAATCTATTCTGCCCCCTACTGTTCCAGAGCTCCCTCTCTCTGATCATACAAACCTCTCGCTATCTTCCGATTTTGACTCTGATAGATCAGGAAAATATAGCTCTCCCCTCAATATCATCTTGCAGACCCTATCTGCCCAACACAAAGAAACACAATTACAGTTTTCCCAACTCAGAGAGGACAATGCTAAGATACAACATTCCATTCAGGACTTAAATAAAAAGGTGGGAGGGGTAGTTCAAGACATTGAATCTCTTCAGCAAAGGGTCTCCAATGTGGAGGAGACAACTGCTTGTAATCAGAGTGTGGTTAATCAATATCAAGAACAGATCGGCAAGCTTCAAGACAAAGTTGAAGATATGGAAAACAGACAGAGACGCCTTAACCTAAGACTTTTTGGCATACCTGAAGGATCGGAAGGGGCTGACCCTAGGGCGTATATGGTATCACTTTTTCAGAAAGCTTTCCCGGAACTCTCAGATTGGGATTGGGACTCTCAGCTTCAGAGAGTTCATAGACTCCCTTCTTTCACAGTTAACAAGGCGAATAGATTTCCTCGTCCTTTTCTGATTTATTTTGGGAACTTCCTTCTTAGGCAGGCTGTCTCACTCAAAGCTAGGCCCAATTCACCTGTCACAATTAATTCTGTAACATTCTTTGTAAGATCAGACCTTAGCAAAACTACCATGGATAGACGCTGGAGGCTTCGCCAGCTCATTGATCCATTTAAGGCTCTGGGTGGCCAGGCCTTCCTACAGGAGCCTGCTCGCCTAAAAGTCATCCACGGTGGGCGGACTTATGCATTCACAGATGAAAAAGAGGCAGAACAGGTTCTAACGAAATTAACACGTTAACACCTTAACACCTTAACACCTTAACACCTTAGAGCTGTGAATTATACTACTAATTATACTACTATCCTATTATCCTTCAATATATAATCAGGGGGTAAAATTTAAAATTTAATAAAAAAAAAAAAAAAAAAAAAAAAAAAAAAGGGGATAGGCGCACGTGTACTTTTATACTCACATAACTCAGGTGTACTAATTGTAATTAAATTGCTTTAAATTTGCTTTAAAAGTAAGACCCAACTTTTGTTTAGCAGGTTGACCTCTGCTGCTCCTCTCTTGCGCTGCCCAACCACCGGCAGCTGGGTATTAGAGGTTTCCCTCCTCTTTGGGATAGGGGTTCTCACCTGAACCCCCAAGGGTGGTCATTCTGGGGTGGGTTTGGGGGGGGTAAAAATGTTAAAAAGATCAGGCGGGAGGGGAAGGCTATTTGTTACTATAATTTGTATTTGATGTTGTTATGCAGTATGAAAAAGTATAATCAAGAACAGGCAAAGCGTTTTAATAGACTGAAATGACACACAGAATCAGATGTTTGGTTTGGAATGTATCAGGACTCAATGGCAGGAACAAGAGACGGCTTGTCTCCGAGGAGCTTAATTTGTACAAGCCACAGATCGTTTTGCTTACTGAAACACATATTATTTACTCTGACCGCAAGCTTTTGGGGCAGTTAGGAAACGACGTGCTTATTTGTTCAGAATGTAGTTTACCAACTAGAGGTGTCGCTATTTTGGCACAGAAAAGGCTAAATATAGAATTGACTAAAACAAAGGTTGATAAAGCTGGCCGTTGGGCTACGGCTCAAGTGCTCTGGGATGACAATAATTTTACCTTTTGTGTATTTTATGGGCCGAATACTGATGACCCGTCTGTCCTAGATAGGCTAAACATTGAACTATTGGATACCTGTGGGGAACTTATCATAATGGGGGACTTCAATCTTATTATGGATTATAATATCGATACTACTCGACAACGAGCATTTCAGAGGATGCGTCGCTCACGAGCCGCACTTATTGAACTTGGACGTATTCATAATTTAAAAGATGTTTGGCGAACAATACATCCCTCTACTGCCGGCTTTACATACTACTCTGCCCCCCATCAACTCTGCTCAAGAATTGACATGGTTTGGGCATCAGATAATATTATAAAGAATAGCCTCATCGAGCTGTGCCCAAGAGTCACATCAGATCACAATCCAATAGTGATATCATTTACCCCGCCACGGACCAATCGGAAACTTAGGACATTCACCTTTCCCAGACATCTACTATCTAATACGGACTACATCACCCAACTTAAAGCACACTTACGCGAGTTCATTGCTATAAATATTAATTCTGCTGCTCTGAGTATAGTTTGGGATACGGTTAAAGCAAGTGTCCGTGGGTTTACACAACAGTTTGTCTTTAAACAAAACTCATTAAATAGACGTGGCTGGACGGCCTTGAGCAACACCATAACTATGCTTGAAAACCAGCTGTCACAGGCTCTGATACAGGATGTGCCAAATATTTCTGACATATGTCAAAAGTTAGCTTCATCTAAGCTCAATATTAAAACAAGACTTATGGAGAAAAATCTAAATAGTTTGCAAAAATTCCATATATCTCAATACGAGAATGGGGATAGGGTGGGCAAAATTTTGGCATACAAAATTGCTGATGACAGATCTAAAACCCTTATACAGGAAATTAAGGGCCCAAACAACTTGGTTTACACCCAACCGGAACAGATTCTCCAGCAATTCGTCGCATTTTATAGTACATTATACACTCCAGAGGATCATCCTGATATGAATAAGATACAAGAATATTTAGATACTCACATAACTAAAGGAAACCAGATCGAAGACCAGGAGTTGCTCTCTGAAAACATCACTGAGCAAGAGATTAGGAAAGCAATTGCTTCACTACCCCTAGGAAAAGCTGCTGGAGAGGACACTATCCCACTAGACATTTACCAAAAATGCTCGGAGGAAATTCTCCCATTACTCACTGATGTGATCAGTAATGTTGGGATAAATGGGGAGGCTCCTAAATCCTGGAACACAACCAGGATGGTCTTTTTTTAAAAAAAGGGTAAACCGGCGGATCAATGTGGGTCCTATCGACCCATCTCACTCATCAATGCAGATGCCAAAATTTTTGCCAAGGTACTTGCTTCCCGATTAGCTCCACTCATCCCTCTTCTGGTGTCCCCTCACCAACATGGCTTTGTTATGGGAAGAGATACTACTGCCCATATTAATATGGCCATTACTGCATTCGATGTTGCCAGAGTTGGACCCACCCCACTCGGTATGATTCTCTTGGACGCTGAAAAAGCCTTTGACCGAGTGGGGTGGGGATTTCTCTGGTCAACAATGATCACTATGGGATTTCATGGCCGATTTCTTAAATGGCTCCAGGCTTTATATAACCGTCCTTCAGCTACGCTCTGCTATGATGGGCTAACTTCTTCTAGCTTTTTCATCTCTCGTGGCACTCGGCAAGGGTGTCCGTTATCACCCTTGCTCTTCGCGCTATCGCTTGAACCATTTCTCGTGGCATTACAAACGAATCCTAAAATTACCCCTTTCATACACGGTCAGAAACAACTAAAAATAACGGCGTATGCCGATGATATTGCGGTCTATTCAACCAATATCCCATTAGCTATACTGGGAATCACTGAGGAGGCTAACAAATTCGGGTTAGTCTCCGGCTATAAACTTAACTCACATAAAACACAAGTTATTCTTAACTATAAACCATCGATTCAAATAGAAGGGACTTGCAAAACAGCCACTTACCTTGGTATTAAAATCTCTTCAGACACTAATGAGATTATCAAACTTAATTATGAGACTCTTCTTAAAGAAACTGCTACAACTCTAAAAAAATGGCACAAGGTTCCCTTAAGCATGGTTGGTAGGATCAACCTAATTAAAATGAACATACTACCAAAATTCTTATATTTATTTAGGTCCATACCTCTTCTTGTTAGTAATGCATACTTTAAACGGCTTGATGGGATCTTCAGCAGCTACATCTGGGGATACAAGAAGGCCCGCAGGTCAATAAGTCTTCTTAAACTACCACTTAACCAAGGTGGCCTGACCTTTCCCGATTTCAGAGTTTATTATTTTTCTGCTTTTTTGAGCCGTCTCCGTGGCCTGTTTATCCGTAACATACAAACAATATACTGTTACCAATTCGCCCTTGGCGAAGACTCCAATATGTTTCTAGCCAAATCTACTGACCCAAACTACTTCAAGCGGGTAAAATTTAAGACGATCAGAGACACGGTTAAAATTTGGCAACTTATTTTAGCCAAATGTAATACGTCTTTTTTTCATCCTAAACTGTCTCTATGGGCGAATCCCGGTCTTCCGGACATATTTCATGACGGTGTATTTCATAAGTGGAAGGCTGCCGGAATTGAAACACTCGGTGACCTTTATGGTAATGATGGACTATTATCCTTTGAGTCACTAAGAGTAATCTTCAAATTACCTTCAGTTGCACAGTTTAAATACATTCAGATACATGACTACTTAATACGCAAAATAAAGCTACTTAAAATCGAAGATTCAGATATATGGAATTGCTTTTACACTGTTAAGGTTAGATCACTCATCAGTTTAGGCTATAAAGTTCTCACATCGTTCAAACCGGACGACTGCGGGAATATCGCGGATAAATGGAGCTCCCGTTTGGGGTTGAATATCACAGCTAATCAGATATCATCTTCACTTACTAGTTTTAACCGCTCGGTCCAATCTTCCAGCTTACGTATACAACAGTATAAAACGATATTTCAGCTATATTATACTCCGGAAAAAGTTTCAAAATGGTCTAGTAATAGTTCCAGCAGTGACCGGACAAGGTGCCCTAAATGTGACCTGCTAGCCGCTACTCTCGAACATATGATGTTCATGTGTCCCCGACTCACTGAATTTTGGTCTAAAGTTAGCCAGGGTATTACGCAGATCTTGACACAACCAATCATAATAAGCTTGGCCAATGTTTTGCTTGGCATCCCCCTGCTGAATCATCCATCTATAGCCTCACAAACTGATCTTATTAATATCCTGATTGGGTGTGCCAGACTTACTATCGCTAGGACCTGGATCTCTTGCAACCCTCCACATGTGATGGAGTGGTGGCTTCTTGTCAAAGAAATTCACACCATGGAAACTTCTTTAGCTAAGATCCGAGGCCACAAATTTTTACAAAAAACTAATAGAATCTGGGGCTCATCAACTCTAAGTAAAGACTGAGGGGGCTTCTATGGGTGGGGTTTTTTTTTTTTTTTTTTTTTTTTTATGCTATTGAGTCGACTCTGATACAACTGATATGGTTTCTGATCTGAATATACATGCTTTGTATTCCATTGCCTGTTCGATTTGATCAATGTGTTTAATTGCCTGTTATTCTAGCTATTATGTGTTGTCCCGTTCTCCTGTCCTGATCTCAATAAAACATTTCAAAAAAAAAAAAAAAAAAAAAGAAGAAGCCATTTTGTATTATAACAGAAACTGTTACTTGCTCATTTACGAGAAATGGTCCTTGGTAAGTTTTGCTTCTCCAATGTTGAAACTTGCTCATTAACGCATGCCTTTTCTGTTACATAGAGGCCTTCTCTCACCTGTCTAAAGGGGAGGATAGGCCAGACGACCTTGGATAGTAGATAACTTGTACCAGGCTGCGGAATGGAAACCTCCATTCTGTACACCCATTGTATTACGACATCTACCAGTGTTTTTCCTCTGAAGGCAGGTCTTTGTAGACTCCGCAACATACATAATGTAACTTTATGCTATTTAGAGTCACTCCCTCGTCAGCCATCATAGGACGGTGGTCAGATTGGACTCCACTGCAGTGTACTTTGCGAATAAACTAGTTTGCTTTATTGTCTACTGTGTCATTGACTCTTCATTAGTGGAAGACTAGAGGAGGTCGAGAGTGACCGAGGTGGCCCTAATTGGGTCACTTTCTTCAGTTGGCGCCCAAACAGGAACTCTACCAGGTGACCCATCTGGCCGTAGTTGGGCAGTGGGGTCAGGTTTGCATCCGGTCGGGTTGGGCGGATCGGGGATCCCCATATGATAGAGCCTGGTTCTTGCAGGTGCCAAGCCTGTCTGATTGGGCAGCTCCTTGTCTAGTGGTCATATTGGCTGGGGTCCTGAAAAGGTGAAACCCTTATATCTGACCGTTTGGTCTGAAAAGTCGGCAGTGGAGGATAATCTTGTTTGACCTGTGTGCACCAGGTGAGTTTATCTTGATTTGTTTTGGCAAAGCAGCGCAGTCTTGATTTACTTGATAGGTCGGTGGACCCTTGTGATATGGAGCGTTATTGAACGTTCTGCCAGTCCACTTGTTGTATTTGGCTTACTCTTGAAAAAGGCCTGAGGCTAGAGCCTATCTTGTCTTGGTGCAGTCTGAGGACTGACTTTTCTTGGCGCAATCTGAGTACTGTTTTTGAGAGCTCTTTGTTTGTGTGTGTCTTTATTGTGTGTGCGTGCATGTTAATTGAGTGAATACATGAATGTGTCTGATGCTAGCATGCCTTGTTGGAGTAAAATGTGGTGTTTGGGGTGCCACTGTTGTTCTGCTGAGCATCATCTGGAGGAAAGGCAGCCTGCGCCTCCAGAAGACACTCCAAGTTTTGAGATGTACGTGAAGCACGTTATTGGCCCTATTATGTTTCGTACGTTATGGCACAAGAATATGAGGGACAATGCTGAGCTTCAGTGGCCACTGAATGGTACCTTTGACAAACAAAAATTTAATTATTTACAGGACAAATTATTTGCTAGAAGAAGTAGACAGTTGATGTTCGATACTTTGCAAGTATGGCAGAAGGAAGCTAAGCAGAGGCGTATACGGGCCAAGAAGGAGTCTAGGAAGAAAGCAATGCAGGCAGTGGTACAGAAAACTATAGCTTATGATAAAGAACAAACGGAGTTAGGTATTGAGTGTGCAGATAGGAAGTTCTGATTACAATGTAACAAGTCTTATGTAGTTCGGGGGGATGAGGATCCTTTTGTGGAGGATCTACTGGAATGTCACCCCCCCACCTCTCTATGCCCCGCAGAAAATATATCCTGTTGTCCCGTCGTCTCAGTCCCCTGTTGATTCCCTGCCTTCTTCTGGTCCTTCTACATACTTGACTGCTTCTGCTCCAGCCCCGCCTGCCTCCTCTCTAGTTTCGCAAGCTGTGAGTGTGGTGACTGCAGGCAACCCCGCAGCGTCTGCTGTTACTGCTTATGTTTCTTCCCCTTCTCTTGCACCTGCAACTCAGCCATTGTTAACATTGTCACCTATGCCTCAGTCTCTTGTGTCTTCCCAGAATTTTTCATTTCCAGTGTTGTGTAGTGTTGGGACACTGGCGGGTGGATCAGATGTAGGGAATTAGGCAGCAGCACTGGAGTGATTGGAGTGAGTATTGATTAGATCTGATGTGGGTGAGGAGGAGAAAAAGATGGTGGCAAATCAGGCAGTGCAGTGGGCTCGGAGTCCGATTTATACTGCGGAGGATATATGGAGTGAGTTGAAAGATTTCAAACCATTTGTGCAGCAGCTTGCCCTTCAGCATATGTCAGCTACGTTGATTAGTTTGTGAGAACAATGTATTGGTGGTACAGCTACTCAAATTATTTATGACATTCAAGACCGTGTTTATTCCGCTGATATGGCCCCTACAGAAGTTTTCCATAATGTTGGGATACTTCTCGGTTATCAGAAGAGAGTATCTCATCAAACCCCCGACTACTGTGGTCCAATTTCCGTTGAGGGAGGGTGCACCCTATTTTTCATCCCGAGATCCCAGAGCAGCAGAGCCAAAGAGATGAGGTGGTCCAACAGCAGGTGGCGGCTCATTTTCAGGAACAGGGGGTTTGTACCCCGTGGAAGAGAAGTGAGGTCTTAGCTCTAAAGAGTCAGTTACCGGATCCTAGTAAAAACCCTACAGCATATTAAAAAGAATTAACAGAGGCCGCCTCCTAGTCAGTTATGACTCTAGCAGATATTGAGATGTTTTTCGCGCTGTTGGTGCCGGTGGACATATGGAGGCAGATGCATACGCAGGATCACATGGTGGAATTGGGTGGTTCTTGGGACGAGATTAAAGCATGGGATAAGGAGCAAAAGCCCAGTGAGAAACATAGAGCTGAGATTCTGGCTTTGCCAGGTCGTATTATCACTTAAATGCATTCTCTTATCCCACCCAGACGAGTAGATTGGGATAAGCTGACGGCATGTCATCAGAAGAAAGAGGAAAGTGTGTCAGATTTTTTCACTAGGTTTGAAGGGGTGTTCTTAGATTTTAGTGGACATGATTTGTCAGCTGAACGTGGTGTCCATTTGTTTGTAAACAGGTTTGTCACAAATTTGCTTCCAGAGATTGCGGCTGGGTTGCAAGCTTCAGAAAGCACTTGGACTGCCTGCTCCCCATTGGTGATATTGAGTATGGCTCAGTACTATGAGCATCAAGAAAATGAGGAAAACTACAAGGTGAAAAAGAAGAGTAAGGATTTGAAACCGAGGATGTTGCTACAGCAGGTTGCAAGTGGGTCTGGAAGGGGACAGGGCACTGGTCCGGCTCAGAGGTCATGGGGTGCCGGTAGAGGTGGTGCACCCCTAGGGCCGAATCAGTGCGCGTATTGTAAAAAGGAGTGACATTGGTGAAGTGAGTGCCCAGATTTATTACAAAAACTTGCAGTTTTTAGAGGGCGAGGTTTGAGAGAAAGGGGCCGTTATGAAGTTGATCGGGATAAGGTTCAAGCAGGTGAATCCTCAGGGGGTGTGTTATAATCTACTGTTTGCCGTTCCCCTTTGCCTATGTATCTCTTCCCTACTGCTCAGCCAGAATGAGAGTTAGTGTGCTTGGAGAGGTCTGGAATGTTGGATGATTGATGATGTCGTGGAATGCTTGGGTGCCTGGTGAGGCTGTGAGCGTCAGTTGGAGTGAGCAGGCTGAGCAGCAGGGAGGCTGCTCCTGGTGGGGCATCACCTGGACTTCCAGTAATCTACCTGAGGCTGTACTTGAGAATAAACCTACAGCTTACCTATACTTCACCTGGCTACCGGACTTTCTTTTAATTACAACACTGGCGACGATTTTCAAAGAACCTGCGTGTTGCTGAAGGACTACTCTACTGAAACTAAGGATTTGTCTAACCAAAGGTATGCTCTGGAACCACAAGAAAAAGGATTCCCAAGAAGAAGGATTACAACAGTTACGCTCTGGTCAGCCCCACCAGTGTCCTTTGTCAACAAGACAGCCTGCAGACCAGGGCATTTGACTTTTGTTTAACAGAAGTGCTAATTTTCGTCTGTCTCCTTGCACGTTGCCTGCCTTACATGACTTTATCTGTTCTGTCTGTGCGCAACTCGCTGGGCCCCATCAGCGATTCATTTGAGAATTTTACCAAGGCGGAGTGATTTTTATGACAAGCTGCGGTGTTCGATGCAACTTGCTGGACCGCATCAGTGTTTCAATTGAGAATTTTATCGAGACTGGGTGATTTTCATGACAAGCTGGGGTGTTTGATGGCTAATGGCTGTTTGATCCTATTTGTTTGAAGATTTGTGACTTTGGAACACCAGCTCTTTGGCGCACCAGAGGGGTTTGGGTTATTTATTCTGGCGGTTTCTGCAGCATCTGTTTGTTTGGGGACAAGCTACTGGATTGGATTTACTACACCTTCTGTTTGTTTGGGGACAAGCTACTGGATTGGATTTACTGCTCATCGCAAGGTTATCATTTGGATTTTGTTCATTGACCTGGTGGACATGCGATGAATGGCCGTTGTTCACTTACTTGTTTTAAAGGCTTCGCGAGCTCCAACGTGCGCTGCTGGCTCCATGGCAACGATCTTCACGCGGCTTGGTAGAACGCTTGGATCGCATTGAGTAGAAACTGACGCTCCCGTTACGCTGCACGCTGTGGCGGCCATCTTAGATTGGGCTATGTTGACGCATAGCGTCACTGAACGTGGTGGCCATTTTGGGTTGGGTTACAAATTTTTCTTCGTGTTTTAACTGATGGCGATGGCGATTCTTATGGTGCTTTTCTGGGATCGGAATCTACCGGCTCGATGTGTTTCTCTTCTATTAGCCACAAGGGAGTCATTGCACTACATGGTCTTTGATCCCAACAACCACAAGAACTTGGTGATGATCTCGGAAGAAAGACTTTACTTGAGGTTTTTTTACTGTTTAACACTGTTTGGTGGGGGGGGGGTAAAGTGTGTACCCTATTATGATATTGCATGTGGTTGTGGGGCATTTGGTCTATAGTGTGTCCTGGTTTGGGGATGTTGTATCTTTCCATGTGGAGATATGCGTAATGTCTTTGTTTGGTATTGTAGAATAGTGGGGGGGTGTAGTGTCCCTGGTCACTTTAGTGTGCGTTGCTGTGTTAATACACTCATTTTTGTGGTTATTTGGTTGAGATTAGTGTGTCACTTGTGTGAGTGGAAGGTTTCTCTCACTGTTTGGACTGTGTTAAGAGAAGACACCTTCTTACGAAGCTTCTCTGTGTTACCTCTGATATGTGGTAATTAGTTGACATGCGTTTGTCAGTTTCCCTCACTGTTTGGAATGTGTGGGTGAATGGTCTTTCCTTAGTTATGAGAAGACACCTTCTTACGAAGCTTCTCTGTGTTACCTCTTATTTGGTAATTCGTTGACATGAGTTGTCGGTTTCCCTCACTGTTTGGAATGTGTGGGTGAATGGTTTTTCCTTAGTTATGAGAAGACGCCTTCTTATGAAGCTTCTCTGTGTTGCCACTGATTTGTGGTAAAAGGTTGACATGAGTTTGTCAATTTCCCTCACTGTTTGGAATGTGTGGGTGAGTGGTTTTTCCGTAGTTATGAGAAGACGCCTTCTTATGAAGCTTCTCTGTGTTGCCACTGATTTGTGGTAAATGGTTGACATGACTTTGTTAGTTCCCTCACTGTTTGGAATGTGTGGGTGAATGTTTTTCCTGGTTTGAGAAGACACCTTCTTATGAAGCTTCTTTATGTTTATCTTGTTATGAGTCTTACGAGGATTCTGCATTTACTTTGCTATGAGTCTAACGTGGTTTCTCTGGTTTTACCTTTGAAATATTAATTTGACTTTTAGTGATGGTTGGTGCGTGAATTGTTGACTAAATGAATTGTCATGCATTTAATTTGTTTGATATGTCTTTGATTCATTGCTCATTGTCTTTTCATGCATTTTTGATATTCTAATGTATTTCCTATCTTGATTGCCTGATGTACTTCCATTTGCTTTTATTGTGCTTTGGTTTCCTTAGAAAGGGGGATGTGTTATAATCTACTGTTTGCCGTTCCCCTTTGCCTATGTATCTCTTCCCTACTGCTCAGCCAGAATGAGAGTTAGTGTGCTTGGAGAGGTCTGGAATGTTGGATGATTGATGATGTCGTGGAATGCTTGGGTGCCTGGTGAGGCTGTGAGCGTCAGTTGGAGTGAGCAGGCTGAGCAGCAGGGAGGCTGCTCCTGGTGGGGCATCACCTGGACTTCCAGTAATCTACCTGAGGCTGTACTTGAGAATAAACCTACAGCTTACCTATACTTCACCTGGCTACCGGACTTTCTTTTAATTACAACAGGGTCGTTCTGATCAGAATTCTTTTGATGACCCCCGGGGTAGGCAGTATTATCATGATGATTATGACATGGATGAAGCTTCAGGGATGCCCTATGGCTAGGCCAGCCAGGGACAGGGACCAGTTCAAATTCCTGTAGATCAGTGTGGTTCTTACATCACAGCAGATTCGCATGGTTCCGCACAGACATTTTTGGTGGCTACAGGTGCAATGAATAGCTCTGTTTCTCATTCACTGGTCCCGGGGCAGCCCTGTCTGGCTGTAATATTGTTTTGGTAGGTTTTTCAGGCGTACCGGTTGTAAGCCCCATTTCCAAACCTCTTGCTTTGACTGTTGGTCCCTTTACTGTGGACTCTCCATTTCTGTTAACAGCGAATTGTGGGGAAAATTTATTAGGATTGGATTTGTTGAAAAAGTTACATGCTACTATTTCCTGTTCTCTGGATGGTGTTTACATGACTCTTGGACCTAATGTGGTTAGTGTAAAACAGTGTTTGGCAAAGGATGCGCTGCTTCCTGTTGAGTTTAAGGATGTGCCGTCCTCATTGTGGGCCACAAAAGATATGGATGTGGGGTTGTTGCAGATACCACTAGTTTCTTTAAAGATCAAAGATAATGCTGTGCTCCCTCGTATTCTCCAGTATAAATATCCCATGCAGGGGAGCAGGCTTTGATGCAGATTATACAGGACCTGATCAAATCGGGGGTGGTTGAGGAAACAGTAGCGAATGTATGCAATAGCCCCATTCTTCCTATTCTTAAAGAGGCAACTTTAGAATCCCCAGATGCACATCCTGATGTCTATTGTTTTGTGATTGACCTCCGGGAAATAAATATGATAGTGGCTCCTCAGTTCCTGGTGGTACCAGATATTACTGCCCTCTTGACAATGATTCCTTCTACTGCTAAATTATTTTCTGTGATTGATTTGAAAAATCATTTCTTTAGTATTCCTATCCATCCAGACAGCAGGTATTTGTTTGGCTTTGCACTGGCTGGTAGAAGCTTCCAATTGTGTCCATCTCCTCAGGGGTATACAGAAAGTCCCAGTATTTATAGCCAAGCTTTGAAAAGTCAATTGGACTCTCTCTAGCTTTCCGCAGGTAATGTATTGTTGCAGTATGTGGATGACATTTTGATAGCCTCTGATACCGAAGAGGGTTGTCGGTATGCCACTGTGAAATCGTTAAAACATTTGGCAGAGAAAGGACATAAAGTGTCCCTTTTCAAATGTAAAAATTGTCAACCGCAGGTCACCTATTCAGGTCACCTGCTGTTGAAGTAGGGTCGGAGGCTAACACCTGAGCGAGTTGATGCCATTGTTAAGATGCCTGTCCCTATAACTCATAGGGATGTGAGTGCTTTCATAGGCATCACCTCGTATTGTTGACACTGGATAGCCGCCTATTCTCTATTAATACAGCCCCTGCTTAGCTTAACAACTAAAGATGTGCATGAACCTTTGCCCTGGACGTATGAATGTCAGCATGCTTTTGAGCAATTAAAAGTTGCGCTTTGCTCTGTACCTGTACTTGGTACGCCTGCTTATAAGAAGCCTTTCATGCTGTATGTACACAAAATGTCTGGGTGTGCGCTTTCGGTGTTAACAAAAGTCTTTGGAGGTAAGCAGAGGCTGTGTGCTTATTTTTCTGCTACGCTTGACCCTGTCCCCAGAGCCCTGCAGAGTTGTTTTAGAGCCGCCGTGGCTGCGGCGGTCTCTATACCACAGTTGGGAGGGCTCATCCTCAATCATGATCTCACAGTAATGGTACCTCATGCTGTGGACGTACTTTTAAACAAGACAAATATGCAGCACCTCATCAGTGTTCGTCTGGCTGGTTATGAATTAACTTTATACGCACCTCATATTAATTTCAAACTATGTGCCATTCTGAATCTAGCCATGTTAATACCCCTCCCTTCGGGGGTTGGGGACAAAGACGTCCATGATTGTCTGTCCTGGGCCGAGGAGGAGACAAAGGGACGGGTAGACTTGACTGATTTTCCCTTATCTGACCCGCAAGGGGAAATATATGTTGATGGTTCTTGTTTTAAACTGTCAGATGGCACCACTACAGTGGCGTATGCTATTATCACGCTGCACACTGTAGTTCAGACCTTACGTATTCCTTACCAATCTGCGCAAGCTGCGAAGCTGATAGCCCTTTTGCGAGCATGTGAATTGCGTGAAGGACTGACTGTCAATATTTATACTGACAGCCAGTAAGCCTTCGGGGTGGCACAATATTTTGGATGCCTCTGGGCAGAAAGAGGATTCTTGACCTCATATGGCACCAAAATCCAGATTGGTCCGCTGATAGAAAGACTTTTGACAGCCTTGACCCTTCCCAAACGATTGTCTATAGTGAAGTGTAGTGCTCATAAAGCAATTACTAATGATGTGGGGAGGGGAAATGCTTTTGCAGACCAGATAGCAAAAGAGACAGCCAGGTCAAAAACAACAAAGATGTTTGTGGCAGGACCTGCTAGATGGGTACCAGATTTTACCATGTTTGAAAATTTACTAGAGAGTGTTCGAGAAATACAGAATGAAACAACAATTGAGGAATTGACAGTGTGGCAGGAAAGTACAAGGCGTTTAGAAGAAGAAGGGTGTTGGACTGACAAGTCCGAGAAACAGAGATGGATGTTGCCTGATGCATATGAATTCCCTGTAGGTACCTAGGCACATGGTCCAGCTCATATTAGCGCTAAGGGAATCTGTAGGTTATTGGATCCTGTGCGGCAAAATGATAATATCCCAAAGTTTGCTGTGCACCCAGTGAAACATTGCATCATTTGCATGAAGCACAAACCTGGAAATCTGGTAATTTTGCACCACCTTCTCTCCCTTTTGAGGTACTCCAGATGTATTACATAGAGATGCAGCGAGTTAATAATTTGAAATATGTGTTAGTGGTGGTTTGTGCATTTAAAAAATGGATTGAGGCTTACCCAATGAAACAAAACACAGCCATGGCTACAGCGAAAGTTCTTATTAAAGAATTATTCCTGTATTATGGTTTGCCCCGTTTGCTTTGGAGTGACAATGGAAGTCCCTTAAACGCAAAAGTGACCCAATTGGTGTGCGATGGTCTGCACATCAAGCAAAACTTTCATGCAGCAAATCATCCTAAGTCAGCAGGTTTAGTTGAGAAGTACAACGGTACTCTCAAGCTAAAATTGGCTAAGATTAAGGAAAGTACTGGGGTACAATGGCCAGATGCATTACCCCTTGCTCTATTGTCCACCAGAATGACAGCCCATTCTTGAACTGGATTATCGCAATATGAAGTGGTCTTTGGCCGTCCCGCAAATGTGTGGGACATCCCTAAACCGAAAACAAAATTCTGAAATTGATTATCCTCTGTTAGTGGATTATTTGTAAGATCTCACTAAAAGTCTGCATTCTCTTCACCAACAGATACATGAAGCTTTGCCTCCAGCACCAGAGGGGCTGGGGCATACCATACATCCCGATGATTATGTTCTTGTGAAACCCTTCCAGAGACGAGACAGTTTGGAGCCTAGGTAGAAGGGACCATATCTGGTCCTCATCACAACAAGGACAGCAGTGAGAGTTGATGACCGGAAGCATTGGATTCACAGCTCCCACCGCCGGCGAGTGCCGCTTCCCCTCACCTATGATCGATGGGTGAAAGAGGGGATAGGGGACCACGAAATGGAGAAGGTTTCACATTTTGTTCCCTTTTCTGACGCTAAGTTGACAGAGGAAGATAGCGAGGCAGTCTTGACAGTGGCAGTACACCCAGAAATTAGGGCTGCACAGGCTTCTTCTTCATCTGATTCGCAGGAGCCTAAGTCTACGTCTCCAACACCCCCTGAATTTCAGATCCTTTTCCGTGATGAGACAGTACCTGGAGTACAAAGGTATAATTTGCGTCCTTGACAGAAGGATAGTGCACCAAAAGAGAAGTGAGTGTAGCAGGAATGGACTTTGTGGATAAGATTAGTGAAAATGCTCCTTGTTTCTGCTTTTTTCCATTAGTTTAGAGATCAGAAGATTGGTGCACTGTCTGAGACGCAGGACAGGATAGGTTGAGGGTATCTTCCAAGGACAAAGAGTTCCCTATCCGGAGAACAGTGAACATTTTCCGATGGGCTGCAACAGTGTGGCTCCACCGTGAAAGTGCTCAATAGCACCACCGAGGATTGAACAAAAGAAGCCTGCCAGGGAGGCTTGTAACGGACCCTGATGTTCGCACCATTTTTGTTTTTTTGCCTTCTTTTTTGTGTCCTATTCTATTCTATTATTATGGTTCTATTATATGATGTTTCTTTCTCTGATGTTTTCATTTGTAATTCTATAGCAAACATGCATCTTTTTGGTCGTCCTCGTGTAGAAGATGAACAGTATATTCTGTAATCCCCAGGAAAAGTACATTGACGTACTTCATTCTGGACAAAATCAGTGCTCTAACCACTGTTATCCATGCCTCCAAAAGCAGGAGTTCCCGGAAATTTCTTCAGCATTCGTAGGATCCAGAAACATGATTTCACCACTGCTGCTATCTGGGCCTTTAAAGAGAGCTGAGTATCAAACATGACACACAGGTTCCTAGCAACCTCTGTGGGTGGGGGTGGTCTGCTCGGTCAGGTACCTGTCCATCCTCGGATAGGATCTGGGCCAAACCGCAGTATTTCTGTTTTGTCAGGGTTGTATTGAAGGAAATTTGATCTAAGCCAGTCCATTACTGCTACCAGACATGATGCAAATGTTTATTTAGCAGAGACCGAGTCACCCTCGTAGGACAACAACAGTTGTGTATCATCCGCACACAAAATGATTTTGATGACGAATGACTCCACTAGATATGCCAGGGTTGCCACATAGATATTAAAAAGGGTAGGGCCCTGTGGTACCCTGCATTTTAATGCTTCCTCCTCTGAGTGGAAGGACCTCTCTAGATTGCTTGTCCTCTCTGCTCTAGAAAGGAACCCAGCTCTGAAAACTTCAAAATATTTCTGTGAGGAAAACTTCCAAAAACCACAGTAATCCACAACGTTCTTCCCACAAAGCATTGCCACACTTGTGTCTATAAAACAGCTGTGCAAGTTATACAGTTTAGCCCATTGCCTGCGACAGCAATGGATCAAAACAAGGTCAGAAGGAGTCGGCAAGAGCTCCCATTGACCTTGGTTTGATTTGTTCCTGTTATCAGGATTCCTAGGGGAATGCTGGGTGGAAGGTTTTGTGGCTCCCCTCAGATTCCAGGACATTCCAGAACAGAAATGTGAGGAAAGTATTTTTTAATCAAAGTTTGAGGTTTGCAAGGGATTGTGGGTATAAAAAAAACCTTGATTCCCCCAGGTGTTTAGTTTAAATAAATATCCAAGTCTGCTAGGTTTCCCTAGGTGCCGGCTGAGCTAGGGCTCAAAATCCACAGTTACCCACTTTGCAAAAAAAGCATCAGTTTGCAGTCAAAAATGTGGTGTCTTCTTGTTGCATTTTGGGCTCTTTCATGTTGCATACACTAGGCCTCCCCACCCAAGTGAGGTACCATTATTATTGGGAGACTTAGGGGAATACTGTGTGTAAGGATGTTTGTGGCTCCTTGCAGACTCCAGAACCTTTCAACACAGAAATGTGAGGAAAATGTGTTTTTAGTCCAAGTTTGAGGTTTGCAAGGGATTCTGGATGGAAAAAACCTGGTGAGAGCCACACAAGTCATCCCACCCTGGATTCCCCCCGGTGCCTAGTTTTCAAATATAGCTAAGTTAGGGGCCCACATCCACAGTTACTCACATAGCAAAAAAAGGGGTACCTTTAGAGTCAGTAAATGTGATGTATCCATGTTGTGTTTTGGGCCAGTTCCTGTAAAAGACACTAGGCCTATCTACACAAGTGAGGTACCATTTTTATTGGGAGACTTGAGGTAATGCTGCATGGAAGGAACTTTGTGGCTCTCAGCAGATGCCAGAATTTTCTATCACAGAAATGTGAGGAAAATTTGTTTTTTTAGTCAACGTTTAAGGTTTGCAAGGGATTATGGGTAGAAAAACCTTGTGAGAGCTGCACAAGTCACCCCACTCTAGATTTCCCTGGTTGTCTAATTTAAAAAACATTTACAGGTTTGTTAGCTTTCCCTACGTGCTGGATGAGTTAGGGTCCAATATCCACAGCTATCCTCATTGGAAAAAAGGGTGAATTTTCTGAGGAAAAATGTGATTCAGCCATGTTGTGAATTTGACCAGTTTCTTGTTGCTGGCACTAAACATACCCACACAAGTGAGGTACCATTTTTATCTGAAGACATGTTAGAGCATATAATCGCAGAACATTTGTTATTGCCAATTGGATTGTGCTGCATTTGTGCCTTTCAAATATAAACCAGTGTGGAAGAAAGAAGACATTTTGAATAATACCCTGTAAATAATATGCTAGTATGGGTACGTAAAAATTCAGAGTTGTACAAATAGCCACTGCTCCTAAACTCCAATTATTGTGCCCTTTTCAGAAATACATAGGTTTTCTTGACACTTATTTTTCATTCTACACATTTCACCATTAGAATTGGTCTATACTCGATACACAATGAAAAACCATTGTCCGATGCAGCGCAGATGTTTGCTCTAGGTACACTGGATTCTTGAAGAACTTATAAACCATTTATAACCTCAAACCCAGAATAGCCTAGCAGACGTAATGGTACATTACATTTGTAAATCAGCCATTGTGACAAAAAGTTACAGATGAAAATGTCACAAATGGCCATTCTTTCTACTCATTTCCAATATGTCTTTATTAAAAAAATTAATTTATTTTGGGAAACATTGAGGGATCTACACATATGACCCCTTGCTGAATTTGGAATGTTGCATATGTTTCAGAAATCTATAGGTTTCCTGGTTCACCCATGGATTTCACACTGGAAGTAGGCTAAGAGCACAACAAGTAGGAATAATGGGCTACCTATTTGAAAAATGGCAAAACTGTAGTAAAAGAAATGTTCCTTTTATACAGCTCTGCATGTTCCAGAAAGCTGGGAAGATGGTGATTTTAGCACAGCAAACTCTTCATAGATGCCATTTTTAGGGAAAAAGCGGACAGTTTTAACCAGAGAACGTTCTTTCTATTTTCCCCAAAACCTCAAAATGTATCTATATTTGCCAATTTTCTTAGTCTCCTCCAGGAGATTCCACAATCCCCAGGTTCCTTTAGAATCCACAGGATGTTGGGAAACAAGGATGCAAATTTGGTTTGGATAACTTATGTGGAAAAATAATTTATGGAGCCCTAAATGCAAACTACCCCAAATAGCCGAACAAGGGCTCAGCACTGGGGAAGAAATGCCTCAGCAGTTGAGGGGTTAATAAGAGTGTGAGCAGCGGCTACAGATTTCAATGGTATGCTTAAGGTTTCTCAGATCATAATATAAATGGAGAGCAAAGACACGTTTGTAATAGTTAAATGCATCATTATTTGTGTTTTTATTAAGTGTGAGCCAGGCCACATGGACATCTGAGAGTTTACACTTGGCAAACATAAACATATTTTCCATAGAGCTTTTCAGGAGAAAGTCACATATGTGTATAGGAAAAAATTGCTTAAGGTATTTCAAAAATATAGTTTCAGAAAAGGGACATAACTTACACATGACAGATTGTGGGTAAGAATAGATTTAAATATGCAAGTGGGACTGGACTGTCACCTTTATAAAATTAGGAGAAATAGAGTTACAGTAAAGGATTAACCTCTGAGGCCAAGGTTTTGGGCCGCGTTTGTGAATCTGCTGATGCACTCTGAACTACCAACTAGTGTTGAGAGAAGATAGCAAGAGGACACAAGGCTTTCTGTTGATTCAGTCACGGCTGCACAGCATAGATGTTCAAATGAACATAATACACCAGAGTACATTATGAACATGACAAGATACATCTGAGCTATTTTACCAGGTGTCAGGGCTGACCTTAGTGGGCCATAACTAGAGGCGGACTTACTCTTTGAGAAGCAGCAAGGATATATTCTAGCCGCTGTCCTTAAGAATGCCCCCTGTCCTGACCAGGGAAAGGTTGAGAATGGTCAAGAAGGAAAGGAACCCGTGAAAACAAAGGGATGCAACAGAACAAGAATTACTACTATGCTGTTAAACCAAACAGCTCCACTCTTGACCCCACTCTCACTCAAGTTCTGCCCTCTCTCCCTCACAACTATCCTGCACAAGAAATCACACCAGGTCAAGATGGCTGGAATGGAAATGACTTCATGCTAAATGGGAAAACACATTCAGCCCTTAATAGAGATACAACGGATCATCTTAACGTTTTAAGAGCAGGGCAATCTAAATACTTGTTTGAGGATCAGAAAAAAAGCATGAGACAATTGGAGGATTAAGTTGGAAACATGATCCTGATTCTGGAACCTCGAGATGGACCGACTGAAGCAACTAGTGGGCCTCTGATGGACAATAAATGTTTGCCTGATCCTGTCACCCCCACCCTCAACTGAATGACAGCTGCATGCGATAACATGCAGAATTTAAAGCAGATACTTTCTGTATCAAATACTATTAGTTCATGTCTACATGGAGTTGTGTTGACTGGTAGAGGCCTTAATCCTTGTAGGTGCTAAGAACTCTATCATTCTGAATCCAATGATGTAGCGTTGGATTTAGAGTGTCCAGCACAGTAAATCAGCGTGTACCCCTGCCTTGAACGACCAGGATGCATATGAGACTGATATCTTGACTTTCTGCTTGCCCAGCTGATATGGTGATTCCAAGGTAGAGAACTTGCTCTATGACCTGGAGGGAAGCGCCAAGCCTGCCCTCCTTACTGGCATGGAAATACTGTCCATGTCCTGGATTGCTGACATTAAATAGTGATGGCAGCATATTCATTCTTTTGAATTTATTAATACTGAACTTTTTGGGTTCAGGAGGAGTATGACCTACCGTCCACATTTGCATAAAGATCAGCTTAGATGTGAGACTCAGACACTTGCGCTGACATCCTGTGTGTTTATTGAGTGTGAACTGCTGTGATCTAGACCTTTTGTCTGCGAGACAGCCAGTATTCCAGAGATGTGGGGATATCACCTGAAGTCTGGGCAGCTAGCTGGAGAAGATGTGGGTGTGCCTAGTACCCAACCACCTGCCTGCCTGTCTGCTAGGGAATGAAGGCGATTGTTTGGCCCTGCAGGAGGAGAAACTATCCAGAAGTGAAAGCCCACCTGTGTTCCTGGAGTGTGGAACACCTAATAAAGCCAACTTGTACTAGCAGTGATTGGTCACTTCGCTTTTTTGACCAGTTCATATGGTGAGCTACATGAAGCATCAATAAAGCCTAGCAACGGTGCGCCATCAGGAATCCCTGCAGTGCGACTGAAGGGATTTGTTCTGTCACTGCCACATCATGCCCTGAAACTCTGCAAGAACAAACAACACTTCTACCACAGAGGGCTTTACCAATGGCCTGGAGGTTGCAACTGCTATAAAAAGTGGCTGCTGCAATGTCCCAGTGTGCTGTTCATTTCCAGCATCAACATCGGAGAAACGGCACCTCTATCCATGATACTGAATCCATAAAGAAGGCACCATCAAATAAAAAAACTTCAACAAGTAAGTAAGTCAAGATTTTCAATACCAACTGAAAACTATGCTGTGCTACCTCAAAAATGGTTCAGATAATGTTCCTAATGTCTTTCTATATTTTGCCTAAGCAAGTTGCAGGCCAAAGTTAATATTTGGCCATATGTTTGTTTACTTACTCCTCATGTTAACCATCACAAATGATTTCAAGTATTGTTATATATTCATTTATGCTGTCGCTACCTTGTTACTGTATCAGCCACTGACGTTGATACATTCATTTATATCCGTACTGTGGGAATATATAGGTCTTCAAGGTATGAAGAAGCATAGTTATGAATAGTAAATCTATACTTCCCTATATGCAATTTCCTATCAATATTTTGTCCCAAAATATTCTGTCCTTCATATTTATAGTTTTATATAGCGTGGACATGGCCCAGGTGGGTATCAGAGCGCTTTACAGATGATAAGGGCAAAAAGAGTTAGGCCAGTATGTCATTAACAACAACAGTGATAAGCAAGATAGTAGAGTAGAAAGAGGAACAAAGTATCATGACATCGCAAAAGGATATAGATGAGCATATATGAACAACAAACAAAAATTGATGTTGATAACAGTCATAGGTCATAGACATAGTCAAAGTCATAGGATCAAGTGCGAAATACATTGTAGCAGCACCACTCAGGGTGAGGCAGTCCGTAGACGAGGAGCGAAATCTGCTTGTAGCGGAACCCACAACAAATGGTACCTAGTGGGAGTATCATTGTTTCATAATGATATGGCTGTCGATATTCAGTAGTACAATCCACCAAGCATATCCCAGCGACAGGCAACACGGAGCCAAAAATACTAAGAAACTGTATCTAGAACTCACAAACATTTGCCCACCAGAGTGAACTATTTTGGCAAATATTTGAACAAATTGACCTAGGGGTTACCCAATGTGGTGGCTGCTTCCAGAGCTTGAAAGAGAGCTTGCACTGTTTTAGGCTCGAGATGCAATATGAGGCGGAGGATTGGGCTGAGTTACAGGACCACCTGAGCCAAGGAGTGAAAGAGGCCAGGATGAAATTCTGCCTCTTCAAAATGACACATAACTGGCACTGTACTCCATCAACACTCAAGACAGCAGAGTTATTACTTCATTCTAATTGCTGGTGACTGCAACCATATGCACTGCGACAGGGTGCACATACTGTATGAATGTCCTAGCGTCTGAACCATTTGGGGGAATGTCAGATGAACAATGAGTGGGACAATAGCGATCCCCATCCCAATGTCACACTCCCTGATCATGCTTCAACACAACAGACTCCCCTTCTTTATCCAACCATAAACGCAAGCTGTTTCATACAGCATTAATGACAGTAAGGATCTGTGTTTTACGATACTGGTGCTCCTCACACCCACCCACTGCGGAGGAATGGTTCATAGAAATATATAAAATGGCCTCATATGAGCGACTCATCTATAATTTGGAAGACAAGCTTGACACATTCCTCCAATATGGTTGTCCTTCCGGCAAGACGAGCGATGATGGTTGTCGGGCAAACAGGCGGCTAGCTTGGCTGCCTAAACCCGTGCTATAGCCTCCACTGCTACTCCAGGGACAGGCATCGGGCTGCCCACTCCCTTACCTAGACATATCTGGTGCCCACAACATGACCCTTGCACCTTCCACCTAAATCTCAGTCCACCTCGTGCCTGTTCATCCCTCTATCTGAGGCCAACCCTTCTCATTCCTTCTTTTCTAGCGTACCTGCACATGCTGGAAGGTACCCAACTTTAAGGTTAAACAAACATAGACACTTTCTTTTTATTCAAATGACAAAATAAATGCAAAGAAAGATGGGCTTCTGACATCCATTTTTCAGGATTATACTGGATTAAGGGCAGTTTGAAATCAAAAAAACATTAGCTATCAAGCATGGTAGAGAGATGAAAGCCATTTCAGCACTAGAGAGCCTACTGGGACAAGCTCTGGTGAGGTATCCTCATCTATGGATCTTTATAGAGCTTTGAAAATAAGGTAGATGGATTTAGGGTTTAGCAAAAGAAATTGGAAGCTAGTAACAAAATATTAAACAGGCAGCTGAAAAGTCAAGAGGCATCAATAATAAAACTGAAAATAACATGAAAGCCATAAATAATGTGGACAATTTGGAAAATGGTGCACAGAGAAGCAACCTTTGATTTCTGGTAATTGTAAAGGGGCATGACAGCAAATCCATGATTGCTGATATGGGAGACTTATTTCAGAATAATTATTTCCCAAACTGTGAATTTGCTGACAAGAAGTAAAGTAAAATTTCAATAAATGAAGGCAAGAAAAAAATATATATTTTAGAGCTCACACAAGTCTGTCACCTCAACTACCATACTTAATTAGAGTTGACTGGTCAAGTGAGAATGATGGGAGACACTGAAAGATATAATAATAGATACATTTTAGGCAATGTTTGCTACTGAAAGAGTATTATTTCCTGGCAAGGTACAAGCTATGCATGGTAACAAGATGTCCACATTTCTTTTTGTCTCTGGTGCCACAAAATATGTGTTCTCATTAGAGAAGCTGCAAGAGAAGTCCTCCAGTGACCTCCATCAGGGTTGCACCACGGTTTCAGCCTTGCCCTTGGTGTAGCTTTACTCTGGGTCCATATCATTTTGTTTATTCATGAGTTATTATTATACACTAGATATTCACTAGATTTCATTTTCTCCCCTCTAGCTACCAAGTTAAACCTCTTGGTCTTCTGATGGATCTTGTTTTGTGCTGAAGGTAACTAGATATTCGGAGGCTGGGTAATTATCCAATGAGGACCAGGAATTGGATAATTACTATTGTCATAACTTCTACTCCATACAATCAGAAATATATATTAACAACAATAGTGATTCAATATCAATAGGTTTACCCACAAAGAAATAATGAGTCAGAATCAGCTAAATTTAGCTACATTTCGAAGTTTAGTTATTGAATCATATGAAAGAACATTCAGGATAAAAACTTGCAGCGCTAATATTAAATTCGTAATTGATTTAATAAAATAATATTAATCCTTAGAGATTCAACAATGATAGGAAACATCTTTCTCACTGAGGCAGATGTGGACTTCTACAGCATATAGGTTGGTAGAAAATTATTTGAGCCTCATACAAACCCTTAGGAAAGTTCAGTAAGTTCCAAGTGACCAGATCCAGTTCATTAAAGGCAGTAAATCTGTCTCAGTCTGTCACTGCAACAGCAAATCACAGCAGCATGACGTGAACCCTCCAGCCGAAAAGGTTCAAACTGTGCTTGCACACCGGTCAGCAGCAGATCGCAGTGTTCCATCACAGTTCGCTTTAGTCCTCAGATATTCAAGCTGTCAAAGCTCGGTGCTACAAAATGGGGTCGAGCCAAGTTCAGTTCCACAATCTGAGCAATTATTCTCCAAGTTACCAGGGTGACACCCCTTGGCATCGCCAGAAATGTCATACCACTCTGTCCTATTAGTTAGTCCTGATGAGATGAGGGTGATGTAGTAGGTAAAAAGAATACAATTCCGGAAAATTAAGTAATTCAAATTACGTAGCTTACTTAAGTCATGTAATCTTAGTCGTATGAACAATTAGATTTTTGAGAGGGAAAGAGAAAAAACAATATGACTTGTTGATACTCTGTTACAAAGCAGGTGTTCTAGTATGCAACAGAAACTGTTTCAATTGTAGTTAAGCTTTACTGAGGATGCTAAAGAAAACATTAAGAATTGGAATACAAATGGTAACCTAGCTGAATATTCCCAAATGTCTATTCTGCATTGGGACTGTAAACATTTTCAGCAAAATATCTCTAAAGCTCCAGACTTCCAGCAGGACCAACCTGCCTCAGTTATCTGGCCTTCAGTTCTACTGTGGCTGCTACACTTTCAACAGTGTCCCACATGGGGAAAATTTCTGTTCTCAAAAAGTGACAAAATCCCATCCTATGTAAGGTCTGAGAAAGAACTGAAAGTTTTAGTGAGGTTGGGTCTTATTCAGAATATAAGGTGAATGCTTCAACATTTGTAATTAGAGGTCTCAATTGTGAGATATTTCAGCATTTAAAGGCTTGAAGTCCTGAGAGAACCTTAAAGGAGCTAACTATGATTTAGTCTTGACTGAGATCAAGGTTTGTCTTAGAAAGTGGGACACTTTATATTTGACAATATTCAGATTTAATGCTGTAACAAGCGTTGGTCAAGCCAATAGGTCTGGCGTTGACTTCCAGCCTTTTGGCAATGCTTGCTGTGTTTTGTCATGGTTTTTGAAAAACGTTATTGTTTGGGAAGTAATATCAAAGGCTAGAGGCAAAAGTGTTTTTCTGGTCTTAAAAGTTAATCATTATCATGGTACACCCGACACTGAAAGGAACCACTTTAAAATGTGGCTGTGCTCCTTGTGAAAGGGCAGCACTATGAAACAAGAGCCACCCTTTAACCTATGGGAACCCCTGGCTATTAACACTTTTGTCAATCAAAAGGGTTCCTATTGGTATAATTCAATTCATTCTTCATTTATCAGCTAGCTTTGCAAAGAAATAATTCAGTCTCCAGACCACCATATATGAATGATAGCTCATTTTACATAGAATCAATTTTTACCACAATCAATTTTCTTCTAAAAGTGTAGTGCATCCCAGTAGCAAAGAAAACCACAGCCCATTGTGTCAGAAGATAAGTGAAGGGGAAATATAAACCCAATCGTTGTGTGTGTATTAAACAAACAACAAGGGTAATAAGCAACTGTTAGGCAAATATCCAGTTTCCTTGTTTGTTTGTTTCATATGCTGATGAAGTTTCGATCCTCAATGTGATACCGGGGTCTCATCAGAACAGAAAGATGCATGAAAAATCTGAAAGGGCTAGTGAAAACTAATTGCGGTGGCCTGATAGACAATGGAATTGGCCAAGGAGTATCAATCACTATTGGCCAAAACGGGTGAAAGAATGTGATAGTCAAACCTGTGAAACTGATATATGTACTCACTGCAGTGGCGTAACGAAACTTGAGGGGGCCCCTTCACATACCTTGCAGGGGGGCCCCCTCAAGTTTCGTTACGCCACTGCAGTGAGTACATATATCAGTTTCACAGATTTGACTATCACACTCTTTCACCCGTTTTGGCCAATAGTGATTGATACTCCTTGGCCAATTCCATTGTCTATCAGGCCACCGCAATTAGTTTTCACTAGCCCTTTCAGATTTTTCATGCATCTTTCTGTTCTGATGAGACCCCGGAAACTTGAGGGGGCCCCCCTGCAAGGTATGTGAGGGGGCCCCCTCCGGACACAATCAGGAGCTTTCTGCAGGCCCATAGCCAGAATTATATTTTTAGGGGGGCATGGCCAGAATTATATTTTTAGGGGGGCATGGCCCTCAGCTATGACGAAACATTAAAGCTGTGCTCTATACGTATTTTCTTTCCCAAGTATTTGTAGGGGAAATGTACAGTATGCAAGATTTGAAATTGCACACTGCTTTTCAAACAACAGAAATTCTATCTTGGTCGGGTTGAGCTTCTGCTAGGTGCTGGGCATCCAGGTTTGCATGATATGCAGGAAGTGTTTGAGGTACTGGATGTTAGAAGTGGAGGAGATTTTCAAGTAAAACTTTGTATCATCGGTGTGTTGAAGGAAGCTGAGAGGTCCAGAAATATCAGGAGGCAGTGTTAACTTCATATGGGATTAGGAGGGCATTGTTTACGACGTGTAAGGTTGTAGTCTCAAAGCTACAGCATGATCTGAAGCCAGACTGGTAGTCGTACATAGGCAAATGGCTTCATTTTCAAGCGCAAGGCATTCACAAATGGTGACCATGCAATAGTAAATGAATTTCATTATGCACAGACCCTTGGCTGGTGTTAAAGTCTACTCCTCTTGTCCCTAAATTGCAAGAAGTGGGACTCAGAAACTTTCTGGCGGCTTTCTGCCTGGAAGACTGACAGACCGGGATCACCACCAGAGCTCTGTCATTGATGTCAAATCGCCAGTCGTGCTGGGATGTGAGGCAGTTTGCTCCCAACCCCCCTGCTGTCGGTCTCGACTTTCTTGTTTGCCCCATTGAAGGAGATATGACTTCTAGAAGCGTTTCTAAGTCTGAATGTAGAGGGCTACACCAGGATCCATGCCAAACAGCATCCGATCAATCTTGAGGCCTTCCGAGGCATGGACTTCAAACTTCGCCCGCTCGCTTTCCCGCCTTCGTCGACAATCGAACCGTGATTTCGCTCATAAGCAACCCACCGTCATCAAACACCACTACAGATCCAGCTTACCCCGCCGATGACTCTTCAGATACCACATTTTCCCCATAAAACTTTCTAAGTCAGAAGGTAAACCTTCCACTGGCAGGAACCTAGTCCCTGCATCCGACCCACGCTTCATTACAGTCGTCCTTAACTTTTGATTTTGAACTGGTCTAACACGATCAGATGCCCACGATTGACACTTATTTGTATCTCTGGTTCTACTTATTGTATTTTTATCGCTTTGGTATAGTCTTGTTTATAAAAAATTACTATATTTTCCTAAATTGCCGTGGGATTTTTGCTTTGTTGTGTTTTCACTTTATTACTGTATGAGTACTGCATAAATACTTTACACATTACCTCAAAGGTAAGACTGACTGTTATGTGGCAAGCTACCAGAGAGTTAAGCATGTGTTTATTTAGTGACTCTAGTGGTTTATGCTGATAAGGCTTGTGATTATTATTTGAGGTGGGTTTTCACTCTCTCAACCAATACTCCAAGTTCTTACAGCAAGCAAAACAGGGAAACCAAGGCTGCTGAGATTTTGTTAAATTCAATCATGGGTAGGTATTCAAGGAACTGTCTTAGCAATGTTGGTTTAGACTGCCTTGAATACCCACTTTAGTAAAATCCATTATGACAGATGTTAATTGTGAATGATGCCACCAGATCTATCAGAATGTGGACACTGATAGCCAGCATACACCTCTCCTCTCAGGTTACCCAGATTCAACAGCACTATCAGTCCCATTTGATAGTGTGGAAGAAAGTCTGCATATACATGATGGGGAGGCCATGCTGTGCTATGCGATGCTGATTTGAGAGTAAGATGCCCACTAAAGCTTATTTTGAAATGGGAAGGAGAGAAATAGTGTGGTAGTTGCAAAGGTCTATCAAATCAAGGGGTCACTTCATTTTCCGTTCCTCTCCCACTTTCATTTATTTCCTCCCATCTTTGCCTGTTGTCCTGCCTCTTCCTTGACAGCATTCTGTTTGTTCTTCTCTCGTAACTTGTTCTCTGCAGTCCATCACTGTGGTCCTTCAGCCCAGTCAAGTCAGATTCTCACCCAGATTCCTTATGACACTGTGGTTGAGTGTATATTTCTCACCCAGATTACTTATGACACTGTGGTTGAGTATATAGCTCAATGGTGTGGGGGCAAATAAATCACTGAAATATTTGCAACAGAATGTAAAAGAAGCAACAAATAAGGTTTCTCTCATAGGGTGCAGGCGTCCGAAGCAACAGCATTTTAAACTTAGCTCATATGCAGTAAATGTACTGCACAGATAGCAGCATTGCAGGCTTCTTGGCAACACAAACCAGATAGAGCACAGGCTAGAAGGTAAGATTTCATCACACAGAGAAGAGGTATACCTTAGGCAGCAGGACTAGAAGCTTTGCTCACACAAGCAGTATAGGTAAAACACAAAAGTACCTTTGCAAGTTTTCTTCAAACATAGAAATATTGGCAGATGCAGTGCAAGCTTTACCCAGACTAGGACAAAAAAGGCACAATATAGACAGCAACTATAACAAGCAATGGCAAAGCCAATAGGTCTTGCCTATACAAAAGCTATTGGCTTTGGCAATGTGGTTTTGCCATGTTGTACACCAGTGTGGCTGCTATCCAGCGTGGCTACAAGTTAGTGGCAGGGGTGTTCTACAGTGAAAAGGGGGGAGTAGAGTCCCGTACACTGATTTGTTGGATTAGAGTGGAGTAGGGGGAGTAGAGTGTCATAGAGTTGACTAGAGGCGAGTAGAGTTCACTGGTTCAGTGGCAGAGAGTGTTGTTGAGTGCAGTGTCAGAGTGCACTACCGTAGAGTGGTGCAGAAAGGAGTGTAGTGTGGTGGAATAGGGTAGAGTGGACTGAGGTAGTGGGGTGGACTGGACTGGAGTAGATTGGGGTGGATTGGATTGGGATAGAGTGGGTTGGATTATGTGGAGTGGGTGGACTGGATTGGCATGGGTTGGATTGGAGTGGATTAGATTGGATTACAGAGGGGTGGATTGAATTGAGGTGGGTTGGATTGGGTGGGGTGAACAGATTGTGGTGTATTGGATTGAGGTGGATTGAATTGGGTTGGGGTGGATTGGAGTGGGGTGGATTAGATTGGAGTTGGGTAAATTGGATTTGGGTAGGAGGGATTGGATTAGTGCGTAGTGGATTGGATTAGGGTATAGTGGTTGAGTGTATTTCTCACCCAGATTACTCATGACACTGTGGTTGAGTGTATAGCTCAATGGTGTGGGGGCAAAGAAATCACTGAAATATTTGCAACAGAATGTAAAAGAAGCAACAAATAAGGTTTCTCTCATAGGGTGCAGGCGACAGAAGCAACAGCATTTTAAATTTAACTCATATGTAGTAATTGTACTGCACAGATAGCAGCATTGCAGGCTTTTTGGCAACACAAACCAGATAGAACACAGGCCAGAAGGTGAGATTTCATCACACAGAGAAGAGGTATACCTTAGGCAGCAGGACTAGAAACTTCGCTCACACAAGCAGTAGAGGTAAAACACAAAAGTACCTTTGCAAGTTTTCTTCAAACATAGAGACATTGGCAGATGCAGTGCAAGCTTTCCTCAGACTAGGACAAAAAAGGCACAATATAGACAGCAACTATAACAAGCACTGGCAAGGCCAGTAGGTCTTGCCTATACAAAAGCTCTTGGCGTTGGCAATGTGGTTTTGCCATGTTGTATGCCTGTGTGGCTGCTATCCAGCGTGGCTACAAGTTAGTGGCAGGGGTGTCCTAGAGTGAAGTGGGGGGAGTAGAGTCCCTTACACTGTATTTGTTGGAGTAGAGTGGAGTAGGGGGAGTAGAGTGTCATAGAATAGAGTAGAGGAGAGTAGAGTTCCCTGATTCGGTGGCAGAGAGTGTCGTTGAGTGCAGTGTCAGAGTGCACTACCTTAGAGTGGTGCAGAATTGAGTGTAGTGTGGTGGAATAGGGTAGAGGGGACTGAGGTAGTGGGGTAGACTGGACTGGAGTACATTTGGGTGGATTGGATTGGGATAGAGTGGGTTGGATTAAGTGGAGTGGGGTGGATTGAAGTGGGTGGACTGGATTGGCATTGGGTGGATTGGAGTGGATTATATTGGTTTACAGAGGGGTGGATTGAATTGAGGTGGATTGGATTGGGTGAGGTGAACAGATTGGGGTGGATTGGATTGAGGTGGATTGAATTGGGGTGGGGTGGGGTGGATTAGATTGGAGTGGGGTAAATTGGATTTGGGTGGTAGGGATTGGAGCGTGGTGGATTGGATTATGGTATAGTGGTTGGATTGGAGTGGGGTGGAATGTTTTGAATTTGGAGTGGGGTAGATTGTTTTGGATTGGAGTAAGGCACATTGGAGTGGGGCTGATTGGAGTGGGGCAGATTGTTTGGATTGGAGTGGGGCTGATTGGGGTGGGGCATATTGTTTTGTATTGGAGTGGGGCAGACTGTTTTGGATTGGAGAGGAGTGGATTGTTTTGGATTGGAGTGGGGCAGATTGTTTTGAATTGGAGAGGAGTGGATTGTTTTGGATTGGAGTGGGGCAGATTTTTTTGAATTGGAGAGGAGTGGATTGTTTTGTATTGGTGTGGGAGCAGATTGGAGTGGTGCAGATTGTTTTGGATTGACTGGGGCAGATTGGAGTGGGACAGAGCGTTCTGGATAGGAGTGGGGCTGATTGTTTTGGATTGGAGTGGGGAAGATTCTGTTGAATTGAAGTGGGGCAGATTGGAGTGAGCAGATTGTGTTGGATTGGAGTGAGGCACATTTGTGTGGGTCACATTGGAGTGGGGCAGATTGTTTTGGATTAGAGTGGACTAGATTGGATTGGGGTTGGCTGGATTGGGATGAGGTGGATTGGATTGGAGTTGGGTAGATTGGATAGGGCTGGATTGGATTGATGTGGGGTGGACTGCATTGTTGTACATTGGAGTGTGGGTGGATTGGGTGAGGTGGATTTGATTGGATTGGGGTGGGGGGGTTGGAGTGGAGGGGTCTGGAGTGGGAGAGATTGGAGTGGGGTGGATAAGAGTGGGGCTGTCTCCTTTGGATTGGAGTGGGGCAGACTGGAATGGGGTAGACTGGAGTAAGGCAGATTAGGAGTGGGGCAAAATGTTTTGGATTGGAGTGGGGCAGATTGCTTTTGATTGAAGTAGGACAGATTGTCTTGGTTTGAAGTGGGACAGATTATTTTGGATTGAGTGGGGCAGATTGTTTGAAATGGAGTGGGGCAGATTGTTTTAGATTGGAGTGGGGCAGATTGTTTTGGATTGGAGTTGGCCAGATTGTTTTGGATTGGAGTGGGACAGACAGGTGGGGTAATCTGTTTGGGATTGGGGCAAATTGGAGTGGGGCAGATTGTTTTAGATTGGAGTGGGGCAGATTGGAGTAGGGTAAATTGTTTTCGACTGGATTGGGGAAGGTTGGAGTGGGATGGATTGGAGTGGGGCAGATTGTTTTGGATTTGAGTGGATTGGAGTGGACTGGATTGGATGGGGATGAGGGGGATTGGATTGGATTGGGGTAGATTGGATTAGGCTGGATTTGGGTGGATTGGATTGGTGTGGGGTGGATTGAATTGGAGTGTGTGGATTGTGGTGGATTGGAGTGTGGTGAATTGGGATGGAGTAGGTGGATTGAGGTGAGTTAGATTGGAGTGGGGCAAATTATAGTAGGGCAGATCAGAGTGGACGGACTGTAGTGGGCAAATTGTTTTATATTTGAGTTGGGTGGATTAAAGTGGGGCTGTCTGTTTTGAATTGGAGTGGGGCAGACTGGAGTGGGGAAGATTGGAGTAGGCAGATTGTTTTGGATTGGTGTGGGTGGATTGGACTGGGCAGAATATTTTGGATTGGAGTGGGGCAGATTGTTTGGATTGAAGTGGGGCAGATTGTTTGGATTGAAGTGGAGCAGATTGTTTTGGATTCGAGTGGTGCAGATTGTTTGGATGAAAGTGGTGCACATTATATTGGATTGGAGTGGGGCACATTGTTTTGGATTGGAGTGGGACACATTGTTTTGGATTGGAGTTGGGCAGATTGGAGTGGGGAAGATTGTTTTGGATTGGAGTGGGGCAGACTGGTGGGGCAAACTGTTTTGGATTGGGGCATATTGTTTTAGATTGGAGTGAGGCAGATTGGAATAGAGTAGATTGTTTGGGATTGGTGTGGGATGGATTGGAGTGGGGAAGATTGTTTTGGAGTAGGGCAGATTGTTTTGGATTGGAGTGGGACAGATTGTTTTGGATTGGAGTAGGGCAGATTGAAATGAAGGAGACTGTTTTGGATTGGAGTGGGGCAGTTTTGAGTGAGTCAATTGGAGAGGGGCAGATTGTTTTGAATTGGAGTGGGACGAGTTGGGAGGATTGGAGTGTGGAGGTTTGGAGTGGATTTGATTGGGGTGAGGGGTTTGGATTGGGGAGAGTGATTTGGATTAGAGTGGGTTGGATTGAATTGGTCTGGTGAGGATTGAATTGAGTGGGACGGATTTGAGAGTGGTGGTTTTGGGTGTACTGCATGATTATGTGTTAAAGCATCATTTCAGAAATTTCATATAAGAAAGAAAGAACATAATATAACATAATCCTATTTTTTTAAGAATAGCGCCCATGATCAAAATTAATATAATACATGAGTGCAAAGTGAAAAAAGAAGACTTCACAAAATAAAATAAAGTTTTATTAGAATTAAACTTTTGCAATTTTATTTGTCCTGCTGGGTATGTTTTTGCCTTTCATACGCCGTCTGTTTGCAGGGCACTAGAAGGTAAAAAGAACAAAATAGTACCTCAATCACGTTAGGAGCAGCGGACGGACACTGATTAAGTTGAATCAATCAGTGCTTGGTCCCTGCTCCACAGAGATGAACAGAAATTATGTTAGGCATGCAGTGACGAATAACTGGGATGTAAAGAAGAGTGACACGCAAGCCGACAAATGGTAAGAAACTGGCGGGCTCCAAGCCCTTTTCTCTATACAAGAGTGTCTCGTAAGTGAGGCGCATGCTCTCGCAGGCTGGACCCTAAAAATAACTCTTAGGAAAAGCAGCTGATCCATGGAAATTAGTTGGGCAGGCATCTCTCCCACAACATGGTGCATCACAGAAAGGAGTTGTGCAAGTGTCCTTATGAAGTAGCAGGAGAACGCTCCCTCACAATATAGGTAGAGAATGGTAGGAGATGAGGGAAAAACTTTGCACAAAACATGTGCAACATGGGTATCAGCTCTTAAAAAAGGTAGGTCACTGGAAGTAAATGATATATCATGCATTTTTGTAGAGCGCACTATCACCGTGTTTTCAGGTGTTGAAATTCACCTTTAGAAAACAAATACCGTAGATGACAACTGTGCAAACCTCACTATCATTTACAAAATAGAGGGACAGAAAGAGGAGAGGGAGGGGTGTGGCGCAGCGGCCCTAACAGCTGACATCGGAGCACAGGGCTCTCGGTTCGATCCCGAGCTCCGGCGGCAGCTGAACTCAGCACCATGTGACTCTGGGCAATAGCTCACTTAATTTCCACGACGGCCCCCAGCGCCTTGAGACCCATAGGGGTGTGTAGTTCGCGCTTTACAAATACCGGATTTACGATTTATGATTTTACGAAACAATCATCATTTCAAGACTCCCTCACAAAATATGTACATACTGCTAGCAGAGACAGGTGTTCAAATCTACCAAGGGGCATTAGGTCATGTAGCAGGCTTTAGAGCTGTCCTTGATTTCACGTAATAGTACCTTACATGAACTGATGTTTACAGTCATGATTTTGTGGTACAACAGAAATTCAAAGTGCGATTGGATTAAACGTTTGAGTGGTTGATTGTGTTACACATAATAGGGCCAACTGGCACCATTTATAAGTGTGCAAGCAACAGTTCTAAAGTGTGAAAGTAATACCTGATGTTCTGGGAATACATTAAAACACCAATTGCAGTTATCATCCTGACAGTGTAGTTGATTGTTGTTGTTAAAATGAACATTAGCACTCCAAACTATAACATGCAAGGATTTCTGGCATAGTACCTGCAGGACTAACTATGCATTTCAAACATTTATTTTGTTGTATTTATTGCTCATTGCAATATATCATGAAAGTTGTCCAGTGGTTCCCTTTCTGCTGGAGTGCATAAGTGAAAGAAATGCAAAACTTACCCACACCACAGTTTTAAAGAGGGTGTCATGTCTGGGGAAAGATTCAGTTCCATTTCCTGTGTGTCGGAAAGATTCAGACAGGCTACAGGCAAAGAGAGAGACTTTCTGTCCCTCTTTGGAATTGCCTGCTCTTTTTCTCTAGTCATGTCAGACTCCCAGCACGCATGCAGAGACAATGCGGAGAGGAGTTAACTTTTCATGCACATGGTCTATCGTGCCTCCACCTCAGAGGTCATGCCCTGGACAAACCGCCCTCCAGTTTCTGCAGGCTGCTGTCAGCAACGCAACAAGTGCTGTGTTTTCGAAGGGGCCTCATTGCAGAGGTTATTTTTCTTTAGTAAGGCTGCATTTCAAGGTTGAATATTTTCATTTTACATTGTGCACATTCAAATATGAAGAGTTGTAATTAAACTGCACAAGCTGCCTGCGTCATTTGGGGTGGGTCAACGATTAACATGGGCGGCCCGGCCCCCAAATGCCCCCCGTGGCTACGGCCCTGGCTCTCTGGCCGGAGTACTCTGCTGAGGGGCCCCCTGGAGCTTGGGGCCCCCATGCTCCGCAGGGGCTGCGGGGGCCTGTGTTACGCCCCTGACTCACTGTGACAGTGATCAGTATCTAAACAAGTGTATTGTAGTCCATAAATAAATGTCAATTAGCTACTCTTAGGAAAAGTTTAACAAATAAGTGTTTCAAACTCACCCTCTTTTTAAGCAGGAGTACTTGAGTCAGGAGTGAAGTTTCAGAGTGAATGAACTGCACCCGGAGAGTACTGCAGCATAATAACTTATCTGTATCAGAATCCAATATGTATTGTGGGTCAAGTGCTCATGCTATTTAGTTCAAAGCCTCAAAATGCAAAGAAGGCATGCACAAATGTGCTCTGGCATGTGAACCGTCAGTGTCCCACAGCAATGGAAGGCTAAACCGCTAACCGCAGTAACTGTTTCTGTCCCTGAGGGGCCAGATGAGTCAGCCTAACAAAAAGAAAACAATATAATATTTCTTGAAAAAATGAATATCATGAAAAATAAACAATTGTAAAATGTAAAATAATAGTAAAGACAATTGAAACATCTGTGAGCTCATGTTCTTAGATGATTGGATTGGAACTGTTTAAAAGAAGCTAATGATGGAGAACTAAGACGTTGGTCACTGTAAATGTCCATTTCCCAAACGGGGCCTGACAATTTGGTCCTTTGTGATATAAATTCAAAAATAAAAATAGAATAAGGAAGAAAAATGCGAAAAATCACACATCGCTAAAAGTATGCCATTGAGTATAACGTGCATACAGAGCGTCCTAAACAGTGTGACACCTACAGGGACATGAGGTTATCATATTGCAAGTAATTCTTCTGGTGGAGGGAGGAAGCAGAAATAATTATTCTACAAAATTTCGATCACATTAAATCATCCATTGCTACACAATATTTACAATGTGAACAAATTATAGAAAGTTGTCAAGGAATATCTCAACAAACAGTATTGTGCCATCTCTTTGTCCAAAAGTCTTAGTTCATACACAAAAAGAGTTCATGCTGAAGACAGAGTTCATGCTGTAAGAGCATTTGAGCCCCCCTGGGATGATGAAACAATTTTCCAGCTCTATTTTGGACCACGTCCCCGTCCTAGCGGCATCCTCTCCTAACTTTGTACTACTGGGGGACTTTAATCTTCATTTTGACCTGCAGGAGGATAAGATTGCAAATGACCTCAGATCTGAACTTAGAATATCTAACCTTAACCTACACAACCTGGAACCTACGCACGTGAAGGGCCACCTGCTGGACTGTGTTTTTTCTAACATTGCACATCTTCAGATAGGTTCCCCCTTTCCCTTGCCTTGGTCGGACCATTTCCTGGTGGCAGGGGAGCTTAACGTCAGCTTGGACCCTTTTCTCTCTCACTACCAGAAGACACCTCCTATTTATAAGAGAATTTGGGCTCAACTCCCTATTGATAGCCTCTCACGTTCTCTCGCTGAGTCCACTCCCCCCCCTGGTCTTGGTCCTCTGGAAGCGGACACTGCTTTCCATGACTGGCTCTGTCATGCCTTAGATGCAGTTCTGCCTGCCAAAAAATTTACCAATAAAAGTAACAGCCACAGGTCATCCTGGTATACCCCAGAGCTGGGGATGATGAGAAAGAAATGCAAAAGGCTTGAACGGGAATGGCGGAAGGACTGGGCCGTTAATAGTAAAGACAAGTACCGTGAAGCCATGAGATCTTATAAGGCGGCACGTAAATCAACTAAGGCCTCCCACTTTGAAGACAGAATAATTAAGGCAGCCAATTCTTCAAAGGAAACTTATAAGATTCTCAAAGAACTTATCACGGTTCCCACCCCTTCGACCTCTCAGGTGTTGAATTCTAACAAATGTAACCAACTGGCTCAGTTTTTTGACACCAAAATACAGATCATCTTAGATAGCCTTCCCACCCCCAGTCCAGGAATCATGGACATAACTGTCCCTGAAGAGGTTCCTGTTGGGAAGGGACTAGACACCATCTCTCCCATTACAAGGGAAGATTTCTGTAAGGAGCTTTCGGCGCTGAAGAGTGGCTCCCCCTTGGACCCCATGCCCATCCGGATCCTCAAACAACTTGCTGATCTCATTGCTGGTCCCGCAACTGATCTCCTGAATGCCTCCTTCACCTATGGCATAGTTCCACCTAGCTGGAAGCAGGCCACTGTCAAGGCTCTTTTGAAAAAGCCCGACCTTGACCCTGCTGACTTGGCAAATTACCGTCCCATCTCGCTTCTGCCTGGCCTGAATAAGATCGCTGAGAAGTTTGTCAATCGCCAGCTCTCCTGTTTCCTAGAAACTAACAACTTACTAGGTCGGACACAGACTGGCTTTCGACCTGGCCAGGGAACCGACTCGGCTTTGATAGCAATGGTCGAAGAAGGCAGATGTATCTTGGACTCAGGAGGATCTGCTGCAATGGTCCTCCTGGACCTAAGCGCTGCTTTCGACACGGTGGACCATAATATCTTTATCCACCGTCTGGGAAAGATGGGGATAGGAGGGTCGGCCCTCCAGTGGCTTCAGTCTTATTTGAGTGATCGTTCTTATCAGGTCTGCGATGGCGATCTTAGATCTCTGCCTACCCCCCTCCTATGTGGAGTCCCGCAGGGCTCCTCATTGAGCCCGACGCTCTTTAACGTCTATATGGCCCCATTGGAGGAGGTGGTGGCCCCCTTCGGGGTGACAATGGCAACCTACGCAGACGACACTCAACTGATTGTCTCTCTGTCCCCGTCGGAACGCCAGGGTGCGAAGTTTGCGGCTTGCCTTACCAACATTATGGCATGGATGTCGGACTCCCGGCTAAAACTGAATGGGACGAAAACTGAGCTTATGCTCCTTGGCAATTTATGCTCATCATTGCCCAAATGTATGTGGCCAGCTAGTCTAGGCGCCCCCCCAGCCCCTAAGGGCTCCATTAAAAGTCTAGGCGTATGGCTCGAACCAGAGCTGTCTATGATCACACAAGCCAAACGAGTGGCAGGGACGTGTTATGGGCTGCTCCGGTCAGCCCGAAAAGTCCTGTCGCTTCTCCCTGATAATTCCAGGAAACTATTAGTTCAGGGATTGGTGCTTTCCAGGCTTGATTATAGCAATGCCCTTTTCCTGGCGGCACCTGAATCCTCACTGAATGTTCTCCAAAGAGCTCAAAATGCAGCGGCACGGATGCTCACTGGTACTGCCAAATGCTCTTCAGCTCGGCCCGCCTTGAAGGCCTTGCACTGGCTACCTATTAGAGAGCGCATTAAATTTAAATCTCTATGCATAGTGTTCAAAGCCTTACAAGGATCGGGTCCTCCCATTCTAAGAGATTTGGTCCTCTCCTACAAACCTACGCGAGCCCTTCGCTCTGAAGATGGGAATCTAGTAATGATACCCAGAGCTAAAAAGGCGAAATCGGGTGGACGTCGGTTTTCCATTAATGCAGGTCAACTTTGGAATGCTTTGCCTATGGCTCTGCGTAAAGAACCCAACTTGGCAAAATTCCGCAAAGCATTGAAGACTTACATCTTTCCTCTGTAGGTCTCCCCCTGTATCTTGGGGTAGTGGTTCAGTACATTGCTAGCGCTGGGACGCTCTAGGGCAGCCATGCGCTTTAGAAATCTTTTTTCATTTCATTCATTTCATTTCATTTCATTTCATTTCATTTTGTAAAATGTTTCAGTCTCTTGCTAATGACAAATAAGTGTGCCATTCTTCTGCCGCGTTTAGTTCCCTCTATATTGAATTGCATTCCATAATCCATTAGCATTCCATTCTTTGTAGGAACAGCAAGATGTCACCTTTCCTCTCCAGAAGTTGAGCCACATCACTAACTTGCCATTTGAAATTTTTAGCAGTATGGTTCTTCTCTGTGTACGTACTGCTCCAACAGGGGTGCTTTCATCATCTTGTGAAAGGGCAGCATGCCGAAACTCATAGTGAAATCAGTCATTGGCTATGTGGGCCACTATTGCCCCTTGATGTATGCTGTAATGGGTGGAAGAAAAATGTGAATGGCACAAGCACAGACTAATGGATGAAGTCTGGTTGAAACCCCCTATAAGTAACTATGTCATATATACTTTTAGCAAAATCAAAAGGTGTTGGCTAACTCAGACCTAAAAAAGCCACCAGTCTGGCATTGGCTGCGAGCCTCACCTTTGAGACAGAAGGCAAGAAAGGAAGGAAGGAAGGAAAACATAGAAGCAATGCAGTCAAAAAAGGAAGGAAGGCAGACAAAAAGGAAGGAAGAAGGGCAAAGAAGGAAGGAAACCAAAAAGGAAGGAAAGGACTGAGGCAAAAATGAAAGGAAGGAAGGCAACAAGGAAGATAGAAGGGAGGAAGGAAAGAAGCCGTAAAGAAGGCAGAAGGAAAGAAAGCCCGAAATGAAGAATATAATGACAAAATAAACAAGGCAAAAAAGAAATAAGGAAAGAAAGAGGGCAAAACAAAAAAGAAAGAAGTAATGAAAAAGGTTAGAAGAAATAAGAAAGAAGGGAAAAGGGAGAAAAGAAAAGAAGGCAGTAAAAAAGAAGTGAAATAAGAAAGAAGAAAAAACAGAAACAAAGAATAAAGAAACAAAGAATTAATTAAATAAGGCAAAAGAGAAAGAAAGAAGGAAAGGAAGAGGGAAGAAGACAATAACAGAAAGAAGGAAAGAGCAAACATGAAATAAAGAAGGAAGGAAAGCAACAAGGCAAGAAAGAAGGTAAGAAAAAGTAAAGAAGGCAATAAATAAAGATGCAAAAAAGAAAAGGAAAGAAAAAGGAATGAAGGCAATGAAAAAAGAAAGGAAAAAAATAAGAAAAGAAGTCAAAAATGAAAGAGGGGGAAGAAAAAGAAAGAAAGAAAAAAAGAAAGAAAGAAAGAAAGAAAGAAAGAAAGAAAGAAAGAAAGAAAGAAAGAAAGAAAGAAAGTAAGAAAGAAAGATAAACATTTAAAACATGAACATTTGATTAACAATTCACATTAGCTTGTCTCCAATTCAGATTCTTCCATCTGGAATAGTAGTGTTTCCTCTGGTGTAGATCTTGCAAATCAGAGTGAAGAAAAAGATCTTGTTATTTGCTCTAATACACTTACAGGTTTGCATTCTGCTCCTGGAGATAAGCCTCAAGAGATTGTGATGGATAAATGTCCAGCTATTTGGTAAATAATACAAAATGAGATGAACACTGTAACTAGAATTTTCGCACAGTGTCACAATACCAGCAAATACAAACACCTTTTCCTTCAATAAGTATGTTTACACAGTTTCTCGTTCTTTTGTTAAGGGGAAGAAGGTGTCATTGTGTTTACATTAAATTTAACCACTCATGCTTGTGCACCTACTCAAGTAATACCTGTTGTGGAACTGTTCTCCCTTGATTCATGGCCCATGGCTGCTCACTCGCTCCATGGGTTCCAAATGCTACTGCTAGTCAGTTGCGACTGGAAACCACAGGACATGGAAGCAACCATGTGGGCTCCTGCTATTTATAATAAATCTTCACCATGAAAGAAACTCTTTGTTCCCGTGAAGTTATTCACCTTTACAACACTTTACTGGCAAACAGTTTTAAGTTATGCATGATAGCAAGGGAAGAGGTTATGTTCTTAACCAGTAATAAACATAATGCTATCAACTGCCCAGATAGCAACAGTTATTATTGTGAAGCTTATGTAGCTGGTGCAAGTGTGTTAGGCTGAAAAACAAGTGCTGCAGCTCCTTTTATACAGAGCACTTACAAATGCTAGGGGAGCAGAAAGGAGGTGAGTCTCGAGGAGCGCCAAGTTTGGTTTCGCCCAGGCTGCTATCTAAGCAAAGGGCGGCCCTGTGGATGAGCATTTGTTCTGAAACTCTTTATGACATATGTAGTATCCTGGCTTTGAGGTTATTCATATAAACTCTTGCTCTGCCAGTGGAATGTTCCATGAATGATGTGTTACAGAATGTTGGGAGCCAGAGATGTCAGTAGAGAAGGGCTGAGCAGCATGCTGGCTGCTCCTGGTGCGGTTTTGTACTGGACTTAACTGCATGACCTGCAACTAACTACAAATAAACATCGGAAGATCCTCTACATGTCTGGACTATTACTACATTTTATTGGTGATGAGGATGGGATACGAACAGAAACAATGAGCATTACAAACATTTAAGACTAGAAAATTGAAAGGCTAATTGACTTTCATGTAAAGTTACAGAATACGTCGACGTGAAAGTTTGTAATGCTCATTGTTTCTTTTAAGAATGTTCCAGTGCTCCTTATGTGCAAGTAGTCACATTCAGCCATGAGTTGCTTTTATTATATTAGTCACTACGCTTTACTATGTTTAACCTCCCTTACATTTCGGGGTAGGTCTCAAGGTTCAAATCAATTATTGTGTATCCTGTCACCCCACACAGGGGTATGTCTTCCTAGTACACTTTACCCTACACGGGGTGTACAGAATGAGTTCCTGTCCCATTACGTCGAACTTACAATATGTTTTTACCCACACAGGATGTACGTCACATGGGTTACAGTCCCATTTTTACTGTGCACAACAAATGACCTCCATTTGAGGTGTGTAGTATGTGTTACTTTGCCTTCACTGCGGTGCACAATATTTGACCTCTATATGAGGTGGGTCGTTCTGGGTATTCCCATCTCAACAGTGCACAACATTTTTACATTTTACCCTACTTAGGGTGTGTTGTACGGGTTTTAGTCCCTTCACAACAGTTCACAACATTTTTACGTGGTGTATTTTATGGGTTTGGTCTCATTAGTTCAGTGCACAGTGTGCACCCCTTCACCACATGTTTAGTACAATATTACCTTCACACGGGGTGTATTTGGTCTTCATACCAATTGGTGTTTTTCTCAAGTTTATTGCGTTTTCTTTACATTTTCCAATTGGTATTCAACGCCATGTTTTAATTATATTGTGATTTTTAATTTAATGAGAAGTATGAGTGATTTATTTTATTGTCTCACAGTTTCCTGTTACAGCCCAGCTTTCCTTTTGATATCTTTTATTGATGTCATCTGTGGATTCTGGATTCTATTCTTCTTAGTTTTCCTCTGTCTTTCTCTTACTGTTGTGTTCTCTTTTCCTTTGGAGGTTTTCTTCTCCTACTCTTTGTTAGTGTCTGTTTGAATGAAGCCACCTTCATTGTGTTGTGCTATGACTTGTCTCTTTTTATACATGCCTGGCAAGCAAGTATGTCTTGAGGTAGTCGTTGGTGTTTTCTCTTTTCGTTTCTGTTGTTGTGTTGGAATAAAGAATAGTATTCTCACCTTTTGCCTATCTTTTTATCTGTTTTTCTCACCTGTTACTTCTCTGGTTTCCTCATTTATATATTTACACTTTCTTTTGTTGCTCTCTTCTCTCATTGGTTTGTGATGTTTTGGGTGTACTCTTTGTCTTTCCTCTATCTTGGTTTTCTTTCTGTTTTCTTTCATTATAGTTTATATATGGAAGGAAAGGGGATATGTAGCATCTTGGCTTTGAGGTTATTCATATAAACTCTTGCTCTGCAGTGGAATGTTCCATGAATGATGTGTTACAGAATATTGGGAGCCAGGGATGTCAGTTGAGAAGGGCTGAGCAGCATGCTGGCTGCTCCTGGTGGGGTTTTGTACTGGACTTAACTGCATGACCTGTAACTAACTACAAATAAACATCTGAAGACCCTTTACACGTCTGGACTTAGTTACTACAACACAATATCAGGACTACTGCTGCCAGAAAGGGCCACCATTAGCACTGGTGGCACCCGGTGCGAGAGGCTTTTTGGTGCCCCTTCCTCTATGACCTCCTTCTCAATGAATTGCTTCACTACCGCACTCCAACAGTGCACCTCATCTTTCCGAAGCCTCTCTCTCTAGGACATACATTTCATTCTTTTATAGAGCCACTCATAGTTCACTCACACTCAGTTCTGTAATCTGCATGGTATACATTCTTTGCAAAAAGACAAATGATGGATAGAATGCAGAAACATGTCATACATTCACACCAGTACAGAGATTTGGGCCTTAATCCATTGGTTTTTTTCTCCCCATGCCATTCCAGTTTGAACCCAGCCATATGCACATCAGTTTTGACCCTGTGCCCAATAGAAACAGTCCAGCCGAACTGCCAGGCCAGGTCCGCCCTGAACTGGAAACAAGCATCCTAGGACCAGTTTCGGGGTTTCACCCCTCATCAGCCAGGATAGCTTGACTCCAGTGGCATGGAGAGCACGGGACTCACGTCTGGGCATACCCGTCCCACTAGAAGTGACAAATGCAAAAAGACAAATAATGGACAGAATGCAGAACAATGTCATACATTCACCCCAGTACAGAGATTTGGGCCTAAACCCATCATTTTTTTGCTCCCCAGGTCATTCCAGTTTGAACCCAGCCATATTCAAATCAGTCTTAACTCTGTGCCCAATGGGAACAGTCCATCCCAAACTGCCAGACCAGGTCCATCCTGAACTGGAAACAAGCATCCTAGGACTGGTTTCGGGGTTTCACCCCTCATCAGCCAGGAGTCAAGGCTGATTTACATATGGCCAGGTCTAAACTGGGGTGGCATAATGAGCAAAAGAATGATGGATTTAACACATATCTCTTGACTGGGGGTGAATGTTTTGATTTGCTCTGCATTCCGTCCATCAATTGTGTGTCTTTTGCTTTCTCGCCCTAAGTTCTCCAGGTAGGCCCAGACGTGGGTCCCGGGCTCACTGTGCCACTGGATTCAAGCTATCCTGGCTGATGAGAGGTGATACCCTGAAACCGCTACTAGGATGTTTGTTTTCGGTTCAAGGAAGACCTGGCTTGGCAGTTTGGGCTGGGCTGGGCTATTCCCATGAGGCACAGGGTCAAGGGTGATTTGCATATTGCCAGGTCTAAACTGGGGTGGCATGGTGAGCAACAGAATGATGGATTTAACCCAGATCTCTTGACTGGGGGTGAATGTTTTGATTTGTTCTGCATTCCATCCATCAATTGTGTGTCTTTTGCTTTTTCGCTCTAAGTGCTCCGGGTATGCCCAGACGTGGGTCCCGGGCTCGCTGTGCCACTGGATTCAAGCTATCTTGGCTGATGAGGGGTGGAATCCCGAAACTGGCCCTAGGATGCTTGTTGTTGGTCCAGGGAGAACCTGGCTTGGCAGTTTGGGCTGGACTTTTCCATGAGGCATAGGGTAAAGGCTGATTTGCATATGGCCAGGTCTAAACTGGGGTGGCATGGTGAGCAAAAGAATGATGGGTTTAACCCAGATCTCTTGACTGGGGTGAATGTTTTGATTTGTTCTGCATTCCGTCCATCAATTGTGTGTCTTTTGCTTTCTCACACATTCTTTACCGCACTACTTTACGATGAACCTAAGCTGCCACTAGCCAGATGTCTGATATCTCAGCAGTAGGAACATTAATTACCTGAGTTATCTTGATATTTTTATTGCTGCCTGAAAACTGCTGGATACACAAGGAATTTCACGGCAAGGGCAAGGGATGAAGCTGTGCTGCCAAGGCATAAGGATGTTAAATATTACTGCCACTTCAGGTACTGTGGCTGGAGGACCCTTTTTCTGTGAATTCCTCTTGCAGTCCTGTTTTTATGACTTGGAGGTCCATCTTCAGCTCTCCCTGTTCAAACCTTCAGTCTCATGTTATGGTATCTTGACCACTGTCTAGTCTTCAGGCCAGCTTTTTAGGACATAGGGCAGGCTACTATGAAGCAAGGCAGGCATTAGGTCTCATGGCGTTGCTGGCTCCAGTCAGGATTTCCTGCTACTTACTCCTGGGTTGTTCTTCAGAACAAAAGAAAAATTAAAATCCATGCTGCTCATTATATAAAGTTTGAGCAGTGGCTATTCCTGTAGGTGTTTGCTGTACAGACATGGGCAATTCTTGGAGAGAATATATATTTAATTCAATGAATACACACTGAAACATAAATATGCATCAGTTTAGTATTCATGCAATAACACATTTAATGGAGTCCACTAAACATGTACGAAGTGAACAAACCATAAGTGAGCCCATATTAATTTAGGAAAAATATAATGTTGCATTAATATGCTCTACTAGAAAGGATACATATTAGGATAAGCCAACTCTGCACTACCTAGCTCCTTGTAGTCACTGTCAGCCACTTACTATGATTTCAATTGAAAACAATATGATTTTGAACAAAGCAGCATGTGATAAAACCACTGCACTGCTTCTGGATAATGACTAGCACTCTGCAACCATTGACATAACTCCATATATCAGTATGGGAAAGTTAAGATACTTTTAGAGTGTTGTGATGTGCTTTTGTTTAAAACACCTTAGTTAACAGATGTGTTTCAGAATTGCTAAGATTCAGTTTTACTTTTTAGGTCTGGATGCACGTCGCAGCAGTCACCTGACCATATGTGATCAACAGACTAAGAGCTTTAAGAAGCACGCCTAAGAGAGGGGCTTTGTCTTTGCCCACTTGTTGGTCACCTTGAGTACAATATTTGATTGGGCAGAAGGTGTGTGCTGCCATTGAGAAACAGTGCTTTTTGTACTCCTGTTGGATCCTGATGGGGAATTAAATCACCTATTAAAAAAAACATAATGAAGTGGTAGTCTGCAATGGGAGGACTTCTTTACTATTTGGTAATAGTATTGGCTAATAATATTCCTAAACCATCGTGGCATGCCCACTATGTGCATTAACTACACTGTGGACTATATTTTTGTTGATAGGCTAATTCTATTGGCAGATAGAGGTTTTCATTAGGGATGTTCCATCATTCAAAATAGATGCCATCAGCCACATTAATGCTGCAAAGACATCTGTAGAGGTTTTTTTCTCCTCCATTTACGTTAGTGCTATGAAGAATAAGTAATTGGTTCTGCCCTACCATCCCAGTACCCCAGCGAACATGCATGTTGCTGCAGCCCAATCATGCCTCATGCTGATCCTTCCTGCTGCATCAATGCACATTTCAGTTTGATTTCCCAACTACAGCTGCCCGCACACGTTCTGCTTCCCGAAGCCATGGGAGCCAGTTTCATAGTTATTGGGATAGCCCGGACCACATGGCTCACTTTCGACTATTATTTGGGGAAAATTACAGATAGCTTACGACAGGCTTAGCCCCTTTTTAAATGTACAGTGGTTCTGCCACAACACACTTTATAGATTTATGCTCTTAAATCCCCTATACTGTGGAATTACATTGAATGTTCACACCAAAAGAATCAACTGAACACATATTAATGAAAACTTACGAACTAATTGTGTTATTTGGGCATATACTTACGTTTTTTATGTTCATAGAATCATATACTTTTTAAAAAACAAAACATTTTGGGCCAGATTTATGTTTCCTGGCGCATCCCTGCAAATCAGCAGGGATGCGCCAGGAAAGATGCGTCACAAAAGTTTACCCTTGCGCCACCACAGATGCGCCGCATTTACAATGCAGCGCATCGTGGCGCAAGGATAAACAGATGCGTGACGCATCTGATGGCATAAGGGCGGCGCATTGCTGGAGTCGTGTCGCAAGCACGACGCAACTCCAGCAATGCTCAGGGGCTGCCCATACCTAACATGCTGCATCATGCCTTACGCCTGCGTCAAGCAGGCGCAGGGTTTTGATGCAGCAGCGTCGGAAAAGTGAGTCAGTGAAATCTTGTAGATTTCACTGCGTCACTTTTCCGAGGCATTTTCCGACGGAACACCCACCCTGCATACATTAAACCTAACGCAGGTTTAATGTAGCGCAGGGCTTTACAACGTGACGCATCTCCCTAGATGCGTCACGTTGTAAATAAGGCACAACATGGCGCATGGTTTATGCCGCAGCTTCATCACAGAAGTGACGCAACGGCGGCGTAAATGTCTCGCAAGGGGCTTGTAAATCTGCCCCTTTATGTCCAAATTCAGAAACACAGGACATATACACACAGTGATTCGACCATAGACAAAGGAACATAAATACTACATCAATAATCAAATTGCAATACATACATAAATCATTTACATCACAAACAGTAACATGTAAACAGAGCATGACACAGTTTTGTCTCATGATGACCTAAAGAAATGTTTCTTATAACTTTGATGGTCAATGATGGACAACAGCCTTCAGGGTCCCGCACGGGATTCCACTGTAGAAACAAACTTCTTCCTGGGGCTCAGATTGGCTCCCAATGGAGTAGAGACCAATAAAAACAGTTGGATGGGCGGTCACAGTGTACTCAGGCACCACCTCTGGGGTCATGCGCTCAGAGAGATCCAGTTATCCCAGCAAACTAAGGGGCAGCCTGCCTCCTAATTGGGTTCAAACATTTAACCACCAAACTCGAGAAGACGCGCTTCGGCTATGCTTTTTGCGAGCCACTTTAAAGAGCGGTTTGATTAAATCAAAATTTAGATCCAAGTGGATATTCTCATTTGACAGGACTAAACAAGGTGCCTCTGCCCTGTTGTCGATGGAGAACCTACAGTCTTGTGTTGGTGGTTACATGCTTGATGTAAATAATTTATGTATGTATTGTAATTTTATTATTGATGTACTATTTATGTTCCTTTGTCTATGGTCGAATCACTGTGTGTATATGTCCTGTGTTTCTGAATTTGTACATGAAATGTTTGGTTTTTGAAAAAGTACATGATTCTATGAACATAAAAAACAGGTATATTCCCAAATAACACGATTAGTTCATAATTTTTCATTAATATTTGTTCCGTTGATTCTTTTGGTGTGAACATTCAATGTAATCCCACGGTCTAGGGGATTTAAGAGTATAAGGGCCTCATGTAGGTAGCCAAATACCGGTCGGTAACGGCCGATTTTCGGTAAATATGCCGTTACCGACCGGTATTCAGACAAGTGAGATGTAGGAGTCCAAAAACGACTTTTCGGTAAATATGAGGCGGTAAATACCGAATCATATTTACCGAATTCTAAAATACCGAATCAGATTTACCGAATACATACTTAACGAATCGGTAAATATGAAGTGGTAAATATGAAGTGGTAAAAATTAAAATGACATGTAGGAGCACTCGGTAATTAAGAAATCCAAGAAAATCGGTAAATAAGAGTCGGTAATTAACACGGATTGAAAGCAGGTGGTAACCATCAACAGTGCATATAAGCAATCCCAAAATGCAACAGCGTGGACAACATGGCCGCTATGTATGTCATTGCAAGGCGTCTACGTCTACAGGCAGCAGGACTGAGGGTTTGGCGACGGGAGGAACGCATCTACAGACAGCGCATCACACTATTCCACCTGACTGATGCAGAGATACATGAGAGGTACAGGCTACACCCCGAAACCATCATGGACTTAATCAGGGACCTTCACCCACTCCTGGACCAGCCAATAAGAAGGGCGCACGCCATACCCCCACATGTGCAGGTGCTCTGCAGCCTACATCTGCTGGCATCCGGCAGTTATCAGGTGGTGATAGCTGCGGTGGGTGGTGTATCCCAGAGTTGCCTGTCACGTTTCTTCAGGAAGTTCCTGGATGCCATGATGCAGAGAATGCACCACTACATCAGCTTCCCCAACACACAGGCTGCACTGCAGAAAACAAAAACAGACTTTTATCACATGGCACAGTTCCCCCATGTCATCGGCTGTATTGATGGTACACACATCCCAATCTGTCCACCAGCTGACACAGAGCACATCTACAGGAACAGGAAGTCCACCCACTCCATCAATGTGCAGGTGATCTGTGATGCAGGGAACATCATCACAGATATTGTTGCAAAGTTTCCTGGGAGCACCCACGACTCGTACATCTTCCAGAATAGTGGGATCTACACACGACTGAGTGCCGGAGAATTTGGAGAGGGATACCTGCTAGGTGAGTAACAGTGACGCCCCTTGCAACCTGCAAATCATAGTGTAAAGAAGCATGTGACTGATGTTTCCCTTTAACTCATCTAGGCGACAGTGCATATGCATGCCGGTCATTCATCCTCACTCCCTACCTACACCCAGCAACCCAGAGTGAGAGACGATACAACGTGGCACACAAAACAACACGCAATGTGGTGGAGCGCACGTTTGGACTACTGAAGAGCAGGTTCCGCTGCCTCCACAAGAGCGGAGGCGCACGCCAGTACACACCCATCACCTGCTGCAAGATTATTGCCACTTGTGCAATGCTGCACAACCTTGCCACGAAAAAAGGTACAGATGTGGAACTAACATATTTTGAGGACAACGAGGATGAGTCAGGCCAGCCACAGGGCAACGCAGCTAGAGTGCCAACTGCAATCGATGGGAGAGAGAGACGGACAGAGATCACATGCAACTATTTCTGAGTAAGTAAGGGGACACAGCCAGTTGTGATTAGTCATGACGTAGTTTTAATGTGGCACCACGCCATGAACACATGAACAAGCCAATCTGGCAATATACCATCTATACAAGGAGTATGTCCAGGGTTACGTCACCCATTGGGAAGTGGCTAAGCAGGGCCACATCAATGTTTGCGCATACGCGCTGCAGTGGTGGATGGCACGGCCTGTGCATCCTCACTAGAGCCAACCCCAAGCCGCCTGCTGCTCCTGCGTCCTTCTGGGACGGGGGGTGTGATGCTGCTCCTGCTGCTGGTGTCGATGCTCTCCGCAGCATCCCCTGCAGCAGTTGTCGACGCCTGACTAGTAAATAGCACCCCTAGTGCACTTGTCACCTGCACCATCCCCCGAGACAGGTCGTTGCAGCAGTGTGTTAGGCCCTCCTGCATCGTCACAGAGCGCCGGCACAGTAGAGATGTCGCAGTTGCCAGACGGTTGAGTGCCCTGTTGGTAGTGTCCCTTCTCTGCCGTTCCCGGCGCCGTGCCTTGATGTCAGCATCTAATTTGCTGCACAACTGCTGGATTGACTGGGACATGTCCCGAATGCCCGAAGCCATGCCGCTGATGTTATTGTCCATGTTGACTAATGTAGTTTTCATCACCCGCATGTGCCTCTGGACTGTCATGACTGCCTTTGTTTGCAGGCGCTCTTGTTTCAACATTTGGCCCTCGAGACCCAAGAAGACACCATGGCCGTCAATGGGTGCTGGTGGACTCTGGACACGCGACCTGCGGCGCCCTCTTGCTCCCGTCTGTGCTGCCTGTGAGGTGTGGGGCACAGTGGCATGGCTCCCTTCCTGGGGCCTGGTGAGTTCTTCAGGGCCCATGCTGTCGTCTGACGAGGTGTCTAAGGCTCGTAGCCTGGCTGCTGGACGCCTCCTCATTCCCACACCTGCAAGCGGAGATGTGGCCGGTGATTCAAACATGAGTGGCGATGCTGGCTCTGGGCGAGGTGATGCTGGCTCTGGGTGAGGTGATGCTGGCTCTGGGTGAGGTGATGCTGGCTCTGGCTGCGGCGAGGCTGCCTGTGTTGGTGGTGCGGCTGCCAGTGGGCCTGCTCCCTGGTCTGAACTTGTGCTGGCTGGAGGTGATATTTGTGGCCGGTGTGCCGTCTCTCCTGCAGCATGCCCTGTCCTGCATGATGTCACATCTGTGGACAGAAATACAACATTGGCTCAGTGTCCCCGAAGGGCTGCATTGAAAGCGTCACAATAAATAATTTCACATTCCAAAATGTCCTCTGTCTCCTTGTGCCTCGAGTGCGTGACATGCCTTGTTGCCCTGTAACATTTACGTCATGGTTGGTGTTTCCCTGACTACATCTCCCGGAATGCATTGCCTGTCTGCACTGACACGTGTGGACTGCAGTGTGATTCTCGTTTCACAATGGGGGATGTGGGATAGGGATAGGGGGTGCTACATTGCTGTGCTTTCGTCTTACCTTGTTGTGTGGCGGCTCTGGCAGAGCTGTCGGCGTCCCCAAGACCCACGACGCTCTCTTGCTCGATTGTGGCCCCCACCAGCTCCTCCAGTTCGGTGAGGGCAGGTGCCCTGTTGGTTCCACCTCCAGTCTGGCTGGCCTCCTTCTGGATGTCGCCCATCTTCCTCTTGGTTACAATCCTCAGGTCATACCAGCGCTTCTTTAGGACCTCTATGTCCCTGTGGGTCACTCCCACAGCATTCACATGGGCCTGGATGGCCAGCCATATGTTGCGCTTTTCAGCCTCAGGCACTTGCAGGGATTGCCTTCCAAACAGCTTCTGGTGCTGCTTCACCACCTCCTCCACCAGCACCTGGAGTTCCTTGGGGCTAAATTTCAGCTTCCTCCTCCTTTCCCCTCCGTCTCTCTGTGTTCTCTGGCTGGACATGATGTTCGTTTTCCCGCTCGCACAGGCACCGGCTCCCTGCCTCTCCTCTGCACTCCAAGCCTCTCCAGGGTCGGCTAATTATGTACACCTGCCTGGGTGTGGCCACTTCCTGGTTGGGTGGGCTGTGGTTGCACAGGATTAGCTGTTTCGTCAAGTCATGTGATTTTATTTACCGATTCCGTACATACCGATTCGGTATTTTCCGATTCGGTAAATACCACCTCGGTATTTTCCGATTCGGTAAATACCACCTCGGTATTTTCCGATTCGGTAAATACCACCTCGGTATTTACCGATTCGGTAAATACCACCTCGGTATTTACCGATTCGGTGAATTCCGATTCGTGATTACCGAATGTTACCGAATCGGTAACTGTTACCGAATTTTTACCTACATATAACTTACCGATTCTAATTTACCGATTCGGTACGGCTCGGTATTTAAGAAACGGTAAAATTTATTTACCTACATGAGGCCCTAAATCTGTAAAGTGTGTTGTGGCAGAACCACTTCTCGTTTAATGATGTAGTCCCAAGGTTCTGCATGTTACTGGGTAACCACATTGTCTAATAGTGTCTTTTTAAATGTAAGCATTTTACGATTAGACAATGCTTTTATTTCCTTACAAAATCTTTGTTCCGGCCCTTTCTGCAGAGACAGTGCACAATCAACTCTTAAACTGCACCCCTACACCCTTCAAATTCTACTCACTAGTTCAGACTAAAGATCTATGTAAGTGTTGGGGTGTGATACTTCCCCCAAATTCCAGCAGGCAAAACAAGTTACCAGATTTCTTGTAGGTGGTTTAAGGGAGAGTGGGCTTCTCCCCTGAGAATTTATTTTGGCTTTTGGGGTCAAATTTACTAAAACTCTGCAGACCATTATAGGACATTTATGAAATATTCCAGCACTTTCATGGTACACCAGGGTAGCCTGGCCTTTCCTAGGAGTAGATCATGTATTTTTCAAATACCATAAGTCAGAAATGAGTTCCACTATACCAAGATCAGCTTTTTTTCCATGAGTGAGTCCCTTATGGCAAGAAGTACAAACAATATGACAGTGCCAGATATTTATCATGGATACTTAATCCATAGGGTATCTGTAAAAATTCTTTCTGGTATACAAGGGTCAGCAACACCCACTATGAAATGAGTACAGGAAATCTTACGATAAGAAGTACCTCAAATCAGTTTGAACATTCTGCTCTGGATCTACCCCATATGCTAAGAATTATGTGCATCATGTCAGGGTCTAAGGCCAGGAGTGGTGGCGCACGTTTTGTGTCCCTGCAGCTGGGTACGACTGGACTAGCGGATTTATCAGTTAGACAGTTCAAGTGCCCACAGCCAATGATGGAGTCTTAAGAGAAGCTTGTCAAGGCCTGCAGTTTGCCATAGGTAACAACTCCCATCCATATGCTATTAGTGCCCTTGTCCATAGGGCAAGAATAACCTCTAGGATGCCAGAACAGCAGCATACTTGCACATACACTCACTCACAAACATACACACACACATACACTCTCTCTAACACATTCATTCTCACTATATTTCTTGCACTCTTGTACATTTGAACTCTGTCACACTCGTACTCACAAACAACATAGTACCACTCACATTTACAGTAAATCGGCTTTTATTGTTCAAGAAAAACTTGCCCTGCTGCTTCTGCTATACTTGTCCTGCCTTTTAGTGCAGCTTAGTTAAAACATATTCTCCATACGCTATTCAAAAATAATATATTGCCTTATCAATGTTTGTTACCAGTATGATGTGAATGAAAAGAGCACTTCCTTAATATAACTGTACAGAGCTTATATTTGGTTTCACATGGGGATCAAGCAGTTAGAGTATTGGAAATGAACCAATTCACTTTCTAACATGTAATATCAAAACCAAGTCAATCCAAACAAATCTTTATTCGGCAAACAGCCATAAAAAGACATACAACAAAAGAAATGAAAGCAATTCACCCCTTAAAACTATTAAAATGTATAGTGCAAATCACATAGGGAACCAACGTAAAACCATAGGTCTCTGTGAATATCACACAGATAGCAGAACATGGGGAGTAATAAATAAAACATTGCACACCTTAAAATGTATCAAATATATAAAATAGGGACAGAATCAGCATCTTAAGGAAATTAGTTTATACCATTTTTTTATCGTTATGGCCTGACTAATCAAATGTAACACTGCTGGGCAAGTTTTTAAAGTACCTCATTTCTGTAGGAACACCAGGCCTTTCTGATGGGTTCTCAAACATGATTTTTGTAAAACAGGAACCAGGAAATCATGTCTAGGATCCTTACATAAGGTGCAGAACAATATAAAATGGGCCATACTTTGTTTAGAAACATTATTACAATGACATAAGGGGGAAAACAAAATCCACCACACACATGGCAGTGGAAAGGCGATCTTAAACTGTATCAACTCAGTCTAAAATTTATCAAGTAACATTGGTGGATGGAGTTCAGAAACCAAGTTAGATATTGTTACATGCTGTTGCAGGTTGATACCAACATGTATCCATCAAAAACCAGTGACTGGGCCCTTCACAACTTCAAATCTGTACAGTGGTTATAAAATCTCTTAACTCCCTTTTTACTTCCAATGGATATCATATGAGGTTTATCAAACATTTCAGCTAATCCTATTGCCTCAAAGGTTTTCCTGAGATATACTAACTGTGGGATATGTGCCACCCTGTCCAGTGCTTAGCAGTCCAAAACACCAGATCTCACCAAAGCCCCCCTGAGTTTCCCAAGATATTTACCCACAGCAAGAGGGGAAATACTCATCTGAACCTTCAGATAGGGGAGACCTATTTCCTCACGCCAAATCAGGGTGGTTGCCCCGAAGGTAACTGCAAGAAGCCTGTGTATAAAGCAATTTTCAACCTTCTGGAGTATAGATACATTTGAAAACCCCCACCGACCTCTCCATAAAGTACTTCAGAAACACATTTACTCTTATACAAATGAAATGAGTCATTTCCCTAATGGCCCAGCCTATTTGCAAATGTAAATATCGCCTCAATATTAATTTTAAAATTATGTGTCCTTGCAGTTAAAAACATGTTCCATTTTAAGGAGAAATTAAAAAGAAGCCCCAAGTAATTTAAATTGGTCACTTGCTCTAAGTGGGTTTTCGCCAACACGTGTGATTTGGTACTTGTACTACTAGGACCACAAGTCATTGTAAATGACTTGGGTTGAATTTTTTAAGGTCCAGATCTTCCATATAAGAAGAAAATGAATCTACTAAATTCTGAAGGATGTTTGCAGTACGGGCAATCAGTACGGTGTCGTCTGCATACAGGAGGATTGGGACAGACTGCATACCAATTTGTGGGGTATCTTTTCCCACCTCAACTAAATATTTAGAGATCCCAATTATGTAGAGAATGGACCAAGAATACAAACCTGTCTCACTCCCCGTGATAATCTAACGTTGGGAGTAGTTTCACCCTGTAAGCCATAACGAACCCTGACCATAAGATTCTGGTGCAAGCATTTGATTGGGGCAAGTGGTTCTGGTTCCACACGGTACTTTCCATCAGGGTCCAAAGTTTAGTCTGGTTCCAGAAGTCAAATGCACTAGATAAGTTGATGAGTGCAAGATGCAAACTTCCTTCTTTACCCATTACGTATTTCCCTGCAATCATGTAAAGGTTTAGGCACTGGTCTACCGTTCCCAGTCCTGGCCTAAAACCAAATTGCACATGAGGCAGAATCTTATTTTCTGTGGCCCAAGTTTCCCGGTGAGACAAAAGAACTCTCCGTAAGATCTTCATGCTAGAGTCTATAAGAGAAATTGGTCTGTAGCATGAAGGTGAGTGCCTATCCCCTTTTTTGTACACCAGGTTGATAGTAGCTGTACTTCAAGCGTCAGGTGTTTGACCTTTCACTGTACTCCTAAACATATTTGTTAGGAAAGATGCCCAGAGGTCTATATTGGCTTTAAATATATCTGCAGGGACACCATCATGGTCAGGTGCTCATTTGAGGGCCCATTTTCTAATAGCCTTGACTACTTCCTTAGTTTCAATTATCAAATAGGATTGTAACCATGGCACAGGGATTAACCATGGGCGTAGTTCGCGAAGTAGCGCTACGCGTAGCTACGCGAAGTGCACTTCGCACTACGCGAGCTACGCATAGCACTACGCGAACTGCGTAGTGCGCTGTTCGCGATGATTGCACAGTGCCGGATGCTTGTCCGCACTGTGCAAACATCGAAAACGGCATCTTGCACAGTGCGAGCCGTCGTTTTCTGCCGCTCGAGTAGATTTTTACTCAAGCAGCAGTTTTCTCAAAGCGGACTGGTAGTTCCTCATCGCGAGCGGTTGCGAGCATACGCGACCACTCGCAATGAGAAACCAGACCTCCCCACATTGAGAATCTCGCCGGGAGGTTTATTTTCCATGCTCACAATTGGCAACTTGATGTTGCTGATCGCAAACGAGGAAAAAGTCTCACCGGGATGTCATTTTGCTTGCTCGCGGTCGCCAACTTGACGTTGAGGACTGCGAGCTAGCAAAAAATTACCGCTACGCATGTTTGCACTGTGCTACGTGCAATTTGCGTAGTTCCAAGTAGCGCAAACTTTGCAAACTACGCGAGCGTAGCGTAGTGCTTTGATCAGGCTTAACAGGGATGAAAAAATTATTTGCTGAAAGGGTGGATGAAGAGTAATTTGGCCAAGGGTCAGAAATTTCTGAGAAGTGGGCCACCCATAAATCAGCTGGGATAACTACTTCCACCCTTGGGACATCATGTCCAGTGAAGAACGAATAGTTAATTATCTCCCAGAATGCGTTTTTGTCTCTCAACCTAGCTGCTTCTGCAAGGTCCTCCCAGGCTTTCTCTTGTATCTCCCTCTTTCTTATCTCAATAATATATTTATATGATCATCTTGCATTTGTGACCTCTAGAAGTTACCAGGATTGTTTTTAGGTGAAAACTTCACCTGCTTTCCAGCTGTAGAACAAGCTAAATCAAAACATCTGCATGGGGGTAACACTAACGGAAGTTTCTTTGATGTCAGTTTAACAGAGATAGATTTGCAGACAGTATCGAAACTCACTTTAACTGAATGGACCGCTATGTCTTCCATCAAACAATTGAGAAAATGATCCATGTTTTGACTATCTGATGAGTAAAAGCCTCTGGGTCTACCATAGCCTGTTCGATTTTCATGCCCTTATTCTTAAAATACTTTATTTTTGACAGTTGCCCTTTAGTGGTCTTTAATACATGATGGTTTAATGCTAATTTAAGAGGATTATGGTCACTTATACATTTAGCTATGATGTTAAAGCCCATATGGGGGGGGGGGTACCAGTTTAGGTGATATAAAAAAAAGTCTATCTTACTTGCTTAAGAACTATTCGTAAATGTTGGAAGGTCACTTTTCTCTTTGGCAACCATATCAGCTGCCAAAATAAGGTTGTGCTTTGAAATAAAGAAATTTAGTGCTTCTCCATAATGTGTGTGCCTAAAATGAGTAAAGTTATCCTATCAAAGCATCCATCTGATCTTATGAAATGCTTGACTTCTTTGGCAACCATTGATTTTACCCAGTAACACTTTGCATTTTGGGATTTTCAGACCCAACTTCCAATGTAAAAAAACAAAAAAACTAAATTTCCCGGAATGAAGTATTGTGGTGAATGGAAAGCCAGAACTGGCTAAAGGTGTCACACGATCCGCAATCCAGCACCATGCACCAAAGCCTCAGCCCTATTCTCCTCCCTCGTGCTATCCCACATGCTCAGTCCACTCTCCCCTCTTGCACCAGCCTCGTTGTTACTAATTTGGAATTGAGCAGGCATCTAGTACTATGGAAAGAAAGAGCATGTATTCTGTGGGTGCCTTTGTAGATATATGAGTATATTCATGAGAGTTGTATAATTTGCTGAGTAGGAGGTGTTTTCATGTAAGTGCTTGGTGATGGTGAATAGTGTGAGTTTGTGCAGAATGAGTGGTGCGAGTGTATGGTGAAAAATGTGCCAAAGTGAGTGTCAGGTGAGCTGCATGAATACAATGTGAGAGGAAGGCCGATGTGAGTGTTGGGTGAGAGGAGTGCATGCAGAGTGAGAGGAGTGAGTGCAGGGGGTGTGAGCGGTGTAAATGCAGGATGAGTGGTGCCTGCATGTGGTGCAATGAGAGTGAAGGGTGATCTGTGAAAGTGACTGGTGAGTGCATGGTGAGAGGCGTTAGTGCAGGGTGATGGTATGTCCCTATCCCAGTAGGGATAGTCCAGCAGATGAGTGTCCTGTGTGCAGGTAGGATGAACACAGAACTTGCATGAGTGCAGGTGGAGAGGTTTGTCCGTGTGCATGCAGGGTGAGATAAGGAAGTGCAGGGTGAGTGGTTTAACTCCAGGGTGAGTGATCTGCTTGTTTGCATGGTGTGAGTGCATGGTGAGTGATGTGACCATGTGAGAGAAGGGTGACCTGTGTGAGTGACAGGAGTGCCTATATGAGTGCACAATGAGCAATGTGACAGTGTGAGAGGAGTGACTGCAGGGTGAGTGATCTGACTATATGAGTTTGGCTGTGAGTGAAAGTGCAGAGTGGGATGAATTAATGCATGGTTAGTGATGTGCTTGTTTGAGTGATATTGCAGAGTGAGCAGTGAGAGTGACAGGTGAATGAAGTGTCACATGAGTGCAGGGTGAGTAGTATTCAAGTGTGACTGCAGGGTGAACAGCATGAGTGCATGGTGAGTCGTGTGAATGCAGTGTGCTTGTGTGAGCACAGGGTAAGAGGAGGCTGAACGATGTGGGGCAGGGTAACAGCATGAGTGAATGGTGAGCAATGTGAGTGCAGTATGATCGCTGTGAGTGTAGGGTGCAAGGTGAAAGAGACAGGTGAGTAGTGTCATGTGCGTTCAGAGTGAGATTCTGTGAGTACAGGGTAGTAGGAGTGTGGATGGCGTCCGTGCATGGTAAGCAGAGTGAGTGCAGGGTAACCACTGTGAGTTCATGGTGAGCAGTGAGAATGAGGAGTGAGCTGTCTGAATGCAGGATGTATTCCCAGACACTTGGAGTAACTCAGCATGTTATGGGCGGCTGGCGTAGGGTTTCAGACAAAAGTGAAACTACTGCTATTATGGTACCAGGTATCAATCAGAGACGGAGGGTGGAGGAAATAAATAGTGTGCTGATCCTGCTACAAGCTTTCAGACACATGCTTAGGGGTGTCAGCTCAGTATTTTGATGTCCTAGCTGGTACAAAATCCAGGAAAATCACCTAAAGCCAGTTTTTTTATAAGCACTTATCTGTGCATACTTTGAACAGCAAACATAAATAGAGAACACTTAAATGTGTTCTAAAGCTGCATTAATGATCCAGGACTAATAACTAAAGTAAACTAAGACAGAAAAGTCAGTTACAAATGAATAAATACGGTTTTATTTACAGATCTCTTTAGTGTCAAAGCTAGGCCTTTGCAGGCTCTTTTAACAACAAATGACAGTTATTTTTCTTTTGGAAAGATGGCATCCCTACTTGTGATATGCCTTTTCATGAAAATCATTCTCACTGTGACAGTAAAAGTAAAATACAAAGGTAAGGAAGAGACAGAGCAGGGACTCAGGGAGTACCGGAAGAGGTGAAAAAAGAAACAAAGCGTTTACCTGGTCACAAAGACACCAAAAGTGTATTTTAAAGACCAGTGAAAAACTCGGGTGTGGCGGAGATAAGACTAGGGTGACCAACCGTCCGTAAATTTCACGGACCGTCCGTAAATTGGACCTCACGTCCGTTGTCTGTGAGGATCCCTTTTACGGACGCCTTTTGTCCGTAATTTTGGGCCTTTCAGGGAGCAGATCTGTTCCCTGCGAGAGGCCTCCACTCCCTGAGGGGTCGCCTCACACTCCTCTGAGCACAAGAGCAGCCCCACCCGCCCATTGTCATTCTGAGTGGGGCTGATTGCCACAAACAGAAGGACAATGGACAAGTCTGGGCTGGCACAGCATGTGGTGGCCTCCTCCAGCCTCGGTCTAGGGCAGGGCATTCTGTCACATAGAAGTGCAAAAACACGCATGCTGCTGCTAGGTGAGAATCCAGTTAACAAAAGGAAGGCGGTGAAAGAAGTTCAAAGGAAAGGATTATAGTTCTCTCAGAGTCTCATCGGTTTAGAACAGACGCATTTTCAATATTATATTCAAGGAAGCCATGGTTGCTGCTGTTTTATTTTATGCAACTAACAACCATTGACAACGCCAATAGTTCTGGCTTGTTGTAGGTGTAACGTTACTTGTTCTAGTTGTAATGTTACTTGTTGTATTATATATCTGGATGCAATGACAGAAGCAACAAAAATACCAGTCAGGTGGCACATTATATTAAGCACAGATTTTTAGCTTATGTGTTTAAGCCATGCCCTTAATTACATCGAACACCCTTTTGGAGAGACCCCCCTGTTTTTTTCATCCCACTTAAAGCTCTGGAAACAACACCATGTCACAGTCGCCACGCGGCCAGGCACTGTGCATCATGCATGACTCATGCCTTCCACTTTTTCAGATTGTCTATGTGCAGGGGCATAGTGAACCCTGCCCCACCCCACCCCTTGCTTTAGGAACTACAGCGAGGGTGGAGTTCTTGATGGGTCTCTTCTGTCTGCAACTCAGTAGACAAAAGCACAGCTCATAATTAATGTGAAAAGGTGAGTGAGTAAGTAAGTGAAATGATGGGTGGATGGATGAGTATAATGATGGATGATGGATGAGTGAAAGGGTGCATGATGGGCGAGTGAATGGGTGGCTGGATGAGTGAAATGATGGATGGATTGATGAATTGATAAGTGAAAGGGCCATTGATGAACTGATAAGTGAAAGGGTGAATGGATGGACGGATGAGTGAAAGGGTGGATGTAATGCTGGATGAGTGAGTGAAAGGGCGGGTAGATGGACAAAAGGATGGATAGATGAGTGAAGTAGTGAGAGGGTGGATGGATGAGAGGATGGATGGATGAGTGAAACGATGGATGACTGATAGGTTCAATGGATGGATTCATGAGTGGATGAGTAGATGGATGGGTGGATGGAAGGATGGATGGCTAAGTGAAAGGGGAATTGAGAGAGAAAGGGAGGATGGGTAAATGGATGACTGAACGGGTGAATGGGTGGAAGGATGAGTGACTGGGTGGATGAATGAGTAAGTAAAAGGATGGCTGGATAGGTAAATGGCTGGATGGATGAGTGAATGGATGGATGGGTGGAAGAGTGGATGGATGAGTGTACGGATGGATAGGGTGAAAGGGTGGATGGATGGATAATGGATGGATGAGTGAAAGGGTGGATGGAGGGATGGATGAGTGAAATGATGGATGGAAGGATACGTGATGGATAGGTTTGTAAACGGTTGAATATGGACATGGATGGGCACACAGATGGAAGGACAGAATGAATGGTCAAAGACTGACTGATGGATGAAAGTATGATTGCACATTGTAAGCCCCATTATCTTAAGCAGCATTTCCTATACATTGACTTTCACATTTATATGAGTGATTGTCTCTATATAATATGTGTGTGTTGTAACGCGCTCCGACACTCTGCCCCACATACTTGGGATGAGTAGCACTATAGAAGAAATTAAATACACATGAGAGAGGGTCTATGTGAAGATGAGGGGCGCCATCGGAGGGTGGTAGCAAGGCCAGACTGGCCTGACCGGGCATTGGGCGTTTCCCTGCGAGCTGGAAAGGTGGGGTGGGGGCAGTTTTGTTACCACAAAAAGACCTGCACATTTGCTTAAAGCTGCGCGCATACTGAAAAACCATGAAGTGCACAATTGTCTCAACCTAATATAAACTTATTTTCACTTGTATTTAAGTAGTTGTCTATTTACTTACTTATATACTATTGTGCAACCTCCTCTGATGTGTCTGTAAAACTTACCTTTTGTCCTGAATTTTGACCTCCTGTCCTGAATTTTGACCCTTTGTCCTGAATTTTTACACTCACTGTCCTGAATTTGCACCCATGCCAGTTGGTCACCCTGGCTAAGACTCCAGTCCAGACACTGCCCAGTCGATGCCACAGTTGGCAGCTCAAGCTGCAGCAGCCGGCCAAGACACAGCGAGGGGGGCGGGGCATAAAGCCCCTTTAGCCCTATGGACGTTGCGCTCCTGTCACGCACTATGAGAAATTCTTCCCCCAATCCCTAGCGATGCTTCTACTCGTCCACACATCTAGTACTAACTAACCACATCTCTCACAAACTAAGGGGCATATTATCAAGCCAGGTGATAAAATTATCGCCGCTTTAGCTGCAGAAAACTGCCGCTAAAACGGCGATAATGGGCTTGACAATATACTCTATGAAATTCCAAATGAAGCCCATTAGACGTCCTTCACATCTAACATGGGCTTCAATTGGAATTCCATAGAGCATATTATCAAGCCCATTATCGCCGTTTTAGCGGCGATAATGTTATCGCCTGGCTTGATAATATGCCCCTTAAAAATCAGCCAAACACTCTAACTCCTTTTGAGGAGGCATGTATTTGCTCCCTCTCCCGCCCCAAACATCAGTGTTCGGTTTCTCTCGGCAACTGAGCACGTAACTTCGTGTCCTGCAGGGGTCGCTGTGGTCTCATGCTTAGGTTTTTGTGGTAGCTCTGAATGATACTCATTCTCGGATTGCCTGCGGCTGTTTACATGAAGGGTATTCTCCGAGAGTTTGTTTCTGCTAAATTCGACAGTATAATGGTTTACAAGGCAGCATTGCTAATTGGCACAGTCTAAAGCGTCGATACGTAACTCTTTTATCAATGACGCGTACTAACGAACATTTTCGATTTTATAGGCCAGTAAAGGAGTGGAGTGTTATCGTGTGCTTCAGGTCCGTTTGTTTCATTACCGTACATTTGCTTGCGTGTGTCTGACCCCGTGCGTTCCATGCATTTTCATTAATATGTCAGCGGATAATGAGTTGCTGGTTTGGCCCAGCCTGTACTATCCCATGCCAGATTTGCTAGGTGATAAATACATTTTACCTATGGACTTGACTTCATGCAATTTATCTTTCGTTGTTTTCCAGCAGGTTGTCAAAATCTGTTGTCTTGTCGTCGTTTTGGAAAACCCACCACACACCACCACAAAATCGAATCCGATTCCCTGCTGCCATATGGATGTTTCGCAAAGTCAAACCCTGGACAACCGAAAGACAGCGGAATGCTACTGTACCAATGAGAGATTGTGCATCTCATTTGACAACCTAGGTGGTAATGTGGATTCATTGTAGGAAGGAAGGGTTAATGTCTGGAACAAACTACAAAAACTTTTTAACACCTAGAAGAAGACGTTTCTCGACTGTCCCGGTTAGGAAATTGATTTTAGGTAGATGGATGCCACACTACAGGATAGTCACAGCAGATTACGCAAATGAAACGCACTACATTTTGAAACATGTGTTACGTGTAGTGTTTTTTGTTTGTGGAAGGATGGCGGCGTATGACAGAGACCCCCGCTAGGTAAGAGACCCCTGCTTCGGACTGTGCTTAGAGGGAGCACGGCGTTATCGGTGACAACAATAGTACTTCCATTACTTGAGCACTCGGGCGGGGGAGGCGGCAGCTGTGCGAGCTTGCGGTGACGCACCACCTCCGTGTGCGCGCTCATTGGTTGATGACGCAGAAGGAGACGTCACGATCCGGGCCGAGCACAGATGCGTACGCGGTGCAGATGAGCTAACTGACCGTTTCCATTACTCCCAGTGCAGCATCTGGGGGAGGTTGAGCGTCTTTACAATCCCCTGCTTCTTCCTGTCACTGCCCTGTTTGGCAGTGCCCAGGTATACTTGATGTTGGGGATCTTTCTTTGCTCCTAGAAATTTAAAAAAGTTTTGTACGTCCGAGGGGCTTGCTCGGGTCACTCACCGACGTCGAGCTCTCCTAGTACAAAGTGTACCCTGATACTGTCTATACAACTAGAGTAGGCGTTGTTTCACATCGCCCTCCTAGCCACATTTACTGCATTAACTTTCAATGCTAATTCAAAGGTAAGTATGTATAGCCGTATCCGGTGAGCAGCTGAGGCTAGGGCGGTAGGTCAGACTCCGTTAATAAGCGGTTGTTGTTTCCAATATCCCTCTAGCTTTTTTGCTCAAACGCAGACCAGAAGCACATCTGTGCCGTTCTGAAAAGTTGAGTTGAATTAGCCTTCGTTTCCGTGCTGCTCCTCCTCTAGCTGAGGAACCCAGTAGAGCCCACTAGACCAGCGCCGGGAGCTCAGGCAGCGGCTGCGTGACGAACCCACGGAGTGGGCGTGACCACAGCAGGGAGACGCTCTGGCACAGACGGGGCATTCCGAGTTGGCTAGCTGGGCGCGGTCATGTAGATGAGGGGCGTGTCGGCGCGTGGTGACGCCTGACCCGGTCGAGCAGTGGAAACCTCATATATAAAGTAGTGAGAGGCGGTGGCGACGGCAGCAGACTGCTACTGGCATCGCAGGAGAGTAACAACTGGAACTATTGAGCTCAAGCCACATAAGCACCCAGGTGAGGAGCGCCTCTCAGAATAGGCCACCCTGTAGTGGAATAGGATGTGCTTCAGTTTCGCTTTTCCAATCTTATTGAGGAGTGCCGCCTATACGAATGTGTGTATGTGCCCTGGGCCTTAACTATATTATAATATAATGCTTCTCGGACGAGCCCCTACGATCACACTTGACGTTTTGGTGTCGTTTTAATGGCAGTGGGCAAACTAGATGTCGTACTGAAAGAGTGTAATGCACCTGGGATTAGGAGATTGTGCTACTGTATAGCATGAGAACAACGAAAAATGTATTATTAGTTCACACACCAAAGAGTAGAAGGGCCTGAAAGTTGCTGCTAATCATGCAACCAGTGCATTTCGCACTGAAGTCCATTAACCAGTGGCCGCTCGTTTGACCGGTTGTGAGGGTGGCATAGAGTATGTAGGTCGGTGCATGTGAAGTGTGGGCATAGCACGAGCGAAGGAGGGGTAGTGCCCGAGGCAGGGGGTCAGGAGTAGAGCATGAAAGGGGTACTGTACCAGTTATTCAAGTGATCCTCTCGCTGACAGTTCACTTTTATTTTTAGGACTAGCAGAATTTTGCAGTTGCCAGTATCGAGGAGCTTCTGAAGGGTGCACCGTTGGAGCTGCTGGGACTCCTCAGCATGGCTGATGACGAACAGAGCGGCAGTGCCCCCGCGGAGGGTGGGCAAGCCCCGGAGTGCGAGGATTGCGACGGTGGGCAGTGTAACGTCCTGAGCTGGGAGCAGGTGCAACGACTGGACCAAATTTTGGCCGAGACCATCCCCATCCATGGCCGAGGGAACTTCCCCACCCTAGAACTGCAGCCGAGGCAGATCGTGCGGGCGGTGCGGCGGCGCCTGGAGGACCGTGGCATCCACGTGCGAGACGTGCGACTGAACGGCTCGGCGGCCAGCCACGTCCTCCACCAGCAGAGTGGCCTGGGCTACAAGGACCTGGACCTCATCTTCTGCGCGCAGCTCCGCGGCCAGGCCGAGTTCCAGACTGTCAAGGACGTGGTGCTGGACTGTCTCCTGGACTTCCTACCCGAGGGAGTCAACAAAGACAAGATCACGCCGCTCACCCTCAAGGTAAGAGAGGGCACCCACACACTGCCTGAAGCATTCAGTGCTTTGAGACCCCACAGCTAGTACTCATTCTCAATGACGGCACGCCTGACCTCCCAGCTAACACCTAACCACAGCAGTACCTCACTTGCCACAGCCAGCTCTCACAATGACACGTCTTTCCTGCCATTATATCTACAAGACAACAAAAAGCCTTCAGAACCGTGCTCATGGGTAGTAGAGCTTGACCCCCCCCCCCCCCCCTTAACAGCGCACCTACACTTCGTAGGCTTTACCACACTGAATCAGAATTAGCCTATCAAACTGCCAGCAGAGTTAGTTCTCAAAACAGATGTGTATTCAAGACGGTAAACATATTCTCACCCTCTCAGGAGAGCCAGTCACCAAAAAGTGCCTTATCTCACGATTAGTGTATGACCCGATAACTGGATTGCAAAGCAATCCTTTGCGATCACTTATTCTCTTTCTATGGCAGACCTTTTCTCTATAGTCCAACCTACCACACATTTGTAGGAACTCTCTTCACCATTGCCAGATGTACATCTATGAATGTAGAGCCCCCCATAGTTAATACGCCTAGTAAAGCAGGACTGGTGTTCCGCCTTCTAGTCAACTCTGCACAGGCTTTACATACAACATCGATTCCTCTCACAGGGCTGTGGTCTGCGGATGTCAGGTAGCGGAGCTAGCGCTCTCTACGTGCGCATACTCCTGCTTTCAGTTTACGCTCATCCTACTGGCTCGCCCTTGCAGTGCAGCCCTCCCTACAGGACAGGGACTTTCATCACAACGCATACCATTCTTAAGCCCCGTGCACTGACTGACGAGGCAGATATTTGAGACGTCGAAGGCCTTAATTAATCGTCGCTTGACAACCTCGGTGCCCACCGGGCTTCTTCGACAGTGCACTCCCCCGTTGTGTGGTGCGCTGCTCGACATAAGTACACAGCACGCTTTCAGACTGCTGCTGCGTAGGTAGGAGTTTACACCGCTGATGGATGTGAGGGAAGCTGGTGAGGGCTGTGCAATAGACGAAGACCCTTGTTTCCTTCTGAATCTTACACAGACAGCCCTGAACAAAATGTATGTACGCTCATTTCAAATATACACCCTTCAGTAAACAATGTTGGGAATCCGTCAGTGACTGTAAGTGCAAACTACGGCATGGCCTGCTAAATTGAGAAAGTGAACAAAATCCTATACCTTGGACCGATTCTAGACGGTCCGATGAATCCTTGCACCCCCACACCCCCATCCCACCTCGAAGGTAATTATTCTTGGTGCGCGCTCAGAACGAGACAGTCTTCGCTTCTGCATTCATTCGAAAGCAGCGCAGTGACGTCGAATATAATCTTGTTTATATAGTTACACGACACAGTGCTGTTAAAAACATTTTTCCTTATTGCCTTCCTGCGATATGTTGTATTTCTAATCCCCCTGCAAGCGGATAATGCGCTTACTGTAAGGAGCTTTCGACACTTTGTTAAAACGTCATATCTTTTCTTTCCTGAAATAGGACCTGCCTTCCGAGTTTAATATAGGGCGGCAGAAGTGACTCAGTGATGCAGGAATCTGCGTACGTTCTGCCTGGAGAGATTGAAGTCAGATGCGCTCACATTTCTCTGTCTCCCCCCAACCGTCCAGGCATCACTTGTGCCATTAAACGTAAAGGCAGAGTGGCACGACCTGACCAATCTATCCATCCACACACGGATAATGTGCAGAACCTAATATAGTGGCAAAAAAGACTAGTGATTACTTTTGAGCCTTCATGGGCACTCAGTCTTATTTTTATGCCATCATTACCACTTGTGTGCAATCTAAGTCTAGCAGGCTCTTAGCACCTTGAGGCGGTGAGTGGCTTGTTTGGGCCAGTCCCTTTCGGCCATTGCTTTGAGACTCCATCCGCCAAATCTTGGATCAGCGCTGAGGAGTATATACCTATCCTCTGCTTCAAAGTGGTTCAGTTGCAATAGAAGAGGGACTCGAGCTTCTGTAAAGTACACATGATCACTGCACTCTAAACATTAATTTCTTTATTTCATACATGCACTGTATACAAATAATATATTTTTTCTTTTTTTGCACTGTCAGACACATTGGTTCACTTTATGAAAAAACAAATCTTTTGTTATGACAACAAAGGCCAATCTCTCTTATGGTTTTCATTAAACAAGTGACCCTTAGGGACCCTTTCAACTACCTTTAGCAGTTGAAGAGATTTTCAATGCATGCAGAAGCTGCCCTGCTGCTGTAATACAAAGTGAATGTGCCTGCTGCTAGGTTTGCTTTATACACAATGCAGAGGAGCCTACTTAACTTTAGCAGCTGTTCTTTATGGACTGATGCTGTGTTAAGACTGTCTTAACTGGCCTAGGTGGCCCCCCTCGAGGTGCCAGATACCCATTAGCAGCATCAAATATGGTCCTGTATCTGGGGAGGAGATTGCTGCCAAAATCCGAGCATGCCTAAGAGTGATAGACTACATTGTTTGGGTTGCTGCAAACAGGAGAAAATGTGTAGACCTAGAGATTCAAAGAAAGACACTACTTATAATTCTGTTTTTTTCCTCTCTCTCTACAATTGCAGGAAGCTTACGTTCAAAAGATGGTGAAAGTTTGCAATGACTCAGATCGTTGGAGTCTCATTTCCTTGTCCAATAACCATGGGAAAAATGTGGAGTTAAAGTTTGTGGACTCTTTGAGGAGGCAATTTGAGTTCAGTGTTGATTCTTTTCAGATCAAGCTCGACTCTCTCCTGCTTTTCTACGAATGCTCAGAGAACCCAATGACTGAACCGTTCCATCCCACCATCATTGGTGAGAGTGTCTATGGGGATTTCCAGCAGGCCTTCGACCACCTCTGCAACAAGACCATCGACACTAGGAATCCTGAGGAAATAAGAGGAGGTGGGCTTCTCAAGTACTGCAATCTCTTGGTGAGGGGCTTCACTGCTGCGTCAGAGGCTGAGATGAAATCTCTGCAGAGGTACATGTGCTCCAGGTTTTTCATTGATTTTTCCGACATTGGGGAACAGCAGAGGAAGCTCGAGGCCTATTTACAGAATCACTTTGTAGGATTGGAAGACCGGAAGTATGACTATCTGATGACCCTGCACAGCGTGGTTAACGAAAGCACTGTCTGCCTGATGGGTCACGAGAGGAGACAAACTCTAAACCTAATCACTACGTTAGCCATTCGTGTCTTGGCAGAGCAGAACATTATTCCCAACGTGGCCAATGTGACTTGCTACTACCAGCCTGCCCCATATGTTGCGGACGCAAACTTTAGCAATTACTACATTGCCCAAGTCCAGCCCGTCTATTCTTGCCAGCAACACACCTACTCTACTTGGTTGCCCTGCAATTAAGAAGGGCTGCAAGGCACTGCGTAAGGCGATCTAAATGAAAAGGGAAAGTGGAAGAGGGCGACCCTTTCCCTAGAATTGGTTCTGATTTCCGTGCAGTGAGAGTCCGCTCACGCTGTCAAAGCTGGGTTTAGGCATTTGTTTTTTTTCAAATGCAAGATTGGTCTGAAAAAAGCAGACAACCAGTTGGCATCCAACCCAGAGCACTAGAGGTAGGCCACAACATAAAGAGCGTCCTCCTGAAAGGAACAAGGGCCCTGTGTGATAAAATTACGGGCTTGCTGTAATTGCTCGGATGGGCGTTACTTGCAGACAGTTTGGAGAGTTAAAGGGGACCAACCATACATAGCCTTGTGTTTATCAAGGGCACAGAGGAAGAGAGTTGCTATACAGAGCATATCAGATAGTGGGGCTTGCAGCTTCAAAGAGGGCCAGTGTGATGATCACATTATTGCTTCAGCAGAAAGCTTTAACAAGACAGGTTTGTTCAAGAATAAGGGATAATATAGTTATTCCGAAGCAGCAAATCGAATTTAGTTTCTCTATTTGAAAATGTTTTTTTTCCTCACAATAACGAATGAATGTGTAATGAGAAATGGCTGAGAAACCAATTTTACACTCGAAGACCAAAGATTTCAACCTTCAGATACCCAATTGAGGAAGTTCAACTAGAACAATTTATTTGCACACCAATATACTATTTAAAGTGCCTGTTGCCTTTAGAATAAATTTGAAAGTAAAGTGATAATACATTTGTAATAATGACCACGTTTTTTTGTTATGGGGTAAGGAGGAACATAAACCTGTGAATAAACGGTGGAGGAAATGCCTTATTTTTTGATAAATACTTTTGTTAAATTAATGTTGTTTTGAAATGCTCTTATTTGAATGACTGTCTATGTGTGTATAGCATGTATATATTTATATATCATGTGTACATATGTATACATAGAAGGGTTATGGTCTAGATAAAATGTAGCACTTGGAAGCATTAAAATGCTGTTTTGGTCTAGTTTTCAGCTGGATGTCATAGCACAGTAGTTGATTTGCAGTTACATCACCTGTAGGCTGAATTGGGATGCAAGAGTACATTCATGGGTACATTTTTACTAGATGAAGCCTTACACTTTACTGTTCTGCCGTTTATATATTTCTACCCAACATTGTTGTGACTACCTCCATGGTCTGTAATGTGAGCATGGGTAAAGAGAAGCCCTGGACCACTGCTGAGCGCTATATTCTGCAAGGGTTTCTAGGAGCTCTGCATTCCTGCAATGCACACCGATATTTTTTCCAGGTAGAGTTTGCAGTTTGGAAGTACAAGAGGCAATCCCTGAGACAGTTACATTTCTAGAATACAAACTGTCACTCAACTATCGTTCCATTTCACGTTGTATACGTATGTGCAATTCATAAGATGTTACTGCATCTGGCTGGACAATATACAATTACATGACAATTATATATTTACAAGTGGTTGTTTCTTGAAAACGCCTCAGAAATATGCGATTTTATTTGATGTCCTTTATATTTATTAGTCACATTATGGACCAGTGTCCACCTCCAACGGGTGGTTTATCAATAAAAGCCTACTACACTGTCAAGGAAGGAGGCCAGATCAACACTGTTTTAGTTTTATCTCTCTGTTGGCCTTATGACCTACTCGCAGGACCTGTGAAGGCCAGCATGGTACTGCTATTTAGTACCGTTTGTACAAGAACTCCTTAACTCCTTGCCTTGCTTTGGTCTCTGTTTGCTTTCTGGCTAGCCAGTGGGCTCCTTCGTGGAATAACTCAGCTGGCGATGCTGTTTTCCCAGGGCCCCCGCTCCTTCGGCTGTAGATCTGGCTTGAGAAGTGCTTGTTAGAATGCGGAGGGCTGACCTCTGGCTGATCAGAGATCTTTGACGGAAGCAGAAGGGAGGGCTGGGGAAATGGGATCAGCTGGTAATGTGGTGTGTTTTCCAACCACAACTATTCAGTGCAGTGTGCTGTGAGTCACCCATCAACGAAAAAGCTTCAGCTTCTATGGCGGCTGCACATAAACTGTATTCTTTTGGAGAATGGTTTATTTATTTTTGCATCACTCTGAGATGCTTTTACTTGGTTTTCCCAGTTTCAGTGACTACCATCAAAGCTTATGTTAGTTGCCGAGAACGAGCACTGCTCGCTAAATTGAGGAAAGACTCGAGTAACAGGAATGATTTACCCTTTTCACTATTTCATTATAGTTGTTTCTTTCTCTACTGGAGGAGCCACAAGACTCTGTGTACGGAATTTGAATACAAGTTCTGGTAGACCAAGAAGCTACCCCCCCAAAAAACGAGACAGATCGCTTTGTCTTATGGCCATTAAAAATACAAAATTGAGTCCTATTGTTTTATGACGCACGCAGTGCGAATGGAGTGTTCTGCAAATTCCACAGCAATCCAATTTTACACATTAAAAAATATTTTCGAGTTTTCTGCACTTCGTTTTTGAAAGGCGATACCTGCCCATATGAACCTCTCCTATTTAATCTTTTCAGTTTTTTTTCCACGTTCTTCTTGCATTCAGGATTGCCATGTTTCTGACTGTTCGATGGCTCTTTATAGTTTAAAACTAAATCCTGCCTCCCTCTAGTTTAAAAGACAGGCAACGTGTTAAGTTACATCTATAAGTATAACAATTACAGGGTTCGCGTATTCAGTCCCTATTTACAAATATAACATGTTTGGTATTTTCTTTGTGCTTTATGTTTTTCCAGTGCAGAAAATTACATTTTCATAACATTTAACTGTTGTAATTATAGCTTGCTGGCAAAGTAACTCGTGTGGAGGAAAAAGTACAGAAAAACGGGCAGCTTGGCTTGATTTGTGCATAGACCTGCATTAGGAAAGCAGCTTAGGCAGTTTACTTTCCCTCCTTGAGAAAAATGTCTCTTTGAAGCGTCCTGTTGCAGCAGACTGGTCCCGGGAGGTTTCATTTAGCAGCACTGACTATAGGCTTTCTCTGGGCCAGGCAGGGTGTGACGCAGCACAGGTTCTATAGACTGCAGCACTTGCATTAAGTGCTCGAGGGAACATATTGTGAATTTTGTTTACACTGTCCAATATTTGGATTATTTTGTAAATAAAACGTTATTTTGTTCTTCTTGTGTGCATTTTCTTGAATATTTTGCATGTTTTCTTGTTTTGCGACAAATTTAATGGAAAGACTATTAGGTAGCCTTTCACCTTGACTCTTCTGAAGTTTCTGGTTGTATCCATTAGGGGTTGAGAGTTAACTGCATCATTTGCAAGCCAGTTGCAAGCACTTAACTGAACACTGCATAAGAAGTATATCATCAGCAGCTGTACACGTTTAAATGATTGCCTACTAATTCCAGTCAAGTTAAGTACTGGCCAATGTAGCTTTGAAATATAATGCAAGTTTTCAGATTGCACCAGATGAAAAGGCGTCCTTTATTCTTCATGTGGTGCTCATCTTGGCGACCAGATCTCATGGAACAAATGAATCCATGATTGTGTTTCAGGCTCGAAAAATCAGAATTCTGCATTTGCCAATAGCAAATTCCCTGCTAGAGCTTAGGCTGTGAGCATTTCAAAGTGGGACTTTCTGCAAACGGAAGTGAATGCCACACGCCTGTTTGTTTCTCGGTATCCACGTTTCCCTTTGCAAGATAATTTCCCCCATCTTGAAAATAGTTACGCATTTGCTTGTTTTTGCGTAGAAAAAAAAAGTGTGTCCATTGGCAAAAATATTTTTAAGCAGATTAGGCCAGTAATGATAATAAAAACTGTGTATGATTTTGATTAATGAATGATCTTTGGTCTTATAAAACACAGTGATTACATTTATTGCATACAGTGTGTCATGTTGTGTTTTCACTTTTGACTGCTCCGTTTCACGCAGCCAACATTGGCAGTCTGCATTAGTTTGGTGGTGAGTCCCATAGGGTGGCACAATCCCATGCTGCAGTCCATACGCACCCTATTTAGTACCCTTGCCCTATGTACCATTTACTAGGGATTTACATGGGTGCTAAAGGTCTTGCCAATTGAGGGACAATTACACATTTACCTTCTTTTAGGGAAAGGGTACGGGCACTGGGTACCCAGTGCACTTTAGCCAAAATTGCATAAAATGCCAGTCAAAAAGTGGGGGGTGATAATCTCAAAATGGAATTTTCCTACACAACTTCCCCACCCAAATGAAAGAAAATGAGACTAATCTTTCTTAAGAGTCTTTGTCTTCTAAGTGGACAAACCTGTAAAGGCCATCTGCATTTGCATGGTCAGTCCCAGGTATGTGCTCCACTGTAAAGTCCATTCCCTCTAGGGAGATAGACCACCTCAAAAGTTTGGGGGTTTCACCTTTCATGTGAATCAGCCATCTAAGGGGCCTGTGGTTAGTTTATACAAGAAAGTGAGTACCAAACAGGTATGGTTTCAGCTTCTTCAGGGATAACATCACAGCAAAGGCTTTCCTCTCAATGTCACTCCAACGCTGTTTTCTGGGGAGCAACCTCCTGCTAATATAAGCAACAGCCTGGCCATGGCCATAATTATTGTTCTGGGATAGGACTGCTCCTATTCCATGTTCAGAGGCATCTGTCTGCACTATGAACTGCTTAGAATAATCTAGAGCTTTTAGAATTGGTGCTGAGCACATTGCTTCCTTCAGAGTGTCAAAAGCAGTTTGACAGCTCACTGTCCATCTTACATTCTTTGGTTGCTTCTTGAAAGTCAACTCTGTGAGGGGTGTCACAATGGTACCATGCCACTTCACAAACCTGTAATACCCAGTTAAGCCAAGGAATGCCTTGAATTGAGTCTGGATTGTTGGAGCTATCCTGCCCAAAATTGTTTGGCTGGTCCCGCCTGTGTTCTGTGTTTTTGGACAGATTTTGAGGTTTGCAAGGGATTCTGGGTAACAGACCCTGGTGAGAGCCAGTCAACTCACCCCATCCTAGATTCCCCTGGGTGTCTAGTTTTCAAAAATGTACAGGTTCGGTAGATTTCCCTTGGTGCCGGCAGAGCTAGGGTTCAAAATCTACAGCTAGGCACTTTGCAAAAAAAGGGTCAGTTTTACTGTGAAAATGTGGTGTGTCCACGTTGCGTTTTGGCCCATTTCCTGTCGTGGGTACTAGGGCCTACCCACACAAGTGAGGTACCATGTTTCTCAGAAGACTTTGGGGAATGCGGGGAGGGTGGAATTTTGTGGATCCATGCAGATTCCACGACTTTCCACCACATAAATGTGACGTAAATATGTTATTTTTTTACAAAGTTTGAGGTTTGCAAGGGATTCTGGGTAACAGAACCTGGTGAGAGCCAGACAAGTCACCCCATCCTGGATTACTCATGGTGTCTAGTTTTTACATGTTTGCTAGGTTTCCCTATGTGCCAGCTACGCTAGGGCCCAAAATCGACGGGTAGGCACATTGCTGAAAAAAAGTTGGTGCCTAGTGGGCTTTCTGCCACCCTGGGGGGAAATCGGGGGCATGGGGTTTTCCCCGATATGCCCTCAATGGGGGGGGCAGAAAGACTGTGACTATTTTTTGTGGGGGTGGGGACATTGGTATGCCAATTCTGGGGAGCCCCCTCGCTGCCACCTAGTGGGGGTGGATCAGGGGCCACTGCCCTATCTACCCCTCCAGGGGGGCGGAAAGACTGGAATTTCTCTGGTTTCTAGTGGGGTTTCTGCCCCCCCAGGGGGGCGGATTGGGGGCTGCTGCCCCATATGCCCCCTCAGGGGGGAAGAAAGACTGGAATTTTTGGGGGCGGGGTGGGGGTATTGGCATACCCCCTGATTCAAATTGGCAAAAAATTCCCTGGTGTCTAGTGGGCTTTCTGCCCTGCCAGGGTGGCAGATTGGGGGATACTGCCACCATCTTCCCGCCGGGGGGCAGAGAGGCTGTTATTGTGCGGGGAGGGGTGTTTTGGGCAGCCCCCACCCCAAAACCAATTTCGCAAAAAAATGTCCATGGCGTTTAGTGGGCTTTCGGCCCCCGCCGGGGAGTAGCTTGGGGGCTACTGTCCCCTTCTGCCCCCCCGGGGGGCAGAAAGATTGAATTTTGCTATTTGTTATAGGGGCAGGGAAGGCCCTTGCCTAAGGGGCTGCTCCTACCACCCTGGTGTCTAGTGGGTGGATCCCAATCCCCAAGCAGGGATCCACTGGGTAGAAGTACCATTGGAATGGGGAGATTCTCCGCTTTCCAATGATTCCTCTCCTGTGTTTCTTCGTGTTCAGGGGGCTGAGAAAGCCCCCTGAGCACGCAGAAAGCGAAACCGAAATGAGCCTAAAGGCTCATTTCAGTTTTGGTTTCTGTGAAATGACATCAGCACAATGTGCGCGCTGATCGTCATTTCACAGAAATGGGGGCCCCGGGAGCTGGGGAAGCTCTTCCCCCGCTCCCGAGGCTTTGGGGCAGTAAAAGAGATCCCTCTGGTGCCTGCACCAGAGGGATTTCATCTGCAAAGGCGTTGGACGCGCTGGAACAGTCCAACACACATCAGAGCTTATGCGTTGGACGGCTCCTGCACGTCCAACGCACACAAGGGGTTAACCTAGTAAATGTAATAGATTCCTTGGCGGTTCTGTCAAATCGTAAACACTGCTTTCCTCCTATGATAACAACTATGAAAAGAGGGTGGGGAACGCATGTCCATTTTCTTTTTCTTTCCAAAAGTGTGGGCTACCTTTGAGGGCTAGAGAAATCCGCCAAGTATAACACACAAAAATTGAGATCTCATGATATTTTTAGTTCCAAACTGGCCCTTGAGGGACTTATACTATTTTTTGATACAGCAAGACTATGAAGATAGTTACAAACATGTGTACTGTCTGGCCAGGTTGCTACAGAGCTCTATGCTTCAACAGCATAGCATCAGTGCTGTGACTTGGCAAAGTGTTTGAACTATCATAAATTTACTAATACAGCATAGTGCAAAAGGGATGTTTACAATTACTAACAAAAATGTGTTCTTCGTGTTACTGAAGCTGAGTTTCTTCTGTGGTTCGCAGCAACTATATGTAAACGCAGAGATGAAGGACAATAATGGACAGCAAACTTCTAAGTTTGTATACACTTTGATACTAAACTAGCATTGCCTGTTGTCCTCTTAAGAGACAGGTTCAAAATGCCAAAAAGTCATATAATGTAAGCGTCATCAGGGAGAAAATTTACCTTTTCAAAGGACCATTGTCTGTCCCCCTCCTCATCTTATGCTGAAATTTTACTTTGGCTAAGTGCAAGTTATCTGCAAATGATAGCTTTCAGTCAGCAAATAGAAATCAAACGGTATGCATATGTAAACTACATGCCCTTAGCTGTTGGGAACCAATTACACACTTTGGGACCGCATGAACAATCACCAAGCATTTGTACATGAAAATCACACGGGGTGTGCATGATGCTCCATTGACCTCCTGTTTGAATTGTGACCTGCGAAAATTTGCATTGTTGACAAGCAAAACCCATATGGTACCATGAACTTGAATTCAGCATGGAGGACAGACAGGGATTTCCAGCTGCTACATAACTTCTTCAGAGAGACCTGGCTATGAAAGCAGTGTGAGTCAGTCAGCTGTGCAAATGGATTCAGAACTGAAAACTGGGTAGTGGCAGTATGATAATCTCAATTCCTCATGGGTTCATTTTAGGGGTTTATTCTGAGGACAAAGTAATGTATGCTGGTGCTCACTTGGCATCAGCTACCCTATTACCCAAGTGTATGTGCCTGACAATAGCCCCATAGAGTCTATCGCGCCATAAAAAAGTACAAAAAGATACTAAGATGCTTACTTATGGAGAAAAAGGCATATACTTCATACGGTTATATGCAAACGATTCTCAGCTTGAATTTTTCAAGGCATACAGTATATTGCTGTCACTTATTGACATTTATAAATGACCAAATTGCATCCTTGGTCATCAAAATAGACTCGTCATTGTTTATTGTAGTACTATATACAAGAAATGATGTCCAGAAAAAGTGAAATTTTTGGGGCACTGTATGGCAATGTTGTCCCCTCAGTAGTCGGGGAAAGTAGTCACAATTTAAACAGGAAAACCTTAGGAGTCCGTAATGAGTGGAATTTGCTACAGACTCCGAAAGCTTTCCTGTTTGAATGGTTCTCTGCTGCTCCCAGGACCCTCACAAGCTGAGCCCCCAGTTAGGAGCTTCCAAATGTGTCCCCAAGTCCCCCTCTGCAGCCTGTTTCTGGGTGGACCCCCTCTTTTCCTACAGTGTAGAGTTCTGACAACTTGTCCAGCACCTCTGCACCTGGACACTCCAGGGCAGGTAAACTTGAACTGCTGGTGGTACTTTGGCCCCCCAGCACCTAAGTCATAAAAGAGACCCCTGAGAATTGTTTGCATATAACCGTATGAAGTATATGCCTTTTTCTCCATAAGTAAGTATTACCGTGTAAAAACACGTTTATGTGACATTTTTACTTACCTTCCAATATTGCTATTACGAAAAGTACTTACCCACTTACAAAAGTTCTTGGTGTTAAAATAAATATAAAAAATACTTATTATATTTCTAACTTGATCTCAAGTTTCTATTTCAGTGTGTGTCTCAATTATGTACTCTGTGTATATCCAACAAATGTATTAACAATACCCTCTGATAAGCCTACACTACTTGCCCACACTACCACAAAAGAGAGCATTTGAGATAAATAATGTAAGCCGTATAAGCCAAAAAGGGTCATCTGGACATTCTATATAGTATATCTCGTTTTGGTATACTACATAAAAATATCGACACAAAAATGCACTGGGGGGTATCCCCGTACCTTAAGGGTTTGAGAGGTTTTCTCAATCGGAGTACGTCCTCCCTAGGCAGTATAAGAATCACAAAAAATACTCCAATTAACCAACTTGTGGTCAATGGTGCTTGTTGACTAACTATGCACGAAAAAAAGGGGGGAGAAAAAGAGGAAGAATGAGGAAGGGGAGCCTCTCTAGTGAAATGTTGTACTTAATTCAACCATGAATGTGGGGAAGAAACACTTTTTGTTTAATTACCCTCACACACCCTAGTGGTGTCATGCTTCATCATCGGGTCACCCCGGCTCCTAAAAGTCAGGGTGGGCTCAACCACAGTTTTGGGAGCTTTTTAGATAAATGAAGTTCAGCGGGTTAAAGATTAAAGAACCTCAGGCAGACCCCTGGTTTCCCTTTATTCTTGGGTCTGTCTAGATAATTAAAAAATCTTAAAAACAGGTCCGTAGGAGTATTATAGTCCTAAGACCCTGGTGCCGACATGTTTCAGTCCTGGGTGGCCATAAAGGTCCTGGACTTTCTTCAGGGCAAAGGAATACCCCCACCCTGTGAGGAACAGTGAGGATGGGAAGTCCCTATCCTATCCGTGATGCGAGGGCAGAGTAACTGCCCCTCGTGGTGTGTGATATATAATGTATCTGTTATCTGTGAATCTCCATCCTTGAAATGAAAACAGGGACAGACAACATATAACATTAAAATAAACGTATGTACAGTATTACTGTTGTGCTTAGTACCATTTTGGTGCATCGTGGACACCAGACAAGCACGCATGCCATCGTTTATGTGCATGACTATGTCAAAAAGTCTCATCCCCTCTTGTGCCACTCATCTATATTTTTGTAGCATACTGATTCTATGCTTGCACCGAGTGAAAGTCTCTATGTGCAGATCACTGTGATCGGCACATAGAGACTTTCACTCGGTGCAAGCATTCTGATGTATGCAAAGACTAACACGCAGATAGTGTTAGCATGTGAATAGAATCGCCACTTCACAAATACCTGTCACATAGAATCAGTATGAGTGTGGGGTGACATACAAGTTTACCACTCCATATCACCCACAAACCAATAGTCTAGTTGAGAGATTCAATCTGTACGTTCATGTTTTTGAAGAACAACATGTGCTCAGTACCAACAATCCATATAGAGATCACATCAAAATATGGAAGAGGTATATAGATGACGTGTTTGCACTGTGGCAGGGATCTCTTTCCTCTCTTTTGGCTTTCAAGGACTGGCTTAACAACTGCGATCCCTTTCTGAATTTCACCTGCGAGTACTCCAAGACTCATCTACCATTCCTCGACATTCTTATAACCCCGTCGGATGGCCTTTTGGGCACTGAGCTATACAAAAAACCCATGGCGGTGAATGCCCTTCTAAAATATGATAGCTTTCACCCACGAGCTCTGCGTGATAACCTGCCATTTGGCCAGTTCCTGCGCCTCAAACGGAACTGTTCCTCTACTGACAAGTACAAGGAACATGCCAACAATCTTTCTAGACAATTGCAGGCCAGAGACTATCCCAAACATCTGATCCGCAGAGCTTCCAAACGAGCCGCTAATAACAATCGGGAGGCTCTTTTGGCACCCAAGATCCCCAAGGCATCCGAAAATAGACTCACGTGTGTACACACCTATTGTCAATTTTCCAACCAATTCAAGAAAATCATTTTAACCAATTGGAAGATTCTCAACATAGGTGAGGTAGAGCTGCCTAAACCCCTCTTTGCGTTTAAACGCAGCAGCAATATCAGAGATCCGCTGGTACACACCCGCCCACGCATCAACCAGAGATGCCCCCAACCAACTCTGTGGGGTCTCCCTCCAGTTGTGGGCCATTACCCATGTGGTTCTTGTGCGGCATGCAGCCTTACCTCCGTGACCAAAGAAATTGACATTGGCACTGGCCGACCGTGGACTCTTAGAAGCCACACTAATTGTAACAGCTCCCAATTGATCTATTTGATCACCTGCCCCTGCGGGCTGAGATACATTGGAATGACCACCCGCCGCATCAAAACTCGCATTTTGGAACACAAGAGCACGATACGGTGTGGCCGTTCCTCCACCAAACTCACCAACCACTTCCTAGAGGTCAATCATGCTCCCAATGACCTACACTGGACTGTCATCGACAAACCCTACATACCACCACATCTCACAGATAGCTCCTCTTTCCTATTCAAACGTGAGCAGAGGTGGGTGTACAAATTGAAGACACACGTTCTGGGTCTTAACGACGATATTCCTTGGCTATCTTTATAACACACTTGGCTCGCTCTTATTGACCCATGCCTCACAATGTTTTCATGGGTACCTTTGACCTAGCCTTTATACATATCCATCGTCATGACAACCCGTTGTTTACACCGGCACACACACCCTCGGCCGTTGTATTATTCCCTGCATCTCGCCATTTATTTCCTGGCGAACCCTGTGCAGCTTGCACCTCCCGCGCTGTTGGAGGCGAGTTCTTACATCAGCCCGCACCCTCCCCAGCGTTTCGTGCAATACGGAGCAACACGCGCTCTGACAGCCAGCCTTGCTACAAGACGGGTGTTTCCGCATTCTTTGCGCTATCGCGCCACTACGTCATCTCCCTAATTAATTAAGGCGCGCTTTCCTTTGAACTTCTGACAGCGTCATCTCCTACCTGTCAGCTGCATTCCTATCCCCTAGGTTACTGCCAGACGGGTGATTCAGCGCTCCGCATTGGCTCCTGCTCTTGCGCGCATGTTTACCTGTCCCGTGATTGGCCCACTTGCCGCCGACAGTTTCTTATTTAATTCGCCTCCGTCCAACCACACGGGACCTCCGGCTGCAGGCTCATTCCAGCCTGGTTACCCGACGGACAGGTAGGATCTTCGCTCGATGGGCTCCACCTCCCCTGTTTCACTTTTGATTACATTACTATGAAGGCGCCAACCTTCGAGCGTTGTTTCCTAAGTGTTTTTCTTGACCTTGTTTTACCATTGGACAGACATGTGCAATCTCATATTGCTCTGACCCTTTACTCAGCATTGGTCACGTTTCCATCTTCACTTGCTTTTATTGATTCTCGATGATCTTGCTGAGCTTAGCTTTCTGTGCAGACACTGCTCCTGGCAGTCTCCCTCGTTTTTAGACGACCTACTCACTCATTTTACACTTGCTCATGACATGTAAGCCACCATCCCTTCAGCAGTCTTACATTCTTTTTTCAGAGCGGTGTTCCTTCCTGAGCGGTTGCCAGGTGGAGGTCCATTTTCCACCCAGTTTGTACGGGTGAGTGGATTTTGCTTTAAGTTTAAACTCTCACACTTGTCACGACTGAGCAAATATGTTCCACATTCTTACACTGTCTCCCCCCCCCCCCTTTTTTTGTCTAGGTGATGTATGTATCTTTGAGGAGACGTGCACCCTACAAGCAACTTGAGGGTGCCCTCTATATCCTTTGTCACGTTCTTTCTTTCTTGCAGTAGCTTCCAGGTCCTGATGAAAGCCATGCCTAGTTAGGCGCCACGGCTGAAACATGTCGACCACTATCTCGTATGTTGCTTCACTGATCAAACCGGATTATTGTTGCCTCCACTCCTTTTAATCTAGCAACGGTACGGCATTGTTCAACAGAGGTCTCCTGGCCGTCCCGTCACTAGTTTTAATACACTCTTTTTACACTACTATTACACCAGCACTGCAACCCCCACTCACTTCACGTACATTTGTGGATTCATTCCCTTTCTCGGTGCATAATACCAACAGCATAAAGCTCTCACTTCTCGCTGAGGGCTCTGCTGCCCCTTGAGATTTTGAGATTTTCTTTTGGATGAAAATCCCATGTGATGGGGTTAGTTACCCAGGGTGATTGTATGACCATGGTTTCGGAGTTTTTTTCCCTTCCACCACGTACATTAGGCCTCCCCTCCTCACCCTACATACCACCTTTTCTCTTTACCATTAGACCTCAGGATTTTTCTGTGTTATAAGATTCAACAAGACCATGAAATGTATGATTGTGGGACTCCCTAAAAAACTCAGAAGGAAATGGGATTTCCTTTTGTCATGCCTGATTTTGCCTAGAGAGAAGTGCCACAAAAGGGAGTGGGCTTTAATCCTTTTCAACTTCTGTTTGGTCATTCGGTAAGGGGACCACTATGTCTAGTGAAGGATGGCTGGGGGAGACCTCTCAAAGAGCATAAGCAAGATATTGTGGACTATATGCTTGGCCTACGTTCAAGCATAGGTGAGTACATGGATTACAAAAAAACCTGGATATCAGTCAAGAGTACTAGAAGTTCTGATATGACCAAAAGGCTGCACTGTTGGAGTACCAACCAGGGCAGAAGGTATGGATGTTGAAGCATGTGGCACCTAGGGCCCCCTATGACAAATTAAGTGATCCCTACCATATCCTTAAGAGGAAAGGTGAGGTCACCTATCTTGTTGACCTAGGCACTTGCAGGAACCCTCGCAGGGTCATCCATGTAAACCACCTGTGGCCTTTTTATGACAGGGCTGATGTGGCCATGCTGATGGTCACTGATGAAGATCAGGAAGAAGAGAATGAACCTCTTCCTGACCTCCTCTACCACAGTCGTAAAGATGGTGCGATTGAAGGAGTTGTCTTAGACACTCTCTTTGCCCAACAGCAAGCTGACTGCAGATAGGTTCTGAGGCAGTATGTCGGGCTCTTTTCCCTAAACCCTGGTCAGACAACCTGGTATATCTATGAGGTAGACACTGGAGCCAGCCCACCTGTCAAAAACTAAATATATTGACAGTCTGACCAAGTTAAAGAAAGCATCAGGGCTGAAGTCAGCAAGATGCTGGAGTTAGGGGTGAATGAGTCCTCTGAAAGTCCCTGGGCTAGCTGAGTGTATATGTAGTGGGAACTGGTCATTACAAGTACCCCAGCTACATGATGGCATCACTAAAACCTATGCTGTTTGGACTCAAACACCTGTTCTTAATAAATCCATAATGGTGCCAGTAATGGATTTATTAAAACATGTACCCAGAGGGCACCTTAGAGGTGCCCCCTGAAAACCTACCAGCCTTTTAGTGTGCTGGATGACTGGTGTTCTCCAGCCTGTCACCACAGACATGTTTCTAACTCCCTGCAGGTGAAAACCAGCGCTCTCTAAGGCCATAAATAATGCCTGCTCTCAAGGAAGGTGTTCACACATCCTCAAGCAGGATGGCTAGTGAATCTGCATACCAAGGCCAGGGACTTTAAATCCCCTGCCGCCTTGGATATGCAAATCCGTTTTTCCCATTCCCTGGGAGATGTCGCTCCTGTCCTGAGGCCCATTTGGCAACAGGACAGGCGAGAAATTAGCTATGCTAGGAGGCAAGGCGCACAACCAGGCCAGTCACACCCCTAAGGTGAGCTGCCTGATCTGCCCCACCAAAGAAAGTTTCCACAACTTTGGTTTTGGTGGAAATAGGAATTCTGGGACAGGGTTGTGCCCACTCCCCACAGGAAGTAATCATATAGGGGGTGTAGTTAACCCAAGGGTAAGTAGCCCATTGGTTACAGCACTTCATTCCCCTTAACGCTCCTAAAGTGAGCATTTAGGTGACCCCCTAACACCAGGAGCAGATATTTGAATGAGTGAAGAAAGAAGAGGACAAAAAAGAGCTGAAGAAGCAAAAACTGCGGACTGGTGGTGGACTTTGGTGCCAAACCATGCCTGCCTACTAGCTCCTGTCCCAACAATTGCAAAAACACAACTTGTCCTGTAGCTGTGCATTCTTCAACAGCCTTGGAGGGCCTTCAGCAATTCACCAAGCCATCAGCATCTCCCTTGAAGTGGAGGAGCCACTTCCGTGCAGCTTGCAGGCATCGATCGCAACGTCTAGTTCACCGTCCCGCTGTTCACCGGGTCCACCAACACAGCAGCCAACCAGGAAGAAATTATTATTCTCCAAGAAGTCAGATCAGTCTCCTCACCAAGTGAGAAGACACAGGACCAACTGGAGCTACCCTGCTCCAATGCCTGAGGTACTGGACTCCTTGTAGCAACCAAAGACTGTTGGCGTCCAATCCAGACTCCATCGCCGAAAAGACTGAGCAGCCGATGAGAGACATCAGCACCACAGCGGCAAGGACAGAGAGTGGCTCAGCTGTCCTGTGTTGTCCCCTTTCACAGGTCTTACTGAGAACAGTTGGCGCCTTTGACATACAGGCACCAGCCGACCAAAACTCCCTGGCCCAAGTCAAACAACAGTGCTCACCTACTCCCAAGACCCCCACAAAGCGAGCACTCCATTGGGTGCTCCCAGACTTGTCCCCAAGTCCCCCTCCGCAGCCTGTTACTAGGTGGCCTCCCTCTTTTCCTATGATGCAGCACGCAAGGCTACACACCCATCCAGCACCTCTACACCCAGACACTCCAGGGCAGGTAAAGTCAAACTGCTGGTGGTACTTTGGACATTGGCCCCTAGCACCTTAAGTCCTAAAGGGGACCCCTAAGAACTGTTTGCATATAACCGTATGCAGCATATGCCTTTTTCTCCATAGGGAAGCATTATTGTGAAAAAACGCATTTGATTTACATGTTTACTTACCTGTCAATACCGCTATTACAAAAAGTACTTACCCATTTAAAATAAATATAAAAATACTTATTTTTGTAAATTGGTTCCAAGTTTATTCTTGAGTGTGTCTCCTTTATTGACTCTGTGTGTTCAACAAATGTATTAACACTAACTTCTGATGAGCATAAACTGCTCGCCCACACTACCACAAAAGAGAGCCTTTGGGATTATTAATGTAAGCCTCGTGAGCCAATATGGGTCATCTGAACTTTCTACATAGTATACTTCATTTTGGTATACTACATAAAAAGCCAGCTTCCTATACATCCCATACCCCTTAAACCACCGAAGCACACCCAAACTCCACCCGTCCCTGAACTCTAACAAACCCTCACTGCCCTTAAACAGCAGCCATCCATGACCCAAAAGAACTCATTTCCCTAATCTACTCATTCCTGAACCCTAAAACCCCTTTATATATCTAAATTTCACCCATCCCTGAATCCTTAAAACCCTTCTCCACTCTGAACTACACCCCATCCTGAACCCTAAAATCTCTTCACCACCCCATTCGCTTCCTATATTTGGACCTTAAAAACCCTCATGAGCCATAAACTTCGCTCTTCCATGAACCATAAAACTTAAGACCCTTACACTCCACTAATCCCTGAAACCTAAAAACCCCTCACACACCTAAACACTACTCATCCGTGAACCCCTAAAAACCCTCACCACCTCTAAACTCCACCCATCTCTGAACCCTAGAAAACCCCTTTCTATGCCCAAACTCCAATTATTTGTGACCCCTAAAAACCCTCATCACCCTAAACATTACCCAGCCCTGAAGCCAAACCCCACAGTAGTCCTAAAGTCAACCCAAGTTTAATGTGATTTTGGATTTTTCCCTAAAATTATCTTTCCTTTAAAATGTTTCATTTAATTTTCGATTTTTTTTGTATTTCCTTAAAATTGTCTTTCCTTAAATTGGTTTTCCATGATTTTGCGTCCTCCAATGTGCCTTCTGTTTTTGTTTTCCATTAATTTACACACATCATTTTAGGAACCCCACAAAATAGGTCCCTCGATTTAGATCATGTGTGGACATAAAGGGGCCTTTTAATTTCATTGATGGGCATAGGCTGCCTACTCTTTACGCCAACAGATACCATGACTTGAAGGGAAGTCATTTGAAGGAAAGAAGCATATGTAGAAAAAGATTACAGACCTACAACACTATGGAAACCTATGACGAACCTAGCCCCTCTAACACTCCCGAGTTAATGACTATATATTTAATCTCAATTTGAAAGAACACGATTTCGAATACTTTGAATAATAGTACCAGGAAGACACCAGACTGTAAAGGTTGTGAAATGTAGTGTTTGAGTGTGTCCCAGCGCCAACATAATTCCTAGCAAGTGTCAGGGCAAATAGAGAAAAAAGAAATAGATGGATTTGCTGAAACCTGGAGGGGCGAGTCTGATGAAAGATCTACTAACAGAAATATTTTTACCATGCACATATATTTTATGTATTTAAACTCTCATAGGTCTCCTAAAGTAATGAGGCCCATTGGCATCTGTGCGGTGTTGTGGTTGTTTGTAAAGATTAGAGTGAAGGCAATATATGTAGAGAGTGCAACATTAAAACTGGGCAGGAACTTAGATGGCCTAAATAATGCTGAAGAGCTGTGCCTACTCCTAGTCAGAGTTATAACCCCCCAATCCCTTAAGTGCAACGAAGAGTAATCTTGGGCTATTCAGGGAAAATGCAGGGGAATGTTAGGAGGCTACATAATGATGTTGAAGAATTCATATTCACACAAAAAGCAACCACTTACACAGTCTACAATTTAAAAATGTCCTTTGGTATCTGAAGAATTGTTTCCTCAAAGAATTAAAGACGAATAAGCACTACTTTTACTGTTTGGACAAATGAAAAAATATGTGCATCTCAACTACAAAGATGTTTGCCTTTAAGTGTGATTTCAAATCACGCGCCAGAACGGAAGTGAGGCAACAAAGTAAAAGGGTGGTGGTGCAGCTAATGGGAAAAGGGAAAGGCATGGTTGTTGTCACTGGCATGTGACCAGGGCACTGTTCAGACCCGAAGTCTGTGATGCTTTAAGTGATTATCGTCCAACAGACTGCAATGATTTGCTGTATTTCATCAGGTCTCCTTTTAATATAACGTGCATAGTTGTGAAGTGTCTGGATGTTAGGTACACCTTCATCATGGTGGTATGTTATGCATGTTGCAGTCCGAGACTTGTTCTGTTGTTTTAACCCTAACAAGCATAGGTCCCTGTGGAGAAAAACTAGTTTGTCCTCGTATGTCTCATTTAAGTAGCTAAACGAATTCTCATGCCCTTTATCATTTTTAAAATATAAGCGCTACAAGCCCATTCTGCCTGTTTTATGAGTTTTAGTCGACAGCAGATGCATGCTGGACTTTTTCAGCATCTTGATTGAAGAGCTAGTTTGTGACCAGTCCCAGCAGGCACTTACTTATCCAGGTCAAAATGCTAGAACGGCATGAAGCCTCCACACAAAATGTTGGCCCACTTGTCAGACATGGAGAAGTAAATCATCAACGAAAGAGGTGAGTGAAAAAGACAGGAAAGAGAAAGAGATGCAAAATCATGGGCATCTCTTTAGGAAAACATGAGCCCACCATAAATCTTCAAAGTAAGGTTCATTCGAAAACTATGCAATGTCAGTGCTCAGGTTGTCTGCGAAGCTTCCTTAACCATGATATAAAGAATGTTTCTCATTGCTCATCATCTATAGTGGTGTCTAAAACCTACATGCATTATTTGAACAGGTTACTACCGGTCTCAAAGCACTTTTATCCATGAACGGACATTGGAAGAGCAAGGATTTGACTAGTTCACAAGAGTAGGTAAGATGGCTATTGCTGGACGACCACAGGAAGTAAGACCAGATTAAACATATGTCAACATGCACAAAAATGATCAAATAAATCCCTGGTTAACTGAATGAGAACTGGCTTACCCCCTTGTAAGGCAGATTCCAAAACTGAATGCCTAACAGAGCCATCTCATGGTTTCTTTGGTGAGCAGATTACCTATGTTCACCTTCAGCCAGGATGTTTATGCTGACGTTAGTACGACTCTGAATCCTGTTCAGTCTAGTTAGTATTCTCCTTCCTGGATTGGCAGTGGCCTTCCTTTTCGGCAGTGTGTGAAGGAGAGATTTGACTCCTCTTATTGCACTTTAAATCTGGACCTCTAGAACTTCCTAGCCTAACCCTTGCCAGGGAACGTTTAGTACCTTTATTTCTTGGCTCATTTGGCAGCCGGTTGGTGTGTCTATGGCATGGTTGCAGCCTCTGGGAAAAGGGGGTGGGAGGGGCGTGGGAGTACCCCAGGACAAACAATAAAAAAAACCCTATGACCTCTCCCACTTTTACCAGTACGGGGTAAACTATTTGAGAAGACTGGTGACAAGGAACTACCAATTTATCTTGAAAAAGGCAGTTGAGTTCTTGCCACAAAAGAGAGGTGGAATCTGCTAATATTTTGACTACTATAGAACTAAGGGGCATATTATCAAGAACCGGCGTTAAAAATATCGCACTCTGCAGAGCCTCTAGGACCTTGCTAAGTTGGATCAGGTGAACCTGCCAAGTGGAGCTATAGACAGCAATATCATCCAGATATGCTGTACTAAAAGTCTCCAACCCAGCAAGGACTTGGTTCATCAAACTTTGGAAGGTGGCAGGGTCATTCTTGAATCCAAATTGCATTACATTGAACTGGCAATGTCCATCTGAGGTCCAGAATGGTGGCTTTTCTTTTGCTCCTGGGGTAAGACCAATCTGCCAGCACCCTTATGTTAAATCAAAGGTTCTGACAATTGTAGCTGCCCCAAACCTGTCAATTAATTCATAAGCACTTGGGATAGGGTGTGTCTCTGTCTTGGTGACAGCTTGGAGACTTCTATAGTCCAAACAAAACCTCAGCTCTGGCTTGCCACAGTTGGAATGAGGCTTGGGGAGTAAGATCACTCAGCTAGCCCACGGAGTTTCAGAGGACTCATTCACCCTTAACTCCAGCATCTTGCTGACTTCAGCCCTGATGCTTTTTTTAACTTGGTCAGACTGTCAATATATTTAGTTTTTGACAGGTGGGCTGGCACCATCTTTAGGACTGTGGTAGAGGAGGTCAGGAAGAGGTTAATTCTCTTCTTCCTGATCTTCATCAGTGACCATCAGCATGGCCACATCAGCCCTGTCATAGAAAGGCCTCAGGTTGTTTACATGGATGACCCGGCGAGGGTTCCTGCAAGTGCCTAGGTCAACAAGATAGGTGACCTCACCTTTCCTCTTAAGGATATGGTAGGGGTCACTTAATTTGTCATAGGGGGCCCTAGGTGCCACATGCTTCAACATCCATACCTTCTGCCCTGGTTGGTACTCCAACAGTGCAGCCTTTTGGTCATATCAGAACTTCTGGTACTCTTGGCTGATATCCAGGTTTTTTTGTAATCCATGTACTCACCTATGCTTGAACGTAGGCCAAGCATATAGTCCACAATATCTTGCTTTTGCTCTTTGAGAGGTCTTCCTCAGCCATCCTTCACTAGACATAGTGGTCCCCTTACCGAATGACCAAACAGAAGTTGAAAAGGATTAAAGCCCACTCCCTTTTGTGGCACTTCTCTCTAGGCAAAATCAGGCATGACAAAAGGAAATCCCATCTCCTTCTGAGTTTTTTAGGGAGTCCCACGATCATACATTTCATGGTCTTTTTTAATCTCTCAACTAGACTATTGGTTTGTGGGTGATATGGAGTGGTAAACTTGTATGTCACCCCACACTCATACTGATTCTATGTGACAGGTATTTGTGAAGTGGCGATTCTATTCACATGCTAACACTATCTGCGTGTTAGTCTTTGCGTACATCAGAATGCTTGCACCGAGTGAAAGTCTCTATGTGCCGATCACAGTGATCTGCACATAGAGACTTTCACTCGGTGCAAGCATAGAATCAGTATGTTACAAAATATAGATGAGTGGCACAAGTGGGGATGAGACTTTTTGACATAGTCATGCACATAAACGATGGCATGCGTGCTTGTTTGGTGTCCACGATGCACCAAAATGGTACTAAGCACAACAGTAATACTATATGTACATTTATTTTAATGTTATATGTTGTCTGTCCCTGTTTTCATTTCAAGGATGGAGATTCACACATAACAGATACATTATATATCACACACCACGAGGGGTAGTTACTCTGCCCTCGCATCACGGATAGGATAGGGACTTCCCATCCTCACTGTTCCTCACAGGGTGGGGGTATTCCTTTGCCCTGAAGAAAGTCCAGGACCTTTATGGCCACCCAGGACTGAAACATGTCGGCACCAGGGTCTTAGGACCATAATACTCCTACGGACCTGTTTTTAAGATTTTTTAATTATCTAGACAGACCCAAGAATAAAGGGAAACCAGGGGTCTGCCTGAGGTTCTTTAATCTTTAACCCGCTGATCTTCATTTATCTAAAAAGCTCCCAAAACTGTGGTTGAGCCCACCCTGACTTTTAGGAGCCGGGGTGACCCAATGATGAAGCATGACACCACTAGGGTGTGTGAGGATAATTAAACAAAAAGTGTTTCTTCCCCACATTCATGGTTGAATTAAGTACAACATTTCACTAGAGAGGCTCCCCTTCCTCATTCTTCCTCTTTTTCTCCCCCCTTTTTCTCGTGCATAGTTAGTCAACAAGCACCATTGACCACAAGTTGGTTAATTGGAGTATTTTTTGTGATTATTATACTGCCTAGGGAGGACGTACTCCGATTGAGAAAACCTCTCAAACCCTTAAGGTACGGGGATACTCCCCAGTGCATTTTTGTGTCGATATTTTTATGTAGTATACCAAAACGAGATATACTATATAGAATGTCCAGATGACCCTTTTTGGCTCATACGGCTTACATTATTTATCTCAAATGCTCTCTTTTGTGGTAGTGTGGGCAAGCAGTGTAGGCTTATCAGAGGGTATTGTTAATACATTTGTTGGATATACACAGAGTACATAATTGAGACACACACTGAAATATAAACTTGAGATCAAGTTAGAAATATAATAAGTATTTTTATATTTATTTTAACACCAAGAACTTTTGTAAGTGGGTAAGTACTTTTCGTAATAGCAATATTGGAAGGTAAGTAAAAATGTCACATAAACGTGTTTGTACACGGTAATACTTACTTATGGAGAAAAAGGCATATACTGCATACGGTTATATGCAAACAATTCTCAGGGGTCCGTTTTATGACTTAGCTGCTGGGGGGCCAAAGTACCACCAGCAGTTCAAGTTTACCTGCCCTGGAGTGTCCAGGTGCAGAGGTGCTGGACAAGTTGTCAGAACTCTACACTGTAGGAAAAGAGGGGGTCCACCCAGAAACAGGCTGCAGAGGGGGACTTGGGGACACATTTGGAAGCTCCTAACTGGGGGCTCAGCTTGTGAGGGTCCTGGGAGCAGCAGAGAACCATTTAAACAGGAAAGCTTTAGGAGTCCGTAGTAAATTCCACTCATTACGGACTCCTAAAGTTTTCCTGTTTAAATTGTGACTGCTTTCCCCGACTACTGAGGGGACAACATTGCCATACAGTGCCCCAAAAATTTCACTTTTTCTGGACATCATTTCTTGTATATCGTACTACAATAAACAATGACGAGTCTATTTTGATGACCAAGGATGCAATTTGGTCATTTATAAATGTCAATAAGTGACAGCAATATACTGTATGCCTTGAAAAAATCAAGCTGAGAATCGTTTGCATATAACCGTATGAAGTATATGCCTTTTTCTCCATAAGTAAGCATCTTAGTATCTTTTTGTACTTTTTTATGGCGCGATAGACCCTATGGGGTTATTGTCAGGCACATACACTTGGTTAATAGGGTAGCTGATGCCAAGTGAGCACCAGCATACATTACTTTGTCCTCAGAATAAACCCCTAAAATGAACCCATGAGGAATTGAGATTATCATACCGCCACTACCCAGTTTTCAGTTCTGAATCCATTTGCACAGCTGACTGGCTCACACTGCTTTCATAGCCAGGTCTCTCTGAAGAAGTTATGTAGCAGCTGGAAATCCCTGTCTGTCCTCCATGCTGAATTCAAGTTCATGGTACCATATGGGTTTTGCTTGTCAACAATGCAAATTTTCGCAGGTCACAATTCAAACAGGAGGTCAATGGAGCATCATGCACACCCCGTGTGATTTTCATGTACAAATGAACAAATGGTGATTGTTCATGCGGTCTCAAAGTATATAATTGGTTCCCAACAGCTAAGGGCATGTAGTTTACATTTGCATACCGTTTGATTTCTATTTGCTGACTGAAAGCTATCATTTGCAGATAACTTGCACTTAGCCAAAGTAAAATTTCAGCATAGGATGAGGAGGGGGACAGACAATGGTCCTTTGAAAAGGTAAATTTTCTCCCTGATGACGCTTACATTATATGACTTTTTGGCATTTTGAACATGTCCCAGGCAATGCTAGTTTAGTATCAAAGTGTATACAAACTTAGAAGTTTGCTGTCCATTATTGTCCTTCATCTCTGCGTTTACATATAGTTGCTGCGAACCACAGAAGAAACTCATCTTCAGTAACATGAAGAACACATTTTTGTTAGTAATTGTAAACATCCCTTTTGCACTATGCTGGATTAGTAAATCTATGATAGTTCAAACACTTTGCCAAGTCACAGCACTGATGCTATGCTGTTGAAACATAGAGCCCTGTTGCAACCTGTCAGACAGTACACATGTTTGTAACTATCTTCATAGTCTTGCTGTATCAAAAAATAGTATAAGTCTCTCAAGGGTCAGTTTGGAACTAAAAATATCATGAGATCTCAATTTTTGTGTGTTATACTTGGCGGATTTCTCTAGCCCTCAAAGGTAGCCCACACTTTTAGAAAGAAAAGGAAAATGGACATGCGTTCCCCACCATCTTTTCATAGTTGTTATCATAGGAGTAAAGCAGTGTTTACGATTTGACAGAACCGCCAAGGAATCTATTACATTTACTAGGTTAACCCCTTGTGTGCGTTGGACGTGCAGGAGCCGTCCAACGCATAAGCTCTGATGTGTGTTGGACGGCTCCCGCGCGTCCAACGCCATTGCAGATGAAATCCCTCCGGTGCAGGCACCAGAGGGATCTCTTTTACTGCCCCAAAGCCTCGGGAGCGGGGGAAGAGCTTCCCCAGCTCCCGAGGGCCCCCATTTATGTGAAATGACGATCAGCGCGCACATTGCGCTGATGTCATTTCACAGAAACCAAAACTGAAATGAGCCTTTAGGCTCATTTCAGTTTCACTTTCTGAGTGCTCAGAGGGGCTATCTCAGCCCCCTGAGCATGAAGAAAGACAGGAGAGGAATCATTGGAAAGGGGAGAATCTTCCCTTTCCTATGGTACCTCTACCCAGTGGATCCCTGCTTGGGGATTGGGATCCACCCACTAGACACCAGGGTGGTAGGAGCAGCCCCTTAGGCAAGGGCCTTCCCTGCCCCTATAAAAAATAGCAAAATTCAATCTTTCTGCCCCCCAGGGGGGCAGAAGGGGGCAGTAGCCCCCAATCTACTCCCCGGCGGGAGCCGAAAGCCCACTAAACGCTAGGGACATTTTTTTGCGAAATTGATTTTGGGGTGGGGGCTGCCCAAAACACCCCTCCCCGCACAATAACAGCCTCTCTGCCCCCCGGCGGGAAGATGGTGGCAGTATCCCCCAATCTGCCGCCCTGGCAGGGCAGACAGCCCACTAGACACCAGGGAATTTTTTGCCAATTTGAATCAGGGGGTATGCCAATGCCCCCACCCCGCCCCCAAAAATTCCAGTCTTTCTTCCCCCCTGAGGGGGTAGATGGGGCAGTGGCCCCTGATCTACCCCCACTAGGTGGCAGCGAGGGGGCTCCCCAGAATTGGCATACCAATGTCCCCACCCCCACAAAAAATAGTCACAGTCTTTCTTCCCCCCCATTGAGGGCATATCGGGGAAAACCCCCTGCCCCCAATTTCCCCCCAAGGTGGCATAAAGCCCACTAGGCACCAACTTTTTTTCAGCAATGTGCCTACCCATCGATTTTGGGCCCTAGCATAGCTGGCACATAGGGAAACCTAGCAAACATGTAAAAACTAGACACCATGAGTAATCCAGGATGGGGTGACTTGTCTGGCTCTCACCAGGTTCTGTTACCCAGAATCCCTTGCAAACCTCAAACTTTGTAAAAAAATAACATATTTACGTCACATTTATGTGGTGGAAAGTCGTGGAATCTGCATGGATCCACAAAATTCCACCCTCCCCGCATTCCCCAAAGTCTTCTGAGAATCATGGTACCTCACTTGTGTGGGTAGGCCTAGTACCCACGACAGGAAATGGGCCAAAACGCAACGTGGACACACCACATTTTCACAGTGAAAACTGACCATTTTTTTGCAAAGTGCCTAGCTGTAGATTTTGAACCCTAGCTCTGCCGGCACCTAGGGAAATCTACCAAACCTGTACATTTTTGAAAACTAGACACCCAGGGGAATCTAGGATGGGGTGAGTTGACTGGCTCTCTCCAGGGTCTGTTACCCAGAATCCCTTGCAAACCTCAAAATCTGTCCAAAAACACAGAACACAGGTGGGACCATTTCTGTGGTCGGGGACCTATGGAAAAAAGGGGAGGTGGTGACATTTGCCCAGCTATAAACAACATATCAAATAGCCGGGACTGAGTACTTTAGATACATACAAATAAAGCATGCTCTCACAAAAACGGTACCCCTGGGAACAGACCTCCCTGCCGCTTTGCCGCTGGAGGACCGACTACTGACAGACCACCTCACCAAAAAGGCGACCTCCCTGACATATCATAAATTGATTAATAACCAAACAGACCCTAGCCAGACCCTAAAATGGCAAACTGAAATAGGCGAACTGGACGAAAAGGACTGGCAGGAAGCTCTCGCTTCCCCGCGAGAGGTGGCAATCCCTTCACGGCCAACATTGGTGCAACTTAAAATACTGCATAGAACTTACTACACCAGGACCACACTCCATAAGATAGGAAGGGCGGAGTCCCCGCTTTGCCTTAGAGGCTGTGGGGCTGAGGGTACCTTTTACCACACACTATGGGACTGTCCCCGCATCGCTACCTATTGGAAGGCAATACTTGACACACTCACCAGGGTTAGTGGTCATGTGATCTCCCTTGAACCGAGGAAGTGCCTGCTTAATGTGTGGGATCCAACAGACTTGAACCACATAGAGCAAAATTGGGCGAGCATGGGTATGGCTTATGCTAAACGGAATATTGCTCGGCAGTGGGGGGCTCCGATGGCCCCCTCTCATAAACAATGGTGTGCTGACCTAGACGGGGCCGTGGTGGCAGAAAAAGCAGTCTTTATTAATAGAGGCTGTCCTCAAAAATGGAAGAGGGTATGGGGCAGATGGAACACATTTTTTGGGAATTTGTGTACCCCCCACCAGAGGACTCGGATCCAGACCTGAGTGATTAAAAAGCATAGGAAGAACAGTAGTGGTCATCACACAACGCATTTACAATTTAAGGAACTGGGTCAAATGGCAAGTCTAATTGTATAAGCGGTAAACTCTCCATGACACAAGAATTGGTAAATGATTGTACTGACTCGAATATGGCCTAATTAATTGTATCGGACTGTGAATCACTGTTAACCTTAATAAAATGTTTAATAAAAATAAATTAAAAAATGTGTCCACATAACACATTTTCCTCATATTTCTGTGGTGGAAAGTTCTGGAATCTGCGTGGATCCACAAAATTCCACCCACCCCGCCTTCCCCAAAGTCTTCTGAGAAAAATGGTACCTCACTTGTGTGGGTAGGCCTAGTGCCCACGACAGGAAACAGCCCAAAACGCAACGTGGACACACCACATTTTCACAGTGAAAACTGACCCTTTTTTTGCAAAGTGCCTAGCTGTAGATTTTGAACCCTAGCTCTGCCGGCACCCAGAGAAACCTACCAAAGCTATACATTTTTGAAAACTAGACACCCAGGGGAATCTAGGATGGGGTGACTCGTCTGGCTCTCACAAGGTTCTGTTTCCCAGAATCCCTTGCAAAATCTCAAAATTTGTCTAAAAAAACATTTTTCTCATATTTCTGTGGTGGAAAGTTCTGGAATCTGCGTGGATCCACAAAATTCCACCCACCCTGTGTTCCCCAAATTCTTCAGAGAAAAATGGTACTTCACTTGTGTGGGTAGGCCTAGTGTCTGCAACAGGAAGCGGCCCAAAACGCAACGTGGACACACCAAATTTTCGCAGTGAAAACTGACCCTTTTTTTGCAAAGTGCCTAGCTGTAGATTTTGAACCCTAGCTCTGCTAGCACATGGGAAAATCTAGCAATCCTATACATATTTTAAAACTAGACACCAGGGGATTCCAGGATGGGGTGACTTGTCTGGCTCTCACCAGGTTCTGTTACCCAGAATCCCTTGAAAACCTCAAAAGTTGTAAAAAATAAAACAAATTTTCCTTACATTTCTGTGGTGGAAAGTTCTGGAATCTGTGTGGATCCACAAATGTCCACCCACCCTGCATTACCCAAAGTCTTCTGAGAAAAATGGTACCTCAATGTGTGGGTGGGTCAAGTAACCGCTACAGGCAAGGGCCCAAAACCTATTGAGGCGACATCAAAATAATCTATCACAAAACAACCTGGTTTTGCATGGGGGTTCCATGAGTTTTTGGCTCCAGGGTTAGCGGCCATCTAGCGAAACCTATCAAACCCACACATGTTTGAAAACTAGACACCCGGGGGAGTCCAGCAAGGTATGGCTACCCAGAATCCCCTGCAAACCTCAAATTTTGTTGAAAACATCAATTTTTCTCACATTTCTGTGTGAGAAAGTTGTAGGATCACTGGGCTGACACAAATTTCCTACTACCCAGCTTTCCTAGTGGTCTCCCAATAAAAATGGTACCTCACATGTGTGGGTAGGCATAGTGGCTGCAACAGGAAATTGTCTCAAATTGTAGGTTTCCCTAGATGGCCGCGAGCCCGGGTCCAAAAAACCAGGCGTCCCCCCCAAAACCAGGTTGTTTTGTGATAGGTCATTTTGATGTCTCCCCAATACGTTTTGGGCCCTTGCCTGTTGCGGGTACTTGACCCACCCACATGAGTGAGGTATCATTTTTATTGGGAGACCTGGGGGAACGCTGGGTGGCTGGAAATCTTTGGATCCACATAGAGTCCAGAAATTTCCCAGACAAATGTGAGAAAAAAGTGATTTTTTCAGCTAAATTTGAGCTTTTCAGGGGATTCTGGGGAGGAAAACTTTGGGGGAGCCACACAAGCCATACCTCGTTGGACTCCCCCAGGTGTCTAGTTTTCAGAAATGTGTGGGTTTAGTTTACCCAGAATTCCCTGCAAACCTCAAACTTAGCTGAAAACAAATTTTCCACATAGTTTTGGGTGGAATAACCGTGCCGGCACAAATATACTACCCCACAGCATTCCCCTCAGTCTCCCGAGTAAAATGATACCTCACTTGTGTGGGTGGGGCTGGGGGCTGTGACTGGGAAGAGCCCAAAACATAGGGAATAAGGGTATAGCACCGAGAATTCTAAGCGCTACATTTAAAAAAAAAAAAGTTTTTAGCAAATTCTGCATTGGATACCCAGACAAGTGAGGTATCATTTTACTTGGGACACTAAGGAGAACGCTGTGGGGGTAGTGTGGGTAGTGTGGCTAGTCCTTTGTGTGCTACTGAGCATTTCAAATAGGAAATCTTCCTCTAGAGATTCTTTGTGTAACTGTACCCCATAATATTCTGCAGCTTTAGCAAGTAATTCTAGTTATCCTACATTGTCGTCAGAAAAGGAAGGCTTTGCAGGGTAAAGATCTGCGTCCTTATCTGTAGGTGAATCAGTGTTATAATACTTCCAGGGGGTCTATCAGTTAAATATTGTGTTCCCCCCCCCCCCAAATATCCATCATCAGGTGGTGGTGGTGGTGGAGAGTTAGTTGGTGTAATCTGTAAATGCTGCACAGGTGGAGAAGTTGGTTTAGGAAAACATGGGGGAGGAGGAGAGAGGTTAGTACCTATATTCTTCCTCTTCAGAGGAATATGGTAAAGGGTGTCCTCTGACTCAGGTTTGCGTTTGAGGTGATTCAGTAAGAACACGTCCTGTATCCTTTGGTTTTGGGTCCGATTTGGGTGGTGGGGCGTTGAAAATCGGATCATACAGCTTCATAGGAACAGTTTTAGGTTTCGGAACGAAGGATTTGAATGCCAGGGTAGAATTACTTTTCGCCGCAGAAGGTTTTGGTGCCAAAGGGGGCTTTGTCTTTGGTGTCAATGTTTTCATCTCTGTAGTGTTTTTCAGCTTCAAGCCTGAAGGATTTGACTTGGTGCCAGACTTTGGCCGTCTCGATCCAGAGCCATAAGGCTTAATGACGTGTTTCGGTGCTGATCCAGAAGACGGGGGGTAAGAAACATCTTGTCGGTGTCGACCATGGCACCAAAGCTGGAGTGGGACTAAAGCCTTTTGTTTCGGCCGAGTTGGAGTTTGGGTCAAGGGGCGTTCGTTACTCACGGGACGTTGACCTTGTGGCAAGTCTTCTTACATCTAGGAGTCCGATTCTGGATTGGAGGCAAGTTCTTATTGTTCTTCCTCGACCCCTTGTGCATTGAATTCGTGCTCAAATTCCTTGCCGAAGATGTCCGTATTCGACGTTTTGACTCTGCATTTCACGACATCAAGCCCGACTTTGCCAAAAAAGGGTCCGTTTTCACTGTGAAATGTGGCGTGTTCATGTTGCGTTTTGGGACGTTTCCTGTCGCATGCACTAGGCCTACCCACACAAGTGAGGTACCATTTTTCTTGGCAGACTTTGGGAAACGCGGGGGGTTGAATTTTGTGGATCCACGAAGATTCCAGAACTTTCCACCAAAGAAATGTGAGGAAAATGTGTTTTCTTTTACAAATTTTGAGGTTTGCAAGGGATTCTGGGTAACAGAACCTAGTGAGAGCCAGTCAACTCACCCCATCCTGGATTCCCCTGGGAGTCTAGTTTAAAAAAACTTTATAGGTTTGCTAGGTTTCCTTAGGTGCCGGCAGAGCTAGGGTTCAAAATGTACAGCTAGGCACTTTGTAAAAAAAGGGTCCATTTTCACTGTGAAAATGTGGTGTGTCCACATTGCGTTTTGGGGTGTTTCCTGTTGCAGGCACTTGGCCTACCCAAACAAGTGAGGTACCATTTTTCTCGGGAGACTTTGGGGAATGAGGGCTGGGTGGAATTTTGTGGATCCATGCAGATTCCAGAACTTTCCACCACAGAAATATGAGGAAAATGTGTTTTGTTTGACAAATTATGAGGTTTGCAAGGAATTCTGGGTAACAGAACCTGGTGAGAGCCAGTCAAGTCACCCCATCTGGATTCCTCTGGGTGTATAGTTTTCAAAAATGTATAGGTTTGGTAGGTTTCCCTAGGTGCCGGCCGAGCTAGGGTTCAAAATCTACAGCTAGGCAATTTGCCAAAAAAGGATCTGTTTTCACTGTGAAAATGTAGCGTGTCCACGTTGCGTTTTGGGCCGTTTCCTGTTGTAGGCACTAGGCCTACCCACACAAGTGAGGTACCATTTTTCCTGGAAGACTTTGGGAAATGCGGGATGGCTGCGATTTTGTGGATCCACACACATTCCAGAACTTTCCACAACAGAAATGTGAGGAAAATGTGTTTTTTGACAAATTTTGAAGTTTGCAAGGGATTCTGGGTAACAGAACCTGGTGAGAGCCAGTCAAGTCACCCCATCCCGTATTCCCCAGGGAGTCTAGATTTAAATAATGTATAGGTCTGCTAGGTTTCCCTAGGTGCCGTCAGAGCTAGGGTTCAAAATGTACAGCTAGGCCATTTACTAAAAAAAGGGTCTGTTTTCACTGTGTAAATGTGGTGTGTCCACGTTGTGTTTTTGTCATTTCCTGTTGCAGACACTAGGCGTACCCACACAAGTGAGGTACCATTTTTCTTGGAAGACCTCGGTGGAATGGGGGTGGGTGGAATTTTGTGGATCCATGCAGATTCCAGAACTTTCCACTACAGAAATGTGAGGAAAATGTGTTTTCTTTTACAAATTTTGAGGTTTGCAAGGGATTCTGGGTAACAGAACCTAGTGAGAGCCAGTCACCTCACCCCATCCTGGATTCCCCTGGGAGTCTACTTAAATTTTTTTTTTAGGTTTGCTAGGTTTCCTTAGGTGCCGGCAGAGCTAGGTTTCAAAATGTACAGCTAGGCACGTTGCAAAAAAGAGTCAATTTTCACTGTGAAAATGTGGTGTGTCCACATTGCGTTTTGGGGTGTTTCCTGTTGCAGGCACTTGGCCTACCCACACAAGTGAGGTACCATTTTTCTTGGGATGTGGTAAATAAAATTCCTTTACCTGGACTTAATTTGATATAGAAACATAATAAAATAGCTCAGTAAAATGAGAGGCAGAATCCGTGGTATTAGAGGTTCGGAATGGGCTTTATTCCAATGATCGATTATAATCGGTTGCTCCAAGTTCCATCACCACGGGGGTTCAGGAAGTGAAGTACATACATTATTGACATGAAATGACTTTTATAGTACATACATTACAATGAAGCGAATGCAGTAGGCGTAACAATTGATAAGGAAAATGACGATTTATCTGCGTAACCAAAAATGGGTGTAATAAGGAGTAAAAAGGAACATAATTGGTTATGATGTCACATATAGGTGGATCTATAAGATAATACTTGGCATAGATGCGCGCGCAGCAACATGACGTGTAATTGACGTGTAACTAGGGGGTGAAGGGGACTTGACATTTAGCTCTACATGTGGAGACAAGAAGTCTGGGGGGTCAAGTCAACCTAACCCCAAATCATATCTAACATCCTATGTTTTAAAGAACTATGTTATCCACAAAAGAAGGACTCTCGGACAGAATCTATTCTATACTGACTGTGCGTGCGTGTACAAGCGTCTAAGTGTCTACACTAAATGCGAGGGCAGGAATCTTCCATAGTAACAGGACTATGAATTACTTGCATAAAGACAGAGAAGCCGGGCCTTTTGCTTGGTAACTGGAAGAATGTTTACTTAAACTACTAGGCAGGAATGCATCGGCTGAGGGGGAAGCAGATAATTCGAAGGTGAAATACAGTTCTTGGCAGAGAATAGGCTGATGTCAGGCTTCGTGAGCCGCGCAGAGAATGAGACAAAGTTCATGGTCACAGATGCAGGCTCAGACTGGAGCTTTCAGAGGCAGAAGGCAAGAAGAGTTTGATGGCAGAATCAGGGCCTACTTGCCTGGACTGTAAAATGGCATAAGTGAACCATATAAAGCCGGTGGCCTTTCATATTTAGGAATGGAATATCCGGCCTATTCATGGCGGATCTGACAGAGGACATGTTAACGGTGGACGCACATGTATTTGCGTCTTCATAACTGGAACTGGAGGAAACATACATGTACTTGTAACATGCACATAGAACCGTTGGGGTCCAAGATAGGGGACATAACTGACCAGAAAAATCCATATTTCCACATTCCCTCCTTGTCCCCTACTTGCCCGTCAAGAGATATCAATCTTCATTAATCCATTGATCTGTTCATATAGCATCATTTGTTCTTCTTTCTTCTTCCGTGACGAATGAAATCTTGGTGGTGGAATACACGATGTGGCACACAGGCCACAGATCGCTGGTCCACATTGTAGACATAGACAGCAACTGAATAGTATGAGAAGGCCAATACCTAGGAAAGATAGGACCTTCCATCCAAAGGTAGATAATACACTCCAAAACCAACCGGACCAAGTCCAAGTGCCTGGGTTCTGGTGTATCTGGCTTACAATCTTATGAAGGCGAGTTATGGCTTTATATACTGATGGCGAATTTTCTGGTATGAATACGCAGCAGCTTGATCCGATGACCCTACAAGCTCCGCCCCTATCAGCCAGGATGACGTCAAGGACAAGACGATTTTGAAGCACAACAATCCGCATAGCAGACTGCTCTTCTGTTAAATTGCCTAAAGCGGAAATAGTTTCATTCACTACTGCTTCAAGGGTTCTAGTTAATCTACGTATCAGCTTACTATTAGTAACAGTACCTATATAGGGAAAGATGCCTTTATTGAAATCTGTGTATTTTTCCCATGCTGTTTCAGTGTAATCGACAATTGGGAGATCTCTCCGCTCTCTGTTGTGTACTAAATGAATATTTCTGTAATAATCAGGAGGAGCTAGGAAAACAGGTGGCAAAAGGAATGCAATGTAGCAGGTACCATCCCAATCTAGAGGTAGACGCATATATGCAGTCTGACCACATATAAAGTAGGAGTGGCGAGAAGCTCTAAATGAAGATTTGCCTTGATCACTGAATTCTACTATAGTAGTGCATTTACTATGGCCCATATGTATGGAACCAACTTTTCTTACACACAATTCACCTTTCGCTGGGAATACTGACATGGTGGGTAAGACTAGTTCAACTTCGGATACGACATTTAGAATCATGAGATTAGGTGTAAAATTACCTAATCCATATACTTCATTTTCTAGATCAGTTCCTGTCCTTTTGGGGCGACCCTCCTTGTCAGGGTAGCAGACCTTGAGTAAAACTAGGTTCAGGTTTCCCCATACCCACTGATCTTGGTAAACTGCCGTGTCTGAGTCTATGGAATTGATTAAACTAAACCATGCTCCACAGGAGCCATTATGTGTAAATGGGTGTGGAAAGAAAGGCAGGACTCCTTCATAATTCTGATAGGGAGGGAGTCGACCACACACACAACAATTGGTGGCATTACTAGTCTGATGGGAATGATGTAACATACTAATGAAAGTGTTATTGCGCAGCGCAAGTCTATAAGACAATTCATGCGGAGGTAAGTCACTAAAAGAATGTTCAGCAGTAACATTATAAACGTTTCTGGCAATAGGGTAATATATGTGCAACAATATACTTGCAGTAATTATTAAAAGACTTAAGGAAAACAAGATTATTAATGTCACTATGCAATGGCTACGCAGTGATTTACAATACGCCTGTCGTTTCAACATTTTCCGCGACTGTCCACGATTCAGGTCTAAAGGATACATGTCAGAGACAAATTCAACCGCTTCACCTTGGAGAGGACTTAAACAATCAAATTGTCTGACGTTCTAGGCCTCAATTTTACTTTATAGAGTTTCGGTTTTAGTCTGTTCAACCAAAGGAAGTTTTGAATCAGTCTGTGAGGGAGTGCAGGGCACAATGTCTATATCCGAGGATAGTCCATGAAATTTCTTGATATGACTTGAATGAATCCAGCCCTTGCGGCCCTCGATCTTCACGGCTGTCCTTGTAGTGAGTAGAACCAACTTGGGTGTCTTCCACCTGGGCTCCAGCTGAGTCTTTCGGTCGAAATTTCTCACAAATACGAGATCACCCGGAACTACGTCATGGGGTTTCACCTCAGTGTTGTCGGGAAAGGCTGCAGCTACCTGTGAACGACAAGATTGTAGTGCAGACATCAAGGAAGCCAAGTAATCTGTCAGCATATTACAGTCAACATCAGTTATTTTGCGTGGTATAGGCGTCCCCCACATATTTGGTGGTCTGCCGAAGATCACCTCATACGGGGATAGCCCTGTTCGAGAGTGTGCTACCATTCTCATGTAAAAGAGTGCAACTGGAAACGCTACTATCCAGTCGACACCTTTCTCTCTGCATATTTTGGACAATCTGATTTTCAGTATCTGATTATGTCTTTCTACGAGACCTGCTGCCTCGGGGTGTCGGACACAGTGGAATTTCCACTGATATCCTAACAGAAGTGAAACATGTTTCATTAATTCGGATGAGAACGGCTGGCCGTTATCTGAGTAGACAACACGTGGTAAACCGTATCGTGGGAAGAATTCTCGAACCAACTGTTTGGCAGTAGTCGGGGCAGTGTAATCTGAAACCGGGTATGCCTCCGTCCAACGGGACAGAGCGCAGACAACTACGAGAACATATTTGAATCCTCGACATCGTTCCATCTGGATATAGTCCATCTGGAGGGCTTCAAAAGGGTGATCAGGAGGATGAAATCCACCCTGTTCTACGGGAACGCTTTTTCCTGGATTGAACTGGCAACAGATCATACAGGTACGGACTTTTTGTTTGGCTGCTGCTCGTAAATGTTTATTGAACCAAATGTGTTGAATGCTGTCTAGCATAGCTTTTTCTCCTAGATGTGCTGGACTATGTATAGTGTTAATTATAACTTGGACCATTGAATCAGGAAGGAACCATACAGACTTTTCCTTCATCATCCATCCTTGGTCCGTTTGGATTCCTCCTAATTCAGTCCATTTCTTTATTTCATCTGGTGTAGCATGTGTCTGTATGTCAATTACGTCAAGAGTAGGATCTTTAACTGTCATACATTGTGTCGGTGTCGGGACTATTGTCTTTATCATGTCGGGGGTTTGAGTTTGAGCAGTCTGTTTAGCTGTTCTGTCGGCTAGATCATTGCCTTGGGAAATGATATCAGTAACCTTCGTATGAGCCTTACATTTCATAATTGATATTGCAGTGGGTCGATGTATTGCATCTAATAAGGCATGAATGAGGGGTCCGTGCTGAATGTGGGCACCGTGGGAAGTTAAATAACCTCTCTCTCGCCACAGCACGCCGAAGTCATGTACAACTCCGAATGCATAACGTGAATCAGTGTATATGTTGACTTTTTTATTCGTGGCTTGAATACAGGCTTGTGTCAGAGCGATGAGCTCTGCGGCTTGAGCTGACAAAGTATTTATACGATTAGTTTCAATGACTTCAGTATCTGTTGTGACTGCGTAAGCGGCCACTAACTCTCCTGTACTTGTTCTCATACATGAACCATCTACATACAATGTCAGGTCTGGATCTGACAATGGGACATCGGTTAAGTCTTGTCTGGGTTTTGTCGTTATAGTAATAACTTCAATACAGTCATGAGCTAGTGGGTCTGTTCCGGTCACTGGCAAAAGTGTGGCAGGATTTAATGTGTTACAGCGTCTGATTTCTATGTGTGGCTGAAACAATGTAAGCTCGTATCCTGTAAGTCGCGCTATAGTCAAGTGTTGTGTTTGCGTTCTATTTACAAGAACCTCTACTGCGTGTGGCACTTGAACTGTCAATGGATGTCCTAACACTATGGCATCGCTTTGTCTGATTGCTAAAGCTGTCGCTGCTACTGATTTCAGGCATGCAGGCAAAGCCTGAGCTACGGGATCTAATGTACTAGAAAAATAAGCACATGGTTTGTGTGCTCCTGCTTGTTCCTGTGTGAGTACTGACAAGGCAGTACCTTCGCGTTCTGTAACAAAGAGTGTAAACTGTTTTCTGTAACATGGTGTTGCTAAGACAGGTGCTTGACATAAAGCTTTCTTTAGGCTTTCAAAAGCTTGTGTATGTTCCTGAGTCCAAGGGAGAACAGTCGATGTGGCTGCCTCCTGTGTTGTCAACTGAATGAGTGGTTTTGCTAGAAATGCGTACTGAGGGATCCACTGCCTGCAATATGAAGTGAGACCTATGAAAGCCCGCACCTCCTTTTGTGTCTTGGGTGTTGGCATGTTAGCTATTAACTGAATGCGGTCCGGTGTAAGCTGCCCTCCCTCCTTGGACAGCGAGTGTCCAAGATAAACAACTCGCTGGACACAGAATTGCAGCTTAGAAGGGGACACCTTGTGCCCCTTTTCGGCTAGAAATTTTAAAACTGTCAGTGATGCTTTTTCACATTCCGGTTCGCTTCTTGCGGTGATCACAGATCATCGACGTATTGGAGTAAGGCAGTGTTAACTGGCATGTGGATACTGTCAAGTTCTCGTTTCAGTGCTTGGCTATAGATGCTGGGGCTTTCTGTAAATCCTTGAGGTGCGCGTGAGAATTTAAAGCTACGTCCATTTAAACTAAATCCGAACAAATATTGGCTTTCCGGATCTATTGGGACACTGAAAAAGGCATTCTTGAGATCAATTACAGTAAAGAATGTTGCTTCGGAATCAATGGCTGTCAGTAATGACGAGATATCTGGGACCACAGGGAATTGTGGCACAATGCACTTGTTTAATTCGCGCAGATCAATAACCAATCGATATACTGGCGGGGCCTTTGGATCTGTTCGTTTAAGAATCGGAATTATCGGTGAATTACATACATTGGAGTCTGTTTCTACAACTACTCCTTGGGTAATGAGCTCGTCAATGATTTGTAGTAAAGCCACTACAGCATCTGGTGGTAACTTGTATTGTCGCATTCGTGGTAGCACCACTCCTGCCTTTAATGTGACTCGATATGGTGTAATATTCATGCAACCAACATCAGTAGGGCCTTGTGCCCATAGATGTGTAGGTAAAGTCTGCAGTCGGGGATCCATGTCTCTAGACACATAGTGACCTTTAAAATCACGTAAAAATAACCTTACTCCTTCCGGAGAACAACATATTATAGCTCCTAGAGCTTTCAATGTTTTTATTCCTACCAAGTTTTCTGGACATGATTTAGTAAGCAATAAATCTGTAGTTCGGGTCAGAGGTCCTATCGTAAGTGGCAGAGGTTGTGACACTTCATTAACAATAGGTTTTCCTGAAAAACCAAGGGAAATATTCTGTGAGCCTGAGAGGGGTGCCCCTGGAACTTCACTACGTTTTATAGTTGTTCGACTTGCCCCTGTATCGAGTAAAAATTTTCTATCTTGGCCTAATAATTCACTATGTACATAAGGTCCTTCTTGATCTACAGGGATCTCGATAAGGGGTAAGTCAACTTCCCTCTCTAGGCTTGTTCATGCGTATCGTTGATAATCAGGATATTCATACTGTGCGGTCTGATACATTTGTCGTGTTGTTGTCTGTGTGGCAGCAACAGGCAACGGTGGTGCAGCTGGCACAAACTGTATTGGCTGTTGTGCGGCTGGCATGGCCTGGGCATGCTGCAGAGCTCCTTGTTCATTCTGATCTTGTCTGAGTGGCCGTGATCTTTCTTGTGTTTTACCTATGGCGATATTATGTTTTAAAACTGGACAGTCGTGTACGTAATGACCTGGCTTTTTACAATAATTGCATGTCCCTTTTACAGGTCCTGCTGAATCGGAATGTGTCATACCCTTTTTATGTCCTTCAGCTGGAACTGTCTGGGAAACTAGCATTTTCATTTTCGTGTCTTTCATGCGTCTGTGTTCATGTTCTTGTTCCTCTCTAATCCTATTGTGATGGTACTGTAACATTTGTAACATTTGTGATGGAGTGTTACCTTGCCAGGTACTCTCGAATTTTAATACTCTATTCTTTACTTGGGGCAGGGCATTTTCTACTAATTTTGTTACAAACAGATGCGGGTATGATTCGCTACTTGCTTTTATGCCACTATTTATACCAAAACATTTTTCAAATCGGGCATAGTAATCACTAGTGTCTTCATCTTGCTTCTGCTTACAGGCTGAAATTGTACCCCAATCTTCCTTTTTCGTAGTTAATAAACGTGGCAGTACCTGTACTAATAAACCTGGTAGTGCTTTAGTTCTATCCCCAAGTCCTGCTCCTGCAGTTCGGGCCTTTTCTTCCGCTTCTAACACTGACCATTCTATCTTTTGATCTCCTACCTCCCACTCTTTTTCCTTGAGTTTCTCATAAATACCAGCAGGCATCAATACCTTTAATATTGTCATAATGTCGGGATAGGTATACTCTCCCATGAGTAACATGTCTTTAATTTCTCGGTGAAAACCCGCTGGGTCTTTATCATGACTGGGTACCACTTTCTTCATTTGTAACAATTCTATTTTTGATATGGGCGTATATACAAATACGCGCTTAAACTCATTGTCCTCGCCTTTTATTGGGTGCACTTCTCGTAAGGGATTCTGTCTATCCATGTGATACGTGGTTCTTTCCTTGACGGGCAATGAGACATGCTCTGCGCATACAAAAAGAATATACTGCTTTCTTGATTCTAGAATTTCTTTAATTAATTTAGTACCTGCACCTCTCCATTTATTCATAAGCAATTCAGTCAATATGTCAGGTAAGGGACCAGGGTCCGAACGCTGACTCCGATATAGTATAATGAGTTGTTGAATCATATAAATCCCAACTAACCTCTGTTCATCTGGGGTGAGATTCAAAAATGTGCGTACTACTGTATCATCACTATATTTTCCGGGACTGTCCACCCAATGGACAGCTGCCCTGGCTAAATCTTGTTCATCCATAGAATCGAGAAAATGATAACCCCTTCGTTCTCGGAGTAGTTTGTCGGCGGTTTGGAACGAATGCTCGTTTGACCTGATGTTAATTATAGGTATTTGGAAATTCCTGTTATTATCTGGACATATCGGACGTATCGGGTCAATAAGACATCTATTACTATTACAAGATCTTCCTCTTCCTACATAGGCTATGGTGTCTGACTGTCCTGTGGGCAGTCCTGACCCTTCTTCCTCGCTTTGTTCGAACTCGTCTACCTCTAATCTCTCTTCGTGTAGGCGTTCTATTTCTTTACGGATCTTTCGGCACATGGCTATTATACAATTTTGCTTATCATGTCTCCCTTCTGATCTATTCTGGCTCCATCTGGTAAGAATTTGCATTACTTCCGGGTTTACCCCCGGTCGGTCTTGATTTCTGATCACACAATTTATGAGGAAACGTAACAGTTCCCCCTGTATCTCTACTTTCTGGTATTCCATAGCTCTGTTAATACATTCTGGATCTCGCCCTGTTTGGACAAAATGATATATTTTATCTAAATGCGCAGTCATTCCTGGTAACTTCCCTAAATACATTGCGGCTCGTCTGATACGCAATGATGCCAGGGTCATTTCGTCCTCTTTACCGGGCACAGGGTCATATCTGCAATCTATTAGAAGTTCCTTCAGCGTACGGGCACTTATGAGTTTGGGTGTACGTGAATGTGCTGACTCTTGAAAAGTAAGTTTATTTATTCTGGGTGGCGTAGAAAAAATATTGGTAGCACCTCCCGTGGCCCCATCTGGGGTGTCGGGTGTGAAAGGATTCGTCGAACGTGACACAGCAACTACAGGTGTGGACACAGCTATAGAAGTAGCTGTAGGAGCGGATGCAGAAACAGATGTGCTTGCCGGAACTTGTGACTCGATTTGTTGCTGTAGGGATACGGGTACTGGATCTTGGCGTTGGATCTCCCTGGTATGCGGTCTATGTGGGGCGGAATTAGCATACTCGGGAGCTGCGTCATCTAAATATGAGGAAAGAAAAACATCTTCTGCGGTTCTAGGATGCCCCTTAGGATGTACCTTTATTGGGAATAATGGAGGTGGCAAGTCTTTCGGTTTTTCTGGAGTAGCCTTAGGTAATCCTTCGGCCAGGAGGGGATACATACCATTCATAAGGGCATTTCTTTGCCTATCTACTTGTTCTGATTTCACTCGGATACCTTCCTCAATTAATAGATTTTCTCGAACTTTATTTGAACTCTCTTTATTCTTTTCTTCCTGTCTACGTGCTTTTTCTGTGCGTCTATGAGATTCTTTACGCCATAACTCAACGGCGTCTTTCTGTGACTGTCTGACCTTCCTTTTCCATAACTCTTCCTCGACTTTCATGATGCACTCCGCATCCCAGGTTCCCGCTGCGGGCCACCTCTGACTTTCTGGTAATCCCTTGGTGTAGTCTACCCATAAATCAAGAAATAATATAGCGTCTAAGCCATGTTTGTGATACATGAAGTGCCCTGGAGTGTCCCTAGGAGGAATAGGAACGGCTTCTTCGAGTACCCCTTTTCTTGTAGTGATCTGTCTTAGTTTCGAAAAGAGCGGCATATTGAGAACTGATTCGATACTTAATCTTGAACACATTTAATACAAAAGCACAATAATGAACAACCATTCATACCACAATATGCAGGACGTTTTTAAACACATTAAACATTAAACATTAAACCTTTAACTGAAACAACAATGATGATTGTCTGCATAACTAATCACCAAGCTTAATTCTTGACAATAACTAGATACTTCGGAATACTTGATATACTGCTAAACAGTACAGATACACTGCTGAAACAGTGCAGACCGGATTTGTGTACCCAAACCCGTCTTGACCGGCACAACCTATGTGCACGTCAGAAATGCCTCCCCAGTAATGGTACTCACCGGGTAGCTTCGGAAACGGAAGGCCTCGGAAACCGGACTTGGACCGGACTGGACTCGACTCGACTCGTCGGAAACTGGACTCGACTTCGAACTGGTGGGTCTCTGTATACCTCGGATCTTGCTCTCTCAGCTAGGCTCTGGTCGGGATACTTCGCACTTCTCACCGCCTCGTCTGGGTGTTGATCGCAGCCTCAGTCGCCCCCGCTTGACCGGAGGGAGATACAGGAAATCCTGCTGGTACGCGTTATTGTCCGTCCAGCTGTGGCAGGAGACCGGGCCTGCAACTCACCGCCGGCGCGTGAGATGAGAAAGTGTCCCTATTCGGGCGCCATTCATGTGGTAAATAAAATTCCTTTACCTGGACTTAATTTGATATAGAAACATAATAAAATAGCTCAGTAAAATGAGAGGCAGAATCCGTGGTATTAGAGGTTCGGAATGGGCTTTATTCCAATGATCGATTATAATCGGTTGCTCCAAGTTCCATCACCACGGGGGTTCAGGAAGTGAAGTACATACATTATTGACATGAAATGACTTTTATAGTACATACATTACAATGAAGCGAATGCAGTAGGCGTAACAATTGATAAGGAAAATGACGATTTATCTGCGTAACCAAAAATGGGTGTAATAAGGAGTAAAAAGGAACATAATTGGTTATGATGTCACATATAGGTGGATCTATAAGATAATACTTGGCATAGATGCGCGCGCAGCAACATGACGTGTAATTGACGTGTAACTAGGGGGTGAAGGGGACTTGACATTTAGCTCTACATGTGGAGACAAGAAGTCTGGGGGGTCAAGTCAACCTAATCCCAAATCATATCTAACATCCTATGTTTTAAAGAACTATGTTATCCACAAAAGAAGGACTCTCGGACAGAATCTATTCTATACTGACTGTGCGTGCGTGTACAAGCGTCTAAGTGTCTACACTAAATGCGAGGGCAGGAATCTTCCATAGTAACAGGACTATGAATTACTTGCATAAAGACAGAGAAGCCGGGCCTTTTGCTTGGTAACTGGAAGAATGTTTACTTAAACTACTAGGCAGGAATGCATCGGCTGAGGGGGAAGCAGATAATTCGAAGGTGAAATACAGTTCTTGGCAGAGAATAGGCTGATGTCAGGCTTCGTGAGCCGCGCAGAGAATGAGACAAAGTTCATGGTCACAGATGCAGGCTCAGACTGGAGCTTTCAGAGGCAGAAGGCAAGAAGAGTTTGATGGCAGAATCAGGGCCTACTTGCCTGGACTGTAAAATGGCATAAGTGAACCATATAAAGCCGGTGGCCTTTCATATTTAGGAATGGAATATCCGGCCTATTCATGGCGGATCTGACAGAGGACATGTTAACGGTGGACGCACATGTATTTGCGTCTTCATAACTGGAACTGGAGGAAACATACATGTACTTGTAACATGCACATAGAACCGTTGGGGTCCAAGATAGGGGACATAACTGACCAGAAAAATCCATATTTCCACAGGGAGACATTGGGGAATGTGGGCTGGGTGGAATTTTGTGGATCCATGCAGATTCCAGAACTTTCCACGACAGAAATGTGAGGAAACTTTGTTTTGTTTGACAAATTTTGCGGTTTGCAAGGGATTCTGGGTAACAGAACCTGGTGAGAGCCAGTCAAGTCACCGCATCTGGATTCCTCTGGGTGTATAGTTTTCAAAAATGTATAGGTTTGGTAGGTTTCCCTAGGTGCCGGCAGAGCTAGGGTTCAAAATCTACAGCTAGGCAATTTGCCAAAAAAGGATCAGTTTTCACTGTGTAAATGTGGTGTGTCCACGTTGTGTTTTGGCCATTTCCTGTTGCAGGCACTAGGCCTACCCACACAAGTGAGGTACCATTTTTCTTGGAAGACTTTGGGGAACGGGGGTGGGGGGAATTTTGTGGATCCATGCAGATTCCAGAACTTTCCACTACAGAAATGTGAGGAAAATATGTTTTTTGACAAATGTTTAGGTTTGCAAGGGATTCTGGGTAACAGAACCTGGTGAGAGGCCAGTCAAGTCACCCCATCCTGGATTTACCTGGGTGTCTAGTTTTCAAAAATGTATAGGTTTGGTAGGTTTCTCTAGGTGCCGGCAGAGCTAGGGTTCAAAATCTACAGCTAGGCACTTTGCAAAAAAAGGGTCCATTTTCACTGTGAAAATGTGGTGTGTCCACATTGTGTTTTGGGCCACTTCCTGCCGGGGGCACTAGGCCAACCCAAGCAAGTGAGGTACCATTTTTCTTGGAAGACTTTGGGGAACACGGGGTGGGTGGAATTTTGTGGATCCACATAGATTCCAGAACTTTCCACTACAGAAATGTGAGGGAGGAAAATATGTTTTTTTGACAAATGTTTAGGTTTGCAAGGGATTCTGGGTAACAGAACCTGATGAGAGCCAGTCAAGTCACCCCATCCCGGATTCCCCCGGGAGTCTAGATTTAAAAAATGTATAGGTTTGCTAGGTTTCCCTAGGTGCCGTCAGAGCTAGGGTTCAAAATGTACAGCTAGGCCATTTACTGAAAAAAGGGTCTGTTTTCACTGTGTAAATGTGGTGTGTCCACGTTGTGTTTTGGCCATTTCCTGTTGAAGGCACTAGGCCGACCCACACAGGTGAGGAACCATTTTTCTTGGAAGACTTTGGGGATCGGGGGTGGGTGGAATTGTGTGGATCCATGCAGATTCCAGAACTTTCCACTACAGAAATGTGAGGAAAATATGTTTATTGACAAATGTTTAGGTTTGCAAGGGATTTTGGGTAACAGAACCTGGTGAGAGCCAGTCAAGTCACCACATCCTGGATTTACCTGGGTGTCTAGTTTTCAAAAATGTATAGGTTTGGTAGGTTTCTCTAGGTGCCGGCAGAGCTAGGGTTCAAAATCTACAGCTAGGCACTTTGCAAAAAAACGGTCCATTTTCACTGTGAAAATGTGGTGTGTCCACTTTGTGTTTTGGGCCACGTCCTGCCAGGGGCACTATGCCAACCCAAGCAAGTGAGGTACCATTTTTCTTGCAAGACTTTGGGGAACATGGGGTGGGTGGAATTTTGTGGATCCACTCAGATTCCAGAACTTTCCACTACAGAAATGTGAGGAAAATGTGTTTTTTTGACAAATGTTTAGGTTATCAAGGGATTCTGGGTAACAGAGCCTGGTGAGAGCCAGTCAAGTCACCCCATCCTGGATTTCCCTGGGTGTCTAGTTTTAAAAAATGTATAGGTTTGGTAGGTTTCTTTAGGTGCCGGCAGAGCTAGGGTTCAAAATCTACAGCTAGGCACTTTGCAAAAAAAGCGTCCATTTTCACAGTGAAAACGTGGTGTGTCCACATTGCGTTTTGGACCACGTCCTGCCGGGGGCACTAGGCCAACCCAAGCAAGTGAGGTACCATTTTTCTTGAAAGACTTTGGGGAACACAGGGTGCGTGGGATTTTGTGGATCCACACAGATTCCAGAACTTTCCACTACAGAAATGTGAGGAAAATGTGTTTTTTTTTACAAATGTTTAGGTTTGCAAGGGATTCTGGGTAACATAACCTGGTGAGAGCCAGTCAAGTCACCCCATCCCGGATTCCCCCGTGAGTCTAGATCTACAAAATGTATAGGTTTGCTTGGTTTCCCTAGGTGCCGTCAGAGCTAGGGTTCAAAATGTACAGCTAAGCCATTTACTATAAAAAGGGTCTGTTTTCACTGTGTAAATGTGGTGTGTCCACGTTGTGTTTTGCCATTTCCCGTTGCAGGCACTAGGCCTACCCAAACAAGTGAGGAACCATTTTTCCTGGAAGACTTTAGGGAACGGGGGTGGGTGGAATGTTGTAGATCCATGCAGATTCCAGAACTTTCCACTACAGAAATGTGAGGAAAATATGTTTTTTGACAAATGTTTAGGTTTGCAAGGGATTCTGGGTAACAGAACCTGGTGAGAGCCAGTCACGTCACCCCATCCTGGATTTACCTGGGTGTCTAGTTTTCAAAAATGTATAGGTTTGGTAGGTTTCTCTAGGTGCCAGCAGAGCTAGTGTTCAAAATCTACAGCTAAGCACTTTGTAAAAAATGGTCCATTTTCACTGTGAAAATGTGTTGTGTCCACATTGTGTTTTGGGCCACGTCCTGCCGGGGGCACTAGGCCTACCCACACAAGTGGGGTACCATTTTTCTTGGAATACTTAGGGGAACGGGGGTGGGTGGAATTTTGTGGATCCATGCAGATTCCAGAACTTTCCACTACAGAAATGTGAGAAAAATGTGTTTTTTTGCACAAATTTTGAGGTTTGCAAGGGATTCTGGGTAACAGAACCTAGTGAGAGCCAGTCAACTCACCCCATCCTGGATTCCCCTGGAAGTCTAGTTTATAAAAAGTGTATGGGTTTGCTAGGTTTCCTTTGGTGCCGGCAGAGCTAGGGTTCAAAATGTACAGCTAGGCACTTTGCAAAAAAAAAGGTCAATTTTCACTGTGAAAATGTGGTGTGTCCACATTGCGTTTTGGGGTGTTTCCTGTTGCAGGCACTTGGCCTACAAGTGAGGTACCATTTTTCTCGGGAGACTTTGGGGACTGCGGGCTGGGTGGAATTTTGTGGATCCATGCAGATTCCAGAACTTTCCACCACAGAAATGTGAGGAAAATGTGTTTTTTGACACATTTTGAGGTTTGCAAGGGATTCTGGGTAACAGAACCTGGTGAGAGCCAGTCAAGTCACCCCATCTGGATTCCTCGGGGTGTATAGTTTTCAAAAATGTATAGGTTTGGTAGGTTTCCCTAGGTGTCGGCAGAGCTAGGGTTCAAAATCTACAGCTAGGCAATTTGCCAAAAAAGGATCAGTTTTCACTGTGAAAATGTGGCGTGTCCACGTTGCGTTTTGGGCCGTTTCCGGTTGTAGGCACTAGGCCTACCCACACAAGTGAGGTACCATTTTTCTAGGAAGACTTTGGGAAACGCGGGATTGCTGGGATTTTGTGGATCCACGCAGATTCCAGAACTTTCCACAACAGAAATGTGGGGAAAATGGGTTTTTTGACAAATTTTGAAGTTTGCAAGGGATTCTGGGTAACAGAACCTGGTGAGAGCCAGTCAAGTCACCCCATCCCGGATTCCCCAGGGAGTCTAGATTTAAAAAATGTATAGGTTTGCTAGGTTTCCCTAGGTGCCGTCAGAGCTAGGGTTCAAAATGTACAGCTAGGCCATTTACTAAAAAAGGGTCTGTTTTCACTGTGTAAATGTGGTGTGTCCACGTTGTGTTTTGGCCATTTCCTGTTGCAGGCACTAGGCCTACCCACACAAGTGAGGTACCATTTTTCTTGGAAGACTTTGGGGAACGGGGATGGGTGGAATTTTGTGGATCCATGCAGATTCCAGAACTTTCCACTACAGAAATGTGAGGAAAATGTGTTTTCTTTCACAAATGTTGAGGTTTGAAAGGGATTCTGGGTAACAGAACCTAGTGAGAGCCAGTCAACTCACCCTATCCTGGATTCCCCTGGGAGTCTAGTTTAAAAACATGTATGGGTTTGCTAGGTTTCCTTTGGTGCTGGCAGAGCTAGGGTTCAAAATGTACAGCTAGGCACTTTGCAAAAAAAGGGTCCATTTACACTGTGAAAATGTGGTGTGTCCACATTGCGTTTTGGGGTGTTTCCTGTTGCAGGCACTTGGCCTACACACACAAGTGAGGTACCATTTTTCTCGGGAGACTTTGGGGAATGCGGGCTGGGTGGAATTTTGTGGATCCATGCAGATTCCAGAACTTTCCACCACAGAAATGTGAGGAAAATGTTTTTTTTTTGACAAATTTTGAGATTTGCAAGGGATTCTGGGTAACATAACCTGGTGAGAGCCAGTCAAGTCACCCCATCTGGATTCCTCTGGGTGTATAGTTTTAAAAAATGTATAGGTTTGGTAGGTTTCCCTAGGTGTCGGCAGAGCTAGGGTTCAAAATCTACAGCTAGGCAATTTGCCAAAAAAGGATCAGTTTTCACTGTGAAAATGTGGCGTGTCCACGTTGCGTTTTGGGCCGTTTCCAGTTGTAGGCACTAGGCCTACCCACACAAGTAAGGTACCATTTTTCTAGGAAGACTTTGGGAAATGCGGGATTGCTGGGATTTTGTGGATCCACGCACATTCCAGAACTTTCCACCACAGAAATGTGGGGAAAATTTTTTTTTTGATAAATTTTGAAGTTTGGAAAGGATTTTGGGTAACAGAACCTGGTGAGAGCCAGTCAAGTCACCCCATCCCGGATTCCCCAGGGAGTCTAGATTTAAAAAATGTATAGGTTTGCTAGGTTTCCCTAGGTGCCGTCAGAGCTAGGGTTCAAAATGTACAGCTAGGCCATTTACAAAAAAAAGGGTCTGTTTTCACTGTGTAAATGTGGTGTGTCCACGTTGTGTTTTGCCATTTCCCGTTGCAGGCACTAGGCCTACCCACACAAGTGAGGAACCATTTTTCTTGGAAGACTTTAGGGAATGGGGGTGGGTGGAAGTTTGTGGATCCATGCAGATTCCAGAACTTTCCACTACAGAAATGTGAGGAAAATATGTTTTTTGACAAATGTTTAGGTTTGCAAGGGATTCTGGGTAACAGAACCTGGTGAGAGCCAGTCACGTCACCCCATCCTGGATTTACCTGGGTGTCTAGTTTTCAAAAATGTATAGGTTTGGTAGGTTTCTCTAGGTGCCGGCAGAGCTAGGGTTCAAAATCTACAGCTAGGCACTTTGCAAAAAAAGGGTCCATTTTCACTGTGAAAATGTGGTGTGTCCACATTGTGTTTTGGGCCACTTCCTGCCGGGGGCACTAGGCCAACCCAAGCAAGTGAGGTACCATTTTTCTCGGAAGACTTTGGGGAACCTGGGGTGGGTGGAATTTTGTGGATCCACTCAGATTCCAGAACTTTCCACTACAGAAATGTGAGGAAAATTAGTTTTTTTGACAAATGTTTAGGTTTGCAAGGGATTCTGGGTAACAGAGCCTGTTGAGAGCCAGTCAAGTCACCCCATCCTGGATTTCCCTGGGTGTCTAGTTTTCAAAAATGTATAGGTTTGGTAGGTTTCTTTAGGTGCCGGCAGAGCTAGGGTTCAAAATCTACAGCTAGGCACTTTGCAAAAAAAGGGTCCATTTTCACTGTGAAAACGCGGTATGTCCACATTGCGTTTTGGACCAGGTCCTGCCGGGGGCACTAGGCCAACCCAAGCAAGTTAGGTACCATTTTTCTTGGAAGACTTTGGGGAACACAGGGTGCGTGGAATTTTGTGGATCCACACAGATTCCAGAACTTTCCACTACAGAAATGTGAGGAAAATGTGTTTTTTTGACAAATGTTTAGGTTTGCAAGGGATTCTGGGTAACATAACCTGGTGAGAGCCAGTCAAGTCACCCCATCCCGGATTCCCCCGGGAGTCTAGATTTAAAAAATGTATAGGTTTGCTAGGTTTCCCCAGGTGCCGTCAGAGCTAGGGTTCAAAATGTACAGCTAGGCCATTTACTAAAAAAAGGGTCTGTTTTCACTGTGTAAATGTGGTGTGTCCACGTTGTGTTTTGCCATTTCCCGTTGCAGGCACTAGGCCTACCCACACAAGTGAGGAACCATTTTTCTTGGAAGACTTTAGGGAACGGGGGTGGGTGGAATTTTGTGGATCCATGTAGATTCCAGAACTTTCCACTACAGAAATGTGAGCAAAATATGTTTTTTGACAAATGTTTAGGTTTGCAAGGGATTCTGGGTAACAGAACCTGGTGAGAGCCAGTCACGTCACCCCATCCTGGATTTACCTGGGTGTCTAGTTTTCAAAAATGTATAGGTTTGGTAGGTTTCCCTAGGTGTCGGCAGAGCTAGGGTTCAAAATCTACAGCTAGGCAATTTGCCAAAAAAGGATCAGTTTTCACTGTGAAAATGTGGCGTGTCCACGTTGCGTTTTGGGCCGTTTCCGGTTGTAGGCACTAGGCCTACCCACAAAAGTGAGATACCATTTTTCTAGTAAGACGTTGGGAAACGCGGGATTGCTGGGATTTTGTGGATCCACGCAGATTCCAGAACTTTCCACAACAGAAATGTGGGGAAAATGGGTTTTTTGACAAATTTTGAAGTTTGCAAGGGATTCTGGGTAACAGAACCTGGTGAGAGCCAGTCAAGTCACCCCATCCCGGATTCCCCAGGGAGTCTAGATTTAAAAAATGTATAGGTTTGCTAGGTTTCCCTAGGTGCCGTCAGAGCTAGGGTTCAAAATGTACAGCTAGGCCATTTACTAAAAAAAGGGTCTGTTTTCACTGTGTAAATGTGGTGTGTCCACGTTGTGTTTTGGCCATTTCCTGTTGCAGGCACTAGGCCTACCCACACAAGTGAGGTACCATTTTTCTTGGAAGACTTTGGGGAACGGGGATGGGTGGAATTTTGTGGATCCATGCAGATTCCAGAACTTTCCACTACAGAAATGTGAGGAAAATGTGTTTTCTTTCACAAATGTTGAGGTTTGAAAGGGATTCTGGGTAACAGAACCTAGTGAGAGCCAGTCAACTCACCCTATCCTGGATTCCCCTGGGAGTCTAGTTTAAAAAATGTATGGGTTTGCTAGGTTTCCTTTGGTGCTGGCAGAGCTAGGGTTCAAAATGTACAGCTAGGCACTTTGCAAAAAAAGGGTCCATTTACACTGTGAAAATGTGGTGTGTCCACATTGCGTTTTGGGGTGTTTCCTGTTGCAGGCACTTGGCCTACACACACAAGTGAGGTACCATTTTTCTCGGGAGACTTTGGGGAATGCGGGCTGGGTGGAATTTTGTGGATCCATGCAGATTCCAGAACTTTCCACCACAGAAATGTGAGGAAAATGTGTTTTTTTTTGACAAATTTTGAGATTTGCAAGGGATTCTGGGTAACATAACCTGGTGAGAGCCAGTCAAGTCACCCCATCTGGATTCCTCTGGGTGTATAGTTTTCAAAAATGTATAGGTTTGGTAGGTTTCCCTAGGTGTCGGCAGAGCTAGGGTTCAAAATCTACAGCTAGGCAATTTGCCAAAAAAGGATCAGTTTTCACTGTGAAAATGTGGCGTGTCCACGTTGCGTTTTGGGCCGTTTCCAGTTGTAGGCACTAGGCCTACCCACACAAGTGAGGTACCATTTTTCTAGGAAGACTTTGGGAAATGCGGGATTGCTGGGATTTTGTGGATCCACGCACATTCCAGAACTTTCCACCACAGAAATGTGGGGAAAACTTTTTTTTTGGTAAATTTTGAAGTTTGCAAAGGATTCTGGGTAACAGAACCTGGTGAGAGCCAGTCAAGTCACCCCATCCCGGATTCCCCAGGGAGTCTAGATTTAAAAAATGTATAGGTTTGCTAGGTTTCCCTAGGTGCCGTCAGAGCTAGGGTTCAAAATGTACAGCTAGGCCATTTACTAAAAAAAGGGTCTGTTTTCACTATGTAAATGTGGTGTGTCCACGTTGTGTTTTGGCCATTTCCTGTTGCAGGCACTAAGCCTACCCACACAAGTGAGGTACCATTTTTCTTGGAAGACTTTGGGGAACGGGGGTGGGTGGAATTTTGTGGATCCATGCAGATTCCAGAACTTTCCACTACAGAAATGTGAGGAAAATATATTTTTTGACAAATGTTTGGGTTTGCAAGGGATTCTGGGTAACAGAACCTGGTGAGAGCCAGTCAAGTCACCTTATCCTGGATTTACCTGGGTGTCTAGTTTTCAAAAAATGTATAGGTTTGGTAGGTTTCTCTAGGTGCCGGTATAGCTAGGGTTCAAAATCTACATCTAGGCACTTTGCAAAAAAAGGGTCCATTTTCACTGTGAAAATGTGGTGTGTCCACATTGTGTTTTGGGCCACGTCCTGCCTGGGGCACTGGGCCAACCCATGCAAGTGAGGTACCATTTTTCTCGGAAGACTTTGGGGAACATGGGGTGGGTGGAATTTTGTGGATCCACTCAGATTCCAGAACTTTCCACTACAGAAATGAGAGGAAAATGTGTTTTTTTGACAAATGTTTAGGTTTGCAAGGGATTCTGGGTAACAGAGCCTGGTGAGAGCCAGTCAAGTCACCCCATCCTGGATTTCCCTGGGTGTCTAGTTTTCAAAAATATATAGGTTTGGTAGGTTTGTTTATGTGCCGGCAGAGCTAGGGTTCAAAATCTACAGCTAGGCACTTTGCAAAAAAAGGGTCCATTTTCACTGTGAAAATGTGGTGTGTCCACATTGCGTTTTGGACCACGTCCTGCCGGGGGCACTAATCCAACCCAAGCAAGTGAGGTACCATTTTTCTCGGAAGACTTTGGGGAACACGGGGTGGGTGGAATTTTGTGGATCCACTCAGATTCCAGAAGTTTCCACTACAGAAATGTGAGGAAAATGTGTTTTTTTGACAAATGTTTAGATTTGCAAGGGATTCTGGGTAACAGAACCTGGTGATAGCCAGTCAAGTCACCCCATCCTGGATTTCCCTGCGTGTCTAGTTTTAAAAAAGCTATAGGTTTGCTAGGTTTCTCTAGGTGCCGGCAGAGCTAGGGTTCGAAATCTACAGCTAGGCACTTTGCAAAAAAAAGGGTCCGTTTTCACTGTGAAAATGTGGTGTGTCCACATCGTGTTTTGGGCCATTTCCTGTTGCGGGCACTAGGCCTACCCATACAAGTGAGGTACCATTTTTCTTGGAAGACTTTGGGGAACGCAGGGTGGGTGTAATTTTGTGGCTCCACGCAGATTTCAGAACTTTCCACCACAGAAATTTGAGGGAAATGGGTTTTTAATTTTGTTTTTAAGTTTGCAAGGGATTCTGGGTAATAGAACCTGGTGGGAGCTAGTCAAGTCACCCTATCCTAGATTCCCCTGGATGTCTAGTTTTGAAAAATGTTTAGGTTTTCAAGGTTTTCCTAGGTGCCGGCAGAGCTAGGGTTCAAAATCACAGCTAGGCACCAGGCCTACCCACACAAGTGAGGTACCATTTTTATCGAGAGACTTTGGGTAACACGGAATTGTAGAGCAACAGTTATTACCTATTGACTTTCGATGCATCTCTGCCTTCCAAATGAACGACAATGTGTAAAAAAGAAGTCATTTTAAAAAATGACCTATAATTCTCATGCTAGTATGGGTACTCACAATTTCAGAAGTGTGCAAATATCTACTGTTTCTAAACTCTATATTTTGTTCCAATTTCAGAAATACATAGGTGTCTCTCATATCGATTTCCATGTATATATTTTCCCAAATTAATTGCTATATGCCCGGTACATAATAAAAAACCATTGCAAGACGCTGCTCAGTTATTGGCTCTGCGTTTGTCGGGTTCTTGGGGAACCTACAACTCCTATATATCCCCACAACCAGAAATGTCTAACGGATGTAACGGTATATTGCTGTCATAATTAGAAGAAGTTACAGGTGAATACGTTGACACAAATAGCTTTTGTTTTAACTAATATTCAATTTTTCCTATCTTTAACAGTTATTTTCTATAAAGAAACCTTGAAGGATATACACAAATGACCCCTTGCTGAATTCATAAGTTTGTCTACCTTTCTAAAATGTATTGCTCAGGATCCATTATTGCTTTCATACCCATTTCTACCATTAACTGGAAGGAGGTTGAAAGCACAAAAAATAACAAAAATTGGCTATGTCCCAGAAAAATGCCAAAACTGTGTACACATTTTTGGTTTTCTTACAAAAGTCTGCTTATCCCTGAAAGCTGCGAAGATGGTGATTGTAGCACCACAACACCTTTTTTGATACCATTTTCAGGGAACAAACCAGACGCTTTCATCTGTAGCCCTTTTTTGCCATTTTTCCCCAAAAAAACAAAATGTAGTTGTATTGTGGCTAATTTCTGGGTCTCCCCCAGGGGAATCCACAAACCCTGGGTACCTTTAGAATCCCCATTATGTTGGAAGAAAAGGATGCAAATTTGGCGTGGATACCTCATGTGGTCAAAAAGTTACAGCGGCTTAAGCGTGAACTACCCCAAATAGCCCAAAAAAAGGCTTAGCACGGTGGGGGGGGGAGGGGGAGGCTCTATCAGCGAAGGGGTTTAAAATCAGGGGCCTGGACACCAAAAATCAATACAAAAACCTTGATATTTTATAATAGGTAGTATTTATTGTATGCTAATCTTATGAAAATCACTTGAACAAGAATTATCACCATTACAATGAATATCTCTGTTATAATGAATATTGTTAGAATGACTAAATTATAAACCCCGAATCACATAATCCCAACTAGTTCCTCTTGAATATCTTATCTGCTTTGCATCATTATATTAATATTCAATTTGCTGCTGAGTTATGTAATACTCCTGCATATCTGCAGACCAGAGCATCCTGTGTTAAATGTCGCAACAGACAGTTTGCCTCCCTGCCAACAGTTTCCCTCTCTGCCCCTCCCTGACTTGGGAGAGCTAGTATTTCTTTCTTTTCCTAGTATTTCTGTGGAGCAGTTGGAGGCCTAAATGCTTAGAGCCCTTTGCTTACAAAAACAAGCTGGAAACAATTGTTTCATTTGAAGCGAACCAAAACTCATGTTGATGTTGAACCTGTTAGCAACGAAACTGAAGCCTGTTAAGAAATCTTTTTATAGAAAAACATTACCTCACAGCTATTACTACTGCTCGTTAATGCTATGGTGTGTTATCCCACTGTGGTGGCTTAACTCGGACAGGAGCAGTATGGTGGTAGTATCCAGGGACCAGATGCACATAGAGGGAAGACCTACAAGTTAGGAATTTCACAAGAGAGTCAGGCCAATTGCAGGAAAGTGAAACACCAGGGACCACATTACGAGTTGTGTGTTGGGTAAATGTTGCAAGTTGAAATTACACATGTGTCAGGGCTTTGAGTAATCGGGTCTGAACACTCTGGACCCGATAATTCTGTGCCCAGAGACAGTGGATCTGGGAGAATTGCTGCAGGACACAGACTGAGGCCAGCAGCAACATTGTCTGACCCATGTCTGCCCAGTGCAGTAGTCAGATATGCACATGTGTATCTTAATCCACTGTACCCCCAACCTGAAATTTTGCTTACACTTTCGGCCTAAATGTATGCATTTTTTGTCAAAATGGGAAACAACTGGACTGTGAACCAGACACTCAATCCGGGTGTAAACATTTATTCCCCATTTCAGGTGAGAACCTTGTAATGGTCAGGGGAAATACTAGTCAAGTATGCAAAGTCCGGGCAACTCTGAATAAGGATCTAAGAGAAAGGCAGCTGAAGACATAAGTGAAGAGACAGGGCTGACTAAATTTCCCATACTCCTTGGCATATTATTTATTGGAAACAGTGGGAAACTGGTCTGTGGATATTAAGATCAACAACTAGATTACTAAATCACATGTGAATCCATTCCAAGTGAGAAAGTCCACCTCCAGGGCAGCATGGACAGATGGACTATTTAAGCCTGAGGTAAGTATGCAGCAACTGTCCGGCAACTTTCTGTTCATTGTATGGTTCCCTGTTCCAGAAAGTTTAGCACCATATTTGTTTTCCCTTCACCTTTGTTACTGTCTCCATTCACTGTTCACTTGGGTTAGTGGCATTTGGTAGACTGCACTCTCCTTGCTTGTTATATGTGCAGTACCTCCTTGTTAGACCTGTCAGCCTTAAGGTGAATGTTAATATTGATGTAGAAATCTCCCGATGCGACCTCTCCATCAACCCTGAGTAAGAAATATGTGGTCAGACAGGCTCTGTGATCTAGGCCTGAGGTTACTGATTGACACATCACAGGTTGGGTGGCACGTAACCAGTGAGACAAACGTGCTAACAGGAAAAACCCAGGTTAGTCCCACCAATAGGCAGTGACACCACAATGGTCCTGGGAGATTGGCTCCAATAAAACACATGGCCAGAGGAGCGCAAGTTCCCAAAACACCATACAGTTAGATACCACATTATGTTAAGGTCAATCAGTAAACAGAAGACACAACACATGCAGTGATCACACGCTCTCCATGCCAGACATCTGGAAATGTTACCCACTGGACCTCATTGTGTCCATGCAAGGTCGAGACCCACCTGCATTTGTCATCAGGTGGGAGGAATTTATGGCTTCATGACTAGGCCCGCATTCAACCCCCAAAACAGTATCCATTGTTTTATGAAGCTTTGAGAAATGTATAAAAAGATGTTCAAAATGATTGTTCTTTGAGACAGTCCTCAGACCTGTTGCTGTATGCTGTACTCCCGGCCGCTGTGTATAATAAAACCATCTATTCCTGTTTTGCAAAACACCTCTTGTCTTTGTTTTTTCAAGGTAAATTCATATTTGAGCAACATGGTCTTCCCCAAACGTTTTGCCTTTTCCTCCATATTTGCTGATCTCGTTTTTGCCGGCCTTAGGACTCTGCACACCCTACTACTTCTAACCAGTGCTAAAATCCACGTGCTCACTCTTTAAAGCACAGTAACATTGGCTTACACCCAATTGGCTTATTTAATTTACTTGAAAGTCCCTAGTAAAGTGGAGCAACATGTGCCCAGGGCCTGTAAATCAAATGCCACTAGCAAGCCTCCAGCACTGATTGCGCCATCAACATAATGAGCCCTTTAAACATGTCTCAGGCCTGCCATTGCAGCCTGTGTGCAGTTGTAAAACTGCCATTTCGACCTGGCAAAATGAACCTTGTGCCAGGCTTAAATCTTCCTTTTTAATGCATTGAAGTCATCTCTAGGTTAGGCCCTGGACAGCCCAGAGTGCAGGTGCAGTGTATTTAAACATTTGGACATGTACTTTTAAGTTTTATATGCCGTGGTAGTAAAAAAACTCTCCAGTGTGTTTTTCACTATTGTAAGGCCTAAGTCTCCTGTAGATAAAATTGGAGTTACCTTATCACGTTTAATGAACTGTAATTTATTATTTGGTGTCATTGGAATTGTAATAAAAAATCCTAGCTTATGGTGAAGTTGATGTTAAATTACAATTTTGAAAATGCCAGTTTTAGAAAGTTGAAGTTTTCCTGCCTTAGCCATTTAGTGCCTGTAGCATGTCTCTGGTCACTTGACCAGGTGTAGCTGACTGTTGGGCTTTGTGTATTCCTCCTAGACAGCCACACACAATACAGAGCTTAGGCGTGCCTGGATGGGCCATCACTGGCAATGCCGGATGGCAGAGCTGGACCCAGCCATACTTACACTCACATAGGATGTGTCCTGCCTCCACCCAAAGGGCAGCATGCCCCCTGTAGTTTGCCTGGAGCCAGGGCATGTTAGGCAGGATGCCTGGGGTCTTCAAACGGAAACCTCTAGAAGCTCCTCTTCCAAATTAAAGGCACAACTGGGTAAAAAAAAGTGGAATTCAGACACTGCCACTTTAGACCTGTGGAAAATCTGCTAGAAAGAAAGATTGATGACCTGCTAAAGGACTGCCATTCTGCCAGACTGCTGACTTGCTGGACTACTGCTCAGAACCCAGAGTGACATTAAGTGCTAGTTGACTCGCCTCCTGACTTGTGCCTCAGAGACAGAAGGCGCCAACAACCTTGACTCAGCCATCTGTGAGTCTACCCTGTCAAGTAGTGCCACCCCAGTCCTGGACCCTTGGAAGTGGGCCTAAGATACTCTGCCAGCCCTTGTGGTTCCAGCGGAACCGACACATCTATTTTTCTGAGTGACATAATCCCAAGCAAAACTGACACATGCAAGGATCCCTGCCCATCGCCGTATCGGAACCTCTGCTGCGCGAAGCATTTGCGGCGCAGGCCCTCGCATTCCTCGTCAGCGGCAGCCTCAACGATGATATCAGACTCCGCATCACAGCTTCGCGGCTCCTCAGAACCGACACATCACCCTGACTGTGCAGTACATCCTCGACCCTGGACTTTGTATCACAATCTCTGGTCGATAGGATCCTAGACGACGGTGCAGGACTTCATACAGCAGCTTAACGCATCTCGAACCCGACTCCTCGCTTCGGCTGCATGAAGCAACTTCGACGCAGATCTTCACAACTGTCAGCAAAGCAAGATTTATGGTACTCTGTTCAGCAGGCCTAACTGGGTCCCTGTAGCTGGTCTGCGCTCCATGACAATCGGCCTGAACTTGTGACTTTGTCCTGGTCCTGCACGATGAGATACACACAGATAATGCTTTACCGCTTTTGGTGCTATTTTCAGTAACATCTTAATATCTCCTGTTCTACTTATTGGATTTTTTTTCATTTTGATCTTCTTTAATTTATTAAAAACTACGCTGCATTTTTCTCAATCTGTGGGATTCCTTTGTGGTGTGTTTTCACTGTGTTCATATATGAAGTGTTGCACTAATACTTTACACATTGCCTCTCAGCTCTGTGGCAAGCTACCTGAGTATTGAGCACATGTTAATTTAGGGTTTCCTCGTGAGACACCTTGAGAAGAATTGTGGTTGCTGCTTGAGATGGGTTTCATCCCTTTTAACCAGTAACTCAATTTCTTACACTTCTCCGGAAGTGTGAACTCTTCTTAGCAACCAGTGACTTTATCCCTATACCCAGAGTGTTGTGGGTTCCTAACAGCTTGGCACCCAAGGAGGTTTAGTCTATTTGGATACTTCCTGCAATATACTTTCTTCACTGTTGTATGCTCTTTTACGATCAAGACCCCATTACCTGCTGAGCTTAACTACCTTGTTGATGGTACAAAGAGGCAGATTTGTGACACCTGTGTCTCTCCTTCTCTCTCTCTCTCTCTCTCTCTCTTCCCCCATCTTCTCCTCATTATCTCTGATTATTATGTGTGTGCATGTTGCCTTCGACTGAGAGTGAGCAGGAGGTTTGAGATTCTCTACAGCATCATAGCCCTCTAGTCTATGCGTAGCACTGCATGCCTCTCTAATGTTGGATCCATCTCTTTCTCAATTTCAGATTAATTCTGCCTGCAGTGTCTATCCTAGGGAACAGCAATCTCACTGCCTAGATGACTGTCCTCCTGCAGGAGTTAAAAAATGCTGTTTTATTATGGCAATGTTTATTTGTTTTACTTATGTTGCTGTTTTAATGACTGTGCACCAGTGCATGTGCTCTGACCCCTCAAAAATGTTGAAATTGACTATACCCCTAATTTGCATATTTAACTTACCTATAAGTCCCTAGTATATGGTACAAAAGTGTACCAAGGGCCTCTAAGTTAAATGCCACTTGTGAACTGCAGCGCATATTGTGTCACCACTAACGTGACAATGCACATAGTGTCTCCAGTCCTGCCCCTGCAGACTGGATATGTAGTTTCAAAACTGCCAATTTGACTTGGCCAAATAAACATTTTTAAATAGAAAAAGGGGGCAACCCAGTAACTCAAGGACCTGTGCTGTACAATTAAGAAACAATAAAGTGGTCCCTCCTGGGGTAGTGTATCCCTTGACTACCACAGCAATAGTCATATATTAGGCAAAGTGAAAAAAAAACTACTCCAATTAGTACATTTCAGTTATGCATTCAGTGCATTTATTTATAAATATCTCATTTATGAATATATTGTTCAATTCACACATTATAATGTAGCACTTATACAAGGTGCCCCTAAAAAGTGATGGTGCAGTGAGAGTGATATATAGTGAATAAAAAGTGATTTTGTGCTATGTACAGCTTATATACATGTGGCTGATAGGGACAATAGGATGTTTTGAAGTCCACACCAGTGAAACGAGTGTTGACATCCACCATCAAAATTCTTAAAAACCCAGTCCACATATGTTATTTGTCGACATTTTGACCCCTCAACATTAGCATTTAGAGCGGGGTCATCGTCAGGACAAAAATGTTCTACAATGGAGACACCAAAGCATTGGGGCATAGATTCCGTCAATCAAATGAACGTAAGACAGTTTGTTCTGAACCAACTTCCAAGTGGACATTGGCATGCCCAGAATTTGTGGCATTGGAAGTTCCATTTGCGTGGAAGTGTCACATTGTTTCAAAGGACAGCTTCAAAATTAGGTAATCAAAAACAGTAAAACTAGATGTGTATGTATACCCGAATTGCACCTACAATTAGGATGCATTTAGAAAAGTGCCAACTTGCTTCCAAAAAACCAGTAGGATAAGGTGTCAGGACAGAAATGTCAAAACAGCCTAAATAACGGATATATTAATCAACCAAAGTGAAGTCAAAGTCCATTCTTTCCATTTAGTTTGATAAATGAAATTGAAACGCTGTCTGTGTTCGGCCTCACGGAGTCACAACACGTATTCTGATTTTGAATACTGTGGTGCGCAAACCTAATTTTGAAATTGTCTTTAGAAACAATGTGACATATGAGGTATGTATAAATAAATGCACTAAATGCATAGCTGCACCTTACTCATTGGAGTAGTGTATTCCTCTTCCCCTGATATAACACTATTGCCATGGTAGTCAAGGGCTACACTACCGCTAGAGGGACCACTTTATTGCTTCATATAAACATTTTACCAGGCCTAAATCTTCTTTTAATACTTCTAAGTCACCCCTAAGATAGGCCCCAAATGCCTATTGGGCAGGTTGCATAGTAGGACATGTATATTTAATGTTTTACATGTGAGTGAAAAACCTCCAAAGTCGTTTTTCAGTGTGACAAGGCTGGCTTTCTTATAGGAAAGCACTTATTTACATTGTAACACCGTATAATGCTTATCTTCAGGTTGGGAGTAGCTAGCAAAAAAAACACTTTTCCGAAGAGCCCAGCTGACCTGCCCTGGATCCTGTTCATTGCTCCTGCTGGAGTGAGTCCTGACCTCCAAGTGCTGTTCCTGAGATCCTGGAACTGTTGGCTTAAGTTATCCTGTCCAAACTGCAAAAGTTGGAACTTAAAAGATTTTTGCCAACTTTTTTTCTGAAGAACCGGTGGAAGACCTGTACCACCGACGAGTGGAAGCCATCAACATTGAAACGCCGGTCAGATCCAACCTGCCCTGCTGACGTAGATCTGACATATAGAAAAGGTTCTAAGCCCGAACGTAGAGGGCTTCACCGATAGCTAAGCTGAGCCAAGCCAATCGATTTTGAGACCTTTTGGGGCACGGTCACCAGTCTTCGTCTGCTCAGAAAGTTCCCACCTTCATCAATGACTGCACCATGACCCTGCTCTTTTGCAAGCCGACTCCGATCCAGCTTGCCCTGCCGCTGACTTATCAACAACCGCCCTTTCCCCAGAAAACTTTCTACATCTGAAGGTAGCTCTTTGACCGGAACCTGCCTGGGCCTCATATCCGGCCCATGCTCCATTATGGTCAGTCTCAAACTATACCTGAGTCCAGTTATCCGTGGTTGGTGCTTTGTGCTTTTTGGTACTATTGTTATTTAAAACTTTTAATTTATTTGATATCTCCACTTCCTCTTATTGGATTTTTGTGGTTTTGGTATCTTTTTGTACACATTTTTTCCCCATTTTTTTTATAAATTGGGGTGGTATTTTTATTGTGTTGTGTTTTTGACTTTTTAACTATTTTGGTACTTCTAAAAGCTTTAAATATTTTCTCAAGTTAAGCCTGTCTGCTCTGTGCCATAGCTTTCAAGTGGTGAACTCAGGTTTAAATTACTAAAAGCTGTATTAGACTAACAAGAATAGTGACATTATAGCGACTACCACCAACCCCAACTAATAATTCACTTGTTCACATTGGTGTTCACCAGTGGGATCGAAACCTGTGTTAAATTGTACCACTCATCTATCAAGTTCGAAATTGGAAATCCCTAAATTGTGCTGAAGTTAAACATTGCATTTTGATTTTTTAATGGTAGCTGGTCTTTGACTGCGTAATTTTTGAATTATTGTATTCAATCTTTAAAAAGTCTAAGGGATTGAGCTGCTGGGGTGGCCGCGGGAGCTGTAGGGCTCTTGTATTTGACTTTTCATCTACTTCCATTCCAGCATCGGCTGTGTCAGCGCAACGGTACACTCGCAACTCTTGTTACCCATGCAGTTGGCTCTCAGTAGTCTGGAACCATGGCAGTAAATGAGGAACAACAAAAAAAAAAGTCAAAGGGAACATGGAGTTGTTCCAGGCTGCCTTGACAGCTCTCACAGTGGTGGAGATGAGGAAGATGGAGCCCTTATGCAAAGAAAGGAAGATGAAGCTGGGCAGCAATGCCAAGAAGTCAGATTTTGAGAAGGTCCCATGGCTTTGGAAAAATCATGCCAAACAAATATCCCCTACCCCGCAGAAAAAGGCAACTTCATAGGGTTAAAAAGAAGGGAGCAACCTATCCCAACATGGATTGTTTGGTATTGAAGTGAGTCTGCTCTGCCATCACAAGACTTTCAAACTGGCAGCTATAGCCTTAGAGGAAAAAAAACCTGGTGCTTAAAGAAAAAAAACTGCTTTGGAGGAGAGGATCGCCACGCTGGGATTGATTCCCAGTGAAGATGGGGGCAGCAATGTTGAGGTGCCTATGGGGGGCACACACTCCTTGCTTGCCCATGAGTAATGTGCCTAGTTTTGCGGTGGGGACACCGTTGACAAATAGTTTGCCTCCTATGAAAGAGCACTGAGATTGTGCAGGGTGGGTCAACAACATTGCGGAGTCACAGGCGGAAGTCTTGCAGAGCTTCCCCTTCTCACTCATTCATCTAGCTGCTTTGCAATTACAAGGATGGTATAGCCTTTTTCCAGGCTCCAAAATGTGATTTAGGGTCTGAGCCCTTGAAGTTTTATGTTCGGGTACTGCTTCTTTTGAAGTGTCCACATCTCTTTTTTTCCTTTCCCCTTGAGAGGATGTCTGTCACTGCAGGCATGACTCCGAAGCTCATTGGCTCACCACACAATTCATGGAGTGACCAGGAGTTCACACCTCGATGTCAGCCACACTGATATGTGCATCAAAAGGTTAATCCCAAGCTACCAGCCCTCTTTCTGATTCCTTTAACGGACCCAATTTTCTTTTCTGGGATATGTCCAGCCCCCTTCCTTGTGATATATCACTGAATCAAAGAGCAGCCTTCGGAAGTGAAAAGGGAGTGCCCTTCCTCGCCACCCACTTCACAGGAATGCAGTGATACACACATTTGTCTGGGGATTCCTCTTCTACTCATGTCTTCACCATGCAGGCCTGGGCTTCCCAAATGGAACCCAGTCTCCTCCATATAATGTACCAATGCAGGCACACTCAGTGTACATTCACAGCCCACTTACTGTACAGCACTGTAACCTCCATGCATTGTACCATTATAAGTATACATGGATGCGCACACTGTTCAGCACTGAAACATTTCTATACTGTACCAGGGACTCCTATTTGCAAGCGCACACACACTAACCATGTGCACTATGCACAACACTTCTTCCTTCATGTATTGTACTTCACGCAAACACACATACAACCGGTACATGCTTTCATCGCACACGCACTTCACAGCACTGCATCTTTCATGTCATGTATTCCTCGCAGGCATACATTTACTCAGCACATGCACTAATCCCACATGTACTATACAGTACTGCTCTAACCCTGTACTGTACCCATCTCAGGCACACATACATCCAGTACAGAGTCAGTACTCCTGCACTACCCAGCACTCCACATCTACCTGATGTAAGCCAAGGATGAGTGAGCTTGTAGATACAGGATAACAAGCATTGGCATAGCCAATAGGTCTCGCTTTTGGGACCTTATAAGTATTTAGTTATGCAGCACAATATCCTTGGTGCAACAACATTAACTGTTGCATGGTTAAACACATATAAGGCCCCAAAGGCGAGACCTATTGGCCCTACCTCACTGTAATCTGAAACAGCTGGTAAAAATACATTTTAAGCAGAATGGTTCATGTCGTTACTGTGGCTTTAAGTCGGAAAGTATAGAACATACCTGTATCTGCCCTAACTTATTAAGTCTATGCAAACAACATCTCTGAAGATTTTTCAACGAGGCAAGTACACAATCTACTAGAGAATGCCATCAATCACTGTTTTTATAACCAACTCCCATCTTTTATTAGTGCTTTAATGAAATTCGCAGACCTCGCTTAAGTAGCCTGGGTTCTTAAGTTACCTGACGTATTTCGCTCAAAATATTTTATGTGCTTCTTGATTTTAACGATCAGTTGCTTATAAATTGTATCAAAAGTGATGAGTTTAGGTGCATTTGTATCTCTTATTTTAGAAGCAAACATTTATTGTAATCTAATTTGATAAATGCAATAAACTCATCTGCCTACCAATGAGAAGGGGGGCTTGATAAAGATGGAGGGGGAGACAAGAAATGGAAGGCCTGAGAAATAAATGAGAGAAATGAAGGGGCGAGGCTGATGTAAACCTTATGGAAGTTAGTTCACCTATGTAATGAAATACTGGTAATAAAAGGAGGGGGTGTACAGGAGGACAAAGACTGTTTTACAAGACGGTGTAAATACCCAGGTGACAACATTAAAGTGTTTTGAGTAGCCACATCCAAAAATAGCCGGGCAGTATTCTTAGTCCCTGGCACCCGGATGAGGTGCTCGACAATTTCATGGCAACAGAGCTGAATGAAGCGAAAGGCCGAGCTGGGAGTCAGGCACCGAAATAGCAGCAGAGCCGATAATAATACGGATGGCGCACACGTCTGCAAAGCCTGCTTGATGCCGTCTGGGGCCAGAGGGCGAGGAGCATCCACAGTCGGAAAGGAAGGGGGTAGGGGGAATTGGAGAGGAGAAAGATGGCTGGGGGAGTTTTTCGTCCCAGTAAAGGTCGTCGTATGGTACACAACAGCACCTGGGCTTCCGCGTGCGCCTAGACAAGCCCGTGCACTTCACTACAGCACAGGCCAGAACAAGGCACCTTCTGAAAGACAAATAAACTCGCTTCTCTAAATGCCCACCGATAAAACCTATGCCTTTGGGTCGATCAGGGCCTTTCGCGCACGCACTGTGCACGTGTGACGTACAGAAAGATCTACACAGATTACAGGATGCCAACTTGAGATAGACCGCCAGGAAGCGTCATACAGGCAGGTAATGCAAGAAGAAACAAAACAAGCATTAGCCGCATGCCGTGAAAGTGACACGGCCGCGCGGCCGTGTAAGCGAAAGTTATCGCAGGGACGCGCTCTGTAGTGGGGGAGGGGCAGAGCGAGTCATGAGGGAGTTAAGACAGATGGCGGCTGCGCGCGTGCACGCGCTCGTGAACGCAAGCTTGAGGCCAGGAAAAGCCTCTGGTAGCACCTTGAAAACTAAATGTCTCGCAGGCCAGCGCATGTGCTGGCTCAGGCGAAACCTAAAAAGGACCTGTCCACTACTACTGATCACTACACAATATGCTGCCACCACTTCGCTTGTGCTGCTTAACTCCTGTTGAAGGCGGTAGCCTTCTACCACTATGAGGGTAGAGCTTTGGGCACCCCTCCTGGTCCAACAAGACTGCAAAACATGAGACGGGCTGATGTCACGGCGCACACGCATGATCCGTGTTCGCCTATTGAGAAAAATCACCATTAGGGTTCCAGACAACATTACCGTTGGGCACTCTGTGCAGGAGTACATATTTTTAACCCCCATGCAAAGGACCTTTCCATCCCAAAAAGGAGATAAAGAATGGACTCTTCCATGCTTAACCAGGATCTCTAGTTGACATAATTGATTTGTCGCAAAATGTTGAACACCATTTTCAATAATGAAGAACTAAAAACATAACTATTGAAGAAACAGAAGAAGCGTTTTTTTATCACATGTACAGTCTATTAGGAAGTCTGAGTCTCCACCTACAGATTCAGCTGCCCCCGTGCAGGAAGAACCAGTGAAGAACAGAATCACAAGATGTGATGAGTGTCCTCATAAACAAACAAAGACTCCACAGGGCATTCCAGCAATATATTTATTTATTTTCATGATGCATGTGAAAACAACGTCCTATTTACTCTCATAGCTAACAGGAACTGCCCATTTCAAAACTATACAATCTATCTCTACAATTAATCCATGCGTATACCCACAGTAATGTCATTCTGTTCCATCCTAGAATGACATTATATAGTTACACAAGAGGGCCCTAGTTCAAAGATGAGAAAGACTGAAGTTGGAAGGCTAGTCTGTGCCTTTACTTTTCTGAATCTAGACACATCATCTGTGACGGTCCTGGAAGGCCACACAAGTTGAGGGAGTGCCATAAACCACCCTCTATGAGGGAGTGAAAGATAGGCTCTTCATGCATCCCTTACCTGGGATCTGTAAATGCTTCAGATTCTCATTATACTTGCCCTTTTCTCTTGCACAGCCAACTATGCAGCGAAGCTGGTCCCTTACTACCTGATCCCACAAGACTTCAGAGATCTCAAGCAGTCTTACAGGACATGAATGGAGGTGCCATGCTGCTCCATGTTAGGTGTTTTCTGTGTCTTGAGTCCAAAGAAATAGTGGGATACACTAGAGGCTGCCAAATGTATAAATGTTCTGGGGGACACAGAGGTTGCAAGCACAGGGTGAGGCATGGGTTTCAAAGGTGAGCATGAGCCAAGGAATTTGAGAATGATGCAGCAAGAGCACAGGCATAAGTACCCATATTTAGACATCTGTGTGCTCATCATTTGGACTACAGCATCCTTGTCCCCATATTATCTTCCACAGATGAATGTCTTAACTAAAAGGGTGAGCTGGAGCCTAGAACAATATCTTCATTGTTGCATTAATGCCAGCCAAAGAAATTGGCTAGACCTTCTGCCTTTTAATTGAATTTGCATGTAATAGTGCCACCACTCACTCGGCAACCTAAGTGACACAATTTTTTGTCCCCAAGGATTTCATGACTGGAGCTTGCCTTCTGTGCCTTGATAGGTTCTTTCATTCCTGCTTTTACTGGGTTTCTTGAATAATTACAGGAAAAAAGACAACTAATTTACCAATATCTTCAACATTCAATGTAAGCCATGAAAGCAAGAGCCAAGGTTCATAGAAGACTTGCATCTAACCTGCAACCAGCAAATAAATTATGATTATAGTCTTTCTTCCTACTAACTGCCTGTTTAATTACAACTCCATTATTTTGTACCGTTCATCATAAGTTAAATGGCAAATCCTGTATCCTTTTGCTTAAAATTGCATACAAACTTGAGAATCTAGGTTCTTTCCTGATCTCTCAGTTAAATCCATACATATCTAATCCATTTAAAAGTGTTTTATATCCTCATCCAATTATGGTTGATGGTAGAACAATGTGAAATCAGAGAACATTTTATGCTTCCTTTAATAGGAAAAAAATCCAGTTCTCATACATTGGAAAGCATGACCCGCTAGCGAACAATCATTTTTTCAAAATTCTTTTTATTGGCATTTCAAAAAAGAAACACAATAAACAACTAACCAGCATACAATCAATACATGATCTGAGACAAGGCTGCACCACCAATACAATACAGATGTTATACCGTATGTACCTGACCCACTGATAAAAAACTGAAATATGTAAGTGATCACCACATATCAAATACCAATCATGAAGAGAACATGTGACTGCATGGTCATAGATCCCGGACAACATCTCACATAGTATGCAGAACAGGTAAATCTACTACAAAGAGAGACAGCAGCAACGCCCCACCTGACCCTGACCCGCATCGATCTACTTATTCCCATGCGTCCCTTGTCTCTCCTGGGCCTAAGCGAGGAATGGTTCCCAAATGTCTTTGGGTCAGGAGGTAGGAGGCATTAATTCCCAGAAGGTGGTCAGCTGGGAGTGTCCGTACAAAACGTCCCTGGTCCACTACGTGATGGATGGCACCCTCTTCCTCCCCCAATGCACAGCTATTTGGTGTTTGGCAAAGTGGAGAAGCATTGCATGCAGTTTACAAACCTTACCAGGTGTATCTTTTACATAGTTCAACTGACCCAGCAAAGGAGTGGGAGTTGCAGGCGCGCCAGTGATCTGATTGATCATTGTAAATACTGTGGAACAAAATAGCGTCACATCTGGGCAGTCCCATGCTATATGAAGAAAAGTTGCTGGGAGAAAACCACAGCGCCAACAACCTTCATCGTCCCTCAACCCCATATGGTGCAGTCCTAAAGGTGTCTTGTAAAATCGGTGGAGGAACTTAAAGTGTATTAGGCGAAGTTTATAATTGGGGAATAACTCAGCAAGCTGATGGCAGCAGTACGACCACTGGGCCTCGGTGAGCGGGACGGGGAGTTCATCGGTCCACGCTTGAAATGCCCTTGGCTTTAACAGAGGTGCCGCGGTTTGCATGTGTGTGTAGAGCCGTGTGACAAGTTTATGGGGCAAAGGTGAACTTAATACGTTTTCTAATGCTGGCAAAGATGGCGGGGGGGTTCGGAAAACTTTCATGTAGAGATCGACAGGCAGACTGAAGTTTATAATAGAGAAATAGTTCAGCAAAGGGCACTGCTTGGCCCTCCTCTGCAACCGGGGGCGGTCAAAATGATTTCCCGGGGTACAGGTCAGCGAAGGTACGTAGGTTTAACTTTTTTGCCACAGTCTTACTGATTCCGTCCCCTATGTTGGGTAGCATAGGGTTGTGCGCTAGTGGTATAGATGGGGCATATAATATGGGAGCGGCCGCTCTCTTCCGCAGTTAATACCATGCCCAACACAGGGTCTCCACAGTGTCTATGCAATCTCTGGGACGGCGGTAGGGTTGATAGAGAGCCACACAGAGAGGGAAAGGCACCGCCGCGGATGAACCCAGTGGTGGAGAGAGTGGGCCTGGGCGTACCAGGCATACAGTTGCATATCCGGGCTCCCAATCCGCCCTGACACAGCAGAAGCATCAGCAAATCCCAGGACACCCGAGCCTGCCCGCCCGCCCAAACCAGTGAAACCAGCAGAGTCTTGAGGGACTTAAAGAAGGCGTGTGGGAGAGGGATCGGGATGTTGGAAAATAAATTAAGACATTTCGGCAGATACCATTTTAGCTAGGGCTATTTTCTTGGCTAGGGAGAGCTGGAGCTTAGCCCACAATGTGACCATCCTCTCTGGCGAGGTAATGGCACGTTCATAGTTTAAGTTCCATACCTCTTGTAAGTTTCTGCTAAGCCATATGCCCAGATACTTTACTGTGTTGTCCGTCCATTTTAGAGGGAACTCGGAAATAACCGGGGCATTGGTGTCCGTCAATGGAAAAATAACTGACTTAGCCCAGTTGATGGAAATTCCAGAGAGGCCACCAAATCTGATAAATTCCTTAAGGAGGGGGTCCAAGTTCACTTGCGTGATCGATAACATACAATGTGACATCCTCATATAAAGAAATGAGGAGACTTCTGGTACTAAACCCAATCCCCCTGGCCGTGTGGCGCTGCCTTATGCACACCACCAGCGGCTCCATCGCAATCATGAAGAGAAGGGGGGACAAAGGGCATCCTTGCCTCATGCCCCGTGAAATAGGGAAAGTCTCCGACATGAGGCCATTCACTCGGATCTGAGCCGTTGGCTGAGTATATAACAAGCGGATTAAATTTATAAATAGTGGGCTGAATCCCATGCAGCCCAGAATGACGAACAGATATGGCCATTCGAGCATGTCGAATGCGTTGGTAGCGTCGAGAAAAACCGCAGCTGCCTGCACGTCTGGATGGAGATAGTGTAATACCGCGGAAGCAGTCCTGAGGATGTGGGAAGCGGACTGCCCGGGGATAAATCCCGATTGATCGGGACGAGTGATCAAGGGGAGTAGGGGCTGTAACCTGTTAGCAATCAACTTGGCCAAGATTTTAACATTCACATTTATTAATGACAGAGGTCTATATGAGTCCAATTCAGTTTCAGGCCTCCCGGGTTTCAGTAAGGTAATTAATATTGCTTCGTACATGGTTGGCGGTGAAATACCTGTAGTCTGCGCTTCCTCATATAACGCTTTCAGGTGCGGCGCGAGTTCCTCCACATAAGTTTCGTAGAAGGCAGTGGTTAGACCATCAGACCCGGGGACTTTATCCAAGGGAAAACTTTTCATTACCTGAGAAACATCCTCTACTGTGAATGGGAAATCTAAATAGTCTCTATGCCTTTGACTGAACCAGAGTAGCTCGAGTGAATCGAGGAAGGACTGCATGCCTTCCGGGCATGTTTCTTGAGTAGCGGTGTAGAGCCTAAAGTAAAACGAGGAGAATTTGTCTAGAATACCTGCCTGGCTTCTGAGAAGAGTACCATGTGTGCTAGTCAATTCAGGAATGTAAGAAGTGGATCACGGGGCACGAACCATCGTCGCTAAAGTCCTGCCTGGCCTGTCACCCTCTCTGTATCTCCGTGCCTCAGCGTACTTTCCCAAGAACTTGACCTCAAGCTGCACTTCCTCCTCGAAGTCAAGCAATCTGGCCTTTAAAAGGGTCAGCATGCCAGAATTGTTGGAGGAGTAATATTGTGTTTCTAGTCCCCTGATTTGAGTCTCTAGGGAAGCAAGCGAGCAATAGCCTTTAACACCCCAGCTTGGCGAGCAATATATTTACCCCTAATAACCACCTTGAATGCCTCCCAGAGAGAGGCCTCCGTGTCTACCGAACCGGAATTGAGGGTGAAATAGTCAGTAATGTCTGTTCTAATTTCTTTCTTAAATGCCTCATCCAATAGCGCATGTGGTGGTAACCGCCATGAGAACAGGCGCAGAAGGGGACTCGGGAAATACTAATTGCAGAAGGCATGGGGCGTGATCAGACAGGGATCTGGGGAGATGGGACACCTCCTTGGTCCCGGTGGCAACATCACGCGACACCAACCAGAAGTCCAACCTTGACCAGATGCCATGATGCTCAGAGATACAGGTGCCCTCCCGAATCGCTGGGTGTCTACATCGCCAAATGTCGACCAGATCTCCATCTGAAATTATAGCATTCAAAGCCGCACTAGCAGAAGGGTGTAATGTTCGGGAAGTCCCCCTCCTGTCCAGGTCGTCATCCAAGATTGCATTAAACCCCCCTCCAGATAATAGTGTCACAGTCGGTCACTTTAACTCTAGCCCAGGTGTCCTGAAAAAAGCTAGGGGAGTCCACATTAGGGCCATACAGCGCAACTATCACGACAGGGGTCCCTCCCAATGTGCCCAGTATGACAATGAATCTACCTTCTGGGTCCTTGTGGAGTTCCCTTTCCCTCCAGTCCAGTCCCCACCTGACCAGCAGAGCAACCCCACAGGAGTAGTTGGAGTATATGGAAGAGTACACCTGGCCCCATCAGCTATGCCTCAGCCGGGGGGAGGGTACAACATTGAGATGCGTCTCCTGCAGCACACACACGGCTATATTATGCCTCAGCAGGTAGGCGTGCACAAGTCTGGATTTTCTACCATCATTCAATCCCCGTATGTTCCACGTTAAAAAGTTCAAATTGGTGGCGTGGTGTCTGACTGTAAACATTGCAAGTAAACAGTGGGGTAACGGCTGTACAGCACAATTGTAGTTATCCGGGTGCATATAATCAAGCAGCAAAGTGTCAAACTGGCTAAAAACATAACAACAAACCCCGCCCCCAATCCCCCACCCATTCCAACCTCCGAATTAGGTTGTAGAGAACCCACCCGCGATAACATGAAGAAGCAGTTAGCAAAAGGGAATTCTCCCATAGGGGCGCAGGACCTCCGGCGTACTCCCCTGTCAAGACAGGGTGGGCGAGATACTGCAGAGAGCTAAGCCGATAGCATGAAAAAAACACAAATAAACCGTCCACGTATCATTATAACATGGTAGAGGCCTAAACAGTTCGTACATTGCAGTCCAACCTGATGTGTTCCAACCCCTTCTGGTATGCCGTATGGCCTCCCAAGCCCCCCACGCAGGCCTCCAGTGAAATGGACCACACAAACCCAGCCCAGGGGGATTTAACCATAAGAAAGAAAAATAAGAAAACACCTGTGGTGTATCGATCAGGGTTCAACAAAGTGAGGAACACACAGAAGCCTTACATCCTCGAACACAATACAGAACAACCAGATCATAGGATATGACACAACAGGAGAACTATCAATCATTGTCACTGAACTGGGTCCGACATCTTGGAACCATGTTTAGACTGCTTACCACCTACGTGTTTTGCAAATTTGAGGTCGAATTTGGCATCCATGAAGAAGTGTGTAGAACTATCATGTGTGGCCTTAAGTTTCGCAGGGTATAGCAATGAGTAGGGGATTTGGGCCTGCAGCAGGAGTCTTTTGGCAGGCAGGAAGTCTCACCTCGCCATCTGCACCGCAGGCGTAAAGTCCGGGTAAAAGGAATTTTTTTTACCCTTGTGCATGATCTTCCCCTTCTCTTGTGCCAGACGCAGAATCAGGTCACGTTCCTGGTAGTTAAAAATCCAGGCCAGGATGGGTCTGGGTGGAGCTTCGACTGGTGGTTTAGAGCCCAAAGCATGGAGCGCCCTCTTGACCGCGAAGACTTCGGAAAAGGTGAGTGTCAAAGAGCTCCCAAAGTAGGTCAGCCACGTAAGTCCCCATCTTGTCAATAGCTGTGGTTTCCAGTATGCCCGTGATATGCAGATTGTTGTGGCATGACCTCGCCTCCAAATCCTCGTTTTTGGTGCGGATTAACCACAAAACTTTACCCATCTGCAGAAGTTATTTTTCTCGTTTCCACTTGGAACTCGTGAAAATCGGAAGCTTTATTTTCAAGTGTATCAAGTCTGGTCTCATGGGTACCCATGTGGGTTTTAACGGCGTCCAGTTGGGTAGTTAGCGCATCCAGCTTGGTGTCGATGTTTCGCAGACTGGACCGTATTTCAAGCATCAAGATGCGTAAGTCCTCCCCTCGATCCTCTGTCTGCGGCCCCGCAGGCTGCTCCGCACCAGCCTCGGTGTCACCAACCTCTTTAGCAGGGCCCACCGGCAAACCACTGCACAAGCGACACAACCACGGCCTTCTCACTCCCACGGCTCACCCTCAGGTGAACCGCAAGTCCACAGGGGTAACACACAGCCACAGCCTGCAGGGACAGCCAAGTGGCCCACCCACACCACAGTCAAACAATGGGAGCACCTGCAGAGTCCAACACACTCCGCAGATAGACACTGCACTTTATTGGATCACCAATCTGACCAGGCCACAGCACCACCAGGGTGATGCCCACGAAGCGTCCCCCCAGTGCGATCCGCACCTACTCAGCAGCACAGCAAGGCAATTTACAACCAGGCCTCTTGCGACAAGCTCAGGCCCACAGGCACAAAACAGTGCATGAGTCACAGCAGGTTTTAGTCCATTTCAAGCTATGGATCTACTTAGGGCAGTGGTAGCTTCTTCCGCTTATGGATAGATGGGGCCCAGGCACGGACCCGATGTGCGCCACCAGATAACAGCAAGTAGGTCCCACGCTTGATCGTGCTGCAAGATGGCGCCATCAGCCCCCATGACACCGCACCACCACTCCGCCACCGCGCCTCACCGTCTGGGCCCGAGCAGTGTGGACCAAATCCCTCGGGTAGATCAGCACAGCACTGTGGCAGGAACAGGTCGATTTTGAGGTCAGCCCTCCCGTGCAGTTGCAGAGTGAGCGCGTGTCACCAGCCCTCTTCCAGCTCGGCACACAGCTCGGCTCCAGAGCGAGGTTCAGGGACATAAGACACAGCGATTGATACCACACATAATCAGCTTTCAGTGGATGAATGTGTTACGCGGCATTAGCTCCCCAAATGTCAGGATTACAGCAGGATAATTTCACGGCCGGAGGAGCTCACTCACAGAGCGGCCATTTTGCAGCTCAGCAGGCCACACCCCGCTAGCGAACAATCTTTTAGATTTTTGCATTGGAAGTAAATGCTTCGGTTTTGGTTTGTGCTTTCTTGCATGCGTTTTCAGGAAAACCATGGGCTTTAAGGATTGGGTGTACTGTTGCCATTACTTGCCACTCTTGCTTGTCCCCATTCCAATCTATCTCTGGCTCCTGCTTCCTCCATTTTCTCAAAGTATTGCCACTCAGCACATCACCTGTGCTGTTATGACTAAAGTCATGCTGCCCTGGATTGTGGCTACCACATGTGTACCGCCCAGTTGTGAATCACCCCACAGCAAGTTCTATCCCCAAGTAGACATCTCAAAAGCCATGAAAACATCTGAGTGGCAGGTTACAGGATCCAGTACAGGATGCAAGGATCCAGTGATTCAAAGATGTACTACAGGATTCAAGGACATTGGTATTCAACGATCTGCTGCAGGATTCAAGAATATTTCATTCTTGAATAGTCACACCCAGGGCATAGCCAGGTGCATGGCTTTTCTCTAGCTGAAACTGTTTGTAACTTGCATACCAAGTCATCTTCTCACAAGGTTTTAACTTGTGGTGCATGTTGGAGCTTCTTCTGCAGTGTTACTTCAAATAATTTTTTTGCATTCTTGGAACTCTTCAAAGAGATTCTAACCTACCTCTTCCAGGGCTGTCTTTTGAGGCCTCTGAATAGGGATTTACTAGCAAGAATAGATGTATGTGTTTGGATTGTGAAACTACCGCTGGATTCTTGAACTGTTCATTGCACTTAAGTACTGGAATTCTTCTGTGCCTTCAAAGTGATGCTGTAACAACTGTCTCTTGGGCCATTGCTGAGTTATTTACAAATTCTGAGCAACCTTTGTTTCTGTTTGGAGCCTCATCTTTTGTAACTTTAACATCTGTGTACAGAGTTTCGGAACAGGAACATTTTCATGACAATTCCCTTGTCTCTATCAAGATAAAGGCACTGTGTAAGTGATATGTCCAATGTTTTCTATAAGACACCTGTTAGAGTAATTCTTTGGTGTTTTCCAGTTTTTGTACAATGTTACCATTTATGAATAATCCATGTGAAAGAAAGGAATGTTTGCAATGGAGCTAGATGTAAGATCAGAGAAAAACAGCAGCCTTATGTTCGATGTAGTACCTCAGAGTTGTCAACTCATGAGAGACTGTTGAGCACCCTAGAGACACTCCATTTGCGGAGGTGAGCTGAGTGACTCCAAACCAATGGCATCTCTTGTGTTTCTTCTCTTGAGGGGTGGACGTAACTTATGTGAATCCGTGTAGCGTAATTATGCGAAATCTACACAAAAATTATGCGCAATGTATGTCACACTCAAGAAATTACCCAAACGGTCCATTCGGGGGAGAAATTCAACTTGAAAATGGAATTCAAAACACTGGCCTTCAGATTTGCAGTTGTGCGCTAAAAAATAACCCAAGTATTCTGCCGTAAAAAATATACCTGAACTGTTTGTTGATCACTTACATTAAAGGAACTGCCTTTTGCATTCAAAACACTGCCATTCGCATTCAGGTTTGTAGTTTCTCGCTCAAAAACTACCTGAATAGTGAAGCTAGCGTTAAAATATCAACCCGAAACTACATGATGTGGCACAACCTCAGCGACCCCACTCCTAGACAACCTTGCCAACCTCGACTGAAACAGCTTGTCGCCATGCCCACCCAAGAGGCAGGATACACCCTCAACCCCATCTTCGCAGGAGGGAACAACATCCAGTTCAGCCACACCACCCAACCCCCCTGGATGGACCACCACTGCGTACACTTCTCTTTCAACAATGCCACTGCTCACAAACCCACAACATGCCCACGCGAAGGAACTGCAGGAGGTCACAGAGGAACACCTGAACTCCACCCTCAACCACGAACTCTCTCCCCCCTAGACCGACGCCAGCTCTGCAGCTGTAGAACTACACTGGAGGATCACCAACTGCACAGACAGGCTCGCCCCCCTCCGCAATCTTGACAGACAGCACCCCATGAAGGCCACCTGGTTCACCACTGACCTCCAAGAATCTAGACGCACCTGCAGATGTCTCAAGAAGTGATGGAGGAACAACAAAACCACTGAAGACCAGACCACCTACAAGAACACCATGACAGAATACCACCAACTCATCAGACCCACCAAAAGGACCTTCAACTGGAACACAATCCTCGCCAACTCCTGCAACTCAATGGAACTCTTCAGCATCATCCAGGAATTCACCAAACCCCCTAGCGAAGCCAGAGACGTCACACCCTTCCAGGACCTCTGCAATAAGGTCGGCTGCTACTTCCATCTGAAAAAGAAGGCCCTCTACGACAACTTCAGTGAACAGACTCCAGAAACCACTCCTTCCTCCAGCAATGACAGCCAGCCTTCCATGCCCGCCTGGACCCCGGTCACCAATGAAGATACTGCTGTGATCATGAAGAGCACTCACTCAGGAGCCCCCGCGGTCCCATGCCTGCCGCACATCTTCCACAGAGCCACTGACTCCATAGCACCTGAGCAATGATGCACCTGAGCAATGATGCACCATCAATGCCACCTTCGAATCCAGCACATTCCCCGATGACTGAAAACATGCAGAAGTCAAGCCCCTCCTCAAGAAACCCTCTGCAGACCCGGCGGACCTGAAAAACTACTGACCCATCTCTCTCCTTCCCTTCTTTTATATATTTTTATTTAGGAGCAGATAATTTCCAAATTTTCTTTCCTCTTTACTCTCATTTGGGAAAACCTTTCCTCTTTATTCCTTTTTCAATTTTTACCATATTACTGTTTTTTCCACCAGTGGAGCTCATTGTTTACATTACTATTCACTCCTTTTCTTTTTCATCTTTACAGCGTCATTGAGGACAGTTTTTCTCTCATAAATGAATGTACATCTCCTCTGATTGATTCAGGCCATGTGGACTTAGGGTTCTCAAATTTAAGATATAGCGCGATTCCTTCTGGCGCAATATCTTTTCTCAATCTCCGCCACAATCTTTTTTTGGGATTGTCTCTACTCCAAAGAATCTTAGCTGCTTCCAATGGAAATTATCTGCTCCTAAATGAAAATATATAAAAAATTCCCTTCAGTGAAAAGCAGCTGGATACTACATCTTCCATAATGCAAAGGGCCAATGAGAACAGGAAGTGACATCAAAGCAGTTTGAATGAATGCTTTTAGAGAGACTCATACAGGGGCCAGTTGATCGTGAGCAAGGTGTCAGGAGACATCGAAACGCATTGATCAATCCTGCTTTAATGCCCTCTTTAATGAAGGAGAAAAATCAATAAAAAGTGCCAAAAGTACTTTGGGAGTGCGGCCCGTTATTTCTTCCTGTCAGGAATATTTGTGTGTGAATAAGTAGCGGCGTGGTTCGGCCGCAGGAGATGGCACCCACATGGAGCGCTGCAGAAACCGGCTTTTTGAACCGATTTGGATGGCATATATATATATATATTACCTACTGGCGGTCGCCAGTAGGTAGTTATAGTTAGGACCCTGTTTCCATAGGAAATCCGCAACATTCTATTTTGAATAACTTTGGCGCCGGTCGACGAATCCTCGCGAATTTCTCAAAATAGGTGGGGCGCTCCGCTCCGCTCCTACCCTGAAAGTCTCGGGGGGATTCGTCAAGCGGGGGCTGAGATAAAAGGGGGGTCCCAAAACGCGTTTTTCCCATGCATTTTTCCATAGGACCTTTAGACAGGGCTACAGCCCGAACGGCTGAACAGAATTACTAGAAATTTGGCAGAGAGGTAGTCCTCAGGTCAAGGAAGTGCCTTTTGTAGGTTTGGTGTAAATCTGTTCAGTAGATTCTGAGAAAATATATATATATATATATGTATATATATATATATATATATATATATATATATTACCTACTGGCGGTCGCCAGTAGGTAGTTATAGTTAGGACCACGTTTCCATAGGAAATCCGCAACATTCTATTTTGAATAACTTTGGCGCCGGTCGACGAATCCTCGCGAATTTTTCAAAATAGGTGGGGCGCTACGCTCTGCTCCTACCCTGAAAGTCTCGGGGGGATTCGTCAAGCGGGGGCTGGGATAAAAGGGGGGTCCCAAAACGCGTTTTTCCCATGCATTTTTCCATAGGACCTTTAGACACAGCTACAGCCCGAACGGCTGAACAGAATTACTTGAAATTTGGCAGAGAGGTAGTCCTCAGGTCAAGGAAGTGCCTTTTGTAGGTTTGGTGTAAATCTGTTCAGTAGATTCTGAGAAAATAGCCTTTAAATCAATATATATATCTGTGGCAGCTTACCTGCTTGTCGAGTGCTTCTTCAAAAGCTGCAGGAGCAATTTGGAGGAATATGTTAACACGGCTGCCTCTGGTCGTGGAAGGAGCACCACCTATGGAGGGCAGGAGCCGATGAAACAGGGGCCGTGAAAGCAGGTAGTGTCCTGCTTTAACCGGCACAGCAGGGGCATTACACTAATGGATGTGCCCTTTCATCCGGGGCGCACTGGAGCGCTTTAAAATTCAGAGGACTCGTACTTAATCCCTGAAACCTTTTAAAAGTATTGGTGGCTTGCGGGACCCACGTGGGGTTGAAAGCATGATAGATGGCAAACTACACGCCCCAGCATACTTTGCAGCTACTACAGTTTTAATTGGACTTGCTCACTACTAAGTGCAACCAATCACGGGAAGCCATCTAAGACTGCTAATTCCGCTTCTCACCAACCAGCCCAAGAAGAAGGAGTGCACAACTCCGAAACGCGTAGGCAGAAAGACGAAAAGAAACGGATGAAAAGACATTTCCATCTTCTGCAATAAAGTGGTTTCACTTACCTGCTTGTCGAGTGCTTCTTCAAAAGCTGCAGGAGCAATTTGGAGGAATATGTTAACACGGCTGCCTCTGGTCGTGGAAGGAGCACCACCTATGGAGGGCAGGAGCCGATGAAACAGGGGCCGTGAAAGCAGGTAGTGTCCTGCTTTAACCGGCACAGCAGGGGCATTACACTAATGGATGTGCCCTTTCATCCGGGGCGCACTGGAGCGCTTTAAAATTCAGAGGACTCGTACTTAATCCCTGAAACCTTTTAAAAGTATTGGTGGCTTGCGGGACCCACGTGGGGTTGAAAGCATGATAGATGGCAAACTACACGCCCCAGCATACTTTGCAGCTACTACAGTTTTAATTGGACTTGCTCACTACTAAGTGCAACCAATCACGGGAAGCCATCTAAGACTGCTAATTCCGCTTCTCACCAACCAGCCCAAGAAGAAGGAGTGCACAACTCCGAAACGCGTAGGCAGAAAGACGAAAAGAAACGGATGAAAAGACATTTCCATCTTCTGCAATAAAGTGGTTTCACTTACCTGCTTGTCGAGTGCTTCTTCAAAAGCTGCAGGAGCAATTTGGAGGAATATGTTAACACGGCTGCCTCTGGTCGTGGAAGGAGCACCACCTATGGAGGGCAGGAGCCGATGAAACAGGGGCCGTGAAAGCAGGTAGTGTCCTGCTTTAACCGGCACAGCAGGGGCATTACACTAATGGATGTGCCCTTTCATCCGGGGCGCACTGGAGCGCTTTAAAATTCAGAGGACTCGTACTTAATCCCTGAAACCTTTTAAAAGTATTGGTGGCTTGCGGGACCCACGTGGGGTTGAAAGCATGATAGATGGCAAACTACACGCCCCAGCATACTTTGCAGCTACTACAGTTTTAATTGGACTTGCTCACTACTAAGTGCAACCAATCACGGGAAGCCATCTAAGACTGCTAATTCCGCTTCTCACCAACCAGCCCAAGAAGAAGGAGTGCACAACTCCGAAACGCGTAGGCAGAAAGACGAAAAGAAACGGATGAAAAGACATTTCCATCTTCTGCAATAAAGTGGTTTCACTTACCTGCTTGTCGAGTGCTTCTTCAAAAGCTGCAGGAGCAATTTGGAGGAATATGTTAACACGGCTGCCTCTGGTCGTGGAAGGAGCACCACCTATGGAGGGCAGGAGCCGATGAAACAGGGGCCGTGAAAGCAGGTAGTGTCCTGCTTTAACCGGCACAGCAGGGGCATTACACTAATGGATGTGCCCTTTCATCCGGGGCGCACTGGAGCGCTTTAAAATTCAGAGGACTCGTACTTAATCCCTGAAACCTTTTAAAAGTATTGGTGGCTTGCGGGACCCACGTGGGGTTGAAAGCATGATAGATGGCAAACTACACGCCCCAGCATACTTTGCAGCTACTACAGTTTTAATTGGACTTGCTCACTACTAAGTGCAACCAATCACGGGAAGCCATCTAAGACTGCTAATTCCGCTTCTCACCAACCAGCCCAAGAAGAAGGAGTGCACAACTCCGAAACGCGTAGGCAGAAAGACGAAAAGAAACGGATGAAAAGACATTTCCATCTTCTGCAATAAAGTGGTTTCACTTACCTGCTTGTCGAGTGCTTCTTCAAAAGCTGCAGGAGCAATTTGGAGGAATATGTTAACACGGCTGCCTCTGGTCGTGGAAGGAGCACCACCTATGGAGGGCAGGAGCCGATGAAACAGGGGCCGTGAAAGCAGGTAGTGTCCTGCTTTAACCGGCACAGCAGGGGCATTACACTAATGGATGTGCCCTTTCATCCGGGGCGCACTGGAGCGCTTTAAAATTCAGAGGACTCGTACTTAATCCCTGAAACCTTTTAAAAGTATTGGTGGCTTGCGGGACCCACGTGGGGTTGAAAGCATGATAGATGGCAAACTACACGCCCCAGCATACTTTGCAGCTACTACAGTTTTAATTGGACTTGCTCACTACTAAGTGCAACCAATCACGGGAAGCCATCTAAGACTGCTAATTCCGCTTCTCACCAACCAGCCCAAGAAGAAGGAGTGCACAACTCCGAAACGCGTAGGCAGAAAGACGAAAAGAAACGGATGAAAAGACATTTCCATCTTCTGCAATAAAGTGGTTTCACTTACCTGCTTGTCGAGTGCTTCTTCAAAAGCTGCAGGAGCAATTTGGAGGATTATAGTTATAGTTATAGGTATAGTTATAGTTAGCTGTACATTTCACTCGTAAAAAACCAATGAAATTCCCCCGTTATAGTTAGTGCAGGCAACTATAACTCACGCGACCGCAATCTTCTGCTGATGACATATGTGTCTTTATGAAAAAAAAATATTTGTAATATATGTATAGCTAAAATTTTATGGAAGAAGACATGGGCAAATAAGTGTCTAAATACAGTATTAGCATCAGCAGAGGATTGCGGTCGCGTGAGTTATAGTTGCCTGCACTAACTATAACGGGGGAATTTCATTGGTTTTTTACGAGTGAAATGTACAGCTAACTATAACATGTGTGAAACCTATGGTTTTTTCAGTAAATTTGCAAGGTTTTTTAAATGCTAATTCCTAACTATAACGTGTGTGAAACCTATGGTTTTTCCAGTGAATATATATATATATATATATATATTATCTACTGGCGGTCACCAGTAGATAGTTATAGTTAGGAACTAGTTTTCATAGGAAACTCATTTTTGTTTTGCCAATTACTTTGGGGCCGGTTGATGAATCTTCGTGAAATTTTCAAAACCTATGGCCCGTTACGGTCAGTTCTTATCCTGAAAGGTTTGGGGTGATTCGCCAAGCGGGGGCCGAGAAAAAAGGGGGGTCCCAAAACGTGTTTTCTCCATTTTATTTCCCATTAGGAAACTTTAGACACGCCTACAGCCCGAACTGCTGAACGGAATTACACCAAATTTGGCAAAAAGGTAGCCCTTGGTTCAGAAAGAGACCTTTTTGTTAAATGGTGTAAATCCGTTCCGTCGTTCCTGAGAAATTCAAAAAATAGAGGTCAAAAACTCAATTTCCCATAGGAAACTTTAGAAATGGTTACAGCCAAAACTGCTGAACGGAATTACACCAAATTTGGCAAAAATGCAGCCCTTGGTTCAGAAAGAGACCTTTTTTTAAATGGTGTAAAACCGTTCAGTAGTTACTAAGAAAATCGCAAAAAAGTTTTGGTATCTACGGCCGCGGTGGATCCACGCACCCTGCCGATCACGAGCTTCATTCTAATTGGCTGTCAACACTTCAAACCAGGAAGTTGGCAGCCATCTTGTTCCTTGGTAGAACCGAGGCACAAGAAAGCAGGGAAACAAACACAAAAAAAATAAAAGGGAGCAGGGTAGAAACACCCTGACCCCCTAGGGCTGCTCAGGGGGTCCCACAAGGACCCCCAGGGCTCAAAACAGCATTTAAAAAAAAAATAATCGGCCGAATTCACGCTGGATGCTCTTTGTTTAATTGAAGCCCCAGGTTGGGCCAGGTCCCAGGGGCAGTAAAAAACATGCGTGGGGGGCCCCAATCTCCCTACACTGCTCTGGGGACCGCCACCCCTGGGGCTTTGCATAAATATTTGCGGGGGTACATGGCCCCCCCAAGCCCTGGGGACCACCACCCCCGGGGCTCTCATAAATTATATTGTTGGGGGCACACTGCCCCCACGCAGCCCTGCGGCTTCTTTTTAAAACATTTTTTTACCTGTGTGGGGGCTCAAGCCCCCCACATGCCCCGGGGACCGCCACCTCCCCGGGGCACTAATATACAAATTCAGGGGTCCATTACAGACCCCCGAGCCCCGGGGACCACCACCTCCCCGGGGCTTTGCAATTGCTGGGAGGGGGGCTGCACGGCCCCCCTCCTGGAGCCACATGTTATAGTTAGCTGGACATTTCACTCGTAAAAAACCAATGAAATTCCCCCGTTATAGTTAGTTCAGCTAACTATAACTCGCGCGCCCGCAATGCACTGCTGATGACGTCACATATTACATCACTCATGACATGGTCAGTGACATCACTCATGACATCACTGATGACATCTCAAATGACATCACTGATGACATCACTGATGACGTCATCCATGTGATAGAGTGGCAGACCTCCTCTCACCCTAATATAACCTTTGATACACACATTCAAAAATAGAGACTAAAATTTTCAAAACAATGGACATACCAATACCAGTTACAACAACCTCTTCAGTAATTCTAAGAACCACATACATATCCACTCATTCACCAACAGTCCTATACAGTCACTCATACATGTACTCACTCATCATATGTACTCATACACCTATACATCCTGTTACACTATGCCACTCATCCATAGAGTTACTCACACACATAGTCACTCATGCTAATAAAGAATCAAACATACATTTACTTGCATATACAGTTATACACACACCACCACACTTACTTCTACGGAAACTTACACATACTTAGTCTTTTAAACAATCACTTATAGAAACACATACTTATTCATAGAGGGACTCTTCCAATCTCTCACTCTCACATATACTCGCTTATATACACCAATAGTCACATATACTAGTTTAAAACATATGTAGTTACTCATTAAGACACTATTGAGACAGTCATTCACTCACTAACACACCCATACACTCACTCATCCACCCATAGAGTCCTGCACACATGCTGTCTTCAACACATACAAAGAGTGAGTCACTCATTCATGCACCTATGCACTACGTAATACCCCCACTGAACCATGCAGACACTCAGACTGATACTCATAAAACCAACTAATAACCTATATAGACACCCATGTAGCTACTCTCCAACCCATGCAGCCACTTATACACAAAGTGAGAGACTGATACAGATATTTACATATTAAAACATTACTCACTAAGCCATGTATTCACTATGATACACTTAATCAGTCAGTTACACAATCAATTTTTCAAAACAAATCATCCATTTAGACACTTATATACCCATTTATTCTTCCATCGACCTTGAGATATACATATATAAAACATACTTAATTGTCAGAAAAACACACATTCACTGGATGATGTCATCAGTGATGTCATCAGTGATGTCATTTGAGATGTCATCAGTGATGTCATGAGTGATGTCACTGACCATGTCATGAGTGATGTAATATGTGACGTCATCAGCAGTGCATTGCGGGCGCGCGAGTTATAGTTAGCTGAACTAACTATAACGGGGGAATTTCATTGGTTTTTTACGAGTGAAATGTCCAGCTAACTATAACATGTGTGAAACCTTTGGTTTTTTCATTGAATTTCTAAGGTTTTTTAAATGCTAATTCCTAACTATAACGTGTGTGAAACCCATGGTTTTTTCAGTGAATTTGCAAGGTTTTTTAAATGCTAATTCTTTTTTTTTTTTTTTTTTTTTTTTTGCAATGTTTTTTACATATTTTTATTTTAAATTTATATCCTCTTTAAAGACTATGTTTAAATTTTAAAAATTCTGCAATTTATTTTTTATTTTTACCTTTTTTTTAAACTAAACAGGTAAGATTTAGTAGTATAACATAGTGAATCTTTTTTTTTTTTTTTTTTTAACGTGCGCTTACCGTACGTGCACGTGTTGCTTTTATTACGTTAGATTTCTACACTGTTTGCGTACAGTTACGCAATTTGCGTATGCGTGCGTCACGCGCAAGCGGCGCGTAACGCGTACGCTGCACGCGCATGTTACGCGGAAGTGAAGGGGCGTGCCTGTTTTGCGCATGCGCACGTGCGCGTGTCTTTTTTACGCGCATGCGTACTTTTACCGTAAGCGCACCGTAAGCATAATGTACACGCACGTTGGGTCATGTGATCAAGAAACAACACTTTTGATTGGTTTAAACTACTTTCAGTTCTAGAACTCTCCTACACCACACCCATTCCCCTCATTTCTGCTTGTGATACCTTTGGAGAAGGAGCTGAGTTGTCTTTGTGATACGATGGCAGAACAGCAGACCTCTTCAGAGAGTGAGGCTAGCAGCACTACCTTGAGGCAGAGAAGGAGGAAACAAAAGAGCTCTTTCATATGGGAGTATTTTTCTTTTCCAGAGGGCAAGAAAAAGGTAAATGCACCTTTAGTGACTTGTAAGCTTTGTGACCGTGTACTTTCAAGAGGGAATCCTAACAAGAAGTATTCCTTCGGGAATCACACTATGTTGAGACACCTTCATGATGTACACGGTAGGACATATGCTCGACATACTGGAGGAAACCCTTCAGTAAGTCAACCAAGCACATCCACAGCAGCTCAGCCTGGTCCATCATCTGCAGGGCCGAGTCCATCTTCGGCAGATCAGCTGAGCCCTTCATCTGTGGGGGGAGCATCTCCTTTTTCTGGTCCTCTGGAAACCAACCATCGGTTTGCGAGGGTTACAATGCGGTGCGCCACTTGTTATGGTCTAATTTGTCATAGGGAGACCAGTGTTGCCCTAGTTAACAGTAAAATAGACCAGCACATTTGTCCTACCGACTAATATTCCCATTCTTTCTTTCCTCTGTCCCTGTACGAACACAACGGCTCTTTTAAGAGCCAACCTTACCTTTCAACTTTTTTAATATATTTTTTAAACTTTTTTTTGATTTTTTTTTTTTACCGTACGGGTACGGTGCGCGTAATTTTTTTTTTTTTTTTTAAAAACTCTAAAAATCTATTATCACATTACAAGGTCCTTGAGAGACTACAATGAAAATCTGAAAATGTGATTGTGGAGAAGTGGAAAAAAGGGACCATGAAATTTCTGACTTACCATACCCACTCAAAAAATTATTTATTAATTAAAATATAATTTTAATTGCTATAAAAATGGTTCAAGTTTTCGAAAATTTTCTTTCTCAATCTGAAAAAAAAGAAAAAAGTATTAATATTTAATAAAACATTTTATAATACAGTACACATATTTACATATTTTCCAAAAACAATTTTTTGCCTTTTTTTTGCTGTTTTCAGAATATATTGCATTTCACTATAAATCGTGAAAGCAATTGCATTCATCACTTAACAGCGGGCAAAAAAAAAATGACAATCTCAAAGATTGTTTAAAAAAAGCCCAGAATCTCTTCTCAGTTAAACATAACATTATCGAAATGCAAAATATTATTCATAAAAAATATCATCTAATAAAAAAAACTATTTCTAAAAAATACCGTCTGACAATTTTCTTACAGAAGCATAATCTCAAAAAAAATATATCTCAAATAAATCCACAATACATCTAGTTTCCTTTCTTTTAGGCCAAATGTTAATTTATTTAATTATTTTTTGATTAAATTTCCAACGATAATCCAATAAAATTTCAAAATTTAAATTGTACAGATGTTACCGATTCTCTGTAAAATGTTGTTTTCTGAAACATTAATTAAGAATTATATAAGTCCATAATACAATTGGTTACCTTTCCTTTAGGCCAAATGATAATTTTAAAAATCTTTAAATTTGAAAATTCCAATGGTAATCCAAAAAAATGGTAAAATTGTTTTGTACAGATCTTGCCAAGTCTCTCTAAAATTTAGGTTTCAGAAAGATTAGATAGGAATTTGCTAAATCAAAAGGCAAACGTTGCTTGAAAATCAATTGGGAATCATTACACAATGTCCAGCCTTTTTCACATTTAAGATAAACTGTGTAATGTCCAGAAGTAACAGTAGGTCCTTCATGGAAAATTATTGCAACTGTTACAAAAGTTTTTCCTGAAATTGATAATTGCTGTCCTGTAAACTTCTTTATTAAAGTATCCAATTTTGAACCATCAGCTCTACATCGTTGCATCATTAAAATTACATACTGTCCGTATTCCTTTAAAATTAACGTTGAAAACATGTCAGATTTACACTCACCGCATTGCATGCTATGATTAGCATCTTTAACTAATTTAGCAAAAGTGACTGTTTTACTCTCTGGCAATGTTAAATAAATAAACCTTTCAGAATCAACATTAGAGCCACATGTATTGAAACAGTTTTCACAACTATGTTCCCATTTATAAGACAGACCAAACAAATTTTCAATGTGTACACCTTCTTCTTCCAGTACCTGAAGAAAATACAACAAGAATTCCTGTGAGTCTTGCTGTACATTTTGAGAAAACTGTGTACATCCTGAACATACATCTAAAAGTTTTCTAATTTCAGTAGCACTTTCTATTTGAGTTTTATCATTACTCAGCTTTTGAAAAAGGAGACTCAACTCAGAACAGAATCTTTTTCTCTGATTTACTATTATCTGCTCTTGCAAACTTTCCAGATAAAATGCAACATTCAGCACTACATTAGCGTAGCAGTTGACACCAGAGCTATTTTCAAAATGACAACCTACAACCTCTTCAACATTTTCCTTTTTCTTTTTGCTTGCAATATCTTCACTCCTCTTTTTTTTCCTCCTCTCTACATCCTCATTACAGATATTCTCAATTCTCTTTTTTCGAGAAACTACACGTTTCTCCAACACAGGATACTGACCTAAATGAGGAGCATAGGTTCTTCTTAATCTATTATACTCCTTTACACAGTTTGTATCAGCACTAACTTTTGAGTCATCAAAGTCTATCATAAATAATCCAGATAATGTTTTCACTCGTGACAAAGCTACATAAGCCATACCTTCTTTGAACACAGATGAACCAATGTTTACAAATGCACAATCTACAGTCAATCCTTGAGACTTGTGAATAGTTACAGCATATGCTAGAGAAAACGGAAACTGTTTCCTTTGTACATATAAGTCTTTCACAAGCATAAAACGAACTGTACAACGACAAATGTCTATAACTTCTTCTATCTGATCAAATTTTATTTTTAAACATTCAATTCCATCTTTTTTCTGATAATTAATAAAACCCACAACTCTTCCCATAGCTCCATTAACTAAACCTTTTTCAACATCCAAATTTCTCCTTAAAAATACTCTACAGTTCATGCAAACATATAGATTTTTTTCTAATCCAGCAGTTTTGGAAATGTTCTTCTCTAGTGAATCCAATTTATTTTTCAGTTTACCTGTTAATGTGATAGTAATTCTTCCATCCTGAATTTTGTCCACTGCTTCCAATTTCCTGATATCTTCCTTTTCCAATTTCAAAAGCTCCTCATTGAATATTGAGCATTCACGTAGAGTTGGCATTAAGCAGATGACACTTTTCTGTTCTGCAATGTTCTTGTATATCTTCTCTGCAACTATTTCTTCCTTTGGAAATAAATTATGTAGCAACCGACTCTGTAATGCTTTTGTGCCAGCTTCAGTGAGTAGTCCAATTCTGATATCTTTCAGAATACTTCCATATTCTTCATCGTTTGCTTGTCTCATATTAGTAGTAAGTTCCTTGTACTCAAAGAAGGACCAAATATTTGCATTACCAATGCTTCCCAATGACTTCTTTGTATCTTCATGTGTCACAGTATTAAACACTGGTTGTCCTTTAACTGGAGTAAGCTGTAGAAGATCCCCAAAAACTATGACATGTTTTCCACCAAATAACATGTCATAGTCTGTCCTTAGAGTTTGCTGCATTCTTAAATGCACAAAGGCAAGCATTAAGTTTGATACCATGCTCACCTCATCAATAATGAGAACTTGCATCTTCTTCAATACTCTTGAAACTTCCAAGCATGCTTCTCCAGTTAGCTTGCGGTATTGTATTTTGTTCTCATGCTCCACTGGTAACATTAGCAAACGATGTAAGGTGATTCCTTTTATGTTATATGCTGCTAACCCAGTTGGAGCAGTAACCACACAAGACAAAGTAGAATCCGTTTTTTGCTGTATGTAGCTTCTGATGACTTTTATTAGGAAACTTTTTCCAGTTCCAGCTTGTCCGCTTACATACATCCTGATTGGATGAAATCATGTGCATGAGCACTCTTTTTTTTCATGTAGTAATCCGTGATCAATTTTGTTTCTGATTTCTTCATAAATTTGTTGCTGCTCTTCATTCAGTTGTCTTTCCAAATTTGGTAAGTCTATAAATTCTTCTTGAGCTTGATTCATAGCCGTTTCCACTTCATTCATGGCTATTGCAGCTTCATTTTCAACGATTGGTGGCCTAGGGGATCTTGACTGAGTGTTCCTGAACTTTGGCTGTCTTGAGAACTGTCTCTAGCTACTTCAGCTGCAATTGTAGTTTCCTGTTCAATTTCTTCATTTAACATTTCCACATAAGTTGTGAATGTACTGCATTGTATGCTGTCTTTGCAAGCATTAAATGAATCTTCATAGCTTTAAAATTCTCCCAGTAGTTCATCCTCTGTACGCCATGGTTTAAATAGCTGTAAAAGAGCCAAGTAGTAAAATTCCTTTTTGCCAGTAGTGTCACAACTCAGCTTCCTGTGATTTATCAAACTTCCTTTTGTTTGCTTCACCAAACATCCTTCCTCACCAATGACTTTATATTTTCCATTGTTGATGTCTTCTGCAGCTTTCCGTGAATAAATGTAGTTCTGCAGCACTTCATAGAGACACATGTTCTTCAGATGATGACTTCTCTTGGGATAATATGTGTCCAACATGTTTGATTTCAAAATACCTGTACTTTCTGGGTCATTCTCGGCCAAATATTCAATTCTCCAACAGATTTCAGTACCCGATTTCTCATTGCTGCAAGGCCTAAACTTGCCCAAATTATTCTTCTTGATTTCGAGTAGAGACTTGCAGAAGATAACCTATCTGAACATTCGTAGGATCCAATTTCTCGATGCGATAACATCTTTAAACTGAAACTGTACAGCTTCTTACTGACAGTCTTCTCATGAGAAATCTCTTCCCACATTTCCTTCAATTCAGTTTTTTCTGATTTAGTAATGTAAGACGTTACATATCGAGCAACAGCAATGGAATTGTCAGCTACATACTGTATATCCATGTTAGCATTCCACATGGATAAAATGACTGGGTTGTAGTCATTTATATTTTTTGATTCTTCTTTTCTTTTAAGGTTGTAGGTATTCTTAGGTGATTTTATTGTGATAGTATGTCTCACAGATGACATAAAACTGTTTACTCTTCCATTTGAAAGAACAGGTCTAGGAAATCCAAATCGACATTTAATGTAGTATTTATCTTTGCTCTTGTATTTCCGTCGACAGTATTTTCCACACCGATGACTTTGGAAACATAAAACTTGCTCCTTTAGCTTTTTCTCTTCTGTGCTTTTTGGTATAGCACATGTTGCATATTCTTCAATGAAAGATAACACTGCTTCATCAGTATCTGTTCCAAACTTTGGGGCATCCTTGATCCACAACAGCATATGAATATGAGGAGCACCTCTTGCCTGGTACTCTTTTCTCCAAAAGAAACCCTCTACTTCTCCAAGAGGTGGATTTTTTTTATTGCAGATGAAGGACATCATAGCCTCAAATCTATGATTGAAATATCTGCAAACATTAACCGGATCCAATGAGCACAGTTCTCCTGCTGTCTTGTATTCGATGTTTTTAATGTTTGAATTTGCCTCTCGTAGAAAATCCAGTAAATCATCCCAAGCGTACTCAGCACAGCTTAGGGTAAGGAACCATGTTGGTGTTCCTAAATTTCGTAACATGCATTTTAATTCACCATGGCGTCGGTACCAATATTCATTTGTCCCACGCTGACAAGCCATCAGATTGATGAGTTGTGTTTCCAAATGATCATCTCGGTGCTGCACTTTCTCCATAAAATCCTTAGCAGACACATTTTGTAAATGTACTCCACTTTTTAAAATGTGATTTACTGCATATGATAATGCAGACAAGTCGCTTTCAAATAAAAGATGGAATAAATAAGGAATACTTTGTCGAAATCTTGGATCTTCTGCATATAGTCTTGTAGTCCGATACTCAGAAGCTGGAATCTGTTCTGGACGTTCATCGTATCGTCCTCCTTTTCCTATAGGAAACAGCTGGGGAAAACATCGAGCTTCCAAGCTCTCCTCCCATACACTCACGGGAGTTCCTTTTGCTTTCCTCATCTGAAACAGATCAATATTGTCTCCCATAACTTCTTTTGAATGAAGAGGATGTATGCTAAAATGTTCATAAATTTCTTCTTCCTTTGACTTGTCCACTTTTTCAATTTGTCCAGTTGGTGTTTCTGTGTCTTCTTGTAAATCTTCTTCTTCTTCTTCTATATAAATTGATTCATACCATTTGTTATTCCTTTTCAAATACAAATTTGCTCTTTGAACTTTCCGTACATCTACCAGCTCCTGCCAAATCTTTTTATTCTTTGTAGGTACACCATTAACCAGAATAACTAATGGTTCAGTTTCCAAAGTATCTGCATCAATAGTTTCCATATTTTTTTTCAAATCCAAGGGCAAATACACCACTCTACCTTTTAAACCTCTCAGTAAATCAGAAGGAGGTAATTTACCAGTTTTGGGCTCCATACGTACTATGGTCTGGAACGGATGAACACATTGAATAAGTATAGACTCATATGTATTTAATTCAGAAAGTTCGGCAGGAATAACATCCAATTCTAAATTATTATGTACAGCTCTGGTTGGCATTCTATTTTCTTCTAACTTGTTGTAACAGTATTTACAAATACGCTGATCTTCACCCAATTGAAAACAATTTTCAAGAAATATATATGTGGCAAAATCCTTCCACTTATAATTATCTTCATTTTCACTTTTTCTGTAGAGATCAACATTCCTGGTTTGTTTTCTATAATGAGTTCTGCGGCAACAAATACAAGTAATATTTGGTCTTTCATTAGAGATTATTGCAAATTTTGTTATGTGATCATTAAATGTCTTACTTACAGAAGGTTCTACATTCTCTTCCACTTCTTCCTCATTTACTGTGTCCTTTTCTGCACTTTCTTGTTCTGGACCAAAGTAACAAAACTGAATTTCATCAATAACCTTCTCTACATCTGATACCGTTCCACGGAACAGAGCCCTATTCAATTCATTAGCAAAATACAACCGTCTCACAAACTTTCTCATTTCAGTATGATGAATAGCCAGCATCCTAAAATGATGAAAAACACTTTTACACACTTTTCTAGATAGACAAGCCAGAGAATGACCCTGCAAACCAGTATTCTCTCTCACTCTGCATGGATCTAGACTTTGAAGCACCTTAATCTTCTGTTTTACACTTTTTTTTACTATATTCTCTTAGAAACTCACAAAATTTATCAATAGATTCCTGACGCACAGTGCAAATACTACTACAATTCCAAGTGTACACTGGGGCTTTAGGACGTCTCCCCATAGCCTCATCCGCCATCACTTGTACCTCATCTCTTGGAACCATTTTCTCCTTCTCCATTATACAACCATTTTTCACTTCGTAAGCACGACCTCTGGTGTCAACTGCATGCAGCAAAGTATTACTTTGAAAATAACTCTCTTCATTAAAAAAAGGTTCACTACTTGAACTATGCATCCATTCTCCTAAAAACACTTTGCAAAAGTTTGTTCTTTTCACTTCTCTTTTCCTTTTGGTTTGTGATTTCAGTACATTAACCATTTTATCTAATGTACGCATCCTATTCAAAATTAAAATGAATAGTTTCCTTTTTAATTCTAATGCCTTAGCTGCAATGGCTTCAATTTCTTTTTTTCTCTTATAAAATTTAGCCTTTTGCTTATATTTCTTCACATCCTTTATCAAATTGGACATAACTCTTCTCTGAAACATTTTTCTACCTATCTCTTTAAACGCTGTTTTTCTGTTTAAATTAATCTTTATTGTTTCTGAAGGTATATTTGCATTAACTAAATGCTCAATTTTTTCCTGTTCTTTTCTATTTAAAACATTCTTTCCAGTACAGACATTTTGTACATTTTTCCTTTTTTTGAAGATGTTCTTTAAAAAATCTTTTGTCTGCTTACCAGAAGACTTTCTCTTTTTCCCAACATGAGCATCTCCAGCTAACTTAGGTCCTCCAGTTGTCTTCAAATATAGATTTTTTTTGTGGTTTTTCCTTTGTCTGGATTTTGTAGGCATCTTAAATTTTGTTCACTGCTCTTCAGCAATACCTGAAAAAAACTAAAAAAAAATTCCTTTATTTTATTTAAATATATTACTACATTTTTTATGATCTTTTCAAATCTTAAAATACTATGTACCCCTTTCCTACAAGTGAAAATCACAATAACACCTTCACAAATTAAATATCTAAAAACTATTCCTGTGTGCACACAGAGTCATGGTTTGAAATTAGGCAGAAAACGAAATTTCTTTGCCATTTTGAAAGCACACTTACTACTCTTTTTTTTGGCAAGTGATAAGTACTTTTACAATCTGACACATTTCTAATCCACTTTTCATATTCTCAAAAAAGCACATGTCCAAACAGCTTTTTGAGACCAGCAACATGTGTAACCTGGGTGACTCACTACACTCCAGCAAGGGCAACCAGCCTTAGTGATGCTGAATGTATTTGCATTACTGACTGCAACCTCAAACCCCACTCAGTTGTGAATACTGTGCATGATTCCACAGGATAAGCAGCTGGCTGTGTGCTAAGAGTCTGCTTCTGCACAAAAAAAATAGCTCACCCTTTCCATCTAATGCAACTGTAAAATTACCAGAGCAATACGCAAATAATCTCTGCCTGTAATTCCTCTTTGCACGCAGAGTCATGTTTTCATATTAGTCAGAAAACGAAATTTCTTTGCCAATTTGAAAGCACACTTACTACTCTTTTTTTTGGCAAGTGATAAGTACTTTTACAGTCTGACACATTTTGAATCCACTTTTCATATTCTCAAAAAAGCACATGTCCAAACAGCTTTTTGAGACCAGCAACATGTGTAACCTGGGTGACTGACTACACTCCAGCAAGGGCAACCAGCCTTAGTAATGCTGAATGTATTTGCATTACTGACTGCAAACTCAAACCCCACTCGGTTGTGAATACTCTGCATGATTCGACAGGATAAGCAGCTGGCTGTGTGCTAAGAGTCTGCTTCTGCATAAACAAAATAGCTCCCCCTTTCCATCTAATGCAACTGTAAAATTACCAGAGCAATACCAAACAGCTTTCTGAGACCAGCAACATGTGTAACCTGGGTGACTGACTACACTCCAGCAAGGGCAACCAGCCTTAGTAATGCTGAATGTATTTGCATTACTGACTGCAACCTCAAACCCCACTCAGTTGTGAATACTGTGCATGATTCCACAGGATAAGCAGCTGGCTGTGTGCTAAGAGTCTGCTTCTGCACAAAAAAATAGCTCCCCCTTTCCATCTAATGCAACTGTAAAATTACCAGAGCAATACGCAATCAATCTCTGCCTGTAATTCCTCTTTGCACACAGAGTCATGTTTTCTTATTAGTCAGAAAACGAAATTTCTTTGCCATTTTGAAAGCACACTTACTACTCTTTTTTTTGGCAAGTGATAAGTACTTTTACAGTCTGACACATTTTGAAACCACTTTTCATATTCTCAAAAAAGCACATGTCCAAACAGCTTTTTGAGACCAGCAACATGTGTAACCTGGGTGACTGACTACACTCCAGCAAGGGCAACCAGCCTTACTGATGCTGAATGTATTTGCATTACTGACTGCAACCTCAAACCCCACTCGGTTGTGAATACTGTGCATGATTCCACAGGATAAGCAGCTGGCTGTGTGCTAAGAGTCTGCTTCTGCATAAAAAAAATAGCTCCCCCTTTCCATCTAATGCAACTGTAAAATTACCAGAGCAATACCAAACAGCTTTCTGAGACCAGCAACATGTGTAACCTGGGTGACTGACTACACTCCAGCAAGGGCAACCAGCCTTACTAATGCTGAATGTATTTGCATTACTGACTGCAACCTCAAACACCACTCGGTTGTGAATACTGTGCATGATTCCACAGGATAAGCAGCTGGCTGTGTGCTAAGAGTCTGCTTCTGCACAAAAAAAATAGTTCCCCCTTTACTTATAATGCAACTGTAAAATTACCAGAGCAATACGCAATAAATCTCTGCCTGTAATTCCTCTTTGCACACCACAGAGTCATGTTTTCTTATTAGTCAGAAAACGAAATTTCTTTGCCATTTTGAAAGCACACTTACTACTCTTTTTTTTGGCAAGTGATAAGTACTTTTACAGTCTGACACATTTTGAAACCACTTTTCATATTCTCAAAAAAGCACATGTCCAAACAGCTTTTTGAGACCAGCAACATGTGTAACCTGGGTGACTGACTACACTCCAGCAAGGGCAACCAGCCTTACTGATGCTGAATGTATTTGCATTACTGACTGCAACCTCAAACCCCACTCGGTTGTGAATACTGTGCATGATTCCACAGGATAAGCAGCTGGCTGTGTGCTAAGAGTCTGCTTCTGCATAAAAAAAATAGCTCCCCCTTTCCATCTAATGCAACTGTAAAATTACCAGAGCAATACCAAACAGCTTTCTGAGACCAGCAACATGTGTAACCTGGGTGACTGACTACACTCCAGCAAGGGCAACCAGCCTTACTAATGCTGAATGTATTTGCATTACTGACTGCAACCTCAAACACCACTCGGTTGTGAATACTGTGCATGATTCCACAGGATAAGCAGCTGGCTGTGTGCTAAGAGTCTGCTTCTGCACAAAAAAAATAGTTCCCCCTTTCCTAATAATGCAACTGTAAAATTACCAGAGCAATACGCAATAAATCTCTGCCTGTAATTCCTCTTTGCACAACACAGAGTCATGTTTTCATATTAGTCAGAAAACGAAATTTCTTTGCCATTTTGAAAGCACACTTACTACTCTTTTTTTTGGCAAGTGATAAGTACTTTTACAGTCTGACACATTTTGAATCCACTTTTCATATTCACAAAAAAGCACATGTCCAAACAGCTTTTTGAGACCAGCAACATGTGTAACCTGGGTGAATACTGTGCATGATTCCACAGGATAAGCAGCTGGCTGTGTGCTAAGAGTCTGCTTCTGCACAAAAAAAATAGCTCCCCCTTTCCATCTAATGCAACTGTAAAATTACCAGAGCAATACCAAACAGCTTTCTGAGACCAGCAACATGTGTAACCTGGGTGACTGACTACACTCCAGCAAGGGCAACCAGCCTTAGTGATGCTGAATGTATTTGCATTACTGACTGCAACCTCAAACCCCACTCGGTTGTGAATACTGTGCATGATTCCACAGGATAAGCAGCTGGCTGTGTGCTAAGAGTCTGCTTCTGCACAAAAAAATAGCTCCCCCTTTCCATCTAATGCAACTGTAAAATTACCAGAGCAATACCAAACAGCTTTCTGAGACCATCAACATGTGTAACCTGGGTGACTGACTACACTCCAGCAAGGGCAACCAGCCTTACTAATGCTGAATGTATTTGCATTACTGACTGCAACCTCAAACCCCACTCAGTTGTGAATACTGTGCATGATTCCACAGGATAAACAGCTGGCTGTGTGCTAAGAGTCTGCTTCTGCACAAAAAAAATAGCTCCCCCTTTCCATCTAATGCAACTGTAAAATTACCAGAGCAATACGCAATAAATCTCTGCCTGTAATTCCTCTTTGCACACAGAGTCATGTTTTCATATTAGTCAGAAAACGAAATTTCTTTGCCATTTTGAAAGCACACTTACTACTCTTTTTTTTGGCAAGTGATAAGTACTTTTACAGTCTGACACATTTTGAATCCACTTTTCATATTCTCAAAAAAGCACATGTCCAAACAGCTTTTTGAGACCAGCAACATGTGTAACCTGAGTGACTGACTACACTTCAGCAAGGGCAACCAGCCTTAGTGATGCTGAATGTATTTGCATTACTGACTGCAACCTCAAACCCCACTCGGTTGTGAATACTGTGCATGATTCCACAGGATAAGCAGCTGGCTGTGTGCTAAGAGTCTGCTTCTGCATAAAAAAATAGCTCCCCCTTTCCATCTAATGCAAATGTAAAATCACCAGAGCAATACCAAACAGCTTTCTGAGACCAGCAACATCTGTAACCTGGGTGACTGACTACACTCCAGCAAGGGCAACCAGCCTTAGTGATGCTGAATGTATTTCCATTACTAACTGGAACCTCAAAGCCTAAAAGTATTCCTTATTTATACCAGTACGCCTTAATTTATGGTGAAAACATAGTCCATATTATTTTACATGTTCCTCACATTTAAATTTCTCCCAAAACACAAAATGATAAACACAACTTCAACAAAAGGAATTCCAATGCTATTATTCATTTCTTAATTTACCATATACATCCCCTCTCAAACTCTTAACTCACCTTTAAAATTAGTTAGTTGTGAAAGAAATGTGGCACTCAAACAGCAGATTATCAGAGCCAGGATCTCTGTTCTGTACACCTCTCTCCTCTCAGCAGAACCAGATAATGGCAATGTTTCCCTCTCTTTTTCCACACATATACATGTTAGTTTCAAATCTCACTGCTTCCCCCTTTTTTTCAAATGTAATCACACATTTCTATTGGTTGAAAACCAATCCTTTTCAAAAAGTACCCTTCCCCCAACTTGACTTCTGCCTAGTACCCTTCCCCCAACTTGACTTCTGCCTGCTACCATAGCAACAGCTCATGGAACACTGCTGTGTGGAGTCAGATCAGAAGTTCAGCAGACAATGTTTCATTTTCAAAGTGCAAGAGTGCTTGACTTTTCAAACCTAACAGCAAATCCATAGTACTGTTCTTTGGTAACACATTTTTCTTTACCAATACAAATCATGCTTCTATAAATTGACACACACAGCCTAGTTTTTAGTGTAGAATGGTATGAAACAGCCAATCAGTTCTTTTTATTTTAAAAAAATATGTATGCCTCCATTTCAAAACTGTCTTTCATTTCTTTTTACCATTCTACTGAATTACACCTCCTGAGTGCATCCAGATCTCCTTGGGAGATGTTCACAGTGTGGATTGTAGGGCACAGCTATGTCTTCTGGAGTGAAAAGTATGCAGAGAAAACAGGTATGGTGAGAGACCTTGCTTTGCCAAATGTAGACATTAAATGGATTGGTCAGAGAGGGTTAAAGTGGCACCAATTGATGCCATTGGTGAAATCCTTCATGCAAATCCAACACCCTGACCTCATAATAGTGCACTGTGGTGGCAATGACCTAGGCACTTTGACTAGGGTAGGTCTGGAAATGCTTATGAAGGAGACCTTTGCACAACTGTTTTCACTTTTCCCTAAAACTGCCTTTGTGTTTTCTAACATATGCCAAAGGCAAAAATGGAACTGGTCCAATCATTTTTGTCCACAGATTGACAAAGCAAGAAAGCATGTCAACAAATCTGTTTCTGCTTTCCTCCGTGACTATGGTATGGGTTCCATTTACCACAACAACTTGCGTTACGACATGCAAGACATTTATAGAGGAGATGGTGTACACTTCACTGATGAAGGGAACAGAGTCTTCCTCTTGAACCTTAGACTCTGCATCGGTACTTACTTGTAGGTACCACTAAAAAATCACTTAATAAACACAACGGCTCTTTTTAGAGCCCCCTAATATCTAAACACTTAAATCTGCATTTCATTTCATTTTTTTTTTTTTTTTTTACCGTACGCATACGGTGAGCTTACCGTACGCGTACCCCGCGATTTTTTAAAAAATTAATAATTTTTTTTTTGTACTTTTCTATCCTTCTTTGGCCCCCTTTCAAATGTTAGGGGGTCTGTAACTCTCTTCCTTGCCCCCTTTTCAAGTTATCACCCTTTATTTTCTCAGTGAAACACACAAAATGGCGGCCGCCGCTTCCTGGTTTCGACCGATTCGAATGTTTACTAAGATCTAACAGCCAATCAGAATCGCGCTCGCGCACGTCACCGTACGCGTACGGTAAGCGCACCGTAAGCGCACCGTAAGCTGGCTCAGATATATATGTTGATTTAAAGGCTATTTTCTCAGAATCTACTGAACAGATTTACAACAAACCTACAAAAGGCACTTCCTTGACCTGTAGACTACCTCTCTGCCAAATTTCAAGCAACTCTGTTCAGCCGTTCGGGCTGTAGCTGTGTCTAAAGGTCCTATGGAAAAATGCATGGGAAAAACACGTTTTGGGACCCCCCTTTTATCTCGGCCCCCGCTTGACGAATCCCCCCAAGACTTTCAGGGTAGGAGCGGAGCGTAGCGCCCCATTAGTTTTGAAAATTTCGCGAGGATTCGTCGACCGGCGCCAAAGTTATTCAAAATAGAATGTTGCGGTTTTCCTATGGAAACAGGGTCCTAACTATAACCACCTACTGGCGACCGCCAGTAGGTAATATATATATATATATATATATATATATATATATATATATATATATATATATATATATATATATATATATATATTCACTGAAAAAACCATGGGTTTCACACACGTTATAGTTAGGAATTAGCATTTAAAAAACCTTAGAAATTCACTGAAAAAACCATAGGTTTCACACACGTTATAGTTAGGAATTAGCATTTAAAAAACCTTAGAAATTCAGTGAAAAAACCATAGGTTTCACACATGTTATAGTTAGCTGGACATTTTACTCGTAACAAACCAATGAAATTGCCCCGTTATAGTTAGTTCAGCTAACTATAACTCGCGCGCGAGCAATGCACTGCTGATGACGTCACATATTACATCACTCATGACATGGTCAGTGACATCACTCATGACATCACTGATGACATCTCAAATGACATCACTGATGACATCACTGATGACATCATCCTTGTGATAGAGTGGCAGACCTCCTCTCACCTTAATATAAGCTTTGATACACACATTCAAAAATAGAGACTAAAAATTTCAAAACAATGGACATACCAATACCAGTTACAACAACCTCTTCAGTAATTCTAAGATCCACATACACATCCACTCATTCACCAACAGTCCTATACAGTCACTCATACATGTACTCACTCATCATATGTACTCATACATCTATACATCCTGTTACACAATGCCACTCATCCATAGAGTTACTCACACACATAGTCACTCATGCTAATAAAGAATAAAACATACATTTACTTGCATATACAGTAATACACACACCACCATACTTACTTCTACGGAAACTTACACATACTTAGTCTTTTAAACAATCACTTATAGAAACACATACTTATTCATACAGGAACTCTTTCAATCTCTCCCTCTCACATATACTCACATATATACACCAATAGTCACATATACTAGTTAAAAACATATGTAGTTACTCCTGAAGACACTATTGAGACAGTCATTCACTCAATAACACACCCATACACACACTCATCCACACATACAGTCCTGCACACATGCTGTCTTCAACACATACAAACAGTGAGTCACTCATTCATGCATCTATGCACTACGTAATACCCCCCACCGTACCATACAGACACTCAGACTGATACTCAAAAAAACAACTAATAACCTATATAGACACCCATGTAGCTACTCACCAACCCATGCAGCCACTTATACACAAAGTGAGAGATACACTTAATCAGTCAGTAACACAATCAATTTTTCAAAAACAAATCATCCATTTAGACACTTATATACCCATTTATTCTTCCATCGACCTTGAGATACACATATATAAAACATATTTAATTTTCAGAAAAACACACATTCACTGGATGATGTCATCAGTGATGTCATCAGTGATGTCATTTGAGATGTCATCAGTGATGTCATGAGTGATGTCACTGACCATGTCATGAGTGATGTAATATGTGACGTCATCAGCAGTGCATTGCGGGCGCGCGAGTTATAGTTAGCTGAACTAACTATAACGGGGCAATTTCATTGGTTTGTTACGAGTAAAATGTCCAGCTAACTATAACATGTGTGAAACCTATGGTTTTTTCACTGAATTTCTAAGGTTTTTTAAATGCTAATTCCTAACTATAACGTGTGTGAAACCTATGGTTTTTTCAGTGAATTTCTAAGGTTTTTTAAATGCTAATTCCTAACTATAACGTGTGTGAAACCCATGGTTTTTTCAGTGAATATATATATATATATATATATTCACTGAAAAAACCATAGGTTTCAGGGGTGTTATAGTTAGCTGGACTTTTCACTTGTACAAAACCATTGAAATTCCCCCGTTATAGTTAGTTCAGCTAACTATAACTCGCGCGCCCGCAATGCACTGCTGATGACGTCACATATTACATCACTCATGACATGGTCAGTGACATCACTCATGACATCACTGATGACATCTCAAATGACATCACTGATGACATCACTGATGACATCATCCAGTGAATGTGTGTGTTTCTGAAAATTAAATATGTTTTATATATGTATATCTCAAGGTCGATGGAAGAATAAATGGGTATATAAGTGTCTAAATGGATGATTTGTTTTTGAAAAATTGATTGTGTAACTGACTGATTAAGTGTTTCATAGTGAATACATGGCTTAGTGAGTAATGTTTAAATATGTAAATATCTGTATCAGTCTCTCACTTTGTGTATAAGTGGCTGCATGGGTTGGTGAGTAGCTACATGGGTGTTTATATAGGTTATTAGTTGGTTTTATGAGTATCAGTCTGAGTGTCTGCATGGTTCGGTGGGGGTATTACGTAGTGCATAGGTGCATGAATGAATGACTCACTCTTTGTATGTGTTGAAGACAGCATGTGTGCAGGACTCTATGGGTGGATGAGTGAGTGTATGGGTGTGTTAGTGAGTGAATGACTGTCTCAATAGTGTCTTTATGAGTAACTACATATGTTTTAAACTAGTATATGTGACTATTGGTGTATATAAGCGAGTATATGTGACAGTGAGAGATTGAAAGAGTTCCTATATGAATAAGTATGTGTTTCTATAAGTGATTGTTTAAAAGACTAAGTATGTGTAAGTTTCCGTAGAAGTAAGTGTGGTGGTGTGTGTATAACTGTATATGCAAGTAAATGTATGTTTGATTCTTTATTAGCATGAGTGACTATGTGTGTGAGTACCTCTATGGATGAGTGGCATTGTGTAACAGGATGTATAGGTGTATGAGTACATATGATGAGTGAGTACATGTATGAGTGACTGTATAGGACTGTTGGTGAATGAGTGGATGTGTATGTGGATCTTAGAATTACTGTATAGGTTGTTGTAACTGGTATTGGTATGTCCATTGTTTTTAAAATTTTAATTTCTATTTTTGAATGTGTGTATCAAAGGTTATATTAGGGGAAGAGGAGGTCTGCCACTCTATCACAAGGATGATGTCATCAGTGATGTCATCAGTGATGTCATTTGAGATGTCATCAGTGATGTCATCAGTGATGTCACTGACCATGTCATGAGTGATGTAATATGTGACGTCATCAGCAGTGCATTGCGGGCGCGCGAGTTATAGTTAGCTGAACTAACTATAACGGGGGAATTTCAATGGTTTTGTACAAGTGAAAAGTCCAGCTAACTATAACACCCCTGAAACCTATGGTTTTTTCAGTGAATTTCTGAGGTTTTTTAAATGCTAATTCCTAACTATAACGTGCCTGAAACCTATGGTTTTTTCTTTGAATTTCAAAGGTTTTTTAAATGCTAATTTCTAACTATGCCTACAGAGATAGGACATGTGAAGAAAGAAGAAAAAATGCACAGAAAGAAACAAAAGAAGTGCAGAAAGAAGCAACAGAAGTCCTCAAATACGAAGATAAGTGCAGGAAGAAGGATAACGTGCAGAAAGAACAAAAAGAAGAGCAGAAAGAAGCCTTGTTGCAAAATCATCCTGTACCCTCAACTTTTTCAGACGGATACTGGTGGTAACTGAGTCTGACTAACCAGTCCTAGAGCCAGTGCTATGTTAAAAGACACTTAGAATACAGTGAAAACACCTACATACACTAGGGAACATTATGCGTTGGGGTCCCCCTGTGATTAGCATGACCTCCTCTGTAAGCCCCTAGTGTATAATAGGGCATGGGGATTAAAACTACCTCTTAAAACAGGCCACAGGGCGTTTTTGCACACGTTAACTCAGGCCTCGTCCCCTCCCTTCACCACTGTGTAAACACGCCCTGTGTCCATTTTTAGTTGGGAGATTAAGTTCATTTGAATCCTGAGGGTCCCTAGGGTCCAACTAGCCCACTAGGTACCTCCAGTAAGTGCCACAGAGCTGCGTTGCAGAGAGGTGTAAAAAGTGGCACGGCCTGGACCACCTCTCTGCAATGCAGCTCAGTGGCGCTTACTGGAAGCACTTGGTGGGCTAGTTAGCCCCCAGGGGCCCTCAGTATTGAAGGGAAATTATATCCCCAATTTAAAACGTGCCATAGTGCGTGTTTGCACACGTCACCTCAGGCCCCGTCCCCTCCCTTCACCACTGTGTAAACGCGCCCTGTGGCTGTTCTAAGTTGAGAGATTAAGTCCCCCTGAATCCTAAGGGTCCCTAGGGTCAAACTAGACCACTAGGTACCTCCAGTAAGCGCCACAGAGCTGCGTTGCAGAGAGGTGTAAAAAGGGGCTTGGCCTCAGAACACCTGGCTGCAGCGCAGCTCCCTGGCGCATACTGGAGATGCCTGATGGGGGCGCGTTTGCAGAGTGCTGCACGGAGGGGGCATGGCCTCCGGCACGATGCCAGTCTTTTATTTATTTTAGTTTTTTAAGAAGGGGGGCTGTTTGGTTCCCCTTCTTATTCTAATTTATTGGCCCTGATGACCCCATCCCCCAGGGCCAGTCTCCTAATTATATTTTTTTGACCCCAATCCCCAGGGCCGGCCACTGTTTTTTATTATTTTAAAAAAATATATATTTATAGACACACCTAGGACATGCTGGACAAACCGTACGTACCTATCACCATGACGATTTGCGTGATATTCATTAAAAGGCGACTATGCATGCAATGAATCCACGTGGAATGTATTTACACCACTAGTGAAGCTCTGACATGTCTGATGCCCTACCGTGCCTAATCCTGGTAGACACCCTTGTCGTTTATTTATACAAACATGGGTAGCTATTGACGGGCACATTTAATACACATGCACACCAAGCCATTCAAAGGGGATTCGACAAAAATTCGACCAAAACTATGCAAGAAACCCCCCTCACGGTTAATAAAACACACATCCACTGCCGGATGTGTAATACTTTTTATTTTACTCTCTGGAAAGGGGACGAACATCACTTGAGAGTCACAGCGTGCTCCTGACAGAGCCCAATGCTGTGTTACACCCACCATTGCCTGCCGAGTGCCACACACCTCTGTGTTGTATTCCACTAGCTAGTGCATATGCTATGACACTCTCTAGCCCATGTGCACTGTAACACCACCCCGTGAATATGTCATGCCACACTTGTCTTCGCACGGGTTATATTGCCCCATCTAACGTGCCTTTCTCGATGCCTATGTTATAACGCACAGTGCTATGCCATACATATTACAATCTGGGATCCATATCTTTGTCACAGTGCATATGCAACGTTACACTCCCCAGCACATATTTTATATTACAACTTTAGAGACTAGTTAGGTTACACAACACTGCCCTGTGCATATTACACTCCAAGGCGCATATCGCATAGCACGCGCTAGTGCCTGTGCTATCTCGCGCTCTCCCATGAATCTGTCATTGCGCACAATGTATTGCATATTATATTTCACGCCCGGTTCATCTTATATCACACTTTTTGGTGCATAGTTTATACCATACACTATATCTAGTTTTCATTTTCAATCGTGCTCTCAGGACTATGTTCTATATAACACTGTGTTCACCTACCCTTTTCACGGGCATTACATTTTGCGATAGGGGGTGGAGGGTCAGGGGGTGTTTCTGCCAAGTGAGCCCGGAGTCACAGTCACCAACGTCCTCTTCTTCCTGAATAAAAGTGAGATTATGCTGCATACTTGTTCATATTTTAAGTAGTTCGCACAGACACAATGTTTTAAAAACAATAAAGTTCCTAATACCCGCCTTCTCTGAACAGTTAGCTTGCTGCCCCATCCCCTTCCTCCCTATCCTCTGTTGTGTGAATCCATGGACTAGCCTCCTCCCTCCTGCCATGCATGGTCTGATGTGCTGCCACTGCCCTCAATTTAGTATGATGTACCAGTCCACTCCTGCTGCCCTCCATTGCCCAATTCTATGCCCCATCATTGACCTCCTGCTTAAACTCTGTGCTTAGCTTGCTGCCCCTATTCTCCTTCCCCCTGCCCTCCGATGTCTTTGTGCATGCCCCTGCTCCATCCTTTTTGCCCACCATGTCCCATGGACCTGCCACTCCTATCTACTCTGAGTGTTCTGTTGAGCTGCCATTCCCCTCCCACCTGCCTAGCATTGTCAGATGACTGTAACCTGTCCCTGCCACCTCCACCCTGCCTGTCCACATGCCATGCCCCTATCCTCTTCCTCCTGTCCTACATGGTCCATTGTACTGCCACACCCTTCTGCCCTCCCTGGTCTGTTGTGCTGCAACTGCTCCTCCTGCCTGCCCCGTGTGGTCTGTTGTGAGGTCCCTTCCCCTGAACTTTCTTGTCTGTGCACAGGTCCTGACCCTTCCTTCTATCCTCCATCGTCCTTTGTGCATGCCCCTCCACCCTCCTTCTTGCCCATCATAGCCATTGTGCTGCCACTAACCCTCCCACTTGCCATGCATGGTCTTCTGTGCTGCCATGGCCCCTCCCACCTTCCCTGTGTGGTCAGTTAGCTGCCCCTGACCCCCTCCCACCTTCCCTCCATGGTCTGTGTGTATGCCATCACAGTCTCACTGTTGCTCTTCATGGTGTGTCTTGCTTCTAGTGCCCATCCTGCCTGACCTCCATGGCTATCTTGCTGCTCCTGCCCTGCCCCCTTGCCCCCAGCCCTACTCCCTCCCTCCTGGCTTGTCTGTTTCATTGTAATGCCCCTGATCCGTCCCTCCTGCCCTTTATGGTCTGTTATACTGCAGCTTTCTCTCCTGTCTGTCCATTATGGTCAGCTAGCTACCATTGCCTCTTGCCCCTCTGTTCTCTGTTGTCCATGTGCATGGTCCTGTCCCCTCCCTCTTGCTTTCTATGGATTGTTGTGCTGCACTCCCGTCCTGCATGCCCTGTGTGGTGTATTGTGCTGCTGCAAACCCTGATGCCTGCCCTGCAGGGTCAGTTTGGTGCACCTCTCCATGTCCCTCCTGTCCTCTGTTATCCAAGTCCATGTCCCTATCCCATTTCCTTCCATGATCCAATGTACCATACTTGCGAACATTTTGAACTTGGTAAGAGGGAGATTTTGAAAAAATTGGGGTATTGATTTTCCCCTTTGAGTTACATTGAAAAAGAGGATATTGTAGACAGGAGACAGATCAAATAAAGCCCATTTGAGCCTAAAAACATTGGATGTTTCCTGGCTGAATCGGGTCTGTTGGCATGTATGGTTGTACTACCATTGCCTCTTCCTTCTGCCCACAATGGTCTATTACATTGCCACAGCCTTGAAGGAGGGTAGATTTTGTATCACAGGGGGCCCCTGGCCCGTTCTGTCCACACCTGAAGTATGAGACCCTTGTCCTTGCCCTGCCAGCTGCATTTGTAGGCCGTATTAAATTGACCAGCGGGTCCTGTGTTGCTATATAATTATCCTGAGACATCCTTACCACTCAGCCAGCATAAAACCCCTGTGTAGGCCCTTCTGTTCAATATGTAGGCCTCTTTGTTAAATTGACCATAGCTCTGCAATTTTAGTGTATAGCAGTCTGAAGGCAGGTCTGCGAGGCCTTCTGATCCAAACTAGTAGCCCCCACCCTACCCGAGTGCTCCGTGCTCGGTATCAAAGTTCAACATCCCCCTGAAGCTGTCGACATACAGTAGGCTGCATCCTGGACTGGTACTTGCTTCCTGGGCAGGTTTCCCGCTTTTAAGGAAGTGGCAACCGCAGAGCGTCAAGTTAGGAGAACTGAGGATATTTTATACATGAATATATTGAATTCCCGTACAATACCCATTATTTTCTGCTTGCTCTATGGAACTTACGATAAGCGATTGGCCTGAGAGACTGACCTTTTCACCCAGTCCATTGTCAGCATTAAGTGGGTAAATGACGAAATGTCTGGTAAAATCTGCAGACGAAGCTTTTGGGTAGCATACGTAGGTAGATGTAGCGTGCAAAGGAGCCCACAAAATGATATAAAAAGGGAGCACCCACAGATATCGACGGACTACCACGCCGTCTGTATGTAGGTTAACAGGCAGTGCAGGTTTTCCCCAAGAGCTGGGAGCTCTTGTCTTCCTTTGCTTAAAATGTCTTGCTCTGCTTTGCTTGAAGTATCTTATTCTATTTTACCTATATGAAATGTCATGTTATGTTTAACCATTGTTCTCTTTACTTTTGCATTTAAAAGATTTTGTATTGTAATTGCAGGAATGCTTGCTCTAAGAGTAAACGTGAGTGTTCCTAGGTAACATTTTCCTTGGTGTAACTTGTTTCTCATGATGCATTTATAGATGTGTTTTCTCTCTCTCTCTGTCAGTACATTAATTGAGATACAGAGAATATTATGACAGCTGTATGATTATCTGGATTCTGTATTTTGTACTTTATGTCTCTATTCTGCGGTTTCTTTGAAGTTGCATCTTCTCATTAAACTGCCATTGTATTCTGCCTCCAATTCCATGTCTCATATGTCTGTTTTCTTCATTTTTGGAGCAAGCGTTCCTAGGCACCCCGGCTCAAATTAAGGTGCCCCTTTTGTCCCTGACTCACTCTCCTGCTCAGTTCTGTGGTGGCTCCCGGGGATCTGGGGACCGCCCCTAGCTTCCTTGACCCGTAATAGATCTTCCCTCCAACAGCCTCTCTTGCAAGTCCTGTATTGTTGGTTTGTTGCCCCTGCCCCCCTTTCCACTGCCCTCCATAGTCTGTTGTGCTTCCACGGCCCTTCCTGCCTGCTCAGTGTGGTTAAATTGTTGCCTTTGCACCCTCCTACCTGCCTTCAATTTTCAGAGTCCGTGCCCCTGGCCTCTGCCTCTCAACAGTATCCTAATGAACAACTAGATTGCTAACATTCTATATTTATTACAAAAGTGTGGAACGCCTGACATCATCTTGATGTAATCAAAACTGTAATACCTAGAGCATTTCCTTTAGAAATTACATATATGAGAGGGTCTTATTGGCATCAAAATTATGGTTAGTGCTCTAAAAGACTAAAATAAGGACATATTTTCTGAGTTTTCAAATAGCGACAAAGCACTTTTAAATTATTTGTTATCTTTATGTTTTTTTATCCAGTTGACCACTTGATTAAATGTTGCACTTAGGGGAGAGGATGTGGTGTTACTTCCAGAACTGCAGACTTTGCAACTGGGGAACCAGGTTGAAGTTTCTGCTTCAGCTCGACATTCTGTGATTCTGGTCAAATCACTTAGTCTCCCCATGTCTACAACCAAAATGAATTTGTTCTTGTGTGATGTAACCAATGCTCATGTAAAGCACTCCAATACCTGACAAGTCTGCACTATATAACACTGCAAAAACACAAAATAATAAGTGTTTTGCACACTTCTGTCATTGGGCTATATTTGGGCTACATCTGGGTGATTTTGGGCTACATTTGGGCTCTTTTGTCTCCGGTGGCCATCTTGGGAGATTTATTTGTTATGAAGTTTCCTAATTTCCTCATGTACTGCAGTCTCCTCAGTAGGAAATGCTTTCAGTTTTTTACTTTGATTCCATCATGAAGGTATTCAGATATGTCACACATTTGCCATAAATTCTGAATGTTAGCACTCTAGTTGCTCATTAGATCACTGTAGTAAAACTACTGCACCATGGAAGTCTGCTCCTGGTATTAAAAGTGCATGTTTCAATCTGCATGTCAGAAGTTTTTAATGAAATAGAAGAGGATTTGAGAAGTCACTCAAAATGTGCCCTCATTTTCTTTCTTCAGCATTAATCATAATTTCTATGGCAAAATGAACCTCCTCATTGTGTTCCTTTTTAAATTAAATGTTTTAAGTGTTACCAGTTTATTCCAATCAAGATGGCTTCAGGTGTGCCTTACTTTTGTCATAATGAAGACAGTAAGCGCTCTAGTTGTTTTTAAGAACATTCTGGGACATTCTGTCATTGGGCTATACTTGGGCTACATCTGGGTGATATTTGGGCTACATTTGGGCTCTTTTGTCTCTGGTGGCCATCTTGGGAGACTTATTTGTTATGAAGTTTCCTAATTTCCTCATTTACTGCAGTCTCCTCAGTAGGAAATACTTTCAGTTTTTTACTTTGATTCCATCAAGAAGGCATTCAGATGTGTCACACATTTGCCATAAATTCAGAATGTTAGCACTCTTTTTGCTCATTAGATCACTGTAGTAAAGCTACTGCTCACCAGGGAAAACTGCTGCTGGTATTGAAAGTGCATGTTTCAGTCTGCATGTCAGAATTTTTTAATGAAATAGAAGAGGATTTGAGAAGTCACTCAAAATGTGCCCTAATTTTTCTTTCTGCAGCACTAATCATACTTTTTATGGAAAAATGAACCCCCTCATTTTGTTCCTTTTTAAATTAAATGTTTTAAGAGTTACCACTTTAATCCAAGCAAGATGGCTTAAGGTGTGCCATACGTTTATCACAACTGCTCCTCCTGCCTGCCCCGTGTGGTCTGTTGTGAGGTCCCTTCCCCTGAACTTTCTTGTCTGTGCACAGGTCCTGACCCTTCCTTCTATCCTCCATCGTCCTTTGTGCATGCCCCTCCACCCTCCTTCTTGCCCATCATAGCCATTGTGCTGCCACTAACCCTCCCACTTGCCATGCATGGTCTTCTGTGCTGCCATGGCCCCTCCCACCTTCCCTGTGTGGTCAGTTAGCTGCCCCTGACCCCCTCCCACCTTCCCTCCATGGTCTGTGTGTATGCCATCACAGTCTCACTGTTGCTCTTCATGGTGTGTCTTGCTTCTAGTGCCCATCCTGCCTGACCTCCATGGCTATCTTGCTGCTCCTGCCCTGCCCCCTTGCCCCCAGCCCTACTCCCTCCCTCCTGGCTTGTCTGTTCCATTGTAATGCCCCTGATCCGTCCCTCCTGCCCTTTATGGTCTGTTATACTGCAGCTTTCTCTCCTGTCTGTCCATTATGGTCAGCTAGCTACCATTGCCTCTTGCCCCTCTGTTCTCTGTTGTCCATGTGCATGGTCCTGTCCCCTCCCTCTTGCTTTCTATGGATTGTTGTGCTGCACTCCCGTCCTGCATGCCCTGTGTGGTGTATTGTGCTGCTGCAAACCCTGATGCCTGCCCTGCAGGGTCAGTTTGGTGCACCTCTCCATGTCCCTCCTGTCCTCTGTTATCCAAGTCCATGTCCCTATCCCATTTCCTTCCATGATCCAATGTACCATACTTGCGAACATTTTGAACTTGGTAAGAGGGAGATTTTGAAAAAATTGGGGTATTGATTTTCCCCTTTGAGTTACATTGAAAAAGAGGATATTGTAGACAGGAGACAGATCAAATAAAGCCCATTTGAGCTTAAAAACATTGGACGTTTCCTGGCTGAATCGGGTCTGTTGGCATGTATGGTTGTACTACCATTGCCTCTTCCTTCTGCCCACAATGGTCTATTACATTGCCACAGCCTTGAAGGAGGGTAGATTTTGTATCACAGGGGGCCCCTGGCCCGTTCTGTCCACACCTGAAGTATGAGACCCTTGTCCTTGCCCTGCCAGCTGCATTTGTAGGCCGTATTAAATTGACCAGCGGGTCCTGTGTTGCTATATAATTATCCTGAGACATCCTTACCACTCAGCCAGCATAAAACCCCTGTGTAGGCCCTTCTGTTCAATATGTAGGCCTCTTTGTTAAATTGACCATAGCTCTGCAATTTTAGTGTATAGCAGTCTGAAGGCAGGTCTGCGAGGCCTTCTGATCCAAACTAGTAGCCCCCACCCTACCCGAGTGCTCCGTGCTCGGTATCAAAGTTCAACATCCCCCTGAAGCTGTCGACATACAGTAGGCTGCATCCTGGACTGGTACTTGCTTCCTGGGCAGGTTTCCCGCTTTTAAGGAAGTGGCAACCGCAGAGCGTCAAGTTAGGAGAACTGAGGAGATTTTATACATGAATATATTGAATTCCCGTACAATACCCATTATTTTCTGCTTGCTCTATGGAACTTACGATAAGCGATTGGCCTGAGAGACTGACCTTTTCACCCAGTCCATTGTCAGCATTAAGTGGGTAAATGACGAAATGTCTGGTAAAATCTGCAGACGAAGCTTTTGGGTAGCATACGTAGGTAGATGTAGCGTGCAAAGGAGCCCACAAAATGATATAAAAAGGGAGCACCCACAGATATCGACGGACTACCTCGCCGTCTGTATGTAGGTTAATAGGCAGTGCAGGTTTTCCCCAAGAGCTGGGAGCTCTTGTCTTCCTTTGCTTAAAATGTCTTGCTCTGCTTTGCTTGAAGTATCTTATTCTATTTTACCTATATGAAATGTCATGTTATGTTTAACCATTGTTCTCTTTACTTTTGCATTTAAAAGATTTTGTATTGTAATTGCAGGAATGCTTGCTCTAAGAGTAAACGTGAGTGTTCCTAGGTAACATTTTCCTTGGTGTAACTTGTTTCTCATGATGCATTTATAGATGTGTTTTCTCTCTCTCTCTGTCAGTACATTAATTGAGATACAGAGAATATTATGACAGCTGTATGATTATCTGGATTCTGTATTTTGTACTTTATGTCTCTATTCTGCGGTTTCTTTGAAGTTGCATCTTCTCATTAAACTGCCATTGTATTCTGCCTCCAATTCCATGTCTCATATGTCTGTTTTCTTCATTTTTGGAGCAAGCGTTCCTAGGCACCCCGGCTCAAATTAAGGTGCCCCTTTTGTCCCTGACTCACTCTCCTGCTCAGTTCTGTGGTGGCTCCCGGGGATCTGGGGACCGCCCCTAGCTTCCTTGACCCGTAATAGATCTTCCCTCCAACAGCCTCTCATGCAAGTCCTGTATTGTTGGTTTGTTGCCCCTGCCCCCCTTTCCACTGCCCTCCATAGTCTGTTGTGCTTCCACGGCCCTTCCTGCCTGCTCAGTGTGGTTAAATTGTTGCCTTTGCACCCTCCTACCTGCCTTCAATTTTCAGAGTCCGTGCCCCTGGCCTCTGCCTCTCAACAGTATCCTAATGAACAACTAGATTGCTAACTTTCTATATTTATTACAAAAGTGTGGAACGCCTGACATCATCTTGATGTAATCAAAACTGTAATACCTAGAGCATTTCCTTTAGAAATTACATATATGAGAGGGTCTTATTGGCATCAAAATTATGGTTAGTGCTCTAAAAGACTAAAATAAGGACATATTTTCTGAGTTTTCAAATAGCGACAAAGCACTTTTAAATTATTTGTTATCTTTATGTTTTTTTATCCAGTTGACCACTTGATTAAATGTTGCACTTAGGGGAGAGGATGTGGTGTTACTTCCAGAACTGCAGACTTTGCAACTGGGGAACCAGGTTGAAGTTTCTGCTTCAGCTCGACATTCTGTGATTCTGGTCCAATCACTTAGTCTCCCCATGACTACAACCAAAATGAATTTGTTCTTGTGTGATGTAACCAATGCTCATGTAAAGCACTCCAATACCTGACAAGTCTGCACTATATAACACTGCAAAAACACAAAATAATAAGTGTTTTGCACACTTCTGTCATTGGGCTATATTTGGGCTACATCTGGGTGATTTTGGGCTACATTTGGGCTCTTTTGTCTCCGGTGGCCATCTTGGGAGATTTATTTGTTATGAAGTTTCCTAATTTCCTCATGTACTGCAGTCTCCTCAGTAGGAAATGCTTTCTGTTTTTTACTTTGATTCCATCATGAAGGTATTCAGATATGTCACACATTTGCCATAAATTCTGAATGTTAGCACTCTAGTTGCTCATTAGATCACTGTAGTAAAACTACTGCACCATGGAAGTCTGCTCCTGGTATTAAAAGTGCATGTTTCAGTCTGCATGTCAGAAGTTTTTAATGAAATAGAAGAGGATTTGAGAAGTCACTCAAAATGTGCCCTCATTTTCTTTCTTCAGCATTAATCATAATTTCTATGGCAAAATGAACCTCCTCATTGTGTTCCTTTTTAAATTAAATGTTTTAAGTGTTACCAGTTTATTCCAATCAAGATGGCTTCAGGTGTGCCTTACTTTTGTCATAATGAAGACAGTAAGCGCTCTAGTTGTTTTTAAGAACATTCTGGGACATTCTGTCATTGGGCTATACTTGGGCTACATCTGGGTGATATTTGGGCTACATTTGGGCTCTTTTGTCTCTGGTGGCCATCTTGGGAGACTTATTTGTTATGAAGTTTCCTAATTTCCTCATTTACTGCAGTCTCCTCAGTAGGAAATACTTTCAGTTTTTTACTTTGATTCCATCAAGAAGGCATTCAGATGTGTCACACATTTGCCATAAATTCAGAATGTTAGCACTCTTTTTGCTCATTAGATCACTGTAGTAAAGCTACTGCTCACCAGGGAAAACTGCTGCTGGTATTGAAAGTGCATGTTTCAGTCTGCATGTCAGAATTTTTTAATGAAATAGAAGAGGATTTGAGAAGTCACTCAAAATGTGCCCTAATTTTTCTTTCTGCAGCACTAATCATACTTTTTATGGAAAAATGAACCCCCTCATTTTGTTCCTTTTTAAATTAAATGTTTTAAGAGTTACCACTTTAATCCAAGCAAGATGGCTTAAGGTGTGCCATACGTTTATCATAAGTAGGACTGTTAGCGCTCTAGTAGTTCTTTGGAACACTCTGGGAAGCTGCAGTAGAACACAAAGGAATCAACTGACAGTCTCTGCCCTTGTTGGATGTACATGTTTTACTGAGAATGTCAGACTTCATTCTCACATGACTGAGAAAGATAATGTGAATTTACAGAAAATAAGCTCTCAGTTTAGCCTATAGATCACCTTCCAAACCTCTGTGGTAAAAGCATGAGAAAATATTTTTCTCTCAATCATGATATCCCAGCAGAAGTCTTTTTCACATGGTGAAATCACCTTAGAACATACCACAATTCCTAAAATGAGTATGGTACCATCAACAAATGATTTATAATGTAACTAAAGTCTTAAAAAGTCTTAAAACCTTCTATTAACTGCAATGCTTTTTAATGAGGTGCTATCATGTATATTGGTCCCAAGATGGCTGCCAACACTTCTTGGATGAAGTGCTGACAGCCAATCAGATCTCAGGATGAGATGTGTGGTTAGGCTCCGCCCACATATATATATGCTTTTAAATGCTATTTTCTCAGGAAATACTGAACAGATTTACACCAGACCTGCAAAAGGCACTTCCTTGACCTTATGGTTACCTCTCTGCCAAATTTCAAGTAATTCTGTTCAGCCGTTCGGGCTGTAGCTGTGTCTAAAGGTCCTATGGAAAAATGCATGGGGAAAACGCGTTTTGGGACCCCCCTTTTTTCTCGGCCCCTGCTTGACGAATCCCCCCGAGACTTTCAGGGTAGGAGCGGAGCGTAGCGCCCCACCTATTTTGAAAATTTCGCGAGGATTCGTCGACCGGCGCCAAAGTTATTCCAAATAGAATGTTGCGGATTTCCTATGGAAACAGGGTCCTAACTATATCTACCTACTGGCGACCGCCAGTAGGTAATATATATAGATATATATATATATATATATTACCTACTGGCATTAGCCAGCAGTTAGTTATAGTTAGGACCTTGTTTCTATTCAAAAAGCATTTTTTCATTTCGTAATAACTTTAGGGCCGGTTGACGAATCATCGCGAAATTTTCAAAACTAGTGGGGCGCCCATGTCAGCTCCTGTCTTGAAAGTTTCGGGGTGATTCGGCAAGCGGCGGCCGAGAAAAAAGGGAGATCCTAAAACATGTTTCTCCATGTTAATTTCCATAGGAATCTTTAGACACGGCTACAGCCCAAACTGCTGAACGGAATTACACCAAATTTGGCAAAACGGTAGACCTAGGTTCAGAAAGAGACATTTTTTTAAATGGTGTAAATCCGTTCAGTAGTTCCTGAGAAATTCAAAAAATAGAGGTTGGAAAATCAATTTCCAATAGGAAACTTTAGACACAGTTATAGCCGAAACTGCTGAACGGAATTACACCAAATTTGGCACAAAGGTAGCCCTTGGTTCAGAAAGAGACCTGTTTTTTAAATGGTGTAGATCCATTAAGTAGTTCCTGAGAAAATCAAAAAATAATAGTTTCGATATTTAGAGGCGCGGTGGATCCGCGGACCCTCCTGACCCCGAGTTTTATTCTAATTGGCTGTCAACACTCCAAACCAGGAAGTGTTTGTAGCCATTTTGTGACTCAGTAGAACTGAGTCAGAAGAAAACAGGGAAACAAAGGTGAGAAAGGAGAAAAGGGGGCAGGGTAGAAACACCCTGACCTCCTAGGCCTGCTCAGGGGGTCCCACAAGTACCCCCAGGGCCAAAAACAACGTTTTTTTAAATTTAAAACAGCGGAATGCGCGCTGGGTGCGCAGATCCGGATGAACATTTTAAAAAAATGAAGCGAGGGCTTCTTCGTTACTTGTATCCCCCAGGTGGGCCAGGTCCCAGGGGGATTTGGAGAATGTAAAGCAGGTGCCCACGGGAGCCCCCACAGTCCCGGGGAACACCTCCACCCCATAGCTCTATTTTGTAAATAAAAAAAAACCTGTTTGAGGGTGCTCGAGCCCCCCACATGCCCCGGGGACCACCACCTTCCCGGGGCACTAACTGTTAAAATGCAGGGGTCCTTTTTGTAACCCCGAGCCCCGGGGACCACCACCTCCCCGGGGCTTTGTGGGAGGGGGGCTGCGCGGCACCCCTCCTGGAGCCTGTGATGGCCCTGGGGACCGCCACCCCCCGGGGCCAGCTCCTGCAGTGTCCCGGGGTACCCACCCCAGGACACTGTTGTTTGCTATGGTAGGGCGGGAGCATGTCTCCCGCCCTATCATAGCAAACTCTGGTTTGGATTTTGGAAGAGAGAGCAGGGAAACCTGCTTTCTCTTCCAAAATCCAAAGCAGAATTGCTTTTCCACAGGGGGAGCTGTATGTCAGCAGCTCCCCTTGTGGAAAAGCAATGCCAGCTCCCGCAGGACGTGAGGAGCCGGTGGGACCGTGGGGGCATTGGGGCTCCCCCCACGGTCTCCAACAAAGTGGATAGGCCCCGGGGGATGGGTTCCCCAGGGTGAATATAAATTACTGGTAGGAGACGGGTTTTTTTCCCGAATAATTGGGAGTCGCGACCCTAGCGCAGCCTCAAGGTGTGAACGCGAGGGGTGCGTGACTCCCAGCGTGGCCCCTTGGTGTGAACGCGAGGGGTGCGTGACTCCCAGTGCGGCCCTCTGGTGTGAACACGAGGGGTTCACAACTCCCAGCACAGCCCCCTGGTGTACACGCAAGGGGTGCGCGACTCCAAAAAACAATTCAAAATAAAAAATAGAAAAAGAAAATAATATAAATATAATAAAATAAAAAATAAAACAAAATAATTATACTATATTTTACTTTTAAATTTAAAAAAATTGCAATTTTCAGAAAAGTATATATTGTTTAATAAATAACATATTTACAAATAAACAGTTAAAAAACTCTAGAAATTCAGAACAAAAAACATAGGTATAGCTCCTATTATACTTAAAAATTACCAATGAAAAACTATTGAAATTCACTGAAAAAACTATAGGTTTCAGGGACGTTATAGTTAGAAATTAGCATTTTAAAAACCTTTGAAATTCACTGAAAAAACCATAGGTTTCAGGGACGTTATAGTTAGTAATTAGCATTCAAAAAACCTTAGAAATTCACTGAAAAAGCCATAGGTTTCAGGGTTGTTATAGTTAGCTGGACATTTCACTTCTACAAAACCATAGAAATTCCTCAGTTATAATTAGTTCTGCTAACTATAACTTGCGTGCCCGCAATGCACTGCTGATGATGTCACTTATTACATCATTCATGACATGGTCAGTGACATCACTGATGACATCACTGATGACATTTCAAACGACATCACTGATAACATCCCTGATGACATCATCCGTGCGACAATCTGATACACCTCATCACACACTAGTATAACCTTTCATCACTCACTGTAAAATACAGAGTACCATATTTGAAACCATTGACACACCAATACCAGTTGCTACATACCCACTCACTGATTCCTAAGTCTACACACACAACTACCCATTCACCCACAGAATCACTTATACATGCAGTCACTGATCAATAGAACACTATCAAATGCACTCATACACCTATATGGACATTGAGACATCAGCAGTCATCCTAGTCGATTATGCAGTCATCCTACATACTCATGAAAAGAATCAATCATACTTACATTTACTCACCTACACAGTTATACACACATCTCATTTATTCATACACAGAGTAACTCATAGTTACTATGTTATAAAATCACTATTACAATTATACACTCATCCATACAGTCACTCTCACAATCACTGACTCTTGCGTATTCTTATTTATATACACCAACTCTCACATACAATGGTTTTTATTTTTGTACTATGTTGGAGATGTACCACTGAGACATATATTCGCTCACCAACATACCAATAAACACGCTCAGTCACCTAAACAACTGTTTCCACATGCACTCTTAAACTCATATACCTAGTCAATCAAACACACACATCTATGCATAGAGTTACACCCCCCACCCAACCACACACACACTCAGTCTCCCATATAAATACTCAGCCAACTAATCAATAACTAATATAGACACTCATGTAGTTAGTGACCAACTGATGCAGCAGGTTATACAACAACAGAGACAGTGATGCACACATTCACATAATTTAGTTACTAACCCATGTATTTAGTGAGACACTTTTAATTACTCACTTAAACAGTCAGAGAGCAACTAAATCCTCCATCCAGACAGTTATTTATCCACTCAATCCTCAATACAGATTGGTATATATATAATACATATTTAAATTTCAAACAAAACCACATTCACTGGATGATGTCATCAGTAATGTCATCAGTGATGTCATCAGTGATGTCATCAGTGATGTCACTGACCATGTCATGAATGATGTAATATGTGACATCATCAGCAGTGCATTGCAGGCGTGTGGGTTATTGTTAGCAGAACTAAATATAATGAAGGAATTTCTATGGTTTTGTACGAGTGAAATGTCCAGCTTACTATAACACCCCTGAAACCTATGGTTTTTTCAGTGAATTTCTAAGGTTTTTTAGATGCAAATTTCTAACTATAACGTCCCTGAAATAATAATAATACTGGGACTGTCCAATTGTCATAGGAACAATGACTGTCCAATTGTCATAGGAACAATTTTGATTACCCTAGTAATAGACTTGATCTCTACAAGTTCACGAGAAAACTAAAGTTCAACTAAAGTTCAACAAAAAACGTATGTTACATAAGCGAGTAGATCCTTTAATTCTGCTTTGCCGGGCATGAATGTGCCAAATATAGACAATGACATGTCGGAAGATGACATTTTAGGGAACCTATTGGCCCTACAAGAGGAAGGGAGGCAAAACATGGAACAGGCAACTAATGGAAATTAAGAAAGGACCTTTGAATTGATTAAAGGAGCAGGCATTACCCCATTTAGACCCAGATCTAAATTCATTCCGATTATACCAAGGGACAATATAGATATATTTTCGGATATTATGACCAAAGAATTGCAACGCATTAAGGCCTCTACTAAATGGAATCTCAACACACTGAATCAGAGAGACAAAGGTTTCTATGATACTGTAAGGAGATTAAAATAAATGGATGAAGTAATTATGGAACCTTCAGACAAAGGAGGGAATGTGGTCCTCTGGGATCGAGACCTTTATGAAAACTAGGCTCTATCACAACTAAGCAACAAGAACTGTTACATCCCCATCACAATGGAACATTATACATCTATCAAGGAAAATTTCCTTTAACGTCTGCAATTCTGGAAAGACACAGGTCATTTCAGTTGAGATGAGTACGGCTTCCTGAGATAAGACTGCCCTGTGATACCCACTTTTTAAATGATTCCCAAAGTGCACAAGAACAGCTCAAGACCACCAGGCAGACCTATTATAGTGGCCCAGGACAGCATTTTTGAAAATACCTCCAAGTATATTGATTTTTTTCTTAATCCAATTGTCAGTTCATTACCTTCCTATATCAGGGACACTTCCAATTTCCTGAAGCAAGATGGCCTAAGGGAAGTACAGCACTTTTTGCGCATGAGACCATTGGGGTTTGCTCTACATAATAACATGCTCCTAGAAATAACTGAATGGTGCCTCACTAATGATATTTTAATTTTTGAATAACAACTGTGCCGACAGAAGAGGGACTGCGGTGGGCACCTGTTTCACCCCTAGTTCTGCGAACCTTCACATAGGCAGGTGCTCGGCTATAAAGAAATGGAACACTGGCTACAAGATACTGTTTTATGGTTAAGATATATTGACAACCTCTTTGTGCCGTGGCAGTGCACAGAGAGGGAGGCTAAACAGTTAGTTAGGTAGCGTAATGCGAATAACTTGAATCTTAAACTCACTGCTAGCATCAGCTCCACCACAGTGGACTTTCTGGATGTCCGCATCACTGTTGGGCCCAATGGTCTGGAGACCTCAGTATTTGGAAAGCCCACTGCTGGAAATAAAATATTGCATGCCAATCCTTTCCACCCAGCAGCTCTCATCAGAAGCATCCCCTTTGGACAGAGCTAAAAGAATTTGTAGCAGCTCTGAATCTTATGTCATAATCGAAAATGAAATGCTGAAAAGATTTAATCAAAGAGGATATTCTGACAATATCCTGGATATAGCCTGTCGGAGAACAAGACTTATAAACAGGGAAAGAGCACTCTTTGATCCTACAAGAACCAGTGCAAAAAGAATGAACATCACAGGCACGTCAGAAGCGATTTTGAAAGAAAAGCTAGACCACAAGTTCACGAGAAAATTAAAGTTCAACAAAAAACGTATGTTACGTAAGCGATCTAGTAGATCCTTTAATTCTGCTTTGCCGGGCATAAATGTGCATAATATAGAAAAAGAATGAACATCACAGGCACACCCAGATTCATAACCACATACAATCAAGAACACCAAAAGGTGCGTCAGGTCATGTCACAACATTGGCATTTCCTGAGAGAAGACCCTATCATAGGTCCACTAGTCCCCAGATTCCCTATGGTTACCTATAGGAAGTCCAAATCAATGAGAGACTATCTAGTCAGAAGCGTTTTTGAAAGAAAAGGTAGACCACAATCATGGTTGATGTGGTATGATGGCTTTAGGAAGTGCTTTAAGTGTAAGACATGTAAGAACGGTGAGAACCGAACATGCATAGAAACACTGTTCAATACATTCATCAAAATAAGGTGCAATCTGACATGTATATCAGATCATGTTGTGTATATTCTTTTTTGTCCCTGCAAGAAAATCTATGTGGGTAGCACCACATTGCTGGCACACAAAAGAGTATTACAGCATATTTGTGCCATCATACACAAGGATCGCAGTTACCCTATTGCCCACAATTTCGAAAAAGCCTATCATGGTGATCCCAAAGCCTTGAGGTACAGCTGTGTGGCACAAATACCAAAAAGAAAAGAGGAGGGACAGGGAGAAAGAATTGTGGATACTTGAAACTTGGTTCATTTTAGAACTAGATAGTGTGGAACCTGCACACCTGTCTTTTCTGAAGGTCAAACAGGAGCAATTGATACATATTTTCCTTCAGTGTTTGGAGTTACTATCTATGAATTGATACATATTTTTACAAAGGGTAACATTTGAAATGTAGGATTCCAAATCTACAACTGTTGTTTTGTGGTCTATGTTCAATTATGAATTTTCAATTCTTAACTTTTAATTTTTATTTTATTACCTTGTTAACTTCTAATGATTATTTTCACGTGTATATATGATATTATGGGTAGATGTGGAAAATCCGCAAAATCTTTTGAATATTTCAATTTAGTTTAATCTCTGATGGGTTTTTGTGCCCCAAGATGGACTTGTAAATATATATGTTTAATTGTATTAAAGTGACACAAGTGCACTTTATATTAGGTGATGTAAGGTACACAACATGGCATACATTATGCACTTGCCGATGAACATTTCTTCGAAAAAAATTACTTTATTTGAGGTTTGAGGGTTTGTGGGTAGTCTCAGGCCTCTCATGTGTATTATTGCTGAAGTTAAACCAACTTTGGTTTACACACTAAATTATTTACTTAACTGGCAACACTGTGCTTTAAAATGATACCACAGATTACTTCTGAAAATAAGGGACAATGTACAGGCCATTTTTTTCAATTTGGACTGCTTAATTTTATGTTTCATCAATTTTGATCTCTATTTTCAAATGTTGTTAATATATTGTTATGGAGTCTACTCAAAAGCATACCCCCCCCCCCCCAGAGAAATACAAAAAACATTTAACAACAATGTTATGCCTGTATATGTGTAGCCTTCTAACCAAATTTGTTTTCTATGTCTATTGCACCCCTTGTCTATGTTTATCACATCTATTCACTATATGTGCATTTAAAAAAATGGCACTCACTGTCGTGATCAAGGCTGCTGTGAGCAGTTGAAACACGTAGCCAATCACTCTGTACGCTTTTAAATGAAGCATCTGCTGAACAATTTGCCGAGGAGTTTGTCTGTATCTTTTGTTTTGGAGTTTGGATACATTGTTGCATATATATATATATATATATATATATATATATATATATATATATATATATTACTCTCCAATGCGTCCAGATCTTAGGGAGGCACACGACAGCTTGCATCTCTTCAATCCTCCTCCAGCACTTTCCTATTGGCTCAGTGCTTTTAAATTGATTGGCTTAGTGCAACTTCCTGTAGGGGTGCATGCTAGTTAAGTACAACTTCCTGTTGGAATGCATGCTGGGATATTGAGTCCCAAGGCAAAGTACAATTATTTTCCCTCAGTGGGCGACTCGCGCTCCTGTATTTTAAAACAAATCAATCCCCTATAGTAGGGTCTGGAGCTGCCTGGGAGGAATCCTCTTCCTTTCTGGCTCGCTGTGCTTCTCTGCCTGGATGTAGTTCCTGGCTCCGCCTCACTTCAAGTTAGTGATGGTGCTCTCCCCCACGGCAGGACAGCCGCGTTAACATTACTCTCCAAAGCGTCCAGATCTTAGGGAGGCACACGACAGCTTGCATCTCTTCAATCCTCCTCCAGCACTCCTGAATTCTCTCTCTCATGCCGACGCGTTTCAAGGTAAAGACCTCTTCTTCCAGGGCAATATGTACAACTGGAGCGCAGTGAGTACTTTCCTATTGGCTCAGTGCTTTTAAATTGATTGGCTTAGTGCAACTTCCTGTAGGGGTGCATGCTAGTTAAGTACAACTTCCTGTTGGAATGCATGCTGGGATATTGAGTCCCAAGGCAAAGTACAATTATTTTCCCTCAGTGGGCGACTCGCGCTCCTGTATTTTAAAACAAATCAATCCCCTATAGTAGGGTCTGGAGCTGCCTGGGAGGAATCCTCTTCCTTTCTGGCTCGCTGTGCTTCTCTGCCTGGATGTAGTTCCTGGCTCCGCCTCACTTCAAGTTAGTGATGGTGCTCTCCCCCATGGCAGGACAGCCGCGTTAACATTACTCTCCAAAGCGTCCAGATCTTAGGGTGGCACACGACAGCTTGCATCTCTTCAATCCTCCTCCAGCACTCCTGAATTCTCTCTCTCATGCCGACGCGTTTCAAGGTAAAGACCTCTTCTTCCAGGGCAATATGTACAACTGGAGCGCAGTGAGTACTTTCCTATTGGCTCAGTGCTTTTAAATTGATTGGCTTAGTGCAACTTCCTGTAGGGGTGCATGCTAGTTAAGTACAACTTCCTGTTGGAATGCATGCTGGGATATTGAGTCCCAAGGCAAAGTACAAATATTTTCCCTCAGTGGGCGACTCGCGCTCCTGTATTTTAAAACAAATCAATCCCCTATAGTAGGGTCTGGAGCTGCCTGGGAGGAATCCTCTTCCTTTCTGGATCGCTGTGCTTCTCTGCCTGGATGTAGTTCCTGGCTCCGCCTCACTTCAAGTTAGTGATGGTGCTCTCCCCCACGGCAGGACAGCCGCGTTAACATTACTCTCCAAAGCGTCCAGATCTTAGGGAGGCACACGACAGCTTGCATCTCTTCAATCCTCCTCCAGCACTCCTGAATTCTCTCTCTCATGCCGACGCGTTTCAAGGTAAAGACCTCTTCTTCCAGGGCAATATGTACAACTGGAGCGCAGTGAGTACTTTCCTATTGGCTCAGTGCTTTTAAATTGATTGGCTTAGTGCAACTTCCTGTAGGGGTGCATGCTAGTTAAGTACAACTTCCTGTTGGAATGCATGCTGGGATATTGAGTCCCAAGGCAAAGTACAATTATTTTCCCTCAGTGGGCGACTCGCGCTCCTGTATTTTAAAACAAATCAATCCCCTATAGTAGGGTCTGGAGCTGCCTGGGAGGAATCCTCTTCCTTTCTGGCTCGCTGTGCTTCTCTGCCTGGATGTAGTTCCTGGCTCCGCCTCACTTCAAGTTAGTGATGGTGCTCTCCCCCACGGCAGGACAGCCGCGTTAACATTACTCTCCAAAGCGTCCAGATCTTAGGGAGGCACACGACAGCTTGCATCTCTTCAATCCTCCTCCAGCACTCCTGAATTCTCTCTCTCATGCCGACGCGTTTCAAGGTAAAGACCTCTTCTTCCAGGGCAATATGTACAACTGGAGCGCAGTGAGTACTTTCCTATTGGCTCATTGCTTTTAAATTGATTGGCTTAGTGCAACTTCCTGTAGGGGTGCATGCTAGTTAAGTACAACTTCCTGTTGGAATGCATGCTGGGATATTGAGTCCCAAGGCAAAGTACAATTATTTTCCCTCAGTGGGCGACTCGCGCTCCTGTATTTTAAAACAAATCAATCCCCTATAGTAGGGTCTGGAGCTGCCTGGGAGGAATCCTCTTCCTTTCTGGCTCGCTGTGCTTCTCTGCCTGGATGTAGTTCCTGGCTCCGCCTCACTTCAAGTTAGTGATGGTGCTCTCCCCCACGGCAGGACAGCTGCGTTAACATTACTCTCCAAAGCGTCCAGATCTTAGGGAGGCACACGACAGCTTGCATCTCTTCAATCCTCCTCCAGCACTCCTGAATTCTCTCTCTCATGCCGACGCGTTTCAAGGTAAAGACCTCTTCTTCCAGGGCAATATGTACAACTGGAGCGCAGTGAGTACTTTCCTATTGGCTCAGTGCTTTTAAATTGATTGGCTTAGTGCAACTTCCTGTAGGGGTGCATGCTAGTTAAGTACAACTTCCTGTTGGAATGCATGCTGGGATATTGAGTCCCAAGGCAAAGTACAATTATTTTCCCTCAGTGGGCAACTCGCGCTCCTGTGTTTTAAAACAAATCAATCCCCTATAGTAGGGTCTGGAGCTGCCTGGGAGGAATCCTCTTCCTTTCTGGCTCGCTGTGCTTCTCTGCCTGGATGTAGTTCCTGGCTCCGCCTCACTTCAAGTTAGTGATGGTGCTCTCCCCCACGGCAGGACAGCCAAGTTAACATTACTCTCCAAAGCGTCCAGATCTTAGGGAGGCACACGACAGCTTGCATCTCTTCAATCCTCCTCCAGCACTCCTGAATTCTCTCTCTCATGCCGACGCGTTTCAAGGTAAAGACCTCTTCTTCCAGGGCAATATGTACAACTGGAGCGCAGTGAGTACTTTCCTATTGGCTCAGTGCTTTTAAATTGATTGGCTTAGTGCAACTTCCTGTAGGGGTGCATGCTAGTTAAGTACAACTTCCTGTTGGAATGCATGCTGGGATATTGAGTCCCAAGGCAAAGTACAATTATTTTCCCTCAGTGGGCGACTCGCGCTCCTGTATTTTAAAACAAATCAATCCCCTATAGTAGGGTCTGGAGCTGCCTGGGAGGAATCCTCTTCCTTTCTGGCTCGCTGTGCTTCTCTGCCTGGATGTAGTTCCTGGCTCCGCCTCACTTCAAGTTAGTGATGGTGCTCTCCCCCACGGCAGGACAGCCGCGTTAAAATTACTCTCCAAAGCGTCCAGATCTTAGGGAGGCACACGACAGCTTGCATCTCTTCAATCCTCCTCCAGCACTCCTGAATTCTCTCTCTCATGCCGACGCGTTTCAAGGTAAAGACCTCTTCTTCCAGGGCAATATGTACAACTGGAGCGCAGTGAGTACTTTCCTATTGGCTCAGTGCTTTTAAATTGATTGGCTTAGTGCAACTTCCTGTAGGGGTGCATGCTAGTTAAGTACAACTTCCTGTTGGAATGCATGCTGGGATATTGAGTCCCAAGGCAAAGTACAATTATTTTCCCTCAGTGGGCGACTCGCGCTCCTGTATTTTAAAACAAATCAATCCCCTATAGTAGGGTCTGGAGCTGCCTGGGAGGAATCCTCTTCCTTTCTGGCTCGCTGTGCTTCTCTGCCTGGATGTAGTTCCTGGCTCCGCCTCACTTCAAGTTAGTGATGGTGCTCTCCCCCACGGCAGGACAGCCGTGTTAACATTACTCTCCAAAGTGTCCAGATCTTAGGGAGGCACACGACAGCTTGCATCTCTTCAATCCTCCTCCAGCACTCCTGAATTCTCTCTCTCATGCCGACGCGTTTCAAGGTAAAGACCTCTTCTTCCAGGGCAATATGTACAACTGGAGCGCAGTGAGTACTTTCCTATTGGCTCAGTGCTTTTAAATTGATTGGCTTAGTGCAACTTCCTGTAGGGGTGCATGCTAGTTAAGTACAACTTCCTGTTGGAATGCATGCTGGGATATTGAGTCCCAAGGCAAAGTACAATTATTTTCCCTCAGTGGGCGACTCGCGCTCCTGTATTTTAAAACAAATCAATCCCCTATAGTAGGGTCTGGAGCTGCCTGGGAGGAATCCTCTTCCTTTCTGGCTCGCTGTGCTTCTCTGCCTGGATGTAGTTCCTGGCTCCGCCTCACTTCAAGTTAGTGATGGTGCTCTCCCCCACGGCAGGACAGCCGCGTTAACATTACTCTCCAAAGCGTCCAGATCTTAGGGAGGCACACGACAGCTTGCATCTCTTCAATCCTCCTCCAGCACTCCTGAATTCTCTCTCTCATGCCGACGCGTTTCAAGGTAAAGACCTCTTCTTCCAGGGCAATATGTACAACTGGAGCGCAGTGAGTACTTTCCTATTGGCTCAGTGCTTTTAAATTGATTGGCTTAGTGCAACTTCCTGTAGGGGTGCATGCTAGTTAAGTACAACTTCCTGCACAGCGAGCCAGAAAGGAAGAGGATTCCTCCCAGGCAGCTCCAGACCCTACTATAGGGGATTGATTTGTTTTAAAATACAGGAGCGCGAGTGGCCCACTGAGGGAAAATAATTGTACTTTGCCTTGGGACTCAATATCCCAGCATGCATTCCAACAGGAAGTTGTACTTAACTAGCATGCACCCCTACAGGAAGTTGCACTAAGCCAATCAATTTAAAAGCACTGAGCCAATAGGAAATTACTCACTGCGCTCCAGTTGTACATATTGCCCTGGAAGAAGAGGTCTTTACCTTGAAACGCGTCGGCATGAGAGAGAGAATTCAGGAGTGCTGGAGGAGGATTGAAGAGATGCAAGCTGTCGTGTGCCTCCCTAAGATCTGGACGCTTTGGAGAGTAATGTTAACGCGGCTGTCCTGCCGTGGGGGAGAGCACCATCACTAACTTGAAGTGAGGCGGAGCCAGGAACTACATCCAGGCAGAGAAGCACAGCGAGCCAGAAAGGAAGAGGATTCCTCCCAGGCAGCTCCAGACCCTACTATAGGGGATTGATTTGTTTTAAAATACAGGAGCGCGAGTGGCCCACTGAGGGAAAATAATTGTACTTTGCCTTGGGACTGAATATCCCAGCATGCATTCCAACAGGAAGTTGTACTTAACTAGCATGCACCCCTACAGGAAGTTGCACTAAGCCAATCAATTTAAAAGCACTGAGCCAATAGGAAAGTATTCACTGCGCTCCAGTTGTACATATTGCCCTGGAAGAAGAGGTCTTTACCTTGAAACGCGTCGGCATGAGAGAGAGAATTCAGGAGTGCTGGAGGAGGATTGAAGAGATGCAAGCTGTCGTGTGCCTCCCTAAGATCTGGACGCTTTGGAGAGTAATGTTAACACGGCTGTCCTGCCGTGGGGGAGAGCACCATCACTAACTTGAAGTGAGGCGGAGCCAGGAACTACATCCAGGCAGAGAAGCACAGCGAGCCAGAAATGAAGAGGATTCCTCCCAGGCAGCTCCAGACCCTACTATAGGGGATTGATTTGTTTTAAAATACAGGAGCGCGAGTGGCCCACTGAGGGAAAATAATTGTACTTTGCCTTGGGACTCAATATCCCAGCATGCATTCCAACAGGAAGTTGTACTTAACTAGCATGCACCCCTACAGGAAGTTGCACTAAGCCAATCAATTTAAAAGCACTGAGCCAATAGGAAAGTACTCACTGCGCTCCAGTTGTACATATTGCCCTGGAAGAAGAGGTCTTTACCTTGAAACGCGTCGGCATGAGAGAGAGAATTCAGGAGTGCTGGAGGAGGATTGAAGAGATGCAAGCTGTCGTGTGCCTCCCTAAGATCTGGACGCTTTGGAGAGTAATGTTAACGCGGCTGTCCTGCCGTGGGGGAGAGCACCATCACTTACTTGAAGTGAGGCGGAGCCAGGAACTACATCCAGGCAGAGAAGCACAGCGAGCCAGAAAGGAAGAGGATTCCTCCCAGGCAGCTCCAGACCCTACTATAGGGGATTGATTTGCTTTAAAATACAGGAGCGCGAGTGGCCCACTGAGGGAAAATAATTGTACTTTGCCTTGGGACTCAATATCCCAGCATGCATTCCAACAGGAAGTTGTACTTAACTAGCATGCACCCCTACAGGAAGTTGCACTAAGCCAATCAATTTAAAAGCACTGAGCCAATAGGAAAGTACTCACTGCGCTCCAGTTGTACATATTGCCCTGGAAGAAGAGGTCTTTACCTTGAAACGCGTCGGCATGAGAGAGAGAATTCAGGAGTGCTGGAGGAGGATTGAAGAGATGCAAGCTGTCGTGTGCCTCCCTAAGATCTGGACGCTTTGGAGAGTAATGTTAACGCGGCTGTCCTGCCGTGGGGGAGAGCACCATCACTAACTTGAAGTGAGGCAGAGCCAGGAACTACATCCAGGCAGAGAAGCACAGCGAGCCAGAAAGGAAGAGGATTCCTCCCAGGCAGCTCCAGACCCTACTATAGGGGATTGATTTGTTTTAAAATACAGGAGCGCGAGTGGCCCACTGAGGGAAAATAATTGTACTTTGCCTTGGGACTCAATATCCCAGCATGCATTCCAACAGGAAGTTGTACTTATCTAGCATGCACCCCTACAGGAAGTTGCACTAAGCCAATCAATTTAAAAGCACTGAGCCAATAGGAAAGTACTCACTGCGCTCCAGTTGTACATATTGCCCTGGAAGAAGAGGTCTTTACCTTGAAACGCGTCGGCATGAGAGAGAGAATTCAGGAGTGCTGGAGGAGGATTGAAGAGATGCAAGCTGTCGTGTGCCTCCCTAAGATCTGGACGCTTTGGAGAGTAATATATATATATATATTCAGTGAAAAAACCATAGGTTTCACACACGTTATAGTTAGGAATTAGCATTTAAAAAACCTTAGAAATTCAGTGAAAAAACCATAGGTTTCACACATGTTATAGTTAGCTGGACATTTTACTCGTAAAAAACCAATGAAATTCCCCCGTTATAGTTAGTTCAGCTAACTATAACTCGCGCGCCCGCAATGCACTGCTGATGACGTCACATATTACATCACTCATGACATGGTCAGTGACATCACTCATGACATCACTGATGACATCTCAAATGACATCACTGATGACATCACTGATGACATCATCCAGTGAATGTGTGTTTTTCTGAAAATTAAATATGTTTTATATATGTATATCTCAAGGTCGATGGAAGAATAAATGGGTATATTACTGTCTAAATGGATGATTTCTTTTTGAAAAATTGATTGTGTAACTGACTGATTAAGTGTATCATAGTGAATACATGGCTTAGTGAGTAATGTTTAAATATGTAAATATCTGTATCATTTTTTCACTTTGTGTATAAGTGGCTGCATGGGTTGGTGAGTAGCTAAATGGGTGTCTATATAGGTTATTAGTTGGTTTTTTGAGTATTAGTCTGAGTGTCTGCATGGTTCGGTGGGGGGTATGACGTAGTGCATAGGTGCATGAATGAGTGACTCACTGTTTGTATGTGTTGAACAGAGCATGTGTGCAGGACTGCATGGGTGGATGAGTGTGTGTATGGGTGTGTTAGTGAGTGAATGACTGTCTCAATAATGTCTTTATGAGTAACTACATATGTTTTAAACTAGTATATGTGACTATTGGTGTATATAAGTGAGTATATGTGAGAGTGAGAGATTGAAAGAGTTCCTGTATGAATAAGTATGTATTTCTATAAGTGATTGTTTAAAAGACTAAGTATGTGTAAGTTTCCGTAGAAGTAAGTGTGGTGGTGTGTGTATAACTGTATATGCAAGTAAATGTATGTTTGATTCTTTATTAGCATGAGTGACTATGTGTGTGAGTAGCTCTATGGATGAGTGGCATTGTGTAACAGGATGTATAGGTGTATGAGTACATATGATAAGTGAGTACATGTATGAGTGACTGTAGAGGGCTGTTGGTGAATGAGTGGATGTGTATGTGGATCTTAGAATTACTGAAGAGGTTGTTGTAACTGTTATTGGTATGTTCATTGTTTTGAAAATTTTAGTCTCTATTTTTGAATGTGTGTATCAAAGGTTATATTAGGGGAAGAGGAGGTCTGCCACTCTATCACAAGGATGATGTCATCAGTGATGTCATCAGTGATGTCATTTGAGATGTCATCAGTGATGTCATGAGTGATGTCACTGACCATGTCATGAGTGATGTAATATGTGACGTCATCAGCAGTGCATTGCGGGCGCGCGAGTTATAGTTAGCTGAACTAACTATAACGGGGGAATTTCATTGGTTTTTTACGAGTAAAATGTCCAGCTAACTATAACATGTGTGAAACCTATGGTTTTTTCACTGAATTTCTAAGGTTTTTTAAATGCTAATTCCTAACTATAACGTGTGTGAAACCTATGGTTTTTTCACTGAATTTCTAAGGTTTTTTAAATGCTAATTCCTAACTATAACGTGTGTGAAACCCATGGTTTTTTCAGTGAATTTGCAAGGTTTTTTAAATACTAATTTTTTTTTTTCTTCTATTTTTTTTAAACATATTTTTTTTTTAATGTTCTTACCTTTTATAAAGACTATGGTTAAATTTTTAAAATTCTTTAATATGTTTTTTTAAATATATTTTTTAAAATAAACATGTAAAATTTATTTGCAGTACATTTTTTATATTTTTTTTATTATTTTTTTTAGTACGCGTACCGTAAGCTTACGGTAAGCGTACGGTTTACGCAACGCCCGTAATTTTTCTACGCTGCTTGCGTATAGTTACGCAATTTGCGTAGCCGCGCGTACTCCGCGTGGGACGCGTGCGCGTGTACGCTACACGCGCACGTTACGCGGAAGTGTCGGGTAGTGACTGTTATGCGCATGCGCGCAAGCGCGTGTCTTTTTTACGCGCATGCGTACTTTTGCCGTAAGTGCACCGTAAGCGTACCGTAAGCGTACGGTAGGTCATGTGATCATGAAACACAACTTTTGATTGGTTCAAACTACTTTCAGTTCTAGAACTCTCCTACACCACACCCATTCCTCTCATTTCTGCTTGTGATCCCTTAGGAGAAGGAGCTGGGTTGTCTTTGTGATACGATGGCAGAACAGCAGAGCTCTTCTGAGAGTGAGGCTAGCACTAGCAGCACTACTTTGAGGCAGAGAGCGAGGAAACAAAAGCCCTCTTATGTATGGGATTATTTTACTTTTCCTGAAGGCCAGCAAAAGGTAAATGCACCTTTAGTAACTTGTAAGCTGTGTAAGCGTGTACTTTCAAGAGGTAATCCTGACAAGAAGTATTCCTTTGGGAATCATACCATGAAGAGACACCTCAAGGATGTACACAGAAGGACACATGCTCGACTTTTTGGAGGTAACTCTTCAGAAAGTCAACCAAGCACATCCACAGCAGCTCAGCCTGGACCATCATCTGCAGGGCTGACTCCTTCTTCTGCAGGTCAGGTGAGCCCTTCATCTGTGGGGGGAGCATCTCCTTTTGCTGGCCCTCTGGAAATTAACCCTCGGTTTGCGAGGGTTGATATTCGATGCGCCTCTTGTCATGATCTAATTTGTCATAGGGAGACCAGTGTTTCCCTAGTGAACAACAAAATAGATCAGCACACTTGTCGCTTTGACTAATTTTCCCAGTCTTTCTTTCCTCTGTCCCTGCATGAACACAACGGCTCTTTTAAGAGCCAACCTTATCTTTCATCTTTTTTTTACATATGTTTTTTAAAAACTTTTTTTATTTTTTTTTTACCGTACGCGTATGGTACGCGTAATGTTTTTTTTTTTTTTTTTTAAAAACACTAAAAATCAATTATCTCATTACAAGGTCCTTGAGAGACTACAATTATTATTATTGACTTACCATACCCACTCAAAAAAATATTTATTCATTTGTTTTAAAAAAAAATTGCTTGAAAAATGGTTCTAGTTTTCGAAATTTTAGCACACTTACTGCTCTTTTTTTTTGGCAAGTTAAAATCACTTTTACAGACTGACACATTATGAAACCACTTTTCAGTTTTTTTAAAAAGCCCATGTCCAAACTGCTTTTTCAGACCACCACAATGTGTAACCTGGGTGGCTGCCTACATTCCAGCAAGGGCAACCAGCCTTAGTGATGCTGAATGTATTTGCATTACAGACTGAAACCTGAAAACCCCACTCGCTTCTAAATACTGTGCATGATTATACATGGAAAGGAGCTGGGTGTGTGCTAAGAGTCTGCTTCTGCACCAAAAAAATCGCTCCCCCTTTTTCCTACTAATGCAACTGTGAAATCACCAGAGAAAAACGCAATAAATCTCTGCCTGTAATTCCTATTTCCACACAGAGTCATGTTTTCACATTAGTCCCAAAACGAAATTTCTTTGCCAATTTGAAAGCACACTTACTGCTCTTTTTTTTTGGCAAGTGAAAATCACTTTTACAGACTGACACATTATGAATCCACTTTTTTGATTTTTTTAAATGCACATGTCCAAACTGCTTTTTCAGACCACCACCATGTGTAACCTGGGTGGCTGCCTACATTCCAGCAAGGGCAACCAGCCTTAGTGATGCTGAATGTATTTGCATTACAGACTGAAACCTGAAAACCCCACTCGCTTGTAAATACTGTGCATGATTATACATGGCAAGCAGCTGGGTGTGTGCTAAGAGTCTGCTTCTGCACCAAAAAATCGCTCCCCCTTTTTCCTACTAATGCAACTGTGAAATCACCAGAGCAAAACGCAATAAATCTCTGCCTGTAATTCCTATTTCCACACAGAGTCATGTTTTCACATTAGTCCCAAAACGAAATTTCTTTGCCAATTTGAATGCACACTTACTGCTCTTTTTTTTTGGCAAGTTAAAATCACTTTTACAGACTGACACATTATGAAACCACTTTTCAGTTTTTTTAAAAAGCCCATGTCCAAACTGCTTTTTCAAACCACCACCATGTGTAACCTGGGTGGCTGCCTACATTCCAGCAAGGCCAACCAGCCTTAGTGATGCTGAATGTATTTGCATTACAGACTGAAACCTGAAAACCCCACTCGCTTGTAAATACTGTGCATGATTATACATGGCAAGCAGCTGGATGTGTGCTAAGAGTCTGCTTCTGCACCAAAAAATCGCTCCCCCTTTTTCCTACTAATGCAACTGTGAAATCACCAGAGCAAAACGCAATAAATCTCTGCCTGTAATTCCTATTTCCACACAGAGTCATGTTTTCACATTAGTCCCAAAACGAAATTTCTTTGCCAATTTGAATGCACACTTACTGCTCTTTTTTTTTGGCAAGTTAAAATCACTTTTACAGACTGACACATTATGAAACCACTTTTCAGTTTTTTTAAAAAGCCCATGTCCAAACTGCTTTTTCAAACCACCACCATGTGTAACCTGGGTGGCTGCCTACATTCCAGCAAGGGCAACCAGCCTTAGTGATGCTGAATGTATTTGCATTACAGACTGAAACCTGAAAACCCCACTCGCTTGTAAATACTGTGCATGATTATACATGGCAAGCAGCTGGGTGTGTGCTAAGAGTCTGCTTCTGCACCAAAAAATCGCTCCCCCTTTTTCCTACTAATGCAACTGTGAAATCACCAGAGCAAAACGCAATAAATCTCTGCCTGTAATTCCTATTTCCACACAGAGTCATGTTTTCACATTAGTCCCAAAACGAAATTTCTTTGCCAATTTGAATGCACACTTACTGCTCTTTTTTTTTGGCAAGTTAAAATCACTTTTACAGACTGACACATTATGAAACCACTTTTCAGTTTTTTTAAAAAGCCCATGTCCAAACTGCTTTTTCAAACCACCACCATGTGTAACCTGGGTGGCTGCCTACATTCCAGCAAGGCCAACCAGCCTTAGTGATGCTGAATGTATTTGCATTACAGACTGAAACCTGAAAACCCCACTCGCTTGTAAATACTGTGCATGATTATACATGGCAAGCAGCTGGGTGTGTGCTAAGAGTCTGCTTCTTCCCCCAAAAAATCGCTCCCCCTTTTTCCTACTAATGCAACTGTGAAATCACCAGAGAAAAACGCAATAAATCTCTGCCTGTAATTCCTATTTCCACACAGAGTCATGTTTTCACATTAGTCCCAAAACGAAATTTCTTTGCCAATTTGAAAGCACACTTACTGCTCTTTTTTTTTGGCAAGTGAAAATCACTTTTACAGACTGACACATTATGAATCCACTTTTTTGATTTTTTTAAATGCACATGTCCAAACTGCTTTTTCAGACCACCACCATGTGTAACCTGGGTGGCTGCCTACATTCCAGCAAGGGCAACCAGCCTTAGTGATGCTGAATGTATTTGCATTACAGACTGAAACCTGAAAACCCCACTCGCTTGTAAATACTGTGCATGATTATACATGGCAAGCAGCTGGGTGTGTGCTAAGAGTCTGCTTCTGCACCAAAAAATCGCTCCCCCTTTTTCCTACTAATGCAACTGTGAAATCACCAGAGCAAAACACAATAAATCTCTGCCTGTAATTCCTATTTCCACATAGAGTCATGTTTTCACATTAATCCCAAAACGAAATTTCTTTGCCAATTTGAATGCACACTTACTGCTCTTTTTTTTTGGCAAGTTAAAATCACTTTTACAGACTGACACATTATGAAACCACTTTTCAGTTTTTTTAAAAAGCCCATGTCCAAACTGCTTTTTCAAACCACCACCATGTGTAACCTGGGTGGCTGCCTACATTCCAGCAAGGCCAACCAGCCTTAGTGATGCTGAATGTATTTGCATTACAGACTGAAACCTGAAAACCCCACTCGCTTGTAAATACTGTGCATGATTATACATGGCAAGCAGCTGGGTGTGTGCTAAGAGTCTGCTTCTTCCCCCAAAAAATCGCTCCCCCTTTTTCCTACTAATGCAACTGTGAAATCACCAGAGAAAAACGCAATAAATCTCTGCCTGTAATTCCTATTTCCACACAGAGTCATGTTTTCACATTAGTCCCAAAACGAAATTTCTTTGCCAATTTGAAAGCACACTTACTGCTCTTTTTTTTTGGCAAGTGAAAATCACTTTTACAGACTGACACATTATGAATCCACTTTTTTGATTTTTTTAAATGCACATGTCCAAACTGCTTTTTCAGACCACCACCATGTGTAACCTGGGTGGCTGCCTACATTCCAGCAAGGGCAACCAGCCTTAGTGATGCTGAATGTATTTGCATTACTGAGTCCAACCTCAAACCCTTAAACTATTCTTTTTTTTTCCAGTACACCTTAATTTATCGTGAAAACATAGTCCATATTATTTTACATGTTCCTCACATTTAAATTTCTCCCAAAACAGAAAATGATAAACGCAACTTCAACAAAAGGATTTCCATTTCAATTATTCATTTCTTAATTTACCATATACATCTCCTCTCAAACTCTAACCTCACCTTTAAAATTAGTTAGTTGTGAAAGAAATGTGGCACTCAAACAGCAGATTAGCAGAGCCAGGATGTCAGAGCTGTACACCTCTCTCCTCTCAGCAGAACCAGATAATGGCAAACTTTCCCTCTATTTTTCCACACATATACATGTAAGTTTCAAATCTCAGTGCTTCCCCCTTTTTTTCAAATGTAATCACACATTTCTATTGGTTGAAAACCAACCCTTTTCCAAAAGTACCCTGCCCCCAACTTGACTTCTGCCTAGTACCCTTCCCCCAACTTGACTTCTGCCTGCTACCATAGCAACAGCTCATGGAACACTGCTGTGTGGAGTTAGGTCAGAAGTTCGCCACACAATGTTTCAATTCCACAGAGCAAGAGTGCTTGACTTTTCAAACCTAACAGCAAATCCATAGTACTGTTCTTTGGTAACACATTTTTTTGTACCAATACAAAACATGCTTCTATTAATTTACACATACAGCCTAGTTTTTATTCTAGAATGGTATGAAACAGCCAATCAGTTCTTTTTGTTTTGAAAAAAATATGTATGCCTCCATTTCCAAACTGTCTTTCTTTTCATATTGCCATTCTACTGAAAGACACCTCCTGAGTGCATCCAGTTCTCCTTTGAAGATGTTCACAGTGTGGATTGTAGGGCACAGCTATGTCTTCTGGAGTGAAAAGTTTGCAGAGAAAACAGGTATGGTGAGAGACCTTGCTTTGCCAAATGTAGACATTAAATGGATTGGTCAGAGAGGGTTAAAGTGGCACCAATTGATGCCATTGGTGAAATCCTTCATGCAAATCCAACACCCTGACCTCATAATAGTGCACTGTGGTGGCAATGACCTAGGCACTTTGACTGGGGTAGGTCTGGAAATGCTTATGAAGGACACCTTTGCACAACTGTTTTCACTTTTCCCTAAAACTGCCTTTGTGTTTTCCAACATATGCCAAAGGCAAAAATGGAACTGGTCCAATCATATCTGTCCGCAGATTGACAAAGCAAGAAAGCACGTCAACAAATCTGTTTCTGCTTTCCTCCGTGACTATGGTATGGGTGCCATTTACCACAACAACTTGCGTTATGACATGCAAGACATTTATAGAGGAGATGGTGTGCACTTCAATGATGAAGGGAACAGAGTCTTCCTCTTGAACCTTAGACTCTGCATCGGTACTTACTTGTAGGTACCACTAAAAAAATGACTTCTTAAACACAACGGCTCTTTTTAGAGCTCCCTAATATCTAAACTCTTAAATCTGCATTTCATTTCTTTTTTAATTTCTTTTTTCTTCCGTACGCTTACCGTAAGCTTACCGTACGCGTACCCCGTGATTTTTTTAAAAATCAATAAATGTTTTCTTTGAACTTTACAGTCCTTCTTTGACCCCCTCACAAATGTAAGGGGGTCTGTAACTCTCCTCCTTGCCCCCTTTTCCTGTTTTCACTCTTTTTTTTTCTGAGTGAAACACACGAAATGGCGGCCGCCGCTTCCTGGTTTCGGCCGATTCGAATGTTTACTAAGATCTAACAGCCAATCAGAATCGCGCTCGCGCACGCCACCGTACGCGTACGGTAAGCTTACGGTACGCGTACCGTAAGCTGGCTCAGATATATATATTGATTTAAAGGCTATTTTCTCAGAATCTACTGAACAGATTTACACCAAACCTACAAAAGGCACTTCCTTGACCTAGGGACTACCTCTCTACCAAATTTCTAGTAATTCTGTTCAGCCGTTCGGGCTGTAGCCCTGTCTAAAGGTCCTATGGAAAAATGCATGGGAAAAACGCGTTTTGGGACCCCCCTTTTATCTCAGCCCCCGCTTGACGAATCCCCCCGAGACTTTCAGGGTAGGAGCGGAGCGTAGCGCCCCACCTATTTTGAGAAATTCGCGAGGATTCATCGACCGGCGCCAAAGTTATTCAAAATAGAATGTTGCGGATTTCCTATGGAAAAGGGGTCCTAACTATAACTACCTACTGGCGACCGCCAGTAGGTAATATATATATATCTCAAACACAAAGTTCAATGATTCGCGCTCTCAGAATCCAGTTTCAAGGGTAGTTTATTGCTCAAGGTTACGCGTTTCAGAAGAAACGTCAACGCAGAGCCTATTCATATGTTTGACCATTAGTTTCACACTGTCATCACGGAACCCCCTTTCCTGCAAATGGAGAACGCTCAAGTGAAATGACATTTCCAGGTTTACCTGGAAGCACTTCAATCCAAGGAGGATATACACAGCATTTGACCCCCCCTGAACCCAATAACATCCGAAAGCCGACCGCAACTCTGGAGAAGCCGAGTCAGAGGATACGGCGACAACAGTGGAAGATAAGGTAGGAAAAACGGGTTTTCAGGGGTGAAGAGGAAATCAGTATCTACGCGAGTTAACTGGATTAACAGAAAGTAACATCTGTGACAACAATTAAGAACAAATATTGCATAATGTCAGCGGACATGGTTAGAGACAGGGAGGCTGCAGCGATAAAAATGTTTTCAGACAGCCCCCCAACAATGTCAGGTGTCAAAGAACAAGACGCTAACAACCAAAGTATGAATAGTTCTAACTCTATGAAAGAAAAATTCAAAATATTAGAAAAAAAAATGTGAAGCGAACAAAGTAAATGGTGGGAGTCACGGTCGCTACAAAAATACATTGACGTGGGCAGAATCCCAAGAGGATTAAGATTCTTACATGCCCGAGATATGAAGACCCAAATCCTGACCAAATGTGCGAGTGGGCAGAAAGTAATTTGAATTCGTCCAGAAGACTCGTTTTAATCTTAATTAAGTATGCAGATATATACAGGGCTCAACTCCTGAAAGACATTGATGAAATAAACGATGAATTGGAAAAAATGGAAGAAACAGATGAAAAGGTCAAAATGAGAAAAGAAATGATGACACGATTAAAAAAGGAGGAGGTAAAAATTAAAGAAAGAAAAGTTTTTAAATTTCATAGAGATCGAAATGATTATGAACTTGGACAGATCTTTAAATTTTCCAAAAAATACGACGGACTCAGGGCGTCTAAATATAAAGCTGCACACAATATACAAACTAGCAATAGAACTTATGAAGCTAGACAAGAAACATCACAGTCAGACATGAGATCAGCAGGAGGAAGCGAGTCCGAATCTGAAATGAGAAATCCCGACTTGATAGGAAAGCAAAAAAAGCCATTACCAGGGGAAAAAATGATTTTTTATGCCAACAAAGGAGACAAACTCTTCGCCCATGGCCACAAAAAAAGAGCGAAGAACAAATAACAACTTCAGGCACAAACAGAGGTGCAAAGCAAGCAAATGACGCACAGAACTACACCAAAATAAGAGGGTGGGGATATTGGCACAGAAAGTAAATGACGTGATAGTACCCAGTCGTACCATTATCAACCTCTCGGGCATTGCGCTGTCAACTCAAAAGGAAAGCATTTTAAGCTTGGATCTAACATACTCCCCAGCAGCAGATTTTTATTTTGCGTCAACAAGATTAGACCTATACAAAACTGGAAGGAAATTAAAACTCAAGAAGTTCTATACATTGGCAAAACTACAAGAGGTGCAAACAAAACAAGTTGATCTCGATATCTTGGAACATACAAATTTAACGCCGTCAGTTACAACACTATTGAGAGAAATGGAAAGCCTGTGGAACAACACAAACCAAGAGCACCTTGAAGACAATACCTCCAATTCTGACATTGTAGTCTTTACCCCAGGGATGGCCGACGGAAGAACACCAACACAAACAACTCCAGTTAAACCGACCTCTACGTTCGACCCCGTAACTCTTCGGGACTCTATAGATGTATTCCATGAGTCAGTAACATCACAATTGAAAAAACTTAACAAAGAAATAGGTATGACTAAGAAGAAGTTCAGTAACCAACAGCGACAATACAACAATCTGGTTACCAAAATGAAAAATGACAAAAGTGTAGTAATACGAAATAGCGACAAAGGCGGCAATGTTGTCATCTGGCCACAAGCTGACTACCAGAAAGAAGCCTTCAGACAGCTAAATGATAGGGAATGTTATACTTGTAGCAACACTGCGAATCTAAACAAATGTATGCTACATATTATAACAAACTATCAACATGGAAAGCAAAAAGACTAATCACTACAGATGAGTATAAATTTCTAAAAAAAGGACAATCCAGTAACACCTACGATATACTTTATCTCTAAAATTCATAAAGACCCAAATATGCCACCTGGGCGCGTCATAATATCAGCAAGGGAAGGCCTTTTAGAGCACACATCTATATATGTAGGGCCTGATTCACAGAACTAACTTAAGACAAAATCCTAAACTTACTACTATTTTGGTATTCACAGAAGGCACTTACTCATTTTGGTATTCACAGAAGGCACTTACTCATTTCGGTATTCACAGAAGTTAGGAGTCCTAACTTTAGGACTCCTAAATGCCTTCTGTGAATACCGAAAGTCTTAAAATTAGGATTTTTCTCAGTTTAGTAGTAGTATAGTTAGGACTCCTAACTTTAGGACTCCTAAATGCCTTCTGTGAAAACCGAAAGCCTTAAAATTAGGATTTTTCTCAATTTAGTAGTAGTAAAGTTAGGACTCCTAACTTTAGGACTCCTAAATGACTTCTGTGAAGACCGAAAGCCTTAAAATTAGGATTTTTCTCAGTTTAGTAGTAGTATAGTTAGGACTCCTAACTTTAGGACTCCTAAATGCCTTCTGTGGATACCGAAAGTCTTAAAATTAGGATTTTTCTCAATTTAGTAGTAGTAAAGTTAGGACTCCTAACTTTAGGACTCCTAAATGCCTTCTGTGAATACCGAAAGCCTTAAAATTAGGATTTTTCTCAGTTTAGGAGTAGTAAAGTTAGGACTCCTAACTTTAGTACTCCTAAACTGATAAAAATCCTAACTTTAAGACTGTCGGTATTCACAGAATGCATTTAGGAGTCCTAAAGTTAGGACTCCTAACTTCTGTGAATACCGAAATGAGTAAGTGCCTTCTGTGAATACCAAAATGAGTAAGTGCCTTCTGTGAATACCAAAATGGTAGTAAGTTTAGGATTTTGTCTTAAGTTAGTTCTGTGAATCGGGCCCGTAGACTTCTTTCTACAAGAATTTGTCAAAATGTTACCATCATATGTACATGATACAGGTGACTTTTTAACAATGTGACTTGGCAGGACGATTATTTATTAATGACAATGGATGTAACGTCCCTGTACACAAGCATAAAACATGATGACGGCATCAAGGCTATTAAATATTACTTGGCACAGAGACACACATTTCAGAGAGATCATAACACCATGCTCCTGGAGATGCTAGAATTCTGTTTAATGAACAATAATTTTATGTCTAACAACCTTCTGTTTCAGCAAACCATAGGAGTAGCCATGGGGGCCAGTTTTTCTCCCAGTTATGCCTGTTTGCATATGGGCTACTGGGAGGAAATGGTCCTCAGAGGCAAGCATAACCAATACATTGAAAACAATGTTCAGGTTTTGTTACTTTACATTGATGATTTATTTGTGATATGGCAAGGTACATATTTAGAGGCAGAGACATCTGTTGGTGCTCTAAACAATAATGAATTAAACCTTCATTTCAAAAATGTAATGACAAACCTTAGATCTCCCCTGGACCAAGGAATGTACCGTCACTTTCCCAGGGCGAGAATATCAGTTCCAAACTTATGGAATATAACATATACACAGCACTTCCTAAGGTGGGCAAACTTTCAACACTCCCCCAAAGGCAAGGCAAGAAAACAATAATTTGCGCATCACTTGTGAGGAGTAGCGCCAATTTCCTATAACACAATTACCTGCTAGAAGGGAATTCACCCATCCTTCTACAACAGAATACTTGGCCAAGAAGAGTCCACACCTCCTGCTACAAGGAAAAGACGAATTGGTATATCTGGGATGTATTTATTAGTAAATAGCATCACACAGTAAGCCAAATGCACCTAACATAGCAGACTCTAACATATCAATAGTATGATTGCAAATATCAATCAAGACAAATATATATTTAGAAATATATATGTATGGATATAAGAATCAGAAAATAAGAAGGAAAGGAAAGAATTCAGAAAAGAATCAAGAGACATTAGCAGAGACACCTCACCTAATGCTCCATTTCACCCCACTTTGTTCAAGGGGAGTCCATTGCTTGAACCGGGCGAAAGCTCAGAGGTGACACCAGCCTCTACTCTTCCGTGGCAACATGTCTGTTCCACGGATGAACTTCCACCGAGCCAGTGTAGACTCCCCTTTTTAATACACATTCAAAACACAGCGAAGCTTCTAGCAAGCCAATCCCCCCTAGTTCTCATGAGAGCCAGTACCAGCCTGCTTCAAGGTCAGACCAAGGGTTGATCAGGCCCCTGTTATGACTAAAAGTCAAACCATGTACATTCCTCTGATAAGAACCAGTTCTCTCTAGTCAGTAAAATGCGAAAAACAGCAGGAAAGCAAAACATGCCCTCTTCTTCACAGAAAATGGCTTCAGAGTTAGTTAAGCCATGCACACAAAGGCCCAAAGCAAGATGGAATCAAAAAAGCAAGGAGCACCTATAATTCTCATCCATACAACTTACAAGCACCACTGTGCACACAGAAAAGTTTGAAGCAAGGTAAAGTCAGAAGGCAGAATGACATTAGACCACGTCAAAGCCAATAGGTCAAAGTCATAATTCACCTAACCCAAATAACATTATACGCTAAATCCCTCAGTATACAACATTGAGCACATGTGTGCACCACCACCCACAAGACTGCCCCTCAACATACCATACCTTCTATTCTTGGAAAGACTATTCCACTAAAAGGCAGAACACACTTAAGTCAGTACAGAACGGTGGTGGTTGAGGGTCATCATAGGGTGTCAGACCACAAAAGTGGCTGATTCACTACAACAACTAACATCAGTAAGGACACAGTTAATTTCTTAGACACTCAGATTTACATCAATAACAACAAGATAGAGAGCCGACTATATCGTAAAGAAACGGCGGGCAATACTACCCTACACGCGACTAGTGCTCACGCGCGACATCTCATCAACAGCATACCGTATGGTGAGATGTTGTGGCTACGCCACATTTGCAGCAATGACTATGACCTGAAAATAGCACAAGTGGAAAGTGGTAAAAGATTTATGAAAAGGGGATATAGTAAACAGATAATTGACACAGCTATACCCAAATCTATGCTACCCAGTAGGGAGTCTCTAATCAACGATAAAAATCAGAAGGAAGAGAATACAGAAACAGCAAGTACTCACAGAATAATTACAAGATACAGTAACCAACACAGAAACATACAAAAGATTATTAAAAAAAACTGTCCGCTTGTCTTAAATGATGCTGTGATTGGACCTCCTGCTACCGCAGAGGGAGTCCATCACATATAGTAAATCACCCTCCATGAGAGATGTATTAGTCAGCAATAGTCCGGAGGTGATGGAAAATACAAGCTGGCTACAATCCAACCTAGGGGCCGATTAGGATGGCGGGCGGACACCCTAGCAGTGCTGGGACTGGCCGCCAGTGGTTCGGCGGTCCCGCACCGGCAATTAGGATGCCACTGCCACCGTGGCGGTGGCATCCTCTATTCCCAGCATTGTGGTGGGCGGTGCCCCCAGCACCACCCGCCACAATGCTGGGAATGCACATCGTGCATTGGCATGCACATGGTGACAGGCACCGCGAAGTGCCTGCCACTTTGCCCATGCCAATGCAGGGTGGTACCAGAAGTACCCCCCATGTGCTCCCCCTACCCCCCAACACTGTGCCTGCAAGGCACCGCCACCATATTGCTGTGCTTTTCCGCCCGGTAGGCTATCGGGCTGATTGCCTACCATCGGAAAACCGGCGGACGGTCTTCCCATCCGCCGGGGTACCCCCGCCATCGTAATGTGGCAGGGGGGAAAAGTGATGCAGGTGGTGACTTTTGGCAGGCGGATCATCACTGCTATAGGGGCAGTGGCGATCCACCCGCTATATTAATCACCCACAAAGGGTTTTTCAAATGTAGGTCATGTAAAGCGTGCTCTCATGGAATAAACAAGAACTCAAACAAAACACCATTCAGTAACGGGGAGTACAAAATGCAAACATTTCTTACATGCAAAACGGAATTTGCTGTCTATGTACTGGTATGCCCATGTGGCCTCTAGTACATAGGCAGTATTAAGCTGCAAGTCCACAAACGCGTCTTAAAACATCTACGTGCCCTCAGTAATCAGGATAATACCTACCCGGTGGCATGTCATTTTAGAGAGGCTCATAACTCCAAAAACACTGATCTCAAATACTACGTTATAGACAGTGTACCACCGAGCAGGCGTGGCAGTGACAGATAATCATAATTAAGAGTATTAGAAACAAGGTACATTTTACAATCACTAGGAGGTCTCAACGCCACAGAAGATATGTACACTTGTCTGGGCTAAATCAGTATGTCAATTGATCAATATGACTCTTAATTGTCGCGTTTTAACTTGTGATTAATTTGGATTTGAGAAGGGACCACAGAAATAATATAGAAGACCAATGGAAAATAAAAAGATAGTGGCATAGTATACAGAAGTTTGTACAGTTACCAAGAAATAAATGTGGCCTAACTCTATAATTCTGTAGATTTTTTTTTATTGCTCTTATGTCAAAATTTTATAAATGTATCTAGAATTATGTAATATTTATGAGAGTATTTATTGGGATATATATATTTATGTTTATATTTATAATGATACTTATATTTCTTTATATATATATACATGTATTAGATATGCCAGCACATATCAATGTTTTTTGCCAATTTTGCACAAGGGTCCGTACAGGTCAAATTGAGTCTATATGAGATTTCAAACAATTATAACCATAAAACATGACAATAATGTAGAGTTATACCCCATCAGAAAGTAGCCTCCACAAGATCTGACAACATCACCAACATACACTTTGTTCTAGAATAATGTACGAAGCGATCAAGAAACAAGTAAACTTGGAGTTCAATGATTTTTAATACACAAAAGCACTTTTTTAGATGCACAAGCACTTTAAGCTAACATGGACCTAAGACACTAGATTTATTCATCTCCTCTAGTCATTAGGACTTAGATTGATGCATTAAAGCTATTTAGCTAATACATAACACAGCAGAGTGACATGAAGGTATATCTATGCAGAGATACAACAATCAAGTGAGACCTTATGAACAGAGTTTCAACATAAATTATTGATTCAGTAAATGTATTTTACAAAAATGAATTGAAAAATGTGATTTATGTTTTAATATTTATCTAATTAGTTTGAGGTCAACAAAAGAGGAAATGAAGCTTGTATCTATTCTGGGTCCGTGTCTGTGTTTGGGAGGAAGCCGACAACACACAGAGCTTATTCATATATAAATATATATATATATACATATATACATATGTATCCTCTTTGATATTGATTTTGTAAATAATGCACTGGTGTTTGCAGTTTGAAGAGTATCTTATCTCTCATTTTTGCTGCAGGAAAGTCTTCTGTTTATTTCTATGCTCGGGTTATGAGCAACTTTGGTCCGTTTTTTATGTTTATACATACTTGAAATGGTGGAAGAGTGATTTGTAACCTTTGGCTTGTGAAGAAGAGCGCTTGCTCGAAACGCGTTGCCATTAAACATTTGTTTAAAACGAGCCTTGGAGTGCGAGGTATTCCTTTGCTTAGAGTACTGTGGAGTTTTCTACAAAATATTACCGGGACCCGAAACCCGGGAACTCGCACCGACCCCGAGAGGAGTGGAGCTGACGAAGTCGGGAAACTTTCTTCTTTGCAATTACGTACGTTAGCTCACACCGCCGAAGAACCGAAAGGATTTGGTGATCTTTACGAGGCTGGGAACGGCGGAGTTCGTGCAGGTGAGTGTGGGACTGGAGGGCGCGCACCGGAGGGAACCCGTAATACGATCCTGCTGTAACCCGCATTGAGCGCGCTGACAGCCTGTGTGGATTGTGTTTATAATTCGGTAGGGGTTCCATGCACTCGCTGCGGTGAGTGGTGCTGGCAAGGTTTCGTAGGACACAAAATTGCTTGCAGCGGAGATGAACAGGGGGAAACCGACGGGTGTGACGTCCATGGAACCACAAGTGAAGGATAAAAGAGCAGGAAGGCCTGATGCTGCTCGGACTTTGTTTTGTGAAACAGATGGTGAAGAGAGGGGTGATGCGCAAGGGACAGCCAATGGGGCCACTACAGTAAACAAGAGTTTGAGGCAACTATTGTTTAATTATGAGAAACTGCTGAAGAGGGAAATAAACAGATGGTGGGAGGTGTCCTCCCTGAATAATTATATCGAGGTTGGTAGGGTGCCGAGAGGGCTTTGAATTCTAATAACACCTACATATCAGAATCCTCACCCAAAATTGTTGGAAGACTGGTCAAGCTTGATGTCAGAAACATGCAAGCACATGCTGGGATTGTTATCTAAATATGCTGCCATTGAACTTGAACAGGTCTTGAAAGACGTTGAGAAATTGAAAGAAGAACTGGATAAACATGCTAAACAGGATGAAATTAAAATTGCACTTGAACAAATGGAAGTCAGACTTGACAAATATGAGGAAGAAATTAAACAAAAAAAGAAACGTAAATTTTTGAGAGATAAACAAGATTATGCCAGTGGAAGGATTTTGACATTTGGGAAGAGGTATGATGGTGCAATTAAGCAATTTAAACAGTGTGGGAGGTTCAGGGAACCAGAAGTGGTAACATCTGAATCTGGTTCAGAGATCTACTCAGATTTGGAGGAGGTGTCCGAGACTGTTGGTGATGAATTACCAACTTTTAGGCCCTTTGCAGAATATTGTTTTTTACAGACCAATATGACTTTGAGATCACGACCCCAGAGACAATGCGCGGAAAAGGAAGAGGAAGAGGCGCAAACATAAAAGGAAACAAACAAGGAGGGGAGGAAGGAAACGTGAAGGAAACAGTGCCACATGGGAGACAAACACGGCAATCGAAACAGAAGTAATGGGTGAGAAAATGGTAACAGTCTTAAATTTATCCTCCCATGTCCTAACCAAGGCAGAGGAATCTTTACTTGAACTTGGTTTGACTTTTTGCCCGATGGCGAACTTTGATTATAGCAGAACCAGAATTGATGTTTTTCTTTTTGTTCACGAATTGAAATTGCTAAAGATGTTTTTGCAAAAGAAAAAGCGTGTTTTGGAATGTGACACTGTTGAAACTGATGTGGGCTCCCAGATATCTAAAAATCTGTGCTTAGCAGATATAGAGGATTTAGCATGTGTAGTGGAATTGTGTGGAGAGGGAATTGGTGAACGAGATGAACGAGCAATGTTGGAACAGATGGGTTTGGAGGTAGGAGGGAAAGTCTCTACCAAATTCAAACCCAAGTCTACATTTAATCCCAATACTCCACATGATTCCCTTGACACTTTTCATGAGGTAGCTGTCAGGGATTTGATGCGTGTCTGGGATACTACGAAAAACAGAAAAGCACACAACTTAACACCTGAACAACAGCAAGCACTGTGCACCTTGAATAGCGATCCAGGGTTTGTAATTAAACCCTTGGATAAAGGTGGGAATGTTGTCCTTTGGGACATTAATCTATATGAAGAGGAAGCCAATAAACAATTGATCCTCTCAGGCAACTACATCAAATCAAGTAGGGAAGACTACACTTTGGCAGTAAATGTCTATTACAATAAACTTGGAGAATGGAGGAAAAAGGGACTATTAGAGGAATGTGAATATAGATTTCTCTATATCAAACATCCAGTAGCATCTTGTTTTTATATGCTACCAAAGGTCCACAAGAATAAGACTAACCCCCCAGGGAGACCAATAGTTTCCGCCAAAGGCAGTCTTCTTGAAAACACGTCCATTTTCCTTGATGCATTCCTCTCTCCTTATGTTTTGACTCTCCCATCATACTGTAGAGATAGCACCGATTTTATCAACAAAATTAAAGGAATAATTTGGCAGGAGAATTTTTGGCTTGTGACAATTGATGTGGTATCCCTGTATACCTGCATAAAACATTCTGATGATGTACATGCGTGTAAACATTTTTTTAGGGACAGGTCTATCTTCCTTTACAATCAAACACACGTGCTTTTGGATATGTTGATATTCTGTTTGAATAATAACTTTTTCCTTTTTGAGGACCAATGGTTTCAGCAAGAGGTTGGCACGGCGATGGGAAGTTGCTTCGCGCCGAGCTATGCTTGTATGATGATGGGATGGTGGGAGGAGCAACTTGTGTGGACTGATGTGAAAGAGTACTTGACAAAAAATATTGTCTTCTATACAAGATTTATAGACGACATTTTTTTAATTTGGGGTGGTTCAAGATCAGACCTTGATAAATTATTTGAAACCCTAAATAACAATGCTGTCAACCTTTGTTTCACACATAAAGTTGCTCAGGATGAGATGGACTTTCTTGATGTACGTGTAAGAATTGAGGAGGGGGTTATGACAACCAACCTGTACAGAAAGTCCACAGCCGGCAATAGCATCTTACATGCTAGGAGCCACCATCCCCCTAAACTGAAGTGGAGTATCCCGTATGGGGAACTCCTTCGGGCCAAACGTAATTGTAGCTCTGAAAGTACCTTTGAGAGGGAGCAGGAGACTATGTTACAGAGGTTGAGAGAGAGGGGTTACCCAAAAGATGTCCTCATGAGTGCTAAGGAGAAAGTATCTAAACAGAATAGAGCGGCATTATTGGTGAAGAGACCTATAGATGAGAAAGGTGAAAACAATATCAGAATGATTACCACATTCAATGTGGCAGCCAAAGCTGTGAGTGATACGCTTCACAAACATTGGCATTTGGTCAGGAATGACCCAATTGTAGGTGCAACTGTGAATGCGTATCCTCAGATAACTTATCGCAAAGCTCATTCTTTAAAGGATATGCTTGTGAGGAGCTATATGGGGGCGAGTAAGAAGTTGACATGGATACAACAACAGAGGGGCTTTTTGAAATGTGGAAAATGCAAGGACTGTGGTACGAGCAAAAATGTCAAGACATATCCTTTGACCACAGGGAGGACAGGTGTTATTAAGAAATTCATGAACTGTAACACAGAGTTTTGTGTGTATGTTATTAGATGTCCATGTGCCAGAATGTATGTTGGGAGCACGATTTTCCCTGTCAAAAAGCGGATTCTTGAACACCTAAGAGCGATTAGAAATGTGGATCTGAATTATTCTACTGCTAGGCACTGGCTAAAATATCATAACAAAGATGTTAACTGTTTTTCATTCTTTGGAATTGACAGGGTGCCGGCAAACCCCAGAGGGGGAGATCGGGAGAAACAATTGAGAGTCCTGGAATTGCAGTATATCATCCTCTTAGAGTCCAAGAGCCCTTTTGGTTTAAATGAAGATGAGGAACTTGTTATCCATATTGGATGAGTATCCATTGGGTTTCACTTTCTGCTTTATACATATCCATATGTATACACTTTTGATTATGCCCCTGTGTATATTTTATTTATAATTTTAGTTTGTTCAATTTGTGCGACAGGGTGCCGTAACATTATCTTTTTGGATGTACAAAAAAAGAATGCTAATATTATGAGGCAAATAGTAAATGATTATTGTTTTGGATTGGTGCTTTTATGGTGATATCAGCCGATCGGGTGCCCCCTGTTTTCCTCCTGCTGTGTTTAAAATTTCGTATAAATATTTTGTGACTTTTCACTTCACTCTGATTTAAATCTAAATGAGGACCATGATTATCAGGCCACTTGGCCTGTTTTTTCGAGAGTTTACATGTGGCAGAAGATTGCTCATGATATTTTTGGATAAAATTGTTTAAAACTTGTGTGATGTTTCACACACATGGCCACTTGGCATTGAATATATCACTTATACATTTATATATATTTTCATATATATATTTTTTATGTACTTACAATGAATTATTGAATTGTATTTGCATATGTATCCTCTTTGATATTGATTTTGTAAATAATGCACTGGTGTTTGCAGTTTGAAGAGTATCTTATCTCTCATTTTTGCTTCAGGAAAGTCTTCTGTTTATTTCTATGCTTGGGTTACGAGCAACTTTGGTCCGTTTTTTATGTTTATGCATACTTGAAATGGTGGACGAGTGATTTGTAACCTTTGGCTTGTGAAGAAGAGCGCTTGCTCGAAACGCGTTGCCATTAAACATTTGTTTAAAACGAGCCTTGGAGTGCGAGGTATTCCTTTGCTTAGAGCACTGTGGAGTTTTCTACAAAGTATATATATATATATATATATATATATATATATATATATATATATATATATATATATATATATATATATATATATATATGCAAAAAAGAAGCAGAGAACTCTGGGTAGTTCTCAAGTTTAGGTGGAAAGCAGCTCCTGTATGGAGCACTCTCAACACCAGCGACACTCTAAATCTGCTCACCTCAAATGTCTGTTTTTCTATCAAAATCTTTAAGCATAGGATTAGCACAGTGCCATCCACGCTGAGATAGAAAAGGACAAAGTCTTTTGCCAATTGTACAGCAAAGTCTTTAAGCATAGGACTAGCACAGTGCTGTCCTTGCCGAGCTGTAAAATGACAAAAGCCAATTACCACTCCAGGCACAGTATTACAGCTTTGAATTGGTAAAATACCAATCAAGCCAACCTGATATGAGTAAAAGCAACCCCTGACACAGTGTTTCGCTCTAATTAGAGCTCTTCAGAGAGGTATAGCTTTGTCCAGACACAAGGGAGCACCCAGTATAAGTCAAAGAAATACCCTTTCAGGCATAGAGTGACGAATAAATTATGCAAAAAAGAAGCAGAGAACTCTGGGTAGTTCTCAAGTTTAGGCGGAAAGCAGCTCCTGTATGGAGCACTCTCAACACCAGTGACGCTCTAGATCTGCTTACCTCAAATGTCTGTTTTTCTATCAAAATCTTTAAGCATAGGATTAGCACAGTGCCATCCATGCCGAGATAGAAAAGGACAAAGTCTTTTGCCAATTGTACAGCAAAGTCTTTAAGCATAGGACTAGCACAGTGCTGTCCTTGCCTAGCTGTAACATGACAAAAGCCAATTACCACTCCAGGCACAGTATTACAGCTTTGAATTGGTAAAATACCAATCAAGCCAACCTGAAATGAGTAAAAGCAACCCCTGACAGAGTGTTTCGCTCTAATTAGAGCTCTTCAGAGAGATATAGCTTTGTCAAGACACAAGGGAGCACCCAGTATAAGTCAAAGAAGTACCCTTTCAGGCATAGAGTGACAAATAAATTATGCAAAATAGAAGCATATATATATATATCAAACACAAAGTTCAATGATTCGCGCTCTTACAATCCAGTTTGAAGGGTAGTTTATTGCTCAAGGTTAAGCGTTTCGGAAGAAACTTCAACGAGTAACCTTGAGAAATAAACGACCCTTCAAACTGGATTCTGAGAGCGCGAATCATTGAACTTTGTGTTTGGAATTAAATGCCGGCCCAGCTCTACTGGCTGTCTCGCGCCAACGAACCACAGGCGGAGCTCCCAGGAGGAGCATCTGGACCGTGAAAAAAAATAACTACATACATATATATATATATATATATATATATATATACAGATATATATATATATATATATATATATAGTTACAGAAAAAACCATAAGTTTCAGGGGTGTTATAGTTAGCTGCCCATTTCACTCATACAAAACCATAGAAATTCCTCCGTTATAGTTAGTTCTGCTAACTATAACTCACGCGCCCGCAATGCACTGCTGATGATGTCACATATTGCATCATTCATGACATGGTCAGTGACATCACTGATGACATCACTGATGACATCTCAAATGACACTGACACTGACTGACACTGACTGACACTGACTGACACTGACTGACTGACATTGACTGACACAGATTGACTGACACTGACACTGACTGACGCTGATTGACTGACACTGACTGACTGACACTGACTGACTGACGGACATTGACTGACACTGATTGACACTGACTGACACTGATTGACTGACACTTACTGACTGACACTGATTGACTGACACTGACTGACACTGATTGACTGACACTGACTGACACTGACTGACTACTCTCTACTACTGACTCTCTACTACTCTCTACTACTCTCTCTCTACTACTCACTCTCTACTACTCACTCTCTACTTACTCTACTACTCTCTACTACTCACTCTCTACTACTCACTCTCAACTACTCACTCTCTACTACTCTACTACTCACTCTCTACTACTCACTCACTACTACTCTCTACTACTCACTGTCTATTACTACTGTCTCTATTACTCACTCTATACTACTCTCTACTATTCACTCTCTACTACTTACTCTCTACTACTCACTCTACTACTTTCTACTACTCTCTACCACTCACTCTCTACTACTCTACTACTCACTCTCTACTACTCTCTACTACTCACTCGCTACTACTCTCTACTACTCACTCTCTACTACACTCTCTACTACTCTCTCTCTCTACTACTCTCTACCACTACTCTCTACTATTCACTCTCTACTACTCACTCTACTACTCTCTGCTGCTCTCTACCACTCACTCTCTACGACTCTACTACTCTCTCTCTACTACTCACTCTCTACTATTCACTCTCTACTACTCACTCTCTACTACTTGCTCTCTACTACTCACTCTCCACTACTCACTCTCTACTACTCGCTCTCTACTACTCTCTACTACTCACTCTCTACTACTCACTCTCTACTACTCTCTACTACTCTCTCTGCTACAAACTCTCTAATACTCACTCTCTAGTACTCTACTACTCTCTACTACTCGCTCTACTACTCGCTCTCTACTATTCTCTACTACTCACTCTACTACTCTCTCCTACTCTCTACCACTCACTCTCTACTACTCTACTACTCACTCTCTACTACTCTCTCTCTACTACTCACTCTCTACTACTCTCTACTACTCACTCTCTACTACTCTCTACTACTCACTCTGTACTACTCACTCTCTACTACTCACTCTCTACTACTCTCTACTGCTCACTCTCCACTACTCATTCTCTACAACTCGCTCTCAACTACTCTCTACTACTCACTCTACTACTCACTCTCTACTACTCTCTCTACTTCTCACTCTCTACTACTCTCTCTCTACTACTCACTCTCTACTACTCTCTACTACTCACTCTCTACTACACACTCTCTACTACTTGCTCTCTGCTACTTGCTCTCTACTACTCTCTACTACTCACTCTACTACTCACTCTCTACTACTCACTCTACTGCTCCACTACTCTCTACTACTCACTCTCTACTACTCTCTACTACTCTCTCTCTACTACTCACTCTCTACTACTCAATCTCTACTACTCTCTACTACTCACTCACTACTACTCTCTACTACTCACTCTCTACTACTCTCTCTCTACTACTCTCTACTACTCACTCTCTACTCACTCTCTACTACTCACTATCTACTACTCTCTCTCTACTACTCTCTCCTACTCACTCTGCTACTCACTCTCTACTACTCTCTAATACTCTCTCTCTGGTACTCACTCTCTACTACTCTCTACTACTCACTCTCTACTACTCTCTACTACTCACTCTCTACTACTCTCTACTACTCTCTACTACTCACTCTACTGGTCACTCTCTACTACTCTCTACTACTCACTCTCTAATACTCACTCTCTACTACTCACTCTCTACTACTCACTCTGCTACTCTCTACTACTCACTCTCTGATACTTTCTCTACTACTCTCTACTACTCACTCTCTACTCTCTATTACTCTCTCTCTACTCTCTACCTCTCTACCTCTCTCTACCTCTCTCTCTACTACTCTCTACCTCTCTACCACTACCTCTCTACCTCTACACCTCTACCTATACACCTTTACCTCTCTACCTCTCTGTACATGCACACATATGCGCATATATAGATGCATATATATGCATATGCATTTATATATATGTATGTGTATATATATATACATATATAAACATATAAATATAATCTGCATATCTATATAAATATAAATGCATGCAAACATATACATATACATATATGAATACATATGCATGGTATGTACATGAAAGTTTGAAAAACTCTAATACAAGCAAAGCTAAAAAGCCACCTAATTACAAACAGAATTGCTTTAACTTAAACAAGGGCGAGACCTGTTGCATTTTCAATGCTTATTTACTTTGATTCCATCAAGAAGGCATTCAGATGTGTCACACATTTTCCATTAATTCTGAATGGTAGCACTCTAGTTGCTCATTAGATCACTGTAGTCAAGCTACTGCTCACCAGGGAAGTCTGCTGCTGGTATTCAAAGTACATGTTTCAGTCTGCATGTCAGAATTTTTTAATGAAAGGGAAGAGAATTTGAGAAGTCAAAATGTGCCCTAATCTTTCTTTCTGCAGCACTAATCATAATTTCTATGGCAAAATGAACCCCCTCATTTTGTTCCTTTCCAAATTAAATGTTTTAAGTGTTACCACTTTATTCCAATCAAGATGGCATCAGGTGTGCCATACTTTTGTCATAAGTAAGAGTGTTAGCGCTCTAGTTGTTCTTTAAAACACACTGGGACATTCTGTCATTGGGCTATTCTTGGGCTACATCTCGGTGACATTTGTGCTACATTTGGGCTCTTTTGTCTCTGGTGGCCATCTTGGGAGACTTATTTGTTTTGAAGTTTCCTAATTTCCTCATTTACAACAGTCTCCTCAAGAGGAAATACTTTCAGGTTTTTTACTTTCATGCCATAAATTCGGAATATTAGCACTCTAGTTGCTTATTAGATCACTGTAGTAAAGCTACTGCTCACCAGGGAAGTCTGCTGCTGGTATTGAAAGTGCATTTTTCAGTCTGCATGTCAGAATTTTTTAATGAAATAGAAGAGGATTTGAGAAGTCACTCAAAATGTGCCCTCATTTTTCTTTTTTCTGCACTAATCATCATTTCTATGGCAAAATGAACCTCCTCATTGTGTTCCTTTTAAATAAAACTGCTCACTCTCTACTACTCACTCACTACTACTTTCTACTACTCACTCTCTACTACTCACTCGCTACTACTCTCTACTACTCTCTACTACTACTCTCTACTACTCAATCTCTACTACTCACTCTACTGCTCTCTACTACTCTCTACCACTCACGCTCTACTACTCTACTACTCACTCTCTACTATTCTCTACTACTCTCTCTCTACTACTCCCTCTCTACTACTCATTCCACTACTCTCTACTACTCACTCTACTGCTCTCTACTACTCTACCACTTTCTACTACTCTCTACTACTCACTCTCAACTACTCACTCTCTACTACTCTCTCTGCTACTCACTCTCTACTACTCTCTACTACTCACTCTACTACTCTCTACTACTCTCTACCACTCACTCTCTACTACTCTACTACTCACTCTCTACTACTCTCTACTACTCTCTCTCTACTACTCTCTCTCTACTACTCACTCTCTACTACTCACTCTACTACTCTCTACTACTCTCTCTCTACTACTCACTCTCTACTACTCATTCTCTACTACTCTACTACTCACTCTCCACTACTCACTCTCTACTATTCGCTCTCTACTACTCTCTACTACTCACTCTACTACTCACTCTCTACTACTATACTACTCTCTCCTACTCTCTCTGCTACTCACTCTCTACTACTCTCTACTACTCACTCTCTACTACTCCACTACTCTCTACTAATCACTCTCTACTACTCACTCCGTACTACTCTCTACTACTCACTCTGTACTACTCTCTACTACTCACTCTTTACTACTCACTCTACTACTCACTCTTTACTACTCTCTACTACTCTCTACTTCTCACTCTCTACTACTCTCTACTACTCACTCTCTACTACTCACTCTACTACTCTCTCCTACTCACTCTCTGCTACTCTCTTTACTACTCTCTACTACTCTCTCTCTCTACTCTCTATTACTCATCCTCTACTCTCTACCTCTCTACCTCTCTCTCTACTACTCTCTACCTCTCTACCTCTACCTCTCTACCTCTACGTCTCTACCTCTACACCTCTACCTCTCTACCTCTCTCTACCTCTCTCTACACGCACACATATGCACATATATGCATATGCATTTATATATATGTATGTGTATATATATACACACATATATAAACATATATATAATCTGCATATCTATATAAATACAAATATAAATGCATGCATACATATACATATATGCATGTTATGTATATGAAATTTTTGAAAACACTAATAAAAGCAAAGCTAAAAAGCCACCTAATTACAAACAGAATTGCTTTAACTTAAACGAGGGTGAGACCTATTGCATTTTCAATACTTGTTTACTTTGGTTCCATCAAGAAGGCATTCAGATGTGACACATTTGCCATAAATTCTAAATGGTAGCACTCTAGTTCCGCATTAGATCACTGCAGTAAAGCTACTGCTCACCAGGGAAGTCTGCTGCTGGTATTCAAAGTGCATGTTTCAGTCTGCATGTCAGAACTTTTTAATGAAATAGAAGAGGATTTGAGAAGTCAAAATGTGCCCTAATTTTTCTTTCTGCAGCACTAATCATAATTTCTATAGCACAACGAACCCCCTCATTTTGTTCCTTTGCAAATTAAATGTTTTAAGTGTTACCACTTTAGTCCAATCAAGATGGCTTCAGGTGTGCCATAGTTTTGTCATAAGTAAGACTGTTAGCGCTCTAGTTGTTCTTTAAAACACTCTGGGATTTCTGTCATTTGGCTATACTTGGGCTACACCTCGGTGATATTTTTGCTACATTTGGGCTCTTTTGTCTCTGGTGGCCATCTTGGGAGACTTGTTATGAAGTTTCCTAATTTCCTCATTTACTACAGTCTCCTCCGTAGGCATACTGTCAGTTTTTACTTTGATTCAATGAAGAAGGCATTCAGATGTGTCACACATTTGCCATAAATTCTGAATGTTAGCACTCTAGTTGCTCATTAGATCACTGTAGTAAAGCTACTGCTCACCAGGGAAGTCTGCTGCTGGTATTGAAAGTGCATGTTTCAGTCTGCATGTCAGAATTCTTTAATGAAATAGAAGAGGATTTGAGAAGTCACTCAAAATGTGCCCTAATTTTTCTTTCTGCAGCACTAATCATACATTCTATGGCAAAATGAACCCCCTCATTTTGTTCCTTTTTAAATTAAATGTTTTAAGAGTTACCACTTTATTCCAATCAAGATGGCTTCAGGTGTGCCATACGTTTATCATAAGTAGGAGTGTTAGCGCTCTAGTTGTACTCTGGGAAGCTGCAGTAGAACACAAAGGAATCAACTGACAGTTTCTGCCCTTGTTGGATTTACATGTTTTACTGAGAATGTCAGACTTCATTCTCACATGACTAAGAAAGATAATGTGAATTTACAGAAAATATGCTCTCAGTTTAGCTCATAGATCACCTTCCAAACCTCTGTGGGAAAAGCATGAGAAAATAGTTTTCTCTCAAACATGATTCATGATATCCCAGCAGAAGGCTTTTTCACATGGTAAAATCACCTTAGAACATACCACAATTCCTAAAATGAGTATGGTACCATCAACAAATGATTTATAATGTAACTAAAGTCTTAAAACGTTCTATTAACTGCAATGCTTTTTAATGAGGTGCTATCATGTATATTGGTCCCAAGGAGGCTGCCAACACTTCTTGGATGAAGTGCTGACAGCCAATCAAATCTCACGATGAGATGTGTGGTTAGGCTCCGCCCAGATATGTATGTGATTTTACTTTTGATTTTCTCAGGAACTACTGAACAGATTTACACCATTTAAGCAAAAGGCACGACTCTGAACCAAGGTCTACCCCTCTGCCAAATTTGGTGTAATTCCGTTCAGCAGCTCGGGCTGTAGCTGCGTCAACAGGTCCTATGGGAAATTGCATGGGGAAAACTCATTTTGGGACCCCCCTTTTTTCTCAGCCCCCGCTTGATGAATCACCACGAAACTTTCAGGATAGGAGCGGACCGGAGCTGGCCAAAAGTTTTGAAAATTTCGCGAAGATTCATCAACCGGCGCCAGACTTATTGGGAATAGAATGTTGCGGATTTCCTATGGAAAATAGGTCTTAACTATAACTACCTACTGGCGACCGCCAGTAGGTAATATATTCACTGAAAAAATCATAGGTTTCAGGGACGTTATAGTTCCTTGGACATTAGACTCATATAAAACCAGAGAAATTCGCCCGTTATAGTTAATTGAGCTAACTATAACTCGCGCGCCCGCAATGCACTGGTGATGACGTCACATATTACATCACTCATGACATGGTCAGTGACATCACTTATCATCACATATTTCAAAGCATGTAAAGACATTGCTTCCAGTGAGGCCCGCCCGGACCACGCATCATCACAGGGTGCGCACACGCTGAGTGCTTCAGGTGCCACTAACTCACTGCACCACAAGTCATCGCCATGTGGACTTATTGAGGCAGAATTCAACGCAAGCCGCAACACATGGTGCCACTAACCCTGTTCAACACAACCCGGCAACACATGGTGCCACTAACCCTGTTCAACACAAGCCGAACGATCCTGAATGGCAGTGACCCCAAGTCCGTGGCAGCGACCACAGCACCAGACTCCCTTTGATCAGTTAGGCATATTTCCATATGCAAGTCCAGCGACACGTGGTGCCACTAACCCTGTTCAACACAAGCCGATCCCACATGTGGAACTGTGTCCTGAGTCCTGAATGGCAGTGACCCCAAGTCCGTGGCAGCGACCACAGCACCAGACTTCCTTTGATCAGTTAGGCATATTTCCATATGCAAGGCCGGCGACACGTGGTGCCACTAACCCTGTACAACACAAGGCGCGACACGTGGTGCCACTAACCTTGTTCAACACAAGCTGATCCCACATGTGGAACTGTGTCCTGAGTCCTGAATGGCAGTGACCCCAAGTCCGTGGCAGCGACCACAGCAGCATACTTTGATTGATCAGTTAGGCATATTTCCATATGCAAGTCCAGCGACACGTGGTGCCACTAACTCTATTCAACGCAAGCCGAGCCTAAACTACGCAGGCCGGTGGGGCCACCAACCTATGCATGTGGCTGTAGGCCCTTGCTCACCCCTACCTCTGGCCTACACTGCGGTCAGCAGGGCTCACAATTCAGATACAGTCGCGATTGCAGATGACACAGTAGGCAAGATACATAGCTCCCACTGCGGCCCTTCCGCACCAAGCAGCATCACAGGCTCATACACTTCGACAGTGTATTCTATACATATTTCATTTTTTCATGATACGCCTACACTGTGGTCAGTAGGGCTCACAATTAAAATTAAATCTTGCTTAATTATGTACAGAGGCCGCTAGGCAAGTAACTATCACAGGCCTAAAAACTACATAATATCCTTTGAGTATCCTTGCTTCAAGAACTTTTTTTATATCAGTTATAGCTTAAGTACAATCAACAAATTAACAGTGCAAACAAACACTCAATAGCACTCTACACTACGGGCAACAGAGCTCGCAATTCGAAGTTTTGACACGTGGTGCCACTAACCCTGTTCAACACAAGCCGTGACACGTGGTGCCACTAACCCTTTTCAACACAAGCCGTTCCCACATGTGGAACTGTGTCCTTAGTCCTGAATGGCAGTGACCCCAACTTCGTGGCAGCGACCGCAGCACCAGTCTCCCTTTGGTCAGTCAGACATATTTCCATATGCAAGGCCGGCGACACGTGATGCCACTAACCCTGTTCAATACAAGTCGATCCCACATGTGGAACTGTGTCCTGAGTCCTGAATGACAGTAACCCCAACTTCGTGGCAGCGACCACAGTACCAGACTCCCTTCAGTTTTATTTGTTGTTGTTTTGTTTAAATAAAATATTTTATATGTAAATCTATACATGACTAAGATTCTTGTTTGTCCAACCGCACAGTGAAAATTCTGGGCCCAAGAAGGTTGTTGGGTGTATGTTGGTAATGTGGGAAGAGGGTGCGTTACCTGCTGATGTGGGGAGAGGTAGCGTGAAAGGAGTATCTCTTACAGAAAGAATTCTGGTATGTTTTCCGAAATGCCTCGGACAGATGCCAGCTGGCGGACTGAATCACAAAATGGCTTTTCAATGCTTATGTAGTGTGACTCATGAACAGTTCACACCCAGGCTCACAGAGGGACAACTGCAGTCCGTCCGGTCGACTCACAGACGCAGTGCTGCGAGCCGTCCGCTCCCAAAGGAACAGCAGTGTAGTAGCTCCCAGAGGTACAGGCACAGCAGCGTACTAGCTCGCAAAGGTAGAGAGCTGCGAGCCGACGGACTGGCTTCTGACGCTATAGCTGTGAAGTGGTGATGTTGGGAAGAGGGAGCGTGAAAGGGTTATCTCGCAAAGACAGAGCTCTGGTATATTAAATTGCCTCCGGGACCTTTCTTTTATATTTTCTCTCTACCAAACTTGGCATAATGCCGTTCAGCAGTTTGACCTGTAGCCTTATCTAAAGTTTCCTATGGAAAATCCATTGAGCAAACACGTTTTTACCCCCCCACATAGCTACCTGACGCAGGCATACTCGCTGTTGATGTGCAGGTCAGTGCTCTAGTTGTCAACATGTCACGGCCACTCCCAGAGGGCAGGTTTGCACACACACCACACCCATCCGGCACATGCGTCACAGGCCATGTGACCATGCAAATATAATGCATCGACAACGTCACATCCTTTATTGCCGGTGGTGACTGGATGGCGGACGCTCCACAGGTTTCAATCATGAAGAGTCCATGAAAAGTTGCGCAGAGGGTTAGTCGCACCTTGAGCTGTATGGCCGTCAGGGGCCTACTACCACGTGGCGCGGACTTGACTTGCACAGGGTTAGTGCCACCATAAGTTGTATGGCCATCCGCGGCCTACCACCACGTGGCGTTGACTTGCGTTGCACAGGGTTAGCGGCACCCAAAGCTGATGTGGTCTCCGCCATTGATGACTCAGGACTCAGCGACATGTGTGGGATCTGCTGGGCTGCGGAGCTTTGACGGAAACGTGGAGTGCCCACTGGTAGACACTCCAGTGGCAGCAGGTCATTATTTGGTCATGAATGCGCAGGGGCGGCAGTATCTCTCTCTCTCTCTCTCTCTCTCTCTCTCTCTCACTTTCCTCTCTTCACTCTCTTCCTCACTCTCTTCCTTCCTTTCCTTCTCTTTCCCTATCTCCCTTCTCCCTTTCTCACTCCCTTTCTTTCCTTCCCTCTTGTTTTCTCCCTGACTTTTTTTTCCTTCTCTGTGTCTCGCTCCTTTGATATGCGCATTACACACGTCCTTATTTTGTGCTTTATTTTCCAGGCTGTGTCGTCGACATTCATGGTCCCGACAGGAGTCTTCAGCCTTGTTGTTTTGTGTTCATTTTGTTAAATTTACTTTATCCTTTATGTATTAGACATTTGCGAAAAAATAAAGTTTGAAGAAAAACAAATTCAATAAAGTTTATGGTTGTTACTTAAGTGCTGTGTGACTCTTTCTTGTTCTTATTACTATTATTTGGTGGTGTCCACCATGGTGTTAAAGTTTGGGGCAGTTATCACGGGAATACTGGTGATGTCTGTAGTTTGCACTAGTTTCTGAATAGTGTGTTAGATTTATCTCAACTGTACTTGCATTAAGGAGCTGATAATGAGATGCAGAGTAGGCGTTCCTGTGCAAAAACACATGAGGTGCACCTTTGCGATTTATCCTAAATGCTAAAATCCTGTATTGAATTGCACTGTGGTAGTGGGTGCATTCACAGTGTACACACAAAATCAATGAAGAAATCTCATTGTATTTATATTGATTGGGAATAGTGGGTCAGGTGCTGGATCTTGATGGGATACACTGCCCAGTTCATTTATTTATCTGTACACGAAAAAAACAGCGATGTGAAACAAATTCCGGCAATAAGCTGCGTTAGCACCAGAGGTTTTACACCTGCTTTCTGCTGGTGTTAAGCAGGACCACTACCTGCAGCATGAAAGGGAGCACAGCCAAGAGCCACACCTGAACACCCACAGGTGCCATAGAGTCAATGAGCATGATACACGGATACCCATGAGGGCCATAACACTCATCGCAACAACCCCAGGACCGCCAACGCCCCCCGAACCTGCATCTGAGCAAGTATGTCCATGTGGTCATTGTGTTAGCATGATAGGCACGGGCCCTGAAACATCAGTGTGCTGTCTTCAGCGGACGTTACCATGTCACCTCAGCGTTGGCAGTGAGCCTGGAGATGTAGCTACGCACGCATCCTCCTGCTTGCACAAGCGGCAAAGGGAATGGGGTGTCTCACACATGTCCGTGTGCAAGAAGTGCGGTAAGTGTGTCTCTGTGTTCTGGTGTGGCCGCCACAAGGGCCGCAGCAGTGGATGTTGTAAAGTGGTATGCACCACCTCCAAATGGCAGTGTCACTGTATGATTGGAATGCTGCAGGACATGCGCGAATAGCCATTGCAAAAGTGTGCCATAGGAGTGCATGGGATACAACAGCGCAGCACTCAAAAGTGTGGGGGCTCGTGGGAGGGAGGAGCAGCTGTTTGGCAATGTAACACACAGTGAACCCGCCCATGTGCCACGTGCTGGGCATCTCATCCATGATGACCAGGGTTGCAGACATCCCACAACACCCACGACTGGCCTTTGTACACATCCTGTATGAATGCAGCTGGAGAAATTACTGTAAGGATGAAAGGGTCTTTGTCTGAGCGATCTTGCGCTAACATATCTGCTGCTCCGAGAAGGAACTTGCAAGTGGCCAGCCCCCCTGACAGATACGATAATATTTGAATCCGTCTCCCACACTACGCACTGCCTGATTTGAGACATACCACACTCAAAAGTCCTTCATCGTAGTTAGTGTGCGTGAAATGGCCTTCACACATACTCCCACCACAACCCTGCCCTGCACCCATTGCACACAGACCCGGATCATTGGACCAAGCTGTGCCATTTCATCCAAAAGACTGGCACACGGCAAGCCAGTGCACCTACAAGCAGAGCCACTGACACATAGCAGGGCAGCCCGAACACATGGTCGACTCCATTCACGTCCACCTGTACCTTGCACGTCTGCTGCATGTCCTGGGTGCACTGCCTTTGGCAGTGCTGCGGATCACTTACCTGTTGTTAAGATCACTTACCAGCTGTTAGTGAAACACAGGCACTGCTTGATGAATTGGAACAGTGTAGAAAAAAGCATGTACGAACTACTTTACATGCCCTTATGATGACTGAGTATTTGAAAAAAGATGTAATACCTGTAGGATTACAGGTTCGTAATGTTCCTGCAATCTTTACTAATGACCCGAAATTCCGAAAAGGGTTCAGTCACATTGGGATTACTTGCTCCCGACATTGGCTTGTTCATGGTATTGACACTGCTCTTGAACATAGCAAGAAAGAATTGGAAATCATCGCAGATTTAGAAAGAAGAATAAAGGAAAGTGACATTGTTAATGATGCTAAAATTGCTCTTGAAAAAGTTAATAAAACCATTGCTGACTTTGAAAAATTTGAGAGAAATAAAAAAACAACTAAAATCCAAAGAGATATAACGAACTTTAGTCAACTTAAAGCCCATCCTTACTTACAGGACGAGTTTTACTCTCAGTCAAAACCACAATATAGTGAAAATTACCCCACTTGGGGTCGTTTCAAAAATAGGAAGGCAGTTACGTTCTCTGAATCATCAGCAAGTTCTGGTGATGATGTTGAGGCAGAAACAAATTCAAGACCAGGCCCATCAACTGGAGGTTACAATCCCTCTTTTTTAGAACATCGTGGGAGAGGAGGGAGTGCTCGAGGGAGGGGGATGCCACCCCCTCAATCTCGCTGGAATTTCCAGCCAGGGGAACGACAGACCCGTCGCAAATTTTATCAATGGGGTCCTCCCCAGTAATTAACAGTCAGGTCGTCTCTGATTTTGCGGACGCCTCTTCATCAAACTCCTCTGAGAACACTGTATCTATTCCTATTTTCAATTTATCAAATCATCTTTTGTCTAGCGATGAGATTTCCCTTTTAAGTAAGGGACTCAGTTTTGTGCCAACAGAGAAATCTTGGGGCATATTAACAAGCCAGGCGGTAAAATTATCGCTGCGTTAGCGGCAGAAAACTGCCGCTAAAACGGCGATAATGGGCTTGATAATATGCTCTAAGGAATTCCAATTGAAGCCCATGCTAGATTTCCTTTACATCTAACATGGGTTTCAATTGGAATTCCATAGAGCATATTATCAAGCCCCTTATCGCCGTTTTAGCGGCAGTTTTCTGCCGCTAACGCGGCGATAATTTTATCGCCTGGCTTGTTAATATGCCCCCTTGTCTTTTTGAAGTTCAAATGGAACTCTTACAATTTTTTCGGAAACTGCGCCTGAAGAGCTTTTTCCTGAATAACACAATCAAGGACTGTTTTAACCCCTCCGGATTGAGACCGTTGTCAACTTTTAGTCCCCCTACAAACAAAATGCCTGTGCAATTGTTGGCCTTTGAAACTATGGTATTACAAGAGGTTACTGATTTGTATAAAAATTTTGAATATATACCTTACAACATCTCCTTGTCTGAACGCCAAGCACTCAAGACATTGAAACAAAATCAGGATCTTATTATAAAAAGTGCGGATAAGGGTGGGGGTATTGTCGTTCAGTCCGTTGATAAATACAAATGTGAGATCAAAAGACAACTTGATAATGCTGATCATTATCGGATACTTAGAAATAATCCTCTTGCTGAGATCCAGAAATTAATTTTAAACGTGACCACTGATGCCAAATCGGCTGGGTATCTTAGCAATAAAGAATTTCTTTTTCTAAATTCAAAGAATCCTCGGACTCCTCTATTGTATACTCTACCGAAAGTGCACAAGAGTTTGGAAAGTCCTCCGGGACGACCCATAGTCTCCAGCTGTGGGTCGGCTTTGGAGCCTCTTTGTAAATATATTGATGTCTTCATCAAGGAATTGGCAATGAAAACTACAAGCTACGTGCGCGATAGCAGCGATATTATCACACAACTTGAAACAATGACTTTCTGCCCGGAGTCTGAGATGTTGGTGTGTTTGGACATAGAGTCCTTATACACCAACATTCCTCAGATACAGGGAATTGAGGTAATTAGGAAGATTCTTGAAACACGCCCCGCACCGATGGTAGTACCTACTGAATTTATTATTGATCTCTTGACTATTTCTTTGACTAAGAACTATTTTGAGTTTGACGGACGTTTTTATTTACAGATTAAAGGTACTTCTATGGGGGCTTCTTATGCCCCCAATTTTGCCATTTTATTTGTTGACGATTTTGAACAACGTTTTGTTTATGACTGTAGACACAACTCTTTTCATAGTAGCGTTCGCCATTGGCGACGCTATATTGATGATATTTTTTTTGTTTGGACTGGGACTTGTACGGACTTGACTGTTTTTTTGAATTGGTTAAATTCTTGCTCTTCTGATCTTAAATTCACTTCTCAGTCCAGTAAGACTCACATTGATTTTCTGGATCTTACTATTTTTCCTCATGAAGGAGGTTTGTCAACCAGACTCTTTACTAAACCCACGGCTCGCAACACTTTGCTTGAATATTCAAGTCACCATCCTCGAGGTTTGAGGGATGGTTTGCCCTTCAGGCAATTTCTTCGAATACGTCGAAATTGTTCATTTAAAAGTGATTACTTTATAGAAGCAGGCAAACTTGCAGAGAAATTGCGACAACGTGGTTATCCACGTAAATTGGTAAAGCGTTCAATGAAAAGAGCGTGGTATAATCAACGTGAATTCTTGTTGATCCCCAAAACTAGAAAACAGATGAATCTAATTCCTTGTGTTACTACCTTCGGCACTCAGAGCAATCACATTTCGGCGATTATTCGCAAACATTGGCCGTTAATTAAATCGACTGGCATTACCAATGAAGACCCCCTTTTTTCTTTTAAAACAGGAAAAAATTTACGGGACCATTTGGTTAGGGCAGCTTTGCCCTCGGAAAACATTCCCAGTTTGACTACCATGTGGGGTCTAGACAAAATTGTTGGACACTACAAGTGCGGTGGCTGTGTCATGTGCGATTCCAGCTTGACCACAAAACAGTTCATTTATGGCAATATCTGTCATGACTTACGAGAACATTCAAATTGTAATACTCAGAATGTAATATATGCACTGTGGTGTCCCTGCGACCTTGTCTATATTGGCCAAACGACCCAGAAGATAAAGATACGCCTGGGTCAGCATAAGAGTAGAATAAAATGTAAAACTGAGAATGCACCTTTGGTAGCACATTTTCTGGAATTTAATCACGCCCCTACTGACATTCGTTGGCAGGTTATTGAGGTAATACATGCGCCCTTGAGAGGAGGTAGTATTACTAACATCTTAAATAAAAGCGAATGTCGTTGGATTTTCCGTTGCAACAGTATAAATCAGGGTCTGAATACTCTAGAGGAATGCCATTCTCTTATTATAGGGTAGGTGGTACATCAGCTTTCCCTGCCTAGATACTGGTGACTATGATACTGTGTAAATGCTAGATGTTTTCTTTTCCTCTCTTTTTTCGTTTTTAACATGAAACCATACTGTTGGGATTCTTTCAATTATTGCAATCATTCATGATATTGTAACAACATATTGTCATCGGTAAAAGTATATGCATCAAAATGTAATGAAACCATGTTGCACTACTGAGCCCATAATGCTTTGCCATGCCATTATATAAGATTGTATTTTTTAAGAAAAATAAACATCTTTGAGTTAATATGTAATGTTGCATTTATAATCATAACTCTGTGATTAGTTATTATCGCTTGGCTGTATTATAAATGACAATAATTTGGGAAATTGCTGGGAGGATGACTTTATCTTTAATCTTTCTTCCTATATATTTTTTATGGTGGCACTAATAACCAGTCCTTCATTTCTGTCTGGTGTTGGGACTCTTAAAGTATTTGCTGGAATTTTTTCAGTATATTCTACTTTCTTTTTCCCAATATGGCTATTTTCGATAAACTGCCTCTCTGTAGTGGTGGTCGCTGTATCTTTCAGTGTGAGTCTTTAGCTGCTGTAAGATGATACTTTAGCAGCTTTGAAAATTGAATAACATGAATTGAGGCTCTATTCATTTATAATAAACTGCCCCTGTATCAGTGCGTTTAAAAATCTATAATGGGATCGAAGGTTGCATAATTACGGATATCTAGTACTATGATATCAGTTATGTTTAACTAGTTTTAACCGTTCCAAAATGGCGCTGTATTTTAACTATGGACAACGTGAAGTCCTTTTTCCATTGTTATAGCCCTCCGCGGCGTCTTTATACCTGGCGGAGACAGTTTGCCGTACAGAAACTGCTACCACTGGTCTCGTTATATCGTGCGGTGTTTAAGTCCCGGTAAGCGCCCGTGTCTGTTTGTTTGTTTGTAACGTTTTTCAATAATTTTTTTCAAATTGATATGAACGCGTAATTTTACATATGTTGGGTTGTGAATTGTGCCATTCAAGTTCCGGGAAGCACCCGTGCTTGCTTGCCTTTAAAGTTGAGGAAGAATTGCTGTGAGTTGGGCGCGTAGTATTGTATAAGTATATTTGAAACATAATTGGCACGAAGTACTGGAGTATGATTGATTAAATATTCGCACTCTAGGCATTTTTTGCCTTGCGTTGCCGGTCATAATCTACTTTGTCATTCCTAATATTAGGATGACACCCCCTACCCACCCCTTTTTCCCCCTTGACTACGTATTTAAAGCTGTACATTTAATGAGCTCTAATACTAAATAAGTTTATCCCTTTCCCCTCTTCACCCCCCCCCCCCTCCCCCCCCCTATATTGCTGACACTACTTGGACAGGTGTGGCACAGTGCCCAGAGCACATGACTTCACAGCATAGGACACACAGTTTGGGCTCACGGTTTCATCCCCGAGCCCAGCAGCAGCTCAATTTAGCAGCAGGACACTCTAGGCAATGCCTCACTTAATTTCCATACCCCGCACTTTCAGACCGGTAGGGGTCAGTAGTTCAGCGGCTTTATCCCCGAGTCCGACAGCAGCTCAGCTTACACCCCCAGCACCATCAGACCCATACGAGTGAGTAGTTTGCCCTTTACAAATACCGAATTGATTTGATACACACAAATTTACCTTCACACTCCCTGTATAACACCCCCTAAGCACCATACACAAGTAACAATATTCAAAACAAAAGTTCCTCCAAGTAGGTATAACTACATGCTGACACTACATGCACAGATGTGGCACAGCGGCCAGAGCACATAACTTCACAGCATAAGACACACAGTTTGGGCTCAGGCTTTAATCCCTGAGTCCCGCAGCAGCTCACCTTAGCAGCATCAGACTCTAGGCAATACCTCACTTAATTTCTGTAACCCAGCACTTTCAGACCAGTAGGGATGAGTAGTTTGCTTTGCACCCCTGTATAGCACACCCTAAACACCCCACAGAGGTTACAGTGCTCCTACCCTCCTTTTTCCTACTTTTTTCACCCTTTTTTCCCCTTACTCGCTTCAACAGAATCAAAAAATGGCTGCCAACACTTCCTAGTTGCAACCGCTCACACTGCTCGCAGCCAATAAGCATCAAGCTTGTGCTCGTAATGCCTCAGCCAATCAGATGGCAGAATTCCCAAATACCTATATCTGTAAATTTCGATATTTCTCCAAAACTACTGAACAGATTTACACTAAATAAACAAAAGCTTCTTCAAATGACGCAAAAGTTATAAGCAACCGCCAGTAGGTAATATATATATTGCCAGTAGGTAGTTATAGTTAGGACCTAGTTTCCATAGGAAAAGCATTTTTTATTTTCCCAATAACTTTGGTGCCGGATGACGATTCATTGCGAAAGTTTCAAAACTAGTGGGGCGCTCCAGTCAGCTCCTGTCTTGAAAGATGACTCGGGGTGATTCAGCAAGTGGGGGCCGAGAAAAAAGGGGGTCCCAAAACGTGTTTTCTCCATGTTAACTCCCATAGGAAAGTTTAGACACAGTTACAGCCAAAAATGCTGAACGGAATTACAACAAATTTGGCAAAAAGGTAGTGCTTGGTTCAGAAAGCGCCCTTTTTTTTAAATGGTGTAAATCCGTTCAGTAGTTGCTGAGAAAATCATAAAATAAAAGTTTCGTTATATAGAGGTGCGGTGGATCCGCGCACCCTCCTGACCACGAACTTTAATCTAATTGGCTGTCAACACTCCAAACCAGGAAGTGTTGGCAGCCATTTTGGGATTCGGGAGAACCGAGTCAGAAGTAAACAGGGAAACAAAGGTGACAAAGAAGAAAAGTGGGCAGGTTAGAAACACCCTGACCCCCTGGGCCTGCTCAGGGGGTCCCACACGGACCTCCAGGGCCAAAAAAAGCATTAAAAAAGAACAAACAGCGGAATGCACGCTGGGTGCGCGGACCCTACTGTTTGCTATGGTAGGGCGGGAGCATGTCTCCCGCCCTACCGTAGCAAACTCTGGTTTGGATTTTGGAAGAGAGGGCAGGGAAACCTGCTCTCTCTACCAAAATCCAAAGCAGAATTGCTTTTCCACACGGGGAGATGCATGTTAGCAGCTCCCCATGTGGAAAAGCAATGCCGACACTCGCAGGACGTGAGGCACCGGCGGGACCGTGGGGGCATTGGGGCTCCCCCCACGGTCCCCAACGAAGTGCATAGGCCCCGGGGGAAGGGGTCCCCAGGGCGACTATAAATTACTAGTAGGAGCCGTTTTGTTATCAAAAAATTTGGAGTCGCGGCCCTAGCGCCACACTCAGCGTGGCCCCCTGGTGTGCAAGCAAAGGGTGCGTGGCTCCCAGCATGGCCCCCTGGTGTGCACGCGAGGGGTGCGTGACTCCCAGCATGGCCCCCTGGTGTGCACGCCAGGGGTTCGCGACTTCCAGCATGGCCCCCTGGTGTGCACGCGAGGAGTGCGCGCGAGGGGTGCGTGACTCCCAGCACGGCCCCCTGGTGTGCACATGAGGGGTGCGTGACTCCCATTGCAGCCCTCTGGTGTGCACGCGAGGGGTGCGAGACTCCTAATCGCACTGGGTGCGTGACTCCTAGCACAAAAATTTAAGATTTTTTCATTAAAAGCCTACATTATATGTTAGGATCTTGGGTGGCTGTAAAAAGAGCCCTTGTGTTCCTTGGGAGATTTTTGTAGCTACATGTAAGTGCCGATACAGAGTCTTAAGTTGTTGAGAAGGACTCTGTTTCCCTTATCTGTGAAATCTACACCATCACTCCTGTAGATACCATCCATATCAAAATGCAGTTTGTTGTTGTAAATGGACCCCATACCATGGTCTGTGAGATAAGCAGAAACAGCTTTTTTGACATTTTTTCTAGCTTTCTCAATCTCTGGACAAAATTGATTGGGCCACTTCCATTTTTGTCTTTGGCATATGTTAGAGTAGACAAAGTCAGTTTGGGGGAAAAGCAACATCAATTCTGCAAAGGTGTCCTTCATTAGCATTTAGTGCCTAGGTCATTGCCACCACAGTGCACAATCGTGAGGTCAGGGGGTTGGAGGTGCATAAAGGTTTCAACCAATGGCATCAATTGGTGCCACTTTAATCCTCTCTGTCCAATCCTTTTAATATCTAGATTTTGCAAAGCTAGGTCTTTGTCAATACCTCTGCTGTCAACATACCTTTTGCACCAGAAAACATAGCTGTGTCTAACAATCCACACTGAAAGCATCTTGAAGGGATGTCTGAAGGTTATCAGAAGATGTCTGTAGGTGAGGTAGGCAGGTGGAAGAATGAAATCTATCTTAAAATGGTGGACAATATGCTGTATTTAAGAAAGTAGAGATTTGATTGGCTGTTTAAGAACACTCTACATTCAAATATAGGGTGCATATTACTTTGTTTAGAAAGCATGTTTGTTATTGGTTATTAAGAAATGTTTGAAAAGGTACAGCAGAAAGGATAAGGGCATGCTTTGCAAAGTCAACCACACCTGCTGTTGTCATTTGCAACATTGTGTGGTAAACTTCTGACCTGGCAGCTAAGTTGAATGTTGCATGACCTGTTGCTATGGAAACTGATATTAAGGACAAGGGGTGAAGATGTCAGTTGAAAAGTATTATTCTCTATGACCAATGGAAAATTGTTTTTCAATTTGAAAAACACTGCGAAGCAATGTCATTTGTGGGTTATGTGTATATGTATGGAAAATTAGAGGGAAAGTTTGCCATTGCTGGTTTTACATTGGAGAGTGTGCTCGTCTACATTCTCTGTGAGTAAAAGAAAATCCTGACTGAGTGTGTGAGATTTTTCAATTAATAGATTTATTTAAAAGGTGAGTTAGATTTTTAAAAGATTTATGTAATATTAATTTAATTTATTAAATGTACAGATATATATTGGGATAATGTATATTGTATTTGAACTTTGTTTAAAAAATAGTATGTGCACTAATATATATATATATTATTAAGTGTCTTGAAAGGTATAGTTGAATGATGCTTCTTATTTATTGATAATTGGCTTAATATGGATAAAGAATGTGTAGTTTAAAAAAACTTTATATAAGGTGCAGTTTATTAGGCATGCATATTTCTTCTCAGTAAAAAAGGTATAGTTTAATAAAATGGCATTATTATAGATCGTTTGGTAAAATGAGGTACAACTGTGCTGCTTTCAAGATGATCATATAAGGTGTTAATGATTACAATTTTGTACAGTTTGTGTGGTTTCAGAAATCCTCATAAAAAAGATGTTGTTGATTACTCTTCTTATTTAAGTCTGTTGAGAGGTACAGTTTGATGATGTTGCATATTTCTAGATTTAATTGGCAATATGTATTTCAAAAGAAAACCACTACATCTTACTCTTTGTGGTATGTAGGAGTTGTCTCCTTAAGTAGATAGTATGTCATGAGTCATGTATTTGTTTGATTGCATGTATATAGTTGTAGCTATATTTACTGAATTAATGAGAGGTACCTGATAGATTACAGGAGTGCAAAGGTAGTGAATATGTGATTTTATAAGTGCATGAGAAGTGTTTTTGTGGTTCTATAATGTCTAATCTCGTAGTTAGTATGTAGGTAAATGTACACTATCTATACGGTCCCATAACCCCCTGCAGTCTACTAAATCACTCCTGCAAAAATCTAAGTAGTAGCCATGCAGTTCAGTAATCACCCAATCCTCGTATCATCCTGGCAGAACCATATTCTTATGTAATCTCTGTGCCAAAACAGAAGAACTTATCAAATCACCCTGCTTTCAACTACCAGCAGTCTACCTACCAAGTCACTGTCCATGCACTTGTACAATAACTCAGGCACGAAGAGACACTGTGCTACAGTCAAATGTGCACAATGTATACAGGCCCCTAACCCCCTGCAGACTACTGATTCACTCCTGCAATAATCCAGATAGTACTCATGCAGTCCCTCAATCACAGTGTCACTCTCTGTCCACTCTTGCAATTATCCTGACAGAAGCATATCCTTATGTAATCTCTGTGCCAAAACACAAGCACTTATAAACTCACCCTGCTGTCAACTACCAGCACTCTACCTACTCAGTTACTGTCTATGCACTTGTACAATGATTCAGGTATGAAGAGACACCGTGCTACAGTCAAATGTGCACAATCTATGCGGGCTTCTAATCCTCTGTAGACTAGCAAATCACTCCTGTAATAATCTAGGTAGTACTCATGCAGTGCCCCAATCACCCTATCAGTCTCTGTCCACTTTTGCAATCATGCTGACAGAATCATGTCCTTATCTAATCCCTGTGCCGAAACACAAGCACTTATAAACTCACTCTGCTGTCAACTACCAGCACTCTACCTACCCAATCACTGTCTAGGCACTTGTACAATGATTCAGGCATGAAGAGACACTGTGCTACAGTCAATTGTGCACAATTTATGCAGGCCCCTGCATACTACTGATTCACTCCTGCAATAATGCATATAGTACTCATGCAGTGTCCCAATCACACTGACACTCTCTGCCCACTCTTTAAATCATCCTGACAGAAACATGTCCTTAACTTATCTCTGTGCCGAAACACAAGCACTTTTAAACTCACCCTGCTGTCAACTACCAGCACTCTACCTACTCAGTTACTGTCTATGCACTTGTACAATGACTCAGGCATGAAGAGACACCGTGCTACAGTCAAAAGTGCACAATATATACAGGCCCCTAACCCCCTGCAGACTACTGATTCACTCCTGCAATAATCCAGATAGTACTCATGCAGTGCCCCAATCACACTGTCACTCTCTGTCCACTCTTGCTATCATCCTGACAGAAGCAAATCCTTATGTAATCTCTGTGCCAAAACACAAGCACTTATAAACTCACGCTGCTGTCAACTACCAGCACTCTACCTACCCAGTCACTGTCCATGCACTTGTAGAATGATTCAGGTATGAAGAGACACCGTGCTATAGTCAAATGTCCACAATCTATGCGGGCTTCTAATCCTCTGTAGACTACCAAATCACTCCTGTAATAATCTAGGTAGTACTCATGCAGTGCCCCAATCACACTATCAGTCTCTGTCCACTTTTGCAATCATGCTGACAGAACCATGTCCTTATCTAATCCCTGTGCCGAAACACAAGCACTTATAAACTCACTCTGCTGTCAACTACCAGCACTCTACCTACCCAATCACTGTCTAGGCACTTGTACAATGATTCAGGCATGAAGAGACACTGTGCTACAGTCAATTGTGCACAATTTATGCAGGCCCCTGCATACTACTGATTCACTCCTGCAATAATGCATATAGTACTCATGCAGTGTCCCAATCACACTGACACTCTCTGCCCACTCTTTAAATCATCCTGAAAGAAACATGTCCTTAACTAATCTCTGTGCCGAAACACAAGCACTTTTAAACTCACCCTGATGTCAACTACCAGCACTCTACCTACTCAGTTACTGTCTATGCACTTGTACAATGACTCAGGCATGAAGAGACACCGTGCTACAGTCAAAAGTGCACAAAATATGCAGGCCCCTAACCCCCTGCAGACTACTGATTCACTCCTGCAATAATCCAGATAGTACTCATGCAGTGCCCCAATCACACTGTCACTCTCTGTCCACTCTTGCTATCATCCTGACAGAAGCATATCCTTATGTAATCTCTGTGCCAAAACACAAGCACTTATAAACTCACCCTGCTGTCACCTACCAGCACTCTACCTACCCAGTCACTGTCCATGCACTTGTAGAATGATTCAGGTATGAAGAGACACCGTGCTACAGTCAAATGTGCACAATCTATGCAGGCCTCTAACCCTCTGTAGACTACTAAATCACTCCTGTAATAATCTAGATAGTACTCATGCAGTGCCCCAATCACACTGTCAGTCTCTGTCCACTTTTGCAATCATGCTGACAGAACCATGTCCTTATCTAATCTCTGTGCCGAAACAGAAGCACTTATAAACTCACTCTGCTGTCAACTACCAGCACTCTAACTACCCAGTCACTGTCTAGGCACTTGTACAATGATTCAGGAATGAAGAGACACTGTGCTACAGTCAATTGTGCACAATTTATGCAGGCCCCTGCATACTACTGATTCATCCTGCAATAATGCATATAGTACTCATGCAGTGTCCCAATCACACTGACATTCTCTGTCCACTCTTTAAATCATCCTTGACAGAACTATGTCCTTATCTAATCTATGTGCCGAAACATAAGCACTTATAAACTCACCCTGCTGTCAACTACCAGCACTCTATCTACCCAGTAACTGTCCATGCACTTGTACATTGACTCAGACATTAAGACACACCTTGCTACAGTCTAATTTGCACAATCTATGCAGGCCCCTAACCCCCTGCAGAATACTGATTCAATCCTGCATTATTCCAGATACTACTCATACAGTGCCCCAATCACACTGTCACTCTCTCGCCACTCTTGCAATCATCCTGACAGAACCATGTCCTTATCTAATCTCTGTGCCGAAACACAAGCACTTATAAACTCACTCTGCTGTCAACTACCAGCACCCTACCTACTCAATCACTATCTATGCACTTGTACAAAGACTCAGGCATGAAGAGACACCGGGCTACAGTCAAATGTGCAAACTCTATGCAGGCCCCTAACCCCTTGTAGACTACTGATTCACTCCTGTAATAATCTAGGTAGTACTCATGCAGTGCCCCAATCACACTGTCAGTCTCTGTCCACTCTTGCAATCATTCTGATACAACCATGTCCTTATCTAATCTCTGTGCTGAAACACAAGCACTTAGAAACTCACCCTGCTGTCAACTACCAGCACTCTACCTACCCAATCACTGTCCATGCACTTGTACAATGACTCAGGCATTAACACACGCAGTGCTACAGTCAAATGTGCACAATCTACGCAGGCCTGTAACCCCCTGCAGACTTTTGATTCACTCCTGCAAAAATCAAGGGAGTAAGGATGCAGATCAGCAATCAGAGTGTCACTCTCTGTCCACTCCTCCTATCATCGTGACAGAAACATGACTTTATCTAATCACTATGCAGAAACACAAGCACTTATAAACTCAACCTGCTGTCACGTACCAGGACTCTATCTACCCAGTTACTGTCCATGCACTTGTACAATGACTCAGGCACTAACACACGCAGTGCTACAGTCAAATGTGCACAATCTATGCAAGCCCCTAACCCCCAGCAGACTTCTGATTCACTCCTGCAATAATCCAGATAGTCCTCATGCAGAGCCCCAATCACACTGTCACTCTCTGTCCATTCTTGCAATTATCCTGACAGAACCATGTCCTTATTTAATCTCTGTGCCGAAACACAAGCAGTTGTAAACTTACCCTGCTGTCAACTACCAGCACTCTAACTATCCAGTCACTGTTCATGCACTTGTAGAATGCCTCAGGCATTAAGACACGCAGTTCTATAGTCAAATGTGCACAATCTATGCAGGCCCCTAACCCCCTGCAGACTACTCATTCACTCCTGTAATAATCTACGTAGTACTCATGCAGTGCACCAATCACGCTGTCACTCTCTGTTCACGCTTGTAATCATTCTGACAGAACCATGTCCTTATCTAGTCTCTGTGCCGAAACACAAGCACTTATAAACTCACCCTGCTGTCAACTACCAGCACTCTACCTACTCAGTCACTGTCCATGCACTTGTAGAATGACTCAGGCATGAAGACACACTGTGCTACAGTCAAATGTGCACAATCTATGCAGACCCCTAACCGTCTGTAGACTACTGATTCACTCTTGTAATAATCAAGGTAGTACTCATGCCGTGTCTCAATCACACTGTCACTCTCTGTCCACTCTAGCAATTATCCTGACAGAACCATGTCCTTATCTAATCTCTGTGCCGAAACACAACCACTTATAATCTCACCCCGCTGTCAACTACCAGCACTCTACCTACCCAGTCCCTGTCCATGCACTTGTAGAATGACTCAGGCATTAACACACGCAGTGCTACAGTCAAATGTGCACAATGTATGCAGGCTCCAATTCCCTTGTAGACTACTGATTCACTCCTGTAATAAACTAGGCAGTTCTCATGGTGTGCCCCAATCACACTGTCAGTCTCTGTTCACTCTTGTAATAATTCTGATAGAACCATGTCCTTATCTAATCTCTTTGCTGAAACACAAGCACTAATAATCTCACCCTGCTGTCAACTACCAGCACTCTACCTACCCAGTCACTGTCCATGCACTTATACAATGAATCAGGCATTAACACACACAGTGCTACAGTCAAATGTGCTCAATCTATGCAGGCCCGTAATAACCCCCTGCAGACTCTTGATTCACTCCTGCAAAAATCCAGGGAGTAGCCATGCAGATCACCAATCAGAGTGTCACTCTCTGTCCACTCCTCTTATCATTGTGACAGAACCATGACTTTATCTAATCACTATGCAGAAACACAAGCAGTTATAAACTCACCCTGCTGTCAACTACCAGCACTCTAACTATCCAGTGACTGTCCATGCACTTGTTGAATGCCTCAGGCATTAAGGCACGCAGTGCTATTGTCAAATGTGCACAATCTATGCAGGCCACTAACCCCATGTAGACTACTGATACACTCCTGCAATAACCCAGATAGTACTCATGCAGTGCCCCAAGCACACTATTACTCGCTGTCCACTCTTGCAATTATCCTGAGTAAAACATGTCCTTATCTAATCTCTGTGCCGAAACACAAGCACTTAAAAACTCACCCTGCTGTCAACTACCTGCACTCTACCTACCCAGTCACTGTCCATGCACTTGTACAATGACTCAGGCACTAACACGCGCAGTGCTACAGTCAAATGTGCACAATCTATGCAAGCCCCTAACCCCCAGCAGACTACTGATTCACTCCTCCAATAACCCAGATAGTACTCATGCAGTGCCCCAATCACACTGTCACTCTCTGTCCACTCTTGCTATCATCCTGACAGAACCATGTCCTTATCTAATCTCTGTGCCAAAACACAAGCAGTTATAAACTCACCCTGCTGTCAACTACCATCACTCTAACTATCCAGTCACTGTTCATGCACTTGTAGAATGCCTCAGGCATTAAGACACGCAGTGCTATAGTCAAATGTGCACAATCTATGTAGTCCCCTAACCCCATGTAGACTACTGATTCACTCCTGTAATAATCTACGTAGTATTCATACAGTGCCCCAATCACACTGTCACTCTCTGTTCACTCTTGTAATCATTCTGACAGAACCATGTCCTTATCTAGTCTCTGTGCCGAAACACAAGCACTTATAAACTCACCCTGCTGTCAACTGCCAGCACTCTACCTACCCAGTCACTGTCCATGCACTTGTAGAATGACTCAGGCATGAAGAGACACCGTGCTACAGTCAAATGTGCACAATCTATGCAGGCCCCTAACCCCCTGTAGACTACTGATTCAGTCCTGTAATAATCTAGGTAGTACTCATGCAGTGCCCCAATAACACTGTGATTCTCTGTCCACTTTTGCAATCATCCTGACAGAACCATGTCCTTATCTAATCTCTGTGCTGAAACACAAGCACTCCTAAACTCACCCTACTGTCAACTACCAGCACTCTATGCAGTCTAGGTATCCTCCTGTCTATCCCATGCACTTGTCCAATCACTTATCAATCACTATCTACTTATTTGTATTTTGTATTTTTGGATATTTGTAAAGCGCAAACTTTCGCTCCGAAGGGAGCATCATGGCGCTGAGCGTGCGTGAAGGGATCAGATAATGGAAAAACTAAATTGCTGCCAGCACAGAGATATCAGATTGCTGGTAAACCCAGGTCTTCAGTTGTTTCCTAAAGAGGTGCTCGGTCTCAGACAGCCTGAGGCTTAAGGGCAGTTTGTTCCAGGCCCTGGCTGCTAGGACCGTAAAAGTTCTTCCACCCCTGGTTTGGTATTTGTATCTAGGAATCCTGGTGAGGTTAGCGCCTGAAGATCGCAAGCATCGTGCGGGATCATAATGAATAAAACGTTTGACGAGATATTTAGGACCTATATTTTTCAAAGATTTAAAAACTGTAAGTAAAAGTTTAAAAAGGATCCTCTTGTGTAGAGGCAGCCAATGAAGGGAATTTAATGCAGTTGAGGCTGAGGACCTCCTGGGCAGTTTTAGCACCAGTCTTGCTGCCGCGTGCTGTACACTTTGCAACTTCGTCAAGGTCGATTTTTTCACTCCAGCCATCAGCCCATTGCAATAATCAAGTCGGGAAAGTATCAGTGCTACCACGACAGATTTCCTGGAGGCAATGGGGAGGAAGTCAAATTATCCTTATCCTATTAGTTTGCGAATACCAGCACTATCTTCTTATCCTATCACTCTGCCAGTACGTAAGCACTCATAAATTGACCATGTACTGTATTTCCAGCACTGTAATCATTCCAATTACTAGTAATGTACTTATGGAGTGGTCTAGCCACTTACACAAGTACACCTCCAATATTCTGTACAGTATGCATGCAGACCTCAAACCAGGCATATACTATTCATCCACTCATGCAAATTCCCAGTTACCACCCATGCAGCCTAGCAATCCTCCTGTTACTCCCATGCACTTCCTCAGTCACCCATCCATCACTATCTTCTTATCCTATCAATCTGCCAATAGGTAAGCACTTATAAATTGACCAGGCACTCTCTTTACAGCACTGTGATCATTCCAATTACTAGTCATGTACTTATGGAGTGGCCTAGCCACTAACACAGGTACACCTACAATATTCTCTGCACAATGCATGCATACCTCTAACCAGATACATACTATTGGTACACTCTTCTAAATACCAAGGTACTACCCATACACTCTAGGATTCCTCCTGTCACTCCCATGCACTTCCTCAATCACCCATCCAGCACTATCTTCTTATCCTATCATTCCACAAATACCTAAGCACTCATAAATTCACCATAAATAAATACCACCCATGCAGCCTAGCAATCCTCCTGTTACTCCCATGCACTTCCTCAGTCACCCATCCATCACTATCTTCTTATCCTAAATTGACCAGGCACTCTCTTTACAGCACTGTAATCATTCCAATTACTAGTGGTGTACTTATGTAGTGGCCTAGCCAGTAACACAGGTACACCTACAATATTCTCTGCATAATGCATGCAGACCTCTAACCAGATACATACTATTGGTACACTCAACTAAATATCCAAGCAGTACCCATGCAGCCTAGGAATTCTCCTGTCAGTCTTATGCAGTTCTCCAATCACCTATCCGGTATTATCTACTTATCCTATCAGTCCGCCAATACCTAACCTATTATAAATTCACCAGGCACGCTGTTTACAGAACTGTCATCATGGTGGTTAATAGTCATGTACTTATGGAGTGGCCTAGTCACTAACACAAGTACACTTACAATATTCTCTGCACAATGCATGCAGACCTGTAACCAGATACATACTATTGGTACACTCTTCCAAATACTAAGGTACTACCCATGCAGCGTAGGATTCCTCCTGCCACTCCCATGCACTTCCTCATTCACCCATCCAGCACTATCTACTTATCCTATCATTCTGCCAATAACTAAGCACTTATAATTTGACTATGCACTCTATTTGCAGCACTGTGGTCATTACAATTACTAGTGGTGTTCTTATGGAATGACTAGGCACTAACACAACTACACCTACAATATTATGACACAATCCCTACAAACATCTAAGCACATACATACTATTGGTACACTCCACTAAATACTAAAGTAGTACTCATACAGCTTAGGATTCTTCCTGTCAGTCTCATGCACTTCCTCAATCACCCATCTAGCACTATGTTCTTATCATATCAATCCGTCAATATCTAAGCACTTATGGGCAGATTTACAAGCCCCCTGCGCCATCAGTACATCACTTTTTGTGATGCAGTGGTGGCACTGGGGGCACCTCCATATTTACAAGGATAGGAAAAGCCACTGTGCATGGCTTTTCTTCTCCTTGAAAATACGGCCGCTTCACACATAGCACTTTGTGTTGAAGGTGCGTTCCATGGGTGTTGCTGTGTATGTTCCCATACAACACCCATGGAACAAGACACATCTCAAGATTTACGAGAAATCGTAAATCTGGAGATGCGTGTGAATGCTGCACCACCGTAGAGGTGGCGTAGAAAGGCGCAATGAGGAGAAATGTTTAAATTTTTCCTCATTCTTTCCTCTTTCAATGCGTGCTGCATTCCACAGCATGCATTGAAGGAGGAAATTGCCTTTAGTGATTGTTTTTGTACAGGAAGGTGTCTCTTCCTGCACAAAAACGATCTCACCACAACGCAGACATCCTTGCACCATGGTGCAAGGGTGCCTGCGCCAGCGCATGGCCACAGTTTGTGCACCACTGCAGAGGGAAGCACAGAGATGCAACATATTCATGTAAATATGTTGCATCCCTGTGTTTCGGAAGTGTCGCAGCGTGGTACAGCCATAGGGCTTACAGTGCCACGCTGCAGCACTTCCTCATAGATCTTCCCCTATAAATTCACCATACACTACTAATGCATTCTTTCAGTCAATCAGGCTCTACACATATATTCAACCAAACTTTCAGACATTACCATGCAATTATAGTTCTTTTTTTAAACCAGATAAGATAGCTCTGACAAGAACGTTTTTTTTTCTTCCTTTTTGTTTTGTATTTTTTTTGTAGTTTTTGAAGAATTTTGTAGTTTTTTTGTGTTTTTCTAAAAAGTAAACAAAAAATGGAACAAAGTAAACAGGTAGGTTTTGGAATTAAACATCATTCCAAAAACAAAAAAACAAAAAAAAATTAGCATTTATGGTTGAGCTGTACTGCGCAAACAGTATTTACTTATTGTTCACCGTAGCAGATGATGGCTTTGCACTCAGTGCAGAGCTGCTGGAGAAATGCGAATTCTGGATGAATGTCTATCGGAGCTGTTGATGTGGACGCTCCGGAGGTGCTAGCAATACCTGGTGGTGGATTTTTTGCTGCACGTCTCATCTCTTCTCGTGCCAGATTCCGGGGGAGAATGGTACGTAAATGCTTGTACATACTCGCAGTTCCACAGGAGTATTTTTATTCACTGCCTCGCAACCGGACCCTGTCACACAGCGAGCATGTGACTTTTGTTGCATTTACCTTTTTTTGTCCAGCAGGAAAGGTAAAATATATCTTCATCTGAAGAATGATGAGGTTCTGAACCAGATGCCATTGTTCCAATGCAATATTTGAAAAAACACCCCAAAAATTGCAAAACCAGTTCTTGATGGAGAAGAGATGTCATGTCTCTCATTAATTGGTCCAAATAGAATGACTAAAATGGGTGGGTCCTTCAACTGTTGCAATGGGAAATGTTATAAACCAATCAAACCCCTTTTTTTAAGGTCACATGGAATTCGCGCACCCTGCGCTCACGATGAACGCACCCGACACGACTTCGTGAGCATATATTAAACAATAATATAAGTTTATTACAAGTACAAATATATTATTTTTATGAATACTTTAGATAATCACTTGTCCTAATATGTACATTAAAGACACAAATATATTATTTTAGAATATAAAAACTTTTACGGGGGTCGCGCACTCAGCGCGTCCCAGCGGGTATATGACGTCACGCGGGGCCCTCCACCGCACAAGCGTCACGTACCTTAATGCCCATGTGTTGAGAATATGCGGGAAAAGGAGTCGCGCATCAGTCACATACCTATCGCCCATACCACGTGATATTATACGTATATGACGTAACTGGAAGCCACGTACCCGTCACAGACCGTACGCGGATCCTTCACGACTTTTCCAAAATGGCGGCTAGAATACGTGCACCCGCAGTGTTAGGTGCGCTTTGGGTGCGCGACTCCACAAAAATAGTGAAAAAATATATATAATTTTTTAAAAAGGAGAATATATAATTATATTAAAATAAATAAAAACAAATATAATTATACATTAAAACACTTTTTTATACATTTTAAAAAATAATAATTGCAATTTTCAGAAAAGTATATAATATTGTTTAATAAATATTATTATAAATATTAGTGGTAGTTTTAACTTCTTCCTCTTTCAGCACATGTCGTACCTCTATAGGCATAGTTAGAAATTAGCATTTAAAACACCTGTGAAATTCACTGAAAAAAACACAGGTTTTAGCCACGTTATAGTTAGAAATTAGCATTTAAAAAACCTTAGAAATTCACTGAAAAAACCATAGGTTTCAGGCACGTTATAGATAGAAATTAGCATTTAAAAAACCTTAGACATTCACTGAAAAAAACATAGGTTTCAGGGGTGTTATAATTAGTTGGACATTTCACTCGTATAAAACCATAGAAATTCCCTGTTATAGTTAGTTCAGCTAACTATAACTCACACCCCCGCAATGCACTGCTGATGATGTCACATATTACATCACTCATGACATGGTCAGTGACATCACTTATGACATCTCAAATGACATCACTGATGACATCATCCACTGATAATTTCATGCATCTTCTCACACTCAAATATAACTTTTGATACACCCACTCTAATGTACAGACTGCCATTCTCAAAACCATAGACACTCCAACACCAAAAACTACATATCCACTCACTGATTATTAGGTTTACACACACATCCACTCACTCACCCGTACAGTCACTCATACTTACAGGACAGGACAATCATGTACACTCATACACCTATATAGACACTCACACACCGCCACTCATCCATAGAGATACTCACACACCTAGTCAGTCATGTAAATAATTAATCACACTCCCATGCACTCATCTATACAGTTATACACACACCAGCTCGCTTACTCATACAAATACTACCACATTCTTACGCTTTTATACAGTTACTGATACAAGCACACACTCATCCATACAGCTACTCTCATAATCACACACTCTCACTTATAGCCATTTATGTAATCTAACACACATATATACTGCCTTTCACATATGTAGTTACTCACACATATACTACTGAGATACACATTCACTCACTAACACACCAATACACACACTCACCCACCCATACAGTCCATCACAGATGCACTCTTGAAACCATGCACCCAGTGAATCACCCACTCACACATCTCTGTACAGAGTCACACACACCCCACCTACACAAACACTCAGGCACCCATACAGATACTCAGACAACCAATCAATAACCCATATAGACACTCATGTAGCTAATCGCAAACCCATGCAGCTGCTTACACACCAACAGACAGACGGATACAGACATTCACACAGTTTAGACACTAACCCATGCATTCAGTAAGATACGTTTAATCACTCACTTATAGAGTCAGTCACGCACCTACTAAATCATCCATTCAGACACTTATATACCCACTCATTCTTCAATACGCCTTTCCCTATATATATTAAACATATTTAAACTTTACAGAAACACACAGTCACTGGATGATGTCATCAGTGATGTCGTCAGTGATGTCACTGACTATGTATGAGTGATGTAATATGTGATGTCATCAGCAGTGCATTGCAGGGGGGTGAGTTATAGTTAGCCGAACTAACTATAGCGGGGGAATTTCTATGGTTTTATACAAGTGAAATTTCCAACTAACTATAACGCCCCAGAAACCTATGTTTTTTTCAGTGAATATATAACCAACATTTAAACAAATTTAAAAACACATAAATAATATTAACATTTAAAGGTAAAATTACCAAAAAAATATATTTGTAGGGGTCTCAGCAATAGTGGATAAGGTGTTAGACTTTGTAGGGTTTATATTTACTATTCCTACTCCAATCTTAGCAACGATAGGGAAAGTGTTGGAGTTTGAAGAGATTTTATTTACTATTCCCTCTCCAACATAAGCAAAGCAAGGAAAGTGTTGAACTTTGGAGGGATTAGATTTACTATTCTCACTCTAATCTAGGTGACAGTAGGCAAAGTGTTGGATTTTCGAGGGATTACATTTCCAATTCCCATTCCAATGTAAACAAAAGCAGGGAAAGTGTTGGACATTGGAGGGGTTTCATTTATTATTCCCAATTCAACCTAAGTAACAGTAAGGAAAGTGTTAGTCTGCAGAGGGGTTGGATTTACTAATCCCACTCCAAAGTAAGCAAAAGCAGGGAAAGAGTTTGTGAGAAATTGGGTTGTTGGTTGATTGGGATGTGAACCCTGGCCATGCAACAGCTACAATCCTGTGCAGGGTGAATCGCAAAAAGTCACAAAATTAACCTGCGTTTAACCCTGAGTAGCTTGGCACAAAAGGCAGTCAGGCTTAAATTTGGGGCAATGTGTAAAGTATTTATGAGGCACGCAGTCTTGCCGAGTTCACAGCATGTCGCAGCAGCAGGTAGTGCTCTGCGAGTCCTTTAGCAGATCCAGGAGTGAAGTGAAGAGTGGGTCTGAGGGTCCTAGTTTTATACCTGGTAACTCCTTTGAAGAGGGGGAAGTTTCTAAAGGTTTCTCTTTGAAGTGCTTGGAATTTCCTGACTCGCCTGCTCTGGCTCCAAGCTGGCTGCAAAGACAATTTGGAGGTGACAAGCCCTTTGTGTGAAGGCATAGCAAAGCCTATCCAGTTGCATTTGGGGCTGTGTGTAGCTTCACCCCACAGCCTGCCGGCAGATGGCCCATTCAAGCAACCTAATTCTCCTAATGTGTGACTGTCTGGGTGGAATTCACAAAGTCTAAATATCAGTTATACCCAGTCATGTGACCCAGGAGAGGCTGCAAGCACCAAATGGCTAGAGGCAGAAAAATGCCATCTTTCTAAATGTGACATTTTGTAATGTAATGTAAAATCTAACTTTACCATTAAGTACAATTTGTCCTTACAATTTAATAGATATAAAACATGTACTACTTTCCTGGTCCCAAGGAAAAATTAGCACTTATTAAATGTAATATGGCAACCCAATGTTATCCTATGGAATAGGTAGGCCTCACAGTAGTTAAAAACATGTTTAGGAGTTTTTCACTACAAAGACATGTAAAACTGAAAAGTGCATGTCCAACCTTTTAATTACAATGCACCCTGCCCTGTGGGCTACCTAGGGCCTATCTAGGGCTTACCTTAGACGTATCTTATATGGAATTAAATGAGAGTTTAACAATTGGCATGGATGTTATATTGCCCAATCAAATTAACAGTTTAAAGCTGCATTCAATCTACAGTGGGTGACCAGGGACATGTTTAAAGGTGCTACCTAAGTTGGTGGCACAATAAGTGCTGCAGGCCGACTAGTACTATTTGATTTCAGGCCCTGAGGATATGGTATACCACTCTACAAGGCACTTATAAGTAAACTAAAGATGCCAAATGTGTATACACCAATGTTGCCATGTTAAGCGGAGAAGCACACATACTTTAGCACTGGTCAGCGGTGGTAAAGGGCTCAGAATCCTAAGGCAACAAAAAGAATCAACAAAAACAGGAGGTAAGCAGGCAAACAGTTTGAGGAAACACCATCCTAAGAATAACAGGTCTAACACTGTTGCACTTTGAAGGGTTAGATTTACTATTCCTACTTCAACGTAATAATAATCAGGGAAAGTGTAGGACTTTTATACGGTTAGATTTATTATTCCTACTTCAATCTTAGAAACAGTAGGGGAAAGGTTGTACTTTGGAGGAGTTAGATATGCCATTATAATGTTTAGGCAAAAAAAATGCTTTTATTACAAAGCAAAATTACAATATCTATATATAGGTTAAATAAAAAAAAATCACTACAGATAAATCCAAAAACAAATTTCCTATCACAAAATAAATTTAAAAAAATATATAAACCAAAGAAAAACTAACAACGATTGTAAAAAGGTAATATATACAATAGTATTCATGTAAATGAATTAGTGTATAAAACAAAATTAAACATAAGAAATGGAAGACTTTTTCAATTTTGCATAATTAAATGCACCGCTCAAAGACTTAATAATTACTTACAAAAACAAATAATGTAACAATTAATGAATGAAAGAATTTACATATTTAATTACCAATTAGTATTTTGATTTACATAAAATATTCATGAAAAAATAATGCTATAATTGATATTTTTAATAACCACCCAGTATCATCCTGCGCAGCCGTGATCAGCTACTAAATTAAACATGACTAACTACATTTAAAAAATGTAAATTATACATAAAAAATTACAAACTATATTAAAATATTTACAATAACAAGTAATCAAATAAATAACGTAAGTATTCATTAAACATTGACATAAAAAACTATTATTTATATTTAAGTAACTTCCCATCCTAATTCACTACAAGTCCATCAACTCGCTACTGAATTAAAATTTTAAATTTCAATGAATTGAAAAACTTTAAAATTACACATTCAATTTGAAAACTAGATTAAAATTTTAAAAAACAAATTCTTATGATAATACTAATATCTAAAAAATATTTCATAACCAATATATATTACATTTATTAAAAACATATTTCATTCAACTGTATTAAAGTAAGCAATATTATATACAATAACATTTGAAAATAAAAATGGTAATATATATCTAAAAAAGTATATTGAGTTGACAATATTTTTAACACAATATTCTTGCAGTAGAATATTTTTTCCCTAATATTTTGGTAATTCACCATGCAATCTATCAAGAGAGAAATAAAGGCCCAAAAAATACAATACTATGACAGGCCTAACAGAACAACAGCCGAAAAGAGACATGTACAGCTATCTACATCATTTCTCCATAAAGTCAACAATACAGACACACACAGTTGCAAACTTAAGCATCAATACAAATGAAATGATATATTGAGTTGAGCAGCACACATATTAGTGCAGAGGAGTCAGAGTACATTTGCACAGCAACCAGATCTGTCTCATAAAATAAGAAACCAATCACATAAAGCTTGCCCAAATCAGAAATCAAACCAGAGGTATAACACTTTACCCAAACTGTTTCCTGAATTTCTCATGCTGGTCTTCAAACTCAGAAACCACTATTTGAGAAGGAGAGAGAATGAATATACAAATTGGGGATGACTGTGTTTTTCGTGTCAGAGGAAGAGGCAATGCTATTTGTCAATTTGCTCCTGTTGGAATTCTGAATGTGGCTGCAGAGTTGGAGCAACAACTCACTTCAGCAACAGTCTGCTGTCATGCCACTGCTGCCTTTGGCAGGCCCACACACCACTCCAGTCTGATGAACCATTCCAGGTAACCAATGGTACCACAAAAGACAAATCACTGGCATGCCAATTCCGGTGCCCGTTATTGACATGCATCAACACTACACTACAGCACTATATCTCTATGGCACGTTCACATCAGGACAGACAAAAGGTGCCTCTGTAACTCGTACTTCAACCACCATGTCAAAGGGTACACCATTATCGCAATTAATGCTGCTGACATTCCATCAACATGCAAGTTCATTGTAGTACCAGGGGCTGATTCATTCCTGTGTATGGCACCTTTGCTGGTTCACATAATAGCTCAATCTTCTGCCAGTTGATGTTATGTTATGTTATGTTATGTTATGTTATGTTATGTTATGTTATGTTCTCAAGATTTATAAAGCGCGCTGTTACCCTGAGGTGTCCTGGCGCTATGAGCTGTCTGCCAAAGCGAGCCGATTAAAACATTAGGAGGAAAAAGTTCTTCAAGAGAAAAGCCACGTTTTCAAACCCTTTCTAAAAGGAAGAAGTCCAGTAGAGTTCCTAAGACGAAAAGGGAGACTATTCCAAGCCTTAACGGCACAGTGACAGAAGCTCCTACCACCCCAACTGAGTTTGTGGTAGCGGGGAAGAATAGCACGTTTAGACTGCAGCGATCGCAGGGTTCTCCCTGGCACATACCACTGAATAGAATGTTTTAAGAAGTCAGGGCCAATGCCATTGAGAGCTTTAAAGACTAGGCATAAAGCCGGTAACCAGTGTAGAGATCTAAGTCCCGCCTTTACTGAGGTGAACCTGGGTGTACCGGTAAGTAATCTAGCTGCAGCGTTTTGCACGGTCTGGAGTCTAGACAGATGTTTTTCATGAATATTAATATAGAGACTGTTACAATTGTCCAGCCGTGACAGAATAAGTGACGTGACTGCAATTTTTAGACAGTCTTCTGGGAGTAAGGATCTAATTTTACGTAAAAGTTTAAGTGTAAAACAGCAGTAAGAGACAACCCTGCTAATCTGATCCTCAAAGGACAATTTTGCATCTACAAGCACCCCAAGGTTTTTTGCCTTCTCGACTGGGACAGGAGGCCTTCCCATTGAAGTCGGCCACCAGTCTGATGTCCAGAGGTTGGCAGTGTTCCCAAAAAGTATGACCTCGGTCTTTTCAGCATTAAGCTTGAGGCAGTTTGCTGCCATCCAGGCAGCTATTGCCTGCATACAGTTGTGACACTTAGAGGCTGTTTCAGCCTTTGCCCCCTTTTTGATTGATAACACAATTTGTGTGTCATCGGCATACGATGACAGCTGGAATCCAAAAGATTTAACCAGAGTGGCCAGCGGGGTAACATATACATTAAACAGAGTCGGGCTGAGTGAAGACCCCTGTGGATCCCTACAGGGAAGGACAAAGGGCTTGGAGCTGTTCCATCAAGACTTCATGATGGACCGTATCAAACGTGGCCGAAAGGTCCAAAAGGATGAGAATGGCTGCACCACCCTGATCTAGGGCCCCCCTGATCTCATCCGTGGATTTTAATAGTGCCAGTTCGGTACTATGTTCGGCGCGAAACCCAAACTGCGTGGGGTCCAAGGATGAGTTCAGTTGCAGGAATTGGCTAAGTTGAACATTCATGGTCCTCTCAACCATCTTACCTGGAAAGGGAAGACGAGAGATGGGCCTATAGTTGCTAGGGGCTTTTAAGTCTAGATTAGATTTTTTTAATAATGGGAGAACTGAAGCAGTCTTCCATAGAACAGGGAAGCAGCGGTCTTAAAAATGGAGCGAAACAATGGGGTAAGGGCTTCCCCAATGATATCCGAGACCAGCCTCAGAACTGAGGCTGTTACAACAAACAAATGATGGACGGAATGCTGACAATGCAGACATTCTCCCCCAGTCAAGAGACTTGGGTTAAATCCATCGTTCTTTTGCCCACTACGCCACCCCAGTTCAGACATGGCCATATGCAAATCAGTCTTGATCCTGTGCCTCATGGGAACAGTCCAGCCCGAACTGCCAAGCCATGTCTTCCCTGGACCGGAATCAAGCATCCTAGGACCGGTTTCTGGCTATCAGCCGTCATCAGCCAGGATAGCTTGACTCCAGTGGCGTAGTGAGCATGGGACCCACGTCTGGGCATACCCATCCCACTTAGGGCGAAAAGCGTTACAACAAACAAATGATGGACGGAATGCTGACAATGCAGACATTCTCCCCCAGTCAAGAGATCTGGGTTAAATCCATCGTTCTTTTGCCCACTACGCCACCCCAGTTCAGACATGGCCATATGCAAATCAGTCTTGACCCTGTGCCTCATGGGAACAGTCCAGCCCAAACTGCCAAGCCATGTCTTCCCTGGACCGGAATCAAGCATCCTAGGACCGGTTTCTGGCTATCAGCCATCATCAGCCAGGATAGCTTGACTCCAGTGGCGTAGTGAGCATGGGACCCACGTCTGGGCATACCCATCCCACTTAGGGCGAAAAGCGTTACAACAAACAAATGATGGACGGAATGCTGACAATGCAGACATTCTCCCCCAGTCAAGAGATCTGGGTTAAATCCATCGTTCTTTTGCCCACTACGCCACCCTAGTTCAGACATGGCCATATGCAAATCAGTCTTGACCCTGTGCCTCATGGGAACAGTCCAGCCCGAATTGCCAAGCCATGTCTTCCCTGGACCGGAATCAAGCATCCTAGGGCCGGTTTCTGGCTATCAGCCGTCATCAGCCAGTATAGCTTGACTCCAGTGGCGTAGTGAGCACGGGACCCACGTCTGGGCATACCCATCCCACTTAGGGCGAAAAGCGTTACAACAAACAAATGATGGACGGAATGCTGACAATGCAGACATTCTCCCCCAGTCAAGAGATCTGGGTTAAATCCATCGTTCTTTTGCCCACTACGCCACCCCAGTTCAGACATGGCCATATGCAAATCAGTCTTGACCCTGTGCCTCATGGGAACAGTCCAGCCCGAACTGCCAAGCCATGTCTTCCCTGCACCGGAATCAAGCATCCTAGGACCGGTTTCTGGCTATCAGCCGTCATCAGCCAGGATAGCTTGACTCCAGTGGCGTAGTGAACACGGGACCCACGTCTGGGCATACCCATCCCACTTAGGGCGAAAAGCGTTACAACAAACAAATGATGGACGGAATGCTGACAATGCAGACATTCTTCCCCAGTCAAGAGATCTGGGTTAAATCCATCGTTCTTTTGCCCACTACGCCACCCCAGTTCAGACATGGACATATGCAAATCAGTCTTGACCCTGTGCCTCATGAGAACAGTCCAGCCCGAACTGCCAAGCCATGTCTTCCCTGGACCGGAATCAAGCATCCTAGGACCGGTTTCTGGCTATCAGCCGTCATCAGCCAGGATAGCTTGACTCCAGTGGCGTAGTGAGCACGGGACCCACGTCTGGGCATACCCATCCCACTTAGGGCGAAAAGCGTTACAACAAACAAATGATGGACGGAATGCTGACAATGCAGACATTCTCCCCCAGTCAAGAGATCTGGGTTAAATCCATCGTTCTTTTGCCCACTACGCCACCCCAGTTCAGACATGGCCATATGCAAATCAGTCTTGACCCTGTGCCTCATGGGAACAGTCCAGCCCGAACTGCCAAGCCATGTCTTCCCTGGACCGGAATCAAGCATCCTAGGACCGGTTTCTGGCTATCAGCCATCATCAGCCAGGATAGCTTGACTCCAGTGGCGTAGTGAGCACGGGACCCACGTCTGGGCATACCCATCCCACTTAGGGCGAAAAGCGTTACAACAAACAAATGATGGACGGAATGCTGACAATGCAGACATTCTCCCCCAGTCAAGAGATCTGGGTTAAATCCATCGTTCTTTTGCCCACTACGCCACCCCAGTTCAGACATGGCCATATGCAAATCAGTCTTGACCCTGTGCCTCATGGGAACAGTCCAGCCCGAAATGCCAAGCCATGTCTTCCCTGGACCGGAATCAAGCATCCCAGGACCGGTTTCTGGCTATCAGCCATCATCAGCCAGGATAGCTTGACTCCAGTGGCGTAGTGAGCACGGGACCCACGTCTGGGCATACCCATCCCACTTAGGGCGAAAAGCGTTACAACAAACAAATGATGGACGGAATGCTGACAATGCAGACATTCTCCCCCAGTCAAGAGATCTAGGTTAAATCCATCATTCTTTTGCCCACTACGCCACCCCAGTTCAGACATGGCCATATGCAAATCAGTCTTGACCCTGTGCCTCATGGGAACAGTCCAGCCCGAACTGCCAAGCTATGTCTTCCCTGGACCGGAATCAAGCATCCTAGGACCGGTTTCTGGCTATCAGCCGTCATCAGCCAGGATAGCTTGACTCCAGTGGCGTAGTGAGCACGGGACCCACGTCTGGGCATACCCATCCCACTTAGGGCGAAAAGCGTTACAACAAACAAATGATGGACGGAATGCTGACAATGCAGACATACTTCCCCAGTCAAGAGATCTGGGTTAAATCCATCGTTCTTTTGCCCACTACGCCACCCCAGTTCAGACATGGCCATATGCAAATCAGTCTTGACCCTGTGCCTCATGGGAACAGTCCAGCCCGAACTGCCAAGCCATGTCTTCCCTGGACCGGAATCAAGCATCCTAGGACCGGTTTCTGGCTATCAGCCATCATCAACCAGGATAGCTTGACTCCAGTGGCGTAGTGAGCACGGGACCCACATCTGGGCATACCCATCCCACTTAGGGCGAAAAGCGTTACAACAAACAAATGATGGACGGAATGCTGACAATGCAGACATTCTCCCCCAGTCAAGAGATCTGGGTTAAATCCATCGTTCTTTTGCCCACTACGCCACCCCAGTTCAGACATGGCCATATGCAAATCAGTCTTGACTCTGTGCCTCATGGGAACAGTCCAGCCCGAACTGCCAAGCCATGTCTTCCCTGGACCGGAATCAAGCATCCTAGGACTGGTTTCTGGCTATCAGCCGTCATCAGCCAGGATAGCTTGACTCCAGTGGCGTAGTGAGCACGGATCTCTTGACTGGGGGAGAATGTCTGCATTGTCAGCATTCCGTCATCATTTGTTTGTTGTAACGTCAGAACTGAGGCTGGGCAAGGGTCCAGCAGAGAGCCGGAGCGAATCTCAGAGAGGAGCTTAGTAACTCCAGGCTGTTCTAAAGGTAAAAAATGGTCAAGTGTAAGGAAAGGTCCGTTGTACTCTCGGCGCTCTGTTAGCACAACCTGGTTAAAAGGTGTAGGCGTAAATGTAAAGGACGAAAAGATATTTTCGACCTTTTGTAGAAAAAAGTCAGCCAGAGATTCACAAAGTTCTATAGTATAGTTGATGATTGCATGTAATTTAGTTACTGAGTCTTTTGGTAACATGTGGCTGCTTAATGAGTACAACAAAATCATATGTGTCTGATTTTGCACCTGTACCATGGCATTAGAGAATCACGCATCACAATCCCCTTTCCAATTAACCCACGATGAACACTTTGCCTGCATGTCTGAATGGAATATCAGCAATATTCTGTGGGTGCCAACTCTATTGCATTTCCACATGCCTTTATTGTAGGTGATGCTGTGTATAAACTCCCTTCCCCATCTCCTCACTACCTTTAGGCATTCATCCACTGTATCCTATCAGAGCTATTGTATAATGCAGACACATACTTGAGTTATCATAGAGCATACATGCATTCATCATTCTCAGATTGTGCTTCAGAGACGTTTATCCTATGGTGGCATGTTCCTGTATTCCTCTGAATCAGTGGGAATGGATATTCTAGCTCGTTGCTTGCTGCATAATATAATTTTGCAATGAGGGTTGTATGTCACAAGATTGTGTCCAAAACGAACATCTAACATAAATATTGTTGCTTAGATATCGTCTTTAAAAAAACCACCCCGTCGGTGTTATATTCAATTGGAAAGTGGTCTTCTCTCGGGATAGAATCACAGAAGTGAAATGGAATCAAAGACCCTCATGATCACCCAGTTGCCGAGGTAAATATAGTAATATCTTTAAAGAGAAAGTGACCTTAAGGGAAGGGTGTTGGGAGCAAATAATAAAGTAAAATAAAAACTCCAAAATAAGAAAAAGCAATGTGTGCACCCACCTGCTTGGAAACAATATGCTCACAGAATCACAACATATGTGAACATCCTCTGAGAAACATAAGAAAACAAGTTCCTAAAGGGATCACGTCTCAAAATATATCTCTTAGAAATGGGATCTAGTTAGCAGAGGTATGCACCCTGTCCACCTAGGGACCCCTACTCTAGTCAGGGTCAGCTAGATACACACTAAAAGATAACCTGTGCTCGCACTGGTAGCTTGGCACAGAGCAGTCATGCTTATCTACAGAGGCATTGTGTAAAGTATCTGTGCAACACACACACAATAACACAATGAAAACATCGCAAAAAGACTCGACACTAGGTTTGAACAATAGAAAATAGTTTTATGAGTACATCAATACCAAAATTACAAAAATCCAATAAGTAGAATCGGAGTTATGAATTTATGAAGAATATTTAAAAATATAGTGCTTAGAGTCAAAAAGCGTCAACGTGGGCTATCCAAAGTTCAGGCTGACAGTGAAAGAGCTAGAGTCGACTTTAGGCACCAGCCTTGGCACACTGAAAAAGTACCTTGGATAAAGGCTTTGTCGATTTCGAAGACCCGATGTGAGGAGCAGAGGAGGAGATTCATTGTTGTTGATCCCTTTAGGGGGAAATGTTACATGTTGCATAGATGTTAATCAATTCATGCTGAGTGCGGAAACAACTTTATTGATTAAACAAATTATGCTGGCGAAGAATCAGGCTGTGTCCCCCCCTCCAAACCAGGCCCCCAACATTCCTACTGCTCCCCCTGGGGGCACACTGGGAGTTTACTATAATTCTGCCCGGGGGGGGCAGAAGGCCTCTAGATGCCAGGAATATATAGAATATATAGGTATATATATCAACACATCACAAATAATTATTTACGAGCACTAGTAATGACTCACTTTCAATTTGCAATTTGGTTTTCATTTTTTTCGAGGGTTTGCAAATTCAACTTCGCTTGTTTTGCATGTAGAATTATACTTACTCTGTGTAATGCTTCATCTACTTTTTTCAAAAACAAATTGTAGGTAAAAGTGCGTTGCAAGCAATGGTTGAATGGAGTAAGTAATGCAGTGCAGCACTAGGCACCACTTCATGAATCAAGACTTATTGTTGTATGCCCTCTCCTTCTGTTCTCTTACAGTTTGGCAGTTTTCAGAAACTACACAGTGTTGTCAGAATTAACAGAGCAGAAAGGCAAAATCCTTTGCTGAGTCAGTCACTCACACTGATAGTATCCATTGCCATATTATTGTTATGTTACTGTGTTGACCCCTATATTGGCTGATATATGGTCAGACAGGTTCCCAATTTCATACAAGAAGTATACCTAATCAGGGAGGGATTCTCAAAACTTGTGTTAGCTGTATAACAGGCACGTCAGCTTCTGGCCAATATTGCATATTTGGCAGTTTGAAAAGAGAGGTGCACAGCAGTGAGCATTACCGCAAGGGGAATACGGTAATGATTATGCTACTGAATAGTGATTACCAAAGTATTCTGGTTCAAAAATATTTATTAAAAAAATATTGAGAATTACAATATCGACGTTGAATTGAGCCTATGTAAACTACATAAATATTACATAGAATAAAAGTGATTATTTCCATATTGACATTAATAAAACATCGGTAGACAAAATACAAAACACATATTTAACTACTATCTCTAACATAAAAAAAAAATATTAAGAGATAAATTACTGACAAAATATTAAAATAAATACATATATAATTATACAAATCACAAACAAAATAAATATACCTAAAAAAGACATACTAATTAATTAGCATTTTCAATAAAAGGAAAATTACCCAAAAATTCAAAATGACTAATCAAATACAGAAAGCATTAATTAACAATATGCTATAAAAGAAACACAAAAACTATCATGTCCCTACAAAGAAGACAGAAGCCTGCCACACTGTAAAAAAGTCTAGAAACCTACTACACAAATTAAGTTAAATTACTTAAATAATGTAAACATTTTATCACTAAAAACACAACTTCTAAAATATAACAATCAATAAAATGAAATCAAAAATATTTTCCAGAATCCAGATCTTTTTCTCACACCTAAAGGACTGTAAAAACAAAGAAAAGAAAATCCCAAAAGGCCAAAGTGAGGAAACAGAAGGCACAAACACAGCAAAAAGAAAACAATTTATACATGAAAGTAACCATGAAAAACGTGTAAAATATATAATATTCATTACTGAACTAGCTCCTAGAAAATATATAATTTTTTAAAATATATTTAACTTTAAATCCAGAAATCAATATGTCCAATGAAGTCAGTTTCACAGAATCACAGAAAGGGAACCTCATGTCATCTAGGTAACACCTAATGAACATAGCCAATGCGTTTCATATTTGTTTAATGATTGCTTTGGAAGGCCCATCACTATGCATGATCAAGTGAAACATATAACTGAGATTAACAACCCAGCACATATGGTAGAAATGGAGGGCATGTGAGTCTTGTATGGCCCCTGGTTGATCTGCCCCCATTACATGAACTAAGCCCAGCCACATAATTGTGTCCCATTTTTATCAGGAGAAGTGTTGAAATGCTTAGTGGTAGGAATTGTGTGGGTGAGAGCAGATCTCTGAAGTTTCCCTCAAAGAAATTCGTGGAAAATTAGTAATTTTAGTCAAACCTTTAAGTTTGCTGGGAAGTCTTGGTTGAAAGAATTAGTGGACTCCTTTCAAGTCACATCATCATGAACTTCCCTGGGTGTCTAGTTTTCAGAAATGTCTGAGGGTTTAGTGGGTTTCCCAGAGTGGTAGAGAGCCCAAGTACAAATAATACAGCCATTTATCATAGCAAGTAGGAGGAAATTTGGATTTACCCCAACTTTCCTAGCCCAAATATCAAAACTACTTTCGAAAGAATTCAAATGTCTTTTCACTTGCAATGGGGATGGGGAAGCTCTGTGCCCTAGGTGGGCAGAAAGATATTTGGGGATTTAGGGATGCGAGAAGGCCCAACAGCAGGGCAGCACACCCCGTCCCACAGTTTTTATCTAAAAAAATATAACTATATATCCCTGGCATATAGAGGTCTTCTGCGCTCCCCCACCCCCCGGGCAGAATTATAGTAAACTCCTAGTGTGCCCCAGGGGGAGCAGAAAGAATGTTGAGGCCTGGTTTGGAGAAGGGGCAACAGCCTGATTCTTCCCGGGCTTCTTCCACTACTTTTTTCATAGTGTCTAATGGTCTTTCTGTCCCCCATGGGGAACAAATTGGGGTAAACCCCTCTAGCCTCCCTCCATGGGAGGAAGAAAGACTGGCGTGCCTGGTGCTGAGAGTCAGCAGCGGCATATGCAGGGGTGGCTGCACCCTACCCCAAAACAGTAAATATAACCTTCAATGGTGTTCTTGTGGGCTTCCTGCTCCCCAATGGGCAGATTTGCTATAAGCACCTCATGTTGACCCATAGAGAGTTAGAAAGACTGATATGCCCGGGGGTAGAGGGGAGAGCACATATCTATGGCCCGGGCGGCACTTCCCACTCAAAAACAGTATATAAAACATTAGCTGTGTTCTAGTGAGCTTTCTACTCCCCTAGGGAGGGAAATTGGGGTAACCATTGTGAATACACCATCATGGGGGGGAGGGACCAAAAGACTGTTATGCTCCAGAGTGGGGAGAGCAGTGGCCCATGCTCAAGGGGACCACTCCACACCAAATACTTTACTCAGCAATTTCCTCGGTGATCTAGTGGACTTTTTACCCACCTAGGCTAGGCAGATTGGCGTAAACACCTCTTATCTGCTCCCCCAGGAAGAAAGACTATTGTGCCCAGGAGAGGGGGGTGTACTGGCTTATGCCTGGGGGGACCTCACCCCACAAACAGTACAGTAAACAATTCAGTGGTGCTTGTGGGCTTTCTGCTCCCACCTGGCCCAGATTGGGTACCCCCAGGTGGACAGAAAGGCTGATCTGCCTGGGTTAAGTGGAGCACCGGCCCATACCCAGGAGAGCCACCCATCCCTCAAGAAAACATTGCTGGTTTCTAGTGGGGTGCATATCAGCTTGAGGACCAGTTGCCCAATGCGATCCCCATGCAGACTTCTACTAGGGAGAGTAAATGCTTTTTCAGTGTTGTCTCTCCAGTATTTATTGGTGCTCTGTGTGGCAGATGTATGCCCCCATGTCACTTCTCAAAAGCGAAAGCTTTGGTTCTGCTGTGATGTCAGCATGCTGTAATCACAGCTAAACAACAAAAAATCAAACTCGGGATGCGAAAGTATCTCTTCCCATGTGTGCCTACATTCACTTCAGAAAAGAAAATGTTTCTGATGTTTTCACCAGAAATATTTTTTTCCAGTATGGTGGACTACCCATTGATCTCCACAGCACTGTGACAGTAGGTCATTCACCACACCAAAACAGTTAAAAGACATAACATAGACATATATACTTTACTATTCTTAACATTTATTAAAAAAATAACCTACTTGTAACACAGAATACAAAGTTACCCACCCCAAAGGACTACCTTATCCAAAGAGACTTGTGCCCTTTTCCGATATCCATGCCAATCTTCACTATCATGGAAAAATACAAAGACAGGAAACTAATGTGCAGGATAAAAAAATGGCTTCTTAAAGAAAATGTATGAATATATTTGTACAATTTTATTCTATGTGAACAATATGTACATATCTTTAAAAATTATCTTGAAAAATCAGATTAAAAAAACGAATAGAAAATGTTACATTTACTGATATCTGACATTTAAAAAAAATGTTTCTTAAAATGTAAAGAATGTATTTGTGAAAAAGGAAAAATATAAGTAAAAAATGTTGATGTATGTATGAAAAAATTATACTTAACTAAAAAAAATGCTAACATGTTCTATTTGTTTTTTTCTTCAAGCAATCACACATTATTATACTTTGAATGGAATGCTTTATAAATTAATATATATTTTTTTATTCAAATAAATAAGTTATATATGTTATATAAATGATATATTATAATTGCATTATATACAAAAACTCACAAGAACAATGATTTTCATTTAAATGAAATTAAATGCTTGCTAAGGAAAAATATTTAATTTATTGTTAAATAAATAATAAAAAACGGCTTTGCTTAAAACATGTATATTACAATGAGGAAACTAGATTATAAAAATTACAATAATTAATGAATGCATGTTTTATTGTACTACAAACACTTTTAAATTACTATTTACAGACCAAAGTAAGTATAATATGGTAAAATATGGAATTATAGGTGGGAAGTGAAAATTTGACCTAATTCACTATACTCATCCCAAACTAAGCAACACAGAGGAGATTATAGGGGCTCTGCAGGGTTTATTCACGATTCCCACTTCAAACAAAGCAACACAGAGGAAAATGTGGGACTCTGGTGTTGTCAGATCATTTATTTATTTTAGATATATGATTTATCAGATTTAATATTCCTGGGCCAAACTAAGCAACATTTGTGGAAAGTGATGGTCTCTTGGGAAGGTAATCAGATTTACTATTCCCACTCCCAACTAATCAACCTTAAGGGAAGTGTTGGAGTCTGGGATGTCAGATTTACTATGCACACTCCAATGTAAGCCACACTGGGTAAAGTGTTGGACCCTGGGGAGAAGTAGTGAAATTTAATATTCTGATTTCAAACAAATCAAAATTAAATAAAGTGTGAGACTCTTGAGGGGGGCATATTTACTGTTCTCGCTCCAAACCAAGGGCATAGGGAAGCCCCCGCTTTACCAGCTTCAGCAGGGGTCAGAATAACATTTTTTATTGCCCATTATTACCTTTTATCTGTGATATGCATGTCACAATATATAATCTGAAGCTTGTAAATATTAATGGAATGGCGATAAATAGCAAAGCTGTGGGGTCCTAAAGAGGAATAGTAAAAAAAGAAACAATGACAATGACAAAAATATGTAAGAGACTAATGGAGTTATAGAACATAAAAGATAAAGAAAATAAGACTGCAACAAAATAAATGTTCAGAAAGAAAGGAAGTACAGCTGATAGAACGCACAATCAAAGAAATTAAGGATAGAAAGGTGGAAAGGAAGGAAGAGGAAATAGAGGAAGGAAGGGAGAAGAAAGGGTGAAAGGAGATAAAAATAGAGGGAACGAAAGTAAGAGAAGGAAAAGAAGGGAAGAAGGGTAGCCGAAAGGAAAGGAAGTAACAACAAAATTATAAAAGAAGAAGGGGGAAGAAAGAAGGAAAGCGGGAAAACAAAATGAAATAGAAACAGAGGAAAAAGGAAGGCAATGAGGAGAAAGAAAGAATTTATGAAGGAAAGGCATAATGAAACAACGGGGAAAGGAAGGGCAGAAAGGTAAGTATGGACTAAAAAGAATGAATAAGGGAAGAGGAGAAAGAAACAAAGAGGTGGAGAAGCAAAGGAAATTAAATAAAAAAGGGCAACCAGGTAGTAGGAAGGCAAGAAAGAAGGAAAGAATAACGGACAAGGGAAAGCAAGATGGAATGAAGGGCTTAAAAAGGAGTGGGAAGAAGTAGTACTATAAAGTAGAAAAGAAAGAAGAATGATATAAAGATGGAAAGAAAGGTAAGAAGACAGAAGGAATGAGTAAAAGACAGAGAGGACTAGAGAAGGAAAATATTAATGAAAAATAAAAAGACAGAACACGTCCTCCTCCGGGGTGAGATTCCTTATCCCAATCAACCCAGGAATGGGGCACACCACTGTTTTCCCCAATTTTGCCTGGGCCTAATGGATCACCAGAATCTCCTACAATTAATAATTGTAACCCCCAGAGCCACTCCTACATTGCCTGCTGCATCCCCCCCATCGGCCCCATGTTCTCTACCCAGTTAAGAAGGAGCCATATCATTTCTTTCAAATAGTTTTTGCATGAATGGTAACTCCCTCTCACACAGTTGCATTACTTGCAATGTTATAGTTACTGGATGCTGGATAAGCTTAACATCATGTGATTGACAGCTGTAATTATGTTGCCTATATTTCTACAAAATATTCAATAAATAAACGAGTTAAAAAGACAATAAAGGGAAAGAAACACTTTTCGAAGCAAGATGGTGACTGTGTAGCACGCCTCGTGAGCCGATCATTGTTGTTAGAATGGAAACAGGAGAAACAGAGTAACCTCTGGGGCATGTGGAGCTATTCCTGTCAGAAAAGCCAAATCCCATGCTATGACACATGAGTTTTGGGGTATGAATCTGGTTTCTGGTAATCACTGCTACCTCCCGCATTTTACGATGAGCCTTGGGAGCTGTGTGCAGCACGCTCAGATGGCGTATAATGGGGGCAGCAAGCATGCTTCCGAAAGGCATCAGACAGGTCTGGGAACAGACAAAGACTGAGGGGCCCATTAGGATGGCGGGTGGACTTTAGTCTGCCCGCCACCCTAGCGGTGCTGGGACCGGCCACCAGTGGGGCAGCGATCCTGCACCTGCAATTAGGATGCCACTGCCACCGTGGTGGTGGCATCCTCCATTCCCAGCATTGTGGTGGGCGGTGCTCACAGCACCGCCCGCCACAATGCTGGGAATGCAATGTGTGCATTGTCATGCACAAGGTGCCAGGCACCGCGAGGTGCCTGCCACCATGTCCATGACAATGCAGGGGGGAACCATAGGTACCCTCCATGTGCACCCCCCACTCCCCTACTCTGGGGGCCCGCAACAGGCTCCCAACAGCAATCCCCGCATGCCAAAAGGCACATCTCTGCCTGCATCCAAATATGGATGGCGGTGTCATGCAGACACCACCACCATATTGAGCACCTTTTCATCCCCGTCAACTAAGTAAACCGGCAGAAATCCGGTGGACGGTCTTTCCGTCCACCGGGGTCCCCCCGCCATACTAATATGGAGGGGTGGAAATGGGTGGTGGGCGGGAAAGGATGTAGGGTAGATTGCCACCGCCATGTGGGCGGTGGCGATCCACCCTACATCCTAATGGACCCCTGACACTGCAGCCTCTCAACACACGAATGGGCACGTCCGCTCGAAAACGATTGGCGTGGAAAAAACTGGAGAGTGGTGTGCAGAAAAAAACAGCATTCCAGGGGCAAACATTGATGCAGAAAATGTGGTCGGTCACGGTGAAACTCAGCATGGACAGCACAGTCGACCAGCTGCAATCCTCAAATATAGACTTTTTCTGCTCTTCGTCATCAGCTCCATGGACTACAAATACAGAGGGGTGACTGGATTCAGCAGTGGAGTGTACAGTGGTGCTAGATGGAACTTGCAGACTCAGAATTACGGTAACACTAGAGAGCCTACCCCCATTATAGCCCCTGGAAGGAACTAAAAAAACTTCACGAGTCCAGGCTAGAGACAGAGGTTTCTGACAAGAGCTTGGAGGTAGAGACTTCAGAGACTGCAACTATTATGCCGGTTAGTGTTGGGAATGCACAGGGAAAGGAAACTACATGGGGACCCAGATTGGCGATAGAACAGTACTGGCTGATATAAGTGAACTTCTTAAAACGATACACACTTGCACTATGAGCAATGTGAGTTCTCCCCCCCTTCTGGGAGCTCTGGGATGTATCTCTTTTAATGATTAAATCATTTTTTCCGATTAAATCCAGACACAAATAGTAGTTCTAACACATTATCCATCTCATTTGTTTTTAATATACCCTGGGCCTCTGGGAATAAGTATTGGTTAGTGAGTTTCCCAGAGGTATTTTTACTCTCACTTCACTTCTAGCACCATCGCATTAAAACAAAAAAACCCGCTCCACTGTAATCAGGTGTTGCAGCACAGCTGGGTAGCATTCGGCTACCCAGCTGGGAACCCTATGATGAAGCATGACACCAACCAGGTTGGTGTGTGAGGGTTCTTTTAAAAATCCTTGTGGTGCCAGACACTACGGAGTTGACCTAGCCACTCTCTTGTGGACTGTCTTACTTGATTATTTCATTACTACATAGGGACAAGGATGGCCCACATACTGTCCTAACTCTCCCTCTTGCACATAGATGTATCTCTTTTAGCCAAGGTGTGGGTCTGCCTGAAACAAATATTGGAGGCTCAGCAGCTATTATGGGTTTCCTGGATCATAGAGAAGAGTTCTTTTCTCTCACTAAGGGGCCCATTCCGATCCGGGTCGGAAAGCTCTCCGACCGATCCGTAGTGTTTTCCGACCAAGCCGGAGTCCTGCAGTCCGACCGAGTGAGTACGATGCGGCTGTATGCTGCCGGACTCGGTTCGGTCAGACTCCCATAGAAGTCAATGGGAGCCGGTCGTACAACATGTACATGGGCTCCCATTGACTGAATGGGTACGTCTCGCACAAGGGCGCCCCCTATAGTGGGTATACCTCAGTGCCATCCACACCGTACATGCCTGTGTTGGGGAGACCCTTGGGTCTCCCCCTGTCTCAGAGTCGTAGGGCTGCAGGTGACAGGGGGTCCGACGTGGACCCCCAAAAGCAACTTCCCAGACGTTTTGCGAGCCGGACACTCCGGCTCGCACTGGCTGTCCGATGCGTGCATCATACTGGCTCGGTTGTAAATCGCATCCATTGCACGCCACGGTTAGCTTACGGCCGAGATGTACGGTTCGGAAACGGGAACGACTCAGTCGGTGAATTTCATGTAGCTCGTATCGTACATGCTCGCTCGTACAGCTGTACGAGTTGGGCGGAAAACACGCGTACGGGTCGTAGTTTCTCCAGCCGGATCTCGTTCGGTGCCCTTCCGACCCGGATCGGAATCGGCCCCTAATAAGTCAGGAACCTCTGATACGAATGGTAGTGAGTCTGAAACAGATCTACATACCTGTGGGTCAGCGACAGCTCTAATAGTGCTCCAGATGAGCTGTTTTTAATGGCAAGGAAAGCAAAGCCGCAAAGGAACCGTAAAGAGAAAGCTCAAAAAGGTAGGGTCATTGGAGAAAGTCTCCCAGAACTCACATACCCTGAAATGGGATTTTATCAGCAACCCAGCAGGTTTATTCTGACAATCATGAGGGGCACAGGACAATGCAAGAAAGGGCTTGAACACTCTCTGGAGTTGGATCAGACGTCACTGGGGAGCCCTCGCTGGGGTTCATTTACAGCTCTATAAAGTAACTACAAGAAGAGTCTTGTGGCAACAGTTGAGAAGCCCATTTAGCAACAAAAAAAATTGCAGGGTGTATTAGGAAAATTAATAAAACGTGTTCTGAAATCAGCATCAGTTTGTTTCTGTAGAGGAACGAGCTTCTGCAATGGAGATGTAATGAAAGGGTAGAGTGACGCCCATGAATACCAACTCATAGACTTTATTTAAAAAATTAGGAGTGGGATGTTGGGTGTATAGGGGACAAGTGTGGGGAGAAATTTTAAAATATTGGGGTCGATTATGAAGGCAGATGGACTGGAGTCCATCCGCCATTGTGGTGGTGACCAGGACCGTCCCCAATACATGCAGCAGTTCCGCACACCAAATTAGGATGTGACCGCCACCATGGCAGTCACATCTTGCATTTTAACATTGCGGCAGCTGATGTTATAAGTGCATGTTGTGAATTTCAGTGCACTAAGTGGCAGTAACCACACGGTGCCTGTCACTTAGTGCACTGAAATGTAGGGTTGACCAGTCGACTGGGTGGAACAGGGGCTAAATATGCCATATTAGCATGGGCAGCGGTGCATGGCTTTTCATGCCGGAGACCCCGCCATGGAAAGCCATGTGGAGTCTGCTTACAGGGGCCCGTTGCGGGCCCCCAGGATATTGGGGGGTTGGTGGGTGCACATGGGGCATTGTCATGGACATGGTGGCAGGCACCTGCGGTGCCTGCCACCTTGTGCATGAAAATGCACACAGTGCATTCCCAACATTGTGGTGGGCTTTGCTGTGAGCACCGCCTGCCACAATGCTGGTAATGAAGGATGCCACCGCCACGGTGGTGGTGGCATCCTAATTGCAGGTGCGGGACCGCCGCACCACTGGCGGCCGGTCCCAGTCCGCCCGCCATCCTAATCGGCCCCTGAGTTCTTATGTTAATTGTTTGATTTTTTATTTTTATCTTTAATTTAAAATCATTTTTGGAGAAAAATTTGTTAAAATTATAATTTTGTTGAAGAAATGTAAATGTAAGAATAATATATATTTAGGGGCCGATTCCGATCCTGGAAAAACCGGGTACGAACCGTCGGTCGGAGCGTTTTCTCCGTCTGACTCGTACCCGGGAAAAAAACATTACAAACATGCAAGTACGATTCGCACGGAAACATCATTTCCGTACGAATCCTAAAAAACACCGACCGACAAAAAAATACATACCAATGTGATCCGGGACAGCGCCGACATGACTAAGGGTGGGCGTAGTTCGCGAAGTAGCACTTTGCGAAGCTACGCAAAGTGAAGTTCGCACTACGCGAACTACGCGTAGCACTTCGCGAACTGCTTAGTGACATGTTCGCACTGTGCAAGATGTTGTTTTCAATGATTGCACAGTGCGGACAAGCAACCGGCACTGTGCAATCATTGAAAATGGCATCTTGCACAGTGCGAGCTGTAGTTTTCTGCTGCTCGAGTAGATTTTTACTCGAGCGGCAGCTTTCTCAACGCAAACTGGTAGTTTCTCATCGCGAGCGGTCGCGAGCATACGCGACCCCTCGCAATGAGAAACCTGACCTCCTCGCATTGGGAATCTCGCCGGGAGGTTTATTTTCCATGCCCGCGATCGCCAACTTGATGTTGCTGATCGCGAACAAGGAAAAAGTCTCGCCGGGATGTCATTTTGCTTGCTCGTGGTCGCCAACTTGACGTTGAGGACCGCGAGCAAGCAAAAAATGACTGCAGCACTACGCAACACTACGCTACGCGTGTTCGCACTGTGCTACGTGCAGTTCGCGTAGTGCGAAGTAGCGCGAACTTCGCAAACTACGCGAGCGTAGCGTAGTGCTCCGCCCAGGCTTAGACGTGACGTCGGGACGCATTCAGGCTGCGTTTCACGAACCAGGAAGTACGATTCTAACCGACCGCAGTCCGGACGGCAATATTTTTACGGAACCCAAAAAGTGCTGGGAAAGCGAAGTACACTGCGATGCGAGCGGAATTTGGGGCCCGGTACGCGCCATACCCCCCCAGCCCCCTGTATGTACGGTGTGGGCCCCACCCCCCGTATGTACGGTGCGGACCCCCACCCCACCCCCGTATGTACGGTGCGGACCCCCACCCCACCCCCGTATGTCTGGTGCGGACCCCCACCCCACCCCCCGTATGTTCGGTGCATACCCCCACCCCACCCCCCGTATGTACGGTGCGGACCCCCAGCGCATACGGGGGTGGGCTGGGGGTCTGCACCGTACATACGGGGGGGTGGGGTGGGGTACGCACCGTACATATGGGGGTGGGGTGGGGGTCTGCACCGTACATACGGGGGGTGGGGTGGGGGTCTGCACCGTACATATGGGGGGTGGGGTGGGGGTCCGCACCGTACATACGGGGGTGGGGTGGGGGTATGCACCATACATACGGGGGTGGGGTTGGGGTCCGCACCGTACATATGGGGGGGTGGGGTGGGGATCCGCAGCATACATACGGGGGTGGGGGTCCGCACCATACATACGGGGGGTGGGGTGGGGGTATGCACCATACATATGGGGGGTGGGGTGAGGGTCCGCACCGTACATATGGGGGTGGGGTGGGGGTCAGCACCGTACATATGGGGGAGTGGGGTGGGGGTCCGCACCGTACATATGGGGGGCGGGGTGGGGGTCCGCACTATACATACGGGGATGGGGTGGGATCCGCACCGTACATACAGGGGGGGTGGTGTGGGGGTCCGCACCGTACATACAGGGGGGTGGGGTGGGGGTCCGCACCGTACATACGGGGGTGGGGTGGGGGTCTGCACCGTACATACGGGGGGGTGGGGGTCTGCACCGTACATACAGGGGTGGGGTGGGGGTCCGCACCATACATACGAGGGGGTGGGGTGGGGGTCTGCACCGTACATACGGGGGTGGGGGTCCGCACCGTACATACGGGGGGTGGGGTGGGGGTCCGCACCATACATACGGGGGTGGGGTAGGGGTCCGCACCGTACATATGGGGGTGGGGTGGGGGTCCGCACTGTACATACAGGGGGATGGGGTGGGGGGACCCACCGTACATACGGGGGGTGGGGTGGGGGTACGCACCGTACATACGGGGGTGGGGTGGGGGTCTGCACCGTACATACGGGCATGGGGTGGGGGTCCGCACCATACATACGGTGGGTGGGGTGGGGGTCGGCACGGTACATACGGGGGGGTTGGACGGGGGTCCGCACCGTACATACGGGGTGGGGTGGGGGTACACACCATACATACGGGGGGTGGGGTGGTGGTCCGCACCGTACATACGGGGGGTGGGGTGGGGGTCTGCACCGTACATACGGGGGTAGGGTGGGGGTCCACACTGTACATACGGGGGTGGGGTGGGGGTCGGCACCATACATACGGGGGTAGGGTGGGGGTCTGCACCGTACATACTGGGGGTGGGGTGGGGGTCCGCACCGTACATACGGGAGGGTGGGGTGGGGGTCCGCACCGTACATACGGGGGTGGGGTGGGGGTACGCACCCTACATACGGGGGGTAGGGTGGGGGTCTGTACCGTACATACGGGGTGGGTTGGGGGTCGGCAGCGTACATACGGGGGGTGGGGGTCCGCACTGTACACATGGGCATGGGGTGGGGGTCCGCACCGTACATACGTGGGGTGGGGGTCGGCACTGTACATACGGGGGGTGGGGTGGGGGTCCGCACCGTACATATCGGGGGGTGGCGTGGGGGTCTGCACCGTACATACGGGGGGTGGGGTGGGGGTCCGAACTGTACGTACGGGGGTGGGGGTCCGCAGCGTACATACAGGGGGTGGGGTGGGGGTCCGCACTGTACATACAGGGGGGTGGGCTGGGGGTCTGCACCGTACATACGGGGGTGGGGTGGGGGTACGCACCGTACATACGGGGGGGTGGGGTGGGGGTCCGCACCGTACTTACGGGGTGGGGTGGGGGGGCCGCACCGTACATACGGGGGGTGGGGTGGGGGTCCGCACTGTACATACGGAGGTGGGGTGGGGGTCCGCACCGTACATACGGGGGTGGGGGTGCGCACCGTACATACGGGGGTGGGGTGGGGGTCCGCACCGTACATACAGGGGGGTGAGGTGGGGGTCCGCACCGTACATACGGGGGTGGGGTGGGGGTCCACACCGTACATACGGGGGTGGGGTGGGGGTGCGCACCGTACATACGGGGGTGGGGTGGGGGTCCGCACTGTACATACGGGGGTGGGGTGGGGGTCCGCACCGTACATACGGGGGGTGGGTGGGGGTCCGCACCATACATACGGGGGGTGGGGGGGTCTGCACCGTACATACGGGGGGTGGGGTGGGGGTCCACACCATACATATGGGGGTGGGGTGGGGGTCCACACCGTACATACAGGGGAGTGGGTTGGGGGTCCGCACCGTACATACGGGGGTGGGGTGGGGGTGTGCACCGTACATACGGGGGTGGGGTGGGGGTCCACATCGTACAAACGGGGGGGTGGGGTGGGGGTCCGCACCGTACATACTGGGGGTGGGTGGGGGTCCGCACCATACATACGGGGGGGTGGCGTGGGGGTATGCACCGTACATACGGGGGTGGGGTGGGGGTCCGCACCGTACATACGGGGGGGTGGGGTTGGGGTACGCACGGTACATACGGGGGGCTGGGGGGGGACGGCACGTATGCGGGCACATGTCTCCTTGGTTGCTATTGAAGTTCGCTCCGTGTGGTTTTTTTTCCACACGGTTGTACAATCGGACAGACGGGATGGATCGTACTTGCGCGCTCGGACTTCAGTTTTCCAATTCGTACGTAAAATCGTCCGAGGACGTGTCGGACACTTTTTCCGACCTGAGGACGTATGGGGGAATTTTCCCAATGCGATTCGTATGTATTTTTTCCCATGCGAATCGTACTTGCCAGTTTGTACGGTACTTGTACGATTCGGACGGAAAAAAATCCAGATACGATTCGTACGGGGAAAAATTTTCCAGGATCGGAATCAGCCCCTTATTTTGGTAAAAATAATTGTAAATTCTTTTTATTGAGTAGAATTTTTATGATTGGCAGTTCGAATAGTAATTTATTATGGTTTATTATCTAGCACTTACCCAGAGTTTAGTTGGTTTTGGAGCTGGAATAGTAATTTAATATGGTTCAATATTCAGCACTTTCCCGGAGTTTATTTGGCTTTGAAATTGGAAGAGAGATTTATTATGGTTCATCATCCAACACTTTCCCTGAGTTTTGTTGGTTTTAGAGTTGGAATAGTAATTTATTATGGTTTATTCTTCAGCATTTTTACTGAGTTTAGTTGGTTTTGGAGTTAGGAATAGTAAATTGCTATTGTTCATTAGTTATTTTATTTTTATAGTTTGTATGTACATTTAAATAAGAAATGTGATGTATGCTATTTATTATTGTAAACATTTTTATTTGTTAACCTGTTTTTTTTTGTTTATCACTTTATTTGTTATCATTTGGTTTTGTTATACATTTTTCCCAATATTAAAACCATGATTCAGGTATTTTGATGTTGTTCAAAAGTTATTATAAAGTGTAGAATTGGAACACTAATAATATTTTTTAACATATATAATTTTTTATCATTTTAGAAAAATTGTAAATTTTTTTGAAGTAAAGTCATGTAATAGTAAAGTAAAAATATTTTTTGTTTATTTATTATAAACAATTTGACTTTGATTGTTTATTTTTTATGACAAAAATAAACATTTTTATTAATTTTTTAAACAATTTGTAATACATTTTATATAATAATATTTTTAATACAATTGTATATGTATTTTTAAAATATTTTATTACTTAATATATTGATTATTATTTTATTAAAATCATATTTAATATATTAAATCCTTTACAAGTTGTACATCAAATATTTATTTTCACATATATTTCTTATTTATACATTTTGATATTTTTTGTTAATTTACAGTACATGAAATAAACATACATTTTAATATATATATATACTATCATATTTTGCTGTTGTTTGATAATATTTAATATATATTTTATAATGTTTTGTATATTTTTTGAACATTTTATAATTTATTTTACAATAAGTAAAAATATACATTAATTTTTTTTCATTTTAGAAATATTTCTCCATTCTTTTCTATGGGGAGTAAGGGGCTCATTACGATGTTTCGGATTTGGGACCGGCGGCCTATGAGGCGCCCTCCCCACAATCCGAATTACGATGCGACCCGCACCACGGCGGTCGCATCACCTATACTTTCTATTGTGGCAGGGATGCAGTTAGCAGCCACCGCCGCAATGCCAAACAAAAGCCCTTGCATATCTCTGCATCAAGTGGCAGGCACCATCTGGTGCCTGCCACATGGTGCAGGGATAGGTGCCCCCCAGTGCCCTTGCTCCAGGGATGAAGGGGGGGGCTGCTACAGGCCCTTAAATCTGTTTCTGCCTGCCTTTTCATTGCAGGTTGACTGCCACGAAACGACCGGCAGAAAGGGATATCATAATTCCAACGGCAGTGCATGGCAGGCACCGGCCCAATGCTGGGCAATGTTGCTGCTCCGACAGGCGGACTGAAAAGGACCGCCTGACGGAACTGTGGCGGTCGGTCTTTCTGATCGCCACACTTCCCCAATGCTTCCCCCTCCCATCATAATATGGCAGGGTAAATTCGCATGGCGATGGTGGACGGCCCGCCACCGACAGGCTGTAGGTGGCGGGCCTTCCACCATCGTAATTATCCCCTAAGTCTTTTTTCCATTTTAATTACATGGCCATTTTTTCTACTTTCCTTACCTTTTCATCTATCTGTTTAGTTTTTATAAGATGGAACCTTGTGGTTGGGAGCTGCGTTTCGTCGCTTAAGGTAAGTTTGATTTAATTTACTTTTAAGGTAGTTTTAGGGTAGGGGCGAGGTAGCAGTAGTGTGATTAGATTTGTTAGAATGTTATTTGTTCATTTGTGGTGTATTTAGGTGTTGTTTTGGTAGTCTAGTGTTTTATGTGTTTGATGTAGTCTTGGATAGGTGGTAGAGTGTTATGTAGTGTTAATTATGTATTGTTTAATTCTGTTATCTTGTGTTTATTGTTAATGTTAATATTTGTGGGTTTGTACGTGCTTTTGTGGGTGGGTGTTCTTTTTTTCTCTTCATAGTTTTTCCAGATCGTTAACGGATGGTGGTGTCAAAGCGTTTTTTATTACAAAAAGGAAAATGTATTTTGTTTAGTTAAAACAAGTTATTTTACATTTCCTTTTATTTTTCGGGTTTGTTGGAGCGTTTATTTTTTTTAAAGCTATTTTTCGGGTTTTTGAGGGTTTTGTTTTTGAGAGGAGTGCATTGTTGAAGCCTTTTTTCTACAGTAACATTTTTTGCGTTTGAAAAAACAAAATGAATTTTTTTGAGGATTTCGTTTTTGAGAGGCTTGTGTCATTTGAGCTTTTTTTCTACAGTTGTATTTTTCCTTTTTTGGGGAGTTCTCTTTCCGATGGATTTGTTTTTCGATTTATTTTCTATGGATTTATTGGATTTCTAGCATTGTCTACTGCTACATACCTGTAAGTTATTTTTTATTATTATGGGTGGGAAATGTTTTTTGTTACAGTGAATTGTTTATTTCTTTTTTATTTTAATAAATATATTATGTCATATATTTGTGTTATATTTTACATTTTATGATTTTACATGACATAGTTATAATTAATAATTAAACAAGAGTAGAAGTATGTTGTTTAAATGTTTGGACATTTTAAAGTGTTTAGCATTGGGTTTTTTTTCAGCATAGATTTAGCTATCATGTCTAGGAATTCTAGACCTGTGGTGTTTGCAAATAGTCTAGTTTTGTGTTGTAGGTGTTCATACATAATTTGTGTTTGTTTACTTAGTTTAGGGCCGATTTTAGTTAGGGATTGCTCTAGGTTTAGCTCTTGATAGCTTCGTTCTTTTTTGATAGCTTCTATAGGTGTATGTAGGGTAATGTTCTGTAATGTTGCTTTTGTCTTTGGTTTCAAAGTTAATCCTTGCTTTGACTATTTTAGGTGGCGTTTTACTGAAGTACAATCTGTTAAATATAATATAAAAGGTTATAAATTTAGTATATTTGTTTATTGTGCATTTTTTAGTGTCTATATTTAATTAAAGAAGAAAAATACTAAGGGGTCGATTCCGATCCGGGACGGACATCTCTCCGAGAGCTGTCCGTAGCCTTACCGTGTGACCGACATGTACCTGTAGCCGGTCCGTCCTGTTGATGAAGTACGATGCGCATAACTGCCAAAAACCCGACCGACACGTAGGCTGTGATTCAAGCTTCATCTCTGTCCGAGCCGTAACCCCGAACGCCGAACCAAGTCTCCCGGAAGCAGTATCCATGGCAGTGTCCACCCTGACAAGTACAATGCGTACTTCCTACGCGCCGGACGGGTCGCCACGTACGGCACGTCACAGCATCCGGAAAAGAAGCATATCAGCTACGATTCGCGCCACAACTCAATCCACGGCTACGAGACGGACCAGCTTGCAACGGGTACGAGACGGAGCAACAAGCAGCGTGTACGAGACAAACACATCGTGAATCCCATGGCGCAGGTCATACCAGTACTCTACATATATGACCGGATCAGGAACAGACGCGGACGGCGCAGACGGTAAGTCAGACACCTCCCACACAAACAAACGACACGTACCCGCAAAATGGCACACACACACAGGGGATCCACATCCTGGTCACTAACAGGCCACCATAGGGGTTGTATGGCGAGCACCACTACCCCTCCACCCATAGGGGACCTGTTGCCCATCACTACTGCCAACCCCACCCATAGGGTTTATGTTGCCCATCACCCCTGCCACCCCCACTCATAGGGGACCTGTTGCCCATCACCCCTGCCACCCCCACTCATAGGGGACCTGTTGTCCATCACCCCTGATTGATTGATTGATATGGAATTTATGATGCGCTACTTTGCCCGAAGGCGTCAAGGCGCAACTGATGGAAAGCAATCAGCCAGATCCAAGATAAGGAGAGGAAGAAGCATTAAGGGTAAGCTTCAGAGAAAAGCAAAGTTTTAAGACCTCTGCGAAACAGAGTAAGAGATTCCTGATTCCTGAGATCAAGGGGAAGCTCATTCCAAAGTCTGGTGGCAAGAGCAAAGAAGGCCCTGCCACCCCACCTTGCTTTCGCATCACGTGGGACGATTAGCAACTTCTGACTGGTGGATCGCCGGGCCCTACCTGGGGTGTAGTATGACAGCAGAGACCTAATGCCCTCGGCCCCTGCTTCATGAAGAGCCCGGTGGATGGTAATCAGGGTTTTAAATTTTATTTTGGCATGCACCGGGAGCCAATGAAGATGTTTCCTGATCGCAGTTCCTGAGGAGCGTCTAGGGGCATTAATGACAAACCTTGCTGCCGCGTTCTGGACCACTTGCAGACGATGAACCAGTTTGTTGCTCATCCCAAGATAAAGGGCGTTGCAGTAGTCCAAGCGCGAAGATAGAAGGGCAACCGAGACTTGTTTCCGGGCGTCAGGGGTGAGGTAATGGGTGAGCTTTCTCAACACCCTTAGGACCCCACAGCAGGTGGAGACGGTCCTATTCACTTGCTTGTCAAAGGCAAGTGAGGTGTCGAATAGGACTCCCAGATTTCCGCAACGGAAGTTGGCTGGGGGCATACTCCCAGAGTCGATGGCCACCAATCGGCTGACCAAACCTCCTTGTCAGCCCCGAACACAAGGATCTCAGTCTTCTCCCCATTCAATTTTAGGAAGTTTGATGTCATCCAGCCTGCCACGGCCCCCATACAGTTCCTAAAGTTTAGGGCCGTGGAGACGACAGATTGTGACAGGGAGACCATGATTTGGGTGTCATCGGTGTACGAAAGTACTTCCAGTCCAAAAGACCTGACAAGCCTGGCGAGTGGAGCCACATAAATGTTGAAAAGAGTAGGGCTCAAAGAAGAGCCCTGAGGGACCCCACACTGCAAAGGCTTGGCGGTGGAGAGGAAGTCACCCAATTTAACCCTTTGTTCCCTGTTGTTAAGAAAGGAAGTAAGGAGACTAAGAGCCAGACCCTCCACCCCCATCTCACTGAGACGGGAGTTCAAGATAGTGGGGGACAGGGTGTCAAACGCGGCTGTAAGGTTGAGCAGGATCAGAAGAGTGGTCTGACCCCTGTCGACCTTAGCACAGATATTATTGACCACCACTGTAAGAGCTGACTCAGTACTATGCGCCTTTCTGAAACCGTGCTGAGATGGATCAAGCCGGCAGGTTTTATCAAGAAAGGCGCTGAGATGGAAATTCAGATGAGCCTCCAACATCTTGGCCGGGGCACGGAGAAGAGAGATGGGACGGAAGTTCTTTAAAATCCCAGGGTCCAAAGTGGCCTTTTTTAAGAGGGGCTTTGCAATAGCTGTTTTCCAGGAGGCTGGAAAAGCACCACTGGATACAGCCCTGTTCATAACTGCCAACAGGGGGGGGATTAGAGTTGCCCTACAGTTTTTTAAGACTTTGAGTGGACAGGGGTCAAGAGGAGAGCCTGACCTAAGAGAGTCCAAGAGTTTATCAAGGTCCTTGCCCATGAGAAGGGGGAAACTGGGGTAGGTTTCGGTAGTAGGAGTAGTATTCCCCGAATCAGGAGAGAAGACCTGAGTCAAATTGTCCGTCTGGAGGGCTGTGTAAATGTCTAAGATTTTGGTATGGAAAAAGGAAGAAATCTGATCACAGAGTTCTTGTGAAGGGACTATGGGGTCTGAATGATGAACAAGGGATAAGGTGTCTACAATTTTAAACAAGTCAACAGATCCACGAGGAGTAGCGTATCACTAGAATTATTATTTTCCAAGTGGAAATTGAAATCCCCAAGAATAGTAAGTGAGGGCCTACTTAGGAAAGGCTCTATAGCTTCCAGAGGGTCGGAGCCAAACGAAGATCTGGAACCTGGGGGTCTGTAAATAAGAATACCCGAGAAATTTTCAATGGGAGAGGAGCTAAGGGAAAAGAACATGGCCTGAAAGGAATTATGGGGAGAAGGTAGGGACTCCATGCGACAGGTAAAGGCATTCTTATAGATAATACCTATTCCCCCCCCTTTACGGCCCTCTCTATCCTGTCTTACCATGGCATAGCCGTCATGGAGAGCGTTAACCAACTCAGGGCCTGCTGAATCCGAACCCCACGTTTCAGTTACAAAAACCCAGGAGGGTTTCCTTTGAGATACAAAGTTTCTGAAGGCTAAATTATTTTTGACCAGAGAACGGGCATTAATGAGAAAGCCTAATTCTTTCAAGGGAGGTTGGGGCTCCTGTGTCCCGAATTTCCTGACGGAGTCGGTAACAAGTGCCGGGAGTTCTGTCCCAGGCTCCTTCAGACATCTACAAGTCAGACTACGGCGCAGTTGCCCAGGTGAGAGTTTATGATGACATTTTGACAGGGGGGGGTCTAAGAGATTTAAGGGTGCTGATTGAGTACAGCCGGTTAGTAGGTGGAGAACTAAGACACCGGACAGCATCCCTGGCCCCTTGCGCCTCCTTAGCGCTGACGGGCGCAGACGGGCAGGACTCTGGCATGACTCCGGCCTGAGTCCGGCATGTCCGCCATGTGCGTCCGCTGCGCGGGGGAGAGGTCATCCCCTTATATAGACGACTAGAGCGCGTCCGCGTGCTGGAATACCCCCAATATGGCCGCCAAAACCAGGTTCGCCTCCCCGGGACCGAGCTCTTAGCGTAGATGCTCAGCTGAGAGCGGCCCGGGCAGCGACTGGTCGGGGAAGCACTGTGACAGGTAACAGGGCAAATTACAGTCTCTGGGGGAAGTTTGAGACACAAGCACAAATGCTGATAGAAACACTATTTAAAAACAAGCAAAGTAAAAGCTTCATAAAACAGGCAAATCAACCAATGAGATTTAATTGGACAGGGCAGGAGTGCAAAGAGGGACCTCCCGGCTTTTCGCCTCAAGAGGGTGAAATGCGACTGCCACCCCCACACATAGGGGACCTGTTGCCCATCACTACTGCCACCCCCACCCATAGGGCTTAACTTGCCCATCACCCCTGCCACCCCCACTCATAGGGGACCTCTTGTCCATCACTACTGCCACCCCCACATAGGGCTTATGTTGCCCATCACCCCTGCCACCCCCACTCATAGGGGACCTGTTGCCCATCACCCCTGCCACCCCCACTCATAGGGGACCTGTTGCCCATCACCCCTGCCACCCCCACTCATAGGTCTCATGTTGCCCATCACCCCGCGCTGGGGGTCCGCACCATACCTACGGCAGTGGGGGTACGCTCTGCACCTACGGGGGTGGGGTGGGGGTACGCTCCGTACCTACGGGGTGGTGGTACGCACCGTACCTACAGGGGTGGCGTGGGGCTACGCTCCGTACCTACGGGGGTGGGGGTACACTCCGTACCTACGGGGGTGTGGTGGGGGTACGCTCTGTACCTACAGGGGTGGTGGTACGCACCGTACCTACGGGGGTGGGGTGGGGGTACGCTCCGTACCTACAGGGTGGTGGTATGCTCCGTACCTACGGGGGTGGGGGTACGGCACGGACATGGGGGGGTGCTGGGGTATGGCGCGGACATGGGGGGGTGCTGGGATACGGTGCGGACGTGTAGGGATGGGGGTACGGTGTGTACCGGACCCCCTTTTCGCCATGCATCGTGGCGTACTTAGCTTTTCTGGCACTTTTTGGGTCCCGTAAAAATATTGCCGTGTGAAGTGCTGTGGGTACGAATCGTACTTGCTGGTCTGTAAAACGCTGCCTGACTCCATGCAAATGTCACGTACACGGTGTACCAGATCGGAATTGTGGGTATGTTTTAGCCGGTCGGTGTTTTTTACGATTCGTACGGAAATGGTGTTTCTGTACGAATCGTACTTGCGGGTTTGTAAGGTGTTTTTCCCGGGTACGAGTCGGACGGAAAAAACGCTCTGTCGGACGGTTCGTACCCGGGTTTTACAGGATCGGAATCAGCCCCAATGTATGTCAGCAAAATACATCCCCCCTAACATCATGACAACAGTGTGTAGTCTTTGACAAATTCCCACAACAGTGATTATGACTTCGAACATACAATGTAACTAACAGCACATGTGTGACCAACAAATGAGTGTGGCCTACACAAGGCAAGCATCACTATAGCACTGTGTTAATGTAAAAATAAAACCCCCTCACTGTGTAGAACAAAAGTTAAGTGTGGGGTTCCAAACTGCAGCAAATGTCGAGCATTGTGGTGATTGGGTCTAAACCCCCCTCATCACAGTGACCAAAAGGTAAGTGTCATCATGGTCAAAGCTGCAAATGCCAAACAGCATGTATGATTTCTGCTCCCAACACATGAAACACTTTTGGGGCAAACTAGTGGTTGTGTCCCATATCCACAGAGATGTGGTGAGGCTAACAGTGCAGTGTAAACAAAACATACTCTCGGCCATGTGCAGACAAGCACCACACATGGGGGCTGACAATGCATACAGTGTACAATGACACAAGAGCAGAAGTGACCATCACAAAGCATACACACATCTCGAAAATAGACACACGAATCAAAACAACCTGTGTAGCCTGTAGGTGTCAGGTCACAAACTCACATTCCATGCCAGCAATGGCACCTAACAACCAGGATGAATGTGCAGAATGATGTGATATGACTCACAGGGACAGCAGGGAAAATCACATAAACAGGATCCAGACAATGGCCCACAACAGCAATACCAATGCACTGATGCAGATGCACAAACACAAACAGGCACCATACACTGCACATCTGACACAACATGTGTGTGTGTGTGTCTCAGTATCCCCAGGCAACTACACAACACATGAGGGGGGCTGAACCACAGTGACACAGATGTGGACACAGTGCCATACAAAAGTAAACCATCACTGTGACACCCTTAGTGAGCAATCAGGCATTGTAAGATGACAGGGAGCACAACAGACACATGTGACACAAGCTGGAATGAACACAAACTAACAAAGCAAGAGACTGACACACAACAGCACTACCCCCAGAGACCAGACATTGGGGTGACAATCATGCATGACACCTCCACTGTGATGACAAAGGTAGATGTCTTACAAACTGGGAAAACCAGACATGTGTCCTGTGCCACAAACATACATCACATCTACACAAACACAAATCACTCAGCATGGCCCGTCATCCATGGACAAACGGGAGCTAGGGGCCCATCCATGCAAACATGTACATCAGTCCACCCTCAACACCACACACCCTGAACTGCAACAATGTGCATCTGTGAAGCCCACATGGACAGGTGACATTGCACATGCACCCATGCAAACACAGGCATGTTGGGAGGAACTAAGGTGCACAGACTCATCACACAAGGACAGTCACAACCCTGGTGAATGACAGTCATACTGCACAGTATGTGGTACCTGGCCATGATGTCAAAGCCCACGTAACCTTCAGAATACCTCCCAGAGTCCCCGGACAATGCAGAAGCCAAGGAGAACCACAATACACACATGTTGACACCTGCAAACATTGCAGCCCTGAACCCGACAAGTGGGAGCAGTCACACACACATACGCATGTCTCAATCACTGAAAGGTATCACCTAGGGACAACTACATGATATTGCGAACTAAGAAGTGCCTTGGGGACCCCTGACTGTGTCCCATCTGCGTCTGACAACATCACCACAACTCAGAACTGAAATATCCCAATGATGAAACACCAATTAACAGTAGTGTGTCATGCACCCACACATCTGGTAGCCCATGGCAAAGTTGTGGGATGAACACAGTACCACTCAGCAAGCGTAAACAACAGGAACATATCAAGGGAACACTGCCTATGTATGAAAAGGGATGTGGACACACACACACATGCTCACACAACACACACCATGGGTCCAGGCAATGTCACGGAACAACACATCCGTGACATAGCCTGAGGGGATCCAACTCCTGTGGAAGCCCAGCTGTGCCAAACATAGTCACAGCTTGTATCAGGCATGTCAGCAGAACACTTGGTCAGTCAGCCATCAGTTACCTCACAATGAAGGCTCTGGTCACAACAGCCTGGGTATGTGAGTCTCCCCTAAGTCATCTGCACATACTCAACAGATATGTACATCAAGTTGCACAGAGGACCCAGTTGCAGCTATACCAATGATGCCCACACCTGTAGGTCCAGTGGAGATGCGCCCAAAGTCAGGGCAATAGACAAATTGGACAATGGGAAGCACAAAATATGTGCACGAGTGCAAGCCACAGATGTGACCATGCAAATGAAATGTTCACAGAGATGTCCACAAATTGTTGATCATGACCCAGTTATCTGCATAGGATGACATGGATACCGACCAGAATAGGATACATATCTCATGGACCACATGGAGTACCTCACATCAACACCTCAGTATTCAACATTGGAAACCAAGCATTACAGGTGAAAGGGCATGCTAAACATCATCAACCTAATGTATAGCTAAATCAAGTTCACAAGGATAAAGAAAAAATCTTTATTCAGCATATGAAAATGTAAACGTCCGTTAAAACAAAAGGCCAATGGCCAGTCCATTATCAAATTACAAGGAGTGAACTTGAGTGACAACTGTCACACGTTGCTTGCCTGCACTGGTAAGGACAGGGGACATCACCTCGGAGGGGCATACATGGGGGCAAGCCAGGCACCACAGGGACAGGATCAGGGTGCAGCAGAAGCAGGCAGTGAAGGGGTGGTGGATGCAGGAAAGTCACTTGCAACTGCAGTGGAGCTGACTGAAGTGGTGGGTGCAGTCACAACTGTGGGGCACAAGTCAGATGGGGTGAGTGCCGGCACAACTTCAGTGGGCAGGTCAGATAGAGTGGATTGGGTGCCCAAGTTAGGCGGGGTGGTCATGGACTCCACTGCAGTGCCTAAATCCATGTGAGCGGAATGGGGTGCAGGTGAGGTCGGCAGGACAGAGGGGGGACACGGTCCCCACATCAGTGGCACTAACCGTCTGATTGGGTGTGGAGGAGCAAGTGGTAGGGGGGGAGAGCCTCAGCATTTTGGGGACGGTGTATCTGTGGGTGGGGGAACCCGGGGCAGGGTGTGGCGGGGGAACCTCTGGAGTGGTGGCCTGGGGGATGGAGGATGGAGCTGCGTGGTGACGGTGGGGTCTTGCTCTTATGGGGGGACTTGCAGGTGGGGGCCTCATTCTGACTGCGCTTAGGGGAGAGTGTCCGGGTGTGAGGGGCACTCCCCTCTGTGTGTGGGGACTTCCTCTTCCCCTTGTAATCTGGATCTGCTGGTTCGGTGGGGAAGAGGCCAAGGTCACAGAGGAAGAGCTTCTGTGGAGATGGAGTTGCAGCTGAAGCAAGGGAAGGGGGCTGGGAGGGAGAGGTTTCGAGGACTGCGGAGTGGTTGTGGATGACTGTGTGTGTGTCTGCAAACCAGCCCCTGTGAGTGTGGTATCAGTCCCCTGCACTTGCTTGTGTGCACGCCTAGCCCTTGGTTTGGGTGTTTGTGTGCTGCCCATGTCTGTGGCTTTGTGAGAATGTGCAGGTGTGTGTGTGCTTGGGACAGGTAGGCTGCTAGGAATTGTGGGTGGTGCAGGGGTAGGAGGGGTGCGGAACTGTTGGAGGAGGGACACTGCTGCCGTCAGGGAGGAGGCCACGGACTGATTGGTTCTCTGTAGGGCAGACATGCCTGAGGAAATGCCCTCCATGAACGACACCAGTTGCGTCAACAGAGTGGTGTGTACATGGAGGACACTCAGCATCGATGTCTGCCCTACATGGATTTGTCTAAGTAAGTCCACAGATTCCTCACTCAGGGCAGCAGGGGACACAAGGGCAGGGGGTGCAGTGCCTGGCACAAAGGAGACATGCTCCCGAACACGGGAGCCTCCACGGACCTTTGGGATGGGAGCCGATGGGAGGGTGGTGATGGTGGTGGTGGGGGCGGTGGCAGGGACAGCCTCACTAGCTGGGGTTTGGTGGCTGCTGACACCCACCTCCACAAGGGAGTCATCCTCAGAGCTGCTGTGGCCCTCGGCTGGGGTGGATGGTGCTGACGACTCCTCGGTGTGGCTCCACTCGCCCTCCGTGCCACTGGGTCCCCCCGACTCCTTTCCTTCTGTCCCTGTCAGGTTCTGTGGCTCCTCCTGGTCCATGGATCTGTCCCCTCCTGTGGCCGTGGATGTATCTGGATAGGAATAGGAAGAAAGAGAACAACATCCGTCACCTGCACTGACTGCACACACCACAGTGAGTACATCACACCACAGGGCAAGCCCTGGCATCATCATCTGAACACTACTCAAAGTGCCAACACTGTTTAGGATAAGCCAATTGTCATTCTCAACATCAACCATGGCACACATATCCCTCCTTGACTTGCACCCATATGTCTGTTGCATGTTGGATTCTAATACCCCAATGTCCCGACATGCACCACCCACACATCAGTTGGACATGCAAGTGAACATGTAGGAGTATGCCACTATACACACAGCAAAACCAAAGGAAATGATGGACGGAGTGTTGAACATTGCAAGCACTGACCCCCAGTCAACTGATCTGGGTTTAATCCACCACCGTTCTTTAGCCCACTCTGCCACCCCAGTTCAGACATGGCCATGTGCAAATCAGTCTGACCCTGTGCCTCATGGGAACAGTCCAGCCTGAACTGCCAAGCCATGTCTTCCCTGGACCGGAAACAAGCTTCCTAGGACCGGTTTCTACCATTTCAGCCGTCTTCAGCCAGGCTTGCTTGAATCCAGTGGCAAAGTGAGCAAGGGACTCACTTCTTAGCATACCCTGCCAACTTATGGCGAACAAAGCAAAACCAAAGGAAATGATGGACGGAGTGTTGAACATTGCAAGCACTCACCCCCAGTCAAATGATCTGGGTTTAATCCACCACCGTTCTTTAGCCCACTCTGCCACCCCAGTTCAGACATGGCCATGTGCAAATCAGTCTGACCCTGTGCCTCATGGGAACAGTCCAGCCCGAACTGCCAAGCCATGTCTTCCCTGGACCGGAAACAAGCTTCCTAGGACCGGTTTCTGGCATTTCAGCCGTCTTCAGCCAGGCTTGCTTGAATCCAGTGGCAAAGTGAGCAAAGACTCATGTCTGAGCATACTCTGCCAACTTATGGCGAACAAAGCAAAACCAAAGGAAATGATGGACGGAGTGTTGAACATTGCAAGCACTCACCCCCAGTCAACTGATCTGGGTTTAATCCACCACCGTTCTTTAGCCCACTCTGCCACCCCAGTTCAGACATGGCCATGTGCAAATCAGTCTGACCCTGTGCCTCATGGGAACAGTCCAGCCCGAATTGCCAAGCCATGTCTTCCCTGGACCGGAAACAAGCTTCCTAGGACCAGTTTCTGGCATTTCAGCCGTCTTCAGCCAGGCTTGCTTGAATCCCGTGGCAAAGTGAGCAAGGGACTCACATCTGAGCATACCCTGCCAACTTATGGCGAACAAAGCAAAACCAAAGGAAATGATGGACGGAGTGTTGAACATTGCAAGCACTCACCCCTAGTCAACTGATCTGGGTTTAATTCACCACCGTTCTTTAGCCCACTCTGCCACCCCAGTTCAGACATGGCCATGTGCAAATCAGTCTGACCCTGTGCCTCATGGGAACAGTCCAGCCCGAACTGCCAAGCCATGTTTCCGGTCCAGGGAAGACATGGCTAGGCAGTTCGGGCTGGACTGTTCCCATGAGGCACAGGGTCAGACTGATTTGCATATGGCCATGTCTGAACTGGGGTGGCAGAGTGGGCTAAAGAACGGTGATGGATAAAACCCAGATCTGTTGACTGGGTGTGAGTGTTTGATTGGTTCTGATGCTCCGTCCATCACCACCCCCTTTTGGACCGCTTTGTTCTCCATAAGTTGGCAGGGTATGCTCAGACGTGAGTCCCTTGCTCACTTTGCCACTGGATTCATGCAAGCCTGGCTGAAGACAGCTGAAATGCCAGAAACCGGTCCTAGGAAGCTTGTTTCCGGTCCAGGGAAGGCATGGCTTGGCAGTTTGGGCTAGACTGTTCCCATGAGGCACAGGGTCAGACTGATTTGCATATGGCCATGTCTGAACTGGGGTGGCAGAGTGGGCTAAAGAACGGTGATGGATAAAACCCAGATCTGTTGACTGGGTGTGAGTGTTTGATTGGTTCTTATGCTCCGTCCATCACTACCCCCTTTTGTACCGCTTTGTGCGCCATAAGTTGGCAGGGTATGCTCAGACGTGAGTCCCTTGCTCACTTTGCCACTGGATTCATGCAAGCCTGGCGGAAGACAGCTGAAATGCCAGAAACCGGTCCTAGGAAGCTTGTTTCCGGTCCAGGGAAGGCATGGCTTGGCAGTTCGGGCTGGACTGTTCCCATGAGGCACAGGGTCAGACTGATTTGCATATGGCCATGTCTGAACTGGGGTGGCAGAGTGGGCTAAAGAACGGTGATGGATAAAACCCAGATCTTTTGACTGGGTGTGAGTGTTTGATTGGTTCTGATGCTCCATCCATCACCACCCCCTTTTGTACCACTATACACACAGCACATCTCTTGCCACTGACTCAGTACAGGTGTCCATGTGAAGGGATGGGCAGATACTCATTTCACATGCTTGTGATGCATGCCAGCAACACACACTATGATGTTCTCATGTCCTGATAGTCGATGCCATAATGGGGTGCATGGTGTACACTTGAACACAATGCAGGATCACTCATAGCAAGTTAAATGCCATGGCACTGGCATGCCTAGAAAGTCAGTCAATAGTGTCTCCTGTCACAGGGGCAGGGCATCCAGACAACAACAGTATGCACTGTGTCACAATCATAGCTCAGGGGTAAAGCTAACTCTGCAGATGACAAGTGCACTTGCCCATTCCCTGCAAACAACATATCCAGGACCCAGAATACCCCACATCATGCAAATCAGACATCTGAATGTCTGCAAACACAACTCCCTGTACATTAGCACATCAGAGTCTGCCGCGCATGTAACCCAGCTGCTTGAAGTACACAGTTGCATACACCATTGTGCGCTGTCAGATGATCACACACCTATATGTCACACAGGTCTTGTCTCTCACAGTCACATCTCATATGTCCTGCTGACCCTCAAAATTATGGACTCCCCAGTTGTACGTAACAGGAAGCCACACCATAATGATGCAGAGGCAGACACCTGAAGGCACAAGTCAGTAAGCACAACCTGTAAGTTGATACACAGGAGTGGGATTACAGAGTGTTTCTAAATGCCCTTGAGGAGGCATGACTGCCCAGGTCTACATGAAACAGTGTTTGGCCCTGGACAGCAGTCAGGTGGCTAAGCAAGTGTCACACACTTGATATACATACTCCTGAGGCCCACAATTTGGAGTCCCCTGCTGCATGGTTTTGTTTGAAATACCCCAGCCACATGTGGCGAGTCAGACCAGCAATTGGAACACATATCAAGGGCACACACATATCACATGTCAGATCACAGGCATTGGGTAAACATTTGAACCACCCATGATACACACAACAGAGTCACAGGAACATATGCTGTCCGGTAGCTGAAGCATAGCTGACTGCAGGGACACAGTGCCCTAGTGACACAAGCAACAGACTGTAGGGGCCACACCTGTGGAACAAATGAGGAGGGTGCATCACACAATTGAGGGACCTGAGTATTGGACTACAAGACCTACATAATGTGGAAGTGTGACCAGGCCAAAAGGCTGCAATTAGCATGTCAGACAGGGTATACAGATTAGGCATGGACTTACCCCCTTCTTGCTGCTGTCTGGCCTTCAGCTGCCTATCCAGGTTTGGGAAGAACACCGCCAGGATCCGGAGCATGTGGGGGGTCATAGTCCGGTGTCCGCCCCTCCTGCATGGAGGTGACAGCTTCAGCTGGACTCTAGCGATCCTCCGGGTCCAGCCCCGAAGGTCCTGCCACCTCTTCTGGCAGTTGCGGATCCGGCGCTTGTAGACCCCCACCGAACGAACTGCCCGGGCAATGGTCAGCCATATCTCCTGCTTCTGGTGGGCATCAACCTGTGAGGATGACAAAGTTAAAAGTTCATTAACACACATGCCCCATATTTGTGATGCACACATTTGGATATACATGTCACAATCACAAAGGAAAATGAGTTACACAGGTAGTGCAACCATGGGAAAGGACAAATAACCTGCATGCCTGGCATGTTAACAATGCCTGGGAAGTTTAAGCTTTCAGTAATGCACTTTAGCAGCAATACACCTGTTCATTACATGTACCTACACACTTTGGGGGATGAAAGTAGTCAGTGAGAATGCTTGCCACTGGTGTACACACTTCTAGTACTGCTAGTCAGACAACATGCACAATTAGGAAGGCAGTGGTCTGCACACTAACCTGCTCCCCTAGTTTCCCATACAGCTTGCTGTACTGTGGAAGGAGCCCGTCCAGCTGGGCCTGGTTCTCCTCCTCAGTGAAGGCTGGGGAACTCTCCAGAGTATGTGCCATAGCAGGAGCCAGAGGGTGCAGAGACAGCAGCATTGGTAGCAGGGATGTGATCCAGGAGCATGTAGTGCAGGCAAGTGAGCTCCCTGGGGGCCAGCCAGCCGTATATCTGTGCTGAAGAGGCAGAATCTGTGCCATGTGTCCCAAGTGATAGGTCCAACACGGCTGCATTCTATGAATCTGGCCAATCCATGGAAATGTAAGACTCGTACACGCCTTCCACATCGTTCAAATCTTCACCTTCATGAAACACTAGGAATTGCAACATTGTTGTAGGCATCCAACTGAATTTCCAGCGCACAACTCGTACAAGTTTTGAATCCGCATCCGTCTCCATGACAGTCCAGAGCCAATGGGTGCGCCCGGCTCGGTCAACTGACTGTACAAAGCGTATTTTTGAAAATACACATGCACCCGTCTCCATACGATTCAATGGCCAAGGCGTATGCCTGTCTCGGACCATGCCTGCCCGACGCGCATGTATGATAGTCACCCGCATCGGGCCTCATTACAGTCAATGGCAAAGCGTACGCACGGCTAGGTCATGAACCGTGCAATGCGTATGGATTGTCACCCGCGTCGGACCTCATTGCAGTCAATGGCAAAGCGTATGCACAGCTCGGTCATCAACCGTGCAATGCGTATGCATTGTCACCCGCGTCGGACCTCATTGGTGTGACTAGTCGATGGATTCAACACACAATTACTTGCCAGGGACACCTGTTCACACCTACCACACTACAGCATTGGCCACACAGTGTCCCATGGCATGTAAGGCTGCATTCTCTGTGTGTTGGGGGAGCAACATTTGGTTTGTTGTGTGGCACTTTTGTTTAGCCACTCCCAGGCTGTGCACGTATACATGGGGGCAGAATCCTTTGTGTGTTGTGCACATTACCACTGTGATGTGCAAATGTACAGTAATGGACATGAGTCACGGACACAGTTGCAGGTTGGATATGTTTAGGACATGTCACGTACACCCTAAGTCCTGGGGGTGATGGCATGTATGTCACAGTGAGACCTGTAGCCACAATTCAGATGTGCACCCACAGTATGTGTGCATGTTGTGTCTCAGATGTGTCTGATCAAATGTGCCCAATGGGAGACAGTCTCCACATCCATGTGGTATATGCAGCAACCTTGATGGTGTGTGTGTGTCTAAGAGACGTACATGTAGGGCCTGCAGGGACAACAGTGGCCACTACCTGTGGGACTCACGCTTGCCTTGTGGTGTGTACGTGATACGCCATGTCTATGCCAGTGTCGATGTGGCAATACAGGGACCCTGGGTATCTGCATGGCAAAGATCTGTGATTCCTGGGAGACATCAGGCCTCACTTGTCACTGTGGTGTGTGTTTGTAACGTCACAGCAGTAGATAGGTCGGGTGACACAGCCAGATGATTGGCCATTGCACTACATGGGACTTATGTGGACATGTGGAATTGAGATGTGAGGTGATGGTCATGTAGGTGACATATTGTCCATGCCCAACAGCACACACCTCAGTACATTGTGTAATGTCATGATGTATCATGTGATATTGAGCCTGGTTGTGGCCACATGGGTGGATGAACCGACAATCTTCCTTTGTTCATCTCTGTTCTGCAGGACACCAGGTGTCCATCGACCGTTCCCAGATCTTCAAACCATGTAGGAACGCAACTGCATCCGACGGTACCGCTTCACCAGGCCACTGATTGAGGAGTTGGCGGAGCAGTTGGCGCCACATCTGCTACCTGGCCGGACATACCCTACAGCACTGACCCCAGAGGTGAAGGTGATGGCAGCTCTGCACTTCTTTGCTACTGGTACCTTCCAGTACACTGTGGCTACAGCAGGTGGTATGTCGCAAACTATGTTTAGTCATTTGCTACGCAATGTCTTGGAGTGGATGTTGCATTTCCTTGACCTGCACATCAAGTTCCCTAGCCCAGCTGAACTCCCTGAAATAAAGGATGCCTTTTATACACTGGGGAGGATGCCGAACGTCATCGGATCTATTGATGGGACACATGTGGCCCTGGTACCACCACAGGGACATGAGCAGGCATACCGTAACAGGAAACATTTCCACTTGATCAATGCTCTGGTGGTATGTCTTGCAAACATGTGGATCACACATGTGTGTGCACGGTTCCCTGGTTCTGCGCATGATGCCTACATAATGAGGAGTAGTCGCATTGCAACGCTGATGTCACAGATGCCAGCTCAGCGTGCCTGGCTTGTCGGTGTGTACTGACTGTTTATCATTGTGTGTGTTTGTCAATGTTGTATTCCCCACTCCTACAAAACTCAGCTACTTGTTCATTTTTGTGTGTGTAGGTGACTCCGGATACCCCAACATGCCGTGGTTGCTGACACCCCTCAGGAACCCTGTGACATCAGCCGAGATGCGCCACAATGAGGCACATGGTCGGAGCAAGAGGGTGATTGAGCGGACATTCGGCCTCCTGAAAAGCCGCTTTCGCTGCCTGGACAAAACCGGAGTGGCCCTAACATATGAGCCTGCAAAGGTGTGCAAAATAATCCTTGTATGCTGCATGCTACACAACATGGCTGTGCGGAAGAAGGTGCCTCTCATCCAGGATGACGATGACCAATCTCCGGCACCTGTGGATGATCCCGGCCTGGGCCACAATGCCACGGATGATGAGGATGAGGGTGACGTCCACTCACAGCTCATGAACAACTTCTTCACCTGAATGTGAGTTTCCAGGGTTGTTATGTTTTAGAAGGCGACCTCAGAGGAGCCCGGAGGGGGCCCTGACTGTCCTGAGACCCACCCTCAAGGTATCGTAGCCGGGCACTGGCGGGAGATTCCGCAGGGGAGGAATCTCGTACCTAGGATCGTACACTTGGCACCACACGACAAAGAGACACCACACCGAGGGTTCTTAGGATTCAAGCTTTATCAAATCAAAGTGGTAGGATCTTTATGATCAGCAAGGCAGATATTTACAAGCAGAGCGTGGGCTCACAGAGTCTTGGCGGGGGTAGGAGGTAGCGGGACAGTCTTTGGGGGGGGATCGGATCAAATGCAGGAGCGTACCCGGCGCACAGCTCACAATCCTCGAGCTGGGGGATACGCTTGTCGTCGTGGGGTCCGGCGGGACCAAAGAGAGTCAGGGGGGAGCCGCGAGTCACTCAGCAGGCTCAAGCACAAGTTCGGAGGTCTTACGATCTTCAGGGAGCCGCGAGTCACTCAGCAGGGCTCAAGCACAAGTTCGGAGGTCTTACGATCTTCAGGGAGCCGCGAGTCTCTCAGCAGGGCTCAAGCACAAGTTCGGAGGTCTTACGTTCTTCGGGGAGCCGCGAGTCACTCAGCAGGGCTCAAGCACACGTTCGGAGGTCTTACGATCTTCAGGGAGCCGCGCGTCACTCAGCAGGGCTCAAGCACAAGTTCGGAGGTCTTACGTTCTTCAGGGAGCCGCGAGTCACTCAGCAGGGCTCAGATGTTCCAAGGCGAATCTGCCGGACAGTCCCAGAGCACCCCTTGTTATAGGTCGACCCCTCTTTGATGTCCGGAGTCTGTGCGGGCAGGGGTCTTGTCACCTGGGGGTCGCTTGTCGAGGTTTCCTGCTATTGTCTTTTGATCCTTTCAGGGCCGGGTCGGGAGGAGTCCCAGACACCCAGCAGGCGTGGAGCCAGCCCTCAGGGAGGCCGGAGGGCCGATCGAAACCCATCGTCCCAGGGGAGTTCAGAGGTGCGATAGAAACTGCTCCTCCCTCTCTCATCCCCTGGAAGCGTGATGTCCTCCAGCCGGAGTGGCGCCTCTAGGCCCGGGTTGTGCTGGGGCCGGGCGGCCATCTTGGTGCACGAAGTGGGCACGCGTGCCCGGAGTGGCCGAAAGGAGAGAGGCCATGGACGGGGAGGCCCGGGCTGCGTGTGTGTGTTCTGGTGGGAAGGATCGGCTGGGCCGTGTGCTTGGGGTCCCTGGTACCAGGTTAGGTAGTGCGAGGAGAGGAATAGCCATGCTACGAGGCCGGGTCTAACACGCGTCCCCCCCAGCTGAAAGCCGGAGAGAACTACCCATCATCTTGGGGGGTTCTCTTCGCTGAAGCGGAAGAACCGGGAGAGGCCGTCAGCGTTGGCGTGGTCCGTACCAGGGCGAGGTTCTACGGTGAAATCCATCCCCTGGAGGGAGATTGACCACCGCAGTAGCTTGGGGTTTTCTCCTCGCATCTGCATGAGCCATCGCAAGGGCCGATAGTCGGTTTGTACTTTGAAATGGGTGCCAAACAGGTAAGGGCGCAGCTTTTTGAGGGCCCAGACTACGGCAAATGCTTCGCGCTCAATGGTGCTCCACCTCTGTTCTCTGGGCAACAGCCGCCGGCTGAGGAAGGCGATGGGCTGGTCTAGGCCTTGGTCATTCACCTGGCACAGGACGGCTCCAATGCCATGCTCGGAGGCATCGGTCTGGACTACAAACTCCTTGGAGTAGTCGGGAGCCTGGAGGACGGGGGCCGTGCACATGGCCTTCTTTAGGGCATCGAACGCTTCCTGGCAGGCAGTCGTCCACTGCACCCTCTTGGGCTGTTTTTTTGATGTGAGTTCGGTGAGGGGGCCAACCAGGCTGCCATACCCCCGGATGAATCTTCGGTAGTAGCCAGTGAGGCCCAGGAAGGCTCGGACCTCCGTTTGGGTGGTGGGTGGTTCCCAGGCTAGGATGGCTTCGATCTTTGGCTGTAGAGGGGCGACCTGACCGCTCCCGACCTGGTGCCCCAGGTAGACTACTGATCCTTGCCCAATCTGGCACTTGCTGGCTTTTACTGTGAGGCCTGCCTGGCGCAGGGCGGTTAGCACTCTCCGGAGGTGCTGGAGGTGCTCACTCCATCCGGAACTGAAAACAGCGATGTCGTCTAGATAGGCCGCACTGAACTGTTCCATCCCGGCCAGGACCCTATTCACCAGTCGCTGGAAGGTGGCCGGGGCATTTTTCATTCCGAAGGGCATTACGCGGAAGCGATAATGCCCATCTGGGGTGGAGAAGGCGGACCGCTCCTTGGCTTCTTCTGTGAGCGCAATCTGCCAGTATCCGCAGGTGAGGTCGAATGTGCTGAGGAACCGGGCCGCCCCGAGTCGGTCAATGAGCTCGTCGGCTCGGGGGATGGGGTGGGCATCGGCCCGGGTGACGTCATTGAGCCCCCGGTAGTCCACGCAGAATCGGAGCTCGGGGGTGACACCGGGGGCCGCTGCCTTCGGAATTAGGACCACGGGACTGGCCCAGGGACTATCGGATGGCTCGATCACCCCCAGGGTCAACATCTTCGAGACTTCAGCTTGAATGCAGGACCGGACTCGGTCAGGGACTCTGTAGGCTCGGTGTCTTACTGGCGGGCTGTCCCCGGTGTCCACGTCATGGACACACCAGGCGGTGACTCGGGGGATCAGGGAGAAGAGGTCGGAGAATTGTCCTAGGAGCTGGCGACAGTCCGCTTGTTGCTGGTCAGTGAGGGATGGGGAGAGGTTCACTCCCTCTACAGAGCCATCCTTCTCCTTGACACACAGGAGGTCCGGGAGGGGATCGGACTCATCTTCGGCCCCGTCATCGGTGGCCAGCAGGAGGCTCAGTTCTGTCCGTACGAAGTGAGGCTTGAGGCGGTTCACTTGTAGGACCCGCAGGGGATCCCGGGGCGACTGGACGTCCACCAAGTACGTGACTGGACTCTTCCGCTCAATCACTTTGAAGGGCCCGGTCCACTTGTCCTGGAGGGCGCCAGGCTTCACGGGGGCCATGACCCATACCTGCTGGCCCGGCTGGAACTCGACCAGAGTGGCATTCTGGTCGTACCAGCGCTTCATCTCTTCTTGGCTTGCCTCCAGGTTGGCCTCGGCCAGCTTTCGGAACTTCCTGGTCTGGTTCCGGAGGGCCAGAACGTATTGGAACACATCTCGTGGGGGGGTCTGGGGTGATGCCTCCCACCCTTCCTTAACCAAACTGAGGGGACCTCGGACGGGGTGCCCATATAGTAATTCAAACGGGCTGAACCCCAAGGACTTCTGTGGGACTTCCCGGTAAGCGAACAGGAGGCAGGGGAGCAGGACGTCCCATTTACGCCGGAGGGGTTCTTCTAGGCCGTTGATCATCCCCTTCAGAGTCCGGTTAAACCTTTCTACTAGGCCGTTCCCTTGGGGATGGTACGGGGTGGTGTCAGACGGTGAGGGTTCGTCGCTGGCGACTGACCCTCCCGATGGGGGGACGGGAGGACCCTCGGCGGGGACTGCTCTGACTCCCTCGGTCGGGGGGCCCTCGACTTCCCCCAGGGGGGTGAGTCGGGCGGACATAGATCGGGTGGTGGCGCACACCCACTCAGGGAGTCCCATCATCTCTAGGTGGGCCTTGCGCTCGACGTACTTCCAGGGAGAACTCTCCAGGTCGTACCCTAAGAGGCAGTCGACCGACTGGGAGGTTCTTACGGAAACCCTCAGTTTACCTATCACCCCTCCCCACTCAAACGGCACCAGGGCTACCTGACACATACTCTCTCTATTATCTGCGGAAATTACGGGGCAAAAGACGTTGGGTAGGATCTGCTCCTCGGGGACTAAGTGCCTGAGGACACCGGTGATGCTGGCCCCGGTGTCTCGCAGGGCTTCTATTTGGTGGCCATTGATCTTGACGAGCTGCCCGTACTTCTTCGTGTTGGAGGGCAGGAGGCTACCAGGGACCATCTCTCTGTCTCCCAGGGACACTAGGGCCATAGCTGCGGGTTCCCACTCCCCGGTGTCCTCAACCTCCTCCCCCAGGGCTACGTTGGCTATCTGTCTAGCAGGGTTTGCAGCAGGGGGGACCTGGGGGGCCATGGGGCACTCCGGGTCATTGGCGTAGTGCCCGGGCCTCTGACAACGGAAACAAGTGATGGTTACCCGGTGCCCCCGTCTCCCGGGTGGTCCGGTGACTGGTGGGGGGGGCGCCGGGAAAGGTGGAGGTTGGGCCTTCAAGGGACTCGACTGGGACTCTCTCTGCCCTCCCTGGTTCCCTCCCCCTCTCTGGCGGGGTGGTCCCTGACTGGCTCGGGGGTATTCTCCCACACTGCTCCGGGGGACCCGGGTGTTGGTCCAGCGGTCTGCTTCCACAGCCAGCTTCCGGGGATCGGTGAGTTTGCTGTCGAGCAGATGCTGGCGTAGTTCCACAAAGCAGTTCGCCGCCAGGTGTTCCCACAACATGAGGTCGGTGAGTTCCTCGAGGGTGGTGACCTTGCTGCCCTTGATCCAACCATCGAAGGCCCGACTGAAAAAGTTTACATACTCCACCCAGGTGGTGCCCGGGATCTTCCTGCAGTCCCGGAATCGCTGACGGTACATCTCTGGGGTGAGGCCGTACCTAGTGAGGAGAGCCTCTTTCATGTGGCTGTAGGAGGTCTGCAGGGAGAGGGGTAGGTCGAGCAGGGTGTCCCTTCCTTCGCTCAGAAACCGTCCCCACAGCCCTGCCCCCCAGTCCTTCTGCGGGACCCGATGAGAGGTCATGGCGACCTCGTAGGCCCTGAACCATTGTTGAATGTCATCATTTTTATAATATTCTTTGACCACGTCCTTGGGGATGTGGACCTTCTGTTCCGCCGGGGAGGTCGCCTCTCGGTTCCCCGGGGGCCTCCCTTCCTCGTTTCTGGCTTTGAGCTCGATCTCCTTCAAGCTGCGTTCGTGCTCTAGTTGGAGTTTCCTTCCTTCGTGCTCCCGTTGGAGCTTCTTCTCCTCCAATTCGCCTTGTACGCGCATTTGTTCTACTGCTAGCTTTTTTTCCGCTAATTTCAATTCGCCTTCGATTTTGAGTTTGGCTAACTCGAGTTCGTGATTGCGACTTCTCTCTCTGTCTGCGAGCTCTTCCGGGGAAAGGCCCCCGTCTGGCACGAAGCCTCGCACCTGATTGCTGCTGCTTTCGCCTTGGGTGGGTTCTGCTTCGTCGTGTCGCTACCCCATGCCTTCTGGGCGGGAGGCCCCGGCATCCACCCAAGCTTTCAGTGCTTTCTGCAAATCTTCTTTGGTGTTGAGACCGGTGGTAGCGATTTTAAGTTCTTTGCAGAATTGCTTCAGTTCCTTGTGCGTGTATTCTTCTTGTTGTTCCACCTGGAACACCCTGTTGGTGTTGGTTTCTGCGGGGCTCATGGCGCTTCCTTCTGCCATCTTTGTCGGTAGTGTGTCAGTCGTTCACGGTACGATCTCTAGGTTATGGGCCCGAATCCCGTCGCTTGCCACCAATGTTAGAAGGCGACCTCAGAGGAGCCCGGAGGGGGCCCTGACTGTCCTGAGACCCACCCTCAAGGTATCGTAGCCGGGCACTGGCGGGAGATTCCGCAGGGGAGGAATCTCGTACCTAGGATCGTACACTCGGCACCACACGACAAAGAGACACCACACCGAGGGTTCTTAGGAGTCAAGCTTTATCAAATCGAAGTTGTAGGATCTTTATGATCAGCAAGGCAGATATTTACAAGCAGAGCGTGGGCTCACAGAGTCTTGGCGGGGGTAGGAGGTAGCGGGACAGTCTTTGGGGGGGATCGGATCAAATGCAGGAGCGTACCCGGCGCACAGCTCACAATCCTCGAGCTGGGGGATACGCTTGTCGTCGTGGGGTCCGGCGGGACCAAAGAGAGTCAGGGGGGAGCCGCGAGTCACTCAGCAGGCTCAAGCACAAGTTCGGAGGTCTTACGATCTTCAGGGAGCCGCGAGTCACTCAGCAGGGCTCAAGCACAAGTTCGGAGGTCTTACGATCTTCAGGGAGCCGCGAGTCACTCAGCAGGGCTCAAGCACAAGTTCGGAGGTCTTACGTTCTTCGGGGAGCCGCGAGTCACTCAGCAGGGCTCAGATGTTCCAAGGCAAATCTGCCGGACAGTCCCAGAGCACCCCTTGTTATAGGTCGACCCCTCTTTGATGTCCGGAGTCTGTGCGGGCAGGGGTCTTGTCACCTGGGGGTCGCTTGTCGAGGTTTCCTGCTATTGTCTTTTGATCCTTTCAGGGCCGGGTCGGGAGGAGTCCCAGACACCCAGCAGGCGTGGAGCCAGCCCTCAGGGAGGCCGGAGGGCCGATCGAAACCCATCGTCCCAGGGGAGTTCAGAGGTGCGATAGAAACTGCTCCTCCCTCTCTCATCCCCTGGAAGCGTGATGTCCTCCAGCCGGAGTGGCGCCTCTAGGCCCGGGTTGTGCTGGGGCCGGGCAGCCATCTTGGTGCATGAAGTGGGCACGCGTGCCCGGGGTGGCCGAAAGGAGAGAGACCATGGACGGGGAGGCCCGGGCTGCGTGTGTGTGTTCTGGTGTCAAGGATCGGCTGGGCCGTGTGCTTGGGGTCCCTGGTACCAGGTTAGGTAGTGCGAGGACAGGAAGAGCCATGCTACGAGGCCGGGTCTAACAATATGTCAATGTATGGAGTTAGCCTGGAATGTGTTGTGGCTGCTCTGTTGCTGTATGAGTGTGTCTGTGTGCCACTTGACTGACTGGATGCGTGCAGTGATGTGTCCATTCATGTGGTGTGTACTCCACAAAAGGGTAGTACTGCTAACTTGTTTTTGTGTAGGTTTCTTGTGACATGTTTTGTGCATGTATATTGCATTTCTCTCCTGTTCTGCTGTGCTTTTGACTGTGTCTTGTGTCTGTCCTTCATATGGTAATTTGCCTGTTGTTTGGTTAACACTGACCCCCAACACCCAGAATCCGACACCAGTTTGGGAGTAGTCAATTGACATCAAGTGGTGTGCCACACACCCCTGGACTACAATTCTCAGACACTCTGTGACCGTGTGTCCACCGTAACGTACAATTGCCTTGCAACTATTTTTGAATAAACATGTTGCTGATGTGTAATGAACCTGTGCTATGCTTTGTTAGGTGTGTTGTCTGTCTTCCCACATCTGAGTAACATTTGCTTACCTCACCTGTGGACTTGTTACCAATGACTGTGGATAGGTGTTGTGTTTGGGCATACCTCTGTGTTTCAGGTCAACATCATTGTGTGAGATGAGTAACATGGCCATGGTGAGTATGTGTTGTGTTGCCATAGTGGTGTGTCTCCCTCACATGTGTCACATCACCATGACTCACCTAACATTGGTCACATTGTTGCAGTATTTGGCATGCACTGTGTTGTGTAGCAGATCGACATCTCCATGACACATGACAAGCTGGAATCACAACTGAGGCGAGTATGGTTTACTGGTGAGCTTATTTTCGAACATGTGTGAGAAAAGTGCACAGGATGGTGGGTGCTGTACATTGGTTTTTTAATCCAAAGTTCACATTAGAGTTGGAAGTGCTGGTAGATGAAATGTCCAGAGTAAAGCCCACAGTCATCTGCTACATTGGACCAACATGAACCCTCCATGTCATGTGGGCGAGTTGTGTGCAATTGAACAAGGTGAACGGGTTGCGCTCAAAGAACATTGTCCAGAACAGGTTTAGAGGCCTCTCACATGTCCTTCTTCGGACGACCACTCTTCTTCTTGGGGGGGGGGATGCTCAGCTGCAGGTCTCTGCAGTGCAGGGGACTCTACGCCAGAGTCCTCCTCCCTCCCTGTGGCGCTGGCAGATGGTGTTGCAACAGATGTTGTGGTCACACAGGGAGGTGTGGACAGGTTTGTGTTGATCTGGTGGAGGCATTGGAGTATGTCCCGATGCACCACAGTAAGGGCATCCCACTTTGCCTCCATGCGGGCATGGTGGGCTGCCTGCTTCTGTTGCATGCCCTTGAGGATCCCCACTACCTGTCCAAATCCTCCGGTGCTATACTTGTACGCATCTATGATGCGTTCCAGTTGGGGGTCATCATGCAGTCCAGACCCCTCTGCAAGGTGACCCCTCTGCAAGGCACGCCCTCTGCCTCCCACCACTTCCAGCACCCCTATCCACACGGGCAGGACCAGCGGCAGGACGCACAGGTGACACTGGGACCCCTTGGGTGGTGTTGCTGGTGGTGTTTGCTGTAGCTTCTGGGGGGTCCTGTGTCCCTGAGCTGTGGGTGTTCAGTGGCCTTGGTCTGTCCATGTTGGTGGGGGTGCCCTGTCGGTTTCCAGATGCTGGAGGCATGGGTACAGGGGGTACAGATGTTGATGCTGCTGGGGCTGCATGATGACTCACACCGGAGGGGCCAGGTTGGTCATCGTCATCCGAAGAGGACAGAGACAGAGTCAAACCAGAGAGCTCAGTGTCCACCAGAGTCTGGGACTGGGAATCCTCTTCATATGGTGCTGGGTCCCCAGCACCACCTGTGTTTGGAAGATACACACAATGTAAGTTATGTTTCTACAGGCATCAATGGTTCACAAACATGACGTTTTCTACTGTACGAACAGATGCCTGTCTGTACACTGCTTTTTTCCAGCTTGTCACGGACAGAGTTTGATATTGTTGTTGCCCATTTCCCAGCAGGGCCTTGTGCTCCCCATAACAGAGCCCAGTGTCAGACATCTTGTCAGTCCCTTCCCACTCCCTGTGAGGCGAGCCTGGTTCAGTGTATGCTTGCTGGGCCATGTGGGTGGGAGTGGATTGTCTGTGACTGCAACTCCCATCATGCTCTTGGCTATACCCCCCTTCCCAGCATGCCCATACTTCCTCCCTCTTGACTCTGTTTCCCTGTGAGGGGGTATGACAGCAATGGCAAGATGGCTGACTGTGAAGTCCTGGTGTTTGTTTGGCTACAAGTCCAAAGATAGCCCCTGTGCTTCACACAGCAGCACCCAGTATGGGGTACCTTTTGCTGATATTTCACTGAGGTGTGGGTCAATGCATTCTACCCGGTGAGTTGTGTGGAGTTTGTGTTGAGAAGGGTGTGTGTCTCCACACGCTGGTAAGTATGGTCAGAGCTGTCAGTCCTCCTTCCCACCCGGCCAGACATCCCACCATGAAACGTGCTTCCATTGTAGGGCGTGCAAGTTGTCTTTCAGGATGTCAGTGATGTCCTGCTTCTGATTTGTGCACAAGCCCTACCAGGGCCTTGTGCTCCCCACAGCAGGACCCAGAGTCAGCCATCTTGGCAGTCATTTTCCACTCCCTGTGATGTGGGCATGTTTCAGAGAGGTCTTGATGGGCCAATCAGGAGGGGGAGCATTATCTGTGACTACAAACCCCATCATGCTTTTGGATACACTCACTTCACCTGCATCCCCACTATTCCTTCCTGTCAGTCAGCTGCACTGTGAGGTAGTGTGTTTGTGGTGGCAAAATGTCTGGCAGTGTTTATTTAGCTTTGTGCCACTGCCTTGCTCTATTTGTTTGTAGGTTGGTGCATGTCATGACACAGTTCCAAGTCACTATGAGATGGCAGGTATTGTGTTTGTCTGACTGGCATACACATCTTGGGATGATTATCTATTGGTTACTGTGGCTTTGCTTGTGGTGCATGGTTTCACTGTCCCCTGGCCACACAATCTTGGGTATGTTGTTTGTGTCCTTACCAGGCTCTGGTATGTCTGTTAGACCATGGACGCTCTCTGGTGGTAGGATGTCCCGCACCTTCTCCTCCCAGGTCCCGAAGTAAACTGGTTTGGCAGGAGGGCCACCGCCGGTGCACTGACTCAAGGCGTGATCTTTTTCGATGAGTTTCTTGACCCTTCTGCGCACGTCATACCACCTGTTCTGGATATCATCCTTTGTGCGCCTTGCTGGTGCTTGAGCGTTCACCTTGTCCACAATCCTCGTGCACATCTTTGTTTTCTGTGACATGGGGGTCCTTTGGACCAATGTACCAAACAAATGTGGTTCTACTCTGATGATCTCGTCTACCAGCACTTCTAACTCACTATCTGTGAACTTTGGATTCTTCTTTTGGGGCATGGTGATGGGTGGTGGTGGTGAGTGATGTGTGTGTGAGGGTGCAAGCGAGGGTGGGTTAGTGTTGGTTTTGCTGGCTGTATGTGTGTGTGCTTTGGGATGAGGTGCTGCTGTTATGTGAGTTGTGTGATGGGTGAGTTGTCAGTGTGTCTGTGGTTGCTGTGTAATGGTGTTTGCTGCTGGCTGTGTCTCCTGTTTGCAAGGGATCATGTTAGTGATTGCAGTCCTTTATATAGTTAGAGTTGTGGGTGTGTCTTTGTCCCAGGTTTTTTTTATTTGATATTTATTGACTTTGTCATTGCTTGTTTGGTCCTTTTTTTGTCTTTTTTCCTTTGGGTTTTGTAGGCATGATTGAGACGTTCTTCTGATGGATGCTGAAATTGGCTCGTGCAGGCTTCTCCGCCTTGTTCACGCTGCCTATCTTCTATGTTTCATACTCGTCGGTCGCGGAGATCTCTATTACTTGTGGACCCGGGTCTCTGTGCATGTCGGTCAGTGAAACTCACTTCGGTTTTCTGGCAGGATCACTATTTTCCCTACGACTCGGTCATGCGGCGTTGCATCGTACTGCACGGGTCGTACGACGCTGGTCCGTGTCGGTCAGTATCCGTTCTGGGTCCGTGACGGTCGTTATGATTTGCATCCGGAATCGGAATCGACCTCTAATTGTAGTTGGTGAACTTTCTTTTGTTGATGTTGTTTTTTGTTGAAGTTCGTAGAAGCTGTTAAGAGAAAAGTATTTGTTAGTAATAATTCATTTTTTATTAAATTTATCATTTTTTATAGTTAGGTCTATTCGTTGGTTAAGTTATATACTTACTTTGCATTATATTTTTCTTTTATGTTGATTTTGTATTTGTTTTTTAACTTAGGGGCCTATTATGATGGCACCGTAACGGTGAACGGGACTGTCCGCCAGAGGTGCGGCGGTCCCGCTGTGGCCATTAGGATGCTCACAGCACCGCCCGCCACAATGCTGTGGATGCACATTGTGCATTGGCATGCACACCGCGCGGTGCCTGCCACCTTGTCCACGCCAATTTTGGGGGTACCATAGGTACCCCCATGTGCAACCCCCAACACTCTGGGGGCCCACAACGGGACCCCAAAAGCAGAAACCGCATGCCTTTCCATGGCGGCAACGCCGACATGGAAAGGCACATCTCCGCCAACATCATGATATAGATGGCGGTGTCTTGCAGACACTGCCACCATATCATGCCTTTTTTCTGCCCGGTCGACGAGTCGATCGGCGGAAAAGTAGTGGACTGTCCTTCCGTCCGCCGCGGACCCCCCAGCCATACTAATATGGCGGGGGGTCAATCAGACAAGGATGGCGGGTGGATCGCCCCCGCCAGGCTGGCATTAGCCACCGCTGGCCCAGCAGGGGCGATCCACCCGCCATCCTTGTCTGATTGACCCCCCGCCATCCTAATGGGCCCCATAATGTTTGTTTTATGATTTTTGGGTGGGGTTATTGTCAAGTATAAGCTGTGAAACATAAAGGAAAATGTAATTTCAGTTAATTGCATTATATATAATATCTAAAGTTTATTTTTATTTATTTGTAAATAAATAAATATACTTACTCTTTGTAGTTGCTGGAGTGTCCTTGGTAGATGTTGTAGTTATGTTGATTTTTGAGGAGGCTGTTAAACAAAACATTTGTTAGCTATTGTTTTGCTATTTTATTAAATATATTACTTTTAAATAATTTACGTTATTTATTGGTTAAGTCATATACTTACTTTGTGTTATATTTTATTGTTGTGTCCGTAAGTCTTTGTGTTGAATTTTCTAGGTGCAAGTCTAGTGAAGTTGAATCTGTTATATGTAAAAGAAAACATTTTATAATTTTTCTTAAAGCTTATTTCATTTATTTACAGACAACATTTTGTGCTTACCTCTATTGCGGGATGTTTGGAATTGATTTTGGTGTATTTGTTTTTCGTTCTGTTTTCTCTCTCTCAAAGGTTTGCTCTTCCTCCGTGGCTGTTCATTATACTGTAACTTTTATGTTAATTATTTGATTGTATTTATAGTGTTTGTTTAATTAGTTAGAGTTTTCTATTGGTTTGTGAGTTTTAAATTTATTGGTTGAGATAGCTTTTTTAATGTTTTAGCTGTTACATTTTAATTTGTCTAAAGTTTATTGAGCTCATTTATTGTTTGTTTTTATTTTGTTTATTATTGTTATTTAATTTTATATGTAGATAAATGTGGTATTTTTTTATATATGATATATTCTTATGTTTATTTTTGTTATTTGTGATATATTTTTAATGTTTTATTGTTTGTTTATTTATTTGTTTTTGTATTTTTAATTTGTTTGCTTTAATTAATATGAGTAATTGGTAATTATGTTAATTATTTTTTAAAATATTTAGTATATCATATTTTATTATATTATTGAAAATAGTATTATTTATGTTTAAATATTATTTTTGATATAGTTTATATGTATCTTATCGATGTTTGTGTTGTTGATATTCTTTATATTGATATTTATGATTTGTTTAATTTTATTTTAATGTTATAAATGTGTTTGTGTTCTATATTTTTATCGTTGATATTTTTGTTATCAAGATTTTTTTAGATGATTTTTTTTATCCATGTTAGTGTCATTTCTTGTTTGTGTACTGTATGTCGATATTTTTGTTTACGATATTGTTGACTCGATACTTTTGTAGTTCAATGTTATCAGAGTCGATGTTGTATCAGTGATCCGTTCAATATATGGAGCAGTCACCAATCATCTCAGGGTTTTTGGACAAAGAATTTGTGCTTTGGCCTACACCGATCATCATTTGTGGTGATTTTAATATTCACTTGGGGAGAGGATCATAGGAAACAGATGGTAATTCCGTTACGGATCGTAAACCCTGGGTGTTCAAATCATTGTACTTTATGGAGTTCGACCACGGGCTAATCAATGTCTGGAGCAAGGCTATAGTAGCAGTCCCAAGGTTTACACATTTTTCTGCCCCGCTTAAGAAACATACTCGCTTAGATTATTTTTGCATCTCCCATGGCTTGCTTCAAAATTGTAAGATTGAAAAAATTGCCTCGGGTCATTTCCGACTACAACCACCTGGTATTGGAGTTACCAACCCAGGAGTTGTTGAGGAAAGCCGGACGTTTGATTAGACATTATAAGCTGATGAAGAATATGTTAGGCACATAGACAGTTGGATACTGGTATTCATGGTATATAATGGGGGAGCACCCATGTAGTATGGAATGCCTTTAAAATGGGTGTGCATGGGGAGACAATTAGATTTAGTTTAAAATATTAAAAAAAGCATAGCATCAAATGCTGGCACTGTATGACATCTTGGCTGAAGCTGAAGTAAAATGAATGCAGGTAGCATCCAATGGAGTGGAATTTGAGAAATTGAGAAAGCACAGCACAATATTGCACTGGCTAAGGCTACAATCACTGAGACATCTGCATGGACTCCACTGAGAAGTTTGCTACCCGGATGCAAGACTGCTATGAGTATAGCGAGCGGGTAGGTCACCCCCTCACAATTCAAATTAGGCAAACATCAACACAAGGGAAGATAAGAGAACTTAGGGCTCCAAATGGTGGCACTGCTGGGGATCCTGAGGGTATTTTGGAGATCATCCAGGGATATTATCAAAATCTTTACAGTGAGTAAGAGGATCCGGGGATGAGGATTTATTACAAGAGTCAAACCCTCTTCTGAAATTGAATTCTGAAGATCAAGAATTACTTGGTTCCCCCCTCCCGTGGGAAGATATTCAGATGGTCTTAAAAAGCCTACCCTCAGGCAAAGCGATTGGTACAGACAAGATCCCCATTGATTTGTATAGAGTGTCCTTCTCCTAGCTTGAGGCATTTCTGACAGACCTACATCTATGAGCCCCTAACCCCCCCAACCCCTCGGTGTCTTGGTCAACAGCAAACATAGTTGTCTTTCCCCAAAGAATAAATATCTCCTTGAGCCCCGATCATATTGGCCAATAATGTTGATTAGTAGTGACACCAAAATGTATTTGAAAGTATTAGCCATGCAGTTATCCCATTTAATTGGAAAGGTTGTTTACCCTAAGCAACATGGTTTTGTACCAGGAAGGGGAACTACATGTGATGGGTTATTACTCTTCTAGATGCTTCTTTGGTGACAGGAGACCCTATGGCTCTGATATTATTAGTCACTAAAATAGCATTTGGTTGTGTCTCCTGGAGGTATCTATGGGTCCTCAGGAATTGGTTTGGTATCGGGCCTGGGTATATTAAAGCAGTAAAATCACTGTGTTGTAATCCCACTGCTAAGATAGCATTAATGGGGGGACAATCAGAACAGATTCAGATCCAACGTGGTTCAAGGCAAGGGTGTTCCTCTTCCCTGTTGTTGTTCACCCTATCAAGAGATCCCTTTATATAGAACTTTGACAATGATGCTGTAATAAAACCCATGCCTTATAATGGATGGGACATAAACGGGCTGGCCTATGCTGACGATGTCGCAATAGTGACTCCTGATCCCACAACAGCACTGAAAGGAATAGAAAAAGAGTAGATTTTTGGGGTACTCTTTAAATTGGGACAAAACCCAAGCGGTTATTAACAGTAATTTACAGCTTAATGATATCCTGGTGGTGGAGAAGGTGGTGTATGTTGGTGCAAGCATTTCCGCCTAGATGGACCAAATAGTGGAATAACCAGTCTCCAGTTATCAGAAAGGCAAAGAAGATTTCTCAAGAATGGGTAGTCTGCATCTATCTATAATAGGTGGAAGTAATGATATCAAAATAATGTTTCTTCCCAAAGTGCTATATTTCTTCCGGGCCACCCCTTTCAAATTTGGAAATCAATGGTTTAAGTTAATTGATGAGATTGTATTCAGATGTGATTTTCCGAGAATCATAGGATGTTGAGCATCAGATGTATATGATTTATACGGGCTTACTCAAAAACCAGGAGGGCTTTCAAGTTTTTGACTCTCCCTGGGGAGGTGGATAGAACATGATCTGTAAGGGAAGAAATTCTGCCGTTTATTGATCTACTGCTCAGTGCAGAGGCTCGAGGGTGCCTTCTCCGTCAAATAGAAGCACACTTCGAGACCATCCAGTTAGCTTATAAGTTCTGGACAGCACGCTGGAAGAAACTGGGGCTGGTGCGATTTAATTTTTTAACTCCAATTCAAGAACAACCTAGTCTCCCAGGGGTCTTCTGGGGCTCTTATGTACTTGGGAGAAAGTGTCATGGTCTTGGAAGATATTGGGACTTTTATACGGATGTTGGAATTATATCCTTTGAGGAACTAAGGACAAAGTATAAACTTAATCAGAAGGAATCTTTTAAGTATCTGCAAGTTTGGGATTATTTAATCAATTAAGGGTGGGGTCCACAAGTTTTTTCCAGAGAGGGCTTGTGGATTTATTAGTGGGGGGGCAACACTTTACGATTGGTCAGATATATGGGGTATTTAACTCACTCTTGCAGTATGACCTAGAGAGGCAATCTTTGAAATGGCAAACTACACTGGGGGGCACAGACAGCTCTTTTTTGGAATCCCTAGACCTTGATCATTCTATATTGTTGTCAGATAATATATCTGCTCAACAAAATAAAACCATCTATGACCTATATTATACTCCTGGTAATATCTCTAAGGGGGGGGTGGGGTTGGTGCTGGTACCAGAGGTCCAAGATGCCAGTGTTTGTCTGTAGATCTGGTTCACATGTATGGTAGTTTTCCCTCACTCAAACAGCTTAGAGCAGAGATTAGTAAATTCCTCATCAAAAGCCTGAAACGTAATGGAGAGGTCCCTAGTTCTGCCCAGCTCTTTATGTTAATCACCATGACTGTATTGCGATTATGTATTGTGTCAGCCTGGCTCGATCAATCTCTGCCCTCTTTAAATCAATGGCTAGCACAATTATTGGCAATCATACAAGACTGATAAACATGCAGCTGTTGGCCAAATTATTTTAAAATTGTGCTGTGAAAGCATCATTTTTTATTATTTTATGCACTATAGAGGGCAGAATAATTCTCAAAGGCTGCATAGGAATGGTCAGGATCTCTCATTTTGCTTGCATATTTACTGTCATGTGGTTCAAAGTGGGGGACATTTTATTTTTCTAGCTGCCCCCTTGCTCCAAACTAAGGGTGTCATCTTCTATGGAGGACGGACTTGAGTCCGCCCGCCATCGATTCGCATCCTGCAAACTTAACATTGCGGTGGGTGCTGCTAGCTGCAGCACCCGCTTCAATGTCAAAAACCCATGTCGTGTGTTTCCCTGCACTACGTGGGAGGGACCACACAGTGCCTGTCAACTGAGCAGGGAAATGTAGGGGCCCCAGTGCACAACCACCTCCCCCAACACAAGGGTGGTCTGCAATAGGCCCCCGAATCCAATCCCTGCCAGCCTTCGCATCGCGGATTCACCGCCATGGAAAGGCTGGTTTTCAGCAGCTTCGTAATTTTGGGGATATATGCTGACCACTCCGCCAGGTAATCAGTACGATTGCCTGTGGTGGAACCGTGGCGGGCAGTCTATGCGACCTCAACGGTACTAGGACAATTACCCCACCATCGTAATTTGGTGGGGGAAAATTGCTGTCAGATGGCGGAGGGCCCGCCACCGCACGGCTGGTGTTGGCGGGCCTTCCGCCATCATAATGACCCCCTAAGAGACATTATGGATAAATGTGGGATTCTGGATATGTTGGGAGTCAGATGTACTGTACCCCCCCAAATTAAACAACATTTAGGGAAAGTGCTGGACTCTGAGATGGGGTAGGGAAGAAATGTAATTATGCAAATCCAAATTAAACAACACTGGGAGAATGTGTTGGACTCTGGTGTGTCAGATTTACTATTCTTCTGCCAAACTAACCAACTTTTGGAGAAAGTTTTGGACTCCAGGGAGTCAGAGTTACTATATCCACTCATAACTAAGCAACTTTGAGGACATTTTTGGACGTTTGGGGTGGATATGATTTCAGTTTTACTTCTTCCAATACAAACTAAACAACATTGAGGGAAAATGTTGTGGTAGATTTAATTTTCCACTAGATTTAACATTTCCACTCCAACATTAGGGGGAGGTACATTTAGTAATCCTACTCCAAATTAAGCAACATTAGGGTAAAGTGTAAGGCTCTGAATTGGTCAGAAGTAGTATTTCCACTCCAAACCAACTAACATTAACAAACGTTTTCGACTTTGAAGAGATTGATTTAATTAGGCAAGATTAAGGAAATTATTGAACTATGGTGTGGCAGAAATGAAATATTTCCAATCTAAAATAAATTACATTGTAGAAAATATTTGTCTCTGGGGGATCATATTTACTTTTCACACTTCAAACTAATCAATAAAATATATTAAAATATCAGTTGTATATAACTAAATAAAAATAAATCACATCCAAATAAAATCAATCATAAAAAAAACTTCAAAATTAACATCAATACATTTATTTGAGAAAACATATTATCTAACATTAATCTATGTAATCTATGTTAGCAACATTTTATGTTACATGTATAACAAACAATTAATTTTTTTAAATTAAAAACTGGAAAATATTTGTTAAAAGAAACACCTATTTTTGTAGTACCAATAGACATAAAAAAAGATTTTAGCAAAATTCAATCAACATTTTAAAATAGATATTTTAAAACACTACCATATAAAACTCTCATGTAAAACCAGAAGAATGAAACATAAAAAGAGAAAATAAACATAATCTAGAACATTTCTATTTTAATTAATAATTAAAGAATATAAACAATGTATTTGAATATTTAGATTCAATAAAAAACTTTAACATTATTTTACAACAGTCCCTACCAAATCCTTATAAAATAAAACATCCTGAAAAATAACAAAGAATAAAATATATATTTTTTGCAATTTATTGAGCAATCATAATAAATAACAAATAAAATACAATTTTAATCCAAAACACTACGTATCCAAAACTTTTACGTTACCCAGCATCCTAATTTAATTTAAATAAAAAAGGAGAACAATCAATTAGAAACATTTCCAAAATAAAGTAAATTGAACATTATTAACGTGAAAAAACTAAGCTCGCGTAGTTTGTGAAGTTTGCGCTACTTCGCACTACGCGAATTGTACGTAGCACAGTGCAAACACGCGTAGCGTAGTGTTGCGTAGTGCAGCGGTCATTTTTTGCTTGCTCGCGGTCCTCAACGTAAAGTTGGCGACCGCGAGCAAGCAAAATGACATCCCGGCGAGACTTTTTCCTCGTTCGCGATCAGCAACATCATGTTGGCGATCGCGAGCGTCGAAAATAAGCCTCCCGGCGAGATTCTCAACGCAAAGCGGTCAGGTTTCTCATTGCGAGTGGTCGCGCATGCTCGTGACCGCTCGCGATGAGAAACTACCAGTCCGCGTTGAGAAAGCTGCCGCTCGAGTAAAAATCTACTCGAGCGGCAGAAAACTACAGCTCGCACTGTGCAAGATGCCGTTTTCAATGATTGCACAGTGCCGGTTGCTTGTCCGCACTGTGCAATCATTGAAAACGACATCTTGCACAGTGCGAACAGGGTACTATGCAGTTCGCGAAGTGCTACGCGTAGCTCGCGCAGTGCGAAGTGCACTTTGCGTAGCTACGCGTAGCGCTACTTCGCGAACTACGCCCAGGGTTAGAAAAAACACCTACCAATGACATTAAAAACTTGATATTATGTAATAAATATTTAAAGCTTTGATAATATAGGGAGCCTTATGATATGTTTGCTTGTGCAGGAGCGGGACCGTCCTGGTCCCATAGTGTAAAACCTGTATTTGAACTGCCCATCATATCAGGAGTTTTCTCCTGGTCTGGCGGGTGGTCTTTTGGCATTCCCAGGGCAGTGCCTATCAAATATGCATTGCAATGGGAACGTGGAACACAATACTTGCTGCATCCATGCCGTGCAGCACTGGGGTGCATGCACACAGGGGGGCAAATGTTGTGCTCGCCCCCTGTGTGCATCCACATGGCGTGAGGCATCACAGGGGCCCGCCAAGGCCCCCTTTGTTTCCTCTTTGCCCTGGTTTTCATGGCAGAGGGGAAACTCCTAATATGCTGAGCGGGACCGCGACTGTCCCACCAAGCATATTGTGGCCTCAGGACCGCCACACAACTGCCAGGGAACAGAGGTTCCCTGGCAGTTGCGGCGGTTGCAGTGGTCCCAGGGCGGCCTGACTTCCCTAATCATTATAGGGTGGTCAGGCAACTGCCACTGTGAGTCTGTCAGTCTGTGCACCACCAGACTCATTATAAGGCCCAAAGTTTTTAAAACTCCATATAATGGCACCAGTGACTTGGATACTAAGATATTAACAGTCCTCAGCCGGAGGCCCGCAGGAATGGAGGAAGCTCTCACTCCTGCTGATCTCCGGCAAGCTCTCCACTTTGCATGGGACGATCAGTGGACAGAGACATCTCATGAAATCCCACGAAAAGTGGTGGCAATCTTAGACATTGTCAGCATTTAAACTGTGTCAGGACCCCAGACCTCTCTTTGTTTCAGGAATCATCACAGCACATTTCTGGAGAATGCTGAGAATGAAACAATAAAAGAGGTTAGTGCAGTGATCTCATGCTAATCTAAAGCTTTCCAAACTAAATTGAAAACAGCGTTTTAGAGCATTCTTTGAAAGAACACTGATATTGATCATGAAAAAGAGCACCATTTGATGGAACCCTGTCACACTAAACTCTGAGCACTAAAACGAGCAATATACTATGTGGATAAACAGAAAACATGGTCGTGCAGAACATTATCTGCAATTGTACATTGCAAACATTACAAACTTTACAGTACAGTCTAAATTGTGGAGTAATGTTCTGTCTACAAACATAAAGATAAGAATAAGTGTGACCTAGTACTGACAAACACAGGCTGGTTATAATAACTTATGAGCTTACTTGTGCACAGTGACTTGTGCTTCTGTATTAATATTAGTAGCTTTGCCAAGTATATTGACATTCTTTTTATGTAGACAAGATAACTATGAGGGGCTAGAGAGATGACCTTGCACCAGTCTTCTGAAGCAACCACAAACACAGCTGAGAGCCAAATCTGAGACAGCTTAATTCTCTCATCTGCTTCCCATTTACTTAAGTGTCCTCTACTCTATGTACCTGTTATTCAGTATGGTGATCAGAGGAACAGTACAGGGGGAAAGATGACATGTTTATTGTTCCACTGAGTACTCAAAGTTAGTGTACCATTTTTACATATATTGTCTCTTTACATGACATATTATCACAGTCTCTATGGATCTGACAAGTGCACATCTGTGGACATGATGCTCACAATGGGGATCCACCCCAGCTGGCCATCCTACTAGAGGAACAAAACACTTCCCTACACTAAAGCCTTTGCTTCTGATCTGGGAGCCGTTTTCACACCTTGTCCAAGGCCAATCATTCATCAGCTGAGTGATAGCTGGAAGGTCAATTTAAATTAGCCTCTAGGAGTTTCAGGCAGGAAAAAGGTAACATTCTAAAAGTTACTTTTCCTTTATATTTCTGAAAAATCTGATTTCATAATTAAGTTGCCCTTTTAATATATATTACAAAGTTTGGCAGAATTTTTCCAGCTGGCACCTATGCTGAGATAGCAGAATTCATATTTAATATTGTTTACAGTGTTTTCCATGGGCAAGTCAGCCTTCCTCCAGTGAAAATAGCTTTTGAGTTCCCACCACTGTAAGGGCATGTTAATATCACATTTCTACATGTTGTTCTTTTAAATGCCATGTACCCTGCCTTGTGGGCTAAAATGCCTACATAGGAGTGATTTATTAATATTTAAAAGGAATGTTTTGACTTGTTAAATTGGTTTATATTGACAGGTCACATTGTAATTGTTACACTGCTACAGATAGGCTACAATGGTAGGCCTCAAGTCATTTTGCACTCTTACTGTAGTGGAGGCACAATAGTTCCTGCAGTCGTCCACTATTGGCATTTAAGGGCGAGTATGTGGTCTTATGGCTAGAGCGGTCAATCTCGAAGCTGGGGAACCGGGTTCGAGTCTCAACAGGAACGCTCAGCATCCTATGATTCTTGGCAAATCACTTAATCTCCCAGTGCCCAACAAAAATTAATGTGTCCATCTGTAATGCAACTGGTGCTCATGTAAAGTAGGGTGCACTTTGTCCCATATACTAGGAGCTTACGGGTAAGTTAAATGTACCATTTAGAAGTATGCTGACTCAGGCATGTTTAAATGGGGAGCAAAAGCACTTTGCTACTGGTTAGTAGGGGTAAAGTGAACAGAGTACAAAAGACAGAAAAACAGATAAGGCAGATATCTGAGGGGACATTACATAAAATATGGCCGTTTCCTACAAATGTTTTGCAAAATACCATTAAATGATTTTAAAGCTCATTGAAAGATGGCCACCCATGTATTTGCACATATACATGGTTTGCCATTTCTCATTAGTTTTAAAGCCCATTCAGAGATGATTGGCACTTTCAGTGTCTGCATGAGATGTGGCTCACTGAAACAGCAGCGAGGGACTGGTTGTAGTGCATGGGGAGCTCCACGTTACCCTGCCAGTCTCAAGGGGACTACAATAGATGCATATTACAAGAGCACAAAGTTGTCGCTCAGTGTGGGTTAATCCAGTGGCTGAAGTTGGCTTAACCGGGGCTCCATGCTGTATTCTGTGATAGGCAGAACAAAAATGTAAATGACTCAACAACAGAACAATGGAAGAAAGGAGCTGGCTGAAATAACCCAATAATTTTACTAAAATACAAGATCTAGGCTAACACCACACCTACCAATGAGCAGCTATGACATGTATTCCTCTTGAATATTAGGTTGAGGACTATGAAACTTTAAAACAGAGCTTTTTTTGCATTGCAAACCAAGGAAAATGTGTCACACTTATTGTATGACTATGAAGATATCTGGAAAAGTTGAATCTATCCCTCCATTTGAAGATGACTAACAAGGTTTGTAATAACTTAGTGGAATTGTTATCAGAACACTTTAGATGGGAAATCACAAAAACAACTCTATGAAAGGATGACATAGTTCAAATGTCTTATCAATATTGTTATTTTGAATATACTGCAAGGCTGATAAATTTTGTGGCAGGAGAGGGCCAAATTATGTGACAGAGTTGCGTAAATGATGCGGCAAGAATAGGCAAATTATGCAGCATAATGTTGCATATTTTATAATAGTACTGCTTCATTTTCTACCAATTTTAAACTAGGTAACACTTTGTGGGTATTGGCTGCACCTAAGTAGTACCAGTTTAACATCCAATTATAGCAATAAGCAACAGAAAGGTGACCAGTCCAGCTTTACAAAGGGCCTTCCACTTTGCGGCAACATATGTTGTCGCATTTTTTATAACTTTTGAACCGTTTGAGCTAGGCACACATTTTTTTTGTTAACATCTGCAGATTATGCAGCAGATGATGGATTATGTGGCAAATGCAGAAATTCTATAATTGTTAAAAAATGTGCCGCTGCCGCACAATCGCATAATTCCAGAGGCCTTGCCTATTATAGAATCGCAAAGTGGGTTCGCGATTCGGTATTAGGAAGGGGCATAATAAAGGCCTCCCTTCCTAATTATGACTCAGAAGGGCATGTATTCATGTTTTGCAACCGGAATGCAGTCACAAAACATTTGTATTTTACCACCAACTTCAAGTTGTTGGTGACACATTCACAAATGGGAAGTGGTCCCTATGGGACCCCTTTGTGAATGTATGCAAAAACTTATTTTAAGAGCAGGCAGTGCTCCCACGGGCCACTGCCTACTCATAAAAAATGAAAGGAAATCTTCATTTTTGTTTTAGAAATGGATCTCCCTTTTCCCTTTAAGGAAAATGGACTGCATTTTTTAAAAAGAGCTGTGCTTTATTTAAAAGCAAACACAGACATGGTGGTCTGCTGTCCCCAGCAGGCCACCATTCCTTTGTTTTTTAGCGATTCCCAATGGGTAGCAAATTACGACCTACCTTATGAGTATTAATGAGGTAAGTCAATTGTGACCCAATGGGAATCACAAACAGTGTTAAACACACTGTAATACATAGCTGTTTGCCAGTTTCCCGGTTGCAAATTGCTAAAATTTGCTATTACTAAATCGCAAACAGGAATCTTTGTAAATGTCTCCCTTAGTCATTGCACATTGTGCATCTTTATGGAAGATTGATGGCTGGCTGAACGAAAAAGCCATTAGTCCAAGCACAAAGTGATGTTAATTGGAGAGTGTATAAATGGTTTAACATTCTTATAAGTACAAATACATGGTGCCAGAAGTTATCTGTATAACATATTTATTAAAGTATATTTAGCCAAATGCTATGCTTCAAGTAATGTTATCATTCCATATGAAGTAATTCTCTATGCTTAACTAAAAGATATCAGGCCTGATGTATCAAGCGATTTTACAGTCGCAAAGATCAAGTTTGAACCATTGCGAGAGCAAAATGGCTTTTTTAAATTTACCAAACCCATATTGTGATTTGGGGAGAGATGTACATCGATCTTCCCAGGTTGCAATAGGCTTGTTTTGCAAAATCAGGCCATTTGCGCCTACAGAAATGCCTTTTTCTATGCACTAAACCTTTTGTGCGATTCAGTAGCCTATTACTGAATCACAAAATAAGTTAGCGATTTGGTATTTGGAAGTGGCGTGTTAAGGACGTTCCTTCCTAATAGCGACTTACAGAGGTATGGGTTAATGTTTTGCAACTGAAATATGGTCCCAAAACATTCGCATTTTACCTCCTATTTCAAGTAGGTGGAAACCCATTTGTAAACAGAAAGGTATCCCCCAGGAACCCCTTCCCCTTTGTGAATGGTTGATGACAAGAATTGTAAGAGCAGGCAGTGGTCCCTGGGAAAACCTAAGGAAAATGGGCTGCATTTAAAAAGAAAAAGAGTTGCTTTATTTAAAAGCAAACACAGACATGTTGGTCTGATATGCCTGTGTTTTTATGATTCCCAATGGGTCGCAAATTGCGACCTACCTCGTGAATATTAATGAGGTGGGTAAATTGCGACCCACTGGTAATCTCAAACAGTGTAAAACACAGTGTTGTACATAGCTGTTTGCGATTTCCTAATAGCGAATCACAAACATTTGCTATTATGAAATCACAAACAGAAGTCTATGCACATCTGGCCCATGGTAACATGTAACATAATCGCAATTCGGGTTTTAGAATAAATACAGAATCGGTATTTGGAAGGGGCCTGTAAAGGACATTCCTTCCAAATACTGATTCTATAGCTTATGTAGTAATGTTTTGGGACTAAAATGTGGTCGCAAAACATACATTTTTTACCACCAAATCAAAAGTGCTTGTAAGCATGCGCAAACCGGAAGGTGTACCCAAGGGGCCCCTTCCCCTTTGTGAATGTTAACAAAAGCATTGTTTACTCCTAAAAAAATGTTTAGAAAAGTATTAATTTTCTTTTCTAAATGCAAACGAGCTGTTTATAAAAAAAAGATTGCTTTATTTAAAAGTAATCACAGGCATGGTGGTCTGTCTGCTGACCCCTGCAGGCCACTAAACCTGTGACTTTAACCAATCATAGAGGGTCTCAATGTGCGACCTACCTCATGCATATTAATGAGGTAGGTCAAATTCCGAACCAAAACGAATCAGTATTTTGTAAACCAACCCATTAGTACATAGTTTGGTTCACAAAATACCAATGCATTCGGTGGAAAACTGTGCAAAATGCACCCATTTCTAATTAATGCATTTTAATAGATTTCTATCAAGTAATCGCAAATTGCAAATTATTATTTGATGCAAATTACGACTTCATAATAGGAATCTTAATACATCAGGCCCATGCTGCTTGGTGTCGGTGTACGGTTTCAGCCACGCAGAATGTATAACGGGTGCCTTTAAACCAGTCGTTTGTTTGTAGCCAACAGTACTATCTTTGCACACCTGGATTTAGCGATACTTATCACTGGAAAAGTGGAACTGCAAACCACAACATCCTTCCTGCTGTTAGCTGTAAAACCACTACCGGCTGAAAGTCACCTTTAATCTTTCATAAAGCCGTCAATGAGCTGAAAATGATTACAATACCTAACTAATCGGGAATTTAAATGTTAATTAAAAGAGGGTGCTACTCGGAGATAGGGTGCCTTGACAGGCTAAAGTAAAATTTGGTTTGTTTGGTCGGGAGAGAGGAAGAGATTCATATATTGTGAAGATGAAGGATGCTCTTGGTTTGCTCACACCTCCTCCTGAGCTGATCAGCGTATTTTTCACAAGTCTCCATGTTGCTCGTACAGTGAGTCAAGTCACAGTAACTTTAGATTACTTGGAACAGATGGAGATGGCTTTTCTGTAACCGCAGGTATTTCGTTTCCGCACCAGGCTGTGACATCAGCTTTAGGGGTGGGCGGAATTAGCGAAATCCACTTTCGCAAATTATCGCGAAAATTAAAAAAATTATCGCAAACACGCGGAAATATCGCGAAGATGCAGAAGTTTTTTTCCCGCATGTTCGCGCTATTTTCTGCATGGTTGCGGCTCGCCAACTTACCCATGTGGTTGCTCACGGGCGCGGCCATCTTGTTTTCAGTTGTCTCGCGGTGCATGATCGCGAGAAGAAAGACGTGATCCGCGACGCATGACGTCACTGCGGGCGCGAACTGTCGCGAGACAACGCAAATGGCTAAAAACAATACAACATCTCATGGAGAACTCGACCGGATCAAGAAAACTTGTCGGCGAACGCAGGGATTCAGGTAAGGCGATCGCGCGCGCGCGCGGGAGAATGTATTATTTTACAGCGCGAGCAAGAAACAAATTATCGCCAAGCTGCGGAATGCGAAAATTTTGAAATTTTCGCACTTTCCGCGGAACGCGAAAATGTCAAATTATTGCAATTTCCGCGAACGGAATGAAATATTAGCCCAGGCCTAATCAGCTTGTTAAAACAGTTGATAAAATGGGGTCTTCAGAAACTCAGGCTTGGACTGATTCACCTCGGAACGTTATGATGAATAGTCTGGGTTGTTGTCACTGTATCCTTTGGCCGCATACAATGAAGCACAGCAAACTGTCACTCTCCCTGCATCAATCCGTGCTTGTGACAAGGATTGTGTTTGTTGTCTGACTGGGGCTTCCACCCCCTCAACTAATAACCCAATTTTTTTTTTTTTGCAGAGTTTTATGTAGCGCGAACTTGACCCGAATCCAATCAGGTATCAGAGCGCTTTATATAGCACCAGTTACGTTACATGAGGACACACATTCATTTTTTGTTAGGCACAGGGAGATTAAGTGATTTGCCCAGAATCAAAGGATGTTTAGCGTCATTACCGAGACTCGAACCCAGGGGCATATTATCTAGCCAGGCGATAAAATTATCGCCACTTTAGCTGCAGTAAAATGCCGCTAAAACCGCGGTAATGGGCTTGATAATATGCTCTATGGAATTCCAATTGAAGCCCATGTTAGATGTGAAGGACATCTAACATGGCTTCAATTGGAATTCCATAGAGCATATTATCAAGCCCATTATCGCCGTTTTAGCGGCAGTTTTCTGCCGCTAAAGCGGCGATAATTTTATCGCCTGGCTTGATAATACACCCCTAAGTTCCCCGGGTCCAAGGACAAGCGCCCTAACCGTCAGGCCAATTCCTCTTCCCAAAGACATCTGGTCTGAGCTTTCAGGTGGACTATCCCTTAATTGCGCTTTTTCTCTGACACAAAGTCTCAAAATTTGTGTATCCTGTTTGCTCCATCTCCTTTGCAGATCTACAACCTCCACCCCTCCATGTTCTCTTTCTGGCTCTTTTTCTTCTTTTCCCTTCTCTGTCTCATTACCATTGACGGTAAATAGACGCACCCAGATTTCATAACAGCAGGGTAATGAGAAGCAAGAATTTGAAGAGCTGCACACAGTGCACAAAGACAGCTTGATATAAAAATTAGATGGCATACTTTTGATGATTTACATCATTGTGCGGTGTATCCCTAAAAATAATCTCTGATAAACTATAACCAAAAAGGTTGGAACTGTCGGTTATCAAAGTCAGGGATTCAGGTAAGGCGATCGCGCGCGCGGGAGAATGTATTATTTTACAGCGCGAGCAAGAAACAAATTATCGCCAAGCTGCGGAATGCGAAAATTTTGAAATTTTCGCGCTTTCCGGTTTTCAAAGTCCTTGAAAGACCAAAAAATGCAACTTCAAAAACAAGTTTATGCTGACAATAAAATGCTTCATTTGTTTACCAACTGTAAGACGAATGACTCAAGACGTTTTGGGAATATGTGAATAATTTAGTTAATTGTCTTAAATGCAGCCTGGGTGCGACACATTGACTCATTATACAGTTGGGTTTCGAAGCCGCCATTTTTTATATAGAATTCTTACATCATTAGCTTTCTGGCAAAGGATACTGGAAGAATTACTGACTCAAGTAGGACAGACGGTGTCCTGGGCTCCAGTGATCTGCACACAGCCTCCTTTAACCAAGTCATCAATTTTGGCCCAGGTATCTCAGGGGCTATTATGCCCTGTTTAGCTTTCTCCTAGAATGCCAATTGGTGAAGAAGGCCTATACTACAACACTTGTACAGGAAAGGTGATTTTTTTTTATTTTATTTATTTAAGAAGCTTATAAAGCGCGCAGCTACCCCCAAGGGGGTGTCCCGGCGCTGTAGACCTAAATGCTTAGAAGAAAGACAGCTTAATGAAAGGTGAACAACCAAGTTTTCAAGTTGCTGCGAAAGAGGGATTCTGAATGGAGAAACCTAAGCTCAAGTGGTAGGTTGTTCCAAAGTTTAGCCGTCATGACGGTAAAGGATCTACCGCCCATTCTGGAGCGACGGAAACGAGGAACCGTCAAAAGGCGAAGATTATTAGACCGCAGAGATCTAGCCGATTGAGAAAACACAAGTCTCTTTCTCAAATAACCTGGGCCTGATCCATTAAGGGTGCGGAAGGCAAAAATCAGCATCTTGAACTGAATACGACGAGAAATGGGGAGCCAATGCAACTGCTTACGGTAAGATGCAACCGACAGACGATAGGGGATATTGCCAATAAGTCTTGCCGCCGCATTCTGAACAATCTGAAGACGTCCAATTAGGTACAAAGGAGCTCCGGCATAAAGACTATTGGCATAATCCAGATGTGAAGTGATCAGGGCATGAATAACGGTTCTACGAGCATCCAAAGGCAGATATGGGAGGATCTTTCTAATCATGCGCAGCTTCCCAAAACAGGCTGCCGTGACCTTATTAATTTGAGCCTTACAGGAGAGGTCATTGTCAAATTGAAAGCCCAGGTTGCGGGCTGTTAGAGCAGGTACAGGAGGGGGGTTGAGCACAGATGGCCACCACAGAGTGGCAGGAGGGATGGATTTCTGATTAAAAAATAAGACCTCAGTCTTATCGGTGTTGAGTCTGAGATGGTTGACAGACATCCAAGAGCATATGTTGCTCAAACACATGCAAAATCTGGCGGAGCTGGAATCTGAGTGATCACTGAAGGAGAACATAAGCTGAGTATCGTCAGCGTAGGAGATCACCCTAATACCCCAAGACTCCACTGTCTCGGCCAGAGGTGCAAGATACACGTTAAAAAATAGAGGGCTGAGTGAGGAGCCCTGAGGCACCCCACATAAAAGGGGTTTACTCTCTGATACAAACGGGTTAAGAAGGACTTTCTGGGTGCGTCCGGTAAGAAAGGAGGCAATCCAAGCTAAAGCAGAGCCTCCCAATCCAAACTGCATTAGACGATCCAGTAGGATTTCGTGAGAGACTGTATCAAACGCGGCGGATAGGTCGAGGAGGACCAACATGGCCTCCTCTCCCCTATCCACACACTCACGGATCGTTTCAGAGTCCTCTACAAGAGCAGACTCAGTACCAAAGCCAGTTCTGAAACCTGATTGTGAATCATGCAGTAAAGAGTTGGTTTCTAAGTACTCTGCCAATTGTAGCTGCACAGCCTTTTCCAGAACCTTCGCAGGCTTGGGAAGAAGGGAGATGGGTCGATAGTTACAAAATTGCATAGGATCCACATCCACTTTCTTCAAAATGGGAACTAATAAAGCCTCCTTCCAAGCAGACGGAAACTGGCCCGAGCGCAATGAGGTATTCCAAATGGAAAGGAAAGGACCAATCAACAGAGGGGCCAAATTACTCATAATTGTGGCCGGAACAGGATCAAGAGGAGAGCCCGACTTACACTGAATGAGCAAATTAAATGCAGTCTCAGTAGTAAGTTCTTTAAAAGCCATCAATGATGGGCTTGCAGTATCATTAGTACCAGAAATAGCAGAGGTGAACACCGCAGGAAAAGAGGATGTAATGTTGGCAATTTTGTCGTAGAAATAAGCCGACAAACCATTACACAAAACCTGGCTGGAGGGATTCTGAGGTACCATAGCAGGGGGTTTAACAAAGTCTTTTACGATCTTAAAAAGAGTTTTAGACGAATTATCTGCATTTTTGATTTGTAGGGTAAAAAAATCTCGCATCGTGGATTTTTTCAATTTAGAAAAAAATTTTAAGGCAGATTTATAAACATTCTTAGCCTCTAGATCATAAGTTAGACTCCTCAACAACTTATCTCACCCATATTATATAGAGACAAGGGGTTTCATGATGCATATGTAAACTGGTTAGATTTTGCACAGTGCAACATTTTTTGAGCCTTCATTGGTCTGCCATGCAGCTGCTCCCTGGTCCAACTGCAGTTGGAGTTTGATCTCGTTAGGCAAGACACAGCAGGAAAAACCTGTTTTTTACACAATAGTTTAAGTTTAGGGAGGCTAGCCAAGAGCCAATAAAATCGCTAATTTGAAGCGAGGTGTCTGTGACCTAGAAAACATGGGCAGTTCAAAGGCAAAGTTCATGGATGCCATTTAGGGACCGCCAAAGACGGCTGGGACCCTGGCTTCCCCTTTGTGACACCACCTTTGCAAACTCAGAGATCAAAGGACTGCACCGGGACAGCAGTGTTACCGGTGCGAGAGCCCTCTTCACTTTCTATGGTTTCCACCTCTTGGCCCTCCTCTAGCCCATTAGCATCTTCCTGCTGCTTAGGGGAGTGGCAAGGATTGGGAAATGTAGACCCATCCCTGCTGCCACTTCATAAAACGTTTGGCAGGGAAGGTAATAGTGAAGAAATAACCATGCCTTTTAGTTGCTTTTAATAACTTGGAGGCATATTTAGGTATATGTCAGGGAAGACCTCCAAGCATTGCAAGAAAGAGGGTGAACTGGGAAGGAATGTAAAGGGATTGTGACATCTCTTCCGTTGCAGTGCGAAGGTGATGTTCCAGCTGTGTAGTCGCCAGTAATATTCCCCTCAAAAATTCAAATTCACAGCTTAGAAGTGAAAAAAAGGAAAGGAGGTGTATTGGACTTCTACAGAGAAGCAGTAGAGAGTGATTTTCATAGTACGGACCTCTCTCCGGCCTGAGTGGCTAACATGACTCTCTGTCAGTAATTTTTATTTCAGATAATCACAAATTTTTGGTCTCCTTATCCACGTTCAATTTGTCACAAATGAGCATGTCAGCAGCAATCCTGTCTGAGGATGGTCACTGCTGCACTGAATGTACTGAAACTGAAGAAAGGTTAAGAAAAACTAGTAGTCTGCCTAAATGCAGCTTATAGACTGGAGTGGTCTTAAGAATTCTGGCAAGATGGAGGCCTCTGCTCTCTATGGGAAACCAATCCACTAGAACCCCGACATTGATAGCACTTTTCACTCCTTACAATAAAGTGCAGTGTACTGCAGGAATACATCTTTGCCACTATTTTAAAGTCAAATTGAGCTCTTCACGGTGATCCAGGCACTAGAGCCTGATGCTGTGGTCAGTTGTGGTGCAACTCCGAATGAATAATAAGGTATCCTTCACTGTCATTTCGAATGTTTCACACTCCTGGACTCATTGTCTCCATCCAAACAAGCAAAGTGATTTCCACAGACTTCACTAGAGTCACCTACCCTTCAATTATTCATCACCCTCCAAACAATCATTGCAAAAGCTAAAAGGCCTGTTTAATGTATGGACAAATGTAAACAAAAACATTAAAAAATGCTGTTTGCATGCATTGTATGCACAAATGTTGTTTACACATAAAGGTCTGCCCTACTGGTCTTCATGGACGTCGATTCACCAAAAAGCAAGGGGTAGCGGAAGTGACATTACATGTCCTTTGACTTATTTGTCAAAAGAACTTTCATGGATTTACATGGATTAGAAGACCAAGTAGGTTAGAAAAATGTGAATCTTAGGTCAAAGGAGAACTTGTCTAAGGAGGAATGATGAGCATTAATGAATTTGAGACAGGCCAAGGATATAGTAAAAAGAGAAGCTGACAAAGGCAGAAATATAGTTATTATGAGAAGGACTGATCATTGTCAGGAAATCAGGCGACAGTTGAGTGATTAACAAAGTAGGTCGCACACTGCTCGTCATACCCGCAAATAGCCCCATAGAACTCTGGATAATGTAGTAGCAACGGTGAGTACGCCTATGCCACGAGTGTGTTACTATAATGCCATCCCTGGACACGTGTTTCGAGGTAATTGCCTCTCGTCAGCAGGGAGCAGGTAGGTATGTGGGGTGCCAAGTAGACTGCCAAAATATTAAAGGTAAAATACCTCTACCGGCGCGCAGGTGCGGAACCAAGGCTCGTCAGCCCAAATCGCTCGAGGGAGCTTAAATACATTAACAAAGTAGGTCGCACACTGCTCGTCATACCCGCAAATAGCCCCATAGAACTCTGGATAATGTAGTAGCAACGGTGAGTACGCCTATGCCACGAGTGTGTTACTATAATGCCATCCCTGGACACGTGTTTCGAGGTAATTGCCTCTCGTCAGCAGGGAGCAGGTAGGTATGTGGGGTGCCAAGTAGACTGCCAAAATATTAAAGGTAAAATACCTCTACCGGCGCGCAGGTGCGGAACCAAGGCTCGTCAGCCCAAATCGCTCGCGGGAGCTTAAATACATTAACAAAGTAGGTCGCACACTGCTCGTCATACCCGCAAATAGCCCCATAGAACTCTGGATAATGTAGTAGCAACGGTGAGTACGCCTATGCCACGAGTGTGTTACTATAATGCCATCCCTGGACACGTGTTTCGAGGTAATTGCCTCTCGTCAGCAGGGAGCAGGTAGGTATGTGGGGTGCCAAGTAGACTGCCAAAATATTAAAGGTAAAATACCTCTACCGGCGCGCAGGTGCGGAACCAAGGCTCGTCAGCCCAAATCGCTCGAGGGAGCTTAAATACATTAACAAAGTAGGTCGCACACTGCTCGTCATACCCGCAAATAGCCCCATAGAACTCTGGATAATGTAGTAGCAACGGTGAGTACGCCTATGCCACGAGTGTGTTACTATAATGCCATCCCTGGACACGTGTTTCGAGGTAATTGCCTCTCGTCAGCAGGGAGCAGGTAGGTATGTGGGGTGCCAAGTAGACTGCCAAAATATTAAAGGTAAAATACCTCTACCGGCGCGCAGGTGCGGAACCAAGGCTCGTCAGCCCAAATCGCTCGAGGGAGCTTAAATACATTAACAAAGTAGGTCGCACACTGCTCGTCATACCCGCAAATAGCCCCATAGAACTCTGGATAATGTAGTAGCAACGGTGAGTACGCCTATGCCACAAGTGTGTTACTATAATGCCATCCCTGGACACGTGTTTCGAGGTAATTGCCTCTCGTCAGCAGGGAGCAGGTAGGTATGTGGGGTGCCAAGTAGACTGCCAAAATATTAAAGGTAAAATACCTCTACCGGCGCGCAGGTGCGGAACCAAGGCTCGTCAGCCCAAATCGCTCGAGGGAGCTTAAATACATTAACAAAGTAGGTCGCACACTGCTCGTCATACCCGCAAATAGCCCCATAGAACTCTGGATAATGTAGTAGCAACGGTGAGTACGCCTATGCCACGAGTGTGTTACTATAATGCCATCCCTGGACACGTGTTTCGAGGTAATTGCCTCTCGTCAGCAGGGAGCAGGTAGGTATGTGGGGTGCCAAGTAGACTGCCAAAATATTAAAGGTAAAATACCTCTACCGGCGCGCAGGTGAGGAACCAAGGCTCGTCAGCCCTAATCGCTCGAGGGAGCTTAAATACATTAACAAAGTAGGTCGCACACTGCTCGTCATACCCGCAAATAGCCCCATAGAACTCTGGATAATGTAGTAGCAACGGTGAGTACGCCTATGCCACGAGTGTGTTACTATAATGCCATCCCTGGACACGTGTTTCGAGGTAATTGCCTCTCGTCAGCAGGGAGCAGGTAGGTATGTGGGGTGCCAAGTAGACTGCCAAAATATTAAAGGTAAAATACCTCTACCGGCGCGCAGGTGCGGAACCAAGGCTCGTCAGCCCAAATCGCTCGAGGGAGCTTAAATACATTAACAAAGTAGGTCGCACACTGCTCGTCATACCCGCAAATAGCCCCATAGAACTCTGGATAATGTAGTAGCAACGGTGAGTACGCCTATGCCACGAGTGTGTTACTATAATGCCATCCCTGGACACGTGTTTCGAGGTAATTGCCTCTCGTCAGCAGGGAGCAGGTAGGTATGTGGGGTGCCAAGTAGACTGCCAAAATATTAAAGGTAAAATACCTCTACCGGCGCGCAGGTGCGGAACCAAGGCTCGTCAGCCCAAATCGCTCGAGGGAGCTTAAATACATTAACAAAGTAGGTCGCACACTGCTCGTCATACCCGCAAATAGCCCCATAGAACTCTGGATAATGTAGTAGCAACGGTGAGTACGCCTATGCCACGAGTGTGTTACTATAATGCCATCCCTGGACACGTGTTTCGAGGTAATTGCCTCTCGTCAGCAGGGAGCAGGTAGGTATGTGGGGTGCCAAGTAGACTGCCAAAATATTAAAGGTAAAATACCTCTACCGGCGCGCAGGTGCGGAACCAAGGCTCGTCAGCCCAAATCGCTCGAGGGAGCTTAAATACATTAACAAAGTAGGTCGCACACTGCTCGTCATACCCGCAAATAGCCCCATAGAACTCTGGATAATGTAGTAGCAACGGTGAGTACGCCTATGCCACGAGTGTGTTACTATAATGCCATCCCTGGACACGTGTTTCGAGGTAATTGCCTCTCGTCAGCAGGGAGCAGGTAGGTATGTGGGGTGCCAAGTAGACTGCCAAAATATTAAAGGTAAAATACCTCTACCGGCGCGCAGGTGCGGAACCAAGGCTCGTCAGCCCAAATCGCTCGAGGGAGCTTAAATACATTAACAAAGTAGGTCGCACACTGCTCGTCATACCCGCAAATAGCCCCATAGAACTCTGGATAATGTAGTAGCAACGGTGAGTACGCCTATGCCACGAGTGTGTTACTATAATGCCATCCCTGGACACGTGTTTCGAGGTAATTGCCTCTCGTCAGCAGGGAGCAGGTAGGTATGTGGGGTGCCAAGTAGACTGCCAAAATATTAAAGGTAAAATACCTCTACCGGCGCGCAGGTGCGGAACCAAGGCTCGTCAGCCCAAATCGCTCGAGGGAGCTTAAATACATTAACAAAGTAGGTCGCACACTGCTCGTCATACCCGCAAATAGCCCCATAGAACTCTGGATAATGTAGTAGCAACGGTGAGTACGCCTATGCCACGAGTGTGTTACTATAATGCCATCCCTGGACACGTGTTTCGAGGTAATTGCCTCTCGTCAGCAGGGAGCAGGTAGGTATGTGGGGTGCCAAGTAGACTGCCAAAATATTAAAGGTAAAATACCTCTACCGGCGCGCAGGTGCGGAACCAAGGCTCGTCAGCCCAAATCGCTCGAGGGAGCTTAAATACATTAACAAAGTAGGTCGCACACTGCTCGTCATACCCGCAAATAGCCCCATAGAACTCTGGATAATGTAGTAGCAACGGTGAGTACGCCTATGCCACGAGTGTGTTACTATAATGCCATCCCTGGACAGTTGAGTGATGTCACGTGTTACACAAAATTGATGTTGAATCCCACTAAAGAAGCAGGCAGACACATTACTGAGAGGCTTTACACATGGAAGGAACAAGGTCCTTTGGCCAAACAGGAATTTAAATATCTTAATGTCACAAATCTGACTTCTCCTTTTATTTATGTTTTACCAAAAATCCATAAGTCTACACAAAACCCGCCAGACAGACCTATCGTCTCAAGTATAGGGAGTTTAACAGAACACCTCTCGGAATTTGTTGATATATTTCTGAAACCATTAGTGGTGAATTTAACGTCGTATACAAGGGACACTATGGATGTTCTAAATAAACTTGAGGACATGGTTTGGGAACAGGGAATGAGTTTTTTTAACATTGGACGTAGTGGGACTGTACACCTGCATAGAGAGGGAAAAGGGGATGCAAGCCCTGAATCACTTCCTGGGTACTCGTAGTGCTAGTTTGCAAGAAAACTCAGTAATGATCATGGAAACAAGTGATCTCATTCTCAAAAACATTTTTTTCTTATTTGAGGGAGAGTGGTTCCACCAAATAAGGGGAACGGCAATGGGTTCCAGGTTTGCTCCCTCTTACGTGAACCTCTTCATGGGGTTGTTTGAGAGGGAGCATGCCTAGAGCAAGAGAGCTGACAAATGGACTGACTTGATTTTATTTTGGGGCCGCTTCATTGACGACATTTTAATAATTTGGAGGGGCACAGGACAAGAATTAATGGAGTATTTTGCATTTCTGAACAGTGATAAGTTTAATGTTGCATTTACAATGAGTCATCATACACATCAGATTGAATGTTTGGATGTGCAATTGTTTGTAGTTGATAATCAGATGCACAGCAAACTTTTTTCTAAGAAAACAGCCACTAATTCGATCCTAAGAGCAGAGATTGCTCATCCCCCATCGGTAATTAAAGGAATACCATTAGGGGAGATGGTGTGAATCAGGAGAAATTGCAGTCTAGACAAAGACTTCAATAGTGACTAGATGAGTCACATACGAGACTCTCAAATAGAGGATATTCTGGAGAGGGTCTGAGGAAAGCAAGAGTCAGGGTGGGCACAATGAGAAGGGATGCCACACTTATCCAAAAGGAAAAGGGCCCAGCAATTGAACGTTCTGCCTTTATTTCGACTTTTAATACTTTGCATGACAAAATTTACAAAATACTTAACAGAAACTGGAACTTACTAAAGGGGGGTACCTGGTTTAACAGGGATCATTGCAGAAAAACCAGCAGTTACTTACAGGAGATGTCCCACGATCAGAAATCTAATTACTAGGAACTACATAGAACCTAGGAATATTAGGGGAGGGAATTAGCTCCCATATCAACCTAAGGGATTCTTTACATGTGGTTCATGTAATGTTTGTGCGGTTGGAATCAATCGGATCAAAGAGTTCAAGTACGATACCAACAAGTGGTATAGTAATATTGAATTTATAAATAGCAACAGTTGTGGGGTCATTTACATACTGCAATGTGAATGCTCTAAAATCTACATAGGCAGCAATTTTTTTTTTTAAGTTGAGGATACAAAAGCATATAAGAGTGAATGTGAATGAGGAGGTTAAATGGCCAATTTTTCAACATATTAGAGACAATCACCCTATGAGAAGGAATACCAAATTTCAAGGAATACAGAGGATTATTCCAAATGCGAGAGGGGCTGATTGGGAACTAAAAATAAGGCAACAGGAAGCTAGATGGATTAGTAAATGCAAAACGGTTGATCAGGGTCTAAATAGTGACAATGAGTTACACTATTTTTTGTAACAGATTTACATCTTGTGAAAATATACCACTGTGAGCAATAGGTCTGTATCTAGCGTAAGTCGTTTGACAACAGGTTGGAGGTATGTACATTTTTTGGTATTTACTTGAGATGGTACATTGATGTTTGCGTTAATAACTACTATTAGAACATATTCTTTTTGTTACTGTAAGCCGTAATATAGAACCTGTAGTCGATTGAGAATAAGTAATGTGTCACTGTTAGATTTGATATACACCTTTGTCCAAATAGGGACCCTTGCGTCTAGTAAGGGGCTACACTTCCAAAATAACCCCTGCTCACCCCCTTGGTAGCTTGGCACGAGCAGGCAAGCTTATCTCAGAGGCAGTGTGTAAAGCATTTATGAGCACATACAGTGACAACACTACAGATGGACACCACACAGGTTGTGTTATAAGAATAAGTACTTTTATACAGACTTAACACAAGACCCAAATGACAAAAATCCACAATACAGTACTTAAAATATGCTGAAAAATAGTTTATTCACTTAAAAGCAGTCTCTAGCAACAAATAACTCCACTTTGAGTTATTACGATGTCGTGACAGAAGAAATCCCAAAGTACGGAGCCTACCGCGAGGTGCGCGGCGTCGGGCCCGGAGTCAAACAGACCCCAAAAGAACAGTACATTGGAAATGCGATGAAAAACAAAGACAGCTCACAGCGTCAGGGAGCTGTGGCTTCGTTGGCGCTGCGCGGCGTCTGTTCCTCATGACCCCAGGAGAGGTGGAGACTTGGTTCCTTACTGCAGCGCAGGGGAGGTGTGACGACGGTTCCTTACTGTGTCGGGGAGGTGATGTCATGATGGCGCCGAGACCATGATTCTTTACGATGTCATGTTGTCGATGGATTCTTGGTCAACCACGTCACGGATCAGCTCCGCGATGACGATGTCGGCTTGGGAGTCGATGCGGCACAGCAGCAGGCGTCGGGCCTACAGCACAAGTCGAAGCAGCGCTCACCGCTTTGGGCAGGTTTACGGCATCGCTCGCTGGCATCGATATGACACGGCGGCCGGCATCGGGTCTACTTTGCAAGTCGGAGCAGCGCTCACAACTTCTGTGCAGATTACGGCGTCGCTCGCCGGCGTTGGTGTTGCAATTTCCTTCTGTAGCAGCTAAAACCGCAGATGCAGGCAAACAGAATGGGTGAAGTCTTGAATCCCTGAGACTTCAGGCAGGAGGCAAGCTCAATTTCAAGCCCTTGGAGATCTTCCTCAAGATGATGAAAGCACACTCAGTCCTTTTCTCTTTTCTTTGGCAATAAAGTAACCACTGCAGGCCAACCCCAACAACACACAGCAGAGGGGTAGTCTGCTCCTTCAGCTTCTTGGTTCTTCTCCTCAGCAAAGGGCCGTCTTGATTCCCAGAAGTGATCTAAAATTCTGGGGTCTGGGTCCCCCTTTTTATACACACCAATACTTTGTCTCTGAAGGCAGAGAGTGTGTTTACCTAGTCCATACCAATTCGGGGTGCATTCTGCAAGTGCACAACTTCTTCCTTTGTCAGTGTGGGCCAGGGTCATCAGACACACCACAGAAGGTGGAGCCAGCATTGTGGAAGGCATGCACAGCCCTATTCAGACCCAGGTGCTGCTCCTTTCACCACTCCTCATGCAGATAGGTCTATTCAGCCTTGTGCTGACTCACCCTGTCTCCTGGAGCCCTGTCACTCACAAACCAGACATGGAATACACAACCTCGTAAAGGCTGGCTTGAATGGTAAGGCAAGAAAATACCTACTTTATAAAAGTGGTATTTTCAAACACAGAATGTAAAACCCAACTTCACTAAAAGATGTATTTTATCATTCTGAGTTCAGGCATACTAAATTCGTTTTTCTACCATGTTCCCTGGGTCAGTTATGACTAAAAGGTGTTATAATAAAACTGCCCATTCTGGCCTATGGGGACAGGTAGCCTTGCAATAGTAAAAAATGAAAATGGCTGTAATTCACTATCAGGACATGACACACACACCAGGGCATGTCCTACCTTTTCCATACAATGCACCCTGCTCTTGGGCCTACCTTAGAGGTGGCTAACATGTAGAAAAGGGAATGTTTAGGGACTGGAAAGTGGGTGCACTTACCAAGTCAACAGGGCAGCACTAGGCTGCACTCAGGCTCTGCAATGGCAGGCCTGAGTCATAGGTTACAATCTGCTCCAGTGGGTGGCACAATCAGTGCTGCAAGCCCACCAGCAGCATTTGATTTACAAGCCCTGGGCACACACGGAGCACTGTACTAGGGTCTGACAAGTAAACCAAATAAGCCAATCATGGAGTCACTAATCCATTACATCAATTTAACGTAGGGAGCACTTGCACTGTGGCACTGAATAGCAGTGGCACAGTGCCCAAAGCACCTAGAACAGCAAAACATATAGCAAAAACACAGGAGGCATCAGCAAAAAATGGAAGGGAGACCCACGCCAATGGTGCCAGGTCTAACAGTCACCACGCAAAATCACAATCAGGTCAGGCAGTATCATATTAATAATTGCAAAACGATTAATTTAAATTTAATCACAACAAATGAATGATTATTTAGATACCATATTAAAGTTTTTAGATGTTACCGGTTAGATGCTGTGTAACTTTGCAATGTCATCACGCACTAGCCTGGATATGTCAGGTAGTGTCAAATCAATTACTCGGGATTAGGGAATTCAACTATAATTAGAGTGAGATAACGAAAGTATAGACATTCATTAAAAAAATGTTTATGCATGATTGACGTTGTCCACACTCAATGCAAACCTTTACATAGTGCGCATAAGGGACAGGAAGTGATAGTCATGTGATAAAAACACCCACCTCCAGGCAGGCCAGGCCTCGTAATTCCTGATCGCGCTTGGCGGTGAATAGAATTACAATATTCCAGGGAGTATTTTGATTTGCAACGACCATGTGAATTGTAGTTTCAAAAAAATATAGACATTACAGTCATTGTTGGCCTTTATAACTAATCGAATGTAATATGTGAATTTTGTGGCCATGTCGTCGGAGATGGTAATACAATACCGCCCAACGTCAGGCAGGTCAGGCGGAAGTCTTGACACATAGATACATGGGAGGTAGGGAAGGAGGATGTCTGACTCACGATTGATCTAAGTAAGTGAGGACCAGGGAGAAAACTGTCATAAAAATAAAACTGACGGGCAATTGGCACAAATAATAGTACCACTGGCTCTTGAAAGGTGATTGGTCAAGTACTGCGAGGACCTGAGAGGGAACCACGGTTGTAGCAATGTTAATTTAGAGGCTTGAAATAGCGACTTCCTATTGGTCTAAATAAGTGAGGACCAGAGAAAAAACAGTCATAAAAATAAAACTGACGGGCGATTGGCTCAAACAGTAGTAACATTGACTCTTGAAAGGTGATTGTTCAAGTACTGTGAGGACCTGAGAGGGAACCACGGTTGTAGTAATGTTAATTCAGAGGCTTGAAATAGTGACTTCCTATTGGTCATTTGGTACAGTGAAATACAGGCATTCTAGATGGTCAATTCTATGGCGGGATTTATCGGGCCAGGCCGTGGCAGGAAGACCAAAGTAAAAGACACTCTGGCAAGAGATGAGAACTAGGGGGTGATATGGGGGAGCTTTGCCTGACTGGGGCTTTTTAGCAATAGACCTGTAGAGCTTGGCGAGTAATAATCAAGAGGAAAATAAGTATTTTGTGTTCTCTTGTTACATAATTGGATAATATATTAGAACAATTTCCCATTCCTATTGTCCCATTATGTCTCGATTTTGGGGTATGTAAAAAGTTAAATATAAAAATTAGATTTATCACAACAATTTCCCCAAGCAAATAAGGCTATAAAAAATTGGTTTTAAGCATACATATACATTTTTTTTTTCAGGATAATCTTTTCCACTTGTATGGGTTGCACAAATGAAGAGCTGAAGAACTGTAAGGATAAACGATACAATGGAGGTATGTTCCAAAAGGCGACTAAAGAAACTTAGCAGACAGTATGGCTGTTGGAGAGGTGATGATGGATAAGAATTTAAGAGATTTTTGTATGAAGTCTAAATATAATGTCATGATTCATGACAATAACAGTGTATATAGTACATGAGAGACATTGAAGAGGATTGATCCGGTAGGAATAAGGAGGGTGCTGTCACCACATGATGTTGTGCATCAAAAAAAAAATCAATGTTACTTATTTATTTATTTATCTATGTATTCATTTATCTTGAGTTTTATATAGCACTGGCTAGACCCGTAGGTATCAGAGCGCTTGACATAAGGAACAGCGAGTTGCAAGTTACACATTTTACATAGGTTACACAATGAGGATCAAAGTTACAGGCTAACATGTTACATTTGTTAAAAACAATCAAAACCTAGTAATCAGAGAAAAAGGGCAAAGTTACAGAAAATTCATCATGGGAGGGGTAAGGAAGGGAGAAACAGGGAGATGGGGAGAAACTGTGCCCAATGTCCGGCTAGGTAGGTGACGGCCGAGGTGATGAACCAGGGCCGATCTCCTCAATAGCTGAACCAAGCAGCTCCACCGGGCGTCAGACATAATTCTCAAACTAGGAACAGCGACAAAAATTGCTAGTGAATAGCATAAAAGGACACCTGATAAAACCACAATAGCACAGTAGTATGCATTGCTGGTGTGTAGTGGAACAGAGAGAGGGAAAAGAAAAACAGGGGAGAGGAATGCTGATAGAGTCAAGGTAGGTAGGAGGCGGAAAGTCCATCGGGGGAGCCAAGCAGTCAGTGTGAAAGACAGATAAGCCAAGAAGATCCATGAATAACAATGTCCGAAGTCCGGCTGGGTAGGTGACGGCCCAGGGGTCCAGACTCCTCTGTAGCTGCTTAGGACAGCTCCACCGTGCAGCGGCCATGAGTAATCGGTCTCCGAGGGAAGTACCAACAGATTTGGTTTCTGCCCATGGGGCATCATCAGAGTTCCACGGACGATAGCTCTGGCTAGACCCAGAGGTATCAGAGCACCTTACTAGAGGATTGTAGAGATCTCTACCCCCTCCTGGCTGATCGCATACTTTCCCTTTGATTCAGCGGCTGATAAGCTTCGGGCCGATGGGGGTCTTATGTTTTGCCGCCATCTTGGGGTCAGGCAAGCTTGTGGAATCCCATAGGGTCCTACTATTCCCCTACATACTGTGTAAGCTTAAACCGCAATTTTTCAATACTAATCCCCAGGGTGGGGCACACTCCACCTCCCCAAGGACCCGTGCGCACTAACACCTGTTAGATTTGAGGAGCGGTGCAATAGTCTTCGTCACAACCTCAAGGACGCAGGGCCGACTGTGGATTTCGTTCAGGGCTTGGATGCAGCCAAAGTCAGTCTCCTCGTGGGCCAACGCAGGTGAGGGCAATAGGCACACGGCGGGCTGGTCTCATGGGGCTACACTCCCTCATCTCTAGGAGCATCCGCCTGGTTGGGACGTTCAGCCATGGAGTGTCCAGCGCCATTTTCACTCCGCAGCATCTCCACGCAGCCACTCATGGTTACGTTAAAAATAGCAGGTGCCCAACGTGGATGAGGGTGGGGGGCTCTGGGTCTCACCGCTCCTCCAACGCAGTCTCCGGGGGGGAGGGGCGCTCTTGATTATGCGGATCCCACTCTGTTACACAATTAGAGCGAGTCCGCTGTGGTCCAGGCGTCATCTTGAGGCGCGATTGTCTGGCGAATTTTTGCCAATTACACGGCAACGGCGCAGTTTAGTGGAACGACGCCCCCATCAGCAGACTCTCCAAGTACTCTGATGTCGGGAGTGAGTTTCTCCTGCTGGTCTTGGAGCGATAAAGCACCGCGCTAGATTGTTGAGCACAGGGATTCCACGGAGCTTCAGCTCTGAGCAGCCATGATGGAATTGAGAAAAAGAGGAACTTTATTTATGGGGATAATATATGGAAATTAGATTGTAAATAAGCAGACTCGAAGGGGCTGTTGAACAATGAAAGTGCTATGATGTTTTTAATTTTGGGGAATGTGATTGAATTATTGATTTTGTAAAAATACATAGGGATCTATATTGATTTGTGTACTTATCCTTTTTTCCAGCCCTGATGACATCCAAGTGAGGACAAAACGCATAGGCTGACGAATGGATATTGTTATATTTGGCTGACGACTGGATACTGTTATATTTTGGAGCTATGATTTTCCTTTGAATTAATAAATGGAAAACACATATGAAATGAGTTTGCGTATGGATTTGATTCTCGAACAACAATAATTGATTGGATACCATAGCGGATACACTGATGCTCATTTCCACTAGTAGAATTCATTTTTGAGGACTGGGTTTTTCACGGCGGGACCTGGGAGAGTGAAGCGTCATTTATATAGGACTTCGTGATTTGTTAAGACAAGACTTTGAATTGCTCACCAGCGCACTTGGTTGTTATGCCCCCAGCACCTACAGGAAAGAGACACATAATTACTAACCTTGATGACATCACAGGAAGTGACATCATGTGCCGTTTTGAAATGACAGCATCACAGGATGTGACAATAACACACAGACATATACAAAAAAAGAATCAGCTTCACACAGGTAGTGAATGTAGCATACATTTTTCCAATAAGTATACAGTTTTTTCTTCTTTTGGGAAGCTTTACCTCCTCCCTGTGGCACTAAAATCACCGAAATCACTCTGTCCACAATCATGTTAACTCACAGCATTGTTTCCAAGGCATATATCTTTGATATACCTTCCTACTTTACTCCGATTAATGTATTCATTTAGGGTTCTTGTAAAGCCTGAAGGCCGCAAAGTTAGCTTCAGAGACCACTTGGTTTATGTACTAAGGATAGAGGCGTATGTGGCATTTCAATAGAGCAAATCTAGCCAAAAGGCAGCGGAGCACTGTACAGGGTCAAAAAATGTATAAGGTGTCAGTAATCCTAGACCATCTCTAATAACAAATGGTAAGCAGATGGTGAAGCTTTAGAATGCGAAAGGTGAGAAGGTTACCCTCTAAGGTGGCAAAGCTGCATTTAGGTGTCTAATCAGGCTGAGTTAGGCACAGGTGGAGGCAGCATAGGAGGTTAAACTGGTGGGATGGATGAAAATGGTTTGTACTGTTACCAACTGCTTCCATTCTCATGAAAATAAAAGTCGAGAAGATATTCGATTTACATTGATTACATTACATTGATAAATGGTGTGATCGATTGGCTCAGAAAGCTGATCTGTTGACATCACAGTACCAACAAATAAAGTGCACTGTCAGTCTGGCTGCCTTCAATATGAACGTATGCTATCCAAAACCCTTTTTGTAACATAAGGTGACATGAAGGCATACTTATTTATAGACTCAAGCATTCACTTCTTTCAGTTCACATTCAAACTCATGGCGATGCATAAATGTGTTTTTAAGATATGAACACGTACATTGCACATACATTCACTGCTATCTAGGATGAAGAGAGTATCGTCACAATTGAAAATGCAGAAAGTAATATCATGGGTGCTCCCCCTCCAGTATGAGTCCGTTTTGCCACCCACAACTTTCCACTGGAAGTACTATCAGTTCAAAGTGCTAACTTATGAACCTGCGACTGGTCTGCAAAATTGATACTCCTAAGCAAAGGGACAAACCTGCAGTGTCAGCAATGGATGTCATTCTGGCCCTCATGCACAACAATCAACTCATCCATTGCAAGCTAGACTACTCTGCATGCCATGTACTCAGGCCTGGCATACAATAAAATGGACAAGGTCTCCATAACGCTTCGGCCTTACTCTAGTTGCATGAAACCCCTTTAGAAATAAACAGTAAAAAATAGCACAATGTGAATATTTCTTTAAATCTAAGTTTCTATAACAGTAATGACAGTCAAAATTGGCTTTATTTCATACGAGTGAGGGGTATACTTGCAATGTGTAATTAATTCCAAGAAAGCTGCAGATACATGCCAGATCTCAGCAACAGAATAGGTCCCACATACAGTGTGCTCAATCGACTTTTGCTCTACTAATGTCTTGGTACACAAAGCTCTGATTCAACTTTTTCAGCTTGAAAGCAGAGTGTAGGCACTTAATTTAAGGGTTATCAAGTGCAAAGCTGGAGACAGTCAGGGTCTCAATGACCATCAAACAACGAAGAGATTGCAGTCACGCACACACACACACACACACCATACATAGAATGTCACCAATGCCCAGAATGAAAACACATCCACTTATGTATATCAATGTGCCTGTTTTTGTTGCCCTTCTAAAGGTTATATACTCCTTTCACCTAGAAATGCCCACACGGTGACGAAAAGAGTATAAAAAACTAAAGGTCAATAATACAAGCATTTAGTGTTAGAAACAGCATGCTTGTGCCAGTAAGCATAATGTAAACATTATGTCACAAGTGTTAATTGTTTATATTACCCATTAAAAGTGAATTGGGATATAACAAACATATCCCGTGACATTTTTTCAAGCAATAGAGAAGATGAGGGCACTGGGTTAATGGTGCAATTCTTCCTGCACTTCACAAAGTTGAAGAGCACTTAAAGATAGGAAAAGGGCACACAAAGTTGGAGTGCTCTAAAAGAACTTCAATAGTGCCCGGAGGGCTTCATCTGCCCCATGCTACTATTCACTAGCTCTTGAAATCTATAGTTTAATGTCTTTCTTACCCCTCTCTATCTCTTGTCTTGTGTTCTTTTTATATCTTTTCCACTTTCTTGTTCTTTATCCCCATCTCACCCTCTTGTCCTGCTTCATCCTTTCTGTTTCTCTGTTTGTATTCCTCTATCTACAGCTCTCTCATACATTCTCTGGCTCTCTGTGTAGCCGCCTGACTATTTATTTTTCTCTTCCACTTTCTCCATTTTGCTCAATGTCCCTCTAAAACTTTAATTTTTTCCCTTGTTCTGTGTTCCTTATTCTTTGACTGTCGTTCTGTCTCTGTCTTACTCAGTTTCTCCCCTATAAGCTTTATTCGCTCCATTTAATTTGTCCTCTCTCTTGCCTCACTGCCTTCTTATTGCCTCTTCCTACCTGTGAAGCATAGTAGCATAGTCCTAAACCCAGGGAGCTATCCCTTGGCTCAGCACCATCAGTACCATGGCATTCCTAATGGCCAGGCAATTTCCTCTTTATCAGCCCCTTAAACTTGTATTAATGTCTAGTAAAGCTGCCAACTAGGCCATGTTATCAGGGACACCCTATTCAGGTCCATCCTTTCCTTTTACAAAGGATTGTAATTTGGGAATGCTGCCCTACACTGTTTAAAGAGACTCCACCTCACAGAATGCATTCTATTGTTATAAAAATTCATGACTGAAAAGAGGAGATCCCTAACAGCATCCAGCAATCTAGCAACATTATTGTGCAATCATAATGCACCTCCCAGTACTCCTGTTACATCATGTTGGACTTGACCCTTTTTGCAGGGTCATCCCTGAACTTTTTACGTTCTTCTACGTATTTATTCTCACCTGGTGTTGGTGGTTTAAGACTCTGGGCACTTTATCACTGCTGTCCAGTGTAAAGTGTGTGTGCTCTCTGTGGTAAACATGGTAAGATTGATCTACACCTGTTTGGCGTATTTAATTTACCTGTCAGTCCTTTGTAAAGTGGTATCTCAGATACCCAGGGCCAGTAAATTAAATGCTACTTGTGGGCTTGCAGCGCTGCTTGCACCACCCACCAAAGTAGCCTTTCAAACCTGTCTCAGGCCTCTGCCATTGTAGGGCCTCTGTGCGCAGTTTACTGCCGCTGTGACATGGCACATAAAGTGGATGTCACGTCTGTGACTCCCCTTTTACTACATGTCAGTCACCCCAAAGATAGGCCCTTGCTAGCCCTATGGGCAGGGTGCAATGTAGGTAAAAGGTAGGACATGTTCCTTATATGTATGGCATGTCCTAGTAGTGACAAACAGCCATTTTGGTTTCTCACTGCTGTGAGGCTTCCCTCTCATAGGAATGCATTGAGGATTTCCTGATAAGTGTTTCAGTGGAAATTCCGGATGTGAGAGGGGCAGCATGGTCAAGTTTGGTATGTTTGGAATAGTGATAATAAATGCTACGTAATGGTTGGAGCAGATTTATTGTCACTATTTTAGAAATACCACTTTTAGAAGTTGGCATTTCTGTGTGCTATGTGTCTTTGTGCCTGCCTGATGTGTATTGCATGTCTGTCTCTGGAGTGACAGGGACTGGGCAGGTGCCGTGGCTCCAGAGGGGCTGGGTGAGTCAGCGCTAGGCTGAATAGGCATATCTGCATTTGGAGTAATGGGTGGAGTAGCCCCTGACCCTGAATAGGTCTGTGCCTGCCTTGTACAATGCTGGCTCCGTCCCCCTGTGGTGTGTCCGGGGCCAGGACCTGCAGTGTCAAAGGGGACTGTTGTGCACTGTAAATAAAATATTGAGTGCCCCCCAGAACTGGCTTTGACTGGATCCCCAAGCCCTGTGCCAGGACAGAACAAAGAAATGGCCAGTATAAATATTGGGGCTGTGACCCCATGAAAGGCGTGCTGACCGGAAACTGGTGGCTGGCAGGCGCTGGACTGCCAGGAGGAACCGCCGTGGGACCCAGCTGCTGCTTCCTGGGGGCTGGCCTGCCTGTGTCCAGATCTGCCCTTGTGCACTTGGGGGTAAAGAGTGCTGTCCTCAGGAGAGAGACAGGCTGAGCACTCAATGATTGTGCCCTCTGACATTGAGGGCAGGCGGAGCATTTTTGGCTTCATCATTTTTACTAAGAGCACTTTGAGAGTGCTGAAATACCTCCTGTTCAAAGGAGTTGGCCCCAGTGCAGTGGAGTGCGTGGAGCACTGCCGGATTTCCCCCTTGGCACCTGGCTTCGCCGAAGAGAGCATGCCAGGAGGGGGACCAAGGATCAGAGCTCTGTATTCTTGGGCCACAAAAGCAGGAAGCCAGGCATCGCCTGGTTGTGGGTGGGCCATTGCCGAATTCCACCTATTGACAGGAGCAGTCCAGGCAAGGCCGCCGGAAGACGAGCAGATGTTTGCGCCTGTGTGTGGGCGGAGCCAGAGGTCAGGCGGAGGTGCATCCTGTTGATGAGCGGGACTCCTGTGTGGTCGAGGAGAGCCCGCACGCTGCCTAAAGCCTGCCAGAGAGCGTACCGGGGTCTCAGGAAGGACGGAGCTTTGCGTGCTCAACCAGAGAAAGGAACGGAGCCTCGTGGGCTCCCATTGTCCAGCTCCGTGTCTTTCCCCTCAGCCGGTCGTCCCTCATGGAGGAGACCAGAAGCTCCAGTGAGTGGTGCTTGCAAGGGAGCAGTAGCATAAGGTCCCTGTGAAAGGAGCCCCGGGAAGGAGGGATCACAAGGCTTTGTTGCTGCCTAAGGGTTGTGTACACAGCTGTACTGCCAGATTGCGGCAGCTGCAACTTTGGGGGCATTTTTGGTGTCTCAGGAGAGGCAAGGGTGAGTTACACCCTGGCTCCCCTAGTTCTGGTACTGGCCTGTTGGGCCTGTAACCTGCTGAAGTGGCAGCCTGATGGTAGAGGGAATGCTGCATCGGCAGCCTAGGACCCTAATTTTGATGGACATAGGCCATTACGGGGAAGTCCCAGACAGGCCCCCCCGAGGAAGGCCAGTTGGCCTGTGAGCACCTGGTGTGCTGGTAGGGCACAAGGCCCTAAGGTGATGTATGCACCTGGAGAGTGTTACTGAGGTGCACTGCTAATATGGTTTATGCCCAGTGTTTAGGCATAATGTGTTTTTGCCTAATGTGATTACTGCATAATGTGGGTGATGCCCAATGTGACTGATGCATAATGTGTTTGTGCTAAGTAATTAATGGTTGTTTTATTACTTACCAGGTCTGATGGTTCTGACAGCGGCCCGATTGGCCCTGTCCTGTATTTAAGTCCCCTGTAAAGTATTACTCAGTGCCAGATGGCACAGAGTAGATTTGTGGTTATGTTCTAATGTGTTTATGGATAATACAAAGGCTATTTTCTTTATATAACCTTGTGTTGAGTTTCTTTTGTGGTGTGCCTAGTGTGTCGCTGTTGTGAGTGTGTTGCGCAAAGGCTTTACATATTGCCTCTGGGATAAGCCTGACTGCTTGTGCCAAGCTACCAAGGGGGTGAGCAGAGGTTATCTTCGGTGTGTAACTCCCTTGCTCTGACTAGAGTGGTGGTTTCTGCCTGGCCTAGGCACTTGCCCTAGCTAACCAGAAATCCCATTTCTAACACATCACAGGAGATCACCTGTAAGAAATACCGAAACAGTTTTTCCTTTCAAGATGTTGCTGTAACCAGTAAGGGGCCTTGCCAGTGTGATATATTACCCCTTTTAAAAAAACTGAAATGAAATAGCAGGCTTGTTATATGCATCTCACACTGGTACATGTAGTGCTGGGGACATGACCTCAGAGCTGTGACATTGCAATATGGGGTCCTGCTGTACACACCCAAAAGTACTACAAAAGTCCAGCCCTTGGATGGCTCTCGGTACATGGCTTCCTCCATGGCTGTGATTGATAGTTCTCTCAGACCTGAAAGCAGACTTCTTTAAGTCTCTCTCTCTCTTGGAGCAATCCAATGGTGTCTCCAGAATGCACTTTGGTCACAAGCAACTTAGAAGCAAAGGCTAGGATGACCACCACCAAATGACATCCATGTGTGGGAGTGTCTGTCCCAAAACAGGTACAGCACTGGGAGCAAGCAACAGTACAAGCTACCCTCACAGTTTAGATACAGCAGGGTAAACAGCTTAGAAATCCACACATTGCAATGTATATAGCAGCAGAGCAAGTCACATTCACAAACTAGGTATAGGATGGGAAGTAATCACCAATTCAAGACTCCTCACAAAAACTGTTCACAATAGGTGCAGCATTAAAGGAGAAGGTGTAGAAATCTACAAAGATGCAGAATGTCATGTGTCACACCTTCAAGTAGAGCTTGCTTTTCCTCCACCAATAGATTGCCTGCTGTGATTTTTATGTCCATGCTTTTTTAAGCACAACGAAAACTACAAGTCCCTGATTACAAACGTATTGAATAACAAGTTAGGAATGCTTGGCAGCATCACAAATGGCATGGGCCCACTGGCATCTATGCATGTGCATGCAACAACTCTGAAGGGTGCCAGCACCCAATAAATTAGAACACCAAGCTTGGTTGATTACATGAATGTGTATATTCCAATGAACATATTGTACCTAGCAGCAAAGTGGGGAGCTTGCACATGCATGATTCTTGTCCATCTGGCCAGCACAGCGAAATAAAACCTTCCATTTAAAGGATCATTTACTGTATTCTTCTTTGCAATCCAGCCAACTGAGGAAAGTTGTTCAGAACGTACATTGGCAGGCTGAATATATTTATTTCACAAAATAGAAAGGACTGACAGAAGAAGTTTCCGAAAGTACACAGTTCTTATCAGCATCCAGCTCTCCTTCTGCTTTTCATTTTGCTCTCTCAGCCTGCTAGGGTTCGCAAGGGAAGTGCCAGGGATCGCTAGGGAAAAGCCATGGGTTGCAAACTACGACCCCTGGCGACCCCTAAATGACGTCCATGCTGGTTTTGTTAATGCTGGGAAAAGCAGCAACTCTTTTGCTTCCTCTGTAGAATACGTGTAAGAGAAAAAACTGAATGTGACAAACAGCATAGTTGAGTTTATTTTTAAAATAAGAATAGTCCCTCATGCATTTGAAATTTTGAATTATTGAGGATTCCGCAATGTAGGTCCTGTTTTCCCAAGTATTTCACCCCATTTTAAGCAGCCAGAGTCCCTCAGTGAACTCTAAGGGGGATTTAGGGAGTGTGTGGGGTTCAGGGTTGGGTAGCTTTACGTTTTTAGGGTACAGAAAAGAGTAGCATAAGGGATAGCAAGAGTTTTCAGTGTTCAGGGAAAGGTAGTGTTAAGGCGTGGTAAAAGGATTTTAGGGTTCAAAGAAGGGCAGCATTAAGGGGTAGTAAACTTTTTGGGATCAGAGAAGGAAGGCATCAATGAGTAATAAGGGGTTCTTATGGTTCAGGAATGGGTAACTGTAAGGGTTAGTAAGGTTTTTTAGGATCTCGGGTGGGTAGAATTAAACAGTAGTAAGGATTTCTAGAATGTAGGGAAGGGCTGCATTAAAGCGTAGTAAGGAACATTTAGAGTGCATGGAAGGGTGAAGTTAAGGAGTAGAAAGGAATTTTTAGGGTTCTGGAGAGGGTACCGTTAAGCCGTTACAAGGAGTTTTTAGTGTGCAGAAAAGGGTAATGTTAAAGGATAGTAAGGGACTTTTAAAGTTTAGGGAATTATAGTGTTAAGGAATAGTAGGGTTTTTTAGGGTTCAGGAAGTAGTAACAATTAGGGGTAATAAAGGGTTTTTGGGGTTTGGGGAAAGGTAATTTAAAATTACAGTATATTAAATTAATAGATATAATATAATAAGCCAAATTGTTTCATTTGAAGTCCTATAATTAAAAAAAAATGGTAATGCTAAAAAAATTAAATAACTGAAAATTAATGATTAAATTAAATGTTTGGAATTTAAATATGTAAGAGAAATAATTCTTACCCATGTATCTGTGAAGTAAAGGCAGCTAAGGTGTGAAACAAAACCACAATGCTAAAGTACTCCAAATGTACTTACCTTGATGTAATGACTTCCGATGTGAAGGTTGATAAAGTAATCACTGACATGACTGTGGGTACCAATGTAGAGGGAGGAAAAAACAAGCAAAGACACAATAGCTTGAACAAAACGCCTCTACCTGCAAAGATCTGCAGCCCATAAATCTGCAAACTGGCAATTCGAAAGAACAAACACTATTCTCTTAAGGAGTGCCATGTTAAGGTAGCTCTCAAGTTGGTGATGGAAAGAGAAGGGGAGGAGAGTGGGACTGCAATACAATACCACACTGCTCCTGACTGCCCTCTTCCCATCTGTGCTGCAGCCAGAACGGAACGAAGACAGTAATTATGTAACTCCGTTGTAACACAATAGCTTGCCTTTGTAGGAACACTGGCTCATGCAATTTGATAAACACAATATCACTACTGCTTGGAGGGTCAGCACTCTTTCGGTGAAGAACATAACTTTGGCCTAATCAATACACATGAATATCAATTCACATGAAACAACATCTGGGGATGCCTATTCCCCCTTCTAGTACTCCGCCAACAAGCCAGACCTAAACAAATGTGTTATTGGTTTCAATAGGATCACCTTCCAAAAGGATTTAGTCTTACCTTCCATGGTGACTCAATTTTTTAAGAGATATGCATATTGCTGTATGTTGTGCTTATATTACGTTTCCCTAAAACACACACAAAAATCAAAATGCATAATTTTCAAAGCGCTAATGGCTGATAAACAAAGCAGGGCTTTGATTTTTTAAGATATAACACATTGGTAAGTTAGGAAATAAGATAAATATTAGCTGCGACTCCAAACTGAGGGCTGCCTTTTAAGAAAACAGTCTGTTTTGTGCACCATGTACTGATGACAGGTAGCATATATTTCTCCAGGTGCAAATCACCCGGCCCCCCGCAAGGCTCCAAGAATGTAGACCTAGACACAGATGTAAATGATGATGGTACGGCTGGAAGCTGAATGGTGGAAGGGATTTAACCTGTAAACAAATCATAAACAAAACCTTTTGCATTGTCAGTGGTTATCATGAACCCTGGTGAAATTGTAGCCATTGCTTACCAATGTTTGATAGCCTTGTTCTAAAAGATTTGATGAGGTAATGTGAACATTTTAACGAAAAACAATGATGTGTTATATGTGTGGGTGGGGTGCATGTTTGGAGATTAATTCTTGAGGAAATTGCAATCAAATAATCATGACAACTACACAGAAGTTTCCCAGGTTGCTATATCCAAATGTGTATATGCTTTGAATATATCAGTAATGTATTAGATTTTGGGGTGGACTACATCAAAATACGGACTGATTGGATTGCATCTAATGATGATGTCTTTGGAGACCTCCTCAAGATCTAGTAGGATGCCCTTGGTAGAGAAGCACCTCACCCAACACCCCATTCACACCTGCGCCACACATTTGATTGGGAATTATTTGTTATGTGCATAATGAGTACAAAAAGTGAGGGGATGTTCAATGACTGTTGTTTTAAGGGGATGTATGCCTACGGTGGTACTCGAAAGGATCATGACTGTCCAATGGTGTCTTATGGATCACAGCAATCTCAGTGTCTCTCAAAGGTGTCAGGATGTTTATAACACTGCGTGTCCTTTATTCCCAAACATATTTCTTGATGATCTATTTTGCAGTTTCTTTCTGAAATCTTCACTAATTTGTCTTCTTGAAAAGGAATTGCAAAAATTACGAAGTCTTTCACTGGTTATATGTGTAAGCATTAATCTTCTTATTGGTATGTCCTTCTGTCTTGGGCTTGTTGGCCTTGTTTTTATTGTGCTGAGTTAGCTGCACAGAGATGCCAAAGGATAATTTCTACAGCCATCAGGAAACTTGGTTGTTGCAAAATCCAAAAGAAATCCAAGAGACAGTACAGGTAGGTCCAAACTGAGCAGAAGCCAGGAAAACAAGCAATGACTGGGTTGTGGCTGGGGTTTTATAGAGCCACAACCAAGATGCCTGCCAAGGCTCACGGGATCTTTACTTTTTCAACAGGAAATGCCTCCAAGATCATCAATCAAAACATTCTTTAGAGGAAGAAACCCAAATATTGTTTCTTCCAATGTCTGTTGTTTGACCTGTAATTATTTGATGCTTTCAGCTGATATGTACACTTAAATAGTTCACGTTAAAATGAAGATATTCTTGTGATTCTGTATGAAATGAATCAACAGTCCTCTTTACCTAAGTTATAGCTTTTTTCATTTCTTTTTCCCCAAAAAACTTCAAAGAAACATTGTACATATATTCCTTACAACTATGAACAAAATGACAAAGGACAATACTTATACAAATCAAAAATGACAAACATTACATGACATTACTAGTTGAATATGTAAAATATAATGTCCTACATTGTCCTATTGGTGGGACATTTGCCACTTTAGTCCTCTAATCTGTAGTGCTAAACAGTACTAATTGGCCCTATGATGGTGGGGGACAGAGCATTAGTTTGTGGCAGGATATGGTCCTGAATTCCATCTCCCGTGATACACCGCTTTATGTGCAGATAGAACAATTAATGATAGCTTTTAGCCCCTTTGTAATAGCGCCAACGCGTTTCGACCTTCGTGGTGGGCCTGTGATGTGTTTCAGTGAAGGTCTTTTTCAGGGCGGTAAGCTTTGTGGACACTTTGGGTCAGCTTGTTCCTGTGTTCTTTTGAGGCATATATATATGGTTTCTTTAACAATGGCTTCTGTTTTATTGTGCAGTCCTTTGAGTATGTTTTTGTGGAGGCCATCCAACTGTTCAACTCTGGGGTTCCTGTATTCTTGGAATGAACCATTCCAACTAAAGCTGCTGGTGGCAAATCAATGTTTCTGGTTGTTTCTTTCTGCGGGTGGGAATGATGTTATCCTTGTTTTTGCTCCCTTTAACCAAAGCCAAGAACCGGGGAGCTAGCCATAGTACAAGAGCCTTGCTCGCCTCGGAGGTGGCAGGTTTACAAAAGCTCTTGTTGATTCAATGAGCCTCCTTAGACATCCACTTGTCCAATTAATCTCTCCTCCCTGGGCTGGGTTAGCTGCACAGAGATGCCTAAGGATAATTTCTGCAGCCATCAGGAAACTTGTTTTTTGCAAAATCCAAAAGAAATCCAAGAGACAATACAGGTAGGTCCAAAATGAGCAGAAGCCAGGAAAACAAGCACTCAATCAGGGAATTGTGAAGTGTGCTACTCACCTGTAAGGGTCTCAAGGTGGTGGGGGTGCAGCTCCAATCAGTCGAAGAGCCAGGTCTTGTGGGTCTTCCTGAAGATATGTAAAGTGGGGGTACGTCTGATGTTGATTGGGAGATCGTTCCAGGTCTTTGCCGGGATGTAGGAGAAGGCTCTTCCACTCGTTCCGGCTCTGTGGATGAGTGGGGTTTCGGCGAGGGTGAGGTTGGCGGAACGGAGGTTTCTCTTGGGTATGTGGAAGGAGATTCTTTTGTTGAGATATCGCGGTCCTGTGTTGTGGAGGCATTTGTAGGCATGAGTGAGTATCTTGAAGGTTACTCTCTTCTCGACGGGGAGCCAATGGAGGTCTCGCAGGTATTGGGTGATGTGTTCGTGTCAAGGGATGCTGAGGAAGAGTCTGGCTGTGGTTTTCTGTATGTCTGGAACTTGCGGAGTAGAGATTTGTTGATCCTGGCGTAGAGGGCATTTGTGTAGTCCAATCTGCTGGTTATGAGTGCGTGGGTGATGGTCTTTCCTGATTTGTGGGATCCATTTGAAGGTCTTGCGAAGGATGCGGAGGGTGTTGAAGCAGGTGGAGGCTACGGAGTTGATCTGTCGAGTCAACGTGAGGGAGGAGTCGAGTATGATGCCGAGGTTCCAGGCATGGTTTGTGGGGGTAGGAGGGCTGCCAATGGAGGTTGGCCACCAGGTGTTGTCCCATGCAGAGGGGGAGGGTCCGATGACAAGGACTTCTGTCTTCTCCAAGTTCAGCTTCAGGCAGTTGCTGCTCATCCAGGATGTGACATCCTTCATTCCTTCCTGGAAGCTGGTGGTGAGGGGGTCCTTGGTGAAGGAGAGGATGGGCTGGGTGTCGTTGGCATAGGACACCATGCTGAGTCAATGCTGTCTGACCATGGCAGCGAGGAGACCCATGTAGCTGTTGAAATGCGTGGGGCTACTCCGCAGTTGATCTCTGTGGTTCAGAGGAAGGATGGAAGACTGACTCTTTGGTTTCTTCCGGTGAGGAAGGAGTGGATCCAGTTGAGGGCGGTTCCATGAATGCCCGCGTCATGGAGTCTGGCGGTGAGAGTGTGGTGGGAGACATTGTTGAGAGGTTAAGTAGGATCAGGGCCGCGATGTGGCCTTGGTCGAGGAGGGTGCAGATGTCATCTGTGGCGGCGAGTAGGGCGGTCTCGGTGCTGTGGTTGCTGCAGAATCCTTATTGGGAGGTGCCGAGGATGGAGTTCCCATCCATGACTTCCGTTAGTTGGATGTTGACGATCTTCTCGGTGACTTTGACTGCAAAAGGCAGGAGAGAGATGGGTCAGTAGTTCTTGAGGTCCGTCGGCTCTGCTGAGGGCTTCCTCAGGAGAAGCTTGACTTCTACGCCTTTCCGGTTGTCGGGGAACGTGCTGGCTTCAAAGGTGGCGTTGATGGTGTGTCGTAGTTCAGGTGCAATGGAGGCGGTAGCTCTGTGGAAGATGTGCAGAGGGCATGGGTCCGTTGGGGCTCCTGAATGAATGCCTTTCATGGTCAATGTGTGGTGTCTCTGGTGGTGACTAGTGTCCAGGAGAGGATGGTTGGCTTGTTGTTGTTGCCGGGGGGAGGAGAGGGTTCGGTGTCTGGAGTCTATTGTCATAGATGGATCTTATTTTCAGGTGGAAGTAGGAGCCAAGTTTGTTGCAGAGGTCCTGTGAGAGGATTATGTCCATAGCTTCACTGGGGGGCTTGGTGAATTCCTGAGTGATGCTAAAGAGTTCCTTGGAGTTGCTGGCGTTGGCGTGGATTTTGTTTCGGATGAAGGTCCTTTTGGTGGATCTGATGAGTTGGTAGTGTTCTGTCATGGCGTTCTTGTAAGTGGTGTGATCTTCTGAAGTTTTGCAGTTTCTCCAGTTCTTTTCAAGTCATCTGCAGGTGTGTCTGGATTCTTGGAGTTCGGCGGTGAACCAGGTCGCCTTCCTGGGGCGCTGTCTGTTGGGGTTACAGAGTTGGGACGAGGTTGTATGTGCAGTTGTTGATCCATCTGTGAAGTTCTTTGGCTGTGGTGTTGGTGTCGGTCGAGGTGGGGGGGCATCGCTGTTGAGGGTGGAGTTGAGGTGCTCCTCAGTGACCTTGCTCCAGTTCCTTCGCAGGGTGCAGATTTGGGGGCAATGGGTTTGTCGACGTAGAAGTGCATGCAGTAGTGGTCCATCCAGGGGGGTTGCATGATGTGATTGAAGTGGATGTTGTTACCCCCTGCAAAGATGGGGTCGAGGGTGTGTCCTGCCTTGTGGGTTGGAGTGGTGATGAGTTGTTTCTGTCTGAGGTTGTCCAGGTTGTCCAGGAGGGTGGCGGAGTTAGGGGCGCTGAGGGTGTCGAGGTGGAAGTTGAGGTTTCCGATGAGTATGTAGTCTGTGGAGGCGATGGCGTTGTGTGAGATGAGATGGGCTATGGTCATGGTGAGCACGGTTTGTGGTCCGGGGGGTCTGTAGGCGAGGGTGCGGACTGTAGGTGAGGGTGCTGCATAGGGTCACAGTGGGCCGGTCTGGATCTGGAAATGGAGGTGTTCAGTGGTGGGCGGGGAGTCACTCGTGCTGGAGGTTGTGAGTCAGACTGAGCTCTTGTGTGCAATTACTGGGTTGTGGCCGGGGTTTTATAGGGCCACAAACCAGATGGCTGCCAAGGATCATAGGATATTCATCTTCACGCAGATTCACTGATCTTCGGCTGATGTCGTGAATGCCTGGGATTTTTACCCCTCCCGCAGGTATTACGCACCCATGTAAGGTATCCTTGAAGCTTGCAATGTTAATGAAGAGGCCGGAGGGTTGTCGGGTATCAGCGTCAGCATCTGGATTTTCCAGTTAGGACCCGAGGTCTGATGAAGCTATTGTGACAAAATGATGGGTCTTAGGGAGGAAATCTGGTGGTCGACTATTAATGGGAGGTTTCTGGGTCATGGTTTTTCTATTAAAGAGTAAGATAAAGGTGCCACAGAGTGCACATGCTCCTGACAGCACAGTCTCCGAAAGACATCCATTCAGGTTGTGGTTTTGAAGAAATATGGGCATGCTAGAAACATAGTAGTTGAGGAATTTTTCATGCTGGCTTCCAGGATTGTTCCTCAGGGCCATAACCTTTCCAGTCTTGTAAGTAAAACAACCTCATAAAGTCTAGAATGGCTTTTACCTCATGCTCAAGATGTCCTTTCACCTACAGAGGCTGTGGTTATGGTTCATTCTTGCTGCTTTCATTATATGGTTTTAAAATTGACTCATGAATTACTGGATGGATTGGTAGGGTGTGTGGAAGTTTCAATTACAGGGCCACTGTATTTATGATGCATGTGATAGAAAAAGTGTCCTAAGGACAAAGACAAATGTTTTAATTGAACCTTTAGTTTCAGATTATTGGTTGACCAACAGGCGTTCATGCCAATATGGAATGATAGTTCACTTCGGCGATGCTTATAAGCCTGTTTGTTGTATATCATATTTGCTTTAAGAAGGTGCTGTTGTACTTCTTTCAAGATTCGCTGTAATGGGGTGTGGTGTTCCTCTACCCAGAGCACCATATCTGGTCTAGAGGTGGTCTCCAAAAGTATAATCCTTAGATAAAATCCATTTAAACAAAAAAAGGTGACACCTAAGTTGAAAAAACTGTAGAACTGTCATAATGAACCTCTAATGGACTCAATGTTTCCACCCATGCCACTGAGATGAACAACAATATTGTTTCATGCTTTGCTTAACATGCTCCTTTTGTTTGGTGATGGAATGCAGAAGATAATTGAGTATCCATGCATGAAGATACCGCATAAACATCTTCAAAAGCGAAAAGCAAACTGTGGGCCTTTGCCTGAGAACAACACAGAAGGAAAGCCATGGAGTTTTAAATGTTTTGAATAAAAAAAGGGCCATTTCAATTGTGGATGGCAGTGTTTTAGGAGGTACAATGTGTGCCATCTTAGGTGATGTACAAAGACCATTGTATAGTCATGGGAATTGGGGAGGTCAGAAACAAAGTAAGACATATCAGTGATACCAAGCTAAAACTTGTTCTCTCAAATCCCTGGTGTGAAATGAACAAAGCTGATCTTTTTTAAAGAAGTCATCAACTACTATATTGTGTGTCTCTTCTTCTAGCCATGTTTCTGGATTTACAGTAGCAGTTTCTTGGCTTACTTGTTCTAAAAACTGATTTGATTTGATTGAGCTACTACATGAGCCCTGCTGCAAGATAGAGAGTGGTAATAGATTGTTTTCTTCCTCTACATCTTAGTCAAGTCAAAACAGAGCATCCACTTTGGCGTACTTTGGATCAAACCTGTAAGATATTCCAAAAGCATATTGTTTAAAAAATAGTGTTCAACTGAGCTGTGGTGCCAAAAGGGTTTGATGGGAACAGAGGAACCGTATATTCCAATGGTCTGTATATATTGTAATTGTATGGCAAGGCCCCATAATATAATGCCTCCATTCCTCGAAGGCTTCTCAATGGCCAGGATTTCCCTATCTTCGCTTGTGTCATTTTGCACTACTAGTAACAATTGTTATGAGAAGAAAACCACTGGATCGATTTGACCCAAGTCTAAGGTCCTCTGGGAAGGAACACTTCCAAAAGCCATATGAGACAAATTGGCCTCAACAATAAATGGTAAGGATGGGTCTGGGTCATGTAAGATGGTAGCTGCAGCAAAGCTTTTATTTAAGTTACAGAAAGTGAGACCACTAAAATATAACTCCATTCCTCAGTAAGCTAGTGATCAGCAAAATAAATATCTCACAAATGTGAGATGAATTGGTGATAAGAAATTGCAAAGCTGAGAAAGTGCTGAATGTCTTTGGCATAGATCGAAGTGTCAGACTCACAAAAGATCCAATCTCCAAAAACTGGGTGTTTAGTTAGGGAAAAGTATTCCTTTATAAGGACAAGAACTCTCACTCACCCGAAGGTGACATGCTTCATCATGGGGCTCCCTCCACACACCGGGGACGCAAGGTCCCAGGTGTGGGCTACAACTCCCCACGGAACAAGATAGGAGGAGAGGAGCTGAGGTGTGTTCAAAGGAGGGCGCAAATAAGATATGTGAGTGAGGGTCAGAGTGCAAAAAAAGAAGATAAGTGAAAGGTTAAAATTATCTCACGGAACCGAATAATTTTATTCAATGGTACCCTTGGGTACGGTTTAAAGAAAAGAGGACTGGGGGTTCAAAGCAAATATACCCCCTTAGTGGTAAACATGTTTCTGCCTTCAATAGACTTCAGCTGGAGTTCTTGGGCATTCTTCAGGACCAGGAAACCATTCAAGTCACTCTGCATTAAATCATGAAATTGATCAGATGGATATAATGGCTATGATTGTGTGAAGCCACAAATGTGATGGGTGATTAGTACACCATCTCCATCTGAAAGAAACACAAATGAAGGTCGCCTTATGTAACTGTGGTGCACATGGAGTTCCCAGGGCACAGTATTATTTTACCCCCTAAAACATTGGTGACGTGAAAAATAACTAAAAGCCAGAACTGGGTTACCTGATGGAGGAGATAAATGTCATCTCTCTTCAGCCATGCGGTACCCACAGCAAGCTTGGCTATTGAAACTATAAACACAAAAGATGAAAAACAAATGGCAATGTAGTGTGGCCAGCATTATACCTAGTCTCATTTACTAGGTTTGGCAGAAAAAAGGGTTGCCATATAATCAGTGGAACTTTTTCTTACAAGTCATGGATAAGAGAAGGGAACTACATGAGTCTCATTCAAAGTAAATGGTGTCCCATATCTAAACAAGTGAATGTCCAATGTCTATGGTATTTAATTCACCTTTATATACACTACTATTTAAGTCAAAATTCAAGGCTGTGTAGAAGCATATGAGCAAATAGCATCCTTCTCTTAAAAGCCATCCCAACTCATGTAGACACACTCAACCATAATGCAGTATACAAAAACGTGGGATACATGTTCTCATACCTAAGTATACACTGGGTTGTACATCGAAGGAAACGAGCCCCTCAACACTGTGACACAAAAGGGTCGATGTCAAAACCCCAGTCCGGTTGAGGACCCAGAGTTAAGGTAATCGCAACAACGCTGTCATTTAAGGGGAACCCTGAAGTAGCTGGTATTGTAAAGCATATATAATCCCATGAGCCATCCTTAGTGGTTTCCAGACGTGTGTCTACATGTATTGAGAGATGGGATGGTGCTGTGGGGTACCGCATGGCTGAAGAGAGATACCATTTAAATCCTCCATCACGTATCCCAGTTCTGGCTTTTAGTTATTCTTCACAATACCAATGTTTTAGGGGGTAAAATGATACTGCGACCTTCATTTTTGTTTCTTTCAGATGGAGATGGTGTACTAATCACCCATCACTTTCATGGCTTCACACAATCACAGCCAGTATATTCATCTGATCAATTTCATGATTTAATGCAATGTGACTTGAATTGTTTACTGGTACTGAAGAATGCCCAAGAACACCATCTAGAGTCTATTGAGGGCAGAAACATGTTGACCACTAAGGGGGTATATTTGCTTTGAACCCCTAGTCCTCTTTTCTTTTAACCCTATCCATGGGTGCCATTAAATAAAATTATTGGATGCCGTGAGATAAGTTTAACCATTTGCTTATCTTCTTTTTTTGCACTCTGCCCCTCACTCACACATCTTATTGGTGCCCCCCATTGAAAACACCTTAGCTCCTCTCCACCTATCTCGCTCTGTGGAGAGTTGTGGCCCACACCTGGGACCTTGCGGCCCCGGTGTGAGGAGGGAGCCCCATGATGAAGCATGTCACCTTCGGGTGAGTGAAGGGTCCCGTCCTTGTAAAGGAATACTTTTCCCTAACTAAACCCCCAGTTTTTGGAGATCGTATCCTTTATGTGTCTGATGCATTGTTAGGGAGTGATACACACTCATTTGAGATTCCTCCCTTGGATCCTTAGTAATTTTTGATAGATAAAAGTGTACCAGGTTAAAATTGTCTCGATCTTTTTGTCACCCATCTTAATCCCCACAGGTGCGATGGTGAAAAGGAGAAATTGATATAACATAACCTGTATTTTTCCATGCTATTTCTGCTTTATTGTTCATGGCTTAAAATATTGGCTCATGGACTTGCACAATTATCAAAAACCTGACCTTCACCTGTTTGTAGTAGCAGGCTGCATGCATCCTATTATGAAGGTGCACACTCTGTTGGTGACACTGTCTCTGTTGCCAGAAAAATCCAGACCAATGGAGGTAAATGTTCTTTTAATCTAAACATGGGCATTCTTATAAGGTCCAAAAGCCTTCTATGCAATGGATTAACAACTCTGTTTGTATTGGCATTAGTTGTTTCAACTTTCCAAGGCTTTTGAGACTCTGTCATTCCTTTGACACGCCTGGAGGATGCAAGACAAAGAAATTACCTAATGTTGTTTAAGATGATTAAAATATTTATGATAGCGCTGATTCAGACAATGATAACTGGGATGATTCTAGTACTTTCTGTATTGTAATTATCAGTTCTTAACCACCTAGCAGTAACAATTAGTCAATCCTTTGACCTATGTAGAGATGAGTCCCTTGAACCTTTTCAGTACTCAACTAGAGGGAAATGATCATAAAGGAATTGTCAATGAATATCAATTGTTTAGTCAGTTTGTAGGCTCCTTTGCAATTCTTGGACATGCACATTGATGGGCAGAGCTGATCGTAAAAGTGCAAAGTTTGTTGTTTGCCGCTCACTGCCTTCTGCCGATTCCCTAGTGGTGGAAGAGATCCAGGCTGGGAATGCTATGTGTGGCAAGATCTGGTGCGGTCTGTCAATAACCCAGGCAAAGTAGGTGACCTTGGACAGGCAGCAGATGGTGGTTGGGCATGCTGTAGGTGACCTGTAGACTAGGAGCAGGACCAGGAGCAAACAAGAAGTGAGATAACAGATATGCAGCGTACAGCGGTGATTGCCCTAGGCAGCAGGCCCCTAGTAAAGTGTGGAGGCGGCCAGCTAGGCTGGTGTGGCTTTGCACTAGCCAGAGGGTCCTTCACACCCACTTGTGCATCATTCCAGCAATTCAAGCCAGCCTTATACTCCCCTTCTCATTTGTTCCTTTCACACCTTCTTCACCAACTGCTCCCACTGTTACACCTCGGCCTCTGCTCCAGGCACTTGACACAAGGTGCAGGTGGAGGTACCCACCCACCAGTACCCCAGCAATAACTGCAAGTATCACTACCAGCGGTGACAATGCCCGCCTGCTCTCCGCAGGAGAAAGCAGAAAATAGTGCTGTCACCTCGGCATCCACTGTAAAACACAGGGCAACCACTTGAAATGCAAGACCCTGCTTCAGGTTAGCTTCAGTGGCAGGTTGTTGGGAGTTACGGTTCCCCGTGGGGGCAGCCAGGCTAGGTTTCGATACAGCTTGTAGCCACCGCTCACCCACCTCCTCCACTTCTTCTTTTCTCATTCGTTTCCCCACTCTCTGTTCTTGTGGGCACAGCCCCCTACTCTCCCGTGGAGGTGAGGGATCTAGGAGGCTGAGAGAGGACGAGCAAGTACAGACCTTACCCAAATTCTATGCCTGAGGCCTCATGCCCCATAAAAACATGCAGCAATTTTCAAAATTCTAAAAGCAGCTGGCCCCCGAATCCATCATTGACATTTCTATTTTTATAAGTAGAGAAATGAGGATGAGAAGTTCACTGCTACTTCAGGTACAAGCACAGCAGCAAAAAGACCTGCATGAGCCCAGGGAATTTCAATGAAAAAAATCTCACTTGTTGAGGAACAACCTCCTCCCCTACTCACCCCTACTCAAGGTAGTAATAGGGGATACTTCCCCGCCTGCTCAAATTCAACCACAAGCATGTCATTCTGCATAGAACGGAGTGAGCCCACTGGCAGGCAAGGACGTCAGGTTCTGAGTGAGAGTGAAACTATCAACTCCACTGTCGTTGCGTGCCCTTTTGCCTCTAGTCACCCTGGCAGCAAGCGGGACATGCACAGCAGGGAACAACCGCATGACAACAGCGTGGGAAAACCAACTGATGAAGAGGGAAGACATTGGCCAATTAAGTCTTAATCCGATCCCTCTTAGTCCGAGGATAGTAATAGTGCAAGCAGGAAAGCTCCCAACAGGAGGCAGCTACAAGGTAATCCTGTGATCAAAGGGGTCTACAAAGGATTCAGCATCATCCAAAGGAGACAACAAGGCAATATGCCAGCACCCCTCAACAACCTCTATGTCTGGCATCCTAACGAAGAAGAAGAGCATAGTGAGGATATTGAGAGTGTTTAAAAGCAAATCTCAATTAGATGTTATCCTATTACCACCGAGAAGGATAATTACCCTGTGGTGACTAGGGAGACAGGACCTTTAGGAGAGCAGGGTAAAGGCTGCATATTCCACAGCAACCTAAGCTCCCAAGCAATTTAACAACAACAACAGAATCTGAGCCAATCCTCTTTGGAAGAACAGGACAAGCCTCAAACTCAAATAGGGAGAACCACAGGGCCACAAAAAAGTGAAACAGTAAAAGGGCTCACTGATGACCAGACCCTAGTTTATATTCTGAGGAAATTTAATAACACATTAATAGGCTTTCCTGTTTTCAGTTTCTATGTCTGGTGAATTCTGGTGGTTTTTTTTTTCAGAGTTTTCAAGTGATTTCAATACCTTTAAAAAAAACGTGGTTATCAGTGGTTACACATTTTCACGCCAATTAAAGCAACAGAACAGTGTTTTTCCGATGTTTATGGAACATTTTGCTTTTATTATCGCTTGCTTTCTGCACTGATAGTGCATGGTATTAGACAGTGTATGTACCGTGTATTTGAGGTCCAAATACATTTTTACAAATCAAACTTATCGTAGTACCCCAAACAATACTTCTTCAGTGAGTCTTTGGTCATGCACGCTTGCTCCTACCTTCCCATGTAAACTTTTATCCGTGAAAAAGCCCTCTCAACATTGGCACTTGAGACAGGCAGTGCCAAAATAGCCAGTAAACAATATGCTTTCCATGTCAATACTGGTGTACCTCTATTTCTCATACATTGTAAAATAAAATTCCTGAATTGCTCCTCAACATTTCTTTGCTTACCAAGTAGCAAGCACTCTAACATTGAACATGTTGCAGTGCCAAAGTCATTAAAAGTTTCATCCAGCCTACTCTCAAGGAGGTGTTTCACATCTACAACAATTATGCTGAATACTTGGAAGACAAGGGTGTTTTCAGACACTAGTTATTTTTAATATGTCCACTACAGCAGTCATGCTTTCCTGTACAAATCTAAGAATACAGTAAAGTGTACTTTTTTTCAAATCACTAGCAATATGTGACCAAAGATCCTTACATTTCTTGCCTTTGGCATCTTCACTCAGCGGAAGTTCTGTAAACGGTTGCCACATGGATAATATAACATTCATGGACTCTAGGACTGAGAACCACCCGCTAGGTGACACAGTTGGGATGACTCTTTCTTTGATGCCACACAAAGCCCAAAATGAGACATATTTGCGTTTTAGTTTCTGCGCATAACAAAACAGTTCACCAGAATGGACTAAAATGTCAATAGCTCTTCATTAACTCTGAAGATTGTAAAGATGCTTTCAGCATACCCTGCTTCCATTTAAGAGATCCTTGACACTTGTTGTGTTTTTCATATACGTTGCTGAACCACTGCAAACACAAACAATGTCACTCCAATCTTTGTTGAACTTGGTAAGACCTTTTTGCAGCAGCATTCCAAGTGACACTGCATTCCATGTTTTCCAAACGTCTGGTGTCAAGTTTTCACCAGTATCCCAGATGTTTTGTGACTGCACTCTTTTCACATATACATGCCACTATACATTGCATTTAATGTTTTAAGCCTGGGGTGTTTGTTAATTCACCTATTATCAATACTGACTCTCTAGAAAAGGAGGCTGATGTATCAACGGTTTTTACCCATTCTCTGTGGGTAAATGTGATGGTACATATTGGGGAATATTCTTATGAAAGCTACATTTTTCCTATCAGTGAAATACTCAAATGTAGCCAAAAAATCTAATATTATTTTTTAATATTTCCTTATTCTCTACAGTTTATAAAATAAATAAACAATACCTAAAACAGGACCACAAAACTGAAAAAAGGAAGAAGAAACAATATTTTAGCGACATCCTTAAACAACAAAACGGGGAACAACCTTTACAACGCAACTTTTACAACGCACTACCATTACAACGCATTTTTTACAACGCATAATCCATTACAACGCATGACATTACAACGCATGACACTACAACGCATTTTTAAAAACTACCTTTACAACGCATTCCATTACAACGCATACTACCATTACAACGCATACCATTACAACGCATAATATTACACTATACTATCCAACACTTACCCTACTGATGCACCCCCTGGAGTTAGAATAGTAATTTTTACCCCTATACTATCCAACACTTACCCTACTGATGCACCACCCTGGAGTTAGAATAGTAATTTTTACCCCTATACTATCCAACACTTACCCTACTGATGCACCCCCTGGAGTTAGAATAGTAATTTTTACCCCTATACTATCCAACACTTACCCTACTGATGCACCCCCTGGAGTTAGAATAGTAATTTTTACCCCTATACTATCCAACACTTACCCTACTGATGCACCCCCTGGAGTTAGAATAGTAATTTTTACCCCTATACTATCCAACACTTACCCTACTGTTGCACCCCCTGGAGTTAGAATAGTAATTTTTACCCCTATACTATCCAACACTTACCCTACTGTTGCACCCCCTGGAGTTAGAATAGTAATTTTTACCCCTATACTATCCAACACTTATCCTACTGTTGCACCCCCTGGAGTTAGAATAGTAATTTTTACCCCTATACTATCCAACACTTACCCTACTGTTGCACCCCCTGGAGTTAGAATAGTAATTTTTACCCCTATACTATCCAACACTTACCCTACTGTTGCACCCCCTGGAGTTAGAATAGTAATTTTGACCCCTATACTATCCAACACTTACCCTACTGTTGCACCCCCTGGAGTTAGAATAGTAATTTGTACCCCTATACTATCCAACACTTACCCTACTGTTGCACCCCCTGGAGTTAGAATAGTAATTTTTACCCCTATACTATCTAATACTTACCTTAAATGTAATTTAATATTATGCGTTGTAATGGTATGCGTTGTAAAGGTAGTATGCGTTGTAATGGTAGTGCGTTGTAAAGGTATTTTTTAAAAATGCGTTGTAGTGTCATGCGTTGTAATGTCATGCGTTGTAATGGATTATGCGTTGTAAAAAATGCGTTGTAAGTGCATGCGTTGTAAAAGTGTGCGTTGTAACGTCATACATCCAACAAAACTCAAGCAGAATAATGTTAGCCCAGTCTTTCTTACTGCTAGCTTATATAACAAAGTTACATTGTATTGGCTTCTTCTGGAAGAAATAAAAATGACTCTTTCGCTCTCCTTATCCATTCTTTGAATGCCATTTAGTTTGGTGTTGTGCATGTTTTTTTCAGTGTTTCTGTTTACACTTGTGAGGGCAATTTCCCCTCCAGTGGGGTTTTATCAGTTATTATAGGTTTAAACCTAAAACTAGACAGCCTACACATTAGATACTATGGCTGAAGCAGCAGTATTCCACGCAGTCAAATTAGAGGTACAAGTATGCATTTTGAGGACAGTAGCCACTTTAATCACAAGAATTGACGGAAACTAGATTGTCTCAATAACTTAATTGTAAGAGTCCAGAAATCAGTGGATGTGGACAAAGTGAAAAACCAATGAGCCTGTATTCCCTTAATAGAAAAGCTTGCAAGTCTGTCAGAAATAATGTAATTCTTGGTTGAAGATCTGAAAAGGATGAAACAAAGCCGAGAAATGCAGGTGGCCCCACGCAATGCCAAAGTCCAAATAAGGGGGCTCCCCGAGCTCTGGAAGGGTTAAGAGACCCAGAAGCTCGGGTTGCGACCCATCCACAGTGTGTGACTACAGTAGGGTTGTGTGGGGGCAGACAGCTACAATCAAAACTTAAGCCAGCAATGATGGTTGACAAGGTCATGCCATGTTGTGAAGTTCCATCCCTCTCCTAAAACGTGCCCCAAACTGAGTCTCCAGAAGGGGCCTGCCAGTATTCTAGAGACAGCAGGAGCACCACTGTTGTGGAAAAACAAAGAAAAAGACTGAATAAAACTGAATACAATTAGAAGTACAAATCCCTCATCCTGGAAGCAAGAGATTAGAAAAACTGAAACAATCCCGGCTGCCCAACCCCGATATTAATGGGGCCCGCAAACCAATCCAACCGGAAATCCTTTTGTATACAAGAAAGCACTACTGTTAGCAGAGCTCCAAACAATGGCATGAAGACAGAACCTAAATCACCCCCAACAAAAGGAATCATTATCACCATCGAAAAAGACCAGAGGTACAACTAATAAAAAAATAGCACTATGTAAAGACACAGCAACGCCCCCTAGACTTTGGCTAGCTAGTCACGCACCCTACGACCATCTGCCACCTGTGAACCCAACATGAACAAATGGCGATCTCAATGGGGAATCTAAAAATCCCCCTAATTCACATCCTGAATCAGGGAGTTTGAAGGGAAACATCCTTGAGCTCCAAAGACAAAGATTAGCAGGACCAGAACCAATACGGGGACTACAACAATAGGGAAAACTGGACCGGTATGGGGAAGCCTGGGCATACTGCAAATGAGTCCATGTCAAGAAGATGTCTGAGGCCAAAAATGGGCATGTTAAAATTGCAGGAACAAATAATAAAATTGTGCTTCAGCACAAATCTACCTCTAAGGTTAATTAGAGCATTTTAAACAGGGGGAATTTCCAGAAATTCTGTGCCAACCTTGCTGGCCAGGAATTGATCAACTTAGGGGACATTGTCTCCATTGCTTTTCTACCCCCTGCAAGTGGTTAGGTAAATGAACGCACCAAAATTACCTTCACCAGGCAGGCTTTGGTCAAGTCTTTGAGGGAGTGTAAGGCCTTACTTGAACAATGGGGAAAAAGGTGGCATGTCCAGCTGTGACCAAATACCTGGTGATGCTCTCACCCAAGATGCAAAAAACCAGCGTGAAGGTTGACCACACCTGGGAAGAACAAAATAGACCAAAGCACATGCAGGAATTATTACTAAAGGGCACCCAAAATGTCACCAGAATTCTGGACATTTCAGAAGGTGAGCAAACAATAAAGGCAAGCCGTACTAGAGAAGGGTGATCCTGTGTCACACAGCCAAAAGAAAATCAAGTACTAGGCATGTTTACCAAGAGTACTAAGTACCTGGTCCTAGCACATGGACTTTCATTATGTCAAACACCATGAGAATAAGCTCATGGAACATAAGAGGTCTAACTGATTCTGAATTAAAAAGGAGGCAATAGTACAGCTGAGGTATGCAGACATTATTTACTACAAGAAACATGGGCCCTTCGCTCAACTCCCTCGCACAACTGTACAGTTTGCGAAGCCCCAGTAATTGAATCACAGGCAGGGGGCATGCCTCAGGAGGGGTTTCAGTCTGTGTAAAAAATGAACTGGACCACTTCAGTACTCAGCAAGGCAGAGGGAAACTGTATTATTCTTTTGGTGACCCAAGTCATCAAATCAAACTGGAACATTAAATTATCCCTTATAATAGGTAGTATCTACCTCCACCCAGCCAAGGTCAAAAGGGGGTTAACACTAGCATCACTACCCCCCACATTAAGAGGACTAAAACTGTCCCATCCAGAAGCAATGTGGGTAATTATGGTAGATTTTAATGCCCACTTAATACACGTAGGGCTAAATGACACACTTCAGGTTCTTGAAGACCACATCTGGGCTACACAGATAATTCAGAAACAACTCCAAAAGCCTATAAACAGGGTAAGGTACTAGGCTGCCTACACCCACTTCTCGTGCTTCAGTATGGCCTCTTTGGAGTAAATCACTCTTGACCATACTCCCCATGGAACCCCAGTCCAGCCCGAACTGCCAGGCCAGGTCCTCCCTGGACACAAAACAAGCATCCTAGGACCGGTTTCGGGGTATCACCCCACATTACCAAGGCTAGCTTAAATCCAGTGGCACAGCGAGCAAGGGACCCATGTCTGGGCATGCCCTTGGTCACTTATGCCGCAAACACAACAGAGTGCTGAAACTTTTCAACCACTCACCCCCAGTCACTGATCTGGGTTTAAGCAATCATTCTTTTGCTCACCATACCACCACAATTTGGACCCAGTCATATGCAAATCAGTCTTGACCCTGCTCCCCTTGGGAACAGTTCAACCCAAACTGCCCGCTATGCCACAAGATTCAAACTAGCCTGGATGATGAAGGGTGATAACCCGAAACCAGCCGAGAATGCTTGTTTCTGGTCCAAGGAGAACCTGGCCTGGCAGTTCGGGCTGGACTGGGGTTCCATGGATAGTAGGGTCAAGAGTGATTTGCATATGGCTGGGTCTAAACTGAAATGGCGTGGCATGCGAAAAAACAATGGATTTAACCCAAATATGTGACTGGGGGTGAATTTTTGATTTGTTCAGTATTCCGTCCATCACATGGTCTTTTAGCACTAGTTTAATTTGACCATAATAGGCCCAAACTTCGACATTTATTTTTCTGCTTGCATTGCATGTTCTCTTCTCGGCAGGTGCCGTCCCAAGACTTCATTAGTTAGAGAAAGGAGTATTATGTATTAGAGATCGAGAGGCTTGAGAAGAAAATCTTGGCAAAAAGTTTGAAGGTGTTAATACTGTATAGAAATCATTTATTCATCATATAACTGCAACATTTGAGGTGCTCAAGGACGCGGCAGCGTCTAGGGTTTTTTGAGATGGTAGAAAACTCAAATGTTGCTAAAATAATGATAGGTTTACTACCATTGGTCCAGGGAAAGGTAGCATGGCAATTAGATCATGTGACTATATCTTTATGCTTTTATTAATGTATATGCTGTTAGACTGCAGAACAGATCTTTTTGAACTTTGGTAGGTACTGACTTCTTTGCTTGCCCCACTGCTTGCAAGTTTAGGCTTCATGCTATACACTTGTTCCTTTAGAGGTTTTCTACAGAAATCCTCACAATCCTGACACCTTCCTGCATTATTAAATTTCCCACTTCCCATCTTTTATGACCCACCTATAGTCAGATTTTAATTTAGGGTAAACGTTTTTTAATTATTCATGTTTAAATAGGAGGAACAGAGCTTCTCAGAGGAGCACTAAAACCTGTTCTTTTGTACTTGGATTATTCTGACTGCCATTTTTATTAGACTTTTGCCTTCAATCCCAAATCCATATTGGATTCCTTAATATACTTGTTGTAATGCTTTATGTGCCTAATACTTTCCTGTTTTGCTTACTTGGTGGTTTGATACTTAGGGGCATATTTACAAGCCCATTTTGCCTCAGGAACGTCACTTTTATCAACGTTCCTGTGGGGATAGGGGCTTCGCCTTATTTAAATGGCGGCGTTAAGCTATATTAAGATGTATTTAAAGGACTACAAAAGTCGATGGCACAATCAGTGCTGCAGGTCCATGTCCATCATTTGTTCCTTTTGCTTTTGTTGCCATAAGTGGGAAGGGTATGCCCAGACGTGGGTCTCATGCTCACTGTGCCACTGGATTCAAGCTAGCCTGGCTGATGAGTGGTGATACCCCAAAACCAGTACCAGAATGCTTGTTTCTTGTCCAGGGAGGACCTGGCTTGGCAGTGCAGACTGGACTGTTCCCATGAGGAACAGAGTCAAGACTGATTTGCATATGTCTGGGTCCAAACTGGGATGGTGTGGTAAGCAAAAGAACATGGGATTCAACCCAGATCGTTGTGGCTAGGGGTGAATGTTTGCATTGTTCAACATCCCATCCATCATTTGTTCCTTGAAAAGTCACATACTTGAGAGTTTGCAACTGCTTTTTAAAGTTACTCCTGCAAATAGGCTGTCTTCCTTTGGTTGTTTCCTTGCTCCCACTACTCTCTGACACTTCACTTCTGAAGAATTCCATAGTTTGATTCCTGATTCCAGTTTTCCTTATTCCTCTAAAGTTTTCATCTAGCGAGAAGGTTTTTGCATGCTTTAGGCTTTTTCCTTCTGAGAATGTGGCACTTTTTCGAGGACACTTGCCCACCACATATTCCGGTGTATGGCAGCATCATGGTTTCAGGAAACAGTCTGCATTACCTCGGGTAGTGGACAACTCAGATTCATATTGCATGTAAGAGTCCTTACAAGAACAGTCTACTTTGAGATTCGGTGTTCGCTCCTCCATGGGTAAAATCATATGGTGTCTCTTCCTGAAAAAAACAATCACAAATGAAGATTTGTAACTTCTATGTGTGCTGCATTGTGCAGCACACATAGAAGTTGCAAATCATAATTGTTTTAATGATTTTTTATCTGCAGGAAGAAACACCCTCCTGCACATAACCAATCATTCATGACGTTGTGCTGTTTCTATGTGTGCTGCACAATGCAGCACACATAGAAACAGCAAAAATGATGAGAAATAAAGCATTTCTCCTTATTTCGCCATCTTAAGACCAAGTTTTCCCTAGTCTTAATTTTGACGCTGTCTCCTCTTTACACCACTCATGTAAATAGGAGGTAGCGTCAAAATCAATGGCTGTTGCAGCTGAACATTCACCACAACACCCATTGCGCACACTTTTCACGCTAAATATAGCATGAAAGGGTGCCTTATTTATTTAAAGTCTTAAATCTGTCTTATGTCTGTCTTAAGTCTGTCTTAAGTTTGTCTTAAGACAAACTTAAGACAAAATCCTAACTTCTGTGAATACCAAAAGTAGTAAGTTTAGGATTTTGTCTTAAGTTAGTTCTGTGAATCGGCCCCCTAGTGTGGTAGTCTTTTTGTGATGTTTTCACTGTTTTACTTTGATTAAAGTGTTGCACAAATACTTTACACATTGTCTCTTAAGTTAAGCCAGACTGCTCTGTGTCAAGTTGCCAGAGGCTGAGCACATGTCAATTTAGGTTGTGTATCCGACTTACCCATACTACGATTGTGGTCCCAACTTGAACAAGGCGCAAATCTCTGCCAACTAGAGAACCAATTTCTAAAAGGGTGCTTAGAAAGAGAATTGATATTTCAAACATATCTGGTAGTCTATTAAGGCTCAAAGCAAATGTGTGCTATTGAAGTCCAACTATTTGTTTATGTTTATAATAAAAATGGCTTGTTATGTACATCCAATGTGTTTGGTTTGAAACAAGTCAGGTTGTGCAGTGGCCCTATACATACTATGAAGTCCAGTACAGAATCTATCTCAAAAGTCAGAATTCCTGGTGAAGCTAGTATAATACAAGGAGGCATGCAAGTGTCAAACTCTCTATGGAGATTTTTAGGGGTCAATTAGGAGGTCAGTCTGAGTTGGCACCGACCGACTCAGTCTCCGTCTCGGGACGACCCACCTCCGGTCGGCAGTTCCACCCGCCTGATTACGATGCGACCAAACACTGCTTGGTCATATAATCACATTTCTCTATGGGAACATGCGTTACAGCCGAAATAGAGGCTCCCATGAAGGAATGGGGGTGTGTTTAAAACCTTGCACCCAGTGACAGGCACCATCGGGTGCCTGCCACACAGTACAGGGATTTACAGGGGGTCACCCTAGGTACCCCCGTGGCCACCAACAGTAAACTGTGGAGGCAAGGGGGCCCAGCTGGGTGCCCCCAAAGTCGCTTTCCGACATGGAAAGGCTGTGGGAAACCAACAGCGTAATTCCGACAGAGGAAACGCCATCCATACAGGATTACAGTGCGGTTCTGACTGGCTGGAAGACTCGCAGAGACGGTCAGAAGCGTGCCAGAATGACCAGTCGGTTCACGCTCCGACCACCGACATCGTAAATCAGACTGCAAACTGACCGTGTCGGTTAGGAAAGCTTCTGTCTAGCAGTTGGAGGCTTTCTGACTGACATCATAATCTGCCCTTTAGAAGTTGCATTACCACAAACATCAGTAGACAGCATCACAGAGTTCTACGCGATGAAAGAGCAGTTCAGGCCTAAGTTCCAAAATGATGAAAGACAGGTGAAGAGTTCACAAGGAAATAGAGTGCATGATCAGCAAGGTCTTAGTCAAAGTAGAACCCTTATTTGCAAGTCTAAAGGAATTTATGGTCACAGGCCAACAAGCAAGCATTCTGTTTTCTCAGTGATTAAGAAAGTGACTTTAAGAACAAGGTCAAGAGGTAGCGTTAGCCAAGAGTGCACAGAATCTGATAAGAATTCTTGGGAGCAGAACAATAAAACACACACATGCATACGAAAGAAGTAAATACATGGTTTGTTAAGTTTTGTTAGAATTCCAATAAAGAATGTGTTGATGTGATGTTTTTGCAACAAATATGTGATTATTGAGTAACCTAATATTTGAACTTTTATGTAAGGCTCATTGTGCGTGTGACTATTTAAGTAGCAGCCTTTGAACATCCATTTGAGAACAGCTGTTTACCTGTGCGGCGATAGCTGCTCTCCCTGTCATGACAATAAATCTGCTATTGCCTTGCCTTTGTGTTTTTAGGTCTCACCTAAGCAGCGCTTGTGCTGTCACTTCAAAACATGCTGTATTCAGGATATGGGCATGAAACTCTGCCCACTTTCTGCTCATCTTTTTAATTGGCTCCTGTTACTGTCCTTTGTAAATGGTGGCTTTTCATTGGGCAATAGGTTTAGTAGCTCATCCTTAATACCCCCTTTTCTATTGTTGAAACCTCCCATGAGGGCACCCCCTGCTAGATGTGTTATTAGTTTAGATGTCTTAATTAGAGCCTCAGAGCACTATTTTCTTAATTTGCTTTCTCCTGTCTGCTGTTGCAGGGAGGACATGCTCTCCCCATGCTTTTTTTAAAATGTAACCAGTGCGGCATGCCTCGGCCGGAATAATGGCAGCTGCACCTTTCTGTTGTTATTTGTGGCTCACTCCCTTTTTATCTGATCCTTTACTTTACTTACAATGGCAGAATGTCCCGCTTTAGCTTCAAAAACTTAAGCTAAAGCACCGGTTCCGCAATTGCTTCAAAAGTAAAGAAATAGAAAAAAATGCATTCCCATACCTTTTTTTCTATTTCTTTACTTTTGAAGCAATCGTGATGCCCACGTTTTAGCTTAAGAAGTTTAAAGCTAAAGCACGGGTGCTGCGATTGATTTGCAATGCAATAGCTCTTGTAATACTGAAAGTTTGAGCTATTGGCATTGCATTATTATCAGCAACGCTAATAGCCCAGCTCGTCATGACACCCACCCACGGGGGCAGCGCTGGAGCTCCCCCCATGGGCGGCCGATCGGGGGTTTTTCCTGCGGAAGGCAGGTTAAGACCTTCCCCTGCCTCCCCCGCGTCATCAATGACGTCAGTGTGCGAGGCACGCTGACGTCATTGAGGGTTCCCTTGGATCACCGACGCCAGGAAGCCATTTGCTTCCTGCGTGTCGGTGAACTAAGAGGTTAGTTTTGGGGCTGGGGAGGGGGGGGATTTTCTTAAAAGAGACATCGAGGGAAAGGATAGGGTTTTCCTTTCCCTCGATGCCTCTTTTGTGCATTCCTGCTGCACGATCGTGCGATCGTGCAGCAGGAATGCCCACTAGATGTCAGGGATTTGGGCAAGGGTCACTCCCCTTTGGGGGCCATTTCTTTTTTAAAGTTTTTTTTGGGGGGGGAGAATGCGGCCCCTTAGGCAAGGGTCGCTCCCCTTTTTGGGGGCAATGTAATTCAGGCTTTGTCTGTGCCCCTGGGGGGGCAGATTTTCTTTATTTAAAAAAACAAAATGCAGCAGAGGTCAGTAAAATACCAGAATCACTTCAGCATTCTGTAGTTTTCAGTCCATAGAAATTGTCTTCCACGAGCACCCATAGACAATAATATTTTTTTTAAATCTTGTATTTTTAGTGATATGACAACCAAAGGCCTAGATTTAATATTAAAAACAGAGCTTTGGACTATACCATTTCCCGCTGAAAGGCAATATTTCTCCCCGTGTGTTTCAATACTTGGCGTGTCACGCAGTTTGGCCACCAGGGAGTTATTTATGGAGAGTGACCCCTTGGGCAAGGGTCACTCTCCTTTGGGGTCATTATTCGTGGCTGTGTCTGTCCCGCAGGGGGCCAGATCGCCATGTTTTTTTAAAAATTGGGCCCACTAGACCACCAGGGATTTTTTTGTGGGCGTGGCCCCTTGGGCAAGGGTTGCTCCCTTTTGGTAAGCATTAATTTGGCCATTTCTGCCACCCTGAGGGGCAGATTGGCTGATTTGTTTTTTAGTAGAGCCACTAGGCCACCCGTTTTTTTTTTATGTTGGGGAGCAGCCCCTTGGACAAGGGTCGCTCCCCTTTATGGGAGGATGATTATGGTCATTTCTGCCCTCTTTGGGTGGCAGAATAGCAGTATGTTTTTAGGCCCATCTGCCATCTAGGGGGGCAGAAGCCACTAGACACCTGTTTTTATTTTTTATTTTTGTGTTTGGGAGTGGCCTCAAGGGCAGGGGTTGCTCCCCTTTTACGGGGGTGAATATTTTATTTATACTCGTAGGCCCACCTACCCCTTAGCTTGGCTGGTGGATTGTGTGTGGACTGGTGCATTATTTGCATATGTGATTGTAACGTTTTATTCTCCTTTTCATTCTAGTGTAAAGCTTTTGATTTCGACAGTGGTGTTCTGCAGTTTTGCGCAGTTGCATTTTTTTGGGAAGAAAAACATTTTTGTTGTATTTTCTCCAAATGAGTATTTTTGTCATGTATGGATGAATATTTTTGTAAGTGGTGTCATAATGGCAGCCTATTTAGTTAGTGTTTTGTGCATGGAATTCTTTGCGATGTGTTTTGCATTGTCTCATGTGTAATTTTCTTTTCTCTTTCTTTTTTGTGGGATATTGTTGATCCATACTGTGTCTGTGCAGAGTAGGTGGTGGTGAATTTAGCTGCTTCTGGCAAGTGAGTGGTATCGTTTTGGAGTATATAGGTATTTCTGATAAAGGTGCATTTTATTTATTACTCATTTTTCAAAGTGTTTGTTGTTGTTGACTTGTTTGACAAGTTACTTTTATTAGTAAGCAGTATGGCTAGCCGTAGAATAACTGCTCAGCAGGTGGTTGGTATGCTTCTTGAATCTTCCTCTGAGCAGGATTATGAGACTGACAGTGCGTCTGAGGGAGAGGAGGGAGAGGAAGATTCAGGCAGTGAGTTTTCTCTCCACATGGAATCATCGGATAATGAAGGTACTCTCAGTGCAGATGAAGCTACTCTCAGTGCAGATGAAGAGCCTGTTTAGAGGAGGATACTGCTGTGCCGATGGTGCAAGAGGCATCTGGATTGCAGCCTGAGGCTGCTAGGCTTCCTACTGGAAGTGCTGGACTCTGGGTTGATCCATTCATGGTGCAGCTGGTGTTGCCTGCCTTTAGTGGTGATGCTGGGTGTAGAGTGGATTGTGAACATTTTTTGCCTATACAGTTTTTAAGTTGTTTATGGATGATGTATTTTTGGGTGAGATGGTTGAGCAGAATAATTTGTATGCTGAACAGTTTTTTAGGGACAACAGTGACAAACTTAGGCCCCAGTCTAGAGCTACCCGGTGGATTCCCACAAATTTGAAAGAGATGAAGAAGTTTTTGGGTTTGACTTTATTGATGGGTTTGATAAGGAAGCCGTCTATGGCTTCATATTGGTCTACCAGTCCGTTGATGGCAACGGCCATATTTCCTGCAGTTATGACTCATGATCGGTATTTACTTTTGCTACGGATGCTGCATTTTGTTGATAATTATTTGGCATTGCCACAAGATCACCCTGAATGTGACCGTCTTTTTAAGATTCGGCCTGTTCTTGATCACTTTGTAGATCGATTTTCAGAGATCTATACTCCAGGGAAAGAAATAGCTATTGATGAGTCTTTGGTCTTGTTCAAGGGCCGTTTGGGTTTTAGGCAGTACATCCCTAGCAAGAGGGCACGCTATGGAATTAAGCTGTATATGTTGTCTGAGAGTAGGACAGGATATGTTTTTAATTTCCGTGTGTACACTGGTAGGGATTCCACTATTGGCCCCCCTGGTTGTCCGTGGAGTTTCTGAGAAAGTTGTGTGGGATCTTGCTAGAGGACTGTTTAACAGTGGCCACCATTTGTACCTTGATAACTTCTACACTGCTGTGCAATTGTTTAAGGAATTGTTCAAAGTGGACACTTTTGCTTGTGGCACAATCCGCTCTAACCGTAAAGGTTATCCAAAAGAGCTTGTTTGCAGAAAACTTCGGGGGGGACAGTGCAGTTCCTTGTGTAGTGATGAACTACTAGCTGTGAAATTTGTGGACAGGAGGGATGTGTACATGCTGACTACCATCCATGATGAGAGTACTTCACCTGTGGCTGTTTGGGGTCAGATTTCTGAAGTGCGCAAACCAGTGTGCATTTTAGACTACAATAAGCACATGGGTGGTGTTGATAGAGTAGATCAGAGGTTGGAACCTTACACTGCTATTCGTAAGGCTTACGTTTGGTATAAGAAGTTGGCCACCCATCTCTTTAATTTAGCAACTTTCAATGCTTTTGTTGTGTTCAAGAAGTGTTCTCCTGCATCAAAGTTGGCTTTTGTTCAGTTTCAGCAATCTGTGATAGGCAGCCTTGTTGTTGTGGAACAGGCAAGTGTTCCTAGAGTTGGAGTGGTGGAGGATGTGGCTCGACTGAAAGATCGCCACTTTCCTGATTTCATTCCTCCCACATCCTCAAAAGACTTTCCCACTAGGAGATGTAGAGTCTGTTGGCGAAGAGGTACGCGGAAGGAGACTCATATGTACTGCCCCGAGTGTCCTTCTAACCCTGGGTTGTGTGTCCCTGCTTGTTTTAGAGTGTACCACATGCAAAATAATTTTTGGGAGCATCCATGAGTGGTAAAGTGAACTGCCTGGTCTGTATTCTTTAAAAAAAAATTATTTTGTTTCAAGGTTGGCATTAGTGCAATGTATTTAGTTTCAGATTTTGTGTTAGTAGATTTGTATCTATTTGCAATTTGTTTGTGTTTTTATTTTTGTCTAAAAAAAATCCTAAATGTGAAGGCGGTGTGTGTAGGCTGGCGCTTGGCTGGTGGTGTGCGTGGACTGGTGCTTGGCTGGCGGTGTGCGTGGACTGGTGCTTGACTGGTGGTGTGTGTGGACTGGAGCTTGGCTGGTGGTGTGCGTGGACTGGCGCTTGGCTGGCGGTGTGCATGGACTGGTGCTTGGCTGGCGGTGTGCATGGACTGGCGCTTGGCTGGCGGTGTGCGTGGACTGGTGCTTGGCTGGCGGTGTGCATGGATTGGCGATTGGCTGGCGGTATGCGTGGACTGGTGCTTGGCTGGTGGTGTGCATGGATTGGCGATTGGCTGGCGGTGTGCCTGGACTGGCGATTGGCTGGCGGTGTGCGTGGACTGGCACTTGGCTGGCGGTGTGCATGGACTGGCGCTTGGCTGGCGGTGTGCATGGATTGGCGCTTGGCCGGCGATGTGCGTGGACTGGTGTTTGGCTAGCGGTGTGCGTGGATTGGCGCTCGGCTGGCGGTGTGTGAGTAGTGACTTGCTGCTGGTCACTACACACAATGCTAGCAGACCGCCACTCCACACAATCCATCAGCTTGTGTATTTGCTGTGTCAGGAATGTGGGCGTGTGAAAGTGATAGGCCCTTGAATGGCGCTGTCTGCTGGTGTGAGTGTTGTAATGTGATGGGCCCGCGGCTGGCGGTGTGAATGGTTTTGTATGTGTCACACGTATGAAAGGTGTATGAATGGCCTGTAAAAAGGTTGGTGCCTTGTCGTGGCTTTACAGCTCACAAGCTGTGAGTCAATGGTTCAGTTTCTCGCCCTTTCAATTATTAACAGTGCATTTCATTTTTGTCAAATCACTTGCTAATACAATTGTATATACTGAACCATCACTCACCCTCGTGCCAAATCCAACCAGTATGTGTGTGTGCTTGAGGATTAGATGGCTGTGTAGTAATATTTGTCTTTCTGAAGCAGGGTGTGCCTTGTCCCTTTTTGTGAATGTTGTAATGTGTTGTTTTTGTGCCTGGTGGTGTGAATGGTCTTGTGTGAATCATGTATGAAAGGTGTGTGAATGGGCTGTAAAGCGGTTGGTGCCTTGCCAAGGCTTTACAGCTCACGAGCTGCGAGTCACTGGTTTGCTTTTTTGTCCATTTAATTATTGACAGTGCATTTCATTTTTGTGAAATATCTTGTTAATAAAATTTTATATACTGAACCATCACTCGCCCTCGTACCAAATCCAACCGATATGTGTGTGTGTTTGAGGAATAGATGGCTGTGCAGGAATATTTGTCTTTTTAGTTTCTCTGCCAAGGTGAACATTCCATCTAAGTATAACCTACCAACTGTAAATATTGTCGTAAAACCATGGGAGTTCATGGTGATGTCTCTCTTGTGAATTCCTAAAAGTTATTTTATCCACAATGTCCTGCAAACCTCAAAATGTCTGTCACATTTTCCTTGCAATATTGTGCCGAAATTCTCACGTTGTAGAAACAAACAACTAATTATGTCAAAACAATCTGGTTTTGCACGGGGGTCACCTGTGTTTTTGGCCCCGTGCTCGGCAGCCATCTAGGGAACCTACCAAACCCACACATTTTTGAAAAGTAGACACCGAGGGCTTCCAGGGAGGTATGGCTTGCGTGGATCCCCCAACGTTTCCTTACCCAGAATCCCCTGCAAACCTCAATTTTAACTGAAAAAATCATTTTTTTTACACATTTTTGTGTGGGAAAGTTGCGGCATCACCGGGCTCACACAAATTTCCCCCAGGTCTCCCGGTGAAAATGGTGCCTCACTTGTGTGGGAGGCCCAAGTACCCGCGACAGGCAAGGGCCCAAAACGTAGTGAGGCGACATCAAATTTGCCTATCTCAAAACCACCTGGTTTTGCAAGGGGGGTCAACTGGGTTTTTGGCCTGTGCTTGGCGGCCATGCAAGCCATACCTCCCTGGAAGCCCCCGGGTGTCTAGTTTTCAGAAATGTGTGGGTTTGGTAGGTTTCCCTCGATGACCGCTAAGCACGGGCCAAAAACCCAGGTGACCCCCCCTTGAAAAACCAGGTTGTATTGAGATAGGCAATTTTGATGTCGCCTCACTACGTTTTGGGCCTCCCACACAAGTGAGGCACCATTTTTCTCGTAAGACTTTGAGGAACGCGGGGTGGGTAGAAATTTGTGGATCCACGCAGATTCCGTAACTTTCCACCCCAGAACCTGGTGGAAGTCAGTCAAGTCACCCGATCCTGGATTCCCCTGGGTGTCTAGTTTTCAAAAATGTATAGGTTTGCTAGGTTTCCCAAGGTGCCCGCAGAGCTAGGGTTAAAAAACTACAGCTAGGCACTTTGCCAAAAAAGGGTCATTTTTCACTGCGAAATTGAGGTGTCACTACGTTGCGTTTTGCGCCATTTCCTGTTGTGGCTACTAGGCCGACCCGCACAAGTGAGGTATCATTTTTCTCAGAAGACTTTGGAGAACGGGGGGGTGGGTAGAAATTTGTGGATCCATGCAGATTCCAGAACTTTCCACCACAGAAATGTGGGGAAAAATGTGTTTTTATGGACAATTTTTTAGGTTTGCAAGGGATTCTGGGTAACAGAACCTGGTGGGATGCAGTCAAGTCCCCCCATCCTGAATTCCCCTGGGTATCTAGTTTTTAAAAATGTATATGTTTGCTAGGTTTTCCAAGATGCCCGCAGAGCTAGGGTTAAAAAACTACAGCTAGGGACTTTGCCAAAATAGGGTCATTTTTCACTGCGAAATTGAGGTGTGACCACGTTGCGTTTTGCGCAGTTTCCTGTCGTGGACACAAGGCCGACCCACACAAGTGAGGTACCTTTTTTCTCGGAAGAATTTGGGGAACGCGGGGTGGGTGGAAGATTGTGGATCCACGCAGATTCCAGAACTTTCCACCACAGAAATGTGGGGAAAATGTGTTTTTTTGGACAATTTTTTAGGTTTGCAAGGGATTCTGGGTAACAGACCCTGGTGGGAGGCAGTCAAGTCACCCCTTGCTGAATTACCCTGGGTGCCTAGTTTTTTAAAAATGTATAGGTTTGCTAGGTTTCCCTAGGTGCGGGCAGAGCTAGGATTCACAAACTACAGCTAGGCACTTTGCCAAAAAAGGGTACTTTTTCACTGCAAAATTGAGGTGTGATCACGTTGGGTTTTGCGCCATTTCCTATCACAGGCACTAGGCCGACCCACACAAGTGAGGTACCATTTTTCTTGTAAGACTTTGGGGAACGCGGGTTGAGTGGAAATTTGTGGATCCACGCAGATTCCAGAACGTTCCACCACAGAAATGTGGGGAAAATGTGTTTTTTTGGATAATTTTTTAGGTTTGCAAGGGATTCTGGGTAACAGACCCTGGTGCGAGGCAGTCAAGTCACCCCATCCTGGATTCCCCTGGGTGTCTAGTTTTCAAAAATGTATAGGTTTGCAAGGATTCCCAAGGTGCCTGCAGAGCTAGGGTTAAAAAACTACAGCTAGGCACTTTGCCAAAAAAGGGTCATTTTTCACTGCGAAATTGCGGTGTGACCACGTTGCGTTTTTCGCAGTTTCCTGTCGCGGACACAAGGCCGACCCACACAAGTGAGGTACCTTTTTTCTCTGAAGACTTTGGGAAACGCGGGGTGGGTGGAAGATTGTGGATCCACGTAGATTCCAGAACTTTCCACCACAGAAATGTGGGAAAAATGTGTTTTTTTGGACAATTTTTTAGGTTTGCAAGGGATTCCGGGTAACAGAACCTGGTGGGAGGCAGCTAAGTCACCCCATCCTGGATTCCACTGGGTGTCTAGTTTTAAAAAATGTGTAGCTTTGCTAGGTTTCCCTAGGGCACGCCAGACTTATGGTTAAAAAACGACAGCTAGGCACTTCGCCAAAAAAGGGTCATTTTTCACTGCGAAATTGAGGTGTGACCACGTTGTGTTTTGCGCCGTTTCCTGTCGCGGACATTAGGCCGACCCACACAAGTGATGTATCATTTTTCTCATAAGACTTTGGGGAACGCGGGGGGGTGGAAAATTGTGGATCCACGCAGATTCCGGAACTTTCCTCCACAGAAATGTGGGGAAAATGGGGTTTTTATGACAATTCTTTAGGTTTGCAAGGGATTCTGGGTAACAGAACCTGGTGATAGGCAGTCAAGTCACACCATCCTGGATTCCCCTGGGTGTGTAGTTTTAAAAAACGCATAGGTTTGCTACGTTTCCCAAGGTGCCGGCAGAGTTAGTGTTTAAAAACTACAGCTAGACACTTCGCAATAAAAGGGTACATTTTCTTTGTGAGAAAGTGGTGTGTTCACGTCGGGTTTTGAGCCATTTCCTGTCGTGGGCACTATGCCTACCCACACAAGTGAGGTACCATTTTTATCGGGAAACTTTGGGTAAGTCAGGTTTGTAAAGCAACTGTTATTACCTATTGATTTTTTATGCATTTCTGCCTTCAAAATGAAAGACATTATGGAAAAAATAAGTCATTTTGAAAAATGACCGATAATTCTCATGCTAGTATTGCCAATTTCGAAAATGTGCAAAAATTTACTGTTTCTAAACTCTATAATTTGTTCCCATTTCAGAAATACATAGGTGTCTTTCATACCGATTTTTCCATGTATACATTTTCCCACAATAATTGCTTAATACCCGGAACATAATAAAAAACCATTGCAAATTGCTGCTCAGTTTTTGACTCTGGGTTCGTCGGGTTCTTGGTGAACCTACAAGTCCTATATATCCCCACAACCAGGAAGGTCCATCGGATGTAACGGTATATTGCTTTCAAAGAGCTGTCATAATTAGAAGTTACAGGTAAAAACGTTGACACAAAAGGCTGTTTTTTCAACTAATTTTCAATTTTTCCTATATTTAACTGTTAGTTTCTATAAAGAAACCTTGATGGATCTACACAAATGACCCTTGTTGAATTCAGAATTTTATCTACGTTTCTAAAATGTATAGCTTTCCACGATCCATTATTGCTTTCACACCCATTTCTAGCATTAACTGGAAGGAGGTTCAAAGCACAAAAAATAGCAAAAAAAAGCTATGTCCCAGAAAAATGCCAAAAATGTGTACAAAATGTTGGTTTTCTGACAAAAGTCCGTCATTCCCTAAAAGCTGGGAAAACGGTGATGTCAGCCCCACAAACTCTTTTTTGATACCATTTGCAGAGAAAAACCCAGACGCTTTCATTTGCAGCCTGTTTTTCCCATTCCCCCCCCAAAAAAAAATAATTGCTGTATTTTGGCTAATTTCTGGGACCCCTCCAGGGGAAACCACAAACCCTGGGTATCTTTAGAATCCCCATAATGTTGGAAGAAAAGGATGCAAATTTGGCGTAGATACCTTATGTGGTCAAAAAGTTACAGGGGCCTAAGCGCGCAGTACCCCAAATAGCCCAAAAAAGGCTTAGCACAGGGTGGGAAAAGGTCTAGCAGCGAAGGGGTTAAGTTAACTTACATGGCCTAGTCTTTTATTATAAAGTAGAGTTTGTGGCTTTCCTATTAACTTTTCTTTGCTTTTGGGTCATACTTTCTTTACAAATAAATGTGTTATTTCAGTTATTGCCTGCTGCCTGACTGAAACAGGTTTTTGGAACTGGATACCCTTATCTCTACTCGCACATGCCAATTCATCGCTACTGATGATGAGGTTGGGTACGTGTGTCACGAGTCGAGGTGGGGTATGCCCAGTTCTTCTGTGAAGTACAATGGGGGATCATGTGTCCGTCTGTCACCCCCAACTACCAACCAGTAGATTTGAGGAGTTTTGTTGTCCATTTGGGTTAACATTTCCCTTGAGTCTGAGAGGCTCCCCTTTTCAAGAACAAACAATGAAAATCCACTAGTTTGGGCGTTTACATTTACTTTTGCAAACACAAGGAGATGATGGATGGAGCACTGAAACCTTTCAGACACTAACCCCCGTCACAGATCTGAGTTGAATCCATCAACATTCTTTAGCTCATTTTGCCACCCCAGTTCAGACCCAGCCATATGCAAGCCAGGTCTTCCCTGCACTGAAAACAAGCATCCTTGGGCTGGTTCAGGGTAACACCCCTCATCAGCCAGGCTATCTTGAATCCAGTGGCAAAGTGAGCAAGGGACCCACGTCTGGGCACACACTGCCAACTTAAAGCAAACAAAGCAAACACAGGGAGATGATGGGCGGAGCGCTGAACCTTTCCAGACACTCACCCCAGTCACAGATCTGGATTGAATCCATCATTGTTATTTAGCTCACTCCGCCACCCTAGTTCAGACCCAGCCATATGCAAATCAGTCTTGACCCTGTGCTTAATCAGAACAGTCCAACCCAAACTGCCAAGCCAAGTCTTCCCTGGACTGGAAACAAGAATCCTGAGACTGGTTTCAGGGTAACACCCCTCATCAGCCTGCCTAGCTTGAATCCAGTGGCAAACTTAGCAAGGGACCCACTTCTGGGCATACCCTGACAACTTAGGGCAAACAATAGGAGATGACAGACGGAACGCTGGAACCTTTCAGACACTAACCCCCGTCACAGATCTGAGTTGAATCCATCATCGTTCTTTAGATCACTTAATTGCGACCCCAGTTCCGACCCAGCCATAGGCAAATCAGTATTGACCCTGTGTCTCATGGTAGCAGTCCAGCCAGAACTGCCAAGCCAGGCTTCTCTGGACCGGAAACAAGAATCCTGGGACTGGTTTCAGGATATCAGCCAAGCTAGTTTGAATCCAGTGGCAAAGTGAGCAAGGGACCCACGTCTGGGCATACCCTTGGCCACTTAGGGCGAACATAGCAAACACAACAAGATGATGGACAGAGAGCTGAAACTTTTCAGACACACACCCCGAGTCACAGATCTTGGTTGCATCCATCATTGTTCCATCTCAGTTCAGACCCAGCCATATGCAAATCAGTCTTGACCCTGCCCCTCGTGGGATTCCTTGTACATTGACCAAAACACGTTTCAAGTTACTCTCAAGTATTCACTCTAGTTGGTGTCTATTGAATAAATGGGATTCCATATCAGTGTTTGGTGTTGCAATATGGAAAATCGCGTACCTTCTCTACCTTTATGTTCTTTTGGGTAAATGGAACGTTTTATGTAATGTTTTGTCCTACATGAGCCATGCAATAGGTCTTGCATTACTGAAAGTTAGAGCTATTGGCGTTGCAAATAACAATATTTGTTAGATTGTTTTTGTTAAAAAGAAATATCCCTGCAGTATCATAATTAAGGCTGCAGTACCTTATGTGGCTAATAGTGGTCCCTTTTTAACTCCACAGGGACACCTAGTTACAGCCTGTGGTACTGCACCCTTTCCTTGCTTCGTGGATTTCATTTTATTACTTATGCTACTGCTGGGATATTTTTTTTAAACTTCCATTAATGTCAGCCCTATTGCATTGCTAATGCTTGTTAATTACAGTTTCCCAGCAACAGTTGGTGAGTTGGGAGTCCCATTTGTCCTCAACCGACTGCTGCCACCAGAATACCACCAACACCCGCTGCATAGATCATTAAAAATATTTGATGAGGTAAGCGGACACTGTGTAGCATAAAGCTCTGCCTATTCAGGGGGGCAGGTAGGACCCAGAGATTGCCTTCATTGAGGTGAGAACAATGTGGATTTCATTCCCTGTTTTGCATATAGAATGATGGATTTAACCCAGATCTCTTGACTGGGAGTGAATATTTTGATTTGTTCTACATTCCGTCCATCAAATGTGTGTCTTTTGCTTTCTCGCCCTAAGTGCGCCAGGTATGCCCAGAAGTGGGTCCTGGGCTCACTGTGCCACTGGAATCAAGCTATCCTGGCTGAAGAGGGGTAAAACCCCAAAACCGGTCCTAGGATGCTTGTTTCCGGTCCAGGGGGGACCTGGTTGGCAGTTCGGGCTAGACTGTTCTCATGAGGCACAGGGTCAATACTGATTTGCATATGGCCAGGTCTAAACTGGGGTGGCATGGTGAGCAAAAGAATGATGGATTTAACCCAGATCTCTTGACTGGAGTGAATGTTTTGATTTGTTCTACATTCTGACAATCAAATGTGTGTCTTTTGCTTTCTCGCCCTAAGTGCGCCAGGTATGCCCAGACGTGGGTCCTGGGCTCACTGTGCCACTGGAATCAAGCTATCCTGGCTGAAGAGGGGTGAACCCCCAAAAACAGTCCTTTCCGGTCCAGGGAGAACTTTGCTTGGCAGTTGGGGCTGGACTGTTCCCTTGAGGCACAGGGTCAAAACTGATTTGCATATGGCCAGGTCTAAACTGGGGTGGCATGGTGGGCAAAAGAATGATGGATTTAACCCAGATCTCTAGACTGTAGGGTGAATGTTTTGATTTGTTCTGCATTCCTTCCATCAAATGTGTGTCTTTTGAATTCTATTAAACAGGCAAAAGAAAGATATGATAAGATAACATGGACTCCAGAAATGAGGGAACATTTTCAAAAAATTGAAGATTGAGATAATGAATGCCCCAGTTTTGGGGACTCTTGACTACACCAAGGAGTTGTATATTTTTTGTCATTGCAATGGTCAAATATTTACTGCTGTCCTTACGCAAAACTTTCCCTTAGAACACAAACTGATTGCATACTTTGGTTGACAGTTGGATTCAGAGATGAAAGGATATTACCCTCCCGATCAAGCCCTCACCACTGCAGCTTTTTCAGTACAGTAGAGCATCCCATTGTTATGTGGGCACCTTCGATGCTATATGCAAAACATTCAGTTTTGCTATTATTCAGAAGGCTAAGCCTACTTTAACCACACAGAGAGTGTCAGGGTATGAAATTATACTATCACAAACATCTTTGATGGTTGTGAAGTGTCATACGGAGAATCCTGAAACATTGTTTGCTCATCCTATATTAGACTCTGAGGATGATGAACATGACTGTGCAACGTATATTCCTAATGAATCTAGTCAAGCAACTCAGGATCCTATTCCCGGTAGTTCGGTCTAGTTTATCAATGTTTCCTCTACTATTGACCAGGACACACAAGTAAGACACATAGGTGTGGCAGTAGTCAGAGCACAACAGCATGATTCTTCCGACACACTTCACATAGTAGAGCAGTTAACATTACCAGCACAGTATTCTGCACAAGAAGCATAATTGATAGTCTTGATAGCAGCTTTTAAGCAAGAAGTAGGAAAAGTCATCGCGATCTATTCAGATTTGGGTTATGTATCTACTACTGTACATTCTAGCATTATGAGATGGAGTAGGAGAGACTTCCTTAAGTCAGAAGGGATTCCTCTTATACATAGGAACCTCTTTGAGGCTTTAATAGCGGCACTTGCCTTACCACAGGTAGTGGCAGTTGGGAAGTGTGCAGCACATACGAATGGACAGGATTTTGTATCACAGGGTAATGCATTAGCAGATTGGGCAGCTAAAGACACAGCGAGGTGCACACCCCGACTGTGCCATCAGGTTCACAACATATCCCTGTTTAAGGTGGCCAGACTGCCTCGTCATCTGAGTCTGAATCAAGCAATACCACAGATAAGGTTATACCTCATTATGCTGAGACAGCAGGCTTACACCTTTGAGAATTATAGAAAGCTGCTCCATTGCATGAGTAACAGTTATGGGAGACAGTGTTTGCTCCAGTCAGGGAACAATTTAATCTATAGACGTATAGGGGTTCTTGCCTTGCCACGGACTGCTGTTTGCCGCCTGGTTTACGGGATAGCGCTGCTCTCCCCAAGTGCTGCTTTGCCGCCGGAGCCCTTAGCCCACCTCCCGCCAACTCGCTGGAACCACCACCTTGCTGGCGAGGTTGCCGAGTGGAGTGAGGGTGGAGGACTTCATCTCCCAGGTGCCCCTGCGGCTACACGCATCATTCTGCAGCACCTGGAGGCGCTTAAAAACGTTGTCAGCCCCTGCTGAGTGGGGTTCTTGCCTTGCCACAGACTGCTGTTTGCCGCCTGGTTTACGGGATAGCACTGCTCTCCCCAAGTGCTGCTTTGCCGCCGGAGCCCTTAGCCCACCTCCCACCAACTCGCTGGAACCACCACCTTGCTGGCGAGGTTGCCGAGTGGAGTGAGGGCGGAGGACTTCATCTCCCAGGTGCCCCTGCGGCTACACGCATCATTCTGCAGCGCCAGGACGCGCTTAAAAACGTTGTAAGCCCCTGCTGAGTAGGGTTCTTGCCTTGCCACGGACTGCTGTTTGCCGCCTGGTTTACGGGATAGCGCTGCTCTCCCCAAGTGCTGCTTTGCCACCGGAGCCCTTAGCCCACCTCCCGCAAACTCGCTGGAACCACCACCTTGCTGGCGAGGTTGCCGAGTGGAGTGAGGGCAGAGGACTTCATCTCCCAGCTGCCCCTGCGGCTACACGCATCATTCTGCAGTGCCAGGAGGCGCTTAAAAACGTTGTAAGCCCCTGCTGAGTGGGGTTCTTGCCTTGCCACGGACTGCTGTTTGCCGCCTGGTTTACGGGATAGCGCTGCTCTCCTCAAGTGCTGCTTTGCCGCCGGAGCCCTTAGCCCACCTCCCGCCAACTCGCTGGAACCACCACCTTGCTGGCGAGGTTGCCGAGTGGAGTGAGGGCGGAGGACTTCATCTCCCAGCTGCCCCTGCGGCTACACGCATCATTCTGCAGCGCCAGGAGGCGCTTAAAAACGTTGTAATCCCCTGCTGAGTGGGGTTCTTGCCTTGCCACGCACTGCTGTTTGCCGCCTGGTTTACGGGATAGCGCTGCTCTCCCCAAGTGCTGCTTTGCCGTGGGAGCCCTTAGCCCACCTCCCGCCAACTCGCTGGAACCACCACCTTGCTGGCGAGGTTGCCGAGTGGAGTGAGGACGGAGGACTTCATCTCCCAGCTGCCCCTGCGGCTACACGCATCATTCTGTAGCGCCAGGAGGCGCTTAAAAACGTTGTAAGCCCCGCCTCCCGGGACGCGAGCGGGACGCTGGGCTAAGCCCGGGCAAAGGGCGGGTCCTCTTAGGCCCTCAGAGGCCAAGTGAGGCCGGGCAGGGCCCATTCATTTTCATTCTGTTTTCATCTGTATTCCTTGATATTATTGTTTGTCATGGCCCAGAGTCCCGACAAAGTCATCCTTGAAAAGCCGGGGGGGGGGTTGCTAAATGGCTATCTTGATAAATACTTTACAAGGGTCCTCCCGAACGAAGACAGGGAAAACATACTGGCAGAGCGCAGGGCAGAGCGTCGACCCTCAGTTGAAAGTTTGAAATACAGGGCTCCCATAGATCTCACACTCCACGCCCTTTCCCATGATGGAGGTAGCCCTAGTGGTAAAGAAGACTTTCTTTCTCAGGAGAGTGTCCCACTTTTGCTGCGAGATTGTACTCCCATACCTTGTGTTCCCATTGACCAGGACATAAGTTACACTCCTCTTCCCAGTCCCATCAGTACAGCTGTCGACCTGACCACCCCGACCCCTATCCGTGGCAAACCGGCTAGGAAGAAGCCGAAGAAATCAGTGACGGTTAAGATTCATGGTCCACCACCAAGTAAAAGAAGACGAAAGGAGGGGGGGGGGTCTGGTTAAACCCAAGACCAGTCATTTCGACTTTGGTTAGCACACAAAGCCTGTTGCTAGAACTGTTCTGGCAACAGCGGCCGTACCAGCAATTTTGCCAAATTTGGCACTCCCCCCATCATCTGCACACCTTGAAACAGATGCTAACATCATTGAGTTATCCCCTATCCTTGTTGAATCGCTGCTGAAGGCAGCACCCTCGACTGCTTCACAAGATAATATGGGACATCTAATTGGGTCTTTCATTCTGCCCATTATTGAGAGTTTGAAGAGGGTGGAGAAAAGACTTGCGGACATAGAGTCCGTTATAAGCAGCAAGGTTGATTCGGTCAGGGCTCAGGTGAGTGTGGCTGTGCCACTCACTCCCATGGCCACACTACCTATCAATAATGCCCCTAAAGTCACATCCCAATCTACCAAAGCTACATTACAGCCTTCTAGTCAGGCAGATTCTAGCCAACAAAGGTTACTGCGCCATAAGCATGTAAATAAACCGGCTGGTAATCCTGCTAGTGAAGTCTCGAGGGGAAGGGCAACGGCACCCTCAGGGAACACGCGGGAAGAGTGGGGAAGCAATAGACACACCAGGGCTTTAGCGAATAAAGGGCCACAAGTAGAACTACCCCCTGAAGCTGTGCCCTTTGTGGTTGTTCTGACGGGGGTGCCCACATTGGCAGACAACAAGAGGGAAGGGTTCGCCCAGTTGAAAAATAAAATCATGCACTGGCTCAGTATATACAGACCAATCATAAAGAACATCAATGGTGAGATAGTGCACGTTAGGCGACTCCCTTGGCTGGGTGGCAGATGCAAAGATATCGAGGGAGACTTAGTTGTAGTTAATTTCAGAGATCCTCGCGCGGTTGACTATATACTAAATTGGCCTACGGGAAATGGTAATAACTGCATCATCCCCTGTGCCTTGACATATTTTTATCCTAGATCCCTGGTGTTCCCCCTAACCCATACAAGTGGACAGGCTCCCACTCATACAAACCTCTTAATATCATACAACACTAGGCAACCGGCACATGGACAATACACAGCACCCGCTGTTTATCCCTTTGGGTGGAACATAGTACCTCCTAGATTTAAGAGAAATATCAACAGGAGAATGGATCATTTGAGACCCTCTACACCCCTGGAGACAGTGAACGGGTTTGATGTGTTCACTGGTATGGATGATTGCGACTGAAGATTACAGTCTACGCTGGGCATGTGGGGCCGATTATGCGCCGCTAGCCCAGTGGGCAGTGATTATGAGGTCCTTATGGAGGCCATCAGCCCCGATAATGGGAAAGTGGCTCCTATAGCAGCCAATAGTTCTGATAATAGTGGGACCACAACCACCACACAATTATTGTTTTTGGAGTGCAATGGTGACAGTAGTTTATCCCCCAAATCAATAGACCCATTAGAAGTTACCATCGAGCCTATCCCATGTGTGCAGGGTGGGAATAAGGGGGTTATCCCTGACTTGTCCGCCACAGGTTATAAGGTTATCCATTTGGTATCTTGGAATGTGGCTGGGTTGCAAAAAAAGATGGCTTTTCCAGAATGGAATGCGTTTATCGAGAAGTTCGATATATGCATGTTCCAAGAAACCTGGAGTTTGCTCCCAGTATACAAATACGGTTATGCAACCTTTTTTTTGCCCGCACTAAGTTGTGGGAAGGGCAGACCAGCAGGAGGCCTACATGTCTGGGTAAAAATTGAACTGAATTGGGATGTTACCACCCACGAATCAGCGAGTAGGGATATCCAACACCTTTCATTCGCAGGGCAAAACAAGGGCAGTAGGATAGATTTATTTAATATCTATTCTAGAGGGACCCTGGGGGATTCAACCTCATGTACATTAGTGACCTTAGAACAGGCACTAGCCAACTGCCCCACAACCTCTAAAATTATCGTGGGAGGGGACTTTAACTGCACATTCGAACCCCTCAGTGGGGATGATCCCTTGGGCATAGAGGAGGAGGATTCTAGATGGTCCATTCCAGCCCTGTCATTAGCCCCAATCAGAAAATGGTCAGCAAAGGCAATACAGATCAATGCCCTTACCGTGGAATTCAACTTAAGAGCGCTAAATGGCAGGACACCCTCTGACCGTGCTGGAGCGATGACCTTTAATAGGCTTAATGGCCCATCTAGAATTGATTATATCTTATTGGATGTCACATTGTGGTGTGATCTAATAGATATGGAGGTGGTACCTTCGCAGGATAGCAACCACAACCCCTTATGTATGAAGCTAAGGTGGGGTAAACTAAAAGGATGTGTGAATAATGTCCCTTTGAGGTCAACCAACGAGGTCGTCCCTTATAATGGTAATCGTAGGCTGAAATGGGATAAGGTTCAATCCCAGGAGGGTAATCTTGCGAGGATCAGGGCGCACGTAGCAGATCTGACTGTAGAGCTGGCGGATCTTGAACTGGGAAAAGGTAGTGCCCAGGGGCCGTCCTTTGCCTTGGCTTATAAAAACGTAATAGAGGAAGTAGGACAATACTTTTTAATGCAGGGTAAAAGTGGTAGAGTGAATAATAAACTGCCCAAAGCCAGTAACCCTTGGTACTCGGACCAGTGTAAGGTAAAAAGGAAGGAGCTAACAGTTGCCCTGCTTAAAAAGAATCCCTCACTAGTTAGAGCGGCTAAGAAGGATTATGCGAGGGTAATGGTGTTGGCCAAACGAGAGTGGGAGGAACAACACTGGCAGGATCTCAAATCTGCAGCTAACACGAAGAATGCAACGCTGTTCTGGGAACTGATTAACAAGGCTAGGCAGCGAAGCATGCCACCAATAGCTAACCACCTAACAAATCAACAATGGTATTCCCACTTCTCTGCACTGTACAGCAGGATAGATGCGACACGTTCATCTCCTTCTGATCCAGATAGTAGGGCCCTATCTCCACTGGTGTTTGAGGAGCCATTTCTGGCCTATGAGGTAGCACTGGCCATTAGACACCTGACCCCGAGGAAGGCTGCTGGCCCTGATGGGATACCGGGGGACCTCCTTTTGGAAGAACCTGTAGCCTGGGCTAAACTTATTGCCCTAATAATGAATTTGATTTCCAAGGGACACCCTGTGCCAGACTCGTGGAAGGGAGCAGAGGTGGTAACTGTGTATAAAAAGGGTGCCAGAGATGACCCTGCCAATTACAGACCGATCAGTCTGATCGACGTGATCCAGAAGGTGGTTGGCAGGGTCATTATCTCGAGGGTGGGTGTCTGGATGGAAGAGGAGCATGTCCTTTCTCATTTCCAAGCAGGGTTTCGACAAAAGGTGGGCACGATGGACCAGGTCTTCCGCTTCATTGCGATCTATTGGAAGTCTGTGACCATCAATAAAGGTAGCCTCTACCTGGCTTTCATAGATCTCAAGACGGCGTTCGACCTGGTCCCCCGTGCAAGGCTGTGGGATATCTTAGAGAAGATGGGCTTCCCAGGGCCACTTTTGGGTTTTATTGTGAAGCTCCACGAGGGGAATTATGCGAGGATTAGATGGGGCATCCAGGGACAACTGACAGAGAGGGTGTCCGTGAGGAGTGGAGTCCGCCAGGGATGTGTTATGGCGCCGACCCTGTTCTCCCTCTTTGTGAATGGAGTGGTGGACCACCTGAGAGAGGAATCGGCAGACGCACCATCCCTGGCAGGGGAAAAAACACCTACCCTACTCTTCGCGGACGACACCATTTTGATCTCTAAAACCCCCGCAGGCCTCCAAAAGGTCTTGCACCGTTTTAGTGTGTTTTGTACCGATAGAGGTCTTACCATCAACACCTCTAAAACAAAGCTTATGGCCCTATCACCCTCCAAGAGATTTAGGAACAATCTCTCGCTTAATGGTGCACCCCTGGAGTTGGTAGATTCCTATGACTATTTGGGTGTTAGGGTAAATAGCCGGATGAGTTGGAAAGATCACTTGGCCAAAATGTTATTAAACCATAAAAGAGTCTCAGGGGTGGTCTTGAGAGAACAGCGGGAGTCGACGAGTAAACCTGTGGCACCGACTCTCGCAATTTATGAGGGCCAAGTATTACCGGCTGCCCTATACGGATCCGAGTTGTGGTGGTTTGAGAATACATCGGAGTTAGTTACATCTGAAAACAAGTTCATGAGAGATCTGGTAGCCCTTCCAGTTTCCACCCCGCTAATCCCACTACGGTTAGATTTGGGTAGGCACCCCCTTAAAGACTTAGTGCGCCTGCGCCCACTACTTTTTTGGGTTCGATTGAAAAGGACCCGGGAGCTTCATAACTATGCAGCAGCTCTAGATGAACTTATTCTGCTTAATACAGGTAATAAGATCAAGTGGTTGTGCAATCTGAGGCAGATGGTTGTGCAATTGGGATTGAGTGAATCATGGACGAGCCAAACACCGCCCCCCAAGTTAGTGATCAAGAAGTTGTATTGGGACTGGGTCCAGGAGGAGGCCACATGTAGAGGTGTAGGGGGTCCTCTCACTGAGCTGTTCCTGGAGTTTAAATGGACAAGGAAACTTGAACCTTTCCTTGACTTCATAGGGAAACCCCTGGATAGATCACTCTACCTAAAAGTTAGGCTCGAGACTCTTCCGGTGAACGACTTCACCTCCGGGTGGAACAACCTGGGTGGTCCAATGAAAGCTTGCCCTGGTTGTGCAGCCCCTAATGAGTCTGTGGCGCATTTCCTCTTTGCCTGTCCAGCATATAGGGTTGCCAGGAAGATATGGTTAAAGCCATTATGCAAGGTGCTGGGTCTCAGATGTCACAAAATGGCCCTGCGGGTTCTTTGCACCGACACGACCTCTACTGCTATGGTGTGTGGAGTAGCTAAATAATTGGGTAGTGCATGGCAGACACGCATGAGGAGGGCCAAGTCCCTCCCCCACTCCACCTAATTGCTAGAGGGTTTCCTGGTAGGATGTTCCCATGGTTCCTGGTATCTGTTTTTATTGTATATTTTATCAAATTAGAATTTGTGTAGTATGTGATGTTGTATGTATTTAAGGATTGGCGGGTTCTTGTTTTTATCCTTTTTGTACTGTATAAATTGCATACTTTTATGATGAAATGTTTTTATCGAATAAAGTATATCTATCTATCTATAGACGTATATCTACAGGTAACCCAGTGATGCCTCAGGCTTTACTTCTGCTAGCTCCTGATCAACTGCATTTACCAGCCCATATCACAAGAGATCATTTATCTATGCAAATACAACAAGATTGATTCATTCCAAATTTGCATAATATGCTTACCATGTACTTTTATAATTGTACTGTTTGTCAACAATTCTCTCTAAATCCCACATTGAAAGTAATAAATTCTACCATACAACAACCACAAGGTCCTTTCAAAGCTCTCATCTTGATTTTGTGGACATGATAGGCAGGGGCAACAGCTATCGGTCTTTCGTAGTTGTGGTTTCTCCTATTTCTCAATGGGTTGAAGCTGGACTGTGCGTCCCTTGTGATGCTAAATCAGCTGCATGAGCTGTTTCCCAGCTGAGAATTTCCAGAAGGGTTTAGACCTGATAACGGCACACACTTTGTTAATGAAGTTTTCACACATCTCACAACAATGTTAGAGATAAATCATCAACTATCTTCCGTTTATTATCCACGGAGCAATGGTATTGTTGAGCGCCTAGATTGCTTACTGAAGAATAAGATCAGCAAGCTATGCACCACATTGCATAGAAAATGGTTGTATTGCTTACCATTTGCATTGTTCTACCTTAGGAACACATGAAGTTCTGATCATCACCTGACACTCCATCAGATAGTGACAGGGAGACTCATGAATAAACAAATACCTGCCACTAGAAGTAAGGTACAGGGAAAAAGTACAGCTAGAATTTTGATTAATAAAATGCATGTGTATCTCTCTGAACTATCAAAAGCTGCAGAGTTAATTTCTAAACAGGTAACCAAAGAAACGGAAAAGCACACCATCGCTGAGGTGGACCTCCCAATTGTACACTTAGGTGATGAGGTGTATGTGAGGAACTTTGTATGAAAATAGAAGGACCTGGAGTACGATGGTCCTTTTACCGTGACAATGGCCACCCCCTCTGCCCTCAATGTAGATGATAGGAACCCATGGATCTGTCTATCAGATGTTCAGATAAACCCTGCCTCATGGCAAGTACTGCCAGCAATGTCAATGGAACAGGAGTGGGTAAGAAGATTGTGACTGTCAAAATACCCTCCACTACCTCTGCCTTTGGACAATTATTTGAACCAGCAAAACGAAAGCTATGTATTTTTATTTTATTTTTCCTTTTTTGTCTCTTGATACTATAATTTAAACTGTTGCTTCTATATAGTAATGTATATTTTAGTTCTAATATCACTCACCTGCCAAGAGTACTGTCTACTCATGCCTAGGTGTTCCATAGTATCCATACTAGATTGTTAAATAATATGTGGTAGCAATATATATCAGACATAGGATTAGAAAGTACCAATGAATCATGTTTTGTTTGCTCTTTAATTCCTCATGCCACAGTATCAGATAGGTTACACTCAACTGAAGAAGTACCTCCAAGCACAGCTTTATGTATTTTACATCTCTATATCTGTAGCTTTAAGGCATGACTGCAGCCCACACATGTTAGGATAGTACAGCTTCTAGTTACTGCTACAAAATATGACTCCTTAGCAAACGTTTTATACATCCTTACAGACAGGGAAACATTTTTTGGATGTGATAACACGAATGAAGAAAACAGCTCATACTAACACTGCATAATTTATACAAATGGTCTTAGGTTTAGGAATGTTTATTAGTAACATGCCTTTCTACTGATGTTAATAGTTACTTAGTAAGTCCTTTACCTCCAGATTATGTTCATAGGCAAGGATTTAGAGTTACTGGACTGGTTTATGCCCATGATCAATGGAATCTGAAATTGAACTTTCCTGTAAGGCCATGTCTTTATGGTAAGGTACTGATATTAGTCAGGACACAATAGGAAAGGGCACACATATATGGGATGATAATGTTTCGGGATACACTTGGATGGATAGTAGAGTGAGTACTCAGACAGTCATGAGATTAATGTCTGTTTCTTTATGTTTCAGAGGAAATGGCACAGTTAATGTAGGACAGAATATCAACTGCAGTGCCACAGTAGATACCGCTGACATGCAGGGGGGCACCTCCAGTCTCATGGACAATTATTGGCAGTGTGGACAACTACTGTACATTCAGTTACCACTGAGCTGGAGAGGCATCTGTTCACTAGTGATTTTGCATCCCCGTCTTGGTTATTCCAGGAGTAAACTTGTCAATTTTACATGAACGCCACATGAGCCGTCCAACAACGTTGTTGCATCATCACCGAAGGAGAAGAATTGCAGAAGTTTATGGCACTATGACTAAGAACAATGTTCCCCAAGAGTACAAGCTATTTAATGGAGGTCAGTTGTTCTTTGGAAGCATTCTGCCACTTTTTCAGGCAAAGGCAACTGCTCAATGGTTATAAATAACTAGGGGCCCGATGTAGGTAAAACCAAAATACCGAGTCCTTAATAGCGAATTTTACCGATTCGCTATTAAGGACCCGCAAAATTGAATGTAGGTAGGAATCGCTAAAATATTAGCGATTCCTTAACATTCCTTAATAATGAATCCCAAATTGAGATTAGCTAATAAGGAATACCTACCCATTCATTCCTATGAGCTATGAGGCCCATAGGAATGAATGGGAAGATATTCACTGTTAGCAATTTGGTATTAAAGAATGGCAAATAATGGGTGCTATTTCAAGGGTGCCAGGGTGTCGAAAGGACACCCTGTTGCATCCCTGAAATGTGCATGTGTGCACATGTGGTGCAAATACATGCCCTAAGGGCATGAATGTGTGCCACATGGCACTTTAAAAAAAGCAAAAAAGTGATTTTTTTTAAAGGAAATCGCTAATTACCATCAACTTGAAGTTGGTGGTAATTAGCGATTCCTTAAGGCTAAAGTGCACTTACTTTTGTGCTACTTACATTGCATTTAAGGAATCAAAATTCCCGATTCCTTAAATGCAAGAGCAAAATAAGGAATCGTAATTTTGTGATTCCTTATTTTGCTAGTAGGTTTAAACTCACCTACATTGCTCGCAGCCAAATAGCGATCAGTAACGCTGGAATTCTGCTAATTTCAGTGTTACCGATAGCTATTTGGCCACCTACATCTGGCCCTAGATGAGAACTCTGAAGATGATTATTACCACAAAAGATGGATTTAATGTCATAACAGGAGAGCTGCGTGCCATGGAATGATGATTATGCAGCATCGTTATGTACTTGACCTTATGACGGCCATGAAAGGAGGGGTAGTACCAAGATATGAACTGTTTGTAATGATGCAGACAATGGAACTTTGTCAGAGGCTACACAAATTTTGTACAATATACTGAAGAAAATAGTAGAAGAAGGAAGTGCCCCAGATAATTAGCTGAGTGGGTGCTTTGATTTACTGCAAAAACAACAATTGATGAACAGAATGCAGAACAATGGCATACATTCACCCCAGTACAGAGATCTGGGCCTAAATCCATCGTTTTTTTGCTCACCATGCCATTCCAGTTTGAACCCAGCCATATGCAAATCAGTCTTGACCCTGTGCCTCATGGGAACAGTCCAGCCAGAACTGCCAAGCCAGGTCCTCCCTGGACTGGAAACAAGCATCCTAGGACCGGTTTTGGAGTTTCACCCCTCTTCAGCCACGATAGCTTGATTCCAGTGGCATGAAGAGCACGGGACTCACGTCTGAGCATACCCGTCCCACTCAGTTGACTGGGGGTGAGTGCTTGCAATGTTCAACACTCCGTCCATCATTTCCTTTGGTTTTTGCTTTGTTCGCCATAAGTTGGCAGGGTATGCTCAGACGTGAGTCCCTTGCTCACTTTGCCACTGGATTCAAGCAAGCCTGGCTGAAGACGGCTGAAATGCCAGAAACCGGTCCTAGGAAGCTTGTTTCCGGTCCAGGGAAGACATGGCTTGGCAGTTCGGGCTGGACTGTTCCATTGAGGCACAGGGTCAGACTGATTTGCATATGGCTATGTCTGAACTGGGGTGACAGAGTGGGCTAAAGAACGGTGGTGGATTAAACCCAGATCAGTTGACTGGGGGTGAGTGCTTGCAATGTTCAACACTCTGTCCATCATTTCCTTTGGTTTTTGCTTTGATTTACTACCATCCTGGTAGTAAATCAAAGCTTTATTGCCAGCACTTCCAGCACTATTGTAGATATAGATTTATACACACACAAATACACATAAAAACAAAATAAATAAATAAATGGTTTTTTAAGCATTGTTAGAGTTCCAATAAAGAATGTGGAGAGAAATGTTCACGAGTTTGAAGGCACAGGTGATGTGATGTTTTTGTAACAAATATGTAGTTATTGAGTAACCTATTATTTCACCTTTTTTGTAAGACACATTGCACGTGCAAGTATTTAAATGGTAGCCTGTGAGCACCCATTTGGGACCAGATGCTTATCTGTGTGGAGATAGCTGCTCTCCCTGCTGTAGCAGTAAATCTGCTTTTGCCTTGCCAGGAAGAGTCTTGTCTTTTCATTACAGTTTCCCCACAACATTAGAGAGGTGGAATTTCAGGAAAAAACACATCACTGTCTGAAACGCTAATCTGTGAGATTATTGTAACAAGTCTGCTGTTCAGACCTGTAAGGGCTCCATAACCCAAGAGACATCACTGCTGTACTAGCCAGTTAAATCTGTGTAGTGTACTGCCTCGGATTACGATTTGCCTGCTTTTATTTTTAAACCCTTCGGGCCTGATTCACAGAACTAATTTAAGACAAAATCCTAAACTTACTACCATTTTCGTATTCACAGAAGGCACTTACTCATTTTGGTATTCGCAGAAGACACTTACTCACTTCGGTATTCACAGAAGTTAGGAGTCCTAACTTTAGGACTCCTAAATGCCTTCTGTGAATACCGTAAGTCTTAAAATTAGGATTTTTCTCAGTTTAGGAGTCCTAAAGTTAGGAGTCCTAACTTTACTACTACTAAATTGAGAAAAATCCTAATTTCAAGAATTTCGGTATTCACAGAAGGTATTTAGGAGTCCTAAAGTTAGGAGTCCCAACTATACTACTACTAAACTGAGAAAAATCCTAATTTTAAGGCTGTCGGTATTCACAGAAGGCATTTAGGAGTCCTAAAGTTAGGACTCCTAACTTTACTACTACTAAATTGAGAAAAGTCCTAATTTTAAGACTTTCGGTATTCACAGAAGGCATTTAGGAGTCCTAAAGTTAGGAGTCCTAACTATACTACTACTAAACTGAGAAAAATCCGAATTTTAAGACTTTCGGTATTCACAGAAGGCATTTAGGAGTCCTAAAGTTAGGACTCCTAACTTCCGTGAATACCGAAATGAGTAAGTGCCTTCTGTGAATACCAAAATGAGTAAGTGCCTTCTGTGAATACCAAAATGGTAGTAAGTTTAGGATTTTCTCTTAAGTTAGTTCTGGGAATCGGGTCCTTCCTATTTTATGCAGGTTCTGATTCATAACATATAATAGAGAATCTACTTATAAGAGAACTAAAGTGTAGATAGATGTTGTGGTGAATAATAGACCACGTGTAATTGGATTTTTGTAACTGTCTACACATAGATTTTGAAAACATTTATGGGATTGTGCTGTAAAAGGTGACATTTTGCCACTCTCAAACTTATCTTCAGAGCGGGAAACCTGGCAACACTTTTAGGGAAGGGCACACACACTTAGCACACCATGAAAATGGATCAATATTACCTCTGTGCCTTTTAAATCCAATGCCGCTTTTGCAAATTTATGTGAAAACTATGTGGTAAATTGCACTATTTAACCATGTTTTTAAAAATGTTTCTGAGGAAGTGTCATTAGAGGTAGACATGTTTCAGATATAGATTCGATCTGCAATATCAGAGGCATTTCTACTATAATCACAGAGACCAACGCTGTTAAATTCACCTGCTCACCTTCATAAGAGCTTATTGTAATCTGAGGTTCATGTGTCTCCTGTGCAGTTTCAGAGCCATTACATATATTGGCAGAAAGATAGCAAGACTGACCTCAGCTCAATTTCAACAGACATTATAGCCTTTTTGCCCACCTAAAAGGCTTGCAGACGTCATATTTAGTAAAGCCACAATGAACATGTGTGCAGAATTCGGCTGAAACTACAGAGTAATGGTATGCCTCCTCTAGCAATCCTTACCCCCAGATATAGATGCATCTGACAACTGACCCAATTCTTCGAAGAAAACAACACCCTGGACTCGTCCCAATCTGGATTCTGCAGCAACCACAGCACTGAAACCACCCTCATTGCCGCCACCGACGACATCAGGGCTCTGCTGGACAACGGCAAAACCGCAGCCCTTATCCTCCTGGACCTCTCGGCCGCCTTTGACACCATCTGCCACAGCACCCTGCTCAAACGCCTCTTCAACACGGGGATCTGCAACAAAGCCCTGGACTGCACCTCCTTCCTCACTGACAGAACCCAGAGAGTCCGCCTCCCTCCATTCCAATCCTAAGCTACCAAGATCACCTGCGGCGTACCCCAAGGATCCTCCCTCAGCACGACCCTCTTCAACGTCTACATGACACCACTCGCCAACATCATCCGATCGCACGACCTCAACATAGTCTCCTATGCCGACGACACCCAGCTGATCTTCTCCCTCACCAAAGACCCCGCCACCGCCAAAACCAACATCCACGCAGGGATGAAGGCTGTCGCCGAATGGATGAAGAGCAGTCACCTGAAACTGAACTCGGACAAGACGGAGGTCCTCATCCTTGGCTCTACCCCTTCTGCCTGGGACGACTCCTGGTGGCCAGCCTCGCTGGGATCTGCACCGACACCCACCGACCACACACGTAACCTAGGGTGCATCCTGGACTCCTCTCTGTCAATGACCCAACAAGTCAACACCGTCTCCTCCTCCTGCTTCAACACCCTCCGTACGCTTCGCAAGATTTACAGATGGATCGCCACCAAAACCAGAATGACTGTCACCCAGGCCCTCATCACCAGCAGGCTGAACTACGGCAACGCCCTCTACGCGAGAACCACGGCCAAACTATAGAAGAGACTCCAATGCATACAAACGCCTCTGCACGCCTCATCCTCAACATCCCCCGCCAAAGCCACATCACCGCCCACCTGAAGGACCTACACTGGCTTCCTGTCAACAAGAGGATCACCTTCAAGCTCCTCACCCACGCTTACAAAGCACTCCACAACACCGGACCAGCATACCTCATAAAGTGACTCACCTTCTACACCCCCAACCGTCAGCTCCTCTCCACTAACCTCGCCACCATCCCACACATCCGCTGAACAATGACCGGTGGCAGATCCTCTCCCACCTCGCTGCCAAGACTTGGAACACCCTCCCCATCCACCTGCAACAGACCCAGGACCTGCTGACTTTCAGGAGACTCCTCAAGACCTGGCTGTTTGAGAAGTAGCTGCTCCTCCCCCCCTCAGCGCCTTGTGACCCTCACGGGTGACGTGCGCGCTCTACAAATATCTGATTGATTGATTCATCTATGCAGGTTTATAGCTAGGTTTAAAGTTCTGGGCATTGATCATTTCTTTCATCATGTATCTAAATTAAGAACAATGGTTGAAGGGTCCCTGATGGCAGTAGTTTCTGCAGCAGAGAATGTATATACCCTAATTAAATCCCTCACTAATAAACAATTCTTGAGACTCTTTTGACAGTGGTGGAATGCAGTCTGGGTGTAAGTTTGTAGACACTTGCAAACTTTAGATACAAGATGGGAGAAATAAAGAAAGCAAATAAATAGAAATCAGTACATCAAAAGTGGAAAGGATAAATAAGGCTAAACACAGTTTGGGAGGAATACGTTGGGAGGAGAAATACTTAAAATAAATATAAGAGCCCACCTAAGCAAAAAAAAAACTTTGCATGCCTTTTTTTTACAGTAAAAAGCTTTTTTTTAATTTATTTTTAAATTTTTTTTATTTTCAATGCAGGAAATACATAGATTTGACTTTATAACAGCTCCCACCCCCCCACCCCCTCTTACTGTAAATATACTGAATTTCAAGGACACGAAGAAATGTGCAGTTTGAAAATATTGAGTTCAGAATCGCCAAGGAAAATTTGAACAAGGGGAAAAGAAAAAGCAGCAAAAGAAATACAGAAGAAGAAAAAAGAAGTCAGATTAGCCATATGATCCCGACTGTTCCGATTGTTCCAGCCAGGTGGTGAAAGGTCCCCAGATATCTAGCCCCTTCTTTTGCCCTTTGCGCCCTTTTTTAGCGTACACAGCCTTTTCAAGATGGTAAGTTGCAACTAGCCTAGCCAGCCATTGGGGGAAGGAAGGTGGATCGATCTCAATCCATGCTGACGCAACGCAGATCCTCCATATTGTCATAGCAACATAGATAAGCGCTCCACCTTTTTCCCTGTTGACCTCTTCCTGAGTCCCCAGTAGTATGGTTATGGGAGTCAGAACTACAGTCTGTGTAATGACCCTCCCAAGAAAATCCTGAATTCTGAGAAGAACTGGAGTAAGTTTGGGGCAGGCGGCAAACATATGTACTGCATTGGCACCAAACTCCGAGCACCTGGAGCACAAAGTCCCTTTGCCTGCTCCCCATTTCGCAATTTTACTGGGTGTAATATACAGGAAAAAGATGGTTTTGAAGTGTTGCGCCTGTAATTTTGCTGACAGTAAGTCACGTTGGGAAAGTGCCAATGAATTGTAGAACATACTATGCGGGGCCTCTAGTTTAATAAGCCACTTGTCTGCTATCTTAAGCAGGTCATCTGGGGTTTGGCTGTTTAGAGCAGAGTAGATGAGACCTATCCGGGGGGTCGTTGGGGCCTGCAGTGTTTTAATAAATTCACTCTCCGAAAATCCTGCAGGTCCCCCGGCTTTTCGGGAGAGAAAGTCGTGAATAGTAAGGTATTTGAAGATGCCATGGTTGTTTAGTCCATATTTGTTTTGTAGCTCTGGAAAGGATTTAACTCCTTTGTTGGAAATTAGGTCTCCTAGCTTAGTGATACCAGCCTTATACCAATCCAGTAAATAAGACCTGCCAAAAATGGCAGGAAGATTGGGGTTCTCACTAATAGGAGTATAATAATTAAATATTCCTAGCCCGTAGGTTTTACGGATATTACGAAAGACCTTAAAGGAGTTCATCAGCGTCTTGAACCTAACACGCTTATAGTATCCGAAGGATACTTGCCTAAACAGACAGCCGCGAGTCTCTTCTCCCAATAAAAGCCGAAATGGTGAAGGAAGACCGGTTGAGAAAGGGAGGGAGTGTTCCTTCAGCAATTCAGTGCTGTATTGCAGAACTAAGGCCCAATAATAAAGTGCTATATTAGGAAAAGCCCAGCCACCCCGCTCCCGGGGAAGAGACAATTGTTTTAGTGCCCGTCTAGGTTGTGAGTATGCCCAAATAAATTGCGTAAAAAGCTGTTGAAGTTTCTGGAGCTTGGCCTTGCTAAATTCCAATGGAATGGAGCGAAAGTAATATAGCAATTTCGGGAAATAGGTCATTTTAATTACGTTGCATCTGCCTACAAGAGTCAAGTGTAGGTTGTCTATTTGTTTAAGGGCTTTTCTTGTTTCGGTAATGAAGGGGGATAGATTCTCGGTTACAATTTCATCTATGTTGGCCCTAATAATGACCCCCAGATATTTGGCCTGTGTAACAATCCGGGCATCGATCCAATTGATTTCTCTGTTCGTTACTATTTGGCTTTTGTTTTTATTCAACGCATATCCCAAAATGTTTCCAAATTTTTGTGCCTCCAGTTCCAATGCCAAAATAGTGCTCTTAGGTTCAGAAGTGGTTATGGCCAGGTCGCCAGCGTAAGCCATAATTTTGGTATCGATTCCCTGCATACTTATTGCCAAAATTGCTGGATTCTTTTCGATCTTCTTGATTAGGGGGTCTATGTAGAGGGCAAAGAGCAGAGGGGAGCAGGGGCAGCCTTGCCTAGTGTGCAGAGAGATGTTAAATTGCTCGGTCAACCTCCCATTAACCAACACACAGGCCGTTGGGCTCTGGTACAGAGCTCTTACAGCCTGCGTGATTTTTGGCCCAAATCCCATCCTCCTCATGACACACCACAGGAACCACCAGGAGACCCGATCAAATGCTTTTTCAGCATCTAGTAAGATCAAAGACATCGGGTCTCCTGTCACCTGTGCTGCGTCAAACAGAGTAATGGCCCGCCTAATGTGTTCAGTGGTGCCCTTCTTTGGAATTAATCCGTGTTGCCATTCTGACACCAGGGATTCAACTACAGTAGATATTCTTGTTGCAAGTATTTTGGAGTATACTTTAGAATCGCAATTTATAAGTGTTATTGGCCTATAGGAGCCCATCTCTAGAGGTGATTTGCCTTTTTTAAGAAATATAGAGATTTTGGCATTGGACCAGGAGGCAAGAGGAGACGCCCCGTTAAATATGGTGGTTACTACAGCAAGAAAGATGGGCTTAGTTTGGGGTGCGAATATTTTATAGAACTCCACGGGAAGGCCATCCATTCCCGTGGCTTTCCCGTCTGGAAGACTGGTTAGGGCTTCCAGGATATCATTCCAGTTCAGGATAATTTCCAGTTGCTCACGATAATCCTGGTTGAGCTGTCTTAACTCTACCTCCTTTAAATATTTGGTAGTTTCAGGATCTTCTAAATCGACTGACCTGCTATTCTCCTCCAAATATAGCTTGGTGTAATAATCTTGAAAGCCCTTTTGTATTTTACTAGGATCACTGGTTTCAACTCCTGTTGGTAATTGAATCGAGAGTATTTCGCTGTCTGTGGCCTGTTGTCTCGATTTGACAGCAAGGTGATGACCAATGCGGTCGCTACATTCATAGTTTGTTTCTCGCATCAATGCCCATTTGGCTGCGGTTTTTTCAGCAAATATCGCCCCTATTTCAGCCTTGATTAGTATTACTTCATTTTGTAAGTTCTCAACATCCTGACCGGTGTGAACCATTTGGACTAGTTTAGTTTCTGAGTCTTTGAGCTTTTTCTGGATATTGATCATTTGTAGTTTATCTTTCTTATTTTTCCTGATCGAGAACCTTAAGGTTTCTCCCCGAATACCCGCTTTTAGTGTATCCCAGACTACCATGGTTGAGGCCGTTCCGGTGTTTATCTCCAGAAACTCCTGAATCCAGGTTTGCATGTGAGTCCGATAGCCTATGTCTTGCAAAAGTGCTTTCTAGAAACTCCATCTTGGGGATTCTTTCCAGTTCTCTAGCCCCTCGATGTTCAAAATAAGTGGGTTGTAGTCTGACATAAAACGCGGTGCCGTGTCTATGGTGCATTTGCCTAATAGGGATGAAGAAATGAGAAAATAGTCTAGTCTAGCAAATGACCGGTGGGGTGCAGAAAAATAGGTATATCCAGGTTGATTGGAGTTAAGTTTAGACCAGACATCACTCAACCCATGGATTTGGGCTAAATTAGTTATTGCTGGAAACACTAAGGGTTTTCTGCCTTTATATTTCCACTTGTCTATTTTCCAGTCGCAGGGCAAATTAATGTTGAAATCACCACAGATAATTATTGGAGTGGGCCAGTGAGCTAATTCTCCAGAGATCAAATTAATGACCCCTGGGTCATCAGAGTTGCAACCATAGATAGAGCATAGAGTGAAAGGGGAATTAGGGAAGAGATGGCATTCGGAGATTACCCATCTACCCAGTGAATCGGATTTAACACATGGATTTTTTAAAGGAAATCTCCTATCAACCATAATTCCTACCCCCTTTATTTTGGCTCCTTGTGTAGTAGCCCCAATAACCTTATGCCCTAGTGAGTTTAATAGGTGTTTTTGTGATCCCTCTATGTGTGTCTCCTGGAGGCAGATGATATCGCCCCCTAAAGAACGTATACCTTGCGAGACTTTTTGCCTTTTAAGGCATCGTTTAGCCCACAGATATTGGCAGAAATAAACCTGAGAGTATTTATTTTAGCCATTTGGATGTTTTGAATAAATTAGGCCAGAAGTTTCTTGATTCATTAGATATTCTTCCTTGGTGAATTCTTTAGTCGTGTTCATTATATAAGTGATTAAAAGATTGTGTGAGAAACGGTGTCCTTGATTCCTCTGTGTTATTCTGAAAGAAACCCTCCCCCTACCACCCCACCCCCCCCTTCCTTGCAGCGATCAGGAAAAACCTGAATGATGGTGGTCAATAGTGAGACTCCGCCGCTAATCACGCCTTAAAAATTTAAGTGTATGTTCGACTAGTCTGCTCTTTGAGAATTTAAAGTAGAACATTACTACATCGACAGAATTTGTACTTCACCTGAAGCTAGACTAGTATTAAGATCTCCCAAAAATTAAAGATGAGAAGGTAAAGAAGGGGTGGAGGAGCCAAAAAACATGGGAATCCCTGTTTATTTAGCCCCCCCGTCCTTCCACTGCATTACCCATATCCGTGCATGTGCATGTGCCTGTGCTTGTGCCTGTGGTAAACTCTCTATCTTGGGCCCTTCTTGGACTTAATTTCTTCCAAGTATTCCCCAGCCTTAATTTCAGACAGAAATATTTTAAATCCCCCATTAAAAATTACTTTAAGTCTGGCAGGGTTCATGAGGTAGACTTCGGCTCCTAACTGCTGAAATGGGTAGATTAACTGCCTTAAGCGCCATCTGCGCTCCACTGTCTGATGGCAGAAGTCGGGTTTTGCAAAAAAGGTTATTCCGTTGGCCCCCTTCTTAGAGTTTGGGCGAGCCTGGTCATAAATCAGTTCCCTCAGTAGGAAGTTCCCGAAGTATACCAGGAATACTCTTGGTTGTCCGTCTGCTGAGTTGTTGCCGTCACGTTGTCTCCTTATGTTGAAAGGGTAGCGATGTGCCCTCTGCACCTCGGGGTCCCAGTCCCAGCCTGGGTGTTTGGGGAAAGATTCTTGAAGGAGTTTTACACTGAACTGCCTGGGGTCTTCACCTTCTTTCCCTTCTGGAATACCAAGTAAGCGAAGGTTGTTTCTGCGTTGGCGGTTTTCCTGCTCCTCCATTTTTGACATGATATCCACTAGACAGGCGGCATTGCTCTCGCTTTGTTTTTTAGTAGCCGTGGACTCTGTTTCTAAGTATTCAGTATGCCCCTCAACCATGGAGACGCGATCACTTATGTCGGTGCATGTCTTATTCAATCGTCTCAGGCCTCCTCGTAGCTTTTTAGCAGCCCCTTTGGCTGCTCGGTTGTCTGCCCGAACTTCTTCCTGGAATTCTTTAATTGAGGCTAGGATTGATGCTAATGAGTGCTCTGTAGCGACTGTTGGTAGATTCTTTGTCTTTGTCTTTTCCCAGGTTGCTGGATGGGAGTTGTCTTCATCCAAGGGATAAGACATCTGTGAGTCAGAATTACCCCATTTGAGTTGACTACATCTCTTCCCCTTGCTTCTTGTTCTCTTGGGCCGCTGCACCGTACCGGTGTCTTTGATTGATTCCTCACTGCCATCTTCACTGGACTCAGTCCCTCTCTCATCGGAGGTGGTTTCTGTACCATCGGATACCGAGTAGAAGTTCTCGGGCCCAGTTTCCGGGGTCCAAGGTGCTTGTGCACCGATCGCAGCTTCTAGGCCCTGAATGTAATTAGCGACATCGGTTTCTGGGGCTATAGAGGGAGTATCAAGACAACTCAGATGGGGGCAGTCTTCGTTGTTTGACACTATGCCAGCTGGAGTTGGCTGGCTTTCCAGTTCGATCGCCTTTTTATCATTGTTAACTTTAGACAGACAAAGGGAATTGCTCAATACTTTGACTGAGCCTGGTGAATCCACAATAGTTCCTGCACCAGGTTGCAGCACGTCTGCTGTATTTGATTTTGCCAGGCCGGTCTCTTGATGTTGTTTTAGCACGGGTAGTTGGGAGGTTAGTGGGTCCGGGGAGGGTCTCTAGGGACGGGGCATATAAAGGGGTCTTGGCGCTTGCGGTGGATGGTTGCCCCTTGGCGCACAAAAACATTTTTGCGAATGGTGGCTGAGCACCAGCTACATCTCTAGATACCCCTGCCCCCCCCTGGCCGCCCCAGCGGTTTTTTATTGCCACTAACCTCAAGTCTGGACCTGAAAGTGCTTTCAGGAGCCATGTCTTTAGAGTCGATGTTAATGGCAGCTTTCGATTTGGTTCCCTTTTTGGCTCCCCTGCTGCTCATGGTCAGGGAGCTTCGATGATGCTGCTGCTGCCACCGGCGATTTCCCTTGTGTCCTGGGATGTTGAGCGTTATGCGAATTGAGGCAGTGGGTACAGGTGGATCAAAGGCCAAAAGTAAAATAAACAGCAGGAGCCGAGCTAGCAGGCTCCAGGCAGACAGCACCCGGTGATTCGCTGAGTTTAAGAAGCAAATTGTAAACAGCGTTACAGTGTTTCTACGAGACCGCGAGCCGAGCACTGGCGATCCTCCCGCTGTCAATCGGTACGTCGAACTGAGCATCGTAGCATCGCAGGGCACCTAGTCGATCAGCTACGCGACCGGCGTGAGCAGCGGATTAGCTCGAATGCTCACGTTGACTCCATCATCACTCTCCCCTGTCTGCCCCAGTAAAAAGCTTTGCATGGATATTTAATTTTGCTTTGATTTGGTAATGGCCTGGGGGGGCTGTTTTGGCACATAATCGAGAGTGTTCCCAAAGTGTTTTACACATATACTTGATAGCAAGATGTAGTTATTAAAAATCCATTAGGCTACAGTGATGACTGCTTCACTGCCATTAAAGTACTGTTCTGAAGACTGCCTTATTTATAAGGAAGTGGTTTTGCAAAAAGAGCCACCACATTACCTAAAGATACCTGGGTAATATGTATTATATAAACCACAAGTCCTTGCTCAATGAGAGAAGGAGGAGCAAGTGGGATTAAAGCCTTGCCCAAGCATAACATAGATCAACCTGAAGCAATCCCATGCAATCCCAATAAGTTATCAGTGTGCCATAGGAAATTATTTGTGGTATTGAGTCCTATTTGTCTGTCCAAACTTAACGTAACATATTTTAAAAAATGTCAGATAAGCCCTTACACACCTAGCCAGGTGTCATGCTTCATACTTGGGCGTCCTCTTTCACCCAAAAAGTTTATATGGCGAATGGGCTTCCTGTGATGTGAGAAGCATTTTGTGAATTACAAGAAATAATTTGAGTTAAGTTTGGACAAATGAACAAAATATATACAGTGTACTTGAAACCACTGATAATTTCCTAGGGCACACTGTTAACTTATTGAGATTGCTTCACATTGATCTGCACTATATATTACAATCAACAATGTTTTATTGAAGGGGCAGGAGCCTGCCAGCTATTGCCACAGCCTTGCTGAAGGTCAGGGTTTAACGGGAGGACCAATGAACGTATCTGATGTATTTTCCCCATCCAGCAGCTTTCTTGTAAGCCCAATCGATACAGGAACCACCCCTTCCCCCCGGAGCACTGCAGACTCACTGAGGTGGCGATGCCCCTCTGTGAATCACAGTGAACAGCCGACAGGCATGGCTGAATTTACAATGGCACCCCCCCCAGTACTGAGCTGGGACCGCTTGGTGGAGAGGTGATACAGCAGAGTGGGGATTGGTCTCTGCAGACGGTGATGGCTCCCCCTTCTCACTCCACCCTAAGGTGTAAAAGGTGATGGCCTGTATGGGAGTGGAGGCTTGCAGTCAGCACCAGCTACTGTTTTGTGGAGTAGGGGGGTTCCAATGTGTTGAGTTCTGTTGAGGTGAGCAGGCTGGAATGAAATTGTGACCTCAAGACTTCCTATTCCATAGGCTCCTGTACGTGGTTTGTGGTCACTTCAGAACGCTGTCTGAGTGGTTTGGACTGGGTATTCAGCTTGATCTGGATTTCCCCACTGCAGCAATCTATGAGTAATATAGGTGCAAATGCTGCCTGCGAGGTGTGACACAGGGCACTGGATATCAGTTTAAACCTACTGCTTCATTCATTTGTTCGAACAGTATGGATGCTTGCCCATTTAGGATGTATTAGCACTTCTGTGTTTGTTCCTCCAGGACACCTATCCTTGAGCCTTCTTTTACATCGTGGAATGCTGAACATAAGGTGCCTCAAAGCGATGAAAGACAATACCCACCCAGAAGCTGACAATATGTCTTAGCACACAGAAAAGCTGGATGATATCCTTAAGACCACACAGAAGTAGAGGGAGTTCCTGGAGCACAAAATAGATACAGAGGCTACTACAACTGAAAGCCAATGAATGTTCACTGGCTGACACATAGCTAGCAATTAAAAAACTGTAGATGGACATGGGAGACCAGCGACTGTGAGTGATGGAACTGAACTGGCATACAGAGGATGCAGAGGGCTGCTCATGCTGCAAAAATGTCTGCATCATTGGTAAGCCTGAGAAAGCAAAAAGCCACAACAGGGTCCTGTTCTTGGAGACTTGGTTGGGGGACAAAGTGGTGGCAATTGATCTTTCGCAGCACTACGTTATAGAACAAGCTCACAGGATGCCAGCATGTGCACTAGCACTGAGACTGTCCCAGAGACCCAAAGGAGCATGCCTTTTGAATTACAGAAACAGGAATGTTCTTCTCAAAAGATCCTTAGAAGGTTGTCCGGTAATGATAGACACTCATAAAGTATCTTTTGTTTCCTGACTACACAGTCACTGTACAGAACAAGAGGCGCTCATTTCTGAAGACAATGGGGCATATTATCAAGGAAGGCGTTAATATTATCGCCGGTTTAGCGGCAGAAAACTGCCGCTAAAGCGGCGATAATGGGCTTGATAATATGCCCTGGAGAATTTCAATAGAAGCTGATGTTCACACTAGAACATGGATTCTATTGGAATTCTCCAGGGCATATTATCAAGCCCATTTTCGCCGCTTTAGCTGCAGTTTTCTGCCGCTAAACCGGCGATGATTTTTAACCCCGTCCTTGATAATATGCCCCTAAATAGGGATTGAGACAGCTGAGCTTGCAATATTCATTAATATTCCCTTCTATGCTGAAGGTTATTGTGGATGGTAAGAAACCGTTCTTTACAGACACTAATGAATCTTTGAACTGGTTCACTGTTAATGGTAAAACCCTGCATCTCTTTCGACCACAAAAGAGTCAACAAACGCAACATACTAAATCAAACAGATGACAGCTGGTACCTAAACCATACCCAGACAAATTGCAGCTGCAGAGCAGGAATCATTGGACGTGGCCAGGATATGAGACGTACAGACTGTGGCATCTCACTAAACATGTTCTGAGAAAGGCTCAGAGAGCTCATGGTCCTGAAGAGGATGATGCCACAGACACTAGAACAGCTTCACCAATTGCCACTCCAATGACTATGGATGAAATTATTGCCTATGTGATCTGTGATCTCAAGGGGGTGAAGGCAAGAAGATGAACATGAACTGCTGAAGCCCAAGCCTAAATTTGGTAGTGATACTAATGAGGAATTGTCACAACCGATTGGTAATTATAGACCAATCGGTGTCTGTTTAGACATAAGTAATAAATGAGGTGTGGATGGGGAATTAACATATTTACTACTGCTGGGCTCTCCTTATTGCCTAGGCGGTACCCTGGTTTTGATGGGGGTACTTTATATATATATATATATATGCGTGCCTGGAATGCCAGAGGACTAGGTAACCCAGTAAAGATAAATAGAGCAAACTCATATTTGAAAAGACAGGGATGGATTTTGCTTTTCTAATGGAAGCACACTTAATTAAGACTGGGTGTGTAAGTTGAAGGATAGACGGAGTGAGTAACTGCCTCATACATCATATTCTATGTATGCCTGAGGCGCCTTAATATGGATTAAACCTAGAGTACTATTTCTAGTAGAGAAATGTGTCAATGATCAATTGGGTAAATATGTGACTATGGGGTGGTGCCTGGATAGGCAGTCAATGTGGTTGGTGAATGTCCATTTGACTTACACTCAGCAGGTGGAGTTCCTGGAGTCAGTGATGTCAAAACTCCTAGGGAATCAATACATGCCTATCATTTAGGGTGGTGATTTCCACGGTAACAGATTTGAGTATGAGCAGGTCTTTGCTCCCACTGTGGAGTGCCACAAAAATACAGACAGTGAGCAAATTCTAGAACTGACTGGGGAACTGGAAATGGATTGACTCTTGGAGAGGTGAATGCCCCCTCACCAGACAGTGTTTCTTCTTCTTGCATACTCACAACTTGCACACTAGAATTGATCTCTTTATCCATAATGTGCTGATGCAATCCTTTGTGATTGGGATGGAATAGGATGCACTCAGATCCCAACCAACTTCAAAAGATGTTGCAGCGGGGAGCCTAGACTTCTAATTTGGTGCCTGCAGCCAGCTGCACTGTAAGGCATATAGGGTAATACTGGCAGAAACAATTTAGCAATATGATTTAGAACAACAGGGTATAGGTTTAGAACCCATGTGTTGTCTGTGAGGCCGCTAAGTCCTGCACAGAGGGACCTGTCTAATGCACTGGGATGATGTATGGAGTCATAGTAGTGGTGGGGAGTGCTGATGTGAAAAAAAGGCTGAGGAAATTGCCATTGAGACACTGAGGGTTTTTGTGGCTCGTCCCCACTGGTGCAGGCAGGAAGGGAATATCGAGAGCTGGTAAATAGATTGGGTAAACATCACTATAAGGCATATAAAGCCAAAAAGCACACTTAGGGTACAAAGCAGGATGCCTGCTAGGTCTTTAGTGGCTCACCCTCAGCTGCTGCAAGTGAGAAGGGAATATCAACAGCTGTTGAATAGGTTGGGTAAATATCCCTATAAGGCATATAAAGCCAAAAAGCACACTTAGGGTACCAGACAGGATGGCCGCTAGCCTGACTGGTAAGAGACAAAACAAGAGCCAGGGTTATACCTACCATACACACTACAACTAGTAGTATCATACATACTCAGCCAATAATCAAGCAAGCTATTATGGAATACTACAAGACATTTTACGAGGTTGTGCCAGTTTCCTTCATTGAAGGTGTACGGGGTATATCAGTTTTGCTGGTTTGAGTAAACTAATCCTGGAACAGGCATAGAAGCATGAAATTCCCATAACATTAGGGAAATTGTGAGGGGCCATAAAAGAATTGATGAATGGTGTGGATGTGATGGTTTACCATTAGATTTCTACGCGGAGTACATGAATAACCTGACTCCACATGTCGAAAAAGTACCTAGCCACAAGAATGTAGGATTCATTGCCCTTAACCACTAAAGAAGCTCTAATTGTAATGATACACAAGCCTCCCAGCAACCCCATAGAAATTAGCTCTTTCAGGCCCTTGCACTTGCTTTCAGTTTACAAAATTGTGGCAAACGTGCTAGCAAGAAGAGTTTCTGGGACCCTGATGTCATTAGTGCATCTGGATCTAGTGGGTTTTGTCCCTGGTAGAAACACTGCTTTGAATGCCCGAAAGCTCTACACCATAGTAAGTCACCCCCTGTTGGGTGGGTCTTGGGCAGCTATGGCTTCAATAGATATGGTGAAAACCTTTGACACTTTAGGCTGGGATGATCTATTTTGAGTCTTTGATGCGATGAGCTATTGGCGCAAGATAATGACATGGATTCGATTGTTATTTGCTGGCCCTACTGCCTGGCTCCGCAATAGTCAGATGATTTCAGTAAATTTTGAAAATATAGATGGGAACTATCCAGGGGTGCCCACTGTTGACCCTGCTCTTTCGCTTGATATGGTGTCCCTGGCAGCTAGAACACTTCAGACTTATCTCTTGGCTCAAAATGAATAGGGGCAAGTAATTTTTGTTTCCTCTGCATGAGAACACAATTAGGGAGCGACTGCTGTGGGTGTCACTGCAGTGGCTGCCTAGAACATTCCAGTGTCTAGGAATAAATGTGTTCCATAGAGATGATGACATACTGGAGTGCAACTTTGGTAGGACAATTGCTAATCCAAGCAATCAATACAATTCTGGAACAGGAGCCTTTGATTGATATAGGAAAGGTGCCCTTGTTAAAAATTATAATCTTACCCAAGTGTTTATTTTTTTATATATGTTTCCCAATGTACCAGTCGTTGTCCTTAAGCGTTTGTACCTAACTCTTAGAACTGGTGTGGGGTTGAGGCAGGAGTAAGATTGCTCTTCATAAACTTCAATTGCCCACTAATGTGCCAGACTTTGAAAACTATTATATGATATTGCAGTGGGTTCCTCAATCATGTGTAGTGATTTGGCGAGGTGGCTGGCCAGTCTCTTATGTGGTGGACTGCCTGCACAGCTCACTTCACGCTTATTAGTGGTGGCACAGGACTGTTGGAGGTTGTGTCTGAGGAGCACTGGGACAGTGCAGGCTTATGCACCGACTGTCCCGATGTGGTGTACCATGAGTCAGACAGTATCAGGGACTGTTGAGAAGCAATGGCATAAGGCTAGGCTGGGCACACCTAGTGCACTGTACAAGGGTCAGCACCTCAGGTGGATTGATCATCTATGTGGTTCTAATGGGCTTCTGGTGAGACAACCTCTAACATAAAGAGCCATTGCTCAAGTGAATTAAAAGTTGTGGAAATGTGAGAATGCGTAGCCTCTTGCTCACACCATTTTGCAAGCGTTGTTAGAACATGGCAGTCGTCAGGGTGCCATCACGAGGCTTTATTGGACAAACGAGGATAAAACTAAGACTAGTTTAGTAGTGCTGAGAGACAAGTGGGAAGAGGATATGCAATTGCAGTTTACTAATAGCAAATGGACATGGGTACTGGAACGCCCAGAGGGGGTTTCCACAAATGCAAAATTTAAATTGATCCAATGCAACATTCTGCACAGAACATATTTAACAACACATAAAATTGTAAAAAAGATTTTCTCAGAGGTGAAGAATATTTGCCCTAGGTACAGTGTGACCTATGTTGACTTGCTGCCTATGTTGTGATTTTGCCTTGAGCTGTCTTCCCTGGAGGCAGTTTATAGAAGTGTTGTCCAAAATCCCTGGATCATCAGAATGTGGATGCACAGGTGTATCCTGGGACTTGTGATTAGGCCAGGAAGTACATTTAATTATACCGGAGTAATCAGAGTAATTTCAGTAATTCCACGTTACTCTTTGATGCTGAATTACAGACAACAATGCGATTACACTTGCTTGCACAATTAAGAAAAATTTTTGGGAAAAGATCCTACCACAATAGCAAATTTAGCAAGAGTGAGCGGCTTCATGCACTGCTATTTATGTTCTGTTGCATTTAGCACTATTTTCTTAGTGTGAAAGGCCTCCTTGGGACCAGTTTTTTACATGAGGGTGCATCTTGAGGTAAGAAACTAGTGCTACATGCCAATAGTAAGTTGCAGGAAATCCTACCTCAAGTGCGCATTTAGCTAGCGTGAGCAACTGCTCGCCATTCATGTTCTGTTGCATTTGGTACTAAATGCATCCTCACTTCCTTTTTGAATGCAAAGGGGCATTTTTGCTCTAAGAAAATAGCACAGAATTACTCTTCTCATGCAACTCTACATACAATTGCAGAATATTTTTGAGAATTCCGTGCAATTACGCTTATGTCTACTTGTGAGTAGGCCTAATGGCACTAGGCTGGAAACTAGGTTTGTGAACCTGGGACTATTACTGGTACTGTGACTAGTAGCTATGAGTTTGAAGTCCCCTGCACCACTCCACTCCATTGCACGATTGGCTGATGGAGAGGATCATGTGGGCAACTGAGGAGGGAGACTTGTTGACTTTCATGAGGGGTAGGGCCAGGAAACATCCAGATGCAAATGTGTCGGAAGCAATGTTGATAGCGCAACACACTAAAAGCAATGAGCTGCCCCCGTAGCACTGTGAGACTGTGGTAATGTTGTCTCAATTGTGTGGAAGGTGGCAAATTAAGTATTTCTTTAGTGAAACAACAGGTGATGGATGTAAATCACTACTGGGGGCATGGGCACACCTCATGGGAGCAGCCACCATGTCAATCAGAGAGAAATGTTGGAGGCTTACATTGTAATTTGTACCAGACCTGGAAAATGCACAGATTGGACAAGTAAAGTATGGAGATCCACTTTGACCTGGGGGAGGGCACTGTGGGCCCGATTCACAGAACTAACTTAAGACAAAATCCCAAACTTACTACCATTTTGGTATTCACAGAATGCACTTACTGCTTTTGGTATTCACAGAATGCACTTACTACTTTTGGTATTCACAGAATGGATTTACGACTACTAACTTTACGTCCGCACTCGGGCCCGAAATTCCGGCCCGGAGGCGGAGCTTCCGGGCCGGAGGCGGAGCTTCCGACCCAAAGGTGGAGATTTTGGCCATGGCTAAATCTCCGCAACTGGCCGGAATCCCCACCTCCGGGCAGGAAGCTCCGCCTCCGGCCCGGAAGCCCCGCCTCCGGGCAACGTATTTATGCAGTACCAAAACAGTAATAAAGTCAAAACACAACAGAAGAAAAATCCCAACCCAATTTAGAAAAATAGGGCAAATTGTAAAAAATAAAATGACATCAAAATGACAAAAATTCAGTAAGGGAAATCACAGTTGTGATTTTTTATTATTAAAATATAAAAATAGCAACAAAAAGCATTAACCATCAACTAAGGTCATCTAGTTGTGCCTGACCAGTACATAGGCACATGTTGAGGCCAAGCGCAATGAAGCGTGGGTCAGATATAGAAACCAGGTTCAACCCAGTCAAAGGTTTTACTTTCTTACTTACTCTTTGAAACGAAAGTCCAACATCCTCAATAGGACATGGAAGCAGGATGGGGCCAAACAGTGCTCTATGCTACAGCATATCCTCTGGACAAGGTCTCGGTGAAACCACTGACTTTTGGCAGGAAAGCTCCAAGTGGGAGAATTTTCCTCCCAGAGAAGGTACATCACTGGCCGGATAATTTTAGCACCTTCACCTGGTGCAGAGTTTTAACTTTGGACATGGTCACTTTTTTAAAGCTTGGATTCTTCGAGTGGGTCAAGAAGGCAAGATACCTTCTCCACAAGGTCTCTCTGAATCAGGTTGGCAGGTGTGGAAAAGCTCAGAGCGGCAGCAACCTTAATCTTTGGTCAAGCTGCAACAAACCTATGTCCGATCCTCTTGGAAGTGTGTTTCTGGTTCTATAGAGGTCTTTAGAGCAAAAAAGTTTCAAAGTCCCAGATTTCAGGTAAAATTAGGATGAGTACACTTTGGCACCATCTAATGGTCCAGGACCTTGGGGACATTACTTGGGGGTCAAGTGTCACTCCTGCAGAGGCCAGCAGCATAGTCAAGGGCATTTGCAGTTGAAAGTGGTTTGATGGGCAGTTGCAGAAAAAGGTCTCTTATAGCTTCTTGTGCCCCTGTAGCTTGAATAGGACGCTAGCCTTGTGGCCCTTGAAGTCTGCCTATTTGTCCTGGGTCAAAGAGGGAGATCAGGTTCAGTCTTCTAGGCTCTTCTCAGGTCACAGACATTGGGACCAATATACTTCTGTTCTTACACAGGACCAGAATGTGTTCTCAGGAGGGTACTGTGGGTGCCACCTTTTCGCCTAACACCCACCTGTGGGTGGGGGTGACTCTTGGCTGTTCCCTAACCAACCGGGTAAAAGTTTGTAGAGGCAACCCTATACATTTTTGCAGCACGTCCTGTGTGACCTACTGCAAAGAAACTCACACTGCCATTCTCTGCCTATATCCAATCTGGAAAAACCCTTCTCCCCTTTTACAGACCATTTGTGCCCACCCCAGAGGTGTGGCCAGGGAAATGAGTAACCTCCCCTCTGTGGTCACTTTTAATCAGTTCTGGGAGCAGCTCCACTGCCATTGGAATTTGTGCCTGCTTGACTGGAGGAACAAAGTAAGACCCTGCCTAGGTGTCACCTAAAATATGTCTGTGACAGAGTAAGCCTCTTTGAAGTTAATCATGTTCCTGAGCACAGCCCAGATTGCCATCGTGCCAGATGAACAAACACCTCCCCACACACAAGGCCTTTTCTTTAGCAGTGGGAGCAAGTTCACACTTCATCAAGGCTGCTATTCAGCTTCTTAATGATAGTTGTAGTTCATATGCAATTGGTACTTCACTGGCTTTTGGCAGAGAAAAGATAACTGTCTAAAATTACCTTTTCCAAAATATTTACAATAAATCCAACTTCACCAGTGACTTGGGTGTGTAAAAATATTTTAAAACATCCAAGAATGAAATCTGTGTGTGTTTCCTAGCCAGATATTACATTATTAAATATAAAAAAATCCCTATACTTTCCTATGGAACGACTAACCCTGCTGAGGTGAATAATAGGTAAGGACATGTTTAACATTAAAACTTTTAAATACTATTCAGTCTGCCTTATGGGCAGTAAAGCCTGCTTAAGTGCAACCTAATAATATTTAAAAGAAAGATTTATGTCTGTCAAATGGGTTATTTTGACAGGTTGCATTTGCAGTGTAAAATGGCACAGCCAGGACACAAATGTTAGACATGCAGTCATGTTTGCACTGTCACTGCAGATGGTGGCACAATTGGTGCTGCACCCAACTGGCTACATTTGGTGAACAGGTCATGGGTACACTTTGTACCATATACTAGGGACTTATAGGTAAGGTAAATGTGCCAAATAGGGGTCTGCCAATTTCATGATGCTGAAAGAGGGAACACAGGCACTGGTTATCAGGAGTACAGTGGACAGAGTTCTAAAGTTAGCAAAAACAGTCAAGGCAAACATTTGGGGGTACGTCACACAAGTGATGGTCTTTACCAACAGCCATACATGTTATTTTAGCACCAAGAAAGGAAATACAATTGGTATGGAGTGCTGTATGAAAAGAAAATGAATAATATTATAGAAAGGAGGCAACCCATGACATGATAGAACCCTTTCTATGCTTGTTCCATCTTCTGTAGTGTGCATGGGAAATTGAAGTATACAAAACATCATTTGAGTGCATCAGTAAATAAGTAGATGGCCTTACTGAAGCATTTCTGTGAGATTTATGTTGTTCATTTAGTGACTCACTGTACCTAACAAGTGTCATATCATGATGATACACATAGGAGTTTTGTCACTGTGTTAATGTGTGTTTTTCTTGTGGGACATTTGGGGGTATATGTACAAGCCCCGATCGCCATGGGAACATCACTCTTTAGGATGTTCCTGTGGGCTTTGCCTTATTTACAAGGCAACGTTAAGCCACTTAACGTAGCTTAACGCAGCCTTGTAAATAAGGCACCTTTTCATGCTACACTTAGCATGCAAGGGGTGGGCACTGGGTGTTGCGGTGGGTGTTCCATCACAACACTCATTGATTTTGACGCTGCCCCGTATTTACAAAGGTGGTGTAAATAGGAGGCAGTGCCAAAATTAAGACCAGGGAAAACCTGGTCTTAATTTGTCAAAACGCGGAAAACTGCTTTATTTCTCCTCGTTTTTGCTTTTTCCATGTGTGCTGCTTTGTGCAGCACACATGGAAAAAGCAATACGCCTTGGATTGTTTATGTGTAGGAAGGTGTCCCTTACTGCACATAAACAATCTTTAAAAAAGAATTACATTTTGTAACTTCCATGTGTGCTGCATTAAGCAGCACACATAGAAGTGACAAAACAGCATTTAAAGAGCAAGGGTGCCTCAGTTGGCGCTAGGCAGCTAAGTGTAGCACCAGCGCAGGGGGAAACGCAAAGCTGCACCATATTCTTGTACATATGGTGTAGCCTTGCATTTTTGAAGTGGCGGAATGAGGCTTTAAGCCATGACTGCTAACGCCTCACTCCGCTACTTCTTTGTACATATGTCCCATGGTGTGCAGTGGGGAGCAGGAGGTCGCTGAATTTGATCTCTAAATGAACTCTCTGTCAGCTTAGTCTCGAATGTCTTCCTTTGTCTGCATCTCCTTTTCTTGTGTTCTTTCTACTTAAGATATCACTCTAGTATATTTCCCAAGTAGAGATAAGGGTGTATGAGGTAGAGGTTTCCTCAAAGCCTGTCTTATTTACAATAGTTCATTGCTTTCAGATTTGTCCATGAACTGAAAGTGTGTTAGACTGATAGCTGATACTAGTTCCTGTTATGTTGGTGCATGTGAGTATACCTGTCCCAGAATCCTTTTGTGCATTGACTGTGATGTTACTGGTTCTCCTCTTTCCTGATGAGCACCACTTCCGTTTGGATTCATCATTGCTTACCATATTCATTAATGTTGTGATTTTACTTTCTGACCGCGTTTCCTATGCATTGAATAAAAGCCACATCGGACCGATTTCGCTTTTTGCACTTTCAGTTTTTCATTGCAAATCACATTATGGGTGTTTTTTCAGATATGCCAGGTGTCCCTCCGAATGTATTGTTATGCTATTGAATTGTTAGTGTAAATTGCGTCATTTAGTTCGTGCTCTTCACCATTCAATAATAAAAGTTACCTTTTTATGTAGCCCTTCAACCGCACCTCTGCAGTTTCTACGATGCTGCTGTTATCCAGTTTATTGGTATTGAATTTCATCCAGTGAAGAAAGAAAATCCAGGAATGGAACGCATGCCTTGCATATCACTGCAGTTTTTTAGAAATAAACCTTAACCCACTGAGCAATTTTACTGCCAATAGTGATCACAGGACTCGCCCTGCTGTTTTAGTGCATATGTAGAAATCAACATCCTCTTAATGCGTAGATCGCTGTACATGGCCAAATGCATTACTTTCAGTGATCGATGCAACCGTAGTGACTCCATCTTAATAACCGTGGTGATCTATCATTTGTTCAATAGGGCCCAAAGAACATCATATCCAGTGCAGTGCAGGCTTTGGAAAACCTTCCTAATGTTATGGTTAGAGGTAGAAGGTATTATCCGATTTTCAGTTTCACTGGTTCCTTGCAGAGGTTCATCCCTATGATTAACTAGGTTACTGGATTATATAAGTGTTTAGCCGACTACGAACAAGACAGCAACCAATTTTAGACAATCCCAGAAGAAAAGGAATGCAAATTCAGTCAGCACCTGAAAACCATTATCCTATAATTATGGCAGTAGTCATTAAATAGTTATTAGTATCCTAAAGCCGCATTCACAATTTCCTGCATGCGCATGTTTTGCAGGTTTGCAAAACGTGTAACAACAGTTCAAGTCAAGCATTTTTTCGGGTGTGCTTGGGAATTTTTGAAACACATTCACACTTGTTAGTAGGGCCCTGACATTCTAGAGCTGGAGCAAGATGGCGCCGATAAGGAGCTGTGGAGCACACCTTTCTTTTCGGTTCATTCTCCTAATCACATTCTGGAGGGTAAAATAGGTCAACATTGAGAACATTGTCACACCTTGCTCACATATCAAATAGGCTTCATTAAAGGGGTTCATTTCTGCCCTTAAAAAACGATGAAAGACATGCTGTGAGCGTGTATGGTGTATTATGCAGTGCTTGCATGAAGGCATTCACCTGCAGCCCTCGAAAACATCCAGCTATGTTGTGTGTCTGGCTGTTGCACTCTTGACACAGCATAAAGACCACACTGAACAGTAACCTTCAACACTGAATGATTCCAACCAGGAACTGCCCGAATTATATGCGAGGACCACGAAAGAACGGGTGCTTGACGAAAAGTAAACTGACTGCCGGAAATAATAAAAATGGGCATAATTTCTGAAGTTGCCCACAAGAGAGGACAACAGTTCTACCTGTGCTGTAAAGTATCACATTGCTATTGAGAGAAAGACCCCTTGTGTTTCTCTAGTTTTAATCCGGTAAAGGGCTACATTATTATAGGGATGGAGGCGGGAGATCATGGCATTCCTGGCTGCAAAGCATGGTACCCTTGAAAGAGTCAAAAGTTTACAATTATGTCGATTTGTCGGGATAAAGTTACTTGTGCCTCGAAGAAGCAAAGAATGAAAATGACTGCTGCACAAATTCAGCAACGTCTGACTCTAGGAGCAATAGGGTCTTCACCACTGCACAGGGTTGTCCCCTTTAAAAAATGAAACTCTCTCTCGTAGGTGAATGTTTTGTTTAGACAAATTAAGTCTGATAGTTGCCCTTCAAAACACTGTTCCCAGAAATGTATTTCATTATCAAAAACCCTCTGTGTGCTCTGATATTAAGTTACTGAAACGAACACCTAGTTGTTATTCAGTTCTACATAATACAGGTTCTTTGAAAATCCTTGAGGCCAAAATGTCTTTTGTACAACAAAAAAAACTGATGGAGCTGACTGTAAGGCAAAGTAGGGCATCCATTTTTTTTGTTTTGTAACTGGCCTCCTTTTCCAAAGAGGCACACCTTAGGGAGTTAAACATTCAAACTAGTACACTAAGTCCAGGCAGAACAGTGTATTATTGCTATTCTTGTGCCATCAAACAACCAGCTGCATATTTCCAGACTGTAAACTTTGAGAGAAGTACGTAAGTGTATCCAGTGGCAACAACATAAACATTTATCAAATTACAAGTACTCTAGGGGTAGGCAAAAATAATCATTTATGTTCCAAAAAATTCTAAGACATTCCAATATTATTTATGCTCATCAATCTGGGCATGCATTATATATAGGGCTTCTTGCTGCACCACACCTTCAACCGGGTACGCCATGCGCATTCTAGGACAGAATGTCCTTTTAGAGTTAATGGTCTGCCTTTGAAAAAGGGTCTAAGATTCCCCTGCAGACAGGGACAGTGTGTGCAATCACTTTGAAAGGATGATTGGGGGTTGCCTTATATATTTTGAAGAAACAAGGGCACCCAAACTATCTGGAAGGGACTTTGGGTGTGAGTATTTGTATAGGGACAACAGTACCTCACAACAGAAAATTACTTTTGCATATCTGGCAAGTTCTCCTATTTGTCCATTGAGCTGAATATCACCACGGTTATTGCAATTTTAATCACTGAGTTACACTGATTAGCATGCACTTCAAGTGTCCATACCTCAATAGACATGGCTCTTTGATTTATCTTGTCTACCTTTCCTTTCTTTCCTTTTTTCTCCTTTTCTCCCCTGATTCTTCCCCTATAGCAGGCATTCTTCTCAGGCATTAATTGTAATGTTCTGATGATAATCCTATTACCTACCTAAGGGTTCAAAGCGTTGTTGACACCAGCATCTTGACACAATTTAGAATTTCTGTTACTATAAAGTGCGTTGGTGCTAATGTGTATGCTCCTTGGCCTACATAACTTATCTGTATTTCGGCCAATATGTGCAATGCTTGAGTTTGGCAACTTGTTTTATTTGTTGTAACATGTCCCACTTTTATGTTCTTGTGTATTTCTTATATTGAATTATAACATCTATCTGGATACATGAACATAGATGTCACTGTACCTATGTTTTAATTGCAAAGGATATTAATTTGTGAGGGACCGCTGTTCCTATACAAATGAGAAAGGGTGCCCTGAGGTAGCACAATGACTATGGGCCACCTCTTTATGATATAGAGTTTAGTGTGTCCCTTAATAGCTGACTTGCCTCTGCTCCCTCTTCTCTAATACGGTGCAGATCAAGGGGCAAAGTATGACCTCATTTGCATAGAGCAATGTCTCATGCAAATGAAGGAGCACCCATGTAAGAAATTGAACTACTATTTGCTCACCTCAAGGAATAATAACACTTCTTGTCTGGGTGAACACTAGAAGTCACTATTAGTTTGAGCTCAATACCCCAGGTGGCTTGGGCATAGACCAGACAGGCTTAACTTAGACCACTGTGTCAAGCATTTATAAAGTACTAAAACAGCAATAAAGTCAAAATACCACAAAAAAACCTCAAACCAACTTAGAAAATTAGATTCAAATTTAATAAATAAAATGAATCTAACACCACAATAATTCAATAAGGGAAAACAGAGATATGAATTTGTAAAGTTGTAAGTAAAAATAACACCAAAAAGCACTAAGTGCCAATGTGACTATGGAAGTGGTAGACCTGGACCTAGGCATGATTTCAAGCTGACTGCAATTGAGTCCTGGTTGGATACACCATGTAGAAATTTCATGATGAAAGCCTGGAATCCAAAAAGTAAAAAAAAAAAATTAAAAGTCCCCCTTCAGAGAAGGAATTTGTCACTTTTTTGTGTGGCCAGGCAAATGAGCAGCCTTTTCCTCTATATTCACTCAAAGCATGTTCTTTGGATAGCTTCCCTCCCACTGGGTTTGGTGCCAATCTGACCACGGGGACAAAATACTGTCTACTCCAGGTCTTCCCTTACATTTACATGAGAAAGGGTTCATCCTCTTTCAAGTTAATAATGTTCCTGGTTCCACCTTAACTGGTTTTTCTGCAAGGGTAAGCAAAACACTTCCCAGGCCTTTGTCTCTGCCCAGGGAGCAGTTTACACACCTCTTTCACACTTCATTGAGATCAAGTAAAAGCTGGGCAATTACCGGTGAGCTAATTCAAATTAGTCTCTAGCAGCTTCAGTCAGGGTAAATGTCACTTTCTAAAAGTTACATTTACAATATATTTAATAAAAACCTGAGGTCATCATTAGATTGAACCTTTATGAAATATAAAAATAAGTCTGTGAATGGAGTCTGCAGCTGATCAAGGTCAAAAGTTATAGATTAAAGTGAATATTATATACTCTTCCTATGTATAAGTTGTAGCCTGATTAGTGACATTGGGCGAGCATGCAATTTCTAATGCCAACCATGTTGTCCCCTAAATATTATGTTTCCTACCTTGGGGGCAGCAAAGTGTGCTTAAGGCTGACATATTTAATATTTGAAATCAGGTGTGCCTATCTTTCAAAAGGGTGATATTGACAGGTCTGTGCAGTATAGTTCAAGCAGATGCTGTCAGGCTACACAGTGTAGGCCTGAAGCAATACTGTCACTGCCCACTGTAGTAGATGGTACAATCAGTGTTACAGTCCACAGGTTGCAAATAATACCATGCCAGGGGTGTATTAAGTACCATATATTATGGCCTTGTAGGAAAGTTAAATATGCCAATGAAACCCTGTTTGAAGGGGGAGGATGAACTCTCTGCTTCTGAATGCGCAGAGTTCTAAGTCCAGCAGAAATTGGGTCAAGAAAATAGGCAAAAAAATTGGAGGGGATCACACAGAAAAGGCAATTTCTTGCGGCCCCCTTGATTTTCTGCAGAAGGGACAGTGGAAGCCTCTGCAGCCCACTTCTGTAATAACCAGAGGATGCAGACAGCAGGTGCAAACAACCGTTGTGCTCCCACAGTGCTTAGTGTAATACAATCCCTGGGTTTTCAATGAATTCAAATGCACACATTTATTTTTTCATTGTTTCATGCAGGTGGAGGGTGCCTACAATTCAAAATGTTTAATATCACCAGAAGTCATTCACAGAGTCTCCATATAGACATTACGTTTTGTATAATAGAATTATTGGATCCTTTCTAGTCAGACTCTCAAGATGAGTTGAGGCCCAGCCAAACAATGCCTTCCCCAAAGAGGCTTTGCTTTCACTCTCAATAAAGAACCACTTGTCCCCCACTTTTGACAGCCACAGCACCCTAGCGGAACAATCTGATATTTACTACGGCTTACATATACTTGCACAGTTAGCTCTGTACCTGGTAAATAAACAATTTTCCTACTACTGCCCTGTAAGTTTTTATTTGTCTTCTCACTGTCCCCACAATGTGTTTTGGGGTCTCGTCCAACTTGTAGTTCTTGGCATGGACTATCGGGTCAACATGGGTAGAGTCATCAACATTGCACTTGCACCTAGGAGTGTACTGGGAATACAAAAACATTGTTCTAAAGTAAACCCTATATTGCATTGAGCTTGGTCAGGGAGCCTAACCTTTTCTAGCAGAGTGCTAGGGATTAACCACAAGTAAAAGTCTAGCCAATCAATGTACTTTAAAGCACAATTCATCAAATAGATTGACAATAAGATAATATATTCTATGAGCAGTTCTGAAGAAGAAGCAAAACATTCCAGTACACCAATATATAACCAGACCATTGTTGCCCTTGTTTGGTTAGTTGTATATTCAAGTTTCTACAAGACGTCAATATGTAACTAGTCCTAGGATGAACAACAGTGACTCCTTTGGATGGGTTTTGGAGAACATGGCGGCCGCGTAGCGCGCAGGTCGCAAGCTCCGGAGACTCCCAGCAGCCATATCCTTGGATATCATACTTCTTAATCTTATGACTGATAACGTTGTAAAGCGCTCCGATACCCTCGGTCTGGCTAGCGCTATATAAAACCCTTAAATAAATAAATAAATAAATAAATCTTATGGCCTCCTAAACGCCGCTCACACCACATTGAAAAGCCTTGTACCTCCGGTGTGCCTTACCGCCAGTGGTATTTCGGTGCTGCTGACCCCAGGCTGGTTGATCTGTTTTTCGAAATTGGACACTGGTCTATGCTGTTTTACAGCCGCCCTGAAGCTCAGGAAGAGCCGCAGGGCTCAGCACGAGGTTACCTCCGGGCAAGTGGTGGCAGCATCAGTACATACGTGGCAGCCACACGCCCGGGTGGTTTGGGGATTGCAATCCCATCCGAGGAAGAGCTGCCAGCCACCATTAGCGACGGAGTAAGCCAGGACCTAAAAGGTAGGGGGGCCACTGCGGGGGTTATTTACTGCAGGTCAAAAGGGCAGGTATTAGTAGAACCCCAAGCTGAGAAAGAGGGGAAATACGTGGAAACAGAAAGGCAGACTCCATCACTCGATTTAGCTACACTGTCTGGTTCAGCTACCCTAGCAAGCTCTCACAAAGGTCTCTCTAGAGAAAAATCCAGACAAGAAGTCAAAAAGAAAGGGAAAAAGCAAAAGAAAAAGGAAGAGTTCCCAGATCCTAACTTTAGGATTACACCATCTCTGCATTCTTTCTTTAAAGTACAACCATCAGTGCTAACATTAAAAAGACCACAGCAAGCCGAATTAGAGGGCCCTAGACTCACTTGGGGGACTATAACTACGACAGATACCCTAGCCTCAGGTAGGGAGAATGGCGAACTATTTGGTAAGGGTAATGCCGAAGTGAGTGCCAAAGCTGTTACTCCTGATGGAGCAAAGAATCGTAATGGCCATAATGACGATAACTCCCAGAATAAAGGATATAACGATCACGGGGGGCATACACCGGTTACGAACATAATAACCCCTGACAATAGAAATCTGGGGGGGCTATTGGTCAGCTCTCTAGAGGCGATGATGGGAACACTGACTGCAGATATCAGAAATGTTTTTTCAGTATCGGAAGCAAACCAGCACGAAAACCGTGGGTTTTGTGAGGCATTAGAAAAAAAGTTGGATACTTTATCTGATAGGACAGAATTACTCGAAAGAACAGTGGAGGAGTTGAAAAGAGACCTGGCAAGCAGTAAAACGGAGATCCAGACACTGCGTAGGGATGAGCAGGGTCTTCAGAAGAAACTGGAGCAGTTAGAAAACAATTCCAGAAGGAATAATCTGAGAATTTTAAATGCACCCGAAGGTAAAGAGAGGGAAGATTTAAAATTGTACATGGTAGCTCTCATAAAAGCCTCAGTCCAAGTAGAAGAGAGTGAGGCAGATATTGCAAAAGATATACAAAAGATTCACAGGGACCCCTTCAGGAAAAATCTGGGTAGAACAAAGTCAAGAAAAATTCTCATTAATTTTCGGACCTATGCCCTAAAAGAAAGAATCCTTGGAGCTGCACTAAAGCTAAAATCCCTGAAAGGCCCTGACTTCTCATTCGAAATAAGATCAGACTTATCGTGAGCCACTCTAGATAGACAGTGGGAGCTGGGTAAACGCAAGGATGATTTAAAAAAAAAACTGGGGCATCGGTACAGCTTAAATTCCCTGCATCACTGCAAATCTTGCACAACAATAAGAAGTACATGATCAGGAACACAAGGGAAGCAGACGAGCTATTAGAGAGTATCAAGTGGGGTGGAGGGGTAGTTGAGGAGGTAGAGGTTGCAAGAAAATGAGCTGATATTCTCTACACATGTACACAGAATTTTATTGCTATTTTTCAATGGGGCTAGGAGTTGACAGAGCAAAAGAACAACTTGGACTAACATCATATCCAAGAAGAAGAAGCAGGGGTGGGTTCTCCAGAGTAAGGTGTGGGGGGTGGTAGAAGGGTGTCACAGGGTGGGGAGCATATGGGAAAAAATGGAAAGAAATTCCTCAAGCACCTCAGTACAATTATGGAGAATTAGCACAATAAAAATATGTCCATACAGATTTTAACTTGGAATGTTAACGGTCTGCATGTGAAGGGGCGTAGAGACAGGTTACTCCATTACTATAGAGATTCCCCTGCACAAATTCTGGTCCTACAGGAGACACACTTGTTGAAAAAGGAGTGTGTTGATCTTTTTTAAAACCAAAGATGGGTACAACAAGTTCTATGTACAGATCAGAGTGGGACTGTCAGAGTAGTTGCCATAATTGCAAAAAAGCAAGCAAAAATATGGGTGACACAAATGAAGGCCGATAAAGGGGGTAGGTGGATTATAGCAGACGCCAAAGTAGATGATAGGCCATTAACGTAGGTAGACTATTATGGCCCAAACTATGACGATTGCAAACCATTAAAAAACCTGATTGCTAACCTCTTAGATTTTCCTGGTCCAATAATTATGGGAGGTGTTTTTAATGTTGTATTAGATTTAACGCTAGATAAATCAAATAGAACTAGAGCAACACCAACACCTAATTCACGAGCACTCCTTAAAACCAATATGGCTCAGCACACTCTGTGTGATCTTTGGAGAGAAAGAGTTTGAACTTTACAGGGCACATTCTTCCACAACAAGAAATATGGGAGTAGGTCTAGAATAGACTACTTCTTAGTAGACTGGAGTCTCGGAGAAGATATCTCGGACACTGAATATAAGGCTGCCCACCTATCAGATCACTTGGCAGTCCTGTTAACTCTCAAAAATACCACTAGGTGTGAAGAAAAAAGGTGGACTTTAGACCGCACCATTTTGGCAGATAGCGAAATAAAGGATAACCTGACGGAAGAGGTTAGAGAGTTTATTGAGATCAACAGTGGTTCAGCCTCAAATGGAATAGTTTGGGATACCCAAAAAGCATTTATTAGAGATAAGATCACCAGTGTAACCTCTCATAGGAATCAGCTGTACAGTAGTGAAATCTCACGGTTAGAGGATGAGATGGAGCAAATAGATTTGGAGATAAAAAGATCTGATCTGGAGGAGAAAAAAGTGGAATTAGAAAAGAAGCAGCTCCTATTGAATAACCAACTATCTGAGATCCTCCAAATAAGGATTAGAAAGAGGTGGTATGCCAGTAAGTTAGTGCATTTTGAGTATGGTGAGGGATCAGGAAAACTCCTAGCCTGGAAGGTTAAGACCGATCTGAACAAAAACCGGATTAAGGAGATCAAGGAGGATCGGTCCGGAAGTACTTTGAATAGTGAGACTGAGATCAAAGACGCCTTTAAGGAGTTCTTTAGTACTCTATATATGGCAGAGAAGGAAGAAACTGTAGACACCGAGATAGAGGGCTGGCTGGCTGAATCTCTTCAACCTATAGATGTTAATCAACAAAAAATTCTTAATCAAGAGATTACCAAAGAGGAAGTAGTTAAGGCCATTTAGACTAATAAAGGGGGTAAAGCGGCTGGGCCTGATGGGATTCCACTGGAGCTGTATAAAATCTTGGCAGAAGTGGTATCCCCTCATTTGATATTAGTGATGGGTGAGGTATTAGATCACGGAATATAGTTACCGAAATCATGGAATGAGGCCACAGTCACTCTCATCTTGAAACCGGGTAAAGACCCAGCATTATATGAGTCGTATTGGCCAATAGCCCTCTTGAACTCAAATTACAAAATCTTCACAAAAATTTTGGACAGTAGACTAGCCAAAATTGTGGGCCATAGAATCCATTCAGATCAGAGAGGCTTTGTGAAAGGGAGATATCTACATGAGCTCATCTATGAGCTTATCGGGGCTATTGATTAAGCTACAGCATTTGACACCCCTTTAGCTATAACAACATTGGATGCCTCTAAAGCATTTGATAAGGTAAGATGGTCTTACCTATTTTCGGTACTGAAGAAATATAATTTGGGGGCCAATTTTTGTAGAGCTATACAGTTAATATACAAAGAACCTGTAGCAAGAGTCCTGGTGAATGTGACGCTATCTTTACCTTTTAAAATACTTAGGGGTATAAGACAGGGTTGCCCTCTCTCCCCTCTTTTGTTTAATTTTTACATGGAGCCATTGGCCTTTAAAATTAGACATACAGCTGACATTCCCCCTTTTTATCAGGGAGATTTGGTCAGAAAGGTCGCGCTATATGCAGACGACCTTATGGTATATTCATCTGACCTGGGTGCCGCTTTACCAATTATCTTACGTATAGCATCAGAATTCGGAGAGGTGTCGGGGTACTCAGTGAATGAGCACAAGACAGAAGTAATGATATGGAATCAAGTAAGCAGTAATCCACTGATCAAAAGGGAGATGCAATATCTTGGATTAAAGATAGTTCAAGATATCAATGTAATCGCAGAAATTAATCTAAGGAGGGTGTTTAAACAGATTGTCCAACTGATGAAGAACTAGGTACACCTCCCTTTAACGATCTTAGGGAGAGTTAATTTGATCAAGATGACTATTCTACCAAAGATTACATTCATATTTGATTCCATAACGCTGCACTTCGACAAAACCACCATACATAAAATCCAGCAGGCAATAGATTCATTCATCTGGGCTAACAAAGGGTTAGGATCTCTTGGAGAAAGCTACAAACGATGAGGGATAAGGGAGGATTATCCTTGCCAGACATGCAATGTTACGTGTGGGCGTTCCAATTAAACATTTCTAGAATGCTTGCTAAGATTCCCAATGGATCAATATTAGGTTTAATGTTCTCAGCAATGTTAAAAGAGTGTAAAACAGATGCAGATGGTTTCCTCTTCAAATTTGGAGATTCTACATTTTTAAAGAAAATTAAACTGAAGGTGCTACAGTCGATGGCAATAATGTGGTATAACCACTTTGCCCAAATTCGGGATTCACCAGGGACCCCGGAGTGCCTTAATGACAAACTGGCGGTACCCATCAAAAATGCAGATTTAAAGATCTGGGGTGATCTGACCAGGGAAGGAAATCTGTTAACTTGGCACGATGTAAATGGGCTGATGAAGGGCACCCTTTCAAAATTTACATTTCTACAACTAAAAAGCTGGGAGCAAAGTAGAAAATCGTCACTGGGCATAGGCAACATCCTAGAAGATCAACTGGTAACAAAATCACCGGGAAAAAAGGAAGTTGCATTTTGGTATTGGCACCTTCAAGATACCATGGTTGGAGAGATCATGAGGGCTGGGGAACTGTTGGGAAACTATTTGCCGAGGGAGGAGTTGCAGAATATGTGGCAAGTATCTATGCACACACTTTACTTCAAGGGGGAAAGGGAGCCAAACCAGCTGTGCAAAATCTGGGTTGGAAAAAGCAGCCGATATGTGCTATCAATGCCCCGCAATCAGCGAGTTTTGGAGCAAAGTGGAAACATCAATGTCAGGTATTTTGGTTCAGCAAATAAAGGTAAGCCTTTCATTGGTTATCTTTGGAGTGGTTGATGACCTTGTGAGCCGCGTTAGAGACCTGTTGTTTTATGCAATACTCTGAGCCAGAGGAGAAATCTGTCGTAAGTGGGTGAGTAGTACACCACCACAGCACTCGGAATGGTTGGAATCCCTCGTATATATGTCTAATATGGATTTATTAGGGAAAAAATCGAAGAAGCAAGCTTTCTGTAACTTTTTGTTAGTACGGATGGAGAGCCCGGAAGGGTTGTTCTAAAGGTCGAAGGATGATGCTGATATAAGATTATAACCTACTGTCCAATGATTACACCTGCAAACACTCTGGACTGCTATAGGGCCCCTCCACACTCTGAATATTAAAGCAGTGCCGGTGTAAGCTTACACTGTGAGAGGGAGAGACAGCCACAGAAAGGATAGTGCCCATTGTAGCAAGCCCGTCAGTGGTCGATATCTCTCTTGATAAAAGGGGCAGAAAAAATGGACACCAGTTCTGAGGTGAATGAGGACAAAAAAAAAAGACGTCAATATGTAAAGCATTATCCCTAGGTCAGTATCTACCATACTTAAAGCACCTTACCCAGGCCAGCATCCTTAGTTTCCTACTCTGTAAAGCACCTTAACTAGGTCTGCATTCAGAATGCCCAAGTATGTATGGTTGCTAAATACAGTTAGGTTTTTGTTTGTATTAGACTAGGTTTATTATGTTGTGTGATACTTACGATAATGTTATGATTGTCCATGATGCATGTCACTTTACCTTCTTTTTTTCCGGGTGGCTTGTGCCCTATGCTTATTTATTCTCAGTCTTTTTATCTTTTTATCATTTTTCAGTTCTTTGCACTAATGGTGTTTAGTTGGATAACAGTGAAGGCATTTGATATTTTTCTCTTCATTTTCCTTTCGTTTTCTCACTCACATTTTAAGATGTGTTTCCAGTTTAAAGATGTCGGCTATTGGGCGTTTAGCGGAGTACTAGCATAGTCCTGTTTTTATGTTTGGTATCACATGATGTTCGTATAAACGTGGAGACGCGCAGGTTTACGAGTTTGTGACCGGCGTCTCTTTTGTTCGAGCCAATTCTCTACTTTGTTGGTAAGCGCTAGTTATTTTGATTGACACGCATTTTTTGCGTTTTGAAATTTTACTTTTATGTTTATTAGAGGCCCGCATTGTTGTTTATGTTACAGATACCTTGTATATGAAGTTTACGTGTGAAGGCTAGCGAGAGGCATTTAATCGGTAAGCGTCTTGTGAGGTTCTGGCTGATTTTGAGTTTTCTATTCAGACACACTCCACTCATTGATATTTTCATGGTTTTTAGAAAGTGACGGGTATACGATTGTCTTTTTACATTCAAGACATCGTGTGCAGATTCGTTGGTTTCATTCGTGTTTGTATCTACGAACTCCAGTTCTTGAAGGTACGACTTTTGCAGTTGAGAGCTTAGTTACGGGTGGCCACTTTTGTCACTGATGTTGCCGACACGTTAATTGCACATGGGTGGCTTGGCTTTGAATCTTTTTCTGTCTATCCTGCGTTTATTTCACAAGTTGTTCAATAACCCTGAGGCACATACGTTTCTTGATGGACTCTCATGGTGGTTTTCTTTTTGAACATCACAATAAGTATCACCTGACCCCTAATGAATCTGTTAAATGACATCCGTTAATTGTTCTACGTTACATTGAAATGCTTGCAGACTATATTTAGTTATGCTTATATTTGTAGATTCCCCTGACGAAGGGCTTATGTGGACAGCCCGAAATGCATTGGGATTTTTTACTGATTGATTTTTGAAGATTAAGAACTTTATAAAGCTGACTACAAGCAACTTTCTGTTGGTTTCTACTCAAATGAGAAGCTATCTGCGATCATCAATAATAAAGGCAGAAGACTTCATCTTTTTGTTCAAAGCTTGTGTTTTTGAAAGTATGACACAGTTTACAAAGGACTGAGTACTAACATTGTCTCTACTATAATGTGCATGATTGTATAATATTTGTTTGTAATTTTGAATACGGTCAGTACGCTTTCCAGCGACACCACGTAGTGCACCCGGTATCTCTAGGTACTTATCTGGAAATCTCAATTTTTCTGTTCAAATCAGGTGGTTGGCAGAGCCCCTCACCTGGTACACACACTATTGATTATTGTTCTTTATATAAATGATTATCTGAAAAGTTGACAAATCAGTATAATTAAGTGCTTTCCCAGCTGCTTTATTTTCTATTGTTTCTCAAGTATGTAAAGTGCCATCTCTAGACCAGGATTCAAAATGTAAAGCATCATGCTCAGGACAATACTTTGGTATGAAATGCATTATAAGCAGATCATTATTCGTAATATCCAGTATTGTAAAGCAACAAAGTTAGGCAAGTATCTCCAATGCCGCGGCCAAATTAAAGCTAGAGGACACCTCAGGTAAGATCGATAGATTGCCTTGTGTTTTGGCAGAATATGAAGTAGAAGCTGGGCTCATTGTGGGTAGAGTGTCACCTGGCCTTTGGTGCAATATCACAGAATTTTGAGAGTAACTTTAAAGTTCTTAGCCTATTGAGATTCCCTTTTTTAATAGTTGTATTCTCCTGATATAAAGTGCATGCTGCCAATGTAGGGCTTGGTTGTAGCTTTCACACTAGGATTTGAACTTGTAATATCCCGTTTACACACTGAACTGTGTAGCAGGTGCATTGAACAATGTAGCTATCCCGTCTTTGACTTGTAGGATGAAAATTCATACTGGGACTATTCTCTGTGATTTTTTCAGTTTGTATTGTAGTATCTCATAGGGACTGAAACCAGTGAAATGCATATTATATCTCGGTCCCTGTTGTAGATATGTAATAATTCACTTTAATTTTAATACTTAATATTGTTGTTATTTTCTCGCTACTCTCCCATTTCTGGCTTTCTAAACTCTGGTTCCCATTTCATTGCAACCTATCCTTTGAGTTTATTTACCCCTTTGTTGATGAGTTTCACTGTCATTTTTTTTCATTTAACTATATTATTTTCTGTTCACGTTGGCGATCATCTTTAGGTTTTTGGGTAGATGTTGAATTCTAGTTCAGGTTGCTTTTGTTAGACATTCGAGATTATTGCTGCAGTGTTGTTACAGACCTTGTGGAAACTTTGGAGACTGCTTTAGTTTTGGAGGCGTGTTCACTGATGTAACAATAGCCCTCGCAGCCCCCGATGTGCAAGGGAGCCCAAGCTCCAGGGGACCCCCTCTGGCACTGTGCACGGGTAGGCCTGGGAGCTCCTGACTGGGTCCGTAGCGGGGAGCCCCCTCCTTCCAATTTGCAGGGCGGCTCCCTCAAATTTCCTTATGCCACTGGGTGTGTCAGTAGTCGAAACTGAAGACAGAAAAGTATTCTTAAGAATGGCATTGGGTTTTAGAAACTTCCGTAGTATAAAGTACTGTTTCAGAGTTAATCCTGAAGGAGTGTGACACATGTGAATACTAACGATACATAAGGAACAGCTAGGATCCTCATCTCCTTGTTAGACTGTTGATCCTTTTGTGATTCATATATTGTAAATAAGGTAGTGCCATGCATTTAGGGAGTGATTACTTTGTATCCCTGCTGACTATATGAATTCTGAAAAATATTTGTTTTTCTTAAGGTTTCAGAAACAACCTTAATTAAATCTTAGAACTGGAGAAAGTAGATTTACAAAACAGAAAGAAGTTACCTCTCTCAGGTTAATGCATTCTTACTGCCTTGCAGTGAACACTAGTCAAAAAACTGTTTTCACTATGCAGATAAAGCTGCATGCTCAACGAACAGGCTTAGCTGTAAATGAAATCATTATTTTATAACTGTAGATAGGAAAATAGTAGAGCAATGATTTACCTTTTGTTTACTAGTTTCAAAAATCAAATTCACCAGTGAAAGTAGATTTTTAATGACTTCAGTGAAGAAGTAACTTTGAGTAAAGCGTACTTTGTGCTGTCTTAGAAAAATCTGGTATAGAACCAGTTGACTTTCAGCTCTAGTGCCGAGGTCCAATAGGCATCCTTGGTTGCTAATTACCCTGCTCCTGTAAGAAATGGAATGGCTGTTGTACACAAGTAGACTGTTCGCAGGGCTTAGCTCTCTGGTAGAGGGAGAGGAATAGTGGGCAAAACATGGAACACATTTAGCAGTTCTTTCTTTGTCCTGAAATGGCAAATGGTCCGGCAGGTAGAGATAGAATTAATTTCCAGGGTGATGCTAGACTTTCTAGTTCCTACCCCAACAGGAGGAAGACCAGTTCGGAACCTGACAAAGGTGGGGGCAAGTCATCTAAATAGAGTAGTGGTCAGGGGAAGGATACAAGCTCCTTCAGCTGGAGGCCAGAGGGAACCATCTTGTCTTAGGGCTCATGGGAAAGTTGCAGCAAACCAAGAGAAGAGGTGCTCCAAAAAGTTAATGGCTAATGCACAGGACAAAACTGGCACCTTACTACTACCTTTTCCAATCATTCCTTATCCTGGGATTGAAACATCTCTAAAGAAAAAAACTCTGGCTGATTGCTGGTAAAAAACTCAAGGTCTCTTAGCTCCAACTGGCACCAAGTGACTGAAACACTTTTTAAAAAGTCAAGTAGATGGCATCCTCTTTGCCCACTAAAGTGACACAAAAAGCTTAAGGGCATTTAAATATAAAAAGAGGAATGTGTTGGTGTTCTTTTTCTTACTTAGTGGCAAAGAAATGGAAGAAGAACTCACAGATTGTACACCACTCACACAAGGCTGTCTTGCTTCACCCTCAGTCAGATAATACAAACAGTCCTGGTGGCTCAAACATGACGAAGCAATACATATAACACAACACCACCTAGTAAGGGATCTCACTTTTTTAAATGAAAATATCAAAGACTCTCTTTTCAGAATAAGGCTTTGGGTTTTATTTATGCAATGCTCTGTACCAGAAAGGCTTTCCCAGATGTCAAATGAACAACATTCAAATGTCTACGTCTATATATATATATTCAATGAAAAAACCAAAGGTTTCACACATGTTATAGTTAGCTGGACATTTCACTCGTAAAAAACCATTGAAATTCCCCCGTTATAGTTAGTTCAGCTAACTATAACTCGCGCGCCCGCAATGCACTACTGATGACGTCACATATTACATCACTCATGACATGGTCACTGACATCACTCATGACATCACTGATGACATCTCAAATGACATCACTGATGACATCATCCAGTGATTGTGTGTTTTTCTGAAAATTAAATATGTTTTATATTTATGTATATCTCAAGGTCAATGGAAGAATAAATGGGTATATAAGTGTCTAAATGGATGCTTTTTTTAAAAAAAAAAATTTGTGTAACTGACTGATTAAGTGTATCATAGTGAATACATGGCTTACTGAGTAATCTTTAAATATGAAAATATCTGTATCAGTTTCTTACTTTGTGTATAAGTGGCTGCATGGGTTGGTGAGTAGCTACATGAGTGTCTATATAGGTTATTAGTTGGTTTTTTATCAGTATGAGTGTCTGAGTTTCTGTATGGTTCGGTGGGGGGTATTACTTAGTGCATAGGTGCATGAATGAGTGACTCACTGTTTGTATGTGTTGAATACAGCATGTGTGCAGGACTGTATGGGTGGATGAGTGTGTGCATGGGTGTGTTAGTGAGTGAATGACTGTCTCTATAGTGTCTTTATGAGTAACTACATATGTTTTAAACTAGTATATGTGACTATTGGTGTATATAAGTGAGTATATGTGAGAGTGAGAGATTGGAAGAGTTCCTGTATGAATAAGTATGTGTTTCTATAAGTTATTGTTTAAAAGAGTAAGTATATGTAAGTTTCTGTAGAAGTAAGTGTGGTGGTGTGTGTATAACTGTATATGCAAGTAAATGGATGTTTGATTCTTTATTAGCATGAGTGACTATGTGTGTAAGTAACTCTATGGATGAGTGGCGTTGTGTAACAGGATGTATAGGTGTATGAATACATATGATGAGTGAGTACATGTATGAGTGACTGTAGAGGACTGTTGGTGAATGACTGTATGTGTATGTGGTTCTTAGAATTACTGATTAGGTTGTTGTAACTGATATTGATATGTTCATTATTTTGAACATTTTAGTTTCTATTTTTGAATGTGTGTTTCAATGGTTATATTAGGGGAAGAGGAGGTCTGCCACTCTATCACAAGGATGATGTCATCAGTGATGTCATCAGTGATGTCATTTGAGATGTCATCAGTGATGTCATGAGTGATGTCAGTGACCATGTCATGAGTGATGTAATATGTGACGTCATCAGTAGTGCATTGCGGGCGCGCGAGTTATAGTTAGCTGAACTAACTATAACGGGGGAATTTCAATGGTTTTTTACGAGTGAAATGTCCAGCTATTTTTATTTTACCATTTTTTTTAAAATAAACAGGTAAAATTTATTAGTATTACATATTTTTTATTTTTTTCCTTTTTTTTTTTTTATTTTATTTTTTTAACGTGCGCGTACGGTAAGCGCACGTCTTGCTTTAATTACGTTAGATTTCTACGCTGTTTGCGTTCATTTACGCAATTTGCGTAGACGCGCGTCACGCACACACAGCGCGTAACGCGTATGCTGCACGTGCACGTTACGCGGAAGTGAAGGGGCGTGCCTGTTTTGCGCATGCGCGCGTGCGCGTGTCTTTTTTACGCGCATGCGTACTTTTGCCGTAAGCGCACCGTAAGCGCACCGTAAGCGTACGGTGGGTCATGTGATCATGAAACACAACTTTTGATTGGTTGAAACTACTTTCAGTTCTAGAACTCTCCTACACCACACCCATTCCCCTCATTTCTGCTTGTGATCCCTTAGGAGAAGGAGCTGGGTTGTCTTTGTGATACGATGGCAGAACAGCAGAGCCCTTCTGAGAGTGAGGCTAGCAGCACTACCTTGAGGCAGAGAACGAGGAAACAAAAGACCTCTTTCATATGGGAGTATTTTTCTTTTCCAGAGGGCCAGCAAAAGGTAAATGCACCCTTAGTGACTTGTAAGCTGTGTAAGCGTGTACTTTCAAGAGGGAATCCCAACCAGAAGTATTCCTTCGGGAATCACACCATGTTGAGACACCTTAAGGATGTACACAGAAGGACACATGCTCGACATACTGAAGGTAACCCTTCAGTAAGTCAACCAAGCACATCCACAGCAGCTCAGCCTGGACTATCATCTGCAGGGCCGAGTCCTTCTTCTGCAGGTCAGGTGAGCCCTTCATCTGTGGTGGGAGCATCTCCTTTTTCTTCTCCTCAGGAAATTAACCCTCGGTTTCTGAGGGTTGAAATACGGTGCACCACTTGTCATGATCTAATTTGTTATATGGAGACCAGTGTTTCCCTAGTGAACAATAAAATAGATCAGCACATTTGTCGTACCGTCTAATATTCCCATTCTTTCTTTCCTCTGTCCCTGCATGAACACAACGGCTCTTTTAAGAGCCAACCTTACCTTTCATCTATTTTTTATATATGTTTTAAAAACTTTTTTTTGTTTGTTTTTTTACCGTACGCGTACGGTACGTGTAATTATTTTTTTTTTTAAAAAAAAACACTAAAAATCAATTATCACATTACAAGGTCCTTGAGAGACTACAATGAAAAACTGAAAATGTGATTGTGGAGAAGTGGAAAAAAGGGACCATGATATTTTTGACTTACCATACCCACTCAAAAAAATATTTATTCATTTAAATTTTTTTTTAATTGCTTTAAAAATGGTTCTAGTTTTCGAAAATTTTCTATCTCAATCTGAAAAAAAAGAAAAAAGTATTAATATTTAATAAAACATTTTATAATACAGTACACATATTACTTTTTTTTGCTGTTTTCAGAATATATTGCATTTCACTATAAATTGTGAAAGCAATTGCATTCATCATTTAACAGCGGGCAAAAAAAAAATTAACAATTTCAAAGATTGTTTTAAAAAAGCCCACAATCTCTTTTTGCATAAACATAACTTTATAGAAATGCATAATATTCTTAAAAAATATCATCTAATATCAATTCTTATTTCTTTAAAATATCGTCTGATATTTTTGTTTCAGAAGTATAATCACAAAAATATATCTCAAATAACTCCACAATACATCTGGTTCCATTTCCTTTAGGCCAAATAGTAATTTTAAAATTCTTTTTTGATTAAATTTCCAATGGTAATCCAATAAAAATCTAAAGTTTAAATTGTACAGATCTCACCGATTCTCTGTAACATTTTGGTTTCCGAAAGATTTATTAATAATTAAATAAGTCCACAATAGAATTGTTTACCTTTCCGCATGGCCAAATAGTAATTTTAAAAATCTTTTTTGAATAAATTTCCAATGGCAATCCAATAACATTCCAAAATTTAAATTATGCAGATGTTACCGAATTTTTCTAAATTTTTGGTTTTCCAAAGTTTCATTAAAAATTGAAAAAGTCCACATTACAATTGGTTACCTTTCCATTAGGCCAAATGGTAATTTGTAAAATCATTTTTTTTGAAAATTCCAATGGTAATCCAATAAAATGGTAAAATTGTTTTGTCCAGATGTTGCCAAATCTCTCTAAAATGTAGGTTTCAGGAAGATTAGATAGGAATTTGCTAAATCAAAAGGCAAACGTTGCTTAAAAATCAATTGGGAATCATTACACAGTGTCCAGCCTTTTTCACATTTAAGATAAACTGTGTAATGACCAGAAGTTACAGTAGGTCCATCATGGAAAATTATTGCAACTGTTACAAAAGTTTTTCCTGAAATTGATAATTGCTGTCCTGTAAACTTCTTTATTAAAGTATCTAATTTTGAACCATCAGCTTTACAGCGTTGCATCATTAAAATTACATACTGTCCGTATTCCTTTAAAATTAACGTTGAAAACATGTCAGATTGACACTCACTGCATTCCATGCTATGATTAGCATCTTTAACTAATTTAGCAAAAGTGACTGTTTTACTTTCTGGCAATGTTAAATAAATAAACCTTTCAGAATCAACATTAGAGCCACATATATTATAACAGTTTTCACAACTATGTTCCCATTTATAAGAGAGACCAAATACATTTTCAATGGGAACCCCTTCTTCTTCCAATACCTGAAGAAAAAACATCAAGAATTCCTGTGCGTCTTGCTGTACATTTTGAGAAAACTGTGTTCGTCCTGAACATACATCTAAAAGTTTTCTAATTTCAGTAGCACTTTCTATTTGAGTTTTATCATTACTCAGCTTTTGAAAAAGGAGACTCAACTCAGAACAGAATCTTTTTCCCTGATATACTATTATCTGCTCTTGCACACTTTCCAGATAAAATGCAACATTCAGCACTACATTAGCGTAGCAGTTGACACCAGAGCTATTTTCAAAATGACATCCTACAACCTGTTCTTCATTTTCCTTTTTCTTTTTGCTTGCAATTACATCACTCCTCTTTTTTTTCCTCCTCTCTACATCTTCATTACAGATATTCTTATTTCTCCTTTTACGAGAAACTACACGTTTCTCCAACACAGGATACTGACCTAAATGAGGAGCATAGCTTCTTCTTAATCTATTATACTCCTTTACACAATTTGCATCAGCACTAACTTTTGAGTCATCAAAGTCTATCATGAATAAACCTGATAATGTTTTCACTCGTGACAAAGCTACATATGCCATACCTTCTTTGAACACAGTTGAACCAATGTTCACAAATGCACAATCTACAATCAATCCTTGAGACTTGTGAATAGTTACAGCATATGCTAGAGAAAACGGAAACTGCTTCCTAAGTACATATAAGTCTTTCACAAGCATGAAACGAACTGAACAACGACAAATGTCTTTAACTTCTTCTATCTGATCAAATTTTATTTTTAAACATTCAATTCCATCTTTTTTCTGATAATTAATAAAACCCACAACTCTTCCCATAGCTCCATTAACTAAACCTTTTTCAACATCCAAATTTCTCCTTAAAAATACTCTACAGTTCATGCAAACATATAGATTTTTTTCTAATCCAGCTGTTTTGGAAATGTTCTTCTCTAGTAAATCCAATTTATTTTTCAGTGTGCCTGTTAATGTGACAGTAATTCTTCCATCCTCAATTTTATCCACTGCTTCCAATTTCCTGATATCTTCCTTTTCCAATTTCAAAAGCTCCTCATTGAATATTGAGCATTCACGTAGAGTTGGCATTAAGCAGATGACACTTTTCTTTTCTGCAATGTTCTTGTATATGTTCTCTGCAACTATTTCTTCCTTTGGAAATAAATTATGTAGCAGCCGACTCTGTAATGCTTTCGTGCCAGCTTCAGTGAGTAGTCCAATTCTGATATCTTTCAGAATACTTCCATATTCTTCATCGTTTGCTTGCCTCATATTAGTAGTAAGTTCCTTGTACTCAAAGAAGGACCAAATATTTGCATTACCGATGCTTCCCAATGACTTCTTTGTGTCTTCATGTGTCACAGTATTAAACACTGGTTGTCCTTTAACTGGAGTAAGTTGCAAAAGATCCCCAAAAACTATGACGTGTTTTCCTCCAAATAACACGTCATAGTCTGTCTTCAGAATTTGCTGCATTCTTAAATGCACAAAGGCAAGCATTAAGTTTGATACCATGCTCACCTCATCAATAATGAGAACTTGCATCTTCTTCAATACTCTTGAAACTTCCAAGCATGCTTCTCTAGTTAGCTTGTTGTATTGTATTTTGTTCTCATGCTCCACTGGTAACATTAGCAAACGATGTAAAGTGATTCCTTTTATGTTATATGCTGCTAACCCAGTTGGAGCAGTAACCACACAAGACAAAGTAGAATCCGTTTTTTGCTGTAGGTAGCTTCTGATGACTTTTATAAGGAAACTTTTTCCAGTTCCAGCTTGTCCGCTTACATACATCCTGATTGGATGAAATGATGTGCATGAGCACTCTTTTTTTTCATGTAGAAATCCGTGATCAATTTTGTTTCTGATCTCTTCATAAATTTGTTGCTGCTCTTCGTTCAGTTGTCTTTCCAAATTTTGTAAGTCTATAAATTCTTCTTGAGCTTGATTCATAGCCGTTTCCACTTCATTCATGGCTATTGATGCTTCATTTTCAACGATTGGTTGTCCTAGGGGATCTTGACTGAGTGTTCCTGAACTTTGGCTGTCCTGAGAACTGTCTCTAGCTAATTCTGCTGCAATTGAAGTTTCCTGTTCAATTTCTTCATTTAACATTTGCAGATAAGTTGAGAATGTACTGCATTGTATGCTGTCTTTGCAAGCATTAAAAGAATCTTCATAGCTTTGAAATTCTCCCAGTAGTTCATCCTCTGCACGCCATGGTTTAAACAGCTGTAAAAGAGCCAAGTAGTAAAATTCCTTTTTGTCAGTAGTGTCGCAACTCAGCTTCCTGTGATTTATCAAACTTCCTTTTGTTTGATTCACCAAACATCCTTCCTCACCAATGACTTTATATTTTCCATTGTTGATGTCTTCTGTGGCTTTCCGTGAATAAATGTAGTTCTGCAGCACTTCATAGAGACACATGTTTTCCAGATGATGACTTCTCTTGGGATAATATGTGTCCAACATGTTTGATTTCAAAATATCTGTACTTTCTGGGTCATTCTCGGCCAAATATTCAATTTCTCCAACAGATTTCAGTACCCGATTTCTCATTGCTGCAAGGCCTAAACTGGCCCAAATTATTCTTCTTGATTTCGAGTAGAGACTTGCAGAAGATAACCTATCTGAACATTCGTAGGATCCAATTTCTCGATGCGATAACATCTTCAAACTGAAACTGTACAGCTTCTTACTGAGTCTTCTCGTGAGAAATCTCTTCCCACATTTCCTTCAATTCTGTTTTTTCTGATTTCGTAATGTAAGACGTTACATATCGAGCAACAGCAATGGAATTGTCAGCTACATACTGTATATCCATGTTAGCATTCCACATGGATAAAATGACTGGGTTGTAGTCATTTATATTTTTTGATTCTTCTTTTCTTTCAAGGTTGTAGGTATTCTTAGGTGATTTTCTTGTGATAGTATGTCTCACAGATGACATAAAACTGTTTACTCTTCCATTTGAAAGAACAGGTCTAGGAAATCCAAATCGACATTTAGTGTAGTATTTATCTTTGCTCTTGTATTTCCGTCGACAGTATTTTCCACACCGATGACTTTGGAAACGTAAAACTTGCTCCTTTAACTTTTTCTCTTCTGTGTTTTTTGGTATAGCACATGTTGCATATTCTTCAATGTAAGATAACACTGCTTCATCAGCATCTGTTCCAAACTTTGGGGCATCCTTGATCCACAACAGCATATGAATATGAGGAGCACCTCTTGCCTGGTACTCTTTTCTCCAAAAGAAATCCACTACTTCTCCTAGAGGTGGATTTTTTTATTGCAGATGAACGACATCATAGCCTCAAATCTATGATTGAAATATCTGCAAACATTAACCGGATCCAATGAGCACAGTTCTCCTGCTGTCTTGTATTCGATGTTTTTATTGTTTGAATTTGCCTCTCGTAGAAAATCCAGTAAATCAATCCAAGCGTACTCAGCACAGCTTAGGGTAACGAACCATGTTGGTGTTCCTAAATTCCGTAACATGCATTTTAATTCACCATGGCGTCTGTACCAATATTCATTTGTCCCACGCTGACAAGCCATCAGATTGATCAGTTGTGTTTCCAAATGATCATCTCGGTGCTGCACTTTCTCCATAAAATCCTTAGCAGACACATTTTGTAAATGTACTCCACTTTTTAAAATGTGATTTACTGCATAAGACAGTGCAGACAAGTCGCTTTCAAATAAAAGATGGAACAAATAAGGAATACTTTGTCGAAATCTGGGATCTTCAGCATATAGTCTTGTAGTCCGATACTCAGAAGCTGGAATCTGTTCCGGACGTTCATCGTATCGTCCTCCTTTTCCTTTAGGAAACAGCTGGGGAAAACATCGAGCTTCCAAGCTCTCCTCCCATACACTCACGGGAGTTCCTTTTGCTTTCTTCATCTGAAACAGATCAATATTGTCTCCCATAACTTCTTTTGAATGAAGAGGATGCATGCTAAAATGTTCATAAATTTCTTCTTCCTTTGACTTGTCCACTTTTTCAATTTGTCCAGTTGGTGTTTCTGTGTCTTCTTGTAAATCTTCTTCTTCTTCTTCTTCTATATAAATTGATTCATACCATTTGTTATTCCTTTTCAAATACAAATTTGCTCTTTGTACTTTCCGTACATCTACCAGCTCCTGCCAAATCTTCTTATTCTTTGTAGGTACACCACTAACCAGAATAATTAATGGTTCAGTTTCCAAAGTATCCGCATCAATAGTTTCCATATTTTTTTTCAAATCCAAGGACAAATACACCACTCTACCTTTTAAACCTCTCAGTAAAGCTAAAGGAGGTAATTTACCAGTTTTGGGCTCCATACGTACTATGGTCTGGAACGGATGAACACATTGAATGAGTATAGACTCATATGTATTTAATTCAGAAAGTTCAGCAGGAATAGCATCCAATTCTAAATTATTATGTACAGCTCTGGTCGGCATTCTATTTTCTTCTAACTTATTATAACAGTATTTACAAATACGCTGAACTTCACCCAATTCAAAACAATTTTCAAGAAATATATATGTGGCAAAATCCTTCCACTTATAATTATCTTCATTTTCACTTTTTCTATAGAGATCATCATACCTGGTTTGTTTTCTATAATGAGTTCTGCGGCAACAAATACAAGTAATATTTGGTCTTTCATTAGAGATTTTTTCAAATTTTGTTATGTGATCATTAAATGTCTTACTTACAAATGGTTGTACATTCTCTTCCACTTCTTCCTCATTTACTGTGTTCTTTTCTGCACTGTTTTGTTCAGGACCAAAGTAACAAAACTGAATTTCATCAACAACCTTCTCTACATCTGATACTGACCCACGGAACAGAGCCCTATTCAATTCATCTAACTTTATTGCTGGACTTTTAGCAAAATACAACCGTCTCACAAACTTTCTCATTTCAGTATGATGAACAGCCAGCATTCTAAAATGATGGAAAACACTAATACACACTTTTCTAGATAGACAAGCCAGAGAATGACCCTGCAAACCAGTATTCTCTCTCACTCTGCATGGATCTAGACTTTGAAGCACCTTAATCTTCTGTTTTACACTTTTTTTACTATATTCTCTTAGAAACTCACGTAATTTATCAATAGATTCCTGACGCACAGTGCAAATACTACTACAATTCCAAGTGTACACTGGGGCTTTAGGACGTCTCCCCATAGCCTCATCCGCCATCACTTGTACCTCATCTCTTGGAACCATTATCTCCTTCTCCATTATGCAACCATTTTTCACTTCGTAAGCACGACCTCTGGTGTCAACTGCATGCAGCAAACTATTACTTTGAAAATAGCTCTCTTCATTAAAAAAAGGTTCACTACTTGAACTATGCATCCATTTTCCTAAAAACACTTTACAAAAGTTTGTTCTGTTCACTACTCTTTTCCTTTTGCTTTGTGATTTCAGTACATTAACCATTTTATCTAATGTACGCATCCTATTCAAAATTAAAATGAATAGTTTCCTTTTTAATTCTAATGCCTTTGCTGCAATGGCTTCAATTTCTTTTTTTCTCTTATAAAACTTAGCCTTTTGCTTATATTTCTTCACATCCTTTATCAAATTGGACATAACTCTTCTCTGAAACATTTTTCTACGTATCTCTTTAAACGCTGTTTTTCTGTTTAAGTTAATCTTTTTAGTTGCAGAAGGTATATTTGTATTAACTAAATGCTCAATTTTTTCCTCTCCTTTTCTATTGAAAACATTCTTTCCAGTACAGACATTTTGTACATTTTTCCTTTTTTTGAATATGTTTTTAAAAAAATCTTTTGTTTGCTTACCAGAAGATTTTTTCTTTTTCCCAACATGAGCATCTCCAACTAACTTAGGTCCTCCAGTTGTCTTCAAATATAGGTTTTTTTGTGGTCTTTCTTTACTCTGGATTTTGTAGGCATCTTAAATTTTGTTCACTGCTCTTCAGCAATACCTGAAAAAAACAAAAAAAAAATTCCTTTATTTTATTTAAATATATTACTACATTTTTTATGTTCTTTAGAAATCTTAAAATACTATAAACCCCTTTCCTATAAATGAAAATCACAATAACACCTTCACAAATTAAATTTCTAAAAATAATTCCTGTGTGCACACAAAGTCATGCTTTGAAATTAGGCAGAAAACGAAGTTTCTTTGCCAATTGCAAAGCATACTTTCTACTACTTTTTAGGCAAGTGAAAAGTACTTTTGCAGACTGACACATTATGAATCCACTTTTCAGATTCTGATAAAAGCACATGTCCAAACAGCTTTTTCAGACCAGCACCATGTGTAACCTGGGTGACTGACTACACTCCAGCAAGGGCAACCAGCCTTAGTGATGCTGAATGTATTTCCATTACTGACTGAAACCTCAAACCCCACTCGCTTGTGAATACTGTGCATGATTCCACAGGGTAAGCAGCTGGGTGTGTGCTAAGAGTCTGCTTCTGCACCAAAAAATGGCTCCCCCTTTCCATCTAATGCAACTGTGAAATCACCAGAGCAATACGCAATAAATCTCTGCCTGTAATTCCTATTTGCACACAGAGTCATGTTTTCACATTAGTCACAAAACGAAATTTCTTTGCCAATTTGAAAGCACACTTACTACTCTTTTTTTTGGCAAGTGATAAACACTTTTACAGACTGACACATTATGAATCCACTTTTTAGATTCTTAAAAAAGCACATGTCCAAACTGCTTTTTCAGACCAGCACCATGTGTAACCTGGGTAACTGACTACACTCCAGCAAGGGCAACCAGCCTTAGTGATGCTGAATGTTTTTGCATTACTGACTGAAACCTCAAACCCAACTCGCTTGTGAATACTGTGCATGATTCCACAGGGTAAGCAGCTGGGTGTGTGCTAAGAGTCTGCTTCTGCACCAAAAAATGGCTCCCCCTTTCCATCTAATGCAACTGTGAAATCACCAGAGCAATACGCAATAAATCTCTGCCTGTAATTCCTATATGCACACAGAGTCATGTTTTCACATTAGTCACAAAACGAAATTTCTTTGCCATTTTGAAAGCACACTTACTACTCTTTTTTTTGGCAAGTGATAAACACTTTTACAGTCTGTCACATTTTGAATCCACTTTTCAGATTCTTAAAAAAGCACATGTCCAAACTGCTTTTTCAGACCAGCACCATGTGTAACCTGGGTAACTGACTACACTCCAGCAAGGGCAACCAGCCTTAGTGATGCTGAATGTATTTGCATTACTGACTGAAACCTCAAACCCCACTCGCTTGTGAATACTGTGCATGATTCCACAGGGTAAGCAGCTGGGTGTGTGCTAAGAGTCTGCTTCTGCACCAAAAAATGGCTCCCCCTTTCCATCTAATGCAACTGTGAAATCACCAGAGCAATACGCAATAAATCTCTGCCTGTAATTCCTATATGCACACAGAGTCATGTTTTCACATTAGTCACAAAACGAAATTTCTTTGCCATTTTGAAAGCACACTTACTACTCTTTTTTTTGGCAAGTGATAAACACTTTTACAGTCTGTCACATTTTGAATCCACTTTTCAGATTCTTAAAAAAGCACATGTCCAAACTGCTTTTTCAGACCAGCACCATGTGTAACCTGGGTGACTGACTACACTCCAGCAAGGGCAACCAGCCTTAGTGATGCTGAATGTATTTGCATTACTGACTGAAACCTCAAACCCCACTCGCTTGTGAATACTGTGCATGATTCCACAGGGTAAGCAGCTGGGTGTGTGCTAAGAGTCTGCTTCTGCACCAAAAAATGGCTCCCCCTTTCCATCTAATGCAACTGTGAAATCACCAGAGCAATACGCAATAAATCTCTGCCTGTAATTCCTATTTGCACACAGAGTCATGTTTTCACATTAGTCACAAAACAAAATTTCTTTGCCAATTTGAAAGCACACTTACTACTCTTTTTTTTGGCAAGTGATAAACACTTTTACAGACTGACACATTATGAATCCACTTTTCAGATTCTTAAAAAAGCACATGTCCAAACTGCTTTTTCAGACCAGCACCATGTGTAACCTGGGTGACTGCCTACACTCCAGCAAGGGCAACCAGCCTTACTGATGCTGTATGTATTTGCATTACTGAGTCCAACCTCAATCCCTTAAAGTATTCTTTATTTTTACCAGTACACCTTAATTTATCGTGAAAACATAGTCCATATTATTTTACATGTTCCTCACATTTAAATTTCTCCCAAAACAGAAAATAATAAACACAACTTCAACAAAAGGAATTCCATTTCTATTATTCATTTCTTAATTTACCATATACATCCCCTCTCAAACTCTAAACTCACCTTTAAAATTAGTTAGCTGTGAAAGAAATGTGGCACTCAAACAGCAGATTATCAGAGCCAGGATCTCTGTTCTTTACACCTCTCTCCTCTCAGCAGAACCAGATAATGGCAAACTTTCCCTCTCTTTTTCCACACATATACATGTTAATTTCAAATCTCAGTGCTTCCCCCTTTTTTTCAAATGTAATCACACATTTCTATTGGTTGAAAACCAACCCTTTTCCAAAAGTACCCTTCCCCCAACTTGACTTCTGCCTAGTACCCTTCCCCCAACTTGACTTCTGCCTGCTACCATAGCAACAGCTCATGGAACACTGCTGTGTGGAGTTAGGTCAGAAGTTCACCAAACAATGTTTCAATTCCACAGAGCAAGAGTGGTTGACTTTTTAAACCTAACAGCAAATCCATAGTACTGTTCTTTGGTAACACATTTTTCTGTACCAATACAAAACATGCTTCTATTAATTTACACATACAGCCTAGTTTTTATTCTAGAATGGTATGAAACAGCCAATCAGTTCTTTTTTTTATGAAAAAAATATGTATGCCTCCATTTCCAAACTGTCTTTCATTTCTTTTTACCATTCTACTGAATTACACCTCCTGAGTGCATCCAGTTCTCCTTTGAAGATGTTCACAGTGTGGATTGTAGGGCACAGCTATGTCTTCTGGAGTGAAAAGTATGCAGAGAAAACAGATATGGTGAGAGACCTTGCTTTGCCAAATGTAGACATTAAATGGATTGGTCAGAGAGGGTTAAAGTGGCACCAATTGATGCCATTGGTGAAATCCTTCATGCAAATCCAACACCCTGACCTCATAATAGTGCACTGTGGTGGCAATGACCTAGGCACTTTGACTGGGGTAGGTCTGGAAATGCTTATGAAGGACACCTTTGCACAACTGTTTTCACTTTTCCCTAAAACTGCCTTTGTGTTTTCTAACATATGCCAAAGGCAAAAATGGAACTGGTCCAATCATTTCTGTCCGCAGATTGACAAAGCAAGAAAGCACGTCAACAAATCTGTTTCTGCTTTCCTCCGTGACTATGGTATGGGTTCCATTTACCACAACAACTTGCGTTACGACATGCAAGACATTTATAGAGGAGATGGTGTGCACTTCAATGATGAAGGGAACAGAGTCTTCCTCTTGAACCTTAGATTCTGCATCGGTACTTACTTGTAGGTACCACTAAAAAATCACTTCATAAACACAACGGCTCTTTTTAGAGCCCCCTAATATCTAAACTCTTAAATCTGCATTTCATTTCTTTTATTTTATTTTTTTTCTACCGTATGCGTACGTTGAGCTTACCGTACGCGTACCCTGCGATTTTTTTTAAAATCAATAAATGTTTTCTTTGTACTTTTCTGTCCTTCTTTGACCCCCTTACAAATGTTAGGGGGTCTGTAACTCTCCTCCTTGCCCCCTTTTCAAGATATCACTCTTTTTTTTCTGAGTGAAACACACGAAATGGCGGCCGCCACTTCCTGGTTTCGACCGATTCGAATGTTTACTAAGATCTAAGAGCCAATCAGAATCGCGCTCGCGCACGCCACCGTACGCGTACGGTAAGCGCACCGTAAGCGCACCGTAAGCTGGCTCAGATATATATATTGATTTAAAGGCTATTTTCTCAGAATCTACTGAACAGATTTACACCAAACCTACAAAAGGCACTTCCTTGACCTGAGGACTACCTCTCTGCCAAATTTCTAGTAATTCTGTTCAGCCGTTCGGGCTGTAGCTGTGTCTAAAGGTCCTATGGAAAAATGCATGGGAAAAACGCGTTTTGGGACGCCCCTTTTATCTCAGCCCCCGCTTGACGAATCCCCCCGAGACTTTCAGGGTAGGAGCGGAGCGTAGCGCCCCACCTATTTTGAAATATTCGCGGGGATTCGTCGACCGGCGCCAAAGTTATTCAAAATAGAATGTTGCGGATTTCCTATGGAAACAGGGTCCTAACTATAACTACCTACTGGCGACCGCCAGTAGGTAATATATATATATATATATATTCACTGAAAAAAACATAGTTTTCAGGCACGTTATAGTTAGAAATTAGCATTTAAAAAACCTTAGAAATTTGTAAGTCTAATGTACCTCAATCCTATGTGTTTTTTATTTTCTATATATATACATATATATATATGTTTTCAAAAGTTACCCCTTCAGGGATTTGTACTGACAGTGCTTTTTTGTCGTCATCTTCAGCTATGGCCCAAGAAGAAGGGCGTCTCTGCCCGAAACGCGTTGGCCAAAATAACGAGGATGTGGCTGCTACACCTACCTGTAATGAGGAGCGATCCCGAGTGCGCCCTCCACCGGAAGGGGGAACTTTTGAAAACACACATATATATATATATATATATATTTAAAAAAAATGTGAATAATTTTTAGTTAGGAAAACTATAGTCAATCTTTTTAAAAAAAAATATTATACAGAAGTCGCGCACCCTTCGCGCACCCTACACGATGGCTGCGCGCATTCTGGTAGCCATTTTGAAAAGTCGCACTGGGGTCGCGACTTTGGCGTAATTTGTAAAGTATGAAATATCTTTAAATTAATTATAAAAAAAGTTTTCCTTTAAGTGTTTGTCAAAATTTAGTAATAAAAGTATCTTTAAAGTTTTATTTTCAATATAATTTCAACTAAAAATTATTCGATTATTATTGGATTCGGAGGTTAGGAGGAATGGCCATTTTGCTTGATCTGTTTTGCAAGATTTTTTGGTCTAGTTAGGTGGACACCCTCCTCCGGGTGAGGTACGGCTTGGGGATTCTATTCAAAATGTGAGGAATCCACAGGCAGACGTATCCATCAGAAGAACAAGTTACTTACCTTTGGTAACGCTTCTTCTGGTGGATACAGTATCTGCCTGTGGATTCCTCACTGTCCCACCTGCCTCCCCGTTGTCCACCTGTTTCTACCAAAAAGATGAAGATGCTATTACTGTTTGGCATGAATGTTTTTAATATGTCTTAATCATGCGTATGTTTTAATAGTGAGAAATGCTTGATCTGTTGGTATTTCTTTATCTCTTTATTGGTTATGTATTTGTGTATATATATATATATATATATATATATATATATATATATATATATTTATATATATATATATATATATATGTATATATATATATGTATATATATATATATATATATATATATATATATATATATATATATATATATATATATATATATATATATAAATTCACTGAAAAAACCATAGGTTTCAGGGGTGTTGTAGTTAGCTGGACTTTTCACTTGTACAAAACCATTGAAATTCCCCCATTATAGTTAGTTCAGCTAACTATAACTCGCGCGCCCGCAATGCACTGCTGATGACGTCACATATTACATCACTCATGACATGGTCAGTGACATCACTCATGACATCACTGATGACATCTCAAATGACATCACTGATGACATCACTGATGACATCATCCTTGTGATAGAGTGGCAGACCTCCTCTCACCCTAATATAACCTTTGATACACACATTCAAAAATAGAGACTAAACTTTTCAAAACAATGGACATACCAATACCAGTTACAACAACCTCTTCAGTAATTCTAAGATCCACATACACATCCACTCATTCACCAACAGTCCTATACAGTCACTCATACATGTATTCACTCATCATATGTACTCATACACCTATACATCCTGTTACACAATGCCACTCATCCATAGAGTTACTCACACACATAGTCACTCATGCTAATAAAGAATCAAACATACATTTACATCAGTGATGTCATGAGTGATGTCACTGACCATGTCATGAGTGATGTAATATGTGACGTAATATGTGACGTCACCCCTGAAACCTATGGTTTTTTCAGTGAATTTCTGAGGTTTTTTAAATGCTAATTCCTAACTATAACGTGCCTGAAACCTATGGTTTTTTCTGTGAATTTCAAAGGTTTTTTAAATGCTAATTTCTAACTATGCCTACAGAGATAGGACATGTGAAGAAAGAAGAAAAAATGCACAGAAAGAAAAAAAAGAAGTGCAGAAAGAAGCAACAGAAGTCCTCAAAGACGAAGAAAAGTGCAGGAAGAAGGATAACGTGCAGAAAGAACAAAAAGAATAGCAGAAAGAAGCCTTGTTGCAAAATCATCCTGTACCCTCAACTTTTTCAGATGGATACTGGTGGTAACTGAGTCTGACTAACCAGTCCTAGAGCCAGTGCTATGTTAAAAGACACTTAGAATACAGTGAAAACACCTACATACACTAGGGAACATTATGCGTTGGGGTCCCCCTGTGATTAGCATGACCTCCTCTGTAAGCCCCTAGTATATAATAGGGCAGGGGGATTAAAACAGGCCACAGGGCGTTTTTGCACACGTTACCTCAGGCCCCGTCCCCTCCCTTCACCACTGTGTAAACACGCCCTGTGGCCGTTTTTAGTTGGGAGATTAAGTTCATATGAATCCTGAGGGTCCCTAGGGTCCAACTAGCCCACTAGTTACCTACAGTAAGTGCCACAGAGCTGCGTTGCAGAGAGGTGTAAAAAGTGGCACGGCCTGGACCACCTCTCTGCAATGCAGCTCAGTGGCGCTTACTGGAAGCACTTGGTGGGCTAGTTAGCCCCCAGGGGCCCTCACTATTGAAGGAAAATTATATCCCCAATTTAAAACGTGCCATAGTGCGTGTTTGCACACGTCACCTCAGGCCCCGTCCCCTCCCTTCACCACTGTGTAAATGCGCCCTGTGGCTGTTCTAAGTTGAGAGATTAAGTCCCCTTGAATCCTAAGGGTCCCTAGGGTCAAACTAGACCACTAGGTACCTCCAGTAAGCGCCACAGAGCTGCGTTGCAGAGAGGTGTAAAAAGGGGCTTGGCCTCAGAACACCTGTCTGCAGCGCAGCTCCCTGGTGCATACTGGAGATGCCTGTTGGGCTAGTTGGCCCTCAGGGACCCTCAGTATTGAAGAGGAATTAATTCCCCAACTTACAACTCGCCAGGGGGCGCGTTTGCAGAGTGCTGCAAGGAGGGGGCGTGGCCTCCGGCACGATGCCAGTCTTTTATTTATTTTAATTTTTTAAGAAGGGGGGCTGTGTGGTTCCCCTTCTTATTCTAATGTATTGGCCCTGATGACCCCATCCCCCAGGGCCTGTCTCCTAATTATATTTTTTTGACCCCAATCCCCAGGGCCGGCCACTGTTTTTTATTATTTTTAAAAAATATATATTTATAGACACACCTAGGACATGCTGGACAAACCGTACGTACCTATCACCATGACGATTTGCGTGATATTCATTAAAAGGTGACTATGCATACAATGAATCCACGTGGAATGTATTTACACCACTAGTGAAGCTCTGACATGTCTGATTCCCTACTGTGCCTAATCCCGGTAGACACCCTTGTCGTTTATTTATACAAACATGGGTAGCTATTGACGGGCACATTTAATACACATGCACACCAAGCCATTCAAAGGGGATTCAACAAAAATTCAACCAAAACTATGCAAGAAACCCCCCTCACGGTTAATAAAACACACATCCACTGCCGGATGTGTAATACTTTTTATTTTACTCTCTGGAAAGGGGACGAACATCACTTGACAGTCACAGCACGCTCCTGGCAGAGCCCAATGCTGTGTTACACCCACCATTGCCTGCTGAGTGCCACACACCTCTGTGTTGTATTCCACTAGCTAGTGCATATGCTATGACACTCTCTAGCCCATGTGCACTGTAACACCACCCCGTGAAGATGTCATGCCACACTTGTCTTCGCACGGGTTATATTGCCCCATCTAACGTGCCTTCCTTGATGCCTATGTTATAACGTACAGTGCTATGCCATACATATTACAATCTGGGATCCATATCTTTGTCACAGTGCATATGCAACGTTACACTCCCCAGCACATATTTTATATTACAACTTTAGAGACTAGTTAGGTTACACAACACTGCCCTGTGCATATTACACTCCAAGGCGCATATCGCATAGCACGCGCTAGTGCCTGTGCTATCTCGCGCTCTCCAATGAATCTGTCATTGCGCACAATGTATTGCATATTATATTTCACGCCCGGTTCATCTTATATCACACTTTTTGGTGCATAGTTTATACCATACACTATATCTAGTTTTCATTTTCAGTCGTGCTCTCAGGACTATGTTCTATATAACACTGTGTTCACCTACCCTTTTCACGGGCATTACATTTTGCGATAGGGGGTGGAGGGTCAAGGGGTGTTTCTGCCAAGTGAGCCCGGAGTCACAGTCACAAACGTCCTCTTCTTCCTGAATAAAAGTGAGATTATGCTGCATACTTGTTCATATTTTAAGTAGTTCGCACAGACACACGTTTTAAAAACAATAAAGTTCCTAATACCCGCCTTCTCTGAACAGTTAGCTTGCTGCCCCATCCCCCTCCTCCCTATCCTCTGTTGTGTGAATCCATGGACTAGCCTCCTCCCTCCTGCCATGCATGGTCTGATGTGCTGCCACTGCCCTCAATTAAGTATGATGTACCAGTCCACTCCTCCTGCCATCCATTGCCCAATTCTATGCCCCATCATTGACCTCCTGCTTAAACTCTGTGCTTAGCTTGCTGCCCCTATTCTCCTTCCCCCTGCCCTCCGATGTCTTTGTGTATGCCCCTGCTCCATCCTTTTTGCCCACCATGTTCCATGGACCTGCCACTCCTATCTACTCTGAGTGTTCTGTTGAGCTGCCACTCCCCTCCCACCTGCCTTGCATTGTCAGATGACTGTAACCTGTCCCTGCCACCTCCACCCTGCCTGTCCACATGCTATGCCCCTATCCTCTTCCTCCTGTCCTACATGGTCCATTGTACTGCCACACCCTTCTGCCCTCCCTGGTCTGTTGTGCTGCAACTGCTCCTCCTGCCTGCCCCGTGCGGTCTGTTGTGAGGCCCCTTCCCCTGAACTTTCTTGTCTGTGCACAGGTCCTGACCCTCCCTTCTATCCTCCATCGTCCTTTGTGCATGCCCCTGCACCCTCCTTCTTGCCCATCATAGCCATTGTGCTACCACTAACCCTCCCACTTGCCATGCATGGTCTTCTGTGCTGCCATGGCCCCTCCTACCTTCCCTGTGTGGTCAGTTAGCTGCACCTGAACCCCTCCCACCTTCCCTCCATGGTGTGTGTGTATGCCATCACAGTCTCACTGTTGCTCTTCATGGTGTGTCTTGCTTCTAGTGCCCATCCTGCCTGACCTCCATGGCTATCTTGCTGCTCCTGCCCTGCCCCCTTGCCCCCAGCCCTCTGTTTACATGTGCAGACCCCTACTCCCTCCCTCCTGGCTTGTCTGTTCCATTGTAATGCCCTTGATCCATCCCTCCTGCCCTTTATGGTCTGTTATGCTGCAGCTTTCTCTCCCGTCTGTCCATTATGGTCCTGCATCTTGCCCCTCTGTTCTCTGTTGTTCATGTGCATGGTCCTGTCCCCTCCCTCTTGCTTTCTATGGATTGTTGTGCTGCACTCCCGTCCCGCATGCCCTGTGTGGTGTATTGTGCTGCTGCAAACCCTGATGCCTGCCCTGCAGGGTCAGTTTGGTGCACCTCTCCATGTCCCTCCTGTCCTCTGTTATCCAAGTCCATGTCCCTACCCCATTTCCTTCCATGATCCAATGTACCATACTTGCGAACATTTTGAACTTGGTAAGAGGGAGATTTTGAAAAAAAACTGGGGTATTGATTTTCCCCTTTGAGTTACATTGAAAAAGAGGAGATTGTAGACAGGAGACAGATAAAATAAAGCCCATTTGAGATTAAAAACATTGGACGTTTCCTGGCTGAATCGGGTCTGTTGGCATGTATGGTTATACTACCATTGCCTCTTCCTTCTGCCCACAATGGTCTATTACATTGCCACAGCCTCTCTTGCAAGTCCTGTATGGTTGGTTTGTTGCCCCTGCCCCCCTTTCCACTGCCCTCCATAGTCTGTTGTGCTGCCACGGCCCTTCCTGCCTGCTCAGTGTGGTTAAATTGTTGCCTTTGCACCCTCCTACCTGCCTTCAATTTTCAGAGTCCGTGCCCCTGGCCTCTGCCTCTCAACAGTATCCTAATGAACAACTAGATTGCTAACATTCTATATTTATTACAAAAGTGTGGAACGCCTGACGTCATCTTGATGTAATCAAAACTGTAATACCTAGAGCATTTCCTTTAGAAATTACATATATGAGAGGGTCTTATTGGCATCAAAATTATGGTTAGTGCTCTAAAAGACTAAAATAAGGACATATTTTCTGAGTTTTCAAATAGCGAGAAAGCACTTTTAAATTATTTGTTACCTTTATGTTTTTTTATCCAGTTGACCACTTGATTAAATGTTGCACTTAGGGGAGAGGATGTGGTGTTACTTCCAGAACTGCAGACTTTGCAACTGGGGAACCAGGTTGGAGTTTCTGCTTCAGCTCGACATTCTGTGATTCTGGTCAAATCACTTAGTCTCCCCATGTCTACAACCAAAATGAATTTGTTCTTGTGTGATGTAACCAATGCTCATGTGAAGCACTCCAATACCTGACAAGTCTGCACTATATACCACTGCAAACACACAAAATAATAAGTGTTTTGCACACTTCTGTCATTGGGCTATATTTGGGCTACATCTGGGTGATTTTGGGCTACATTTGGGCTCTTTTGTCTCCGGTGGCCATCTTGGGAGATTTATTTGTTATGAAGTTTCCTAATTTCCTCATGTACTGCAGTCTCCTCAGTAGGAAATGCTTTCAGTTTTTTACTTTGATTCCATCATGAAGGTATTCAGATATGTCACACATTTGCCATAAATTCTGAATGTTAGCACTCTAGTTGCTCATTAGATCACTGTAGTAAAACTACTGTTCACCATGGAAGTCTGCTCCTGGTATTAAAAGTGCATGTTTCAGTCTGCATGTCAGAATTTTTTAATGAAATAGAAGAGGATTTGAGAAGTCACTCAAAATGTGCCCTCATTTTCTTTCTTCAGCATTAATCATCATTTCTATGGGAAAATGAACCCCCTCATTGTGTTCCTTTTTAAATTAAATGTTTTAAGTGTTACAAGTTTATTCCAATCAAGATGGCTTCAGGTGTGCCATACTTTTGTCATAATGAAGACAGTAAGCACTCTAGTTGTTTTTAAGAACACTCTGGGACATTCTGTCATTGGGCTATACTTGGGCTACATCTGGGTGATATTTGGGATACATTTGGGCTCTTTTGTCTCTGGTGGCCATCTTGGCAGACTTATTTGTTATGAAGTTTCCTAATTTCCTCATTTACTGCAGTCTCCTCAGTAGGAAATACTTTCAGTTTTTTACTTTGATTCCAAAGGCATTCAGATGTGTCAGACATTTGCCATAAATTCAGAATGTTAGCACTCTTTTTGCTCATTAGATCACTGTAGTAAAGCTACTGCTCACCAGGGAAAACTGCTGCTGGTATTGAAAGTGCATGTTTCAGTCTGCATGTCAGAATTTTTTAATGAAATAGAAGAGGATTTGAGAAGTCACTCAAAACGTGCCCTAATTTTTCTTTCTGCAGCACTAATCATACTTTTTATGGAAAAATGAACCCCCTCATTTTGTTCCTTTTTAAATTAAATGTTTTAAGAGTTACCACTTTAATCCAAGCAAGATGGCTTCAGGTGTGCCATACGTTTATCATAAGTAGGACTGTTAGCGCTCTAGTTGTTCTTTGGAACACTCTGGGAAGCTGCAGTAGAACACAAAGGAATCAACTGACAGTCTCTGCCCTTGTTGGATGTACATGTTTTACTGAGAATGTCAGACTTCATTCTCACATGACTGAGAAAGATAATGTGAATTTACAGAAAATAAGCTCTCAGTTTAGCTTATAGATCACCTTCCAAACCTCTGTGGGAAAAGCATGAGAAAATATTTTTCTCTCAATCATGATATCCCAGCAGAAGGCTTTTTCACAGGGTGAAATCACCTTAGAACATACCACAATTCCTAAAATGAGTATGGTACCATCAACAAATGATTTATAATGTAACTAAAGTCTTAAAACCTTCTATTAACTGCAATGCTTTTTAATGAGGTGCTATCATGTATATTGGTCCCAAGATGGCTGCCAACACTTCTTGGATGAAGTGCTGACAGCCAATCAGATCTCAGGATGAGATGTGTGGTTAGGCTCCGCCCACATATATATATGATTTTACTTTTGATTTTCTCAGGAACTACTAAACAGATTGACACCAGACCTGCAAAAGGCACATCCCTGACCTGAGGACTACCTCTCTGCCAAATTTCAAGTAATTCTGTTCAGCCGTTCGGGCTGTACCTTGGACTAAAGGTCCCGATGGAAAATTGCATGGGGAAAACATGTTTTGGGACCCCCCTTTTTTCTCAGCCCCCGCTTGATGAATCCCCCCGAGACTTTCAGGGTAGGAGCGGAGCGGAGCGCCCCACCTTTTTTAAAAATTTTGCGAGGATTCGTCAACCGGCGCCAAAGTTATTCCAAATAGAATGTTGCGGATTTCCTATGGAAACACGGTCCTAACTATAACTATCTACTGGCGACCGCCAGTAGATAATATATATATATATATGGGAACATCAGGACAAACATAGATCTTAAATTTAGGAGAAGGGGTCGATTTTTTAGCCTTCGACAGACGCCAAACGCTAAGGCCTCGGAATCAAAACAACAAGAGGCAAGAAAACGTAAAAATATTCGAAGAAGGGAGCGGCGCAAAAAGAGGAAAAGCGCCAACAAGAAAATCATATTGGCGCAGAAAGTAAAAGCTGACAACAATACCATTATCAACCTCTCACCATTAATTTTATCTCAAGCAGAGGAACAACTTTTGAGCTTGGGGCTTTCTTTCTGTCCGGTAAGCGATTTCAATTATTCCCAGACAAGAGTGGATGTATTTTGTTTTATTAGAAAATTAAAACTCAAAAAGTTCTTTGCCATCAAGGATGGATTAAAGGAAATACAGGCCAACCAAGATACATGCCAAATCAATGTTACTACATGTAACAGTGAATTGAAAGCTTCAGATGCTACTTTATTACGAGACATGCAACACCTCAATAAAGAGACAGTATTGGGGACTGATTTGGAGGGAGATCTGTGCTCCACGCAGGAAGGTCTACACTTAGAACATATATCACAACTGGGAGCCGGCATCAGTTCATTTAAAGCCAAATTTATTTTATTTATTTATTTAGGTTACTTATAAAGCGCTAACAATCATCCCGGGGGATATCACGGCGCTGCGATTGCTACAGTGAGGATGCAGTGGGAAAAAATAGGTGTCTTTAGTCATAGTCAGGGAAAAGAAAAGTTTTCAGTTGTTTCCTGAACGCCAGATGATCCTCTGTAAGTCGAAGGGCCATGGGAAGTTCATTCCACTTCTTTGCGGCAACGTGGGAAAAGGCTTGTTCACCCATTCTGGCTTTCTTTACCCTCGGTATGCTGGCCAGAGCCGCGATTTGTGAGCGGAGGTGTCTAGTGGGCGTGTAGAACCGGATCCTGTTTCTAAGGATGAGAGGGCCTGTCTCATGAAGTGCTCTATGAGCAATGCACAGCATCTTAAAAGTTGCTCTCTGCTTCATCGGAAGCCAGTGCAGATCTCGCAGACAGTTTTTGGCCGAGTCATATTTCCTTTTCATACAGATGGCCTTGGCTGCTGCGTTCTGCAGTGTTTGTAGCTTGATGAACAAATACTCCGCCATGCCAACAAACAGAGAGTTTCCATAGTCCAGCCTGCTCATCAAGAGAGACTGAATTAGGATCCTTCTGCAATCTAATGGAATCCAAGGAAAAACTCTTTTGAGCATTTTCAGGATCGCAAAGCCTTTGCCGCATATAGCGGCTACATGAGCTTTCATGGAAAGGGACGTGTCGATCGTTATCCCCAGATTCCTTGCTGTTAATGTAGGGGCTGGGGGGATGCCCAATGCTTCGGGCCACCAGGTGTCATTCCACATTTGTGTGTGGCCTCCAAACAACAATATCTCTGATTTGTCTGCATTCAGCTTGAGATAGTGTTTATGCATCCAATCAGCCAAATCTGAGAGGCAGCTCCTAAGTCTGTCCTTGGAATTGGTCTTCTCATCCAGGACTACCGTAAGTTGGGTGTCATCTGCATAGGAGCAAATTTCCACCCCCCATTTTCTGCCAATTCCGGCCAGAGAAGACACAAAAACGTTAAACAGAGTAGGGCTTAACGAAGCCCCCTGTGGGACCCCATATTTGATGGTCCGGGGGGAGGATGAGAACTTGCCCAAATGCACCGATTGGGATCTTTCCAATAGGAAGGACCGCAACCATCCCAGTGCTCTGTCCCTAATGCCTCTGGTGGCTAGTGTCTCCAGGAGCAATTTGTGTGGGACGGTATCGAATGCCGCCGAGAGGTCCAACAGGATTAGGGCAACTGTTTTCCCCTGGTCCACCAGCATTCTGATGTTATCAAGCACGGCCAGGAGAGTTGTTTCCGTACTATTGTTGGCCCTAAAACCTGTTTGCGTACTGTCTAATAAATTATTAGTCTCGAGAAAACTGACCAATTTTCTGTTGACCAGTTTCTCCAAGACTTTCGACAGGTAGGGAAGCTGGGAAATAGGTCTATAATTGGCCGGATTGTTAATGTCTAGGCCTGCTTTTTTTAAGAGGGGGGTGACTATGGCATTCTTCCAACTGCGTGGAAATTCTGCAACTTCTAACGAGTGATTCAAAACTTGAGTTACTGCAGGGCAAATGAAGGGAATAATTTGTCGGAAGATATGATGGGGGCACGGATCCAAAGGAGAGCCAGATGTAATTTCAATCATTGTTTTGCCTACTTCCTCTTCGGAAAATGGCCCAAAGCTAGTGCAGAGGACTTGAGGAGAGGGGGGCTCATGATCTATGAGGGGTCCTGCTTCCGAATTAGGGAAAGAAGCATAAATCTTGTCTATCTTTTCACAGAAGAAGCTGCTTATTTTATCGCAGCTGATTTGTGATGGGATCAATTCAGATGATAGACTAGACGGGCTACATAGCTCCTTAACTATTTTGAAGAGTTCTTTGGAGGAGTCTTTATTCTCTAGAATCCTCTGGGAGAAGTAGTCCTTTTTTGCTTTCCTGATGGCCAAGGTGTAGTGCGACAGAGCTATTTTATACATTGACCTATTCTCTTGAGATTTTGTTAGCCTCCATTTATGCTCAAGCTTGGTGCATTTCCTTTTAAGTGTCTTTAATTCCTGGCCGTACCATTTTTCTGAGTTAGTACGGCTGGGTTTGGGATTCCGACGCTGTCGAGAGCAATGCTCAAGGGCCATTGCGATGTGATCCTGCAGTCTATCCGTTGCTTCGTTGACACTTATTTCCCCTGTGGTGTGATATACAAAGTTTTCCTTAAAGGTTTCGGCCTTGAAGTTAACATAACTTCTTTTATATGCTGCTATTTGATACAAGGGCTTAGTGTTCTTGACTGATAGTTTTATATCGAATTCGACCAAAGAATGATCTGTCCAAAGCACTGGTTTTATCCCTAAGATGGAAATATGGTTAATATTGGAAAACATCAGGTCGAGAATATGACCGGCCCGATGAGTTGGTTGGTCAATTCTCTGCGATAACTGAAGTATCTCCATGTTTTCCATTAGTTGTTTGGTAAGAGGGTTATTGCTATCATCGTAGTGGATATTAAAATCCCCTACGAGTAGTATGTTTTTGTTCTGGAGACAGATTGGCATAACCTGAGCCAGAAGACGAGTGTTAAATTCAGAGGTACAGCCCGGGGGATTATAAATAACAGCTCCTCCGAGTAGGATAGTGGTGTTGGAGGATAAGGAGAATGCCATAACCTCGTGGGTACTAGCCTGAGTGATTGCTTCTTGTTTGCAAGAAAAAATGTCTTTAAACAGCACTGCGACCCCTCCTCCCTTCTTTTTCTTCCTATTCAGGTTAAGAATTTTATAGTTCTCTGGAAGGGCCATGGCAATATCCGGAGTGTTATGGTTATCTAGCCAGGTCTCCGTGATGAAGGCTAGGTCTGGTTGGTCATTTTCCAAAATATCCCATACTTCCGTTGCATGTTTAGGGAGGGACCTAACGTTGAGATAGATGCATTTTAACGTTATTTCTGCGGCGCCGGGATTAGAGGGGCCATGCCCGGGGTTACTCAACCATTGACAGTTCCCACAGCTGAACGGTCCCGTGTAGCATGAGGGTTCCAGTTTAGCACATAATGCTTGAGTGTGGAAATTCGCAATATTCAAGTTTCTTAGCTCATTCCCTGAATAGGAGATATGATTTTTGCTCAAGGGAAAAGGGACAGGGAGTGTGGCCCCGGGTCCCGGCCTGTCGCGGACGGGCGCAGACGGGCTTGTCTTTGGCGCGTCTTCGACGCGCCGCCGACGCGCCCGCTGCGCTCGTCCGCTGCGCTTCCTGTGAGGGATGTTCATTTATAGCCGCAGAGGTGGGAGGGGCCGAGCACTGTGCCGCTCGCCTACTCCTCACCCAAGATGGTGGCTTCCGTTCGAGTCCCCGGCAGCGTCCGATCGGCTGCGATGGGGCGGGCAGGGCTCGTGAGGCGAGAACAGGAGGAACAAAGTTCAGTTCAGTGCCCAGGTAAGCGTTCACCAAAATGCGCTATTATGCTTCTAAAATTGTAGTTTGTCCCATGCAGTACATAAATAATACACAGTCACAATTTTAAGAGCAGCGATTTTAAAAGCAGTTAAAAGGATTAAAATTCCTCTGACACACACCAACAACAGTCCCGGCTTCCGCCTCAGGACCACAGCAGTCACGTGCACACTCTCAATCGGAGCATGCGCTCTAAGTTGGCGACTTTAAACGATTAGAGGTGGGAGGGGCCGAGCACTGTGCCGCTCGCCTACTCCTCACCCAAGATGGTGGCTTCCGTTCGAGTCCCCGGCAGCGTCCGATCGGCTGCGATGGGGCGGGCAGGGCTCGTGAGGCGAGAACAGGAGGAACAAAGTTCAGTTCAGTGCCCAGGTAAGCGTTCACCAAAATGCGCTATTATGCTTCTAAAATTGTAGTTTGTCCCATGCAGTACATAAATAATACACAGTCACAATTTTAAGAGCAGCGATTTTAAAAGCAGTTAAAAGGATTAAAATTCCTCTGACACACACCAACAACAGTCCCGGCTTCCGCCTCAGGACCACAGCAGTCACGTGCACACTCTCAATCGCAAATCAAAGTTTATACCCATTATGCCTAAGGATGCTATTGACATTTATCATGAAGTTGTAATTGAAGATATAAAAAAGCTTCATTATCGTACAAAACATAAAAAACAGTACAAAAGTGAACAAGAAGTAGAATATGCCAAGTTAATTAAAAAATTGGGAAATATGCATGAAATTATAGTTACAAAATCAGACAAAGGCGGTAATATGGATATTTGGCCCCAGAAAGATTACATATTAGAGGCCACAAGGCATCTACAAGATGTAGAGTGTTATGAGAAAACCTCTCTCAACAAGTACAATGTGGCCAAACAAACCCTAGAGAAGGAACTAATGGCTTGGAAAAGAGAAGGGGTCATTTCTATGGAGGAATTTAAGTTTCTGAACATAGAACATCCAACAATGGCCAAACTTTATTTCATTCCAAAAGTACATAAAAAGACAACACCAGTTCCCGGTAGACCAATTATATCGGCTATCAACAGTGTAGAGGAAACTGTGACCCAATATGTTGACTTTTTCTTACAAGAGTTTGTGAAAACATTACCGAGCTACATCAAAGATACTGGGGATTTCTTATCAAAGATAGAGAACATCACATGGTCGAAGGATTTACTTTTTATAACATTGGATATGTTATGTTATGTTACATGAATTTATAGAGCGCACGTATACCCGGGGGTGTCTTGGCGCTGGACATAACAATGATACAAGAATACGTTGGCCCTAATGCTGGAAGAGCCAAGTTTTCAGTTGCTTCCTGAAAATCGTCAGGGAGCTAGCATTTCTGAGGGAGAACGGAAGGGTGTTCCACAATTTAGACGCTCCGTAAAAAAAACTGCGTCCACCCCAGTGAGTTTTGAGAATTCTTGGTACAGCGAGTAAACGGGCTCCAGTGGACCGCAGCTGTCTGGTTGGACAGTACCAAGAAAGATGATCCTGCAAGAAACTCGGACCAATACCATGCAAGGCCTTAAAGACGATGCACAGGGCTTTGAAATCAATACGCTGGGGTATAGGAAGCCAGTGGAGATGGCGGATTCCATTGGAAACGGAGTGATATTTAGGAATATCCAGTATGAGGCGAGCTGCTGCATTCTGGATCATCTGTAATTTATGCAGATGATACTTCTGTGTGTTCAAGAAAAGGCCATTGCAGTAGTCGAGCCTGGATGAAATAAGGCAGGAGACTACTGTTCTCCTGGTGTGATTGGGGATGTAAGGAAAGATTTAACTGATTTTCTTGATAAGAAAATGCGATGCCGACACTACCGCGTTTGTGTGATGATGGAAAGTGAGCTTGGCATCCATAAGCACGCCCAGGTTCTTTGCCTTAATCACCGGAGTGGGAGGGGAACCCAGCTCAATGGGCCACCACAGATCATTCCACGGGGGCTGAATGCTCCCGAAAATTAGGACTTCTGTTTTACTAGAGTTGAGCCTCAGGCAGTGTGCTGTCATCCACTTATTGATTGCACTCATGCAATTCCTGAACTGCGGAGCCGGAGACTGTTGGGATTTGGAGGCTGCCACCACAATCTGAGTATCATCAGCATAGGTGGTCAGACTGAAACCAAAATTCCGGATAAGGGGTGCTAGTTCAGAGACATATATGTTAAATAATGTGGGGCTTAGAGAGCTCCCTTGTGGGACACCGCAGGGAAGTGTGTAAGAGTCTGAATTAAAACCATCCATGGATACGGTGGATGTTCGATCGGCGAGAAAGGAGGCTATAAGTGCGTGTGCTGAGTCTCCTAATCCTAGCTTCTCCAAGCGTCTCTGCAGAAGGCCATGATCCACCGTATCAAATGCCGCAGAAAGGTCGAGGAGCACCAGAGCTGCTGCACCTCCAACATCCATAACTGCCCTAATCTCCTCGGCGGCTTTGATCAATGCCAACTCTGTACTGTGGTCCTTACGGAAGCCAAATTGGGTGTGGTCCAAAAGGCCATTGGCATTGATAAATAGGGACAATTGGTTATTAATTATTTTGTCCACTATCTTTGCTGGCAACGGCAGTCTGGCAATGGGCCGATAGTTGGTGGGGTTAGTCGCATCAAGAGTGGTTTTTTTTTAATAAAGGTAAAATGGAAGTCTGCTTCCAGCTAGTCGGGAAAACCCCAGATGAGAACCTCAGGTTATAAATATCGGTGAGAGGGGAACTCACCAACTGTACCAGTTCTTGATAGACCCTTGGGGGCCAGGGGTCTAAAGGTGAACCCGACTTAGCTTGAAGGATAAGGTCTCTCACTGTGTCTATCGAGATTGCCGAGAACACAAATGATGGAAGCGTGTTAGTGCTTGGGCTGTTTGGGCATACAACTGGGCTGGGGTCAGAAGCCACCCTAAAAGCATTAAAAATATAGAATCCTTGTATACCAGTATCAAACATCCTACTGGACTAGCGGCAATAGAACATTTTCTGGGGCTAAGACCTATTGAATTTTATCAGCACAAAAAGATGCTTTTGAGCTTGATTTCATGGTGTTTACACAATAATTATTTTATATTTGGCAATGATCTGTACTTACAGAAAAGAGGCGTGGCGATGGGGGCTTGCTTCTCCCCCAGCTATGCATGTTTGCATGTTGGCTGGTGGGAGGAGCAGGTCCTCAAGATTACCCATGCCAATGTTTTAAGGAGAATGTTTTGTACTGGATGCGTTACATCGATGATGTCTTTGTAGTTTGGAAAGGTAGTGAAACTGAAGCATCACAATTCATTGATGAAATGAATGTCAACACTGGCTATCTCAAATTTACATCCAACATGAGCAGAAATAGTATTGACTTTTTAGATGTGAAGGTGTACAAAAGGGATGGAGCTTTAGGTACGACATTGCAAAGAAACGGCTGGCAATATGATTTTGCATGCCAGCAGCTCACATCCCAAACATATGGTTGATAACATCCCATATGGGGAATTTTTGCGTCTCAAGAGGATCTGTAACAACCATGAAGATCTTAACAGATGCACTGAGGAAGCATACAGCAGATTTAAAGAAAGAGGATATAGTGAGAAAATTTTAAAAACAGCTCTTAATAAAACCAGGGAAAGATCCAGGGCATCTCTTCTCACTAACAAAGTGGAAATCTTACCTGATGATAAATCTGCTCCAAGGTTGATTACTGCTTTTAACAAGCAAGAGAGGAAAATCCGTGCCATAATTAAACGTCATTGGCAGATTATCTTAACAGATGGGGTACTATAGACTAGATTACCATCCCAACCAACTGTCACATATAGAAAGGGCATCTCTATGCGCACACAAATAGGTAAGGCATGTCCGGAATTGACTACAGCCAGAATGTGGCTACAGCCCAAAAATGGCTTCACCAAATGCACCACTTGCAGGGCGTGTAAATTTGGTATCAATACCACACATTATCTTTCTCCTTTCAGCCCTGACAAAATAGCCATCAGGGGCAATTTTACTTGTAAAACAGAGTTCGCTGTATATGTCCTGACGTGCACTTGTGGACTCAAGTACGTGGGTAGTACTAAGTTACAAGTGCATGTCAGGATATTACAACATCTACGCGCTATTGTTAATAACGACTCCGCATACCCGGTGGCTCGCCATTTCAAATCAACACATAACAATGACCTTAGTTGTTTAAATTATTTTGTGGCAGCAGCCATTCCAAAACTACGTCGAGGTGGAGATCGAGAGAAAGCCTTAAGACAGTTGGAATCTAAACTAATTCTTGAGCTTGATACTAAGTTCCCATCTGGTCTCAATAACACAGAGGATCTGCATAACTTTTTATAAACTAGCATCTTTAGGTCTGATTTTTCAAATCTGTTTTAAGTCCGGTTCTTCTTATGTATCTTACCTTTGTTTCTATATATATATTTTTTAGATATGATGCATGTATATTCAATATTACCACATACATATTTGTTTAGTGAAATACAAACTAACTGTAATATATTCCATTTTTATATGTGGCTGAGATGTTTTTAGAGATACATGCACCATAGGTATAACACTATTGTAATTCACACAGTTACACTTTTGCTAATTTTGCACATTCTATTAATATTTTAGGTGTTTATGTTGAGGATACGGTCTTTCAATTAGAATAGTTAGGTTGCCCGCATCTTGGGTTAAGAAATATAGAAAACTGCACGATTATTAGATGATGGTCGTATACTTGAATTTATGCAGAAATATCAGCATTACCGGATCCTTGTCTATAGACAGTAGATTGAAATGACAGCAACTTTGCACATAAGTATTATCAATAATATTACTGAATGGCTTTTAATATTCTTAATATATTTATATATTTATATATTTTATATTTCTATCTTGTTACAGATGAAATTCATATGAGTGGTTGCAATGTGCCGTCCATACCACTATATATTATGAGATTTATCTCAGGATCTGGTGTTTCCGATTTTGAGAAGAAATTCAATATGAATTCTTAAGGACATTTTCTGCATATTATGTCTGACATGCACTAATTTTGTCTTCACCCTAACTAAATAAGATGTTAATTTCAACACAGCAATAATATTGAATTAAGGGGCACTTTTTGAAATGAAGGCAATGACATAACTGTAAAAAGACTGAGACATCCCTGTAGATATATACCTTACATTCGAATGTGTGCAGTATTTTGTTCATGTTTATTCACGTTGTGTGGTCACATGGGTGTAGCATCACAATTTAAAAATGGCAATTTTACCTCTATTCGTTGATGTGAACAAGGGCGAGTGACGCCCGAAACGTGTCTTCAAAGGATTCTACAGCTGAAATAAACGTATTGCTGCTTTAAATCCGTGGTTCGTGATTCCTTGGTGACTGGAAAGCTGCAAGTTTACTAAGGATCAGGTGTAATTCTATATATATATATATATATACATATATATATATATATATATATATATATATATACATATATATATATATATATATATATATATATATATATATATATATATATATTACCTACTGGCGGTCGCCAGTAGGTAGTTATAGTTAGGACCACGTTTCCATAGGAAAACCTCAACATTCTATTTTGAATAACTTTGGCGCCGGTCGACGAATCCTCGCGAATTTCTCAAAATATGTGGGGCGCTACGCTCCGCTCCTACCCTGAAAGTCTCGGGGGGATCCGTCAAGCGGGGGCTGAGATAAAAGGGGGGTCCCAAAACACGTTTTTCCCATGCATTTTTCCATAGGACCTTTAGAACGAGCTACAGCCTGAACGGCTGAACAGAATTACTCAAAATTTGGCAGAGAGGTAGTCTCTAGGTCAAGGAAGTGCCTTTTGTAGGTTTGGTGTAAATCTGTTCAGTAGATTCTGAGAAAATAGCCTTTAAATCAATATATATATCTGAGCCAGCTTACGGTACGCTTACCGTACGCTTACGGTAAGCGTACGGTGGCGTGCGCGAGCGCGATTCTGATTGGCTCTTAGATCTTAGTAAACATTCGAATCGGCCGAAACCAGGAAGCGGCGGCCGCCATTTTGTGTATTTCACTCTGAAAAAAAAGAGTGAAAACAAGGAAAGGGGGCAATGAGGAGAGTTACAGACCCCCTAACAATTGTAAGGGGGTCAAAGAAGGACAGAAAAGTACAAAGAAAACATTTATTGATTTTAAAAAAAATCACGGGGTACGCGTACGGTAAGCTTACGGTAAGCGTACGGTAAAAAAAATAAAAATAAATAAATGAAAAGCAGATTTAAGAGTTTAGAAATTAGGGAGCTCTAAAAAGAGCTGTTGTGTTTATGGAGTCATTTTTTTAGTGGTACCTACAAGTAAGTACCGATGCAGAGTCTAAGGTTCAAGAGGAAGACTCTGTTCCCTTCATCATTGAAGTGCACACCATCTCCTCTATAAATGTCTTGCATGTCGTAACGCAAGTTGTTGTGGTAAATGGAACCCATACCATAGTCACGGAGGAAAGCAGAAACAGATTTGTTGACGTGCTTTCTTGCTTTGTCAATCTGTGGACAGAAATGATTGGACCAGTTCCATTTTTGCCTTTGGCATATGTTGGAAAACACAAAGGCAGTTTTAGGGAAAAGTGTAAACAGTTGTGCAAAGGTGTCCTTCATAAGCATTTCCAGACCTACCCCAGTCAAAGTGCCTAGGTCATTGCCACCACAGTGCACTATTATGAGGTCAGGGTGTTGGATTTGAATGAAGGATTTCACCAATGGCATCAATTGGTGCCACTTTAACCCTCTCTGACCAATCCATTTAATGTCTACATTTGGCAAAGCAAGGTCTCTCACCATATCTGTTTTCTCTGCAAACTTTTCACTCCAGAAGACATAGCTTTGCCCTACAATCCACACTGTGAACATCTTCAAAGGAGAACTGGATGCACTCAGGAGGTGTCTTTCAGTAGAATGGCAATATGAAAAGAAAGACAGTTTGGAAATGGAGGCATACATATTTTTTACAAAACAAAAAGAACTGATTGGCTGTTTCATACCATTCTAGAAAAAAAACTAGGCTGTATGTGAAAATTAATACAAGCATGTTTTGTATTGGTACAAAAAAATGTGTAACCAAAGAACAGTACTATGGATTTGCTGTTAGGTTTGAAAAGTCAAGCACTCTTGCTCTGTGGAATTGAAACATTGTGTGTGGAACTTCTGACCTAACTGCACACAGCAGTGTTCCATGAGCTGTTGCTATGGTAGCAGGCAGAAGTCAAGTTGGGGGAAGGGTACTAGGCAGAAGTCAAGTTGGGGGCAGGGTACTTTTGGAAAAGGGTTGGTTTTCAACCAATAGAAATGTGTCATTACATTTGAAAAAAAGGGGGAAGCACTGAGATTTGAAACTTACATGTATATGTGTGGAAAAATAGAGGGAAAGTTTGCCATTATCTGGTTCTGCTGAGAGGAGAGAGGTGAACACAACAGAGATCCTGGCTCTGATATTCTGCTGTTTGAGTGTCACATTTCTTTCACAACTAACTAATTATAAAGGTGAGTTTACAGTTTGAGAGGGGATGTATGTGGTAACTTAAGAAATGAATAATAGAAATGGGAATTGTTTTTGTTGTAGTTACACATGGTGGTTTCATAATGTGTCAGTCTGTAAAAGTGATTTTCACTTGGCCCGAAAAAAAAAGAGCAGTAAGTGTGCTTTCAAATTGGCAAAGAAATTTCGTTTTGGCACTAATGTGAAAACATGACTCTGTGTGCATAGAAGAATTATAGGCAGAGATTTATTGTGTCTTGCTCTGGTGATTTCACAGTTGCAGTAGATGGAAAAGAGGAGCGAATTTTTGAGGGAAGAAGCAGAGGCTTAGCACACACCCATGTGCTTGCCATGTATAGTCATGCACAGTAATTAGAAGCGAGTGGGGTTTTCAGGTTTAAGTCTGTAATGCAAATACATTCAGCATCACTAAGGCTGGTTGCCCCTGCTGGAGTGTAGGCAGTCACAGAGAATACACACGGTGGTGGTCTGAAAAAAAAAACAGCTTGGACATGTGCATTTAAATAAAATTAAAAAAAAGGTTTAAGAATGTGTCAGTCTGTAAAAGTGATTTCAAATTGTAAAAAGAGATTTTCACTTGGCCCGAAAAAAAAAGAGCAGTAAGTGTGCTTTCAAATTGGCAAAGAAATTTCGTTTTGGCACTAAAGAGGAAGACTCTGTTCCCTTCATCATTGAAGTGCACACCATCTCCTCTATAAATGTCTTGCATGTCGTAACGCAAGTTGTTGTGGTAAATGGAACCCATACCATAGTCACGGAGGAAAGCAGAAACAGATTTGTTGACGTGCTTTCTTGCTTTGTCAATCTGTGGACAGAAATGATTGGACCAGTTCCATTTTTGCCTTTGGCATATGTTGGAAAACACAAAGGCAGTTTTAGGGAAAAGTGTAAACAGTTGTGCAAAGGTGTCCTTCATAAGCATTTCCAGACCTACCCCAGTCAAAGTGCCTAGGTCATTGCCACCACAGTGCACTATTATGAGGTCAGGATGTTGGATTTGAATGAAGGATTTCACCAATGGCATCAATTGGTGCCACTTTAACCCTCTCTGACCAATCCATTTAATGTCTACATTTGGCAAAGCAAGGTCTCTCACCATATCTGTTTTCTCTGCAAACTTTTCACTCCAGAAGACATAGCTGTGCCCTACAATCCACACTGTGAACATCTTCAAAGGAGAACTGGATGCACTCAGGAGGTGTCTTTCAGTAGAATGGCAATATGAAAAGAAAGACAGTTTGGAAATGGAGGCATACATATTTTTTACAAAACAAAAAGAACTGATTGGCTGTTTCATACCATTCTAGAAAAAAAACTAGGCTGTATGTGAAAATTAATACAAGCATGTTTTGTATTGGTACAAAAAAATGTGTAACCAAAGAACAGTACTATGGATTTGCTGTTAGGTTTGAAAAGTCAAGCACTCTTGCTCTGTGGAATTGAAACATTGTGTGTGGAACTTCTGACCTAACTGCACACAGCAGTGTTCCATGAGCTGTTGCTATGGTAGCAGGCAGAAGTCAAGTTGGGGGAAGGGTACTAGGCAGAAGTCAAGTTGGGGGCAGGGTACTTTTGGAAAAGGGTTGGTTTTCAACCAATAGAAATGTGTCATTACATTTGAAAAAAAGGGGGAAGCACTGAGATTTGAAACTTACATGTATATGTGTGGAAAAATAGAGGGAAAGTTTGCCATTATCTGGTTCTGCTGAGAGGAGAGAGGTGAACACAACAGAGATCCTGGCTCTGATATTCTGCTGTTTGAGTGTCACATTTCTTTCACAACTAACTAATTATAAAGGTGAGTTTACAGTTTGAGAGGGGATGTATGTGGTAACTTAAGAAATGAATAATAGAAATGGGAATTGTTTTTGTTGTAGTTACACATGGTGGTTTCATAATGTGTCAGTCTGTAAAAGTGATTTTCACTTGGCCCGAAAAAAAAAGAGCAGTAAGTGTGCTTTCAAATTGGCAAAGAAATTTCGTTTTGGCACTAATGTGAAAACATGACTCTGTGTGCATAGAAGAATTATAGGCAGAGATTTATTGCGTCTTGCTCTGGTGATTTCACAGTTGCAGTAGATGGAAAAGAGGAGCGAATTTTTGAGGGAAGAAGCAGAGGCTTAGCACACACCCATGTGCTTGCCATGTATAGTCATGCACAGTAATTAGAAGCGAGTGGGGTTTTCAGGTTTAAGTCTGTAATGCAAATACATTCAGCATCACTAAGGCTGGTTGCCCCTGCTGGAGTGTAGGCAGTCACAGAGAATACACACGGTGGTGGTCTGAAAAAAAAAACAGCTTGGACATGTGCATTTAAATAAAATTAAAAAAAAGGTTTAAGAATGTGTCAGTCTGTAAAAGTGATTTCAAATTGTAAAAAGAGATTTTCACTTGGCCCGAAAAAAAAAGAGCAGTAAGTGTGCTTTCAAATTGGCAAAGAAATTTCGTTTTGGCACTAATGTGAAAACATGACTCTGTGTGCATGGAAGAATTATAGGCAGAGATTTATTGCGTCTTGCTCTGGTGATTTCACAGTTGCAGTAGATGGAAAGGGGGAGCGAATTTTTGGGGGAAGAAGCAGAGGCTTAGCACACACCCATGTGCTTGCCATGTATAGTCATGCACAGTAATTAGAAGCGAGTGGGGTTTTCAGGTTTAAGTCTGTAATGCAAATACATTCAGCATCACTAAGGCTGGTTGCCCCTGCTGGAGTGTAGGCAGTCACAGAGAATACACACGGTGGTGGTCTGAAAAAAAAACAGCTTGGACATGTGCATTTAAATAAATTTAAAAAAAAGGTTTCAGAATGTGTCAGTCTGTAAAAGTGATTTCAAATTGTAAAAAGAGATTTTCACTTGGCCCGAAAAAAAAGAGCAGTAAGTGTGCTTTCAAATTGGCAAAGAAATTTCGTTTTGGCACTAATGTGAAAACATGACTCTGTGTGCATAGAAGAATTATAGGCAGAGATTTATTGCGTCTTGCTCTGGTGATTTCACAGTTGCAGTAGATGGAAAAGAGGAGCGAATTTTTGAGGGAAGAAGCAGAGGCTTAGCACACACCCATGTGCTTGCCATGTATAGTCATGCACGGTAATTAGAAGCGAGTGGGGTTTTCAGGTTTAAGTCTGTAATGCAAATACATTCAGCATCACTAAGGCTGGTTGCCCCTGCTGGAGTGTAGGCAGTCACAGAGAATACACACGGTGGTGGTCTGAAAAAACAGCTTGGTTTCATAATGTGACAGTTTGTAAAAGAGATTTTCACTTGCCCAAAAAAAAGAGCAGTTTGTGTGCATTCAAATTGGCAAAGAAATTTCGTTTTGTGACTATTGTGAAAAGAAATGTAGTAATATATTTAAATACAATAAAGGATTTTTTTTTTAGTTTTTTTCAGGTCTTTGTGATTGTTAATTTTTTTTGCCCGCTGTAAAATGATGAATGCAATTGCTTTCACAATTTATAGTGAAATGCAATATATTCTGAAAACAGCAAAAATAAGGCAAAAATATTTTTTGGTAAAAAATGTAAATATGTGTACTGTATTATAAAATGGTTTAAAAATATTAATACTTTTTTCTTTTTTTTCAGATCGATATAGAAAATTTTCGGAAACTACAACCATTTTAAAAACTATTTTTAAAAAAAACAAATGAATAAATATTTTTTTGAGTGAGTATGGTAAGTCAATAATAATAATTGTAGTCTCTCAAGGACCTTCTAATGTGTTAAATGATTTTTAGTGTTTTTTTAAAAAAATAAAAAAAAGGTACGCTTACCGTACGCGTACGGTAAAAAAAAAAAAAAAAAGTTTTTAAAAACATATGTAAAAAAAAGATGAAAGATAAGGTTGGCTCTTAAAAGAACCGTTGTGTTCATGCAGGGACAGAGGAAAGAAAGATTGGGAATATTAGACGGTACGACAAGTGTGCTGATCTATTTTACTGTTCACCAGGGAAACACTGGTCTCCCTATAAGTAATTAGATCGTGACAAGTGGCGCACCGTACTTCAACCCTCGCAAACCGAGGGTTAATTTCCAGAGGGCCAGCAAAAGGAGATTCTCCCCCCACAGATGAAGGGCTCACCTGACCTGCAGAAGAAGGAGTCTGCCCTGCAGGTGATGGTCCAGGCTGAGCTGCTGTGGATGTACTGGCTCGTCTTTCTGAAGAGTTACCTCCAAAAAGATGACCATGTGTCCTTTTGTGTACATCCTTGAGGTGTCTGATCATGGTATGATTCCCAAAGGAATACTTCCTGTCAGGATTACCTCTAGAAAGTACACGCTGACACAGCCTGCAAGTAACTAAGGGTGCATTCACCTTTTGCTGGCCTTCTGGAAAAGTAAAATAATCCCAAACATAAGAAGGCTTTACTTTCCTCGCTCTCTGCCTCAAGACAGTTCTGCTGGTGCTAGCCTCACTCTCAGAAGGGCTCTGCTGTTCTGCCATCGTATCCCAAAGACAAACCAGCTCCTTCTTCCAAGGGATCACAAGCAGAAATGAGGGGAATGGGTGTGGTGTAGGAGAGTTCTAGAACTGAAAGTAGTTTCCACCAATCAAAAGTTGTGTTTCATGATCACATGACCTACCGTACGCTTACGGTACGCTTACGGTGCGCTTACGGCAAAAAGTACGCGTGCGCGTAAAAAAGACACGCGCTTGCGCGCATGCGCATAACAGTCACTCCCCGGCACTTCCGCGTAACGTGCGCGTGTTGCGTAAGCGCGCACGCGTCCCACGCGCAGTACGCGCGGCTACGCAAAGTACGTAACTATACGCAAGCAGCGTAGATAGATTACGGACGTTGCGTAAACCGTACGCTTACCGTGAGCTTACGGTACGCGTACTATAAAAAAAAAAAAAAAAAAAAAAAAAAATCTGGAAATAAATTTTACATGTTTATTTTAAAAAATATATATAAAAAAAATATTTAAGGATTTTAAAAATTTAAGCATAGTCTTTATAAAAGATAAGAAAATTAAATTAAAAATATGTTTGAAAAAAATGAAGAATAAAAAAAAAAAATAGCATTTAAAAAACCTTGCAAATTCACTGAAAAAACCATGGGTTTCACACACGTTATAGTTAGGAATTAGCATTTAAAAAACCTTGCAAATTCACTGAAAAAAACATGGGTTTCACACACGTTATAGTTAGGAATTAGCATTTAAAAAACCTTAGAAATTCACTGAAAAAACCATGGGTTTCACACACGTTATAGTTAGGAATTAGCATTTAAAAAACCTTAGAAATTCAGTGAAAAAACCATAGGTTTCACACATGTTATAGTTAGCTGGACATTTTACTCGTAAAAAACCAATGAAATTGCCCCGTTATAGTTAGTTCAGCTAACTATAACTCGCGCGCCCGCAATGCACTGCTGATGACGTCACATATTACATCACTCATGACATGGTCAGTGACATCACTCATGACATCACTGATGACATCTCAAATGACATCACTGATGACATCACTGATGACATCATCCTTGTGATAGAGTAGCAGACCTCCTCTCACCTTAATATAAGCTTTGATACACACATTCAAAAATAGAGACTAAAAATTTCAAAAAAATGGACATACCAATACCAGTTACAACAACCTCTTCAGTAATTCTAAGATCCACATACACATCCACTCATTCACCAACAGTCCTATACAGTCACTCATACATGTACTCACTCATCATATGTACTCATACATCTATACATCCTGTTACACAATGCCACTCATCCATAGAGTTACTCACACACATAGTCACTCATGCTAATAAAGAATAAAACATACATTTACTTGCATATACAGTAATACACACACCACCATACTTACTTCTACGGAAACTTACACATACTTAGTCTTTTAAACAATCACTTACAGAAACACATACTTATTCATACAGGAACTCTTTCAATCTCTCCCTCTCACATATACTCACATATATACACCAATAGTCACATATACTAGTTTAAAACATATGTAGTTACTCCTGAAGACACTATTGAGACAGTCATTCACTCACGAACACACCCATACACACACTCATCCACCCATACAGTCCTGCACACATACTGTCTTCAACACATACAAACAGTGAGTCACTCATTCACGCATCTATGCACTACGTAATACCCCCCACCGTACCATACAGACACTCAGACTGATACTCAAAAAAACAACTAATAACCTATATAGACACCCATGTAGCTACTCACCAACCCATGCAGCCACTTATACACAAAGTGAGAGATACACTTAATCAGTCAGTTACACAATCAATTTTTCAAAAACAAATCATCCATTTAGACACTTATATACCCATTTATTCTTCCATCGACCTTGAGATATACATATATAAAACATATTTAATTTTCAGAAAAACACACATTCACTGGATGATGTCATCAGTGATGTCATCAGTGATGTCATTTGAGATGTCATCAGTGATGTCATGAGTGATGTCACTGACCATGTCATGAGTGATGTAATATGTGACGTCATCAGCAGTGCATTGCGGGCGCGCGAGTTATAGTTAGCTGAACTAACTATAACGGGGCAATTTCATTGGTTTTTTACGAGTAAAATGTCCAGCTAACTATAACATGTGTGAAACCTATGGTTTTTTCACTGAATTTCTAAGGTTTTTTAAATGCTAATTCCTAACTATAACGTGTGTGAAACCCATGGTTTTTTCAGTGAATATATATATATATATATATATATATATATATATATATATATATATTCACTGAAAAAAACATAGGTTTCACACATGTTATAGTTAGGAATTAGCATTTAAAAAACCTTGCAAATTCAGTGAAAAAACCATAGGTTTCACACACGTTATAGTTAGGAATTAGCATTTAAAAAACCTTGCAAATTCAGTGAAAAAACCATAGGTTTCACACACGTTATAGTTAGCTGGACATTTCACTCGTAAAAAACCAATGAAATTTCCCCGTTATAGTTAGTTAAGCTAACTATAACTCGCGCGCCCGCAATGCACTGCTGATGACGTCACATATTACATCACTCATGACATGGTCAGTGACATCACTCATGACATCACTGATGACATCTCAAATGACATCACTGATGACATCACTGATGACATCATCCAGTGAATGTGTGTTTTTCTGAAAATTAAATATGTTTTATATATCTCAAGGTCGATGGAAGAATAAATGAGTATATAAGTGTCTAAATGGATGATTTGTTTTTGAAAAATTGATTGTATTACTGACTAAGTGTATCTTATTGAATACATGGCTAAGTGAGTAATGTTTAAATGTGTAAATACCTGTATCAGTCTCTCACTTTGTGTATAAGTGGCTGCATGGGTTGATGAGCAGCAACATGAGTGTCTATATAGGTTATTAGTTGGTTTTTTGAGTATCAGTATGAGTGTCTGAGTGTCTGTATGGTTCAGTGGGGGGTATTACGTAGTGCATAAGTGCATGAATGAGTGACTCACTGTTTGTATGTGTTGAAGACAGCATATGTGCAGGACTGTATGGGTGGAAGAATGTGTGTATGGGTGAGTTAGTGAGTGAATGGCTGTCTCAATAGTGTCTCTATGAGTAACTACATATGTTTTAAACTAGTATATGTGACTATTGGTGTATATAAGTGAGTGTATGTGAGAGTGAGAGATTGAAAGAGTTCCTGTATGAATAAGTATGTGTTTCTATAAGTGATTGTTTAAAAGACTAAGTATGTGTAAGTTTCCGTAGAAGTAAGTGTGGTGGTGTGTGTATAACTGTATATGCAAATAAATGTATGTTTGATTCTTTATTAGCATGAGTAACTATGTGTGTGAGTAACTCTATGGATGAGTGGCATTGTGTTACAGGATGTATAGGTGTATGAGTACATATGATGTGTGAGTACACGAATGAGTGACTGTACAGGACTGTTGGTGAATAAGTGGATGTTTATGTGGATCTTAGAATTATTGAAGAGGTTGTTGTAATTGGTATTGGTATGTCCATTTTTTTGAAAATTTCAGTCTCTATTTTTGAATGTGTGTATCAAAGGTTATATTAGGGTGAGAGGAGGTCTGCCACTCTATCACATGGATGATGTCATCAGTGATGTCATCAGTGATGTCATTTGAGATGTCATCAGTGATGAGTCATGAGTGATGTCACTGACCATGTCATGAGTGATGTAATATGTGACGTCATCAGCAGTGCATTGCAGGCGCGCAAGTTATAGTTAGCTTAACTAACTATAACGGGGAAATTTCATTGGTTTTTTACGAGTGAAATGTCCAGCTAACTATAACGTGTGTGAAACCTATGGTTTTTTCACTGAATTTGCAAGGTTTTTTAAATGCTAATTCCTAACTATAACGTGTGTGAAACCTATGGTTTTTTCACTGAATTTGCAAGGTTTTTTAAATGCTAATTCCAACTATAACGTGTGTGAAACCCATGGTTTTTTCAGTGAATTTGTATGGTTTTTTAAATGCTAATTCTTAGCTATAACATATGTGATTTCCATATTTTTTTTTATTTTTTTTTTATGATTTTTGAAAACTTTTTATTCTCTTAAAACACTATGTTTTTTTTCTAAAAAATCTGCAATATTTCAAGTTTTCTCTTTTTTTTTTTTTTACCAAACAGGTAAGATATATTAGTATAACTTTGAAAATATATATATATATATTTTTTTTAGTGCGCGTACGGTAAGCGTACGGTAAGCGTACGGTTTACGCAATGTCCGTAATTTATCTACTCTGTTTGCGTATAGTTACGCAATTTGCGTAGCCGTGCTTACCGCGCGTGGGGCGCGTAGGCGTGTACTCTACACGCGCACGTTACGCGGAAGTGTTGGGGAGTGACTGTTATGCGCATGCGCGCGAGCGCGTGTCTTTTTTACGCGCATGCGTACTTTTGCCGTAAGCGCACCGTAAGCGCACCGTAAGCGTAACGTACGCGCACGGTGGGTCATGTGATCATGAAACACAACTTTTGATTGGTTGAAACTACTTTCAGTTCTAGAACTCTCCTACACCACACCCATTCCCCTCATTTCTGCTTGTGATCCCTTAGGAGAAGGAGCTGGGTTGTCTTTGTGATACGATGGCAGAACAGCAGAGCTCTTCTGAGAGTGAGGCTAGCAGCACTACCTTGAGGCAGAGAAGGAGGAAAGAAAAGACCTCTTTCATATGGGAGTATTTTACTTTTCCAGAGGACAAGAAAAAGGTAAATGCACCCTTAGTGACTTGTAAGCTGTGTGGCCGTGTACTTTCAAGAGGGAATCCCAACAAGAAGTATTCCTTCGGGAATCACACCATGTTGAGACACCTTAAAGATGTACACAGAAGGACACATGCTCGACATACTGAAGGTAACCCTTCAGAAAGTCAACCAAGCACATCCACAGCAGCTCAGCCTGGTCCATCATCTGCAGGGCCGAGTCCATCTTCGGGAGGTCAGGTGAGCCCTTCATCTGTGGTGGGAGCATCTCCTTTTTCTTCTCCTCTGGAAACAAACCATCGGTTTGTGAGGGTTGAAATACGGTGCGCCACTTGTCATGATCTAATTTGTCATAGGGAGACCAGTGTTTCCCTAGTGAACAATAAAATAGATCAGCACATTTGTCGTACCGACTAATATTCCCATTCTTTCTTTCCTCTGTCCCTGCATGAACACAACGGCTCTTGTAAGAGCCAACCTTACCTTTCAACTATTTTTTATATATGTTTTTAAAACTTTTTTTTGATTTTTTTTTTACCGTACGCGTACGGTACGCGTAATTTATTTTATTTTTTTTAAAAACACTAAAAATCAATTATCACATTACAAGGTCCTTGAGAGACTACAATGAAAAACTGAAAATGTGATTGTGGAGAAGTGGAAAAAAGGGACCATGACATTTTTGACTTACCATACCCACTCAAAAAAATATTTATTAATTTAAATTTAATTTTAATTGCTTTAAAAATGGTTCTAGTTTTCGAAAATGTTCTATCTCAATCTGAAAAAAAAGAAAAAAGTATTAATATTTAATAAAACATTTTATAATACAGTACACATATTTACATATTTTCCCCAAAAATGTTTTGCCTTTTTTTTGCTGTTTTCAGAATATATTGCATTTCACTATAAATTGTGAAAGCAATTGCATTCATCATTTAACAGCGGGCAAAAAAAAATTAACAATCTCAAAGATTGTTTTAAAAAAGCCCACAATCTCTTTTTGCATAAACATAACTTTATAGAAATGCATAATATTCTTAAAAAATATCATCTAATATCAATACTTATTTCTTTAAAATACCGTCTGACATTTTTGTTTCAGAAGTATAATCACAAAAATATATCTCAAATAACTCCACAATACATCTGGTTCCATTTCCTTTAGGCCAACTAGTAATTTTAAAATTCTTTTTTGATTAAATTTCCAATGGTAATCCAATAAATATCTAAAGTTTAAATTGTACAGATCTCACCGATTGTCTGTAACATTTTGGTTTCCGAAAGATTAATTAATAATTAAATAAGTCCACAATAGAATTGTTTACCTTTCCGCATGGCCAAATAGTAATTTTAAAAATCTTTTTTGAATAAATTTCCAATGGCAATCCAATAACATTCCAAAATTTAAATTGTGCAGATGTTACCGATTTTGTCTAAATTTTTGGTTTTCCAAAGTTTCATTAAAAATTGAAAAAGTCCACATTACAATTGGTTACCTTTCCATTAGGCCAAATGATAATTTGTAAAATCATTTTTTTTGAAAATTCCAATGGTAATCCAATAAAATGGTAAAATTGTTTTGTACAGATGTTGCCAAATCTCTCTAAAATTTAGGTTTCAGGAAGATTAGATAGGAATTTGCTAAATCAAAAGGCAAACGTTTCTTAAAAGTCAATTGGGAATCATTACACAGTGTCCAGCCTTTTTCACATTTAAGATAAACTGTGTAATGTCCAGAAGTTACAGTAGGTCCTTCATGGAAAATTATTGCAACTGTTACAAAAGTTTTTCCTGAAATTGATAATTGCTGTCCTGTAAACTTCTTTATTAAAGTATCTAATTTTGAACCATCAGCTTTACAGCGTTGCATCATTAAAATTACATATTGTCCGTATTCCTTTAAAATTAACGTTGAAAACATATCAGATTGACACTCACTGCATTCCATGCTATGATTAGCATCTTTAACTAATTTAGCAAAAGTGACTGTTTTACTTTCTGGCAATGTTAAATAAATAAACCTTTCAGAATCAACATTAGAGCCACATATATTGTAACAGTTTTCACAACTATGTTCCCATTTATAAGAGAGACCAAATAAATTTTCAATAGGAACCCCTTCTTCTTCCAGTACCTGAAGAAAAAACATCAAGAATTCCTGTGCGTCTTGCTGTACATTTTGAGAAAACTGTGTTCGTCCTGAACATACATCTAAAAGTTTTCTAATTTCAGTAGCACTTTCTATTTGAGTTTTATTATTACTCAGCTTTTGAAAAAGGAGACTCAACTCAGAACAGAATCTTTTTCCCTGATTTACTATTATCTGCTCTTGCACACTTTCCAGATAAAATGCAACATTCAGCACTACATTAGCGTAGCAGTTGACACCAGAGCTATTTTCAAAATGACATCCTACAACCTGTTCTTCATTTTCCTTTTTCTTTTTGCTTGCAATTACATCACTCCTCTTTTTTTTCCTCCTCTCTACATCTTCATTACAAATATTCTCATTTCTCCTTTTACGAGAAACTACACGTTTCTTCAACACAGGATACTGACCTAAATGAGGAGCATAGCTTCTTCTTAATCTATTATACTCCTTTACACAATTTGTATCAGCACTAACTTTTGAGTCATCAAAGTCTATCATGAATAAACCTGATAATGTTTTCACTCGTGACAAAGCAACATATGCCATACCTTCTTTGAACACAGTTGAACCAATGTTCACAAAAGCACAATCTACAGTCAATCCTTGAGACTTGTGAATAGTTACAGCATATGCTAGAGAAAACGGAAACTGCTTCCTACGTACATATAAGTCTTTCACAAGCATGAAACGAACTGAACAACGACAAATGTCTTTAACTTCTTCTATCTGATCAAATTTTATTTTTAAACATTCAATTCCATCTTTTTTCTGATAATTAATAAAACCCACAACTCTTCCCATAGCTCCATTAACTAAACCTTTTTCAACATCCAAATTTCTCCTTAAAAATACTCTACAGTTCATGCAAACATATAGATTTTTTTCTAATCCAGCTGTTTTGGAAATGTTCTTCTCTAGTGAATCCAATTTATTTTTCAGTGTGCCTGTTAATGTGATAGTAATTCTTCCATCCTCAATTTTGTCCACTGCTTCCAATTTCCTGATATCTTCCTTTTCCAATTTCAAAAGCTCCTCATTGAATATTGAGCATTCACGTAGAGTTGGCATTAAGCAGATGACACTTTTCTTTTCTGCAATGTTCTTGTATATCTTCTCTGCAACTATTTCTTCCTTTGGAAATAAATTATGTAGCAACCGACTCTGTAATGCTTTTGTGCCTGCTTCAGTGAGTAGTCCAATCCTGATATCTTTCAGAATACTTCCATATTCTTCATCGTTTGCTTGCCTCATATTAGTAGTAAGTTCCTTGTACTCAAAGAAGGACCAAATATTTGCATTACCAATGCTTCCCAATTACTTCTTTGTGTCTTCATGTGTCACAGTATTAAACACTGGTTGTCCTTTAACTGGAGTAAGCTGTAGAAGATCCCCCAAAACTATGACATGTTTTCCACCAAATAACACGTCATAGTCTGTCCTTAGAATTTGCTGCATTCTTAAATGCACAAAGGCAAGCATTAAGTTTGATACCATGCTCACCTCATCAATAATGAGAACTTGCATCTTCTTCAATACTCTTGAAACTTCCAAGCATGCTTCTCCAGTTAGCTTGTTGTATTGTATTTTGTTCTCATGCTCCACTGGTAACATTAGCAAACGATGTAAGGTGATTCCTTTTATGTTATAGGCTGCTAACCCAGTTGGAGCAGTAACCACACAAGACAAAGTAGAATCCGTTTTTTGCTGTAGGTAGCTTCTGATGACTTTTATTAAGAAACTTTTTCCAGTTCCAGCTTGTCCACTTACATACATCCTGATTGGATGAAATGATGTGCATGAGCACTCTTTTTTTTCATGTTGAAATCCGTGATCAATTTTGCTTCTGATCTCTTCATAAATTTGTTGCTGCTCTTCATTCAGTTGTCTTTCCAAATTTTGTAAGTCTATAAATTCTTCTTGAGCTTGATTCATAGCCGTTTCCACTTTATTCATGGCTATTGATGCTTCATTTTCAACGATTGGTTGTCCTAGGGGATCTTGACTGAGTGTTCCTGAACTTTGGCTGTCTTGAGAACTGTCTCTAGCTACTTCAGCTGCAATTGTAGTTTCCTGTTCAATTTCTTCATTTAACATTTGCAGATAAGTTGTGAATGTACTGCATTGTATGCTGTCTTTGCAAGCATTAAATGAATCTTCATAGCTTTGAAATTCTCCCAGTAGTTCATCCTCTGAACGCCATGGTTTAAACAGCTGTAAAAGAGCCAAGTAGTAAAATTCCTTTTTGTCAGTAGTGTCGCAACTCAGCTTCCGGTGATTTATCAAACTTCCTTTTGTTTGCTTCACCAAACATCCTTCCTCACCAATGACTTTATATTTTCCATTGTTGATGTCTTCTGCGGCTTTCCGTGAATAAATGTAATTCTGCAGCACTTCATAGAGACACATGTTCTCCAGATGATGACTTCTCTTGGGATAATATGTGTCCAACATGTTTGATTTCAAAATATCAGTACTTTCTGGGTCATTCTCGGCCAAATATTCAATTTCTCCAACAGATTTCAGTACCCGATTTCTCATTGCTGCAAGGCCTAAACTTGCCCAAATTATTCTTCTTGATTTCGAGTAGAGACTTGCAGAAGATAACCTATCTGAACATTCGTAGGATCCAATTTCTCGATGCGATAACATCTTTAAACTGAAACTGTACAGCTTCTTACTGACAGTCTTCTCGTGAGAAATCTCTTCCCACATTTCTTTCAATTCAGTTTTTTCTGATTTAGTAATGTAAGACGTTACATATCGAGCAACAGCAATGGAATTGTCAGCTACATACTGTATATCCATGTTAGCATTCCACATGGATAAAATGACTGGGTTGTAGTCATTTATATTTTTTGATTCTTCTTTTCTTTTAAGGTTGTAGGTATTCTTAGGTGATTTTCTTGTGATAGTATGTCTCACAGATGACATAAAACTGTTTACTCTTCCATTTGAAAGAACAGGTCTAGGAAATCCAAATCGACATTTAGTGTAGTATTTATCTTTGCTCTTGTATTTCCGTCGACAGTATTTTCCACACCGATGACTTTGGAAACGTAAAACTTGCTCCTTTAACTTTTTCTCTTCTGTGCTTTTTGGTATAGCACATGTTGCATATTCTTCAATGTAAGATAACACTGCTTCATCAGCATCTGTTCCAAACTTTGGGGCATCCTTGATCCACAACAGCATATGAATATGAGGAGCACCTCTTGCCTGGTACTCTTTTCTCCAAAAGAAATCCACTACTTCTCCTAGAGGTGGATTTTTTTTGTTGCAGATGAAGGACATCATAGCCTCAAATCTATGATTGAAATATCTGCAAACATTAACCGGATCCAATGAGCACAGTTCTCCTGCTGTCTTGTATTCGATGTTTTGAATGTTTGAATTTGCCTCTCGTAGAAAATCCAGTAAATCATCCCAAGCGTACTCAGCACAGCTTAGGGTAAGGAACCATGTTGGTGTTCCTAAATTCCGTAACATGCATTTTAATTCACCATGGCGTCGGTACCAATATTCATTTGTCCCACGCTGACAAGCCATCAGATTGATCAGTTGTGTTTCCAAATGATCATCTCGGTGCTGCACTTTCTCCATAAAATCCTTAGCAGACACATTTTGTAAATGTACTCCACTTTTTAAAATGTGATTTACTGCATAAGACAGTGCAGACAAGTCGCTTTCAAATAAAAGATGGAACAAATAAGGAATACTTTGTCGAAATATGGGATCTTCAGCATATAGTCTTGTAGTCCGATACTCAGAAGCTGGAATCTGTTCTGGACGTTCATCGTATCGTCCTCCTTTTCCTTTAGGAAACAGCTGGGGAAAACATCGAGCTTCCAAGCTCTCCTCCCATACACTCACGGGCGTTCCTTTTGCTTTCTTCATCTGAAACAGATCAATATTGTCTCCCATAACTTCTTTTGAATGAAGAGGATGTATGCTAAAATGTTCATACATTTCTTCTTCCTTTGACTTGCCCACTTTTTCAATTTGTCCAGTTGGTGTTTCTGTGTCTTCTTGTAAATCTTCTTCTTCTTCTTCTACTATATAAATTGATTCATACCATTTGTTATTCCTTTTCAAATACAAATTTGCTCTTTGTACTTTCCGTACATCTACCAGCTCCTGCCAAATCTTCTTATTCTTTGTAGGTACACCATTAACCAGAATAACTAATGGTTCAGTTTCCAAAGTATCTGCATCAATAGTTTCCATATTTTTTTTCAAATCCAAGGGCAAATACACCACTCTACCTTTTAAACCTCTCAGTAAATCTGAAGGAGGTAATATACCAGTTTTGGGCTCCATACGTACTATGGTCTGGAACGGATGAACACATTGAATGAGTATAGACTCATATGTATTTAATTCAGAAAGTTCAGCAGGAATAGCATCCAATTCTAAATTATTATGTACAGCTCTGGTCGGCATTCTATTTTCCTCTAACTTGTTGTAACAGTATTTACAAATACGCTGAACTTCACCCAATTCAAAACAATTTTCAAGAAATATATATGTGGCAAAATCCTTCCACTTATAATTATCTTCATTTTCACTTTTTCTATAGAGATCAACATACCTGGTTCGTTTTCTATAATGAGTTCTGCGGCAACAAATACAAGTAATATTTGGTCTTTCATTAGAGATTTTTTCAAATTTTGTTATGTGATCATTAAATGTCTTACTTACAAATGGTTCTACATTCTCTTCCACTTCTTCCTCATTTACTGTGTCCTTTTCTGCACTGTTTTGTTCAGGACCAAAGTAACAAAACTGAATTTCATCAACAACCTTCTCTACATCTGATACTGACCCACGGAACAGAGCCCTATTCAATTCATCTAACTTTAGTGCTGGACTTTTAGCAAAATACAACCGTCTCACAAACTTTCTCATTTCAGTATGATGAACAGCCAGCATCCTAAAATGATGGAAAACACTATTACACACTTTTCTAGATAGACAAGCCAGAGAATGACCCTGCAAACCAGTATTCTCTCTCACTCTGCATGGATCTAGACTTTGAAGCACCCTAATCTTCTGTTTTACACTTTTTTTTACTATATTCTCTTAGAAACTCACGAAATGTATCAATAGATTCCTGACGCACAGTGCAAATACTACTACAATTCCAAGTGTACACTGGGGCTTTAGGACGTCTCCCCATAGCCTCATCCGCCATCACTTGTACCTCATCTCTTGGAACCATTATCTCCTTCTCCATTATGCAACCATTTTTTACTTCGTAAGCACGACCTCTGGTGTCAACTGCATGCAGCAAACTATTACTTTGAAAATAGCTCTCTTCATTAAAAAAAGGTTCACTACTTGAACTATGCATCCATTTTCCTAAAAACACTTTACAAAAGTTTGTTCTGTTCACTACTCTTTTCCTTTTGCTTTGTGATTTCAGTACATTAACCATTTTATCTAATGTACGCATCCTATTCAAAATTAAAATGAATAGTTTCCTTTTTAATTCTAATGCCTTTGCTGCAATGGCTTCAATTTCTTTTTTTCTCTTGTAAAATTTTGCCTTTTGCTTATATTTCTTCACATCCTTTATCAAATTGGACATAACTCTTCTCTGAAACATTTTTCTACGTATCTCTTTAAACGCTGTTTTTCTGTTTAAGTTAATCTTTATATTTACAGAAGGTATATTTGCATTAACTAAATTCTCAATTTTTTCCTGTCCTTTTCTATTGAAAACATTCTTTCCAGTACAGACATTTTGTACATTTTTCCTTTTTTTGAATATGTTCTTTAAAAAATCTTTTGTCTGCTTACCAGAAGATTTTTTCTTTTTCCCAACATGAGCATCTCCAACTAACTTAGGTTCTCCAGTTGTCTTCAAATATAGGTTTTTTTGTGGTCTTTCTTTAGTCTGGATTTTGTAGGCATCTTAAATTTTGTTCACTGCTCTTCAGCAATACCTGAAAAAAACTAAAAAAAAATTCCTTTATTTTATTTAAATATATTACTACATTTTTTATGTTCTTTAGAAATCTTAAAATACTATAAACCCCTTTCCTATAAATGAAAATCCCAATAACACCTTCACAAATTAAATATCTAAAAATAATTCCTGTGTGCACACAAAGTCATGCTTTGAAATTAGACAGAAAACGAAATTTCTTTGCCAATTGCAAAGCATACTTTCTACTCTTTTTTTTGGCAAGTGATAAGTACTTTTACAGACTGACACATTTTGAATCCACTTTTCAGATTCTTAAAAAAGCACATGTCCAAACTGCTTTTTCAGACCAGCACCATGTGTAACCTGGGTGACTGACTACACTCCAGCAAGGGCAACCAGCCTTAGTGATGCTGAATGTATTTGCATTACTGACTGAAACCTCAAACCCCACTCGGTTGTGAATACTATGCATGATTCCAGAGGATAAGCAGCTGGGTGTGTGCTAAGAGTCTGCTTCTACACAAAAAAATGGCTCACCCTTTCCATATAATGCAAATGTGAAATCTCCAGAGCAATACGCAATAAATCTCTGCCTGTAATTCCTCTTTGCACACAGAGTCATGTTTTCATATTAGTCACAAAACGAAATTTCTTTGCCAATTTGAAAGCACACTTACTTTTCTTTTTTTTGGCAAGTGATAAACACTTTTACAGACTGACACATCTTGAATCCACTTTTCAGATTCTGAAAATAGCACATGTCCAAACTGCTTTTTCAGACCAGCACCATGTGTAACCTGGGTGACTACCTACACTCCAGCAAGGGCAACCAGCCTTACTGATGCTGTATGTATTTGCATTACTGACTGAAACCTCAAACCCCACTCGGTTGTGAATACTGTGCATGATTCCAGAGGATAAGCAGCTGGGTGTGTGCTAAGAGTCTGCTTCTACACAAAAAAAATGGCTCCCCCTTTCCATCTAATGCAACTGTGAAATCACCAGAGCAATACGCAATAAATCTCTGCCTGTAATTCCTCTTTGCACACAGAGTCATGTTTTCACATTAGTCACAAAACGAAATTTCTTTGCCAATTTGAAAGCACACTTACTAGTCTTTTTTTTGGCAAGTGATAAGTTTTTTTTACAGACTGACACATTTTGAATCCACTTTTCAGATTCTTAAAAAAGCACATGTCCAAACTGCTTTTTCAGACCAGCACCATGTGTAACCTGGGTGACTCACTACACTCCAGCAAGGGCAACCAGCCTTAGTGATGCTGAATGTATTTGCATTACTGACTGAAACCTCAAACCCCACTCGGTTGTGAATACTGTGCATGATTCCACAGGATAAGCAGCTGAGTGTGTGGTAAGAGTCTGCTTCTGCACAAAAAAATGGCTCCCCCTTTCCATCTAATGCAACTGTGAAATCACCAGAGCAATACGCAATAAATCTCTGCCTGTAATTCCTCTTTGCACACAGAGTCATGTTTTCATATTAGTCACAAAACGAAATTTCTTTGCCAATTTGAAAGCACACTTACTAGTCTTTTTTTTGGCAAGTGATAAGTTTTTTTTACAGACTGACACATTTTGAATCCACTTTTCAGATTCTTAAAAAAGCACATGTCCAAACTGCTTTTTCAGACCAGCACCATGTGTAACCTGGGTGACTGACTACACTCCAGCAAGGGCAACCAGCCTTAGTGATACTGAATGTATTTGCATTACTAACTGAAACCTCAAACCCCACTCGGTTGTGAATACTATGCATGATTCCAGAGGATAAGCAGCTGGGTGTGTGCTAAGAGTCTGCTTCTACACAAAAAAAATGGCTCACCCTTTCCATCTAATGCAAATGTGAAATCACCAGAGCAATACGCAATAAATCTCTGCCTGTAATTCCTATTTGCACACAGAGTCATGTTTTCACATTAGTCACAAAACGAAATTTCTTTGCCAATTTGAAAGCACACTTACTTTTCTTTTTTTTGGCAAGTGATAAACACTTTTACAGACTGACACATTTTGAATCCACTTTTCAGATTCTTAAAAAAGCACATGTCCAAACTGCTTTTTCATACCAGCACCATGTGTAACCTGGGTGACTGACTACACTCCAGCAAGGGCAACCAGCCTTAGTGATGCTGAATGTATTTGCATTACTGACTGAAACCTCAAACCCCACTCGGTTGTGAATACTGTGCATGATTCCACAGGATAAGCAGCTGGGTGTGTGCTAAGAGTCTGCTTCTGCACAAAAAAATGGCTCCCCAACTGTGAAATCACCAGGGCAATACGCAATAAATCTCTGCCTGTAATTCCTCTTTGCACACAGAGTCATGTTTTCACATTAGTCACAAAACGAAATTTCTTTGCCAATTTGAAAGCACACTTACTAGTCTTTTTTTTGGCAAGTGATAAACACTTTTACAGACTGACACATTTTGAATCCACTTTTCAGATTCTTAAAAAAGCACATGTCCAAACTGCTTTTTCAGACCAGCACCATGTGTAACCTGGGTGACTGACTACACTCCAGCAAGGGCAACCAGCCTTAGTGATGCTAAATGTATTTGCATTACTGACTGAAACCTCAAACCCCACTCGGTTGTGAATACTGTGCATGATACCAGAGGATAAGCAGCTGGGTGTGTGCTAAGAGTCTGCTTCTACACAAAAAAAATGGCTCACCCTTTCCATCTAATGCAACTGTGAAATCACCAGAGCAATACGCAATAAATCTCTGCCTGTAATTCCTCTTTGCACACAGAGTCATGTTTTCACATTAGTCACAAAACGAAATTTCTTTGCCAATTTGAAAGCACACTTACTTTTCTTTTTTTTGGCAAGTGATAAACACTTTTACAGACTGACACATCTTGAATCCACTTTTCAGATTCTGAAAACAGCACATGTCCACACTGCTTTTTCAAACCAGCACCATTTGTAACCTGGGTGACTGCCTACACTCCAGCAAGGGCAACCAGCCTTACTGATGCTGTATGTATTTGCATTACTGAGTGCAACCTCAAACCCTTAAAGTATTCCTTATTTTTACCAGTACACCTTAATTTATCGTGAAAACATAGTCCATAATATTTTACATGTTCCTCACATTTAAATTTCTCCCAAAACAGAAAATGATAAACACAACTTCAACAAAAGGAATTCCATTTCTATTATTCATTTCTTAATTTACCATATACATCCCCTCTCAAACTCTAAACTCACCTTTAAAATTAGTTAGTTGTGAAAGAAATGTGGCACTCAAACAGCAGATTATCAGAGCCAGAATCTCTGTTCTTTACACCTCTCTCCTCTCAGCAGAACCAGATAATGGCAAACTTTCCCTCTCTTTTTCCACACATATACATGTTAATTTCAAATCTCAATGCTTCCCCCTTTTTTTCAAATGTAATCACACATTTCTATTGGTTGAAAACCCAACCCTTTTCCAAAAGTACCCTTCCCCCAACTTGACTTCTGCCTAGTACCCTTCCCCCAACTTGACTTCTGCCTGCTACCATAGCAACAGCTCATGGAACACTGCTGTGTGGAGTTAGGTCAGAAGTTCACCAAACAATGTTTCAATTCCACAGAGCAAGAGTGCTTGACTTTTCAAACCTAACAGCAAATCCATAGTACTGTTCTTTGGTAACACATTTTTCTGTACCAATACAAAACATGCTTCTATGAATTTACACATACAGCCTCGTTTTTATTCTAGAATGGTATGAAACAGCCAATCAGTTCTTTTTTTTATAAAAAAAATATGTATGCCTCCATTTCCAAACTGTCTTTCATTTCTTTTTACCATTCTACTGAATTTCACCTCCTGAGTGCATCCATTTCTCCTTTGAAGATGTTCACAGTGTGGATTGTAGGGCACAGCTATGTCTTCTGGAGTGAAAAGTATGCAGAGAAAACAGATATGGTGAGAGACCTTGCTTTGCCAAATGTAGACATTAAATGGATTGGTCAGAGAGGGTTAAAGTGGCACCAATTGATGCCATTGGTGAAATCCTTCATGCAAATCCAACACCCTGACCTCATAATAGTGCACTGTGGTGGCAATGACCTAGGCACTTTGACTGGGGTAGGTCTGGAAATGCTTATGAAGGACACCTTTGCACAACTGTTTTCACTTTTCCCTAAAACTGCCTTTGTCTTTTCTAACATATGCCAAAGGCAAAAATGGAACTGGTCCAATCATTTTTGTCCGCAGATTGACAAAGCAAGAAAGCACGTCAACAAATCTGTTTCTGCTTTCCTCAGAGACTATGGTATGGGTTCCATTTACCACAACAACTTGCGTTACGACATGCAAGACATTTATAGAGGAGATGGTGTGCACTTCAATGATGAAGGGAACAGAGTCTTCCTCTTGAACCTTAGACTCTGCATCGGTACTTACTTGTAGGTACCACTAAAAAATCAAATCACTTCATAAACACAACGGCTCTTTTTAGAGCCCCCTAATATCTAAACTCTTAAATCTGAATTTCATTTCTTTTTTTTTCTTTTTTTTTCTACCGTACGCGTACGTTGAGCTTACCGTACGCGTACCCCGCGATTTTTTTTAAAATCAATAAATGTTTTCTTTGTACTTTTCTGTCCTTCTTTGACCCCTTTACAAATGTTAGGGGGTCTGTAACTCTCTCCCTTGCCCCCTTTTCAAGATATCACCCTTTTTTTTCTGAGTGAAACACACGAAATGGCGGCCGCCGCTTCCTGGTTTCGACCGATTCGAATGTTTACTAAGATCTAACAGCCAATCAGATGGTGATGGTGTGCACTTCAATGATGAAGGGAACAGAGTCTTCCTCTTGAACCTTAGACTCTGCATCGGTACTTACTTGTAGGTACCACTAAAAAATCAAATCACTTCATAAACACAACGGCTCTTTTTAGAGCCCCCTAATATCTAAACTCTTAAATCTGAATTTCATTTCTTTTTTTTTACTTTTTTTTTCTACCGTACGGGTACGTTGAGCTTACCGTACGCGTACCCCGTGATTTTTTTTAAAATCAATAAATGTTTTCTTTGTACTTTTCTGTCCTTCTTTGACCCCTCTACAAATGTTAGGGGGTCTGTAACTCTCTCCCTTGCCCCCTTTTCAAGATATCACCCTTTTTTTTTGAGTGAAACTCACGAAATGGCGGCCGCCGCTTCCTGGTTTCGACCGATTCGAATGTTTACTAAGATCTAACAGCCAATCAGAATCGCGCTCGCGCACGCCACCGTACGCGTACGGTAAGTGCACCGTAAGCGCACCGTAAGCTGGCTCAGATATATATATTGATTTAAAGGCTATTTTCTCTGAATCTACTGAACAGATTTACACCAAACCTACAAAAGGCACTTCCTTGACCTGAGGACTATTCAAGTAATTCTGTTCAGCCGTTCGGGCTGTAGCTGTGTCTAAAGGTCCTATGGAAAAATGCATGGGAAAAACGCGTTTTGGGACCCCCCTTTTATCTCAGCCCCCGCTTGACGAATCCCCCCGAGACTTTCAGGGTAGGAGCGGAGCGTATCGCCCCACCTATTTTGAAAAATTCGCGAGGATTCGTCGACCGGTGCCAAAGTTATTCCAAATAGAATGTTGCGGATTTCCTATGGAGACGTGGTCCTAACTATAACTACCTACTGGCGACCGCCAGTAGGTAATATATATATATATTACCTACTGGCGGTCGCCAGTAGGTAGTTATAGTTAGGACCACGTTTCCATAGGAAATCCGCAACATTCTATTTTGAATAACTTTGGCGCCGGTCGACGAATCCTTGCGAATTTTTCAAAATAGGTGGGGCGCTACGCTCCGCTCCTTCCCTGAAAGTCTCGGGGGGATTCGTCAAGCGGGGGCTGAGATAAAAGGGGGGTCCCAAAACGCGTATTTCCCATGCATTTTTCCATAGGACCTTTAGACAGGGCTACAGCCCGAACGGCTGAACAGAATTACTAGAAATTTGGCAGAGAGGTAGTCCTCAGGTCAAGGAAGTGCCTTTTGTAGGTTTGGTGTAAATCTGTTCAGTAGATTCTGAGAAAATAGCCTTTAAATCAATATATATATCTGAGCCAGCTTACGGCGCGCTTACGGTACGCTTACCGTACGCGTACGGTGGCGTGCGCGATTCTGATTGGCTCTTAGATCTTAGTAAACATTCGAATCGGTCGAAACCAGGAAGCGGCGGCCGCCATTTCGTGTGTTTCACTCAGAAAAAAAAGAGTGATAACAAGAAAAGGGGGCAAGGAGGAGAGTTACAGACCCCCTAACATTTGTAAGGGGGTCAAAGAAGAACAGAAAAGTACAAAGAAAACATTTATTGATTTTAAAAAAAATCACGGGGTACGCGTACGGTAAGCGTACGGTAAAAAAAAAAAAAAAAAAAGAAATGAAAATCAGATTTAAGTGTTTAGATATTAGGGGGCTCTAAAAAGAGCCGTTGTGTTTATGAAGTGATTTTTTTGTGGTACCTACAAGTAAGTACCGATGCAGAGTCTAAGGTTCAAGAGGAAGACTCTGTTCCCTTCATCATTGAAGTGTACACCATCTCCTCTATAAATGTCTTGCATGTCATAACGCAAGTTGTTGTGGTAAATGGAACCCATACCATAGTCACGGAGGAAAGCAGAAACAGATTTGTTGACGTGCTTTCTTGCTTTGTCAATCTGCGGACAGAAATGATTGGACCAGTTCCATTTTTGCCTTTGGCATATGTTAGAAAACACAAAGGCAGTTTTAGGGAAAAGTGAAAACAGTTGTGCAAAGGTCTCCTTCATAAGCATTTCCAGACCTACCCCAGTCAAAGTGCCTAGGTCATTGCCACCACAGTGCACTATTATGAGGTCAGGGTGTTGGATGTGCATGAAGGATTTCACCAATGGCATTAATTGGTGCCACTTTAACCCTCTCTGACCAATCCATTTAATGTCTACATTTGGCAAAGCAAGGTCTCTCACCATATCTGTTTTCTCTGCATACTTTTCACTCCAGAAGACATAGCTGTGCCCTACAATCCACACTGTGAACATCTTCAAAGGAGAACTGGATGCACTCAGGAGGTGTCTTTCAGTAGAATGGCAATATGAAAAGAAAGACAGTTTGGAAATGGAGGCATACATATTTTTTTCAAAAAAAAAAGAACTGATTGGCTGTTTCATACCATTCTAGAATAAAAACTAGGCTGTATGTGTAAATTAATAGAAGCATGTTTTGTATTGGTACAGAAAAATGTGTTACCAAAGAACAGTACTATGGATTTGCTGTTAGGTTTGAAAAGTCAAGCACTCTTGCTCTGTGGAATTGAAACATTGTTTGGCGAACTTCTGACCTGACTCCACACAGCAGTGTTCCATGAGCTGTTGCTATGGTAGCAGGCAGAAGTCAAGTTGGGGGAAGGGTACTAGGCAGAAGTCAAGTTGGGGGAAGGGTACTTTTGGAAAAGGGTTGGTTTTCAACCAATTGAAATGTGTGATTACATTTGAAAAAAAGGGGCAAGCACTGAGATTTGAAACTAACATGTATATGTGTGGAAAAAGAGAGGGAAAGTTTGCCATTATCTGGTTCTGCTGAGAGGAGAGAGGTGTAGAGAACAGAGATCCTGGCTCTGATAATCTGCTGTTTGAGTGCCACATTTCTTTCACAACTAACTAATTTTAAAGGTGAGTTTAGAGTCTGAGAGGGGATGTATATGGTAAATTAAGAAATGAATAATAGAAATGCAATTCTTTTTGTTGAAGTGTTTATTATTTTCTGTTTTGGGAGAAATTTAAATGTGAGGAACATGTAAAATAATATGGACTATGTTTTCACAATAAATTAAGGTGTACTGGTATAATAAAAGAATAGTTTAAGGGTTTGAGGTTGGACTCAGTAATGCAAATACATTCAGCATCACTAAGGCTGGTTGCCCTTGCTGGAGTGTAGGCAGACACCCAGGTTACAAATGATGCTGGTCTGAAAAAGCAGTTTGGACATGTGCTTTGTAAAAAATCTGAAAAGTGGATTCATAATGTGTCAGTCTGTAAAAGTGTTTATCACTTGCCAAAAAAAAGAGCAGTAAGTGTGCTTTCAAATTGGCAAAGAAATTTCGTTTTGTGACTAATGTGAAAACATGACTCTGTGTGCAAATAGGAATTACAGGCAGAGATTTATTGCATATTGCTCTGGTGATTTTACAGTTGCATTAGATGGAAAGGGGGAGACATTTTTTGGTGCAGAAGCAGACTCTTAGCACACAGGTAGCTGCTTACCATGTGGAATCATGCACAGTATTCACAAGCGAGTGGGGTTTGAGGTTTCTGTCAGTAATGCAAATACATTCAGCATCACTAAGGCTGGTTGCCCTTGCTGGAGTGTAGGCAGACACCCAGGTTACAAATGATGCTGGTCTGAAAAAGCAGTTTGGACATGTGCTTTGTAAAAAATCTGAAAAGTGGATTCATAATGTGTCAGTCTGTAAAAGTGTTTATTACTTGCCAAAAAAAAGAGCAGTAAGTGTGCTTTCAAATTGGCAAAGAAATTTCGTTTTGTGACTAATGTGAAAACATGACTCTGTGTGCAAATAGGAATTACAGGCAGAGATTTATTGCGTATTGCTCTGGTGATTTCACAGTTGCATTAGATGGAAAGGGGGAGCCTTTTTTTGGTGCAGAAGCTGACTCTTAGCACACAGGTAGCTGCTTACCATGTGGAATCATGCACAGTATTCACAAGCGAGTGGGGTTTGAGGTTTCAGTCAGTAATGCAAATACATTCAGCATCACTAAGGCTGGTTGCCCTTGCTGGAGTGTAGGCAGACACCCAGGTTACAATTGATGCTGGTCTGAAAAAGCAGTTTGGACATGTGCTTTGTAAAAAATCTGAAAAGTGGATTCATAATGTGTCAGTCTGTAAAAGTGTTTATTACTTGCCAAAAAAAAGAGCAGTAAGTGTGCTTTCAAATTGGCAAAGAAATTTCGTTTTGTGACTAATGTGAAAACATGACTCTGTGTGCAAATAGGAATTACAGGCAGAGATTTATTGCGTATTGCTCTGGTGATTTCACAGTTGCATTAGAAGGAAAGGGGGAGCCTTTTTTTGGTGCAGAAGCTGACTCTTAGCACACAGGTAGCTGCTTACCATGTGGAATCATGCACAGTATTCACGAGCGAGTGGGGTTTGAGGTTTCAGTCAGTAATGCAAATACATTCAACATCACTAAGGCTGGTTGCCCTTGCTGGAGTGTAGGCAGACACCCAGGTTACAAATGATGCTGGTCTGAAAAAGCAGTTTGGACATGTGCTTTCTAAAAAATCTGAAAAGTGGATTCATAATGTGTCAGTCTGTAAAAGTGTTTATTACTTGCCAAAAAAAAGAGCAGTAAGTGTGCTTTCAAATTGGCAAAGAAATTTCGTTTTGTGACTAATGTGAAAACATGACTCTGTGTCCAAATAGGAATTACAGGCAGAGATTTATTGCGTATTGCTCTGGTGATTTCACAGTTGCATTAGATGGAAAGGGGGAGCCATTTTTTGGTGCAGAAGCAGACTCTTAGCACACAGCCAGCTACTTACCATGTGGAATCATGCACAGTATTCACAAGCGAGTGGGGTTTGAGGTTTCAGTCAGTAATGCAAATACATTCAGCATCACTAAGGCTGGTTGCCCTTGCTGGAGTGTAGGCAGACACCCAGGTTACAAATGGTGCTGGTCTGAAAAAGCAGTTTGGACATGTGCTTTTTAAAAAATCTGAAAAGTGGATTCATAATGTGTCAGTCTGTAAAAGTGTTTATCACTTGCCAAAAAAAAGAGCAGTAAGTGTGCTTTCAAATTGGCAAACAAATTTCGTTTTGTGACTAATGTGAAAACATGACTCTGTGTCCAAATAGGAATTACAGGCAGAGATTTATTGCGTATTGCTCTGGTGATTTCACAGTTGCATTAGATGGAAAGGGGGAGCCATTTTTTGGTGCAGAAGCAGACTCTTAGCACACAGCCAGCTACTTACCATGTGGAATCATGCACAGTATTCACAAGCGAGTGGGGTTTGAGGCTTCAGTCAGTAATGCAAATACATTCAGCATCGCTAAGGCTGGTTGCCCTTGCTGGAGTGTAGGCAGACACCCAGGTTACAAATGATGCTGGTCTGAAAAAGCAGTTTGGACATGTGCTTTGTAAAAAATCTGAAAAGTGGATTCATAATGTGTCAGTCTGTAAAAGTGTTTATTACTTGCCAAAAAAAAGAGCAGTAAGTGTGCTTTCAAATTGGCAAAGAAATTTGGTTTTGTGACTAATGTGAAAACATGACTCTGTGTCCAAATAGGAATTACAGGCAGAGATTTATTGCGTATTGCTCTGGTGATTTCACAGTTGCATTAGATGGAAAGGGGGAGCAATTTTTTGGTGCAGAAGCAGACTCTTAGCACACAGCCAGCTACTGTGCTTTTTAAAAAATCTGAAAAGTGGATTCATAATGTGTCAGTCTGTAAAAGAGTTTATCACTTGCCAAAAAAAAGAGCAGTAAGTGTGCTTTCAAATTGGCAAAGAAATTTCGTTTTGTGACTAATGTGAAAACAAATGTAGTAATATATTTAAATAAAATAAAGGAATTTTTTTTTAGTTTTTTTCAGGTATTGCTGAAGAGCAGTGAACAAAATTTAAGATGCCTACAAAATCCAGAGTAAAAAAAGAGCAGAAAAAAAACCTATATTTGAAGACAACTGGAGGACCTAAGTTAGTTGAAGATGCTCATGTTGGGAAGAAGAAAAAATCTTCTGGTAAGCAAACAAAAGATTTTCTAAGGAATATATTCAAAAAAAGGAAAAATGTACAAAATGTCTGTACTGGAAAGAATGATTTCAATCGAAAAGGACAGGAAAAAATTGAGAATTTAGTTAATGCAAATATACCTTCTGCAACTAAAAAGATAAACTTAAACAGAAAAACAGCGTTTAAAGAGATACGTAGAAAAATGTTTCAGAGGAGAGTTATGTCCAATTTGATAAAGGATGTGAAGAAATATAAGCAAAAGGCAAAGTTTTATAAGAGAAAAAAAGAAATTGAAGCCATTGCAGCAAAGGCATTAGAATTAAAAAGGAAACTATTCATTTTAATTTTGAATAGGATGCGTACATTAGACAAAATGGTTAATGTACTGAAATCACATAGCAAAAGGAAAAGAGTAGTGAACAGAACAAACTTTTGTAAAGTGTTTTTAGGAAAATGGATGCATAGTTCAAGTAGTGAACCTTTTTTTAATGAAGAGAGTTATTTTCAAAGTAATAGTTTGCTGCATGCAGTTGACACCAGAGGTCGTGCTTATGAAGTGAAAAATGGTTGCATAATGGAGAAGGAGATAATGGTTCCAAGAGATGAGGTACAAGTGATGGCGGATGAGGCTATGGGGAGACGTCCTAAAGCCCCAGTGTACACTTGGAATTGTAGTAGTATTTGCACTGTGCGTCAGGAATCTATTGATAAATTTCGTGAGTTTCTAAGAGAATATAGCATCAAAAGTGTGAAACAGAAGATTAAGGTGCTTCAAAGTCTAGATCCATGCAGAGTGAGAGAGAATACTGGTTTGCAGGGTCATTCTCTGGCTTGTCTATCTAGAAAAGTGTGTAATAGTGTTTTCCATCATTTTAGGATGCTGGCTGTTCATCATACTGAAATGAGAAAGTTTGTGAGACGGTTGTATTTTGCTAAAAGTCCAGCAATAAAGTTAGATGAATTGAATAGGGCTCTGTTCCGTGGAACGGTATCAGATGTAGAGAAGGTTGTTGATGAAATTCAGTTTTGTTACTTTGGTCCTGAACAAAACAGTGCAGAGAAGGACACAGTAAATGAGGAAGAAGTGGAAGAAAATGTAGAACCCTCTGTAAGTAAGACATTTAATGATCACATAACAAAATTTGCAATAATCTCTAATGAAAGACCAAATATTACTTGTATTTGTTGCCGCAGAACTCATTATAGAAAACAAACCAGGTATGTTGATCTCTACAGAAAGAGTGAAAATGAAGATAATTATAAGTGGAAGGATTTTGCCACCTATATATTTCTTGAAAATTGTTTTGAATTGGGTGAAGTTCAGCGTATTTGTAAATACTGTTACAACAAGTTAGAGGAAAATAGAATGCCGACCAGAGCTGTACATAATAATTTAGAATTGGATGCTATTCCTGCAGAACTTTCTGAATTAAATACATATGAGTCTATACTCATTCAATGTGTTCATCCGTTCCAGACCATAGTACGTATGGAGCCCAAAACTGGTAAATTACCTCCTTCAGATTTACTGAGAGGTTTAAAAGGTAGAGTGGTGATGCGGATACTTTGGAAACTGAACCATTAATTATTCTGGTTAATGGTGTACCTACAAAGAATAAGAAGATTTGGCAGGAGCTGGTAGATGTACGGAAAGTACAAAGAGCAAATTTGTATTTGAACAGGAATAACAAATGGTATGAATCAATTTATATAGAAGAAGAAGAAGAAGAAGATTTACAAGAAGACAAAGAAACACCAACTGGACAAATTGAAAAAGTGGACAAGTCAAAGGAAGAAGAAATTTATGAACATTTTAGCATACATCCTCTTCATTCAAAAGAAGTTATGGGAGACAATATTGATCTATTTCAGATGAAGAAAGCAAAAGGAACTCCCGTGAGTGTATGGGAGGAGAGCTTGGAAGCTCGATGTTTTCTCCAGCTGTTTCCTAAAGGAAAAGGAGGACGATACGATGAACGTCCGGAACAGATTCCAGCTTCTGAGTATCGGACTACAAGACTATATGCTGAAGATCCCAGATTTCGACAAAGTATTCCTTATTTGTTCCATCTTTTATTTGAAAGCGACTTGTCTGCACTGTCTTATGCAGTAAATCACATTTTAAAAAGTGGAGTACATTTACAAAATGTGTCTGCTAAGGATTTTATGGAGAAAGTGCAGCACCGAGATGATCATTTGGAAACACAACTGATCAATCTGATGGCTTGTCAGCGTGGGACAAATGAATATTGGTACCGACGCCATGGTGAATTAAAATGCATGTTACGGAATTTAGGAACTCCAACATGGTTCCTTACCCTAAGCTGTGCCGAGTACGCTTGGGATGATTTACTGGATTTTCTACGAGAGGCAAATTCAAACATTAAAAACATCGAATACAAGACAGCAGGAGAACTGTGCTCATTGGATCCGGTTAATGTTTGCAGATATTTCAATCATAGATTTGAGGCTATGATGTCCTTCATCTGCAATAAAAAAAATCCACCTCTAGGACAAGTAGTGGATTTCTTTTGGAGAAAAGAGTACCAGGCAAGAGGTGCTCCTCATATTCATATGCTGTTGTGGATCAAGGATGCCCCAAAGTTTGGAACAGATACTGATGAAGCAGTGTTATCTTACATTGAAGAATATGCAACATGTGCTATACCAAAAAGCACAGAAGAGAAAAAGTTAAAGGAGCAAGTTTTACGTTTCCAAAGCCATCGGTGTGGAAAATACTGTCGACGGAAATACAAGAGCAAAGATAAATACTACACTAAATGTCGATTTGGATTTCCTAGACCTGTTCTTTCAAATGGAAGAGTTAACAGTTTTATGTCAGCTGTGAGACATACTATCACAAGAAAATCACCTAAGAATACCTACAACCTTAAAAGAAAAGAAGAATCAAAAAATATAAATGACTACAACCCAGTGATTTTATCCATGTGGAACGCTAACATGGATATACAGTATGTAGCTGACAATTCCATTGCTGTTGCTCGATATGTAACGTCTTACATTACGAAATCAGAAAAAACAGAATTGAAGGAAATGTGGGAAGAGATTTCTCACGAGAAAACTGTCAGTAAGAAGCTGTACAGTTTCAGTTTGAAGATGTTATCGCATCGAGAAATTGGATCCTACGAATGATCAGATAGGTTATCTTCTGCAAGTCTCTACTCGAAATCAAGAAGAATAATTTGGGCAAGTTTAGGCCTTGCAGCAATGAGAAATCGGGTACTGAAATCTGTTGGAGAAATTGAATATTTGTCCGAGAATGACCCAGAAAGTACAGATATTTTGAAATCAAACATGTTGGATACATATTACCCAAAGAGAAGTCATCATCTGGAGAACATGTGTCTCTATGAAGTGCTGCAGAACTACATTTATTCACGGAAAGCCGCAGAAGACATCAACAATGGAAAATATAAAGTCATTGGTGAGGAAGGATGCTTGGTGAAGCAAACAAAAGGAAGTTTGATAAATCACCGGAAGCTGAGTTGCGACACTACTGACAAAAAGGAATTTTACTACTTGGCTCTTTTACAGCTGTTTAAACCATGGCGTACAGAGGATGAACTACTGGGAGAATTTCAAAGCTATGAAGATTCATTTAATGCTTGCAAAGACAGCATACAATGCAGAACATTCACAACTTATCTGCAAATGTTAAATGAAGAAATTGAACAGGAAACTACAATTGCAGCAGAAATAGCTAGAGACAGTTCTCAGGACAGCCAAAGTTCAGGAACACTCAGTCAAGATCCCCTAGGACAACCAATCGTTGAAAATGAAGCATCAATAGCCATGAATGAAGTGGAAACAGCTATTAATCAAGCTCAAGAAGAATTTATAGACTTACAAAATTTGGAAAGACAACTGAATCAAGAGCAGCAACAAATTTATGAAGAGATCAGAAACAAAATTGATCACGGATTTCTACATGAAAAAAAAGAGTGCTCATGCACATCATTTCATCCAATCAGGATGTATGGAAGCAGACAAGCTGGAACTGGAAAAAGTTTCCTAATAAAAGTCATCAGAAGTTACCTACAGCAAAAAACGGATTCTACTTTGTCTTGTGTGGTTACTGCTCCAACTGGGTTAGCAGCATATAACATAAAAGGAATCACTTTACATCGTTTGCTAATGTTACCAGTGGAGCATGAGAACAAAATACAATACAACAAGCTAACTGGAGAAGCATGCTTGGAAGTTTCAAGAGTATTGAAGAAGATGCAAGTTCTCATTATTGATGAGGTGAGCATGGTATCGAACTTAATGCTTGCCTTTGTGCATTTAAGAATGCAGCAAATTCTGAAGTCAGACTATGACGTGTTATTTGGAGGAAAACACGTCATAGTTTTTGGAGATCTTTTGCAACTTACTCCAGTTAAAGGACAACCAGTGTTTAATACTGTGACACATGAAGACACGAAGAAGTCATTGGGAAGCATAGGTAATACAAATATTTGGTCCTTCTTTGAGTACAAGGAACTTACAACTAATATGAGGCAAGCAAACGAGGAAGAATATGGAAGTATTCTGAAAGATATCAGGATTGGACTACTCACAGAAGCTGGCAAAAAAGCATTACAGACTCGGCTGCTACATAATTTATTTCCAAAGGAAGAAATAGTTGCAGAGAAGATATACAAGAACATTGCAGAAAACAAAAGTGTCATCTGCTTAATGCCAACTCTACGTGAATGCTCAATATTCAATGAGGAGCTTTTGAAATTGGAAAAGGAAGATATCAGGAAATTGGAAGCAGTGGACAAAATTGAGGATGGAAGAATTACTGTCACATTAACAGGCACACTGAAAAATAAATTGGATTCACTAGAGAAGAAGATTTCCAAAACAGCTGGATTAGAAAAAAATCTATATGTTTGCATAAACTGTAGAGTATTTTTAAGGAGAAATTTGGATGTTGAAAAAGGTTTAGTTAATGGAGCTATGGGAAGAGTTGTGGGTTTTATTAATTATCAGAAAAAAGATGGAATTGAATGTTTAAAAATAAAATTTGATCAGATAGAAGAAGTTAAAGATATTTGTCGTTGTACAGTTCGTTTCATGCTTGTGAAAGACTTATATGTACGTAGGAAGCAGTTTCCGTTTTCTCTAGCATATGCTGTAACTATTCACAAGTCTCAAGGATTGACTGTAGATGGTGCATTTGTGAACATTGGTTCAACTGTGTTCAAAGAAGGTATGGCATATGTTGCTTTGTCACGAGTGAAAACATTATCAGGTTTATTCATGATAGACTTTGATGATTCAAAAGTTAGTGCTGATACAAACTGTGTAAAGGAGTATAATAGATTAAGAAGAAGCTATGCTCCTCATTTAGGTCAGTATCCTGTGTTGGAGAAACGTGTAGTTTCTCGTAAAAGGAGAAATGAGAATATCTGTAATGAAGATGTAGAGAGGAGGAAAAAAAAGAGGAGCAAGCAAAAAGAATAAGGAAAATGAAGAACAGGTTGTAGGATGTTATTTTGAAAATAGCTCTGGTGTCAACTGCTACGCTAATGTAGTGCTGAATGTTGCATTTTATCTGGAAAGTTTGCAAGAGCAGATAATAGTAAATCAGGGAAAAAGATTCTGTACTGTGCTGAGTCTCCTTTTTGAAAAGCTGAGTAATGATAAAACTCAAATAGAAAGTGCTACTGAAATTAGAAAAGTTTTAGATGTATGTTCAGGACGAACACAGTTTTCTCAAAATGTACAGCAAGACGCACAGGAATTCTTGATTTATTTTCTTCAGGTACTGGAAGAAGAAGGGGTTAACATTGAAAATTTATTTGGTCTCTCTTATAAATGGGAACATAGTTGTGAAAACTGTTATAATATATGTGGCTCTAATGTTGATTCTGAAAGGTTTATTTATTTAACATTGCCAGAGAGTAAAACAGTCACTTTTGCTAAATTAGTTAAAGATGCTAATCATAGCATGCAATGCAGTGAGTGTAGATCTGACATGTTTTCAACATTAATTTTAAAGGAATACAGACAGTATGTAATTTTAATGATGCAACGATGTAGAGCTGATGGTTCAAAATTGGATACTTTAATAAAGAAGTTTACAGGACAGCAATTATCAATTTCAGGAAAAACTTTTGTAACAGTTGCAATAATTTTCCATGATGGACCTACTGTAACTTCTGGTCATTACACAGTTTATGTTAAATGTGAAAAAGGCTGGACACTGTGTAATGATTCCCAATTGATTTTTAAGCAACGTTTGCCTTTTGATTTAGCAAATTCCTATCTAATCTTCCTGAAACCTAAATTTTAGAGAGATTTGACAACATCTGGAGAAAACAATTTTACCATTTTATTGGATTACCATTTGGAATTTACAAATAAAAAGATTTAACAAATTATCATTTGGCCTAATGGAAAGGTAACCAATTGTAATGTGGAATTTTTCCATTTTTTAAGGAAACTTTGGAAAACCAAAAATTTAGAAAAAATCGGTAATATCTGCACAATTTACATTTTGGAATGTTATTGGATTGCCATTGGAAATTTTTTCAAAAAAGATTTTTTAAATTACTATTTGGCCATGCGGAAAAGTAAACAATTCTATTGTGGACTTATTTAATTATTAATTAATCTTTCGGAAACCAAAATGTTACAGAGAAACGGTGACATCTGTACAATTTAAACTTTTGTTTTTTATTGGATTACCATTGGAAATTAAACAAAAAAAGAATTTTAAAATTACTATTTGGCCTAAAGGAAATGGAACCAGATGTATTGTGGAGTTATTTGACATATATTATTGTGATTATACTTCTGAAACAAAAATATCAGACGGTATTTTAAAGAAATAAGTATAGATATTAGATGATATTTTTTTAGAATATTATGCATTTCTTTAAAGTTATGTTTATGAAAAAAGAGATTCTGGGCTTTTTTAAAAACAATCTTTGAGATTGTTAATTTTTTGTTTGCCTGCTGTTAAATGATGAATGCAATTGCTTTCACAATTTATAGTGAAATGCAATATTTTCTGAAAACAGCAAAAAAAAGGCAAAAATATTTTTTGAAAAATATGTAAATATGTGTACTGTATTATTAAATGTTTTATTAAATATTAATACTTTTTTCTTTTTTTTTAGATTGAGATAGAACATTTTCGAAAACTATAACCATTTTAAAAGCAATTAAAAATAAATTAAATGAATAAATCTTTTTTTGAGTGGGTATGGTAAGTCAATAATGTCATGGTCCCTTTTTTCCACTTCTCTACAATCACATTTGCAGTTTTTAATTGTAGTCTCTCAAGGACCTTGTAATGTGATAATTGATTTTTAGTGTTTTTTAAAAAAAAAAAAAATAAATACGCGTACCGTACGCGTACGGTAAAAAAAAAAAAAAAAAAGTTTTAAAAAAAATATATAAAAAATAGATGAAAGGTAAGGTTGGCTCTTAAAAGAGCCGTTGTGTTCATGCAGGGACAGAGGAAAGAAAGATTGGGAATATTAGACGGTACGACAAGTGTGCTGATCTATTTTACTGTTCACTAGGGAAACACTGGTCTCCCTATAAGTAATTAGATCGTGACAATGGGCGCAACGTACTTCAACCCTCGCAAACCGAGGGTTAATTTCCAGAGGACCAGAAAAAGGAGATGCTCCCCCCACAGATGAAGGGCTCACCTGACCTGCAGAAGAAGGACTCGGCTCTGCAGATGATGGTCCAGGCTGAGCTGCTGTGGATGTGCTTGGTTGATTTACTGAAGGGTTACCTTCAGTAAGTCGAGCATGTGTCCTTCTGTGTACATCCTTACGGTGTCTCATCATGGTGTGATTCCCAAAGGAATACTTCCTGTCAGGATTACCTCTTGAAAGTACACGCTTACACAGCTTGCAAGTCACTAAGGGTGCATTTACCTTTTGCTGGCCTTCTGGAAAAGTAAAATAATCCCATACGTAAGAGGTCTTTTGTTTCCTCGCTCTCTGCCTCAAGGTAGTGCTGCTAGCCTCACTCTCAGAAGAGCTCTGCTATTCTGCCATCGTATCACAAAGACAACCCAGCTCCTTCTCCTAAGGGATCACAAGCAGAAATGAGGGGAATGGGTGTGGTGTAGGAGAGTTCTAGAACTGAAAGTAGTTTCAACCAATCAAAAGTTGTGTTTCATGATCACATGACCTACCGTACGCTTACGGTATGCTTACGGCAAAAGTACGCATGCGCGTAAAAAAGACACGCGCTTGCGCGCATGCGCATAACAGTCACTCCCCGACACTTCCGCGTAACGTGCGCGTGTAGCGTACACGCGTACGCGCCCCACGCGGAGTACGCGCGGCTACGCAAATTGCGTAACTATACGCAAACAGCGTAGATAAATTACGGACATTGCGTAAACCGTACGCTTACCGTAAGCTTACGGTACGCGTACTAAAAAAAAAATAAAAAAAAAAAGGAAAAAATGTATTGCTAATAAATTTTACCTGTTTATTTTATAAAATATATTAAAAAAAACATATTATAGAATTTTAAAAATTTAACCATAGTCTTTAAAAAAAGAAAGAAAATTAAAATAAAAATATGTAAAAAAAAATAGAAGAAAAAAAAAAAATTAGCATTTAAAAAACCTTGCAAATTCACTGAAAAAACCATGGGTTTCACACACGTTATAGTTAGGAATTAGCATTTAAAAAACCTTTGAAATTCACTGAAAAAACCATGGGTTTCACACACGTTATAGTTAGGAATTAGCATTTAAAAAACCTTAGAAATTCAATGAAAAAACCAAAGGTTTCACACATGTTATAGTTAGCTGGACATTTCACTCGTAAAAAAACCAATGAAATTCCCCCGTTATAGTTAGTTCAGCTAACTATAACTCGCGCGCCCGCAATGCACTACTGATGACGTCACATATTACATCACTCATGACATGGTGAGTGACATCACTCATGACATCACTGATGACATCTCAAATGACATCACTGATGACATTATCCTTGTGACAGAGTGGTAGACCTCCTCTCACCCTAATATAACCTTTGATACAAACATTCAAAAATAGACACTAACATTTTCAAAACAATGGACATACCAATAACAGTTACAACAACCTATTCAGTAATTCTAAGATCCACATACACATCCACTCATCCACCAACAATCCTATACAGTCACTCATACATGTACTCACACATCATATGTACTCATACACCTAAACATCCTGTAACACAATCCCACTCATCCAATGAGTTACTCACACACATAGTCACTCATGCTAATAAAGAATCAAACATCCATTTACTTGCATATACATTTATACACACACCAGCACACTTACTTTTACAGAAACTTACACATACTTAGTCTTTTTAACAATCACTTATAGAAACACATACTTATTCATACAGGAACTCTTCCAATCTCTCACTCTCACATATACTCACTTATAAACAACAATATTCACATATACTAGTTTAAAACATATGTAGTTACTTATGGAGACACTATTGAGACAGTCATTCACTCACTAACACACCCATGCACACACTCATCCACCCATACAGTCCTGCACACATGCTGTCTTCAACACATACAAACAGTGAGTCACTCATTCATGCATCTATGCACTACGTAATACCCCCCACCGCACCATGAAGACACTCAGACACTCATACTGATACTCAAAAAACCAACTATTAACCTATATAGACACTCATGTAGCTACTCACCAACCCATGCAGCCACTTATATACAAAGTGAGAGACTTATACAGGTATTTACACATTTAAACATTACTCACTAAGCTATGTATTCAAAAAGATACACTTAATCAGTCAGTTATACAATCAATTTTTCAGAAACAAATCATCAATTTAGACACTTATATACTCATTTATTCTTCCATCGACCTTGAGATATACATATATAAAACATATTTAATTTTCAGAAAAACACACATTCACTGGATGATGTCATCAGTGATGTCATTTGAGATGTCATCAGTGATGTCATGAGTGATGTCACTGACCATGTCATGAGTGATGTAATATGTGAAGTCATCAGTAGTGCATTGCGGGCGCGCGAGTTATAGTTAGCTGAACTAACTATAACGGGGGAATTTCATTGGTTTTTTACGAGTGAAATGTCCAGCTAACTATAACATGTGTGAAACCTTTGGTTTTTTCATTGAATTTCTAAGGTTTTTTAAATGCTAATTCCTAACTATAACGTGTGTGAAACCCATGGTTTTTTCAGTGAATTTCAAAGGTTTTTTAAATGCTAATTCCTAACTATAACGTGTGTGAAACCCATGGTTTTTTCAGTGAATATATATATATATATATATATTCACTTAAAAAACCATAGGTTTCACACATGTTATAGTTAGGTGGACATTTCACTCGAAAAAAACCAATGAAATTCCCCCGTTATAGTTAGTTCAGATAACTATAACTCGCGCGGCCGCCACTATCACAAGGATGGGGTCATCAGTGAGGTCATGAGTGATGCCACTGACCATGTCATTAGTGATGTAATATGTGACGTCATCAGCAGTGGACTGCGGTCGTGCGAGTTATAGTTATCTGAACTAACTATAACGGGGGAATTTCATTGGTTTTTTTCGAGTGAAATATCCACCTAACTATAACATGTGTGAAACCCATGTTTTTTTTTAAGTGAATATATATATATATATATATATATATATATATATATAAATATATATATACACACACACACACACACACACACACACACACACCCACCTATACACACACATACATACACACACACATATATATATACACACACACATATATATACACACAAGTATATATATATATATATATATATATATATATATATTCACAGAAAAAACCATAGGTTTCAGGCACGTTATAGTTAGGAATTAGCATTTAAAAAACCTCAGAAATTCACTGAAAAAACCATAGGTTTCAGGGGTGTTATAGTTAGCTGGACTTTTCACTTGTACAAAACCATTGAAATTCCCCCGTTATAGTTAGTTCAGCTAACTATAACTCGCGCGCCCGCAATGCACTGCTGATGACGTCACATATTACATCACTCATGACATGGTCAGTGACATCACTCATGACATCACTGATGACATCTCAAATGACATCACTGATGACATCACTGATGACATCATCCAGTGAATGTGTGTGTTTCTGAAAATTAAATATGTTTTATATATGTATATCTCAAGGTCGATGGAAGAATAAATGGGTATATAAGTGTCTAAATGGATGATTTGTTTTTGAAAAATTGATTGTGTAACTGACTGATTAAGTGTTTCATAGTGAATACATGGCTTAGTGAGTAATGTTTAAATATGTAAATATCTGTATCAGTCTCTCACTTTGTGTATAAGTGGCTGCATGGGTTGGTGAGTAGCTACATGGGTGTTTATATAGGTTATTAGTTGGTTTTATGAGTATCAGTCTGAGTGTCTGCATGGTTCGGTGGGGGTATTACGTAGTGCATAGGTGCATGAATGAATGACTCACTCTTTGTATGTGTTGAAGACAGCATGTGTGCAGGACTCTATGGGTGGATGAGTGAGTGTATGGGTGTGTTAGTGAGTGAATGACTGTCTCAATAGTGTCTTTATGAGTAACTACATATGTTTTAAACTAGTATATGTGACTATTGGTGTATATAAGCGAGTATATGTGACAGTGAGAGATTGAAAGAGTTCCTATATGAATAAGTATGTGTTTCTATAAGTGATTGTTTAAAAGACTAAGTATGTGTAAGTTTCCGTAGAAGTAAGTGTGGTGGTGTGTGTATAACTGTATATGCAAGTAAATGTATGTTTGATTCTTTATTAGCATGAGTGACTATGTGTGTGAGTACCTCTATGGATGAGTGGCATTGTGTAACAGGATGTATAGGTGTATGAGTACATGTATGAGTGACTGTATAGGACTGTTGGTGAATGAGTGGATGTGTATGTGGATCTTAGAATTACTGTATAGGTTGTTGTAACTGGTATTGGTATGTCCATTGTTTTTAAAATTTTAATTTCTATTTTTGAATGTGTGTATCAAAGGTTATATTAGGGGAAGAGGAGGTCTGCCACTCTATCACAAGGATGATGTAATCAGTGATGTCATCAGTGATGTCATTTGAGATGTCATCAGTGATGTCATGAGTGATGTCACTGACCATGTCATGAGTGATGTAATATGTGACGTCATCAGCAGTGCATTGCGGGCGCGCGAGTTATAGTTAGCTGAACTAACTATAACGGGGGAATTTCAATGGTTTTGTACAAGTGAAAAGTCCAGCTAACTATAACACCCCTGAAACCTATGGTTTTTTCAGTGAATTTCTGAGGTTTTTTAAATGCTAATTCCTAACTATAACGTGCCTGAAACCTATGGTTTTTTCTGTGAATTTCAAAGGTTTTTTTAAATGCTAATTTCTAACTATGCCTACAGAGATAGGACATGTGAAGAAAGAAGAAAAAATGCACAGAAAGAAACAAAAGAAGTGCAGAAAGAAGCAACAGAAGTCCTCAAATACGAAGATAAGTGCAGGAAGAAGGATAACGTGCAGAAAGAACAAAAAGAAGAGCAGAAAGAAGCCTTGTTGCAAAATCATCCTGTACCCTCAACTTTTTCAGACGGATACTGGTGGTAACTGAGTCTGACTAACCAGTCCTAGAGCCAGTGCTATGTTAAAAGACACTTAGAATACAGTGAAAACACCTACATACACTAGGGAACATTATGCGTTGGGGTCCCCCTGTGATTAGCATGACCTCCTCTGTAAGCCCCTAGTGTATAATAGGGCATGGGGATTAAAACTACCTCTTAAAACAGGCCACAGGGCGTTTTTGCACACGTTAACTCAGGCCTCGTCCCCTCCCTTCACCACTGTGTAAACACGCCCTGTGTCCATTTTTAGTTGGGAGATTAAGTTCATTTGAATCCTGAGGGTCCCTAGGGTCCAACTAGCCCACTAGGTACCTCCAGTAAGTGCCACAGAGCTGCGTTGCAGAGAGGTGTAAAAAGTGGCACGGCCTGGACCACCTCTCTGCAATGCAGCTCAGTGGCGCTTACTGGAAGCACTTGGTGGGCTAGTTAGCCCCCAGGGGCCCTCAGTATTGAAGGGAAATTATATCCCCAATTTAAAACGTGCCATAGTGCGTGTTTGCACACGTCACCTCAGGCCCCGTCCCCTCCCTTCACCACTGTGTAAACGCGCCCTGTGGCTGTTCTAAGTTGAGAGATTAAGTCCCCCTGAATCCTAAGGGTCCCTAGGGTCAAACTAGACCACTAGGTACCTCCAGTAAGCGCCACAGAGCTGCGTTGCAGAGAGGTGTAAAAAGGGGCTTGGCCTCAGAACACCTGGCTGCAGCGCAGCTCCCTGGCGCATACTGGAGATGCCTGTTGGGGGCGCATTTGCAGAGTGCTGCACGGAGGGGGCATGGCCTCCGGCACGATGCCAGTCTTTTATTTATTTTAGTTTTTTAAGAAGGGGGGCTGTTTGGTTCCCCTTCTTATTCTAATTTATTGGCCCTGATGACCCCATCCCCCAGGGCCAGTCTCCTAATTATATTTTTTTGACCCCAATCCCCAGGGCCGGCCACTGTTTTTTATTATTTAAAAAAAATATATATTTATAGACACACCTAGGACATGCTGGACAAACCGTACGTACCTATCACCATGACGATTTGCGTGATATTCATTAAAAGGCGACTATGCATGCAATGAATCCACGTGGAATGTATTTACACCACTAGTGAAGCTCTGACATGTCTGATGCCCTACCGTGCCTAATCCTGGTAGACACCCTTGTCGTTTATTTATACAAACATGGGTAGCTATTGACGGGCACATTTAATACACATGCACACCAAGCCATTCAAAGGGGATTCGACAAAAATTCGACCAAAACTATGCAAGAAACCCCCTTCACGGTTAATAAAACAAACATCGACTGCCGGATGTGTAATACTTTTTATTTTACTCTCTGGAAAGGGGACGAACATCACTTGAGAGTCACAGCGTGCTCCTGACAGAGCCCAATGCTGTGTTACACCCACCATTGCCTGCCGAGTGCCACACACCTCTGTGTTGTATTCCACTAGCTAGTGCATATGCTATGACACTCTCTAGCCCATGTGCACTGTAACACCACCCCGTGAATATGTCATGCCACACTTGTCTTCGCACGGGTTATATTGCCCCATCTAACGTGCCTTTCTCGATGCCTATGTTATAACGCACAGTGCTATGCCATACATATTACAATCTGGGATCCATATCTTTGTCACAGTGCATATGCAACGTTACACTCCCCAGCACATATTTTATATTACAACTTTAGAGACTAGTTAGGTTACACAACACTGCCCTGTGCATATTACACTCCAAGGCGCATATCGTATAGCACGCGCTAGTGCCTGTGCTATCTCGCGCTCTCCCATGAATCTGTCATTGCGCACAATGTATTGCATATTATATTTCACGCCCGGTTCATCTTATATCACACTTTTTGGTGCATAGTTTATACCATACACTATATCTAGTTTTCATTTTCAATCGTGCTCTCAGGACTATGTTCTATATAACACTGTGTTCACCTACCCTTTTCACGGGCATTACATTTTGCGATAGGGGGTGGAGGGTCAGGGGGTGTTTCTGCCAAGTGAGCCCGGAGTCACAGTCACAAACGTCCTCTTCTTCCTGAATAAAAGTGAGATTATGCTGCATACTTGTTCATATTTTAAGTAGTTCGCACAGACACAATGTTTTAAAAACAATAAAGTTCCTAATACCCGCCTTCTCTGAACAGTTAGCTTGCTGCCCCATCCCCTTCCTCCCTATCCTCTGTTGTGTGAATCCATGGACTAGCCTCCTCCCTCCTGCCATGCATGGTCTGATGTGCTGCCACTGCCCTCAATTTAGTATGATGTACCAGTCCACTCCTCCTGCCCTCCATTGCCCAATTCTATGCCCCATCATTGACCTCCTGCTTAAACTCTGTGCTTAGCTTGCTGCCCCTATTCTCCTTCCCCCTGCCCTCCGATGTCTTTGTGCATGCCCCTGCTCCATCCTTTTTGCCCACCATGTCCCATGGACCTGCCACTCCTATCTACTCTGAGTGTTCTGTTGAGCTGCCACTCCCCTCCCACCTGCCTAGCATTGTCAGATGACTGTAACCTGTCCCTGCCACCTCCACCCTGCCTGTCCACATGCCATGCCCCTATCCTCTTCCTCCTGTCCTACATGGTCCATTGTACTGCCACACCCTTCTGTCCTCCCTGGTCTGTTGTGCTGCAACTGCTCCTCCTGCCTGCCCCGTGTGGTCTGTTGTGAGGTCCCTTCCCCTGAACTTTCTTGTCTGTGCACAGGTCCTGACCCTTCCTTCTATCCTCCATCGTCCTTTGTGCATGCCCCTCCACCCTCCTTCTTGCCCATCACAGCCATTGTGCTGCCACTAACCCTCCCACTTGCCATGCATGGTCTTCTGTGCTGCCATGGCCCCTCCCACCTTCCCTGTGTGGTCAGTTAGCTGCCCCTGACCCCCTCCCACCTTCCCTCCATGGTCTGTGTGCATGCCATCACAGTCTCACTGTTGCTCTTCATGGTGTGTCTTGCTTCTAGTGCCCATCCTGCCTGACCTCCATGGCTATCTTGCTGCTCCTGCCCTGCCCCCTTGCCCCCAGCCCTACTCCCTCCCTCCTGGCTTGTCTGTTCCATTGTAATGCCCCTGATCCGTCCCTCCTGCCCTTTATGGTCTGTTATACTGCAGCTTTCTCTCCTGTCTGTCCATTATGGTCAGCTAGCTACCATTGCCTCTTGCCCCTCTGTTCTCTGTTGTCCATGTGCATGGTCCTGTCCCCTCCCTCTTGCTTTCTATGGATTGTTGTGCTGCACTCCCGTCCTGCATGCCCTGTGTGGTGTATTGTGCTGCTGCAAACCCTGATGCCTGCCCTGCAGGGTCAGTTTGGTGCACCTCTCCATGTCCCTCCTGTCCTCTGTTATCCAAGTCCATGTCCCTATCCCATTTCCTTCCATGATCCAATGTACCATACTTGCGAACATTTTGAACTTGGTAAGAGGGAGATTTTGAAAAAAAACTGGGGTATTGATTTTCCCCTTTGAGTTACATTGAAAAAGAGGATATTGTAGACAGGAGACAGATCAAATAAAGCCCATTTGAGCTTAAAAACATTGGACGTTTCCTGGCTGAATCGGGTCTGTTGGCATGTATGGTTGTACTACCATTGCCTCTTCCTTCTGCCCACAATGGTCTATTACATTGCCACAGCCTTGAAGGAGGGTAGATTTTGTATCACAGGGGGCCCCTGGCCCGTTCTGTCCACACCTGAAGTATGAGACCCTTGTCCTTGCCCTGCCAGCTGCATTTGTAGGCCGTATTAAATTGACCAGCGGGTCCTGTGTTGCTATATAATTATCCTGAGACATCCTTACCACTCAGCCAGCATAAAACCCCTGTGTAGGCCCTTCTGTTCAATATGTAGGCCTCTTTGTTAAATTGACCATAGCTCTGCAATTTTAGTGTATAGCAGTCTGAAGGCAGGTCTGCGAGGCCTTCTGATCCAAACTAGTAGCCCCCACCCTACCCGAGTGCTCCGTGCTCGGTATCAAAGTTCAACATCCCCCTGAAGCTGTCGACATACAGTAGGCTGCATCCTGGACTGGTACTTGCTTCCTGGGCAGGTTTCCCGCTTTTAAGGAAGTGGCAACCGCAGAGCGTCAAGTTAGGAGAACTGAGGAGATTTTATACATGAATATATTGAATTCCCGTACAATACCCATTATTTTCTGCTTGCTCTATGGAACTTACGATAAGCGATTGGCCTGAGAGACTGACCTTTTCACCCAGTCCATTGTCAGCATTAAGTGGGTAAATGACGAAATGTCTGGTAAAATCTGCAGACGAAGCTTTTGGGTAGCATACGTAGGTAGATTTAGCGTGCAAAGGAGCCCACAAAATGATATAAAAAGGGAGCACCCACAGATATCGACGGACTACCTCGCCGTCTGTATGTAGGTTAACAGGCAGTGCAGGTTTTCCCCAAGAGCTGGGAGCTCTTGTCTTCCTTTGCTTAAAATGTCTTGCTCTGCTTTGCTTGAAGTATCTTATTCTATTTTACCTATATGAAATGTCATGTTATGTTTAACCATTGTTCTCTTTACTTTTGCATTTAAAAGATTTTGTATTGTAATTGCAGGAATGCTTGCTCTAAGAGTAAACGTGAGTGTTCCTAGGTAACATTTTCCTTGGTGTAACTTGTTTCTCATGATGCATTTATTGAGATACAGAGAATATTATGACAGCTGTATGATTATCTGGATTCTGTATTTTGTACTTTATGTCTCTATTCTGCGGTTTCTTTGAAGTTGCATCTTCTCATTAAACTGCCATTGTATTCTGCCTCCAATTCCATGTCTCATATGTCTGTTTTCTTCATTTTTGGAGCAAGCGTTCCTAGGCACCCCGGCTCAAATTAAGGTGCCCCTTTTGTCCCTGACTCACTCTCCTGCTCAGTTCTGTGGTGGCTCCCGGGGATCTGGGGACCGCCCCTAGCTTCCTTGACCCGTAATAGATCTTCCCTCCAACAGCCTCTCTTGCAAGTCCTGTATTGTTGGTTTGTTGCCCCTGCCCCCCTTTCCACTGCCCTCCATAGTCTGTTGTGCTTCCACGGCCCTTCCTGCCTGCTCAGTGTGGTTAAATTGTTGCCTTTGCACCCTCCTACCTGCCTTCAATTTTCAGAGTCCGTGCCCCTGGCCTCTGCCTCTCAACAGTATCCTAATGAACAACTAGATTGCTAACATTCTATATTTATTACAAAAGTGTGGAACGCCTGACATCATCTTGATGTAATCAAAACTGTAATACCTAGAGCATTTCCTTTAGAAATTACATATATGAGAGGGTCTTATTGGCATCAAAATTATGGTTAGTGCTCTAAAAGACTAAAATAAGGACATATTTTCTGAGTTTTCAAATAGCGACAAAGCACTTTTAAATTATTTGTTATCTTTATGTTTTTTTATCCAGTTGACCACTTGATTAAATGTTGCACTTAGGGGAGAGGATGTGGTGTTACTTCCAGAACTGCAGACTTTGCAACTGGGGAACCAGGTTGAAGTTTCTGCTTCAGCTCGACATTCTGTGATTCTGGTCAAATCACTTAGTCTCCCCATGTCTACAACCAAAATGAATTTGTTCTTGTGTGATGTAACCAATGCTCATGTAAAGCACTCCAATACCTGACAAGTCTGCACTATATAACACTGCAAAAACACAAAATAATAAGTGTTTTGCACACTTCTGTCATTGGGCTATATTTGGGCTACATCTGGGTGATTTTGGGCTACATTTGGGCTCTTTTGTCTCCGGTGGCCATCTTGGGAGATTTATTTGTTATGAAGTTTCCTAATTTCCTCATGTACTGCAGTCTCCTCAGTAGGAAATGCTTTCAGTTTTTTACTTTGATTCCATCATGAAGGTATTCAGATATGTCACACATTTGCCATAAATTCTGAATGTTAGCACTCTAGTTGCTCATTAGATCACTGTAGTAAAACTACTGCACCATGGAAGTCTGCTCCTGGTATTAAAAGTGCATGTTTCAGTCTGCATGTCAGAATTTTTTAATGAAATAGAAGAGGATTTGAGAAGTCACTCAAAATGTGCCCTAATTTTCTTTCTTCAGCATTAATCATAATTTCTATGGCAAAATGAACCTCCTCATTGTGTTCCTTTTTAAATTAAATGTTTTAAGTGTTACCAGTTTATTCCAATCAAGATGGCTTCAGGTGTGCCTTACTTTTGTCATAATGAAGACAGTAAGCGCTCTAGTTGTTTTTAAGAACATTCTGGGACATTCTGTCATTGGGCTATACTTGGGCTACATCTGGGTGATATTTGGGCTACATTTGGGCTCTTTTGTCTCTGGTGGCCATCTTGGGAGACTTATTTGTTATGAAGTTTCCTAATTTCCTCATTTACTGCAGTCTCCTCAGTAGGAAATACTTTCAGTTTTTTACTTTGATTCCATCAAGAAGGCATTCAGATGTGTCACACATTTGCCATAAATTCAGAATGTTAGCACTCTTTTTGCTCATTAGATCACTGTAGTAAAGCTACTGCTCACCAGGGAAAACTGCTGCTGGTATTGAAAGTGCATGTTTCAGTCTGCATGTCAGAATTTTTTAATGAAATAGAAGAGGATTTGAGAAGTCACTCAAAATGTGCCCTAATTTTTCTTTCTGCAGCACTAATCATACTTTTTATGGAAAAATGAACCCCCTCATTTTGTTCCTTTTTAAATTAAATGTTTTAAGAGTTACCACTTTAATCCAAGCAAGATGGCTTAAGGTGTGCCATACGTTTATCATAAGTAGGACTGTTAGCGCTCTAGTAGTTCTTTGGAACACTCTGGGAAGCTGCAGTAGAACACAAAGGAATCAACTGACAGTCTCTGCCCTTGTTGGATGTACATGTTTTACTGAGAATGTCAGACTTCATTCTCACATGACTGAGAAAGATAATGTGAATTTACAGAAAATAAGCTCTCAGTTTAGCCTATAGATCACCTTCCAAACCTCTGTGGTAAAAGCATGAGAAAATATTTTTCTCTCAATCATGATATCCCAGCAGAAGGCTTTTTCACATGGTGAAATCACCTTAGAACATACCACAATTCCTAAAATGAGTATGGTACCATCAACAAATGATTTATAATGTAACTAAAGTCTTAAAACCTTCTATTAACTGCAATGCTTTTTAATGAGGTGCTATCATGTATATTGGTCCCAAGATGGCTGCCAACACTTCTTGGATGAAGTGCTGACAGCCAATCAGATCTCAGGATGAGATGTGTGGTTAGGCTCCGCCCACATATATATATGCTTTTAAATGCTATTTTCTCAGGAAATACTGAACAGATTTACACCAGACCTGCAAAAGGCACTTCCTTGACCTTATGGCTACCTCTCTGCCAAATTTCAAGTAATTCTGTTCAGCCGTTCGGGCTGTAGCTGTGTCTAAAGGTCCTATGGAAAAATGCATGGGGAAAACGCGTTTTGGGACCCCCCTTTTTTCTCGGCCCCTGCTTGACGAATCCCCCCGAGACTTTCAGGGTAGGAGCGGAGCGTAGCGCCCCACCTATTTTGAAAATTTCGCGAGGATTCGTCGACCGGCGCCAAAGTTATTCCAAATAGAATGTTGCGGATTTCCTATGGAAACAGGGTCCTAACTATATCTACCTACTGGCGACCGCCAGTAGGTAATATATATATATTACCTACTGGCAGTTGCCAGTAGGTAGTTATAGTTAGGACCTAATTTCCATAGGAAATCCGCAACATTCTATTTGGAATAACATTGGCGCCGATTGACGAATCTTTGTGAAATTTTCCATACTTCTGGCCAGCTCCGGTCCGCTCCTATCCTGAAAATTTCATGTGATTAGTCAAGCAGGGGCCGAGAAAAAAGGGGGGTCCCAAAACGCATTTTCCCCATGCATTTTCCCATAGGACCTGTTGACTCAGCTACAGCCCGAACGGCTGAACGGAATTACACCAAATTTGGCAAAAAGGTAGTCCTCAGTTCAGACTCGTGCCTTTTGCTTAAATGGTGTAAATCCGTTCAGTAGTTCCTGAGAAAATTAGAGTTAAACAGATAGATATATCTGGGCGGAGCCTAACCCCACATCTCATAGTGAGATCTGATTGGCTGTCAGTACTTCATCCAAGAAGTGTTGGCAGCCATCTTCGGACCAATATACATGATAGCACCTCATTAAAAAGCATTGCAGTTAATAGAAGGTTTTAAGACGTTAGTTACATTATAAATCATTTGTTGATGGTACCATACTCATTTTAGGAATTGTGGTGTGTTCTAAGGCAATTTTACCATGTGAAAAAGCCTTCTGCTGTGATATCATGAATCATGTTTGAGACAAAACTATTTTCTCATGCTTTTCCCACAGAGGTTTGGAAGGTGATCTATAAGCTAAACTGAGGGCATATTTTCTGTAAATTCACATTATCTTTCTCAGTCATGTGAGAATGAAGTCTGACATTCTCAGTAAAACATGTACATGTAACAAGGGCAGAGACTGTCAGTTGATTCCTTTGTGTTCTACTGCTGCTTCCCAGAGTGTTCTAAAGAACAACTAGAGCGCTAACAGTCCTACTTATGACAAACGTATTGCACACCTGAAGCCATCTTGATTGGATTAAAGTGGTAACTCTTAAAACATTTATTTTAAAAAGGAACAAAATGAGGGGGTTGATTTTGCCATAGAAAGTATGATTAGTGCTGCAGAAAGAAACATTAGGGCACATTTTGAGTGACTTCTCAAATCCTCTTCTATTTCATTAAAAAATTCTGACATGCAGACTGAAACATGCACTTTCAATACCAGCAGCAGACTTCCCTGGTGAGCAGTAGCTTTACTACAGTGATCTAATAAGCAACTAGAGTGCTAACATTCTAAATTTATGGCAAATGTGTGACACATCTGAATGCCTTCTTGATGGAATCAAAGTAAAAAACTGAAAGTATTTCCTACTGAGGAGACTGTAGTAAATGAGGAAATTAGGAAACTTCATAACAAATAAGTCTCCCAAAATGGCCACCAGAGACAAAAGAGCCCAAATGTAGCCCAAATATCACCCAGATGTAGCCCAAGTATAGCCCAATGACAGAATGTCCCAGAGTGTTCTAACGAACAACTAGAGCGCTAACAGTCTTACTTATGAAAAAAGTATGGCACACCTGAAGCCATCTTGATTGGAATAAAGTGGTAACACTTAAAACATTTAATTTACAAAGGAACAAAATGAGGGGGTTCATTTTGACTTAGAAATTATGATTAGTGCTGCAGAAAGAAAAATTAGGGCACATTTTGACTTCTCAAATCCTCTTCTTTTTCATTAAAAATTCTGACATGCAGACTGAAACATGCACTTTGAATACCAGCAGCAGACTTCCCTGGTGAGCAGTAGCTTTACTACAGTGATCTAATGAGCAACTAGAGTGCTAACATTTAGAATTTATGGCAAATGTGTGACACATCTGAATGCCTTCTTGATGGAACCAAAATAAAAAACTGAAAGTATTTCCTACTGAGGAGACTGCAGTAAATGAGGAAAGTAGGAAACTTCATGACAACTAAATCTCCCAAGATGGCCACCAGAGACAAAAGAGCCCTAATGTAGCCCAAATATCACCCAGATGTAGCCCAAGAATAGCCCAATGACAGAATGTCCCAGAGTGTTCTTTAGAACAACTAGAGTGCTTACTGTCTTACTTATGACAAAAGTATGGCAAACCTGAAGCCATCTTGATTGGAATAAACTGATAACACTTAAAACATTTAATTTAAAAAGGAACACAATGAAGGGGTTCATTGTGCCATAGAAATTATGATTAGTGCTGAAGAAAGAAAAATTAGGGCACATTTTGAGTGACTTCTCAAATCCTCTTCTATTTCATTAAAAAATTCTGATATGCAGACTGAAACATGCACTTTTAATACCAGCAGCAGACTTCCGTGGTGAGCAGTAGCTTTACTACAGTGATCTAATGAGCAACTAGAGTGCTAACATTCAGTATTTATGGCAAATGTGTGACATATCTGAGTACCTTCTTGATGGAATCAAAGTAAAAAACTGAAAGCATTTCCTACTGAGGAGACTGCAGTAAATGAGGAAATTAGGAAACTTCATACCAAATAAATCTCCCAAGATGGCCACCAGAGACAAAAGAGCCCAAATGCAGCACATATATCACCCAGATGTAGCCCACATGTAGCCCAAAGACAGAAGTGTGCAAAACACTTATTTTTTGTGTATTTGCTGTGTTATATAGTGCACACTTGTCAGGTATTGGAGTGCTTTACATGAGCATTGGTTACATCACACAAGATCAAATTCATTTTGGTTGTAGACATGGGGAGATTAATAGATTTGACCAGAATCACAGAATGTTGAGCTGAAGCAGAAACTCCAACCTGGTTCCCCAGTTGCAAAGTCTGCAGCTATGGAATTAACACCACATCCTACCCCCCTAGGTGCAACATTTAATCAAGTGGTCAACTGGATAAAAAAACATAAAGATTACAAATAATTTAAAAGTTCTTTGTCGCTATTTGAAAACTCAGAAAATATGTCTTCATTTTAGTTTTTTAGAGCACTAACCATAATTTTGATGCAAAGAAGACCCTCTCATATATGTAATTTCTAAAGGAAATGCTCTAGGTATTACAGTTTTGATTACATCAAGATGACGTCAGGCGTTCCACACTTTTGTAATAAATATAGAATGTTAGCAATCTAGTTGTTCATTGGGATACTGTTGAGAGGCAGAGGCCAGGGGCATGGACTCTGAAAATTGAAGGCAGGTAGGAGAGTGCAGAGGCAACAATTTGAAGACACTGGGCAGGCAGGAAGGGCAGTGGCAGCACAACAGACTATGGAGGGCAGTGGAAAGGGGGGCAGGGGTAACAAACCAACAATACAGGACTGGCAAGAGAGGCTGTGGCAATATAATAGACCATTGTGGGCAGAAGGAAGAGGCAGTGGTAGTACAACCATAAATGCCAACAGAACCGTTTCAGCCAGGAAACGTCCAATGTTTTTAAGCTCAAATGTGCTTTATTTAATCTCTCTCCTGTCTACAATCTCCTCTTTTTCAATGTAACTCAGAGGGGAAAATCAATACCGCAGTTTTTTTTTCAAAATCTCCCTCTTACCAAGTTCAAAATGTTCACAAGTATGGTACATTGGATCATGGTAGGCAGGAGGAATTGGGGTAGGGACATGGACTCGGATAACAGAGGACAGGAGGGACATGGAGAGGTGCAACAAACTGACCCTACAGGGCAGGCATCAGGGTTTGCAGCAGCACAATACACCACACAGGGCATGCGGGATGGGAGTGCAGCACAACAATCCATAGAAAGCAATAGGGAGGGGACAGGACCATGCACATGGACAACAGAGAACAGAGGGGAAAGAGGCAATGGTAGCTAGCTGACCATAATGGACAGACAGGAGAGAAAGCTGCAGCATAACAGACTATAAAGGGCAGAAGGGATGGATCAGGGGCATTACAATGGAACAGACAAGCCAGGAGGGATGGAATAGGGGTCTGCACATGGAAACAGAGGGCTGGGGGCAAGGGGGCAGGGCAGGAGCAGCAAGATGACCATGGAGGTCAGGCAGGATGGGCACTAGAAACAAGACACACCATGGAGAGCAGCAATGAGACTATGATGGCATACACACGGACCATGGAGGGAAGGTGGGAGGGGGTCAGGGGCAGCTACCTGACCACACAGGGAAGGTGGGAGGGGCCATGGCAGCACAGAAGACCGTGCATGGCAAGCGGGAGGGTTAGTGGCAGCACAATGGTTATTATGGGCAAGAAGGAGGGTGTAGGGACATGCACAAAGGACCATGGAGGATAGAAGGGAGGGTCAGGACCTGGGCACAGACAAGAGAGTTCAGGGGAAGGGGCCTCACAACAGACCGCGTGGGGCAGGCAGGAGGAGCAGTTGCAGCACAACAGACCAAGGAGGGCAGAAGGGTGTGGCAGTAAAATGGACCATGGAGGACAGGCGGAAGGGGATAGGGGCATGGCATGTGGACAGGCAGGGTGGAGGTGGCAGGGACAGGTTACAGTCATCTGAAAATGCTAGGCAGGTGGGAGGTGAGTGGCAGCTCAACAGAACACTCAGAGTAGATAGGAGTGGCGGGTCCATGGAACATGGTGGGCAAAAAGGATGGAGCAGGGGCATGCACAAAGACATCGGAGGGCAGGGGGAAGGAGAATTGGGGCAGCAAGCTAAGCACAGAGGCTAAGCAGGAGGTCAATGATGGGCCATAGAATTGGGCAATGGAGGGCAGGAGGAGTGGACTGGTACATCATGCTAAATAGAGGGCAGTGGCAGCACATCAGACCATGCATGGCAGGAGGGAGGAGGCTAGTCCATGGATTCAGACAACAGAGGATAGGGAGGAGGTGGATGAGGCAGCAAGCTAACTGTTCAGAGAAGGTGGGTATTAGGAACTTTATTGTTTTTAAAATGTGTGTCTGTGCCAACTACTTAAAATATGAACAAGTATGCAGAATAATCTCACTTTTATTCAGGAAGGAGAGGACGTTTGTGACTGTGACTCCGGGCTCACTTGGCAGCAACACCCCCTGACCCTCCACCCCCATCCCAAAATGTAATGCCCGTGAAAAGGGTAGGTGGATGCAGTGTTATATAGAACATAGTCCTAAGAGCACGATTGAAAATGAAAACTAGATATAGTATATGGTATAAATTATGCACCAAAAAGTGTGATATACGATGAACCGGGGCGTGAAATATAATATGCAATACATTGCGCGCAATGACAGATTCATTGGAGAGTGCGAGATAGCACAGGCACTAGCACGTGCTATGCAATATGCGCCTTGGAGTGTAATATGCAAAGGGCAGTGATGTGTAACCTAACTAGTCTCAAAAGTTGTAATATAAAATATGTGCTGAAGAGTGTAACGTTGCGTATGCACTGTGACAAAGATATGGATCCCAGATTGTAATATGTATGGCATAGCGCTGTGAGTTATAACATAGGCATCGAGGAAGGCACGTTAGATGGGGCAATATAACCCGTGCGAAGGTAAGTGTGGCATGACATATTCACGGGGTGGTGTTACAGTGCACATGGGTTAGAGAGTGTCATAGCACAGGCACTAGCTGGTGGAATACAACACAGAGGTGTGTGGCACTCAGCGGGCACTGGTGGGTATAACACAGCATTGGGCTCAGCCAGGAGCACGCTGTGACTCTCAAGTGTGGTTTGTCTCCTTTCCAGAGAGTAAAATAAAAAGTATTACACATCCGGCGGTGGATGTGTGTTTTATTAACCGTGAGGGGGTTTCTTGCATAGTTTGGTCGAATTTTTGTCGAATCCCCTTTAAATGGCTTGGTGTGCGTGTGCATTAAATGTGCCCGTCAATAGCTACCCATGTTTGTATAATAAACGACAAGGGTGTCTACTTGGAGAGTACCGACCGGCGGGGACTCCGGGATTAGGCACGGTAGGGCGTCAGACACGTCAGAGCTTCACTAGCGGTGTAAATACATTCCACGTGGATTCATTGTATGCATAGTCGCCTTTTAATGAATATCACGCAAATCGTCATGGTGATAGGTACATACGGTTTGTCTAGCATGTCCTAGGAGTTTCCATAAATATATATATTTTTTTTTAAATAAAAAACAAAGGCTGGCCTCGGGGGATGGGGTCCATGGGGCCATAAGTGGCCTGAGGAGGGGGGCAACGCAGCCCCCCTCCTAAAGAATTTTAAAAAAAAAGGCCATGACCCGGGGGTTGGGGTCCCCGGGGCCTATTAAGGCCTTGGGAGGGACAAATTAATTTTTTTCAACCAACAAAAATTAGGGTGCAGGCCCTGGGGGATGGGGTCCCCAGGGCCAATAAATTAGAAAAAGAAGGGGGGCCACACAGCCCTCCTTCTTAAAAAAATAATATAAATAAAAGACCGGCATCATGCCTGAGGCCATGCCCCCTCCTTGCAGCACTCTGCAAACGCGTCCCCATGCCTGTTGTAAGATGGGGAATTAATTCCCCTTCAATACTGAGGGTCCCTGAGGGTCATCTAGCCCAACAGGTATCTCCAGTATGCGCCAGGGAGCTGTGTTGCAGACAGGTGCCCTGAGGCCACGCCCCATTTTACATCTCTATGCAACGCAGCTCTGAGGCGCTTACTGGAGGTACCTAGTGGGCAAGTTTGACCCTAGGGACCCTTAGGATTCAAGGGGACTTAATCTCACAACTCAGAACGGCCACAGGTCGCGTTGACACAGTGGTGAAGGGAGGGGACGGGGCCAGAGGTGAGATGTGCAAACAAGCCCTGTGGCGCGTTTTAAGTTGGGGAAATAATTCCCCTTCAATCCTGAGGGCCCCTGGGGGCCAACTAGCCCACCAGGTGCTTCCAGGAAGCGCCACTGTGCTGCGTTGCAGAGAGGTGGTCTAGGCCGTGCCCCTTTTTACATCTCTCTGCAACACAGCTCTGTGGTGCTTACTGGAGGTACATAGTGGGCTAGTTGGACCCTTGGGACCCTCAGGATTCAAGGGGACTTAATCTCCCAACTTAAAACGGCCACAGGGCGTGTTTACACAGTGGGGAAGGGAGGGGACGGGGCCTGAGGGGATGTGTGCAAACACGCCCTGTGGCGCGTTTTAAGAGGTAGTTTTAATCCCCTGCCCTATTATATACTAGGGGCTTACAGAGGAGGTCATGCTAATCACCGGGGGACCCCAACGCATAGTGTTCCCTAGTGTATGTAGGTGTTTTCACTGTATTCTGAGTGTCTTTTAACATAGCACTGGCTCTAGGACTGGTAAGTCAGACTCAGTTACCACCACTATCCGTCTGAAAAAGTTGAGGGTACAGGCTTCTTTCTGCTCTTCTGTTTGTTCTTTCTGCGCGTTCTCCTTCTTCCTGCACTTTTCTTCGTCTTTGAGGACTTCTGTTGCTTCTTTCTGCATTTCTTTTTTTTCTTTCTGTGCGTTTTTCTTCTTTCTTCACATGTCCTATCTCTGCAGGCATAGTTAGAAATTAGCATTTAAAAAACCTTTGAAATTCACTGAAAAAAACATAGGTTTCAGGCACGTTATAGATAGGAATTAGCATTTAAAAAACCTTAGAAATTCACTGAAAAAACCATAGGTTTCAGGGGTGTTATAGTTAGCTGGACTTTTCACTCGTACAAAACCATTGAAATTCCCCCGTTATAGTTAGTTCAGCTAACCATAACTCGCGCGCCCGCAATGCACTGCTGATGACGTCACATATTACATCACTCATGACATGGTCAGTGACATCACTCATGACATCACTGATGACATCTCATGTAGGGGTAGTGCTGGGGGTAGTGTTTTAGGGTTTAGGGTAGTGTAGTGGTGTTTGGGTAGTGTAGGGGATCGTGCTGGAGGTAGTGTTTTAGGATTTAGGGCAGTGCAGTGGTGTTTGTGTAGTGTAGGGGTCGTGCTGGGGGTAATGTTTTAGGGTTTAGGGTAGTGAAATGGTGTTTGTGTAGTGTGGGGGTCATGCTGGGGATAGTGTTTTAGGGTTTAGGGTAGCGCAGTGGTGTTTGGGTAGTGTAGGGGGTCATGCTGGGGGTAGTGTTTTAGGGTTTAGGGTAGTGCAGTAGGGTAGTGCAGTGGTGTTTGTGTAGAGTAGGGGGGTCATGCTGGGGGTAGTGTTTTAGGGTTTATGGTAGTGCAGTTGTGTTTGGGTAGTTTAGGGGGTACTGCTGGGGGCAGTGTTTTAGGGTTTAGGGTAGTGCTGTGGTGTTTGTGTAGTGAACGGGTCATGCTGGGGGTAGTGTTGTAGGGTTTAGGGTAGTACAGTGGTGTTTGTGAAGTGTATGGGGTTGTGCTTGGTATAGTTTTTTAGGGTTTAGGGTAGTGCAGTGGTGTTGTGTAGTATAGGGGTTCATGCTGGGGGTAGTGATTTAGGGTTTAGGGTTGTGCAGTGGTGTTTGTGTAGTATAGGGGTTTGTGCTGGGGTAGTGTTTTAGGGTTTAGGGTAGTGCAGTGGTGTTTTGGTAGTGTAGGGGGTCGTGCTGGGGGTAGTGTTTTAGGGTTTAGGGCAGTGCAGTGATGTTTGTGTAGTGTAGGGGTTCATGCTGGAGGTAGTGTTTTAGGGTTTAGGGCAGTGCAGTGATGTTTGTGTAGTGTAGGGGTTCATGCTGGAGGTAGTGTTTTAGGGTTTAGGGCAGTGCAGTGGTGTTTTTGTAGTGTAGGGGGTCATGCTGGGGGTAGATTTAGGGTTTAGGGTAGTACAGTGGTGTTTGTGTAGTGTAGAGGGTAGTGTTTTAGGGTTTAGGGTAGTGCCGTGGTGTTTGTGTAGTGTAGGGGGTCATGCTGGGGGTAGTGTTGTAGGGTTTAGGGTAGTACAGTGGTGTTTGTGAAGTGTATGGGGTTGTGCTTGGTATAGTTTTTTAGGGTTTAGGGTAGTGCAGTGGTGTTGTGTAGTATAGGGGTTCATGCTGGGGGTAGTGATTTAGGGTTTAGGGTTGTGCAGTGGTGTTTGTGTAGTATAGGGGTTTGTGCTGGGGTAGTGTTTTAGGGTTTAGGGTAGTGCAGTGGTGTTTTGGTAGTGTAGGGGGTCGTGCTGGGGGTAGTGTTTTAGGGTTTAGGGCAGTGCAGTGGTGTTTGGGTAGTGTAGGGGGTACTGCTGGGGGTAGTGTTTTAGGGTTTAGGGTAGTGCAGTGGTGATTGTGTAGTGTAGGGGGTCATGCTGGGGGTAGATTTAGGGTTTAGGATAATTCAGTGGTGTTTGGGTAGTGCAGGGGGTCGTGCAGGAGGTAGTGTTTTAGGGTTTAGGGCAGTGCAGTGATGTTTGTGTAGTGTAGGGGTTCATGCTGGAGGTAGTGTTTTAGGGTTTAGGGCAGTGCAGTGGTGTTTTTGTAGTGTAGGGGGTCATGCTGGGGGTAGATTTAGGGTTTAGGGTAGTACAGTGGTGTTTGTGTAGTGTAGAGGGTAGTGTTTTAGGGTTTAGGGTAGTGCCGTGGTGTTTGTGTAGTGTAGGGGGTCATGCTGGGGGTAGTGTTGTAGGGTTTAGGGCAGTTCAATGGTGTTTGTGTAGTGTAGGGGGTCATGTTTTAGGGTTTAGGGTAGTGCAGTGGTGTTTGGGTAGTGTAGGGGGTCGTGCTCGGGGTAGTGTTTTTGGGTTTACGGTAGTGCAGTTGTGTTTGGGTAGTGAAGGGGTCATGCTGGGGGTAGTGTTTTAGGGATTAGGGTAGTACAGTGGTATTTGTGTAGTGTAGGGGGTTGTGCTTGGAGTAGTGTTTTAGGGTTTAGGGTAGTGCAGTGGTGTTGTGTAGTGTAGAGGTTCATGCTGGGTGTAGTGTTTTAGCGTTTAGGGTAGTGCAGTGGTGTTTGTGTAGTATAGGGGTTCGTACTGGGGTAGTGTTTTAGAGTTTAGGGTAGTGCAGTGGTGTTTTGGTAGTGTAGGGGGTCGTGCTGGGGGTAGTGTTTTAGGGTTTAGGGTAGTGCAGTGGTGTTTGTGTAGTGTAGGGGGTCTAGCTGGGGGTAGTGTTTTAGGGTTTAGGGTAGTGCAGTGGTGTTTGTGTAGTGTTGGGGGTCACGCTGGGGGTAAATTTAGGGTTTAGGGTAATTCAGTGGTGTTTGGGTAGTGCAGGGGGTCGTGCTGGAGGTAGTGTTTTAGGGTTTAGGGCAGTGCAGTGGTGTTTGGGTAGTATAGGGGGTCATGCTGGGGGTTGTGTTTTAGGGTAAGCAGTGGTGTTTGGATATTGTAGGGGGTCACAGGGGGTCGTGCTGGGTGTTGTGTTTAGCGTTTAGGTTAGTGCAGTGGTGTTTGGGTAGTGTAGGGGGTCCTAATGGGGGTAGATTTATGTTTTAGGGTAGTGCAGTAGTATCTGTGTAGACTAGGGGTCGTGCTGGGAGTAGTGTTTTAGGGTTTATGGTAGTACAGTGGTGTTTGGGTAGTGTAGGGGTCACACTGGGGGTGGTGTTTTAGGGTTTAGGGTAGTGCAGTGGTGTTTGTGTAGTGTAGGGGGTCATAATGGGGGTAGTGTTATATGGTTTAGTGTAGTGCAGTGGTGTTTGTGTAGTGTAGGGGACATGCTGGGGTAGTGTTTTAGGGTTTTGTGTAGTGCAGTGGTGTTTGTGTAGTGTAGGGGGTCATGCTGGGGGTAGATTTAGGGTTTAGGATAATGCAGTGGTGTTTGGGTAGTGTAGGGGGGCATGCTGGGGGTAGGGTTTTAGGGTTTAGGGCAGTGTATTGGTGTTTGGGTAGTGTAGGGGGAGCGTGCTGGTGGAAGTGTTTTAGAATTTAGGGCAGTGCAGTGGTGTTTGGGTAGTGTAGGGGGTCATGCTGGGGGTAGTGTTTTAGGGCAGTGCAGAGGTGTTTGTGTAGTGCAGGGGGTTGTGCTGGGGGTAGTGTTTTAGGGTTTAGGGCAGTGCAGTCGTATTTGAGTAGTGTAGGGAGTCGTGCTGGGCGTAGTGTTTTATGGTTTAGGGTAGTGTGGTGTTGTTTGTGTAGTGTAGGGGGTCATGCTTTGGGATTTAGGGTAGTGCAGTGGTGTTTGGGTAGTGTAGAGGGTCGTGCTGGGAGTAGTGTTTTAGGATTTAGGGTAGTGAAGTGGTGTTTGTGTAGTGCAGTGGTGTTTGTGTAGTATAGGGTGTCATGCTGGGGGTAGTGTTTTAGGGTTTAGGGTAGTGCAGTGGTGTTTATGTAGTGTAGCTTGTCGTGCTGGGGGTAGTGTTTTAGGGTTTATTATAGTGCAGTGGTGTTTGTGTAGTGAAGGGGGTCGTGTTTTAGGGTAGTGCAGTGGTATTTGGGTAATGTAGGTGTCGTGCTGGGGATAGTGTTTTACAGTGTAGGGTAGTGATGTGGTGTTTGTGTAGTGTAGGGTGTCGTGCTGGGGGTAGCGTTTTAGTGTTTAGGTTAGTGCAGTGGTGTTTGTGTAGATCGACAACAATAGATCTCGCCAAGCCTGCAGCGCATGCACTGCGTCGCTAGGCGAGACCTAATAGCATTGCACCAAGATGGCTGCCAACACTTCCTGGATTGAAGTGCTGTCAGCCAATTAGAGCCAAGCTCATGGTTGTGTAGTCAGGTCCTGCCCAGATATATAAACACATTTTTCCTTTAATATCTCAAAAACTACTGAACGGATTTACACGATTTAAAGAAAAGGTCTCTCTTTTTTTTATGTGCAGAGTTTTATATAGCGCAAACTTGACCCAAATCCAATCAGGTATCAGAGCGCTTTACATAGCACCAGTTACGTTACATGAGGACACACATTAATTTTTTTTTAGGCACGGGGAGATTAAGTGATTTGCCCAGAATCACAGGATTTTCAGCCTCATTACCGAGGCTCAAACCCAGTTCCCCAGGTCTGAGGTCGAGCGCCCTAGCCGTTAGGCCAACTCCTCTCCGTCTCTTTCTGAACCAAGGGCTACCTTTTTGCCAAATTTGGTGTAATTCCGTTCAGCATTTCAGGCTGTAACCGTGTCTAAAGTTTCCTATGGATTGATTTTCCGACCTCTATTTTATTAATTTCTCAGGAACTACTTAACGGATTTACTCCATTTAAAAAAAAGGTCTCTTTCTGAAACAGGGGCTACCTTTTTGCCAAATTTGGTGTAATTCTATTCAGCAGTTCGAGCTGTAGCTGTGTCTAAAGTTTCCTTTTTTCTCAGCCCCTGCTTGGCGAATCATCCTGAAACTTTCAGGATTGGAGCTGACTGGAGCGCCCAACATGTTTTGCAAATTTCGCGAAGATTCGTCATCCGGCGCCAAAGTTATTGGGAAAATAAAAAAAAGCTTTTCCTATGGAAACTAGGCCTTAACTATAACTATCTACTGGCGACCGCCAGTAGATATAAATATATATATATATATATATATACATATTCAAACACAGTTCGCTGGTCTCCAGAAAATCCATAGGTTTCAGGGATGTTATAGTTAGCTGGACATTTCACTCGTACAAAACCATAGTAATTCCTCCGTTATAGTTATTTCTGCTAACTATAACTCGGGCGCCCACAGAGCACTGCTAATGATGTCACATATTACATCATTCATGACCTGGTCAGTGACATCACTGATGACATCTCAAATTACATCACTGATGACATCACTGATGACATCATCCAGTGAATGTGGTTTAGTTTGAAATTTAAATATGTATTATATATATATACCAATCTGTATTGAAGATTGAGTGGATATATAGCTGTCTGGATGGAGGATTTGGTAGTTGTCTGACTGTCTGTTTCAGTGAGTAATTAAAAGTGTCTCACTTAATACATGGATTAGTAACTAAACTATGGGAATGTGTGCATCACTGTCTCTGTTGTTGTATAACATGCTGCATCAGTTGGTCACTAACTACATGAGTGTGTATATTAGTTATTGATTAGTTGGGTGAGTATTTGTATGGGACACTGAGCTTGTGTTCTGTGGTTGGATGGGGTGTGTGTAACTCTATGCATAGATGTGTGAATGGTTGATTGACTAGGTGTATAGGTTTAAGAGTGCATGTGGAAACAGTTGTTTGGGTGATTGTGTGTATTTATTTGTGTGTTGGTGAGCGAATATATGTTTTAGTGGTACATCTTCCACAAAGTAAAAAAATAAAAGGCATTGTATGTGAGAGTTGGTGTATATAAATATGTATATATAAGAGTCAGTGATTGTGAGAGTAACTTTATGAATGAGTGTAAAATTGTAATGGTGATTTTTTAACATATTAACTATGAGTTACTATGTGTTTGAATAAATGAGGTGTTGTGTGTATAATTGTGTAAGTGAGTAAATGTAAATATGATTACGTTTTTTTCATGAGTGAGTAAGATGACTGCATAACCGACTAAGATGTCTGCTGATGTGTCAATGTATATATATGTGTATATGTGCATTTGATAGTGTTCTATTAATTAGTGACTGCATGTATAAGTGATTCTGTTGTTGAATGGGTAGTTGTGTGTGTAGACTTAGAAATCAGTGACTGGGTATGTAGTATCTGGTATTGCTGTGTCAATGGTTTCAAATATGGTACTCTGTATTTTACAGTGAGTGATGAAACTAGTGTATGATGAGGTGTATCAGATTGTCACATGGATGATGTCATCAGTGATGTCATCAGTGATGTCATTTGAGATGTCATCAGTGATATCATCAGTGATGTCACTGACCATGTCATGAATGATGTAATATGTGACATCATCAGCAGTGCATTGCGGGCACGCAAGTTATAGTTAGCAGAACTAATTATAACGGAGAAATTTCTATGATTTTGTACGAGTGAAATGTCCACCCCTGAAAACCTATGGTTTTTTCTGTGAATTTCTCAGGTTTTTTTAAATGCTAATTTCTAACTATAACTTCTCTGAAACCTATGTTTTTTTCAGTGAATTTCGAAGCTCTTTTAAATGCTAATTTGTAACTATAACGTCTCTGAAACCTATGGTTTTTTCAGTGAATTTCAAAGGTTTTTTAAATGTTAATTTTTAAGTGTAATAGTAGTTATACCTATTTTTTTGTGCTGATTTTCTACAGTTTTTTAACTGTTTATTTATAAATATTTTATTCATTAAATAACATTATATATTTTTCTGAAAATTGCAACAACAAAAAAAGAAAATTAAAACTGAAATATTGTTTAAATATATCTATATTATTAAAAAAAAAAATCCAATTTCCAAGCACCCAAAGCGTACACATCACGGTGGGTGCGCGGATTCTAGCCGCCATTTTAGAAACGTCGTGAAGGATCCGTGTACGGTGTGCGACAGCTGCGTGTGTTTTAGTTACATCATATACATTTAATATTACGTGATGTGCGCGATTGGTATGCGACCAGTCCGCGACTCCTGCTCCCACGCATTCACGACACATGCGCATTACGGTACATAATGCTTGCCCGGTGGCGGGTCCCGTGTGATGTCATATACGTGCTGGGGCGCACTGGGTGCGCGACTCCTTCAAAAAAATGTTATGTTCTAAAATGATATGTATGTGTGTTTAATATACATATTAGGGCAAGAGACTATCTAAGATATTCACTAAAATTATATTTTTGTACTTATAATAAACTTATATTATTTTTAAATATATTTTCGCAAAGTCGAGTCGGGTGCGTGCTTCGTGAGCGCAGAGTGCGCGGATCCCATGTGACCTCAAATTTCATTGGTTCATAACTTTTCCCACTATAACTATTGAAGGACCCCACCCATTTTAATCATTCTTGTTGGAGCATCTTTAGAGAGACATCTCTTTTCCTACAAGAAACCTTTTTGCTTGATTTTTTTTGGTGTTTTTCAAAAAATATCAAACAAAATGGCATCTGGACAGCAGCAGCAGCAGGAGGAAGTATCTTCTGAAGAAGAATTCTTGCAGGAGGCACCACGTCCACAGAGGTCAGAATCTGTAGTGTGGAAATTCTTCACTTTTCCACCTGGAGAGAAGAAAGTAAATGCGAGAAAGGTGATGTGCAAAATTTGTGATTGAGTCCTGTCAAGAGGCACTGCTTCTATGTACAAGCATCTCCGGACCACACATCCTCTCAATCTTGCTCGGGAGGAAATGAGGCGAGATGCTTTGAACCCCTCACCTGCTGTGGCAAGTACATCTGGAGCGTCCTCAGGAACACCTGCAATGGACATTAGGCCAGAATTTGCCTTTCTCGAGCAACACTACGTGAAGTGTTAGAATCTTATATGCTTTGGTGAGTAGTCGGTGGATGCAGTTTGTGCTGCGCAACGCAACCATCGTTGTTAATTTTTTTTGTTTTTTTGTTTTTGGAATGATAAGTAATTCCAAATGTTTTCTGTTGTATTCGTTCTTTCTTTTGGTTAATTTTTTGAAAAAACACCAAAAAAATACAAATTTGTTAAAAAAAATACAAAAAAATACAAAAGAAAAAAGAAGAAAAAAAAAAGTTCTTATCAGAACTACCTTATCTAGTTAAAGAAAGAACTATAATTGCAAGGTAATGTGTGTAAGTTTGGTTGAATATATGTATACAGCATGATTGAGTGAAAGAATGCATTAGTAGTGTATGGTGAATTCATAGGTGATGATTTATGAGGAAGTACTGCAGCATGACACTGCAAGCTCTTTAGCTGCACTGCACTGTGGCACTTCGAAGCACAGGGATGTGAGATATGTACATGAATATGTTACAACTCTGTGCTTCCCTCTGCACTGCTGCACAAATTGCAGCCATGCGGTGACACAGGCACCCTTGCACCATGGTGCAAGGATGTCTGTGTCATGTGGAGATTGTTTTTGTGCAGGAAGGGACACCTTCCTGCACAAAAACAGTCAGTAAAGGCATTTTCCTCTTTCAATGTATGCTGTGGAATGCAGCATGCATTGAAAGAGGAAACAATGAGGAGAAATTAAAACAATTCACACATTCACACACATCTCCAGATTTATGATTTCTCATAAATCTGGAGATGTGTCTTGTTCTATGGGTGTTGCGTGGGAACACCCACAGCAACACCTATGGGACGCCCCTTCAACGCAAAGTTTTGTGTATGAAGGGGTCGTATTTACAAGGAGAGGAAAAACCACACAGGGTGGCTTTTCCTCTCCTTGTAAATATGAAGGAGTGCCTGGCGTCATCACTACGTTACAAAAAGTGACGTACTGGTGGCGCAGGGTGCTTGTAAATCTGCCCCATAAGTGCTTAGGTATTGGCAGACTGATACAATAAGAACATAGTGCTGGATGGGTGATTATAGAATTGCATGAGACTGACAGGAGGTATCCTACGCTGCATGGGTACTACTTCAGTATTTAATGGAGTGGACCAATAGTATGTATCTGCTTAGAGATTTGTAGGTAGTATGCACAGAATATGTTATGTGTACTTGTGTTGGTGCCTAGGTCATTTTATAAGAATACCACTAGTAACTGGAATGATGACAGTGCTGCAAACAGAGTGAACACTTAATTTATAAGTGCTTACGTATTGGTGGAGTGATAGGATAAGTAGATAGTGGTAGATAAGTGATTAAAGAAGTGAATGGGACAGACTGGACGATTCCTACACTGCATGAGTACTAACTGGGTATGTAGAAGAGTGTATCAATAGTATGTAGCTAGTTAGAGGTCTGCTTGGATAGTGCACACAATATTATAGATGTACTTGTGTTAGTGGCTAGGCCATTCCATAAGTTCATGACTAGCAACTAGAATAATTACAGTATTACAAACAGAGTGTATAGTGTATAGTGAATTTATAAGTGCTTAGGTATTGGTGGAGTAATAAGATAAGTAGATAGTGCTGGATGGGTGATTGGAGAAATATATGGGACAGACAGGAGGATTCCTAAACTGCATAGGTACTAACTGGGTATTTAGAAAAGCGTATCAATAGTTTGTAGCTTGTTAGAGGTGTGCATGCATAGTGTACAAAATATTGTACCTGCACTTGTGTTAGTGGCTAGGCCATTCCTTAAGTATATGACTAATAACTGGAGTAATTTCAGTGCTGCAAAAAGAGCGCATGATAAATTTATTAGTGCTTAGGTATTGGCAGAGTGATAGGATACGTAGATAGTACTGGATGGTTGAGTGGAGAAGTGCATGGGACAGACAGAAGGATTCCTAGACTGCATAGGTACTAACTGAGTATTTAAAAGACTGTATCAAAGCTATGTAGCTGATTAGAGGTCTGCATGCATAGTGCACAGAATATTGTAGCTGTACTAGTATTGGTGTGACTATGGTTTCGAGAATGGTAGTCTGTATTTTAGGGTGTTAGGAGGTGCATCAGATGATGACGTAGATGATGTCATCAGTGATGTAATTTGAGATGTCATCAGTGATGTCATCAGTGATGTCACTGACCATGTCATGAGTGATGTAATATGTGACGTCATCAGCAGTGCATTACTTTAATCAAAAAAGCTGGCGGCCATATTAGCCTGGTCATGATGTGAAAATTCAGGAATTGATACAATAAAGAAAAGAAAACAAGTGTTAATATGCACAAAATGTCATTTCAGCATATCTTGCCCCATGACCGTATGTTCGTCAACGTGACTTATTCATAATAAACATACTTAGAATTGCAAACATCAACATAAACAATGGACTACACATTACTTTGAAGTGAAAGGCTATCGGCCATATTAATCTGGGCACGTTGCGTATTATAATGGCTCTTACACGAAAGAAAAGCAAAAAAGGGGTATTAATATACACACACTATCCCTAAATAAAGTTCTAGCGATTATAGTTCCATTCCATTCACAGCTCATTTGAGATGTCATGAGTGATGTCATGAGTGATGTAACTGACCATGTCATGAATGATGTAATGTCTGAGGTTATTAGCAGTACATTGCGGGGGTGTAAGTTATAGTTAGCTTAGGTAACTATAACTGCTGAATTTCAATGGTTGTGTATGAGTGAAATCTGAGTCTAACTATACCGTCCCTGTAACCTTTGTATTTGTCAGCAAATTTCTAGTTTTTTTTAAACGTTAAGTAAGATGCATATCACAATGGATGGTGGGGGGTTGGAAGCAGGGCCTGGCATTGTGCTGCCACCACCCAAGCTTGCTGCTCCTGCCTTCCCTCCTCCTAGCCATCCATTGTCCAAGTCCATGTCCCTGCTCCCTTATTACAGCTCTGTGTGGGCTTTGTTCTGCCGCTGGCCTTCCCGCCTTCTCTGAACAGTTAGCTTGCTGCCCCATCCACCTCCTCCCCATCCTCTGTTATCTGAATCCATGGACTAGCCTCCTCCCTCCTGCCATGCATGGTCTGATATGCTGCCACTGCCCTCCATTTAGCATGAGGTACCAGTCCACTCCTCCTGCCCTCCATTGCCCAATTCTATGCCCCATCATTGACCTCCTGCTTAGCCTCTGTGCTTTGCTTGCTGCCCCTATTCTCCTTTCCCCTGCCCTCCGATGTCTTTGTGCATGCCCCTGCTCCATCCTTTTTTTGCCCACCATGTTCCATGGACCTGCCACTCCTATCTACTGTTCTGTTGAGCTGATACTCCCCTCCCACCTGCCTTGCATTGTCAGATGATTGTCACCTGTCCCTGCCACCTCCACCCTGCCTGTCCACATTCCATGCCCCTATCCCCTTCCTCCTGTCCTCCATGGTCCATTTTACTGCCACACCATTCTGCCCTCCCTAGTCTGTTGTGCTGCAACTGCTCCTCCTGCCTGGCTTGCGTGGTCTTTTGTGAGGCCCCTTCCCCTGAACTCTCTTGTCTATGCCCAGGTCCTGACCCTCCCTTCTATCCCCCATGGTCCTTTGTGCATGCCCCTGCACCCTCCTTCTTGCCCATCATAGCCATTGTGCTGCCAATAACCCACCCGCTTGCAATGCATGGTCTTCTGTGCTGCCACGGCCCCTCCCACCTTCCCTGTGTGGTCAGCTAGCTGCCCCTGGCCCCTCCCACCTTCAATCCATGGTCTGTGTATATGCCATCATAGTCTCACTGTTGCTCTCCATGGTGTGTCTTGCTTCTAGTGCCCATCCTGCCTGGCCTCCATGGTCATCTTGCTGCTCCTGCCCTGCCCCTTGCCCCCAGCCCTCTGTTTCCATGTGCAGACCCCTATTCCCTCCATCCTGGTTTGTCTGTTCCATTGTAATGCCCCTGATCCGTCCCTCCTGCCCTTTATAGTCTGTTATGCTGCAGTTTCTCTCCTGTCTGTCCATTATGGTCAGCTAGCTACCATTGCCTCTTTCCCCTCTGTTCTCTGTTGTCCATGTGCATGGTCCTGTCCACTCCCTTTTGCTTTCTATGGATTTTTGTGCTGCACTCCGGTCCCGCATGCCCTGTGTGGTGTATTGTGCTGCTGCAAACCCTGATGCCTGCCCTGTAGGGTCAGTTTGGTGCACCTCTCCATGTCCCTACTGTCCACTGTTATTCGAGTCCATGTCCCTACCCCAATTCCTCCTGCCTTCCATGATCCAATGTACCATACTTGCTAACATTTCGAACTTGGTAACAGGGAGATTTTGAAAAAAAACAGGGGTATTGATTTTCCCCTTTGAGTTACATTGAAAAAGAGGAGATTGCAGACAGGAGACAGATCAAGTAAAGCCCATTTGGGCTTAAAAACATTGGACGTTTCCTGGCTGAATCGGTTCTGTTGGCATGTATGGTTGTACTACCACTGCCTCGTCCTTCTGCCCACAATGGTCTATTATATTTCCACAGCCTCTCTTGCCAGTCCTGTATTGTTGGTTTGTTGCCCCTGCCCCCCTTTCCACTGCCCTCCATAGACTGTTGTGCTGCCACTGCCCTTCCTGCCTTCCCAGTGTGGTCAAATTGTTGCCTCTGCACCCTCCTACCTGCCTTCAATTTTCAGAGTCCGTGCCCCTGGCCTCTGCCTATTAACTGTATCCTAATGAACAACTAGATTGCTAACATTTTATAGTTATTACAAAAGTGTGGAACGTCTGACGTCATCTTGATGTAATCAAAACTGTAATACCTAGAGCATTTCCTTTAGAAATTACATATATGAGAGGGTCTTTTTTGCATCAAAATTATGGTTAGTGTTCTAAAAAACTAAAATGAGGACATATTTTCTGAGTTTTCAAATAGCGACAAAGCACTTTTAAATTATTTGTTATCTTTCTGTTTTTTTATCCAGTTGACCACTTGAGTAAATGTTGCACTTAAGGGAGAGGATGTGGTGTTACTTCCAGAGCTTTGCAACTGGGGAACCAGGTTGGAGTTTCTGCTTCAGCTCGACATTCTGTGATTCTGGTCAATTCACTTAATCTCCCCATGTCTACACCCAAAATTAATTTGTTCTTGTGTGATGTAACAAATGCTCATGTTAAACACTCCAATACCTGACAAGTCTGCACTATATAAAACTGCAAAAACACAAAAAATAAAAAGTGTTTTGCACACTTCTGTCATTAGGCTACATGTGGGCTACATCTGGGTGATATTTGTGCTATATTTGGGCTCATTTACTGCAGTATCCTCAGTAGGAAATGCTTTCAGTTTTTTATTTTGATTCCATCAAGAAGGTATTCAGATATGTCACACATTTGCCATAAATTCAGAATGTTAGCACTCTAGTTGCTTATTAGATCTCTGTAGTAAAGCTACTGCTCCCTAGGAAAGTCTGCTGCTGGCATTGAAAGTGCATGTTTCAGTCTGCATGTCAGATTTTTTTTAATGAAAAAGAAGAGGATTTGAGAAGTCACTCAAAATGTGCCCTAATTTTTCTTTCTGCAGCACTATTCATACTTTCTATGGCAAAATGAACTCCCTCATTTTGTTCCTTTTTTTAAATTAAATGTTTTAAGAGTTACCACTTTATTCCAATCAAGATGGCTTCAGGTGTGCAAAACCTTGTCATAAGTCACTGTTAGCGCTCTAGTTGTTCTTTAGAACACTCTAGGAATCTGCAGTAGGACACAAAGGAATCAACTGACAGTCTCTGCCCTTGTTAGATGTACATGTTTTACTAAGAATGTCAGACTTCTCTCTCACATGACTGAGAAAGATAATGCGAATTTACAGAAAATATGCTCTTAGTTTAGCTTATAGATCACCTTACAAACCTCTGTGGGAAAAGTATGAGAACATAGTTTTCTCTCAAACATGATTCATGATATCCTAGCATGAGGCTTTTTCACATGGTAAAATCCCCTTAGAACACACCACAATTCCTAAAATGTGTATGGTACCATCAACAAATGATTTATAATGCAACTAAAGTCTTAAAACCTTCTATTGGCTGCAATACTTTTTAATGAGGTGCTATCATGTATATAGGTCCCAAGATGGCTGCCAACACTTTTTGGATGAAGTGCTGACAGCCAATCAGATCTCACGATGAGATGTGTGGTTAGGCTCCGCCCAGATATATATATTTCTTTTTCCATTAATATTTTAAAAACTACTGAACGGATTTACACCATTTAACTAAAAGGCACGACTCTGAACCAAGGGCTACCCTTTTGCCAATTTGGTGTAATTCCGTTCAGCAGTTCGGGCTGTAGCTGCAACTAAAGGTTCCTATGGAAATTTGCATGGGGAAAACAAGTTTTGGGACCCCCCTATTTTCTCGGCCCCCGCTTGATGAATCACCCTGAGACTTCCAGGATAGGAGCGGACCGGAGCTGGCCAATAGTTTTGAAAATTTCGTGAAGATTCGTCAACCGGCGCCAAAGTTATTGGGAATAGAATGTTGTGGATTTCCTGTGGAAAATAGGTCCTAACTATAACTCACTACTGGCGACTGCCAGTAGGTAATATATATATATATACATATACATACATGCATACATTTATATATGAGGAGAGCACCACCTGGAGATGGAGGAAGGAGCCGTCGGAGTGAGGGGCCGTTAAACAGGGATTGTCCCTGACAGGATACGGCGCAGCAGATTGCTACACTAATGAAGGTGAATTCACTTGCAGGGGCACACTGGAATGCCTTTAACATTACAATGGATTGTCACGTTACCACTGTGAACTTGTGTCATTTTAATGTCATTGCGGAACCCACTGTGGGTAAAAGGTAGTGGCTAAACTACAACTCCTAGAACTCATTGCGAGTAATCACGCGCTACTAAGCGCAACTTCGTGCTACTAGAGACTGTGAAAGTATGGAACTGTAGCAGCCTCAGAAAACCGCATTGCCATACAGCCCTGGAAGAAAGTGCGAACAGCACTGAAACGCGTCGGCTAAACATGAAGAATAACGGAAGCTGAACCACCTTCAATATGCAATAAATCGAAGTTTTTACGTACCTGCTGTCGAGTGCTTTTCTGCTGCAAGAGCCTTTGGAGAAAATACTTTAACACGACTGCCTCGTCGTGAGGAGAGCACCACCGGGAGAAGGAGGAAGGAGCCATCGGAGTGAGGGGCCGTTAAACAGGGATTGTCCCTGACAGGATACGGCGCAGCAGATTGCTACACTAATGAAGGTGAATTCAGTTGCGGGGGCACACTGGAGTGCCTTTAACATTACAGTGGATTGTCACGTTACCACTGTGAACTTGTGTAATTTTAATGTCATTGCGGAACCCACTGTGGGTAAAAGGTAGTGGCTAAACTACAACTCCTAGAACTCATTGCGAGTAATCACGCGCTACTAAGCGCGACTTCGTGCTACTAGAGACTGTGGAAGTATGGAACAGTAGCAGCCTCACAAAACCGCATTGCCATACAGCCCTGGAAGAAAGTGCGAACGGCACAGAAACGCGTCGGCTAAACATGAAGAATAACGGAAGCTGAACCACCTTCAATATGCAATAAATCGAAGTTTTTACTTACCTGCTGTCGAGTGCTTTTCTGCTGCAAGAGCCTTTGGAGAAAATACTTTAACACGACTGCCTCGTCGTGAGGAGAGCACCACCTGGAGATGGAGGAAGGAGCTGTCGGAGTGAGGGGCCGTTAAACAGGGATTGTCCCTGACAGGATACGACGCAGCAGATTGCTACACTAATGAAGGTGAATTCACTTGCGGGGGCACACTGGAGTGCCTTTAACATTACAGTGGATTGTCATGTTACCACTGTGAACTTGTGTAATTTTAATGTCATTGCGGAACCCACTGTGGGTAAAAGGTAGTGGCTAAACTACAACTCCTAGAACTCATTGCGAGTAATCACGCGCTACTAAGCGCGACTTCGTGCTACTAGAGACTGTGGAAGTATGGAACTGTAGCAGCCTCACAAAACCGCATTGCCATACAGCCCTGGAAGAAAGTGCGAACGGCACTGAAACGCGTCGGCTAAACATGAAGAATAACGGAAGCTGAACCACCTTCAATATGCAATAAATCGAAGTTTTTACTTACCTGCTGTCGAGTGCTTTTCTGCTGCAAGAGCCTTTGGAGAAAATACTTTAACACGACTGCCTCGTCGTGAGGAGAGCACCACCTGGAGATGGAGGAAGGAGCCGTCGGAGTGAGGGGCCGTTAAACAGGGATTGTCCCTGACAGAATACGGCGCAGCAGATTGCTACACTAATGAAGGTGAATTCACTTGCGGGGGCACACTGGAGTGCCTTTAACATTACAGTGGATTGTCACGTTACCACTGTGAACTTGTGTAATTTTAATGTCATTGCGGAACCCACTGTGGGTAAAAGGTAGTGGCTAAACTACAACTCCTAGAACTCATTGCGAGTAATCACGCGCTACTAGGCACGACTTCGTGCTACTGAAGACTGTGGAAGTATGGAACTGTAGCAGCCTCACAAAACCGCATTGCCATACAGCCCTGGAAGAAAGTGCGAACGGCACTGAAACGCGTCGGCTAAACATGAAGAATAACGGAAGCTGAACCACCTTCAATATGCAATAAATCGAAGTTTTTACTTACCTGCTGTCGAGTGCTTTTCTGCTGCAAGAGCCTTTGGAGAAAATACTTTAACAGGACTGCCTCGTCGTGAGGAGAGCACCACCTGGAGATGGAGGAAGGAGCCATCGGAGTGAGGGGCCGTTAAACAGGGATTGTCCCTGACAGGATACGGCGCAGCAGATTGCTACACTAATGAAGGTGAATTCACTTGCGGGGGCACACTGGAGTGCCTTTAACATTACAGTGGATTGTCACGTTACCCCTGTGAACTTGTGTAATTTTAATGTCATTGCGGAACCCACTGTGGGTAAAAGGTAGTGGCTAAACTACAACTCCTAGAACTCATTGCGAGTAATCACGCGCTACTAGGCGCGACTTCGTGCTACTAGAGACTGTGGAAGTATAGAACTGTAGCAGCCTCACAAAACCGCATTGCCATACAGCCCTGGAAGAAAGTGCAAACGGCACTGAAACGCGTCGGCTAAACATGAAGAATAACGGAAGCTGAACCACCTTCAATATGCAATAAATCAAAGTTTTTACTTACCTGCTGTCGAGTGCTTTTCTGCTGCAAGAGCCTTTGGAGAAAATACTTTAACACGACTGCCTCGTCGTGAGGAGAGCACCACCTGGAGATGGAGGAAGGAGCCATCGGAGTGAGGGGCCGTTAAACAGGGATTGTCCCTGACAGGATACGGCGCAGCAGATTGCTACACTAATGAAGGTGAATTCACTTGCGGGGGCACACTGGAGTGCCTTTAACATTACAGTGGATTGTCACGTTACCACTGTGAACTTGTGTAATTTTAATGTCATTGCGGAACCCACTGTGGGTAAAAGGTAGTGGCTAAACTACAATTCCTAAAACTCATTGCGAGTAATCACACGCTACTAAGCGCGACTTCGTGCTACTAGAGACTGTGGAAGTATAGAACTGTAGCAGCCTCACAAAACCGCATTGCCATACAGCCCTGGAAGAAAGTGCGAACGGCACTGAAACACGACGGCTAAACATGAAGAATAATGGAAGCTGAACCACCTTCAATATGCAATAAATCGAAGTTTTTACTTACCTGCTGTCGAGCGCTTTTCTGCTGCAAGAGCCTTTGGAGAAAATACTTTAACATGACTGACTCGTCGTGAGGAGAACACCACCTGGGGATGGAGGAAGGAGCCGTCGGAGTGAGGGGCCATTAAACAGGGAGTGTCCCTGACAGGATACGGCGCAGCAGATTGCTACACTAATGAAGGTGAATTCACTTGCGGGGGCACACTGGAGTGCCTTTAACATTACAGTGGATTGTCATGTTACCACTGTGAACTTGTGTAATTTTAATGTCATTGCGGAACCCACTGTGGGTAAAAGGTAGTGGCTAAACTACAACTCCTAGAACTCATTGCGAGTATTCACGCGCTACTAAGCGCGACTTCGTGCTACTAGAGACTGTGGAAGTATGGAACTGTAGCAGCCTCACAAAACGGCATTGCCATACAGCCCTGGAAGAAAGTGCGAACGGCACTGAAACGTGTCGGCTAAACATGAAGAATAACGGAAGCTGAACCACCTTCAATATGCAATAAATCGAAGTTTTTACTTACCTGCTGTCGAGTGCTTTTCTGCTGCAAGAGCCTTTGGAGAAAATACTTTAACACGACTGCCCCGTCGTGAGGAGAGCACCACCTGGAGATGGAGGAAGGAGCCGTCGGAGTGAGGGGCCGTTAAACAGGGATTGTCCCTGACAGGATACGGCGCAGCAGATTGCTACACTAATGAAGGTGAATTCACTTGCGGGGCACACTGGAGTGCCTTTAACATTACAGTAGATTGTCACGTTACCACTGTGAACTTGTGTAATTTTAATGTCATTGCGGAACCCACTGTGGGTAAAAGGTAGTGGCTAAACTACAACTCCTAGAACTCATTGCGAGTAATCACGCGCTACTAAGCGCGACTTCATGCTACTAGAGACTGTGGAAGTATGGAACTGTAGCAGCCTCACAAAACCGCATTGCCATACAGCCCTGGAAGAAAGTGCGAATGGCACTGAAACGCGTCGGCTAAACATGAAGAATAACGGAAGCTGAACCACCTTCAATATGCAATAAATCGAAGTTTTTACTTACCTGCTGTCGAGTGCTTTTCTGCTGCAAGAGCCTTTGGATATATATATATTCAGTTAAAAAACCATAGGTTTCACACATGTTAGAGTTGCCTGGACATTTCACTCGTAAAAAACCAATGAAATTCCCCCGTTATAGTTAGTGCAGGCAACTATAACTCACGCGACTGCAATCCTCTGCTGATGACGTCAGATATTACATCACTGTATTTAGACACTTATTTACCCATGTCTTCTTCCATTAATCTTTAGCTATACATATATTACAAATATTTATTTTTCAGAAAGACACATATGTCATCAGTGATGTAATATCTGACGTCATCAGCAGAGGATTGCGGTCGCGTGAGTTATAGTTGCCTGCACTAACTATAACGGGGGAATTTCATTGTTTTTTTACGAGTGAAATGTCCAGGTAACTATAACATGTGTGAAACCTATGGTTTTTTAAGTGAATTTGCAAGGTTTTTTAAATGCTAATTCGTGACTATAACGTGTGTGAAACCTATGGTTTTTTCAGTGAATTTCAAAGGTTTTTTAAATGCTAATTTATGTATGTATTTTTTTTTAATGGAATTTTCAGCTTGCGCGCACCGTACGCGCACCGTGCGCGCACTCATGAACTTCGCTGAATTTTTCCCGTTTTTTCACCGTGCGCGCAGGGAGCGCGCACTCCGCGATTTTTTGAAAAAAAATAAATACATTTTTTTGCCCTTGGGGGTCCTTCTGGGACCCCCTGACAAAGGCTAGGGGGTCAGGAACTGTCCACCCTGCCCCCTTTTCACGTTCTCCACCTTTGGTTTTCACCCCCTCAGACTGCGAGAGACAAAATGGCGGCCGACACTTCCTGGTTTCGACCGATTCAAATGTTTACAGACATCTAACAACCAATCAGAATTCCGCTCGCGCACGTAAGGGTGCGCGCACAGTGCACGCACGGTGCACGCGTATAGATATTGATATGGTTTTAAATGCTATTTTCTCAGGAAATACTGAACAGATTTACACGAGACCTTCAAAAGGCACTTTCTTGACCTTATTGCTACCTCTCTGCCAAATTTCACGTAATTCTGTTCAGCCGTTCGGGCTGTAGCTGCGACTAAATGTCCTATGGAAAAATGCATGGGGAAAATGCGTTTTGAGACCCCCCCTTTTTCTCGGCCCCCGCTTGACGAGTCACCCAGAGACTTTCAGGGTAGGAGCTGAACGGAGCGCCCCATTTGTTTTGAAAATTTCGCGAGGATTCGTCAACCGGCGCCAAAGGTATTCAAAATAGAATTTTGAGATTTCCTATGGAAAATAGGTTGTAACTATAACTATCTACTGGCGACCGCCAGTAGATAATATATATATATATATATGTATCAGACAGCCCAACGATCACTTTTAGGAAAGGCACATCAATGAGAACACAACTGGTCAGGAACAGCCCAGAGATAAGCCTTAACAAAATGTGGTTACAACCTAAACAGGGTTTTTTTAAATGTTCGAGTTGCAGGGCTGGCAAATTTGGGATTAACACCACCAGCTATATGACCCCATTTGATGCTAAACCTAAGCAAATTATAGGCAATTACAATTGCAAAACTGAGTTTGCTGTGTATGTCCTGACATGCACATGTGGGTTCAGATATGTAGGCAGCACCAAGCTGCAAGTGCATGTCAGGATACTACAGCACATTCGAGCAATTGTTAATAACAACGATGCCTATCCAGTTGCAAGGCATTTTAAACAAACCCACAACAATGATCTCAAATGCCTAAACTATTTTGTCATTAGCTCGATACCCAAACCACGTAGAGGTGGCAATAGAGAACGCTCTTTACGACAATTGGAATCACGTTTTATTATTGAGTTGGACAGTAAACATCCTAATGGACTCAATAATACAGAAGGTCTTCATAACTTTCTGTAATCCGCAATATGAGGGTTTAATCACAATTCTTTTAACATGCTTGAAGTTTATGGTTTGAACAACTACCTTAACAACCCTTAAAATGATCACTGCCATGAGATTTCGCTCCTGTCCACTAGAGGATACGGTATGGGGAACACAATACTCTATCCTATGATATGTAGGTTGCTCATAGACCATTACATTGAACAATATCTAAATAAGTCTAGAAGTTGTTATTAGGGGTGGGCGGAATTTGCGGAATTAACCTTCGCAAATTATCGCGAGAATGTTTAAAATTATCGCAAACAAGCAGAAATATCGCGAAGATGCGGAAGTTTTTTTCCGGCATGTTCGCGAGATTTTCTGCATGGTTGCGGGTCGCCAACTTACCCATGTGGTTGCTTGCGGGCGCGGCCATCTTGTTTTGAGTTGTTCTCGCGGTGCATGATCGCGAGAAGAAAGACGTGATCGCGCGACGCATGACGTCACTGCGGGCGCGAACTGTCGCGAGACAGCGCAAATGGCTAAAAACAATACAACATCTCATGGAGAACGCGACCGGATCAAGAAAACTTGTCGGCGAACGCAGGGATTCAGGTAAGGCGATCGCGCGCGCGCGAGAATGTATTATTTTACAGCGCGAGCAAGAAACAAATTATCGCCAAGCTGCGGAAACCGGAATTTTTGACATTTTCGCGCTCTCCGCGGAACGCAAAAATGTCAAATTATCGCAATTTCCGCGAACGGAACGAAATTTTTGCCCAGGCCTAGTTGTTATGAGAAGATTTCCAACAAGACATATTACAGTTCAATATCAGCTGCTACTCCCTTTATTTTAATTTATTTTCTTTTAGGTAAAGCACTTTAATCTTATGCATTTATGCACTAATTTCTTTTAAACATATTAGCACACAGCACTTTAACAAGAATACAAGCATTGTACCGATGGAGTCTAGCTATACGCAGTAAACAAGCATTGGGATTTCTATGACTCTCGTGTTAATAGACATCAAATTCGTTAAAGAATGAAGCATTTATAGGCATTTTTTGCACGTAGCTATGGTCCACAGTCTTTTAAGCATTTATGCAGTAATAGGCTAGCACAGGCCACAATATAAGTTTGTGCTTGTAAATAATGAATTTGTTTACATATGTATTTATATATATTTATTTGTATTTATATATATTTATTCTAGGTTTTATAACAAATCCAGATTTTATAAACAGGTTTTAATTACATGTTTATACTTTTACAAATACAGACTATAGTAGCGTTGCCAAATAGATGTAGTCTTTTTTAACACAATAATTGTGTAATAACCTTGCACTATTTATATCTGTATGCCCAATCTTTGACGTGTATTCAAACCATTAATAGTAGCAATGAGAGCCCGAAGTACAAAACAAATCTGTATATACCAACGCTGCTGACTCACCCATCGTTGTGTAGGAAAGTATTTTGTTTATGTTTATCACAGGTGTTGAGCACTAAAAGGTATAAAAATAAAAAACGGACTGCGTTTCCGCATGTGATCAAGGGCACTTTGTATGCTCGAAACGCGTCATAAGGCTTGGTGAAATAAAACGGTTTCAGCCATCAATCTTTGGGTCCGTGACTCTTTGTTGTGGAAGAAGACATCATGAAGGAGTCGCTTTGCTAATATATATATATATATATATATATATATATATATATATATATATATATATATATATATATATAATCTACTGGCGGTCGCCAATAGATAGTTATAGTTAGGACCGTGATTCCATAGGAAATCTCAAAATTCTATTTTTAATAACTTTGGCGCCGGTGGACGAATCCTCGTGAAATTTTCAAAACTAATGGGGCGCTCCGCTCAGCTCCTACCCTAAAAGTCTCGGGGTGATTCGTCAAGTGGGGGCCGAGAAAAAAGGGGGGTCCCAAAACACGTTTTCCCCATGCATTTTTCCATAGGACCTTTAGTCGCCTCTACAGCCCGAACGGCTGAACAGAATTACTTGAAATTTGGCAGAGAGGTAGCCATAAGGTCAAGGAAGTGCCTTTTGCAGGTCTGGTGTAAATCTGTTCAGTATTTCCTGAGAAAATAGCATTTAAAAACATATCAATACAATATCTATACGTGCGCAGGGTGCGCGCACTGTGCAAGCCCTGTGCGCGCACCCTGCCGTGCGCGAGCGTAATTCTGATTGGTTGTTAGATGTCAGTAAACATTCGAATCGGTCAAAATCAGGAAGTGTCGGCCGCCATTTTGTCTGTCGCACTGAAAAGGAAAGGTGGAGAACGTGAATAGGGGGCCGAGTAGGGAGTTCTTGACCCCCAAGTCATTGTCAGGGGGTCACAGTAGAACCACGAAGGGCAAAAACAATGATTTTAATTTTTTTTAAAAACATCGCGAGGTGCGCGCATTCTGCGCGCACCCGAAAAAAAGCATTAAAAAAAATAGAAATAAAAAGCAAGTTTAAGTGCTTAGATATTAGGTGGCTCTAAAAAGAGCCCTTGTGTTCATTGAGTGTTTTTCGGTACCTACAAGTAAGTACCGATGCAGAGTCTAAAGTTCAAGAGGAAGACTCTGTTCCCTTCATCATTGAAATGTACACCGTCTCCTCTATAAATGTCTTGCATGTTGTAACGCAAGTTGTTGTGGTATATAGAACCCATACCATAGTCTCTGAGGAAAGGAGAAACAGACTTATTGACGTGCTTTCCTGCTTTGTCAATCTGCGGACAAAATTGGTTGGACCAGTTCCACTTTTGCCTTTGGCATATATTAGAATATACAAAGGCAGTTTGTGGAAAAAGTGACATCAATTGCAGAAAGGTGTCCTTAATAAGCATTTCCAGACCTACTCCAGTTAAAGTGCCTAGGTCATTTCTACCACAGTGCACAATAATAAGGTTAGGCTGTGGGAGATGTAGAAAGGTTTTCACCAAAGGCATTAATTGGTGCCACTTTAATCCTCTCTGACCAATCCATTTAATGTCTACATTTGGCAAAGCAAGGTCTTTTACAATACCTCTTTTTTCTGCAAATTTTTCACTCCAGAAGAAATAGCTATGACCTACAATCCACACTGTGAACATCTTTCAAGGAGAACAGGATGCACTCAGGAGGTGTCTTTCAGTAGAATGGCAATATGAAAAGAAAGACAGTTGAAAAATGGAGGCTTACATACTTTTTTTAATAAGAAGAACTCATTGGCTGATTCAAACCATTTTACAGTTAAAACTAGGCTGTATGTTTACATTTTTAAAAGCATGTTTTGGATTGGTACAGAAAAATGTGTTACCACTGAACATTACTCTGGATTTGCTGTTAGGTTTGAAAAGTCAAGCACTCTTGCTCTTTGGATTTGAAACATTGTGTGCTGAACTTCTTACCTCTCTGCTCACACCAGTGTTCCATGACCTGTTGCTATGGTAGCAGGCAGAAGTCATGTTGGGGGAAGGGATGATTTGGAAAGGGGTTGAAAGTTGCAACCAATAGAAATGTGTGATTCCATTTGAAAAAATGTGAGAAGGACTGTGATTTTACATTAACATGTATATGTGCGAAAAAAGAGAGGGAAACATTGCCATTTACTGGTTGTGGTGAGAGGAGAGAGGTGTACAGCTCTGAGATTCTGGCTCTGATAATCTGCTGTTTGAGTGCCACATTACTTTCTCAACTAACTAATTTTAAAGGTGAGTTATGAGTTTGAGAGGGGATGTATGTGGTGATTTTTGATATAAATATTAGAATTGTCATTCTTCTTTTAAAGTTGTGTTTTACATTTTGTGTTTTAGGAGATATTTAACTGTCTTGAACTTGTAAGATATTATGGAGTATGTCGTCACTGTAAGTTAAGGTGTACTGGTATCACTGAGGAATACTGTTTTGTGCCTAGAATCACATCATGAGTCTGTCTGCACACAGGATTTGTTGTCAGAGATTTAATTTGTGTTGCTCTTGTTCTGTTAGCCTTGCACTCGCAGAAAAGGGGCAGTTTGTTTTCTTAAAGTGTGATGGTTAGCATTCAGCAGAAATCAGTTACTCACAAATGAGAGGCAAATGCAAACACATTTGAAAATAGCATGGTACATTTTCCTACCACTTTAAAAGTTGTGTTTTACAATTTATGTTAAGGAAGATATTTAAGTGCCTTGAACATGTTAGATATTATGGAGTATGTCTTCACTATAAGTTAAGGTGTACTGGTATCACCCAGGAATACTGTTTTCTGCCTAGAATCACACCATGAGACAGTGTGCACACAGGAATTGTTATCAGAGATTTAATTCGTGTTGGTCTTGCTCTATTACCCTTGCACTCGCAGAAAAGGGGCAGCTTGTTTTTTGTAACACATGGTCATGGTGTCAAGGAGCTGTTAGGACATGTGCTCTTTTCTGCTTGTCTAAAATATAAGAAAAAAGTGGCAGGCTGTCACAGTAATTATCACTTACTCCACCACAGTACTAAATGTGCTTTCAAATTGCCAAACAAAATTTCGCTTTGTGGTTAGAATCACACCATGAGTCTGTGTGCACACAGGAATTGTTGTCAGAGATTTAATTTGTGTTGCTGTTGTTTTGTAAAACTTGCACTTTTAAGAAAGGGCAGTTTCTTTTCTTCAACTGTGTTGGTTAGCACTCAGCAGAAATCACTATCTCAAAAATGAGAGGCAAATGCAAACACATTTGAAAATAGCATGGTACATTTTCCTACCAATTTAAAAGTTGTGTTTTACATTTTATGTTAAGGAAGATATTTAAGTGCCTTGAACTTGAAAGATATTATGGAGTATGTCTTCACCATAAGTTAAGGTGTACTGGTATGACCCAGGAATACTGTTTTCTGCCTAGAATCACTCCATGAGACAACATGCACACAGGAATTGTTGTCAGAGATTTAATTTGTGTTCCTGTTGTTCTGTAAAACTTGCACTTTCAGGAAAGGGCCTGGTATCACCCAGGAATACTGTTTTGTGCCTAGAATCACACCATGAGACAGTGTGCACACAGGAATTGTTATCAGAGATTTAATTCGTGTTGGTCTTGCTCTATTACCCTTGCACTCGCAGAAAAGGGGCAGCTTGTTTTTTGTAACACATGGTCATGGTGTCAAGGAGCTGTTAGGACATGTGCTCTTTTCTGCTTGTCTAAAATATAAGAAAAAAGTGTCAGGCTGTCACAGTAATTATCACTTACTCCACCACAGTACTAAATGTGCTTTCAAATTGCCAAACAAAATATCGCTTTGTGGTTAGCATCACACCATGAGTCTGTGTGCACACAGGAATTGTTGTCAGAGATTTAATTTGTGTTGCTGTTGTTTTGTACAACTTGCACTTTTAAGAAAGGGCAGTTTCTTTTCTTCAACTGTGTTGGTTAGCACTCAGCAGAAATCACTATCTCAAAAATGAGAGGCAAATGCAAACACATTTGAAAATAGCATGGTCCATTTTCCTACCAATTTAAAAGTTGTGTTTTACATTTTATGTTAAGGAAGATATTTAAGTGCCTTGAACTTGAAAGATATTATGGAGTATGTCTTCACCATAAGTTAAGGTGTACTGGTATGACCCAGGAATACTGTTTTCTGCCTAGAATCACACCATGAGACAACATGCACACAGGAATTGTTGTCAGAGATTTAATTTGTGTTCCTGTTGTTCTGTAAAACTTGCACTTTCAGGAAAGGGCCTGGTATCACCCAGGAATACTGTTTTGTGCCTAGAACACACCATGAGACAGTGTGCACACAGGAATTGTTGTCAGAGATTTAATTTGTGTTGCTGTTGTTCTGTAAAACTTGCACTCGCAGGAAAAGGGCAGCTTGTTTTCTTCAACTGTGATGGTTAGCACTCAGCAGAAATCACTATCTCACAAATGAGAGGCAAATGCTAACACATTTGAAAACCACAGGGTAGATTTTCCTTCCACTCCTGCAATGGGTGAGGTAGTTCCTACATGTTCAAAACTCCAATTAACCTTTACCAAACATGTACTCTTACACACATATCTGCAGTCTTCATGCAGTTGAAAAAGTCTCCATGCAGATCTCTCTTGCAACTGACAATACACAGTCTCCAGAAACACACTCTTTGCACACATGCAGCAGCTTCTCCTACACTCCCATGCATAATACTCAGCTCTGTGTTGTGTTTCAGATAGCAGTGTATAATGCAAACACATTCAACGTCACCAAGGCTCATTTCCTTTGCTCTACTCTAATCACTCACCCTGTAACACATGCTGATAGTCTCAAGTAGCTGTTAGGACATGTGCTCTTTTTTGCCTCTCTAAAATATAAGGGAAATGTGTGAGGCTGTCTCAGTAATTATCACTTGCTCCATCCACAGTACTAAATGTGCTTTCAAATTGCCAAAGGAAATATCGTTTTCTGCCTAGAATCACAGCATGAGTCTGTGTGGACACAGGAATTGTTGTCAGAGATTTTATTTGTGTTGCTGTTGTTCTGTAAAATTTGCACTTTCAGGAAAGGGCCAGCTTGTTTTGTTCAAATGTGTTGGTTAGTATTCAGCAGAAATCACTATCAAAAAAATGAGAGGCAAATGGTAATACATTTCAAATCAACAGGGTAGATTTTCCTTTCAATCTTGTAATGGGTGAGGTAGTTCCTACATGTACAAAACTCCAATTAACCTTTACCAAACATGTACTCTTACACATATATCTGCAGTCTTCATGCAGTTGAAAAAGTCTCCATGCAGATCTCTTTTGCAACTGACAATACACAGTCTCCAGAAACACACTCTTTGCACACATGCAGCAGCTTCTCCTACACTCCCATGCATAATACTCAGCTCTGTGTTGTGTTTCAGATAGCAGTGTGTAATGCAAACCCATTCAACGTCATCAAGGCACATTTCCTTTGCTGTAGTCTAATCAGTCACCCTGTAACACATGGTCATGGTCTCAAGAAGCTGTTAGGACATGTGCTCTTTTTGGCTTGTCTAAAATATAAGGGAAATGTGTCAGGCTGTCACAGAAATTATTACTTGCTCCATCCACAGTACTAAATGTGCTTTCAAATTGCCAAAGGAAATATCGTTTTCTGCCTAGAATCACACCATGAGTCTGTGTGCACACAGGAATTGTTGTCAGAGATTTAATTTGTGTTGCTGTTGTTCTGTAAAACTTGCACTTTCAGGAAAGGGCCAGCTTGTTTTCTTGAAATGTGTTGGTTAGCACTCAGCAGAAATCACTATCTCAAAAATGAGAGGCATATGCTAACACATTTCAAATCAACAAGGTAGATTTACCATCAAATCTTGAATGGCGGAGGTAGTTCCTACATGTTCAAAACTCAAATTAACCCTTACCACACATCTACTCTTATACGCATGTCTGCACTCTTCATGCAGTTGTGCAAGTTTCCATGCAGATCTCTCTTGCAACTGACAATACACAGTCTCCTGAAACACACTTTTTGCACACACGCAGCAGCTTCTCCTACACTCCCGTGCGTATTACTCAGCTGTATGTGGTGTTTCTGATAGCGGTGTGTAACGCAAACAGATTCAATGTCACTAAGGCTCATTTCCTTTGCCCTAGTCTAATCACTCACCCTGTAACACATGGTCATGGTCTCAAATAGGTGTAAGGACATGTGCTCTTTTCTGCTTCTCTAAAATATAAGAAAAATGTGTCAGGCTGTCACAGTAATTATCATTTGCTCCTCAACAGTAGTAAATGTGCTTTCAAATTGCCAATCAAATATCGTTTTCTGCCTAGAATCACACCATGAGTCTGTGTGCACACAGGAATTGTTGTCAGAGATTTAATTCATGTTTCTCTTGTTTTGTAAGACTTGGACTCGTAGGAGAGGATCAGCTCATGTGATAGGATTTGAAAAGTTGAAAAAAATAATTGTAATGAATTAAAATTACATAAAGGTTTTTTTTTTTTAGTTTTTTGAAGGTATTGCTGAGCAACAGTGAAAAAATGTAAAGATGCCTATAAAGTCAAGAAAGAGAAAAGAAAAGAAACAACAACTATATTTGAAGACAACTGGTAAAAAAAAATAGGAGGAGAAGCTCGTGTTGGAATACAGAAAAAGTATTCTGGTAAGCAGACTAAAGAATTTAAAAAAAATATCTTCAAAAAAAAAAATGATCGAAAGATAAATTCAAACAGTGTTTCAAGTACAAAACAACAACAGAGTCGACAGCAAAAACAAAATGCTAATGTAGACTCAGAAGTAAGAAAGAGTGACTTAACACGGAAAATAGAATTTAAAAACATTCGTCGAAAAATGTTTCAGAGAAGAGTGATGTTAAATTTGCTAAAGGATGTGAAAAAATATAAGAAGAAAAACAAATTTTATAAGAAAAAGAAATTAATTGAAAGTATTGTTACCAAGGCATTAGAAATAAAAAAAAACTATTCATTTTAATTTTGAAAATGATGCGTAGATTAGATAAATTAGTCAATGCAATGAAGTCACAAAGCAAAAGGAAAAGAGAAGTAAAAAAAAATTACTTTTGTAAAGTGTTCTTAGGAGAATGGAAGCATAGTTCAAGTGCTGAAATATTTTTTAATGAAGAGAGTTATCTTCAAAGTAATAGTTTGTTGCATGCAGTTGACACCAATGGTAGAGCATATGAAGTTAAGGATGGTTGTGTAATGGAAAAGGAGAAAATGGTTCCAAGAAATGAGGAAGAAGTGATGGCTGATGAGGTTATGGGGAGACGTCCTAAAGCGCCAGTGTACACTTGGAATTGTAGTAGTATTTGTACTGTGCGTCAGGAATCTATTGATAAATTACGTGACTTTCTAAGAGAATATAGTAAAAAGAGTGTTAAACAGAAAATTAAGGTGCTTCAAAGACTAGATCCATGCAGAGTGAGAGAGAATACTGGTTTGCAAGGACATTCTCTGGCTTGTCTATCTAGAAAAGTGTGTCAAAGTGTTTTTCACCATTTTAGGATGCTGGCTGTTCATCATACTGAAATGAGAAAGTTTGTGAGAACATTGTATTTTGCTAAAAGTCCAGCACTAAAGTTAAATGAGTTGAATAATGCTCTGTTCCGTGGATCTGTATCAGATGTAGTGAAGGTTACTGATGAGATTCAGTTTTGTTACTTTGGTCCAGAACAAGAAAGTGCAGAAAATGACACAGTTATTGGTGAAAATGTGGAAGAGAATGTAGAGCTTACTGTTAGTAAAAACTTTGAAGATGAAATGACAAAATTTACTATCATCTCTAATGAAAGACCAAATATTACTTGTATTTGTTGCCGGAGAAGCCATTATAAAATTCAAACAAAGAATGTTGATCTGTATAAAAAAAGTGAAAATGAAGATAATTATAAGTGGAAAGATTTTGCAACATATATATTTCTGGAAAATTGTTTTGAATTGGGTGAAGATCAGCGTATTTGTAAACACTGTTATAACAAGTTAGAAGAAAATAGAATGCCAGCAAGAGCTCTACATAATAAACTATAATTGGTTGATATTCCTCCAGAACTTTCTGATTTAAATACGTATGAGTCTATACTCATTCAATGTGTCCATCCATTTCAGACCATAGTGCGTATGGAGCCAAAAACAGGTAAATTACCTCCTTCGGATTTACAAAGAGGTTTAAAAGGAAGAGTTGTCTATTTGCCATTGAATTTGAAAAAAAATATGGAAACAATTGATGCAGATACTTTGGAAACTGAACCATTAGTTATTCTGGTTAATGGTGTACCTACAAAGAATAAGAAAATTTGGCAGGAGCTGGTGGATGTACGAAAAGTACAAAGAGCAAATTTGTATTTGAAAAAAAATAATAAATGGTATGAAGCCATTTATATGGATGAAGATGAAGAAGAAATACTAGAAGACACAGGAATACCAACTGGGCAAATTGAAAAAGTGGATAAGTCAAAAGAAGAAGAAATTTATGAACATTTCAGCATACATCCTCTTCATTCTAAAGAAGTTATGGGAAACGCTATTGATCTGTTTCAGATGTAGAAAGCAAAAGGAACTCCTATGAGTGTATGGGTGGAGAGCTTGGATGCTCGTTGTTTTCCCCAACTGTTTCCTACAGTAGAAGGTGGACGATATGATGAACGTCCAGTACAGATTCCTGCTTCTGAGTATCGGACTACAAGATTATATGCAGAAGATCCCAGATTTTGTCAAAGTATTCCTTATTTGTTCCATCTTTTATTTGAAAGTGACTTGTCTGCACTATCTTATGCAGTAAATCACATTTTGAAAACTGGAGTACATCTACATAATGTGTCAGCAAAGGACTTTCTCAACAAAGTGCAACAGTGAGATGATCATTTGGAATCTCAATTGATCAATTTGATGGCTTGTCAGCGTGGAACTAATGAATATTGGTACCAACGCCATGGAGAATTGAAGTGTATGTTACGGAATTTAGGAACTCCTACATGGTTCCTTACCCTGAGCTGTGCTGAGTACGCTTGGGATGATTTACTGGATTTTCTGCGAGAGGCAAATTCAAACATTAAAAACATACAATACAAGACAGCAGGAGAATTGTGCTCATTGGATCCGGTTAATGTTTGCAGATATTTTAATCATAGATTTGAGGCTATGATGTCCTTCATCTGCAATAAAAAAAATCCACCTCTTGGAGAAGTTGTGGATTTCTTTTGGAGAAAAGAGTACCAAGCAAGAGGTGCTCCTCATATTCATATGCTGTTGTGGATCAAGGATGCCCCAAAATTTGGAACAGATGCTGATGAAGCAGTTTTATCTTTCATTAAAGGATATGCAACATGTGCTATACCTAAAAGAACAGAAGAGAAAAACTTAAAAGAGAAAGTTTTACGTTTCCAAAGTCATCGATGTGGAAAATACTGTTGACGAAAGTACAAGAGTAAAGATAAATTCTACACAAAATGTCGATTTGGATTTCCACGACCTGTTCTTTCAAAAGGAAGAGTAAACAGTTTTACGTCAGCTGTGCTACATACTATTACAAGAAAATCGCCTAAGAATACCTACAACCTAAGAAGAAAAGAAGAGTCAAAATATATAAATGACTACAATCCAGTCATTTTATCCATGTGGAATGCTAACATGGATATACAGTATGTGGCTGACAATTCTATTGCTGTTGCTCGGTATGTCACATCTTACATCACTAAATCTGAGAAAACGGAATTGAAGGAAATGTGGGAAGAGATTTCTCACGAGAAGACTGTCAGTAAGAAGCTATACAGTTTCAGTTTAAAGATGTTATCGCATCGAGAAATTGGATCCTACGAATGCTCAGATAGGTTATCATCTGCAAGTCTGTACTCCAAATCCAGAAGTATAATTTGGGTAAGTTTAGGCCTTGCAGGAATGCGAAATCGGGTACTGAAATCTATTCGAGAAATTGAATTAGCAGAGTTCGAACCAGAAAGTACAGACATTTTAAGAACAAACATGTTGGATACATATTACCCACAAAGAAGTCATCACCTTGAGGACATGTGTCTTTATGAAGTGCTGCAGAACTTCATTTTTAAACGGAATGCCACAGAAGATATCAACAATGGAAAATATAATGTCAGTGGTGAGGAAGGATGTTTGGTGAAGCAAACAAAAGGAAGTTTGATAAATCACCGGAAGCTGAGTTGCGACACTCCTGACAAAAAGGAATTTTACTATTTGGCACTTTTGCAGCTGTTTAAACCATGGCGTTCAGAGGACGAACTACTTGGAGAATTCCAGAGTTATGAAGATTCCTTCAATGCTAGGAAAGACAGCATAGAATGCAGTACTTTAACAACTTATTTTCAAATGTTAAATGAAGAAATTGAACAAGAAGCAACAATTGCAGCTGAAGTAGCTAGAGACAGTTCTCAAGACAGTCAAAGTTCTGGGACATTCAGTCAAGATCCTCTAGGACAACCAATGGTAGAAAATGAAGCAGCAATAGCCATGAATGAAGTGGAAACAGCTATGAATCAAGCTCAGGAAGATTTAGTAGACTTAACATATTTGGAGCAGCAACTGAATGAAGAACAAAAACAAATTTATGAAGAAGTCAGGAAAAAAATTGATCACGGATTACTACATGAAAATAAAGAGTGCTCATGCACATCTTTTGAACCAATGAGAATATATGTAAGTGGACAAGCAGGAACTGGAAAAAGTTTCTTAATTAATATAATTAGAAGCTACCTACAGAAGAAAATGGATTCCATTTTGTCTTGTGTTGTTACTGCTCCAAGTGGGTTAGCAGCGTATAACATAAAAGGAGTTACCTTACATTGTTTGCTAATGTTACCAGTAGAGCATGAGAACAAAATACAGTACCACAAACTAGCAGGAGAAGCATGCTTGGAAGTTTCAAGAGTATTGAAGAAGTTGAAAGTACTCATTATTGATGAGGTAAGCATGGTATCAAACTTAATGCTTGCCTTTGTGCATTTAAGAATGCAGCAAATTCTGAAGACAGAGTATGATGTGTTATTTGGAGGAAAACACGTCATAGTTTTTGGGGATCTTTTGCAACTTACTCCAGTTAAAGGACAACCGGTATTCCATACACTTACACATGAAGACACGAAAAAGTCATTAGGAAGTATAGGCAATGTAAATATTTGGAGATATTTCGAGTATAAGGAACTCATTACCAATATGAGGCAAGCCAATGATGAGGACTATGCAAGTATTCTGAAAGATATAAGAATTGGACATGGCAGAAAAGTATTACAGAGTCGATTGCTGACTAATTTGTTTACAACAGAAGAAATAGTTCCAGAGAAAATATACAAGAAAATTGCTTAAAAAAAATAGTGTAATCTGCTTAATGCCAACACTACATGAATGCTCTGTATTCAATCAAGAACTTTTGAAATTGGAAAATTAAGAGATCATAAAACTGGAAGCTGTGGATAAAATTCAACATGAACGAATAACTATTATATTGACAGGCAAATTGGCTACTAAATTGGATTCTCTGGAGAAAAACATTTCAAAAACAGCTGGTTTGGAAAAGAATCTTTATGTGTGTATGAACTGTAGAGTAATTTTAAGACGTAATTTGGATGTAGAAAAAGGTTTAGTGAATGGAGCTATGGGTAAAGTTGTGGGTTTTGTAAAGTACCAGAAAAAAGATGGAATTGAATTCTTAAAAATAAAATTTGATCAGATTGAAGAGGTTAAAGTCATTAGTCGTTGTTCAGTTCGTTTTTTGCTAGTGAAAGACTCATATGTACGTAGGAAGCAGTTTCCGATTTCTCTAGCATATGCTGTAACTATTCACAAGTCTCAAGGATTAACTGTTGATAGTGCTTTTGTAAACATTGGATCTACTGTTTTCAAAGAAGGTATGGCATATGTTGCTTTGTCACGCGTGTAAAAATTATCTAGTTTATTCATGATAGACTTTGATGACTCAAAAGTAAGTGCTGATGCAAACTGTGTAAAGGAGTATAATACATTAAGAAGAAGCTATGCTCCTCATTTAGGTCAGTATCCTGTGTTTGAAAAACGTGTTGTTTGTCGGAAAAGGAGATTTGAGAATATCGGTAATGAGGATGTACAGAAGAGAAAACAAAAAGACAGTGATGTGACTGCAAGCAAAAAGAAAAAGGACAGTGTGGAAGAGGTTGTTGGTTGTCATTTTGAAAATAGCTCTGGTGTCAACTGCTACGCAAATGTAGTGCTGAATGTTGTATTTTATCTTGAAAGTTTGCAAGAGCAGATAATACTAAATCATGAAAAAAGATTCTGTTCTTTGCTGAGTTTCCTTTATGAGAAGCTGAGTAATGATAAAAATAAAATAGAAAGTGCTTCTGATGTTAGAAATCTTTTAGATGTATGTTCTGGATGTACACAGTTTACACAAAATGTTCAGCAAGATGCACAGGAATTCTTGATGTATATCCTGATGGTACTGGAAGATGAAGGAGTAGAAGTAGAAAATGTATTTGGTGTCTCTTATAAATGGGAACATTGTTGTGATAACTGTATGAACACAAGCAGTAGTAATGTTGATTCTGAAAGGTTCATATATTTACCATTACCAGAAAGTAAAACAGTGACTTTTAGTAAATTAGTTAAAGATGCTAATCACAACATGGAATGTTCTAAATGTAAATCTGAAATGTTGTCAACGTTATTTTTAAGGAAATATGGACAGTATGTAATTTTAATGGTACAACGTTGTAGAGCTGATGGAACAAAATTGGAAACTTTACTAAAGAAGTTTGTTGGTAATCAATTATCTATATCTGGAAAAACTTTTGTAGCAGTTGCAATAATTTTTCATGACGGTCCTTCTATAACTTCTGGTCATTACACAGTTTATCTTAAATGTGAAAAAGGATGGAAACTGTGTAATGATTCTCAATTGATTTTCAAGCAACGTTTGCCTTATGATTTACCCAATTGTTACTTAATTTTTCTGAAAACCAAATTTTAAATACTAAAATCAGCATCGGAAGAAAGCATTATTTAAATTTAAAAGGATTAAAATTGGATATTTCACTCAAAAAGGATTTTAAACTTACCATTTGGCCTCAAGGAAAGGTAAAACAAACAATTGTGGACTTCTTTGACAGATATTATTTTGGAAAATGTTCTTTTGCAACAAGGTTTACAGATGTTATTTCTTGAAAATTGTTAATGTACTTAAAAGGTATTTTTGACATTTCTATTAAGGTATGTTTTAGTGAGGATACATTTGGGGCTTTTTTAAACAATCTTTCAGATTGGTTTTTTTTTTGCCCGCTGTTAAATGATGTATACAATTGATTTCACTATTTTCAGTGAAAATCAAAACATTCTGAAAACAGCAAAAAAAGGGCAAAAAATTGCTTTGCTAAATATGAAAAAACATGTACTGTTTAATACAATGTATTGTTGAATATTAATACTTTTTTTCTTTTTTTCAGAACTAGAAAGAAAATTTAGAAAATGTAATTCAGTTTCCTTGCAAAAAAAAAAAAACATTTATTTCTAAATAAGTTACTTTGATGGTCAGGTAAGTTTAACATATCTGTATGTGTCACTGCTTTCGTTTCATGCTTCCTTTTCTTCACCTCTCCTTACTCTGCTTTTCTCATTTATCTTCTCACTCTCTCTTCCTGCTTTACTACTCTTTTGTAACTCCCTCACTCCTTCTCTACTACTCCCCTACCTTTACTACCTCCATCACAAATTTTTCATCCATGTTTCTTTCTCTGTATCCATATGTCTTAGTCTTTTTAACTGCCTTACTCCTTCTCAGTTGTTTGCTTTCTGTCTCAGTATCTGTCACTCTCAGTTTGTCTGTTTTACCCTTAATTTCCTTAACATCTCTGGGGCAGATTTACAAGCCACCTGCGCCACAACTATGTCACTTTTCTTGACGTACTAGTGGCGCAGGGTGCTCATACATATTTACAAGGAGAGGATAAGCCACTCTGTGTGTCTCTTCCTCTCCTTGTAAATACGGCCAATTCAAACGCAGCACTAAAATGAGCTATTATCTTTTTTGATAGGTTTAGGGTACCTATACGTAAGTACTGATGCAGAGTTTAAAGTTTAATAGGAAGACTCTCTTCCCTTCATCTGTGAAATGTACACCATCTCTTTTTTAATTACTTTGCCACTCCCCTCTCTTTGTGAGGGAGTCCCTAAAGGTTTACTAAAGTAAAAAAAAATGATTTTTTTGTTAAAAAAACGTCATTGGGTGCGCGCAGGGTGCAAAAAAATTTGACAAATAGATTCATAAAAAAAGTTTTTGTGTTTAGATTTTAGGTGGCTCTAAAAAGAGCCCTTGAGTTAATGTAGGGATAGAGGAAGAGAAAAACGAAAAACAAAACTATGGCCTAGTGCAAGGGTGCTCCTCAAATTTTCTCTGAATGAGATCAACACTGCTCTCACCCATAGTAATAAGAGTAGCACAATCCATGCAACGTGTACTCATCCTCCCAAAACAAGGACGAATATCCAGAGGTGTGTAAGAAGGTGAAGGCACCATCGCAGAAGAAGTGCTCGGCTGAGCTGCCGAAGATGTGCTCGGCTGAGCTGCTGCAGATGTCGTCGGCTGAGCAGGTGGAGGGTTTGCTCCAGAAGCTTGATGAAAAGTCACAGGATGCATTTCCTCAACGTGCCTCATCATAGTGTGAATACTAAAAGAGTACTTCTTATTAGTATTCCCACGTGACAAGATGCGGTGACAAAGTATGCAGGTGACCTTTGGTGCATTCACCTTCTTTTGTCCCTCAGGAAAAGTGAAAAACTGCCATATAAAGGAGTCTTTCTGCTTCCTCTGCCTCTGTCTCTCAAGAGTGTCCTGCTCACTCTCAGAAGGTGGCTGGTGCTCTGCCATTGTCTCACAAAAACAGAGTAGCTCCTTCTCCAAGGGAATCAGAACTAATAATGAGGGGAGTGGGTGTAGTTTTGGAAGAATCTGGAACTGAAAGTACTTTGAACCAATGAAAAGTGATGTTTCTTGATCACATGACTTGCCATGAGGGTATTGGGTGTGGTGTTGAAACAATCTGAAACTGAAAGTAATGAAAACCAATTAAAAGTGTTGTTTTACTAATCACATAACCCGAGGTGCGCGCACGGAGCAAGCTCAGAGCGCGCACCGTGCAATTACGCATGCGCGAACGCGTACGCGCGCATGCGCATAAGTATTATGCGCGTATGTAACGCGCATACGCAGCACGCGCGCATGCGCAAATGTTAGCGCGCGTACTCTACGCGTATACGGGAGTGTAGCGCGTGGAGCACGTGCGACGCACGCATGCGTACTTTCGCATGCGTACTGGGTGCGCGCTGCGAGCACGTACTAAAACGTACGTATGCGTATGTATATAACGTATGCATGCATACACAAAAAACGTACGCATGCGTACTAGGTGCGCGCTGCGAGCGCGCACTAAAACGTATGTATGCGTATGTAGATAACGTACGCCTGCATACATGAAAAACGTACGCAAACGTACTTGGTTCGCGCTCAGTGCGCGCACCCTAAAAATTTATAGAAAAAAAAAAAAGAAATAAAGTGGACATAAGTTAAGAGAAGATATTAACTATGCTGTTCAACTTTATCCAAATTCAAAGTAAAAAAAAAATTACCCACACAAAATTAAAGGATACAGATAATTTATAAATGTATATATAGGGAAATTTTTGAAAAAGAAATATTTAAAAAATATATTAAAAAATTCTAAAATTAGCATTTAAAAAACCTTTGAAATTCACTGAAAAAACCATAGGTTTCACACACGTTATAGTTAGGAAATAGCATTTAAAAAACCTTACAAATTCACTGAAAAAGCCATAGGTTTCACACACGTTATAGTTAGGAATTAGCATTTAAAAAACCTTGCAAATTCACTGAAAAAACCATAGGTTTCACACACGTTATAGTTAGGAAATAGCATTTCAAAAACCTTACAAATTCACTGAAAAAAACATAGGTTTCACACATGTTATAGTTAGCTGGACATTTTACTCGTTAAAAACCAATGAAATTCCCCCGTTATAGTTAGTTCAGCTAACTATAACTCGCGCGCCCGCAATCCACTCCTGATGACGTCACATATTACATCACTCATGACATGGTCAGTGACATCACTCATGACATCACTGATGACATCTCAAATGACATCACTGATGACATCACTGATGACATCATCCCTTCAGTATGTGTTTCTGAACAATTTTAATATGTTTAATATATATAGGGAAAGGCCTGTTGAAGAATGAGTGGGTGTACAAGTGTGTAAATGGATGATTTTCTGTGGTGCGTAACTGACTCTATAAGTGAGTCATTAAATGTATCTTACTGCAGACTAGTGACTAAACTGTGTAAATGTTTGTATGTGTCTGTATGTTGGTGTATAAGTGGCTGCATGGTTTTGTAAATACCTATATAAGTGTGTATATGAGTTATTGATTGCTTGTCTCAGTATCTGTATGGGTCCCTGAGTGTTTGTGTGGGTAGGGTGTGTGTGACTCTATGCATAAATGTGTGAGTGGGTGTTTCTATGGGTGCATGGTTTTAAGAGTGCATCTGTGATGGACTGTATGGTTGTGTGAGTGTATGTATGGGTGTGGTAGGGATTGAATGTATATCTCAGTGGTACATTTGTGACTAACTACATATGTGAAAGGCAGTATATATGCGTGTAAGAGTATATCAGTGGGTAGATGTGAGAGTGTGTGATTGTGAAAGTGACTATGGATGAGTGTGTGCTTGTATGAATGATTCTATAAGAGGGTAAGAATGTGGTACTATTTTTATGACTAAGTGAACTGGGGTGTGTATAACTGCATAGCTGAGTAAATGGGAGTGTGATTATTTGCATGACTGACTAGGTGTGAGAGTACCTCTATGGGTGATTGGTGGTGTGTGAGTGTCTATATAGGTGTATAAATGCATAAGATAGTTTTGTATGGAGTGACTGTAAGTATGAGTCACTGTACAGCTGAATGATTGGAGGTGTATGTAGACCTAAGAGTTAATAAGTGGGTATGTAGTTATTGGTATTGCAGTATGTATAGTTTTGACAATTGAACTCTTACATTTTGAGTTGGTGTATCAAAAGTTATATTAGGGTGTGAGAAGATGTGCTAATTTTTCACATGAATGACATCATCAGTCATGTCATCAGTGATGTCATTTGAGATGTCATCAGTGATGTCATGAGTAATGTCACTGACCATGTCATGAGTGATGTAATATGTGACGTCATCAGCAGTGGATTGCGGGCGTGCGAGTTATAGTTAGCTGAACTAACTATAACGGGGGAATTTCATTGGTTGTTTACGAGTAAAATGTCCAGCTAACTATAACATGTGTGAAACCTATGGTTTTTTCAGTGAATTTCTAAGGTTTTTTAAATGCTATTTCCTAACTATAACGTGTGAAACCTATGGTTTTTTCAGTGAATATATATATATATATATACATTATCTACTGGTGTTTTCCGCAGCTTGGCGATAATTTGTTTCTTGCTCGCGCTGTAAAATAATACATTCTCGCGCGCGCGCGATCGCCTTACCTGAATCCCTGCATTCGCCGACAAGTTTTCTTGATCCGGTCGCGTTCTCCATGAGATGTTGTATTGTTTTTAGCCATTTGCGCTGTCTCGCGCCCGCAGTGACGTCATGCGTCGCGCGATCACGTCTTTCTTCTCGCGATCATGCACCGCGAGACAACTCAAAACAAGATGGCCGCGCTAGCAAGCAACCACATGGGTAAGTTGGCGACCCGCAACCATACAGAAAATCTCGCGAACATGCGGGAAAAAAAATTCCGCATCTTCTCGATATTTCCGCTTGTTTGCGATAATTTGAAACATTTTCGCGATAATTTGCGAAAGTTAATTTCGCAAATTCCGCCCACCCCTACCCTCCTCCCTATCCTCTGTTGTGTGAATCCATGGACTAGCCTCCTCCCTCCTGCCATGCATGGTCTGATGTGCTGCCACTGCCCTCAATTTAGTATGATGTACCAGTCCACTCCTCCTGCCCTCCATTGCCCAATTCTATGCCCCATCATTGACCTCCTGCTTAAACTCTGTGCTTAGCTTGCTGCCCCTATTCTCCTTCCCCCTGCCCTCCGATGTCTTTGTGTATGCCCCTGCTCCATCCTTTTTGCCCACCATGTTCCATGGACCTGCCACTCCTATCTACTCTGAGTGTTCTGTTGAGCTGCCACTCCCCTCCCACCTGCCTAGCATTGTCAGATGACTGTAACCTGTCCCTGCCACCTCCACCCTGCCTGTCCACATGCCATGCCCCTATTCTCTTCCTCCTGTCCTACATGGTCCATTGTACTGCCACACCCTTCTGCCCTCCCTGGTCTGTTGTGCTGCAACTGATCCTCCTGCCTGCCCCGTGCGGTCTGTTGTGAGGCCCCTTCCCCTGAACTTTCTTGTCTGTGCACAGGTCCTGACCCTCCCTTCTATCCTCCATCGTCCTTTGTGCATGCCCCTGCACCCTCCTTCTTGCCCATCATAGCCATTGTGCTACCACTAACCCTCCCACTTGCCATGCATGGTCTTCTTTGCTGCCATGGCTCCTCCTACCTTCCCTGTGTGGTCAGACCTCCATGGCTATCTTGCTGCTCCTGCCCGGCCCCCTTGCCCCCAGCCCTCTGTTTACATGTGCAGACCCCTACTCCCTCCCTCCTGGCTTGTCTGTTCCATTGTAATGCCCCTGATCCATCCCTCCTGCCCTTTATGGTCTGTTATGCTGCAGCTTTCTCTCCTGTCTGTCCATTATGGTCCTGCCTCTTGCCCCTCTGTTCTCTGTTGACCATGTGCATGGTCCTGTCCCCTCCCTCTTGCTTTCTATGGATTGTTGTGCTGCACTCCCGTCCCGCATGCCCTGTGTGGTGTATTGTGCTGCTGCAAACCCTGATGCCTGCCCTGCAGGGTCAGTTTGGTGCACCTCTCCATGTCCCTCCTGTCCTCTGTTATCCAAGTCCATGTCCCTACCCCATTTCCTTCCATGATCCAATGTACCATACTTGCGAACATTTTGCGCTGCAGACAGGTGTTCTGAGGCCAAGCCCCTTTTTACACCTCTCTGCAACGCAGCTCTGTGGCGCTTACTGGAGGTACCTAGTGGTCTAGTTTGACCCTAGGGACCCTTAGGATTCAAGGGGACGTAATCTCTCAACTTAGAACAGCCACAGGGCGCGTTTACACAGTGGTGAAGGGAGGGGACGGGGCCTGAGGTGACGTGTGCAAACACGCACTATGGCACGTTTTAAATTGGGGATATAATTTTCCTTCAATACTGAGGGCCCCTGGGGGCTAACTAGCCCACCAAGTGCTTCCAGTAAGCGCCACTGAGCTGCATTGCAGAGAGGTGGTCCAGGCCGTGCCACTTTTTACACCTCTCTGCAACGCAGCTCTGTGGCACTTACTGGTGGTACCTAGCGGGCTAGTTGGACCCTAGGGACTCTCAGGATTCAAATGAACTTAATCTCCCAACTAAAAACGGACACAGGGCATGTTTACACAGTGGTGAAGGGAGGGGACGGGGCCTGAGTTAACGTGTGCAAAAAGGCCCTGTGGCCTGTTTTAAGAGGTAGTTTTAATCCCCCTGCCCTATTATATACTAGGCGCTTACAGAGGAGGTCATGCTAATCACAGGGGGACCCCAACGCATAATGTTCCCTAGTGTATGTAGGTGTTTTCACTGTATTCTAAGTGTCTTTTAACATAGCACTGGCTCTAGGACTGGTTAGTCAGACTCAGTTACCACCAGTATCCGTCTGAAAAAGTTGAGGGTACAGGATGATTTTGCAACAAGGCTTCTTTCTGCTCTTCTTTTTGTTCTTTCTGCACGTTATCCTTCTTCCTGCACTTTTCTTCGTCTTTGAGGACTTCTGTTGCTTCTTTCTGCACTTCTTTTTTTTCTTTCTGTGCATTTTTTCTTCTTTCTTCACATGTCCTATCTCTGTAGGCATAGTTAGAAATTAGCATTTAAAAAACCTTTGAAATTCACAGAAAAAAACCATAGGTTTCAGGCACGTTATAGTTAGGAATTAGCATTTAAAAAACCTCAGAAATTCACTAAAAAAACCATAGGTTTCAGGGATGTTATCGTCAGCTGGACTTTTCACTTGTACAAAACCATTGAAATTCCCCCGTTATAGTTAGTTCAGCTAACTATAACTCACGCACCCGCAATGCACTGCTGATGACGTCACATATTACATCACTCATGACATGGTCAGTGACATCACTCATGACATCTCAAATGACATCACTGATGACATCACTGATGACATCATCCTTTTGATAGAGTGGCAGACCTCCTCTCACCCTAGTATAACCTTTGATACACACATTCAAAAATAGAGACTAAACTTTTCAAAACAATGGACATACCAATACCAGTTACAACAACCTCTTCAGTAATTCTAAGATCCACATACACATCCACTCATTCACCAACAGTCCTATACAGTCACTCATACATGTATTCACTCATCATATGTACTCATACACCTATACATCCTGTTACACAATGCCACTCATCCATAGAGTTACTCACACACATAGTCACTCATGCTAATAAAGAATCAAAAATACATTTATTTGCATATACAGTTATACACACACCACCACACTTACTTCTACGGAAACTTACACATACTTAGTCTTTTAAACAATCACTTATAGAAACACATACTTATTCATACAGGAACTCTTTCAATCTCTCACTCTCACATATACTCACTTATATACACCAATAGTCACATATACTAGTTTAAAACATATGTAGTTACTCATAAAGACACTATTGAGACAGTCATTCACTCACTAACACACCCATACACACACTCATCCACCCATACAGTCCTGCACACATGCTGTCTTCAACACATACAAAGAGTGAGTCACTCATTCATGCACCTATGCACTACGTAATACCCCCCACCGAACCATGCAGACACTCAGACTGATACTCAAAAAACCAACTAATAACCTATATAGACACCCATGTAGCTACTCACCAACCCATGCAGCCACTTATACACAGAGTGAGAGACTGATACAGATATTTACATATTTAAACATTACTCACTAAGCCATGTATTCACTATGATACACTTAATCAGTCAGTTACACAATCAATTTTTCAAAAACCAATCCTCCATTTAGACACTTATATACCCATTTATTCTTCCATCGACCTTGAGATATACATATATAAAACATATTTAATTTTCAGAAAAACACACATTCACTGGATGATGTCATCAGTGATGTCATTTGAGATGTCATCAGTGATGTCATGAGTGATGTCACTGACCATGTCATGAGTGATGTAATATGTGACGTCATCAGCAGTGCATTGCGGGCGCGCGAGTTATAGTTAGCTGAACTAACTATAACGGGGGAATTTCAATGGTTTTGTAGTGAAAAGTCCAGCTAACTATAACACCCCTGAAACCTATGGTTTTTTCAGTGAAAAAAAAAAAAAAATATATATATATATATATATATATATATATATATATATTACCTACTGGCGGTCGCCAGTAGGTAGTTATAGTTAGGACCACGTTTCCATAGGAAATCCGCAACATTCTATTTTGAATAACTTTGGCGCCGGTCGACGAATCCTCGCGAATTTTTCAAAATAGGTGGGCCGCTACGCTACGCTCCTTCCCTGAAAGTCTCGGGGGGATTCGTTAAGCGGGGGCTGAGATAAAAGGGGGGTCCCAAAACGCGTTTTTCCCATGCATTTTTCCATAGGACCTTTAGACAGGGCTACAGCCCGAACGGCTGAACAGAATTACTAGAAATTTGGCAGAGAGGTAGTCCTCAGGTCAAGGAAGTGCCTTTTGTAGGTTTGGTGTAAATCTGTTCAGTAGATTCTGAGAAAATAGCCTTTAAATCAATATATATATCTGAGCCAGCTTACGGTGCGCTTACGGTACGCTTACCGTACGCGTACCGTGGCGTGCGCGAGCGCGATTCTGATTGGCTCTTAGATCTAAGTAAACATTCGAATCGGCCGAAACCAGGAAGCGGCGGCCGCCATTTTCTCTCTCGCACTGAGAGTGATTTTTAAAATATAAAGCCCAAAAACATGTAAAGGGGCTGTTTAGACAGCTCCCACACACATAGCCATGTTGAGGGAGTCCCCAAAGATCCCCCAAGGCCAAAAACGGAATTTTTATTTTTTCGGTAATTTCGTCGATTACGCTTACCGTACGCGTACGGTAAAAAATTACAAAAAAAAAAAATTATCCACACTCTCTCCACCCCGTGTGCAATTGGTGCCCGAAGGGCACCAATTGTGCATGGCTTATTACACATGAGATAAACTTAAATATTAAAAAAAAAATAATTAAAAAAAAAATTATCCACACTCTCTCCACCCCGTGTGCAAATGGTGCCCGAAGGGAACCATTTGTGCATGGCTTATAAAATATACGAAAAATTACAATATTACCTTTCAAAACGAAGTGCATCATATGTCCTCCATGTGCGCACGGTGCGCGAAGCGCATCGTGCGTACATGGCCCATCTAGCGTAACGTGGGCACGCGGTGCACGTAGCGCACCACGTGCCCACCGTGCGTGCACGGCACTAACTGCGTAAAGTGGGCGCGCGGTGCGCGAAGCGCACCGCGTGCTCACTGTGCGCGCACGGAATGAACTGCGTTAAGTGGGCGCGCACGCCACGAATGGCGTAAAGTAACTTAGCATTTAAAAAAACGTACAAATTCACTGAAAAAACCATAGGTTTCACACACGGTATAGTTAGGAATTAGCATTTAAAAAACATTGCAAATTCACTGAAAAAACCATAGGTTTCACACATGTTATAGTTAGCGGAAATTTTACTGATAAAAAACCAATGAAATTCCCCCGTTATAGTTAGTGCAGGCAACTATAACTCACGCGACCGCAATCTTCTGCTGATGACATATGTGTCTTTATGAAAAAAGAATATTTGTAATATATGTATAGCTAAAAATGTATGGAAGAAGACATGGGCAAATAAGTGTCTAAATACAGTATTAGCATCAGCAGAGGATTGCGGTCGCGTGAGTTATAGTTGCCTGCACTAACTATAACGGGGGAATTTCATTGGTTTTTTATCAGTAAAATTTCCGCTAACTATAACATGTGTGAAATCTATGGTTTTTTCAGTGAATATATATATATATATATATATATATATATATATATATATATAGGGGCCTCTGTACCGCGTCTCTGGCCGACGCATAAAACATCTCCACAACACTCCTCCCAAAAGAAAGAGCAGAGGCCACATAGGGGAACAGTGGAAGCTTCCTTTATTCTATTGTTCGGCAAATGCATTTCTGCCTGTTCCGGCCTTCATCAGCGCCATGATGTTTCAGGAGGATTTGCGCTGTGCATTTTAAAATCATCTTGCCACACGATTGGTGAAAGTCCGCTCCTTCCCTTTGATGGTGTGCTCACCATTCACAGTTCACGCATTTCTTGTGGACCATGATTCCCAGGATGCATCTTGTGGCTCCCAGGTGTGTGCCTGTAGCTCCTCTTGCTGCTCTTTTAACTAGAGGATCTCCTGTTGCATCATCTCCAGCTCCTCATCTCTTCCGGTTTGACTGTCCTCCAGTGCTGCCACTTGGTCTCCCACCTCCTCCAGGTCCTGGCGCACCTCTTTCAAGACTGCTGAGAGCTGCGTTTGAATAGTTTGTAGGTCTTCACAAAGGGATGCGAAGAGCACCAACATAAAAGCTTTCATAGCAGGACCATCTGTCTCCTCTGCCCCTTCTGGTTGTCGAAGGAGAATATTCAGCCTCACTGTCCCCCATCTCTCTTCTTAACTTGCAGCAGTGATAGAGCCTACCTTCCTCGAAGTTGCCACAGCAGCCGTAGACAGGCATGCTGCCCTCCAGGCTGAGCTTTTCCTCCTGAAGCCTGTTCGAACTCGCTGCCTCAGCTGGGGCTCCTTCACCAACTCCTCAGGGCCTGGGCTGTCACTTGTAGACCCTGCGTGGATGTCTCAAGTTTTGGATAGGCCCTGCCACCACAGTGAGGCCCTCCTTCAGGGTCCCCTTATGTATGTACACATGAGAAACCCATTCGTTTTTGTAAAGTGATGGCTATTGTGGGTGCATCGTCACTATTTTTTCTAAATCAGAGATTAAGCCAAAAAGTTTGGATGCCACTTCTTCCATGATATTATGTGCTGCTTAGGGTCAAGACTCAATGTCAGTATAGTATACTGGAGAATTCTAGAAAGATATCTCTCCTACACATAATCTGACACCAGACACAAGAGGTAGTCAGAGCCCCTTCATTTCTAAGGAACCTTAGTCCTTACAAACTGCTACAGACCCAGAGGCCCTATTATGTAGAGGGTGCACTTTCCCTGTTTGCATCCGGAGCACCTTAAAACAGGTGCACCAGGCGCAAACAGGGAAAGTGCGTCTTATTACATGGAATGTGCTGCCTTGAGCAGTGCATTCATGTGAAAAACTGAGCGGCTTCTTTAAAGCTTCTCTGTGTTTTTGCAATGCAGGCAGCAACCCGCCTGCACTTTGAAGAGAGATGGGAGATCCCGTTGCAGGAGGGTGCAGTCAGTGACTTCACCCACCTGCATGGGGATGTCAGGGGGGTCCATAGGATCCCCTTCCCCACTCCAGATGGCTGCCCTCAGGGGGCGCACTAACAGTATGCCACCTTTTAGGTGCGCCTTGTGAGAGCTTCTTTGCTTTTGCACCCGCATCTATAATACGGCACCAGCGCAGAGGCAAAGGGATTCTCTCATTTGCATGGGACACACCCCATGCAAATCAGGGAACGCTCCCTGAAGATTGCGCTGGCAATTTATGTGCACCAATGCTATCGGTATTACAGAAGGGGCCGCACAAGCGTCTGCGGACCTTTCTGTAATATCAAAGGGTCCCGCAGGCGTGCAAAGCGAGTGTAAACGCTTGTTGTGCCCCCTGGGCACCTTGTGTAGTAGGGCTCAGATGAGGCAAGAAACACGTCAAGACATAGACATGAATAGTCATAATTAGCCCTTTTGTTTCAACTTTGTTGCAGGAAGGTATTAAGCTATCACAAGGGAACTTTAACTGTTAAGGTCTCATTGAGATTCCTTTGACATCAAGCAATGAAATAGTGAACCACAGTGATTATTACAATTTGAGAGAATTTACAATTTGCAGCAGGGAGAATATACACCTCACCTCAGGCATTCCACTTGATTTGGAAAAGGCTTGTTAATCTTTTACTAAAGAGTAACTATTTATGGTCACTGAGCTGCCAAGGAAGAGGAATTACAAACCTCATATTTGATGCCTACCATATCTCACACTTGCGATGCCTACAGTATATTCATAATATTTAGTATCTCAAAGGAGGGTACACTCTAGGCCTGTACCCTCAATTTCTTCTAACTCCTTCTTTCAGCCTTTCATTAAGGTCATGCATTTTACTTCTCACTAGAGTTTGTCTTTTGTGTGATCTTTTAATTAACAGTTTTACCATAATATATATGCATACAGGAACATAATCATTTTTTTATGATTTGCATCACTTTGTAATGAAGGTGTTCTCATAACATGCTATCAGAAGTACATTGGTGGTTATTGGAAGAAAATGCCTCTTTTTACATGATCACCCCCATTTCTTGGACTGATGCTGCCGTTTTGTTGATTCTGCATTGGGACACTACGCCACTGCTAACCAGGCCCTGGTGCTTGTGCTCTGACCCGTAAAACATGCTTTGGCTATGCTTGTAATTGGCATGCAGTGGCGGCAGTTGAAGTTAGAGAGTGGTTAGGCTGGCCTTATAGGGGCTTAGGGGGAGGAGTCGGGCATTATGACTTCACGTTAGGGGGCACAGCATTTTTGGGAGATCTCTCTGTACTCGACGACAGAAGGTTATTGAACAAGAAATTATGAATGATTTGGCTCTCTTGTCATTTAAACCGCTGACATGCATTTTGCACATATGTTTCATCAACGCACTCATTTGTTTGACCTCTAACACTTCACCAGATACTGCCTGAAAGCTGCACCAGGCTGCCACACACCTGGAGTAACACAACACTTGTACCTGTCTTGACCAAGAAACATTCTGCCCCTTAGCCTCTTGCTCTGTACCTCACCTGCACGCACATACAAACGGCAGTTGCCACTGAAGATTTGCGATGAGCCCTGATAGTCTCTGGCTGTTAACAATTAGAGGTGCTTTTCGTCTTCCTTTTTCTGATTCGCACACACTTTACGCTACATAAAAATTTGGCAACAATTTTAATCAAGGCCTTAATATTAAGAAAGCCAAAAAGATTCCACTTAATTGCTGATTTGTACAAATTGAAACCAGAAAACCTGGGTAAATTGTCTCTTCCTCATTTAAATCGCATGATCTTAGGCCCTTTGTCATGGCACCCACATACGTCAGGTTTTAAATATGTTACTCTAGGTAGTGCATTGTTATTAATAGTACATTACAGTCGGCTTTTTGTAGAGGAGAAGCACTTGAGATTATCTAAGGCCCTGTCCCTTAGCTTGAACGAAAGAAAGTGTGACGTATTTTGCTGCAGTGGCGATTTAAGCTTCAGACTTGAGCAGACCGTTTTTGTTTTCAGAGAAACTGAGTGTTTTTTAAATAACAATTGTTTGGAAACAATCAACGATGTGTTCCCCTCCAAAAATAAAGATGGGGATTGATTTCTAAGGTCTTATCACTCATCTTGACGCCCATGCCCATACCTTTCTAAAAGTCCCTAGCTTCAAAAGATTATCTTTTATTTCTTTGCAGTTTCATATGGTGCAAACCCGACCTGAAGGTATTTGTGCGCTATACATTACAAAAGGCATTCATTCATTTTTGGTTTTAGGCACGTAGTGATCAAATAATTTGCCCAGAATTGCTACTTACTAAGTCAGTGCCCAGGCATCTGTAAAATGTGTTTTTTACTTCTCACCTCACACGATTGGGGCTGTTGGGTACTATCAGGACTGAAGGGAAGCACCTTCAACTTGGCGATGCTGACTTTAAAGTTTAAGCTGACATATGCACCACCTTCTCCCCTGACCATGAGTCTGTAGGCTCGCAATGAAACTCCAGAGCTTAATGGCGTCTTTCACTGCAGCCCGGGAAGCAAATATTTCAAGTCTGCGTAGAATATCTTCAGAAGTGCTGATGACAGACTGCATAGACTAGATTTTTTGGCTTTCCGCCTGCCTGCAGCCTCTACCCCACCCTTTCTCAACTCGTCACAAGCTGGGAAAGGTTGGGGTAACCATGCTCTCTGCTCCCTGATTGACATGAAGCCCCAGTGCTACAGAACTTCAGTATAATACACTCAGGCTTAATTTTAACCCCATGTCATCAAGGAGTGGAGATTGGCCCTTAAGAATGTCTTTGCCGAGAAAATGACCTCACAGGCCTCAGGGCTGTGAGACTAACAGCCCAGCAAATACTCTAGACTTTGATCCCATCCAGGGGCAGTACTTTTACTGAATGGAGCATCACTGACTCACTGCAACAACAAGTACGGAGAGTGGCCCTGTGCAGCAGGCTGCAGCCTCGGCCCCCAGCAAGACAGAGAGTGTTTGCATGTTTTTTTCTGAAAAAGGAGAAGTTTACCATTAATATTTTCCTTAATTTTTACATGCCCTGGGGGTGAAAGTAAAAGGGGTGATGCCCCAATGTCCTCAACAAGAAACCGCCACTGTTGGCATGTTTAACTTACCTATAAGTCCATAGTATATGGCACTAATTGTACAGAGGGCTTGGAAGTAAAAATGTACCAATGGACTTCAGCACCAACTGTGCCACTCATTAAACATGATTGCAGGCCTACCACTGTAGGCTGGATATCAGTTTAAAACTATTATCTGACATGTCAAAATCAACCCTTTCCATAGCTCAAAACTTAAAAAAGCTATCTTACAAATGTTAATAGGTCACCACTATTTGGCCTCACAATCTCTAAGGCAGGGTGCATATTATTTAAAAGTATGGCATATAGACATTTAATGTTACACATGTCCTTATAGTGAAAAACCCCCCCAAAACATTTTCACTGCGGCAAGGCTAACTGTTCCATATGAAAGCACTGGATTACATCATTACATTTCGTAATGCTAATTTCAAGTGGGAAACAGCTAGAAATCTGATTCAAAGATTCTTTTTAATAGCTATTTTAAATACAATTTAATAGTATAATTAAATTTGTAATAATTAATGAAGAAAGGATTTGCATGGGCTCCAACTGTCACCTGGCAGTTTAAAAGCCCCCTTGATGAGATGTGTAAATCAATCAATCAACCAGTACTTGTAGAGCGCTGCTAATCACCCCAGTGGGTATCCAGGCTCAGGTGAGCCATGATGGTCGAAGAGTCAGGTCTTAAGCTCTTTTATGAAGGAGGTCAGTAATGGGGCAGTGTGTAGGTGGAGAGGGAGGGCGTTCTAGGATCTGGCAGCAAGAGTGGAGAAGGAGTGTCCCCCAGTGCGGGTGCAGTTGATACGTGGAATGGTTACGCAGGTGAGGTGTGTGGAGCAGAGGTTTCTCATGGGTAGTTGGAAGATAAGGAGGTGGTTCAGGTAGAGGGTTCTGATGTTGTGGAGTGCCTTGTATGTGTGAGTGAGGCGTTTGATTAAGCATCTTTTGTGAACAGGGAGCCAGTGGAGGTCCTTCAGATAGGTGGAGATGTGTGACCTTTTGGAAAGGTCAAGGATGAGTCTGGCCGCCAAGCTTGGACGGTTTGGAGTCTTTGCACGAAGTCAGAGGAGGTGCCTGTATTGCATAGAGTGCATTGCTGTAGTCACGTCTGCTGGTGACAAGGGCTTGCATGACTGTTTTCTTTGTGCTAACAGGGAGCCATCTCAGGATCTTGCGGAGTATGCCGATTATGTGGAAGCAGGTGGAGGTGACTGTGTTTATTTGCCATTTCATTGTGAGTTTGTTGTCCAGTATGATGCCTAAATGGCATGCATGGTCTTTGGGGGTAAGGGGTTCAAGTTCCCAGGGCCACCAAGAGTCATTCCAAAGGGTGCTGTTGCTGTCTCTGCCAAAGATCAGAACTTCAATCTTGTCAGTATTTAACTTGAGGCAGCTGTCTCTCATCTATGTTGCAACATTTTGCATGCAATTGGGAAGTTGACTTTTGTCTCTGTGGGCTTCGCTGATAGTGAGAGGATGAGCTGGATGTTGCCAACGTAGGAAACTATGTTCATCTGGTGTGATCTGATGATGTGTGCGAGTGGTGTCATGTAGATGTTAAAGAGGGTTGGGCTCAGGAGGGAGCCTTGTGGTACCCTGCCGATGAGGTGTTTGGGGGGGTGAGGTGAATGGGGGAAGGTGGAATTTCGGGATGCGTCCTGTGAGGAAGACTTCTATCTGTATGATTGTGTTGCCCGTGATTTCAATCTGGCGGAATCTTTGGATGATGGTGAGGATTGAGATGGTCCTAGGATGCTTGATTCCGGTCCAGGGAAGACATGGCTTGGCAGTTCGGGTTGGACTGTTCCCATGAGGCACAGGATCAAGACTGATTTGCATATGGCCATGTCTGAACTGGGGTGGCGTGGTGAGCAAAATAACGATGGATTAAACCCAGATCTGTGACTGGGGGTGAATGTTTTGCCAGTGTGCAACATTCCATCCATCATCTTGTGTGTTTTGCTGTTCGCCCTATGTGGGAAGGGTATGCCCAGGCGTGGGTCCCGTGCTCACCACGCCACTGGAGTCAAGCTATCCTGGCTGAAGAGGGTTGAAACCCCAAAACCGGTCCTAGGATGCTTGATTCTGGTCCAGGGAAGACATGGCTTGGCAGTCCGGGTTGGACTGTTCCCATGAGGCACAGGATCAAGACTGATTTGCATATGGCCATGTCTGAACTGGGGTGGCGTGGTGAGCAAAATAACGATGGATTAAACCCAGATCTGTGACTGGGGGTGAATGTTTTGTCAATGTGCAACATTCCGTCCATCATCTTGTGTGTTTTGCTGTTCGCCCTATGTGGGAAGGGTATGCCCAGACGTGTGTCCCTGCTCACCACGCCACTGGAGTCAAGCTATCCTGGCTGAAGAGGGGTGAAACCCCGAAACTGGTCCTAGGATGCTTAATTCCGGTCCAGGGAAGACATGGCTTGGCAGTTCGGGTTGGACTGTTCCCATGAGGCACAGGGTCAAGACTGATTTGCATATGGCCATGTCTGAACTGGGGTGGCGTGGTGAGCAAAATAACGATGGATTAAACCCAGATCTGTGACTGGGGGTGAATGTTTTGCCAATGTGCAACATACCGTCCATCATCTTGTGTGTTTTGAGGTTTGAGATGGTGTCAAAGGCTGCAAAGAGGTATGGGAGGAGGAGGGTGGTCATCACACCTCTGTTGAGTAGTGTTTGAATGTCATCTGTGTCTGCAACCAAGGCTATTTCAGTGCTGTGATTGACTCTGAAGCCTGACTGGGATGAGTCTAGTAGGTTTTGTCTCTCCAGGTGGCTGGCCAGTTTAGTGCTGATGGCTTTCTCTTGGACTTTGGCTGGGAAGGGAAGAAGGGAGATAGTATGGTAGTTTTGTTGGTCGGTGGGGTATGCTGATGGATTCTTGAGGATGGGTCAGACCTCTGCATGCTTCTGGGAAAATGCGATTCAGGTGTTCACTATGGTGGTGAACTGGAGACTGATTTTGCCATCTACAAGGTTGAAGATTCAGTGGAGTCAGGGAACGGTGGGCACTCCTGAGTGGAGGGATTTCATCAAGGTAGTGGTGGTGGGTGTGGTGAGTTGGTCTTATGTGGGGAGTTGTTGGATGTTGTTTGTATTGGATGTTTGGTTGTGGGCAGTGGCTGGTTGGGAGTTGAAGTTTTTGTAGATATTTACAATCTGGTTGTGGAAGTGGTTGGCGAGTGTGCCCAAGAGTTGTTGAGAAGGGGGGATCGAGTTCTCTGTGGTCGGGGGGGGCGCAGGAGAATTCTCTGACAATGGAGGAGAGTTCTTTGGCTCAGTTGGTGCTGACTTTGAGGTGCCTGGTGAGGGCTTCATTTTTTTATGGTTCCGATGTGGCAGTGGTAATTGCTTCATAGGCCTGTAGGCTTCACGGTCGGTGTGGTTTTTGCTGGCTCGCCATCTTCTTTCTAATCGTTTGCATTCCTGTTTGGTCATGCACAGCTCAGGCATGCACCAGTGGGCTTGTCTGGCGCGTCTGAGGGTCTTGGGGTATTGGTGGAGGTAACTAGGTTGGCTGCTTTGACGATCCAGCTGTTGAAATTCTGTACTGTATGGTCCAGGTTAGGAGAGGTGATGGGTTTGATGGGTTTGGTGGAGCTGAGGCTTCTGTCCAACATTGGGGGGTAACACTGATCCAGTTACGGTAAGGTGTGTTGTTGTACCTGGGAGAGAGGTGTGGAGGACCGATGAGGCTGAAGGGTATGTTGGCATGGTTTGTCCTGGTGAGTTCAGATGTGTTGCTGTACTTGATGCTGTTGCTAGTCATGAACATGGAGTCAAGGGTGTGTCCTGCTCTGTGTGTGTGTGACAATCTGTTTGAGGCCGATGTTGTGTAGTCTCTCAAAGAGGTCACTGGAGTTACAGTAGGTGTGGTCATCTATGTAGAAATTGAGGTCTCCTAGGAAGATGTAGCAGTCTGAGTCAATGGCATGTGGGGTGATGAATTTGGCTATTGTGTTGCTGATGCTTATGTGAGGTCCTGCCGCTCTGTATGCAAGGGTGCCTTTTACAGTAGTCTTGGCATCGGGCGGATATGAAAATTCATGTGTTCCATGGTGGGGATGGTGTTGTCGATGGTGACAGTTCAGTTGATGGATTCCTTGTGTATGATATCAATGCCTTCTCTGAGCTTGTTTGACCTGTCACGGTGTTTTAGCTTGTATCCTGTGGGGGTTGGTGTTGCGATTTCAGGAGCGGATGTTGGAGTGAGCCAGGTCTCGTGATGAAAGTGACATCGCGGGTGAGGCTGGTGATGATGTCCCAGATCTCTGTGGCGTGTTTACAGAGGGATCTAATGTTCAGCAGTATGCAGTTGAGTTGAGCTGGTGGTTGGGGTTAGTTGGGCATGGTGTTGGTTGATCCAGGGGGGATTGCGTAGAATTGGCAATAGGTGCAGGCGAACAGTTTATCAGTACTGTGCGCTGATGCGAGGCAGCAGTTGTTGTCACATGTTTGCTTCAGGGCATTGAGTTATACTACAAGGGGCCATGGTTTCTGTTGCTGGGCGCAGCCGGGTCGCGAATGGGTACAGCCGGGCTTGCCTTTGGCATGCCTTTAAAGGACCAGCAGCGCAGCTGCACAGTGCGTCCATTAATTAGTCCTGGGGGGTGGGAGGGGCAACGGGGCTATGCAGGGGAAATCAACATGGACCGGTAATCGGGATGTGGGAGGGAGCGTGGCGGCAGCAAAATCAAAACCATTAAACAAAATAACAGTGACAAAAGGCACAGTCTAAACAATGGAAGGCATATCAAATTAAGACAATCAGGAACAAAAATTGCAATGGCAAAAGGCACAAGTCGGAACAATGGAAGGCAAATAAGATCAAAGCAATTTAAGGTAATAGCAAATGGGTAAAGGAACTAAAATTATCTTAGGCAAGGGCTGGGCAAAGGCACAGGAGGAGAAGCGGGGCCTCAAATCTAGGGACAATCAAGTCGAGGTGCGGAGGGCTGGCACCTTCTGGCTGATGGCTGAGAGCGGCAAACAGACCACAGAGGAAAGGGCTGCTCAAGGGATCTGCGCAGATGCCTCCATTGAGTAGCCCTGGGAGGTAGGTGGGGCAGTGGGCAGCGCAGGGGAAACTGGTATGGACCACTAATCGGGACTTGGGAGTGGGAGGGACTGGGGCGGTGGGCTAATCAAAACCAGAAAACAAAAGAAAAGTGACATTAGGCACAGTCTGAACACTGGAAGGCAAATAGAATTAGGGCAATCTGAAAACAAAATAGCAACGACAAAAGGCAGAAGTCTGAACAATGGAAGGCGAATAAGATTAAAGCAATATAAATTAACAGCGAGAGGGGAAACAAACTAAAATTATCTTAGGCAAGGGCAGGGCACAGACGTAGGAGGAGGAGCAGGGTGTTGAACCTGGGGATGATCAAGCTGAGGTGCCGAGGGATGGTGCCTTCAGGCCGATGCAGTGACTGGGAGTGCTGACCAGACTACAGCAGAAATGGCTCGCAGAGCAGAACAGAGGCTTTGGGTTTAGGAAGGTGTGTCAGTTCCTCTAGCAGGATGACCAACTGGGCTGTGCACACAAACTTGATTAACTTCACAGAGGCCTACACTGTCACTGGCCAATGTTAGTTTACACCTGAAGAGGGCTGTTCTTTGTTTCCCCACTCAGGCAGGCACCAATTCCAATAGGAGAGAACCTGTCCCCAGGATTGGTTTGAATAGACCACTTAGAAGGGGTTGTTAATATGCCTGGGCCAAAATTCCGTTCTGTTCGCGGAAATTGCGATAATTTGGCATTTTCGCGTTCCACAGAAAGCGCGAAAATGTCAAAATTTCTGCATTCCGCAGCTTAGCGATAATTTGTTTCTTGCTCGCGCTGTAAAATAATACATTCTCGCGTGCGCGCGATCGTCTTACCTGAATCCCCGCGTTCGCCGACAAGTTTTCCCGATCCGGTCGCGTTCTCCACGGGATGTTGGATTGTTGGTAGCCATTTGCTCTGTCTCGCGACAGTTTGCGCCCTCAGTAACGCCATGCGTCGCGCGATCACGTCTTTCTTCTCGCGATCATGCACCGCGAGACAAGTGAAAACAAGATGGCCGCGCCTGCGAGCAACCGCATGGGTAAGTTGGCGAGCCGCGACCACGCAGAAAATACCGCGAACGGGCGGGAAAAAAACTACTGCATCTTCACGATATTTCCACGTGTTTGCGGAGATTTTTAACATTTTCGCGATAATTTGCGAAAGTGAATTTCGCAAATTGCGCCCACCCCTAGTTGTTAATTTCCCTTGCCACACAAGGGGAGAAGGGTTTCACCATCTTGGATTTGGGCAAAGAGGCCCACTCTGTGATTAGGTACAGAAGGGCACACATAAACCACTGCAAAAGTGGGTAGGGTTACCCCTGGAAAAAAAAATTGTACCTCAGGGAGCTCCTCTGGCTCCCAATAGGCACACACTGTCATTATAAACTCCTCACACACACATTCAAGGCACTACACAACTTACACCTCACATAAAGTGTCAGGTCCATCTCCTTCCACCAACCATCTAGGCACCTCCACTTTGCAGGATTCCTACTTTCACACATCCCACGCATACGCAGAACCAGGTCAGGAGGACACGTGTTTTCTTACATCACTCCTAAAGCATGTAGCAACCTGCCACTCCACATCAGAGCCTCCTCCTCTCTTTTTGAATTCTACAAGAAGCCGAAGACCATGCTTTTCAATGAACAAACCTACCCTAGACAGGGCTAGGAATACACACCTGCTCACCTTGCACTTTAAAAACACACACACTGTGGTTAAGGAGGGGCCAGAGTTGAATAAATTGGATTTAGTGTTTACTTTGGACAGTCAAAGGACTGTGATAAGTGCCCTGAAAATTATTGGTTGTCAGACCCTGAATCCTTTGCAGGCATTTAAGAGTATTTCCAAAAAAGTCAAATCCAACATTGACTCTTGCTGAAAAGTATAAGACTGGTTTTCTTTAGGTTCATGTCATTCAAGTGTCAAATCAGATGTTTTAGTGGTACATAGAATGTTTTGAAAATAGGTATTGTTTAAGGTAATGCCTGTGTTGATGTCATTTAAATGTTACAAGCGTTTGTTTTGAATGCATATGCCATAATGATTTAATCAGACTAAATTGGCCTTGATACCTTTGTTTTATGTGCTTTTATGTGTTTGATATAAAAAAAAGTGTTTAAAACAATCCTGAATCATAAAGAGTAAAGTTGTGATGAATAATTCCAGCCAAGGCTCAACAAATGTTTTTATATTATTATTGTGGTCGAACTTTAGGCTAATTCAAAGGCCCAACCAATCAAGTTTTAATAAAGTTTCTAAAAGTGTCATTTTCAGTCATGTAACTTAAAATTCAACTTTCACATAAGGTGTGAATTTACATTTTGAGTCCAGAGATAGCAAACTGGAAACGTCTATAATTTCCCAATTGGGAAATACACTTATAAAGTGTAATAAGGTAATCCAAATGTTAACCTAAGGGGGGGATAGGCCTTACAGTAGTGAAAAACCAATTTAAGAGTTTTTCACTGCCCAGACATGTAAAACATAAAAGTACTTGTCAAACCTTTTAAATGCAGTTCACCCTGCTCTTTGGGCTGTCCTGGGCCTACCTTATTGGTGACATTTATGTATTCAAAAGGAAGATTTGGGCCTGGCAAGAGGGTTAGCCTGCAAGGTCGAAATGGCAGTTTAAAACTGCACAAAGAGGCTCTGCAATGGCAGGCCTGAGACATGTTTAAAGGTCTACTTGAGTGGGTAGCACAATTTACAGGCCCTACGCACATGCAGGAACTTATAAGTACATGCAAGAATTTATAAGTAAATGAAATATGCCAACTATGGATAGGCCAGTGTTAACATGTTTTAGGGAAAGAGGAAATGTGCTTTAGCACTGGTCAGCAGTGGTAAAGTGCCCAGAGTCCTTAAGCCAACAAAAACGAATTCAGCCAAAAAAGTAGAGGGAGAAGGCAAAAGGTTTGAGGGTGACCCTGAAGAAAGGGCCAGGTCCAACACAGAATCGCCTACTCGATGTATCAAACTTTCACTCCATTGCGGTCATTCTAAAATCATGTTGAGGTCTGAGTCAACCACGAGCCATTGTTTTTCATTTGTGCTTTACTTTTCGTAGGTGCTTCTTGTTTTAATTTTTAAAAAAATGTATATCTCTACTTCCCCCTATCCAATTTTAATAATGTAGTTGTGTGTTTGCTCATTACCATTTTCTTTATTCTTCTATATTGGTTTGGGCATTGTATTGTGTTGTCTTTATACGTTTTATTGTATTGTATTGTTACTTCATCATTTTTGGAACTTGACACATACTTCCATGGGGATTGCCTGCTGCTTCTGCCATGGCTGCCAGTAGATGAGCAGAGATTCTCTCATAATTGTTTTATGACCTAACCAGATTGTGTTTATTAAGGTGATAGGGTTTACTACCTTTCAGATTAAAACCCAGTTTATGACACATGCTAAGGGCAGAACAGAGTTAGGTGCTTGTCACAGACTAAGGGGCCAATTAAGAGTTTGTTGGACAGAGTACTCTGTCCATCAAACCCTTGGTCTGTCTGCTTAATTTTGAGTTGGGCTTACTGTCCTTTTCTGATGCCGGTGTCTTCACGGTTTGTAGCATTGAAAACCTTAGGACATATCAGAGTAAGGAAATCAGACCGCCGGTCCTATTGAGCTCAGATGGTTTTGTTGTATTTTTTTCTGCCTGTCAATGCCAGGAAAAACCTGGCACTACCAGACAGAAGGAAATGACCCTCACAAAATGGAAGAAATCTCCCAGTGTGTGGGGGTCTCATAGATATTTGTTTTTTCAATAGCAAACTCCCATATTTGGGGTTTGCTTCTTTAAAAAAAAAGATGGTGACCCTGCAGCAATGTTGCCGTGCTGTGCTGGGCCAGCCGTGATTTCTAAACATGGCTGGCAATAGGCCACCCAGGTGGTGGAAATTATGACCTCTGCTATGGTGGTGGCTGGGCTGCCCAGTGATAGATTTGTGTCTTCAGGGCTTTGAGGCAAAGCAACTTTTTAGTGACTTAGATGTGCTTTTCTTCGATATGTCCCAAATTAAAGATCTATTCACCTGATGCAATCTGACCCAGAATGATTTACCTCTGTATGACCTGATGGCAATGAGGTTCGGGTTGACTGACAACAGGGTTCAAAAGTCATCTCTTCCTCAAATCGTATCCATTATAGAAAGGTTGTTCTTTTGCCACTATACGATTTGTGTTTAAAAATGGTGTGCCATTCCAATGTTCCATCTGGAGGCCAGGCATAATTGTTTGAAATGAGAGGTGGGACAATCTAGAGCACTACTTCCCAAATTTTACAACTACAACCGACTTTTTAGTATGAGTAACTTGTGCGACGCACCTATGGCCATGAGGCGAGCAATCTTTTAATATAAAGCATTGTATGCTAGTGCATTGCTATTTGTAGACAGCACATTTTACCTTGAAATGGTCACTAAATTTCCAGAGGTATACAGTTTTATAGATAATACTATTTTACACACAAATGATAATATGTGGAAATAGGGTTTCAGTCAAAGTGTCTTGCTTTGTTCTGATCCTCCTAAATTCGGTTTCCATCACACGGAATTTAAAAATAATTGCTTAATTTCGCTTTCTAACTTTTGAATGTGTACAGTTCATTTACAGATATTTGCATTTTGGTGTGTGTTAGGAAAACATTTATATCCCACAATGTTCCTTTCACTCGTCATGTACCCTTTCAGGACTGGCACATAATTCACTTTATTTTTCCTTGTCTGACTGCAAAGTGAGAGAAACTTTAAAAAATAGTCTAATGTTAAAAAAATAAAATAAGCAGCAGCGCCATAGCCTGACAACTGATCTTTGTCTTTGAAGCTTACCAAATGTGACAAGATAAATTCAGAATATAAAGGCATCTTCATTTATTGCCTGGACTTTGGCGACCCACCAAAATTGGCTCACGACCCCCAGTTTTGAAAATGCTGATCTAGAGATATGAAAGTTTGTGTTGTCGCATCTGAGGCTCAAAATGAGCAGAGCCACCTAATTTCTGACTTGAACTTTAGGTTGTTGGCAACTATCCAGCAGGAGAGATTTTCTTACGGTGAAGGAATATTTGGGTGCCAATTTGGTGTTGTGTTGTAATCTACTTCAGAATGTATTGCTTTCGTATTCTGATGATGTCAGTGGAATGTCAAAGTGAGGGTGATTCATTCTATGTTGTGCGAGGCTGAGCGAAGCAGCGGATGAGACTGTTGATGCTGGTTTGGATATCTACAAATAAAGGTCTTCTTCTACAACCTTTCAGACAAGGACTTATTATTACACTGGCGACGAGGGTATCAAGTTGGTCAAGAACATCGTTGGAACCGTGCATTCTTTGAATGTGTTAGCGCTCGCACTCACCGCTTCAACATTCTCTGCTCGCACTCGCGTATGCCATCATCCGCTGCATCCGAATGCATTTCCTGAGTTCTTAGACGGAGTGAATCTCTCGTCATTACGTTGGTTTATCCTGCGTCAGCGCCATTTTGGATTGGGGTGGTTTTTTTTTTCTACGTGAACCTGCGTCAGCGCCATTTTGTATTGGGGTTTTTCCGAATACGTTTTCTGTTGGATCTTCAGAGCAACGTAAACATCGGCGCTAGTTGGATTATTGGGTTTTGGATTCTTTTACGTGTTTGAGGCGTTTTGGACATCGCATTCAAGACTCAGTTTTCGTATCCTCGACGGAGACTACGGTGACTACTTTAATTATTTTAGTTTATTTTGTTCAAAGTGACTAGATTATCTACTATTCTCTCTTTCTTTCACTCCGTTACTCTGTTATGATGGCGGCTTCAACAAGCATGTCCCAACCTCCACCTTTTCTTTCGGAAAAAGGTGATCCTATACTTCCTTGGAAAAGGTGGAGGAATTTATTTGATTCTTACATTGTTGCCATAGGAGGGGAAAAGTTTTCAGCCATCAGGAAGCAAGCCATTTTATTACATAACCTGGGAGTTGAGGGGCGAAATACATATGATAGCATGGATCTCATTCATATTGGAACGGAGGAGGGGGAGCCTAATGATGTTTATGAAATGTCAATGACGATGTTGGAGAAGTATTTTGGCCCTAGGATAAATGTGGTCCTCGAGAGACATAAGTTTTTCACTAGAGTCCAGAGTAGCAATGAAAGGGTGAAAAGTTATATTGCCTCTCTTAAAACCCTGGCACGTACATGTGAATTTGGAGATCTCTCTGACTCATTAGTCAGGGACCAGTTGGTTAGGTGCACAAACAGTACCCGTGTGCAAGAAAAACTCTTATCTAAAAATCCTACATTAGTGGAAGCTATCGCGATTGTAGAGGGCATGGAAAACACCTCTTCTTGGGTAAAAGAAATGAAGAGAAACCATGAAGAAAAAAAGGAAGCTAGTGAAGTCCATGTTGTAACAGATACAGAGTATTTAGAGAGTTCTGATAATGTAGCAAAGGTTTCTTCACAAGAGAAGTCCAAGGGGCCTGAGAAAGACTTACGTACTAATGCTTCCCATAAGAGTTCACCAGCTAGGAGTGACAAGGAAATTCGTACTAACACTGGCGACAGTGAAAAGAAAGCCATGGACCAGTCTAAAATGAAGTGTTTTAGGTGTGGGAGTTCCTCTCATTTCTCTAGCTACCCTCATTGTTATGCCAGGGAAGCCACTTGCATGAAGTGTGGGGTCAAGGGACACTATGCTAGGGTTTGCAGATCGTCTCGCAATTCGAGCAAAAAGACTGAAATTGTGCGCACTGTGCTCTTGCGTATTGATGGTGGCGATGGTGGTGAAGGGGATGTTGATACTGGGAGAATAACAATGCCCGAATGCAAAATTGGTGTGGATGACTTTGACTTCGTAGTCTTAGCTGATTCGGGTTCCCCTTTCACGATGATAGGGAATAGACAGTGGGACGAAGTTGTGGGTTTTGACAATGTGGTGCTCATTCCACCGGACATTAGTCCGGTCAGCTATGGAGGTGCAAAAATAAATGTTCTAGGGTATATTGAAGCACGCATTACGTTTAAGGACAGGAACACTTTGGGTAAGGTTTATGTAGCGGAAAGAGGGGACAACCTATTAGGATGGAGGCATCAGCGTGATTTGGGCATTATGCTTAATCCTAACGCCAAAGATCCTAAGGATCAGGTCATGCTGGTGGATCGTGAGGTTGACAAGGGGGCATCTGTTAACCAAAATTGTGTGTATTTTGACAGATTCCCTGAAGTCTTTTCTGATAAGTTAGGGTGTCTGAAGGGGTTTGAGCATCAAATCATTTTAAAAGATCGAGCCGTACCATGTGTGCACAAAGTGAGAAAGGTGCCGAACATGATGATTGAACCACTAAAGTCTGAACTTGAGAGGTTGTTAAAGCTGGGGGTTATAGAAGAGATAGAATCCTCGGAATGGTTGGCCCCGATTGTTTTGGCCCCGAAGGATGGTGGAGCAGGTATCAGAATGTGTGTTGACTTAAGAGGTTTGAATGAGTGGATTTGGGTAGATCGACAGCCTTTACCAAATATTGCAGAGTCGCTCAGTACGCTGAAAGGGGCCCGCATTTTCAGTGTACTAGATTTGTCGTCGGCTTATCACCAGGTTCTTTTGCATGAGGGTTCAAGGCACCTCACCTCGTTTGTGACACCTCTGGGGGCATTTCGCTTTCTGAGGATGCCGTTTGGCTTGGCATCAGCAGCGGCATGCTTCCAGAGGGTCATGAAGAAGGTTTTAGATGGTATTGATAACATCATGTTTTTTCAAGATGATATCTTGATATATGGGAAGAACGATGATGAGCATAGTCGGACGTTACTAGAAGTTTTAGGAAGGTTAAGAGAGAAAGGTCTAACAGTAAAAAAAGAAAAATGTCGTATTAGAGTAGAAACTGTTACTTATTTAGGTCATGTGATCTCTGGTGAGGGCATTCAACCGAAATTGGAATTGGCACAAAGTGTGGTGAATGCTCCCACGCCCAAGGACAAGGAGGAGGTAAGGTCATTTTTAGGTCTTACTGAATTTTATGCCAAGTTTGTTCAAGGTTTTGCTTGTGTAACCGAGCCTATCAGAGCGTTGTTGAAGAAGGGTGCACATTTTCTGTGGTCTAGTGAGTGTCAGGAAGCTTTTGAGGCAATTAAAATGGAGATTGGGAAGATGCCTACTCTGGGGCATTTTGATGCTCATAAAAAAACAATATTGACTACTGATGCTAGTCTTAAGGGTTTGGGAGCGGTTCTTTCCCAAGTGATCGATGGGGAACACAAAACGGTGGCGTTTGCCTCCAGGGCTCTGAGGGGAGCTGAAGCGAATTACTCATGTATTGAAAGGGAGGCCTTGAGTATCTTTTGGGCAGTGCAACATTTTAAGTTTTATTTGTGGGGGATTCCCTTTTTAGTGAGGACGGACCATCGTCCCCTCACCCAGATCTTTTCTTGCAGACACAGTGAACACATCACTCCTAGGATCAAACGCTGGAGTGAAGGATTGCAAGAATATAATTTTCAGGTGCAATATATACCTGGGTCTAGCAACAAGTCCGCAGACTGTCTCTCTCGGTTACCTTTGGCAGGAGACGGTGATGACGATGGCAGTGATGGTAGTGATAGTGTGTGTTGGGTTGCTGAATCCACTTTGACGCTAGAAGCATGGACAGATGGGGTGAACAAGGATGAGGAGTTGGAATTGTTGAGGCAGTGGATTGTTCATGGTTGGCCGGATTATAAAACATTGGAACAGGAGATGAGAGGTTATTGGCCTGTCAGGGATGAACTTTCGTATTTTGGTGGGAACTTGGTGAGGGGGGAAAGACTTGTTCCGCCTGTGGGTTTCAGAAGCAAGATTATCAACACAGCGCATGAAGGTCACCTAGGGAGAAGTCTCACCAAGGCTCGAGTCAGAGAAAGATATTGGTGGCCTGGCATGGATCGGATGATTGAAGATGTGGTCAGGGATTGTGTGTCTTGTGCCTCAAGTGACAAGTCTCATGTGGTTTGTCAAGCGCCTTTATCTCCTGTGGAAGTTCCTGAGGTTGTTTGGTCCAAATTGGGTTTGGACATAGTTGGACCATTTGAGCTTTTGCCGTCGAGTGAACGATTTGTTATTCTTTTAGTTGATTACACTTCTAAGTGGGTTGTCACAAAATGTGTCTCTTCTGTGAGCACGAGAGTAGTTATTAACTTTTTGAAGGATGTTTTTGTTTCGGAAGGTGTACCCAAGTTTTTGATAACGGATAATGGGGTGCAGTTTGTGTCTCATGAGATGAGAGAGTTTCTTGAGGATCACAACATAGTACATCAGAAGACGGCGTTGTATGCACCTCAGGCTAATGGGTTGTCTGAGAGAATGAATCGCATAGTGAAGGATTGTGCTCAGCGTGCTCTTAGTTCCAGAGTTTCTTTCAATAGTGTTTTGAGAGACACATGGTGGGCGCATCGTACAACACCCAACGCACTCACTCAGTTATCACCTTTTGAGGCTTTGAGGGGAAGGAAAGCTGTCTCTAAGTTGAATCCATCTTGGTTGCCTACGAGCTCGAGTTTGGCACTTCCTGCAGAAGAGAGACATAGGAGGATTTTGAATTATCAGAATAAGTATAAAGCTGATTTTGATTTGAGGATGAGAGTAAGGAACAGGAAATGGAATGTTGGTGATAGAGTGATGGTGAAGAACCCCAAGCATACACTGAAAGGAAGATCGTCTTTCTTGGGTCCTTTCACGATTATTTCTATTAGGAAAAATGTTGTGAAAGTGAACACGGGTTGTATGTGGAGCATGTCCAGATTAGTGAAATGTTTGGGAAAACATACAGGTTTGAGTCATTCTGGGGTGGATGGGAGTACAGTAGTGGATAGTTCCAAGGTATGTGCTGATGCTTGTGGAAAAGAACTAGCCATGAGTAAAAGTACTGTCTTTAGGAAAGCTGGTCAGAGGAATAGGAATTTGCCTGTCAAATTCAAAGATTATGCCATGTAATGTGCTTTGCATGAAAGTTAGGTCACAAATTTAGGAACAAAGTATGTATTACCTTGCTTTGTTTTGTGAACCTATTTTAGTTGTTTTTCCTTGTTTTATTTGTTTATTCTATTTTTATTGTTTTGTTTTTGGTAAGGGAGATGTGTTGTAATCTACTTCAGAATGTATTGCTTTCGTATTCTGATGATGTCAGTGGAATGTCAAAGTGAGGGTGATTCATTCTATGTTGTGCGAGGCTGAGCGAAGCAGCGGATGAGACTGTTGATGCTGGTTTGGATATCTACAAATAAAGGTCTTCTTCTACAACCTTTCAGACAAGGACTTATTATTACATGTAGCTTACATTTTGTTCCATTCATTAGTATGCTAATCAATCAAATGGTTCTTATCAGGTGAGCAACCTGACAAGCTCTGTCTTGTTATGGCTCATACCACCAATAATTATGAACGATCCCTTTTTGAATAGTTATGCAACTTTTTGGCTTCATTTAAGTATACATTTTTCCAGCTGGATGCTGAAGCCTCCACGGAAGAAACATTGTGTGAGCTCCAGCAGGGTTCAATCTATGGCTGTTTGGATCATAAGAACTAAGATGGCACTTCTTGTAAGATATACATTTGAATGTGTGGCTCATTCTGCTCTGCGTGCTGTGCTATTAGAGCTCTTTATATACAGAGGTAATTGATTTTTTAAAGAAAGTTGTAAAAAAGGAAGAAACATTACAATGAATCCGTAAAAGGAACAGCTGCTTCGGCTGCTTACCGTATTTCTGCTAAAGAAATTATGCAAACAGAAAGTGTTGAAGACACTTTAAAATTCACCTATTAGTTGTGTGTCTCATGGGGTCAGCAAATAATTGGATACTCCCGAGCAGAGGCAGCACACAGATTTAGACAGAAGTTTGTAGACTCGGACACTTGTTCATAAGTTTCACAATATTAATGAGCATGTTCAGGTGTGAGTTCATGAGAGCAGACGAAACCGAGAGCAAGCAGCCTGCAAAAGTATCAAAATGTCCTTGTAGTTTCTACGAGTGCAGATGTGACACTTGTAAGTGCCAAGAGCTGTCTAATTCTAGACTCAAAGATAGAAACGTCTGGCTAAAAGATTTCAGCACTGTCAAGAAAACATGGATATAACTGGTTACAGTTGCTGGAAGTTATACAGAACAGTTCTCATTTATCTGAGAGAAAACATCACGGGGACCCCTTTAGAGGAAGAAAAGGCTCACAAACATTTTCTGGTGTTGTGCCTTTATGTTGAAGGCAAGGGACACCTTATTACATTCCTGGCAGGTTTCCCAATGTTTGTGATAAATCTAGTTTCCTCATTATTGCAGGGGATGGAAATTTGTTTGTGCTACAGTTTACCTGTGCTTTTGAATTCAGTAGCTTCAGGTGTGTAGATTGCTTGACCCTGAAACAAATTTTAGGGTCCGTTGTAACAGTTATGAAATAACAATGGATCCGAAACCGGATGCCAACATGGGTAATGAGGAAGGAAGATGGCGGATTGAGTCCACCGTAGTGAGCGCACACACCTAAGATCGCTCCAGCTCCACCAGCTGCCCACCCTGATTTGTTGTCTCCGGTGCAGCATCCCCCCTCTTTGTTATTGTGCAATAGTTCAAAAAAGATATTACATACATTAAAACCAAGAAAATTATGTATTGGACATTGTGATCAACCGTTGTGCCCCACTTACCTGATGCAGTGCCGGCTTTCCTGGTTTTCACTCATGCGCCTCTTACAGGTCCGAGCAGCAAGGTGGCTAACTGGCTCTTGCAGCTACTTTTTCGGCAGCCTCCTCATCAGCTGGCCGGAGCCTGCCCTTGCAATGGCTCCTCCTCGGACGACAGCTCAATGTGGAGGGTGCAATGAACGCACAGCATCCACGACAGCTATGGCGTTAACATCCGCTGATAGTATTTTTGGCATCTGTCCTGTCACCAACCCACAGAGGCTGCCTCCAAGCTGACGACAATGTGTCTGGATCGACCTCCCGGGTCGGGAGATTGATTCTCAAACTTCTTCAATCCAGTAAAGCAGCAAATCTCCTTGTTACATCTAATGAGGAGGACACAAACCTGCGCTCATGATAGAAGCACTGCAAGGAGCTATTCAAGTACCAGAGGTGTTACCCGAGGCCAGCACAACTATTTCAGAGCCTGCTCTTGATATTTCTGAAGATGAATAGATCCTAGATGGGAGCAGAGCAGCACGCAAGTCAAGGGGTCTTCTCGCAATCAACCCAGCTTCACAGTGAGGCAATGATTTCAGTCAAAATGCCTCTCTTTAAGAAGATACCAGCGATTTGGCAGTCCTAGATGAGCTGGGACATGCAGTGGCAATTAAGCGGAGTGCCTCTCATGTCAGGGAGCCTGTCACGGGGATCGACTCGGAAGGTGGTGCCTTCAGTGGACGGCATAGTTTACTTAAAGCCACTACTCATGAACCAACTGATGCTTGTCTAGGAGGTAGCATTCTAAATAGAGCCTTGGTAGGCTCAACAGGGATTGATCTAAGAAACCTTAGTGTAATATTGGACACTATTAAATCAACTGGTGGGGGTGTAGGTCTTTATACAAGAGGGGAGCAAAGGATGAATAAGGAATCTCCTAAGCCCACATAGAAACCTGAAAGTAAGCCGGGGGGGGCCCTCCAGCAGGAAGCAGCATAAGGCAAAGTCCCTTAAAAATCTTGTTGGCAATAAAAGGGATGCTGGGGACTATGACAGTGATAATGGTGGTAATACGTCTTCTGTACTCTCAAAAGGAGGCTCCAAGGATAGCCCACTGAGAAAATGGGTCACAACCAAGGGCGAGGTCAAAGCCATAATATCTCGGCTTTCTGGCCTTGGCTCTACCAGCAAGCCAGGTAGACCAGAACCCAGAGGGGACTGTCCTACAGATTAAAATGTAAACGCCCATCCAAGCAGCATCTCCAGCCCGATATTGCGGGAAAACCGAGTGGCTTCTTGTGACTTCCTGGAAAGCTCGCCACTAGGGTCCCCAGTGACCGCAATAGAGGAGGATTTTTATTTCCCAGATCAGACAGGAACATTAGGTGTGAAGAAACCTTCTCTATCCATTATCCTTCAATTTTTACTCTTGCAATGCATGGAGGCTTGGGAATATTATGCACAAGCCAGAACAGACAGCATGGCACTACAGTAATCACTAACAGAAGTGCTAGGCAAAGTTGCAGTGCTCTCTTTGGAAGTGGTTGATCTCCAGCAGTGCATAGTAGGGAACGAGGAAAACTGTTCAGCCACAGCAAAGTCTGTAAAACTTCAAGAGGGGCAATTACTATGATTCTAAGTAAAGTTTAGGATCTGGAAAACAGGCAGCAGAGAAACAATCTAAGAGTCTTTGGCATACCAGAATGGAAGCAAGGAGGCGATCCCAGGGCCTTCATTGTTAGCCTGCTTCAGCAGACATTTCCAGATCTGGCAGTCTGGGATATGTATTCTCAAATTCAGCGGGCTCACAGACTACCTATTTCAATAAGGCAATCAGCCCAGGCAAATTCTTCTCAACCTCGACGGATGCTTATATTTATAGGCAATTTTATTTTCCATCGGGCTATCTTTTTGAAACCACGCCCATAATGCCTGTAGCTGTGGGCTCTAGTTCTATTTTTCTGTGATCCAATTTGTGCAGGGCTACTATGGACAGGTGGTGGAAACTTCCCCAGTTCATAGATCATTTGAAGGCTACAGGAGCACAGTTATTTGTACAGGAGGCCGCAAGTCTTAAAGTCATCAGGTATGGTCATGTTCAGTTCTTTCATTCAGAGCATAAGGTTACACATGCTGTCAGTCAGTGGCAATCGGCTACTATGCATTCAGAATCTGGCCTTGATGATTTGGCCTGCGTCAGACATGGACTTGAAACTTGCTGCTTCTTTTTCTTATCGTAATGGAATATTTGCAAGCAATGGTTCAGCAACTATCTTTCGTTCTTTTTTTATCATCCACTTTTCTAAAAAAAATTCTTCCGCATCCTAGGTTTTGAATGACATGGAAAGGGGGTGGGAAATCATTAGGTGTTTCAGTGACGGGTGGGATGCAGACAGGGGTCCTGGGGCTGCGCTCTCAAGTGGCCGTCATTCCATAAACAGCCAAAGGGAGGAAGATTTCTTTCTCCAGAGACGGGGCGCGGGTAGGTCCATTGGGGTAACAGGATTTGTACAAATTGTGTTCTTTTTAACATCGGGGGAAGTCGGGAGTCACGGGTGTTAGGGGGTCAGTTTATTTCAATATTGGCAGACAAGAATGGTTTGAAGTTTGAGAGCGGTAGGCACTATGGGGCAGATTTATGAGCCCCTTGCGCCACTTTTGCGTCACTTTTAACATGGGAAAAGTGACGCAAAAGTGGCGCAAGGGGCTCATAAATCTGCCCCTATGTGTATAGACGTGGGGAGGGACCAGCAAAACTAGGCAAATAAATCAAGTATGTCTACACTAAAATATATGTGTTGGAACATTGCTGAGCTGAATCAGGCTAGAAAACGTCAGTTAGTTAAGGAAGATCTGAAAGTTTTTAAACCACAAATACTTGTGTTGACTGAAACACTTGGGGTATGATATTCTCATCTGTACTTCAATTGTGGCGTCAATACGGGGTGTGGCCTTGGTGAAATCTAAACATTTGACCATTAATATGGTTAAGACCACTGCAGATTATAAGGGAAGATGGGCCATAGCTCAGCTTTTTTCCCTAGGACGTGACGCAATTATTTGTGGGGTGTATGGACAGGTTATGGACGACTCCGGTCTATATGAGTATTTAAATTTGGAACTAATAGACTATGCTGGTGAGCAAATAGTAATGTGTGATTTTAATTGTATAATGGATTGTGGTATTGACACTACAAACCAACATGCACATGTAAGGATGGCTAAAACCCGTGCATCTATTTTGGTAGTTAAGCGCTTACGTAGTCTAGCAGATGTGTGGAGAATACTGCATCCCACATACTGGGGTATACTTACTACTCTCATCTTCATAAACAGTACTTGTAAATTGATACTTACCACAAATCAATAGTTGGGAGGCGTACTTAGAGAGGTTTGCCCCAACATTATGTCAGATCATAATCACATCATGCTGGCAGTTCAAGTTACACCAGCGCATAGGGTAAATCCTCGTTCATTTACATTTCCTCATCATCTTCTGGGCAACATGGAGTATCAGTCATATCTTAGAGATACATTGCGGGAATTCGTACAAAATAATAAAGGGACACCCCAGTAACTATTGTATGGGATTGCATGAAGACTTTTATAAGAGGGACAACACTCCAGTTTGTTTTAAATAAGAACAAATCCACTTAAGATGAAACAGTTCAAAACCGGAAGGTCTGTCTTGCATTAGGCATAGGGCATGCACAGGCAATTCTTTCTAGAAACCCAAGCAAGCAGGATATATATCTCGGTAATTCGAGCACTGATCGGGAAGGTAGCCACCTGTTATCAGAAGAACAAAAAATACCAATATGAGTATGGTGATTAAATTGGGACGCTGTATAAAAGGTATTAGGGGTTCTGATGGGGTGGTATATACTGAGCCTCAGTCTATAGCAGAACAGTTCAGGATCTTCTATCAGGAACTTTATAGATAACAGGCTGACCCGACTCAGTATCCATCAAGAATCTACATTTCAGGGTGATATTCTTCCAGTAGAGAATGAAGCTGCTATAAGCGCTTTGTCAACAGGAGAAGCAACAGGGGAGGGTGCAATACCATAAGGGTTCTATAAGGTATTCAGGGACATTCACATACCAGAATTTAACAACCTATTTGCCTATATGTCTGGTGGAAGGGATGCTCGAACCTCTTGGGGGTTGACAAATACAGCTGTGCTCCTGAAAAAATACAAAATGCTGGAGGAAAGAGGCTCATAGTGGTCTATATCTTTGATAAATGTGGATGCCAATGTATTTTTTAAAGTTTTGGCAATGCAACTAGCACCCCTCTTGCCCACTTTGGTCTCGGAACAGCAGCATAAATTCATTCTTGGCAGGGATACTGTTGTGCACGTTAATACTGCAATAGCAGCATTTGACATAGCTTGGGAAATGAAAGATCCAGTCTGCATGATTATGCTGGATGCCGAATAGGCATTCGATTGGGTCACCTGGGAATCACTCTGATTGACTTGGAAGCTGGGTTATAGTATTAGTCCAGAAGCTATATAAAAGCCCTTTTGCAAAGGTCTCAACATGTGGTGTTTCATCTACTTTATTTACCATAGGTAGAGGCACACATCAGGGATGTCCCTTTTCCCTGCTATTATTCACTCCATATATAGAACCATAAAAGACATCTTTCCCTGAATACCTGTCTTCAGCCAGTTAATTGAATGAAATGGAGCTGAAAATAATGACATGACATGATGATATTGCTATATTTGCCACTAACCCACTGGCTTCACTGGCGGCTATATCAAAGGTCGCTCAGCTATTCAGCTCATTTTGGGGCTATAAGCTGAACTTAGCCAAAGCACAGACAATCCTGAACTTTTAACTGCCAAGTCCATCACTGGGGGTTACTAACATAGCTACATACTTAGTTATTAGACTTAGCGGAATTGCTGAAGTGGCAATCCTGCTTCACTACGAGCCCCTTTTGAAAACTCTGACTAATAAGTTAAGAATGTGGCACTGGCTACCCCTTAGCATTCTGGGCGATGCAATATCATTAAAATTAACATACCCCCCAAATTTCTTTATTTATTCTGCGCTATTCCCCTTTGGGTCCCGGACTCCTTCTTCAAACCTTTAGATGGAGTGATAGGTAGTTTCATTTTGGGGTATAAGCAAGCTAGACGAGATATAAGGTTTATCAAATTCTCTTAGAGGCAGGGGGGATTTAACCTGCCAGATTTTAAAGCAAACTATCTGGCAAAGTTCACTGGGTGAATACAGAGTCTGTTCAAGGAGAACAAGTCTGGATTACCAATGTTTGGATATCATTTAGCATTAGGTCCCGATATTAGATATACACTCCACAAACTGACGGATCCTAACTATTTTAAGAGGGTCAGATTGAAAGTAGTTCGAGGCATAGCACAGATTTGTCAGGAAATCTGTTTCAAGTGTTTTTTGCCTGCATTTTATGTTTACACTCACTTGTGGCGCAATCCTGCTCGCCCAGATATAATCCAGGAAAACATCGGAAAAACATGGCGACAGGCATGGGTTTATAATCTTGGACATTTATTTGACGAGCAAGGGTTTTGGACTTTCTAGTCACTGTGGAAAGCCTATGGGTTACCACATCATTCTTTTTATAAATATTTGCAGGTCAGGGATTATCTGTTGTATGGCTATAAATTGTCAATTGATCAAGAAGTACCTGAAATCCTCACCAGTTTATATCTGCTTCTGGGTAAAATTAATATTAGCTCCTTCTACTAGAAACTGATTTAATATGTAAAGATGACATTTAGCTGCAAAGTGGAGTCAACTTCTTACAACTGAAGTTACGGCTATAGAAGTCCAGGAGGCCCTCACCGTGATGGATCAGTCGGTAATACCTGTCAATCTTAAGCGACAGCAATTTTAAACTATTTACATGCCTAGCCGTATTTCAAAATGGGTGCTGTCTCAATTCATTGATAAATCACACTGTCCGAAGTGTCATCTTTCGCAGCTGACATTTCCCATATGTTCGTTGGTTCCTCCACCCTTAATGCCTTTTGGGGAGGGATTATCCAATTGCTGACAACCCATCTGGGAGGCGAACTCCAATTTACGAGAAAATAAATCTTATTAGGATATAAGGGGGGGTCTAGACGGGCACCTTGGCTCGTTAGTAATTATTGCAATTGTCAGTGCCTGACTTTGTATGCCTAGGGCTTGTATTAGCCCTTTTCTTCCTAAAATAACAGACTTGTAGGCAGTACTGCGGCAGATATATGAATTTAAACAAGTCACTAAGGCAGGAGGTCCTTGCTCAATCACAAAATGTGAAAAGATCTGGTCCAGATTGCAGTGGAATTGATTAACATTATGTTTGTTCTGGCTTGATTTATCTTCTGTCTTTTTTCTCCCCCTTTAAGGGGGGCAGAAACATAATAATTGTCTCTTTCACCTTTACCCTTTCTCAAGCTCTCTGTCATATTGTTATAACTTGATCATTTATATGTAACCTGCTTTGGCCATGGCGATTAATGTTATTGATTTTTGACCCCCAATATAATTAAAAATAAAAATATTCAGAATTGTTTTAAAAAAGCATTCGGAACAGTCTGCAGATGTCATGTTGACTTCTGGAGCAGTCAAGTTTCAAAGTGAGCCATTGTCTCTGGAAGTCACAAGGAGATCGATTCATTTGACCTTATTGCTACACTAAATTCGATTTTGATTGGTAAACTTTCTTTTCTTGCACACCAATCAGATATATTGGCTGAATCTATTGTTCTGAGCTTACATTTTTGCCATGAACGTCTGGTGGCATCAGTGATTAGACTCTTCTTGAAGTTAATAATGGAGAAATGATCTCACGAGCTAACCATTTGAGGATGATATCATAAATAGAAAATTCTCTCTCAATAGCCGTTTGCTTCCTCCTTAGTGCTGCAAATGTCTTTATGGAACAGTAGCATTACAATGTATCACTTTCACATAAACAAAATTATTTTTGACAGTAATATGCTCTCTATACCAGTGTTATTGGCTCTTTTCATTGTCCTATAATGCATCTTAGTTTTTTTGAACAAAAGATTAGATGCTATACTTCCTTTCATTGCGCAAAACTGAACAGTACCCCGAAGTGAGTCGTTTGTAATGAGGCTAGGATACTAGGAGAAAACCAAATGAGTTAAATTCTTACTTTAGTGATTGCATGCACGGATGCCAGTTTTCCTGGCGAAAATAGAATTGTCATGACAGCAGAAGAGTGCTGAATGACGAAGAAAGAGAGACTGCACAGTCAGCCAAACACAAATAAACGAAAACAAAATTAGATGCTGAACTGAAATCCTGGTTTGCAATCTTCTTTGTATTATATGTTTAACACTTTCCTTTTCTTAGTTCTCTCTGAGATAATTTTCTGATCCAATAACGACAACGTCTAAAATAATCCTCCACAACCAAAAATCATGAAGTAAGGAAGGTTATAAAATGAATCAATAAAGATCAACTAAGCACTCATTTAATTGAGAGAAATAGTCATTTATGCAAAGCGCTGCTATTTAACCGATAAACGTATTCTTATTGTTTCAACATGGTCTAATGCATTGCACTGAAGTTATAAAGAAAATGTAAGCGTTAAAATAACTATTCATAACTAGCAACACACACAATTAAATATTTTGTTTTATAATTAATACATGTTTGTTTACAGTCTAAAACAAATTATTTCTGAACGAAACACCTACTGCCTGGAGATGATGATGCATATGTCGAAAAGTGATAAGGAAGCCATAAAACAAAAGGAATTCACATAAAATACAACAGAAACCAGTATGAAATTGAAATTACATAATATATGTAGGAGAGTTTAAATATACTAAATATTTACAGGATAGATGATACCTTCTACAATTTGAGTACTGACACCAACCAGACTTTTTTATATAACTGTTTAGTAGTTAAGTTGGATTTATAGTATCTGCATGAACATGTGGAGTAAATAAGACCACAGGGATTTTCAAGTAGTTCTCAGACTGTAAACAAAATGCCCACTGGTACTTGCATTAAATTTGAATGTACCTATATGGCTCCACACAATTTGTTGACTGGTTCCTGGATGCAAAATTGTTTTGCCTCAATAAAGTTAGTGCTAACGGCTTTCTTGACGACCTTGTAAAATCTCACCAACATTATGCATTCCTCAACAAAAATATATCTGACAAGGTTCCTAGGACCCTGTAATCCTGCCCCATTGCTCACATACTGGCTGTTTAATGAACACTCTTGATACAGATTGGGAAGATTGGTCAGTTGCAATCTAGAGGACATCATTACAATAGAAGTGACGGAGCGTGGGGTTAGCCTTCGTTGCCTAACATCGCACCCGTCACTTCTGAAAATCAGGGCTGCACCATATTTACAGCAATATGGTGCATCCCTGCATTTCCTCCTGCGAAGGCGCTAAATTTAGCATCCTAGTGCCACCGCAGGCACCCTTGTACCAACAATCTTCCCCATGTAAAACATGCCAGAGTTTTACCTAAAGCTAAAGATGCTTGCAGTTAAAAGTCACATGGGTCAACTGAGGCCATCTGCACAGGAAGGGAGTGAAGGAGTGGTTGCAAATGGTAGCATAAGCAAAATTATCTTGATCTGGGTCTCAGACCTTGCAAAAACTGAACAGATGTTTTAGCTACCCTTAGATAAAGGTAGATGGGTGATAAAGGAAAGTAGAGCACCCAGTAGATGGAACTTAGTGCCAGTGGCAAAGGGCCAACTACTCAAACCCACAACCATGGTGCAGCATTTATCAATAATACCTAATATGACAATGCCTGCTCCAAGAAGTCTATTCTGAAATACTATCAAAAATATGCTAAGGTTGCCCTGACGAGTCACCTAAAGATAATAACATCGTTATCCATGGATTCTATAGGAAACCTCTTTCATTTACACTAGATGCCACATCTGGTCAGTCACTGCTATGATCTACCAACAATTGATAACAAAGCTCATTACCAACTGTTGCTATGTCATAAAGGCCTTCCAGGCCGACAAGGCCCTCTGAGAGCTCTCAGTGCAACACTGATTGTATGCTTTGACTGGAATCAAAAAGAATAGCTGTAGGAGAGGAAAGCAAGATATGGAAGCTGGTGGGGGTTGGTTAAGTTTGACAGATGAGGTAGTTTTTTCACATTTGGATCATGGAGGAGAAGCCATGTCATGTATGGCTCTGCAGTTACCTCATTGTCTACTTGAAGTCACTATTACTCATCTATAAGTTCCTTATGTTAAACCCTGGGATGAGATAGCTCATGATGACAATGGAAATACTATACCAAAAACAACATACAACATGGCCCACCAGGAATAGCTAGTCGGAAACAATGAAAAGAAGGAGTTGCACAATGAATAATGCATAAAAGACAAACCTCACAATTAGCCAGCACCTGGAAAGGTTGTAATACACAGACCATACTTTGCTCGATCAACTACTGAAACGAAACCAGATTTAGATGAGATATCCATGACAATCTCTTTTTGTAATGTAAAGATTCAGATCGAAAACCATAGAAGGAAATCTATATGACACTGTGAAGATCGAAACACTGGAAATCAAAGTAAGCAGCAATCAATTCAATGCTGCAGCCCATTAATAAATCACTCAGACTCATCTAAGCTAGTGTTACAAATAAATGTAATGCCAGCCATTGTTGCAGGGATTCTGCACATACACAGAACTATGCGCAGGAAAACAGGACCTCTGTGTATAGGGGTTGTACCTTCCTACCACCTTAATACCCAAAATCCCAAAACTGACTAACTATAGGGTCTCATTTGTTCTCTAACATATTCACAAAGCTGCAAATGATTAGACAACCCAGAACACAACACTCCCGACTCTCTCAGGAATCGTGGTAGCAAGACGTACCCTTTCGCTCACTCACTCATACTTGCCCACAATAAGAATTGTCAGAGTCACGGATATAGTTCAAAATGTTTATTTTAACTATTGTGCTCTATAATGCAGTATACGAGCCACTACCAGCAGCAAAATGCATAAACCTAAAACAGTTAGCATTGTTACAATACCATAGAATATAAAGGGGGATGTCATCATATACAGACAGTGGAAAAAGGACAATAAGGCCTAACCACCCTCCCCTTGGTAGTTTAAAGTTTACTATATAAAGGAAGATCTCTGGACTTTGTCAGTAGATGCCATACCTTAGAGCCTAGATGGAAGTTTTACATCATAGGAACAGTATAGCTCTTCTCCAAGGAAAAGTCTCTCTCCAAGTGTGTGTTTGAACAACATGTGTCCCCGTAATATCAAAGCATGAGTTTTCAGCAGTGCAGCTGTGTTAGCATGCTTTGTCTAGGTGCTAAAGACTGACCAGAACAGAATAACAAGGAGGATTGTATACCGAGCTTGCACATCGTGTTCATACTAAACTCCAGGAACAAGGAGAGAACACAGAAAGCAGACAGTTCTCATGAGAAAGGCACAAACAGAGTCTTGCAAAATAAAGTCATGTAGTAACATGTGCAAAAGCAGCATCATGGCATCAGAGCTCATGCTAACTTAGCAATGTTGACAATGACCCTAATGGTCATATAAAACCCTCCCCTAGGTAAGGTCGTAGTATATAGACAAAAGACCAAAACAGAGTTCAAAGATAAGCAGAGGTAAGAAACGCTCCAAAAAACAAGATTGGAAAAAAAAATAATGACAAAAAAATTTTATGTCGTTTTAAATTATTGTTGTTTCAGGGAAACCGTGATCAAGAAGGAGGTGGAAAATCCATGAAAGTACGTGAACGTAAGAATGCAATTCTTTCCAAAAGGCCATCCCTATCATTAGTAGAAAAAAGGGATGCCATCCAATCAAGCAGGCCGAAGGAACAGACATGTTCCTCGTAATCCGTTGCTTCCAAGAGCATTTCTGGGCAACTTGCGTGATATTTGATGGAACTCCATCGATAGAGGTTCCGCGCAGCCTCATAGATATTCCTTTCAGCCAAGACTCAAAGTGCAGCCGGATGCGCCATACGCCCATTCCTGCTCATGGGCCACTAAGGGACCCACTAACTGGACATAATCCAGGTCTGAACATGACTTATTGGAGAGGCATAGATCCAAAGCCCAATAAAAGGGGCATTGCTGACAGTAGAACACAGGTTGCAAGCAAGTGAAGTAGGCAAAGCGAAAAGTTAGTCCATACCTCAAGCTAAGAGTTGCTAATGGCAAGCATCCAAAAGGTTTTTGCATTCGGTCACGGTACAGTTGCAATTGGCCTAGTCTGTGCATTACCACAAGTTGAGAAGCCATTGCGTAGCAGAAGCAGAAGGATCAGGATTCCAGCAGCAAGTGACAGTAACAAAGGGAACCATCTGAAGATGCTAGAAAAGATAGAATGAATAAAAGCTGGTATTACTCCAAATATTGTGTGAAAAGAAGTCAAAACGCCGGATCCCACAAGTTTAAAACAATGAGCAAGGCCTTTGGTATCAGACACAATAAATATTTGATTAATATTCTCCCCAAAGTGAAATGGGAGGTTTGTATTCAGGAGTGACTGAATCTCGCTAGATGTTCTAGCCACCTGCAATTCGAAGGTTTCTCGAGCCGAAGTGAGAGGCACTTCTTGTTGAAAGAATAACGCTTTGAATCTGCTTACTTTGTTGAAATCTGTTTTCAAAGTCGGAACTGAAGGCCAAATGGAACTATCTACAGTCCCATGCAGGGGTGGAAAAAGCACATTGCTACAACAAGTAACTTGTTATGAAACTGTTACTATATACGTGATTCCTGCCCGTAAACCACAGTAGTCGTGGTTATTCAAAATGAGATAACTGCCGTTAGTAAGCAATGTAAAAGGTGGAATTATCATTGGGACTGGAGTTCCTTTTAAAAGCCAAGCAAGATTAGGCACAGATACATTACAAGTGCCCTGCAACTTAACATGTTTACAAACTAGGGAATGTCCTACTGTGGAATCGCAGTCCTCCGCTGTTAGGAAAACCTCCTTATGCTCCCGCTGACATCTGTAAGAGAAAGGTAGGGATCATAATTCGTGGAGACAGGCACTACCCAAGGGTTCAAAGTGGCCAATTGGGAAATGATTAATGCAAGATTAAAATTGAAAAAGTAAAAATGGGATAGAGATGACCCCATACAGCTGAGTCCGTCTCCCCCACGGAGAACGGCAAGTGTTCTAATCATTCAATGTGTAATAGCGTGTATGTAGCATCTTTCATGGACATAAATCTCTGTTTATCAGTTAGATTAAATGGCGAAAACAATGCAGAAGCGTTCAAATAATCCCAAGGAACTTTTCCCATTTTGAGAGTCTGTAACGTCCATGCAAATTGCATCCAGATCGTAATTGATTTTGACCATGATATAACACAGATACATCATTCTGAACAATATCTATAAGAGAGGAAACAATAATATCCAAGGTATAGATGCGTGAAGGCAGTGTATTGAAACTATTGTCGACCTCTGCAAGAACTTTTTCTAAATTTGCTTTGTCAATTTGGCGCAGATGAAACGCTGTTTCAATCTGCCAAAGTTTCCATATTTCATTGTAGGCTGCATAGATAAATCATTTTGTTCAAGGTATCCTAGGACCTAAGATAAAATCAGCAAAATTGATGTGGCTTGACAAGAGTGACAAATGTTGTTTTACTGACCACAAAGTGGAGTGTTTTAACCATGTTTAACACAATTTACCCACCGAGTATGTGGAGACCGAATGTATATGTGGAAAACAAGGATCCAGTCTAGTCTGTGTGAAACCAGGCATTACATCATAAAAACGCTGTTTATATGCATTTGAATTGGTTTGCAACACTAACCAGCCAGACGGGTCAACATCTGAGACATTGAAAGTGTCATTTTGAAGTAAAGCTTGTAATACAACTATTGTATAATTCATCTGTGTACGTCAATTTTCATATTCCGCTAAAGATGGAATAGATGGGATGTTAAAAGTTTTAGCTGTTGCCAAACCAAAAGAAGTAGTTTGGTGCACCATATCATTTTAAAACAAAATTTGAGTTGCTATTAGGCATGCACGATGCAAAGCTTTAGTTCCCTGAACCTGCCATGCCTTAGTGCCCCAAACGGATTTCAAGTCAATGGGGTTTGTCCAGCGATCATAACCCCCAATTCAGTTCTAAAAGAATTGGAATAGATTAATTTAGTGTGGGTAAGAATAAATTTAGGCTGTGATGACAAATGCAATTTAAAAAATAGGATTCCGATTTGGACATGTTATAATCGGTAAAATAGGTAAACTTTTCCCGAAGTATTTTAGAACTCCCCTGTAAGGGAGTTGGACAATGTTCCCATTGTGTGTAATTAAAAATGGTCTTAACAAGCTTGTTTTGTGTAAGTAATGATGCCCATAGTGTTGATAACAGAATAAATCAGCAGAATTAGCAGAATTTAAATACAAATCCTCAGCATCAAAGGCAGCATAATACTTTAGATCAGAAAACAATTAATGTACTGCCTGTACATCCCAATAATCGGAATGTATGTCCAGTGTTACCACATCACCTAAAGAAATGTGAAACAAGTATGGTATCTTGAGGACTTCCGTCGGGCCATGGATTTCGAAAGATTCTTTATCCCAAACTATGCCATCCGAGACTGGGAAAGCTAAAATGTTCACAGGAACATGATCACTTCTCTTGATATGTGATGAAGTATGAGGGGCCAGAATTCCATCGACCAGTTCTGGCAAATAATGACCATTGATCAGCAAGAAAAATACTGTCACAAATCCAATTGACATGATGAGGAAATTGAGGATAAGTACCAACCAGATGTAGGTCCAGAGTCAGACCAGGTAAGTCTTTTTGAAGCATAAAAATGCTTATTTTCGTAGGTGAATGTGCCAAAGTGGAAGTAGAGGATGAAGAGTCATAAGAAAAGCTTGCACGGTCCCCAAAATAACCGCTTGCACCCAGGTCCATCAAAGGTAGTATGGCAGTATCAGCTTGGCGTTGTCTAGGACCGATCGGTACCTCACTTTGAGATTCATCTGTAGGGTATGTATACTCGACTTCGTTGTTGGACAAGGATGGTGGTAGGACTGGCAAAAGATCAACAGTAGTGTCAAGTTCACCCTCAGCGACATGTGGAATAGGTGAAGAGGATGAATTCACCGGATTCAAAGAAATAGCGTTGCATGAAACTGCAGGAGTTACACTATTCAGAATCGGCCAGATGGTGTAACTTGACATTGTTCACGAAAATGTATCTGTTTTCTTTGTGACCAGGCAAAGGTGGTAGAATTACTGTAGGAGTACCCTTTAATCCAAGTACTGTCACCAGTGCACGATAAGAGGGACCAAATTATTTTTTGGTCTCCAGCTTTTCTCGTACCAGGTCTCCAAATCTTAGGAAGCCAGCCAGTGACCGGAATCAGCAGTGCAGTATCATTGGTAGAGGGAAAATGCTCAGTTGCGTAGCTGTCACAGGTCTTTTGTAGGTCCTGTAACATAGTAGAATGATTATCTATGTCAAAGGTTGAGGCAGTCTCCACAACGTCTAGACCATCAAGGTCTGGCACAAACATTTTAATGCAAAAGAGCATTTTGTATTGGGGTCCGCCCACCCAGAGATCTTTTAGGGAGATTATTGAGAGCATGTTGAACCCCATACAAGTGGGTCAGCCAGTTCCTGCCAGTACCTAAGACCCTAGCTGTCAAAGATTGCTTTAAGTCACGGTTCACTTGCTCCACTATAGAATTGCCCTCAGGCCTGTATGGAGACGAAAACTACACCAGCACCCCTCGACTTCATCGCATACTTGTACGCTTTAAAGGCGAGTGCTGTACCTTTGTCAGAATGGAAGGTGCCACAGGCAAAAGTCCCAACAAAGACACGCAAATCTCTAATGACATTTCGAGCATTAGCACTGCGTTGTGGCCAAACCCAGAGGAATCTAGTGCACAAATCAACTGCAACAAAAATATATTTATTTGCAGTATCAGAAGTCAACGGATCGCAGTGCTCAAAATAGATACAGCCGAATGGCTGATTTGATATATTTAGCTGTGTATGAGGTGGACATGAAACTGTAGATAGTTTGATTTGTTGACAAATGTCACAAGAAAGCACATAACTATGAGTTTTTTTGTACAAACCACGCCACCAATAACGTTGCTGTAGTATAGACCCTGTTGCAGACACTCCAGCATGTGAGGAAGCCATGCCTTCATGAGCTGCTATGATCAAAGGAAGTCTGCAGTCCATGTTGGGAATCAGCAGATCCCCAACTGAGGGAATTGAAGCATAGGAGATAAATGATAAGAATATTTTGAAGGGAAGCACTGCGGATAAGCAGTTCCATTCTTCATAGGAGATAAAGCTGCCAAAATGTCATTATCTATCTTAGTCATAGACCTTGTAACTGCTGCAATGGAACACATGGCTACTGCAGATTTGGCTGCCTCGTCAGTCAAATAATTATCAACAGCGTGTGCTCCCACACGCTGATGGCCAAGAGTGTGAATAATCTGTGTGAGTGGCAGAAGTTTTGTAAGCTTCGCCACTCAAACCCATAGCATTTAGAGTCTCTATAATCATTTTGATACCAAAAGAATAAGTTGTCATTGAAAGACTGGACACAGTAGTAAGAATTGGACACAATAAGAGTATTCACATTAGGATTGGCAAACTCAAGAGCTAGAATAAGTGCACGTAGCTCCGCCAATTGCGCCGTACAGTCCCCAAGTGCCTATGTATGCACTATGGAGGACTTAAACTCACCATGTACAATGGAACCTGCTACAATAGCGCAAGCCGCAAAATAAGCATGTTTGGACCCGATGGCTGGTTGAGCCGAGCCATTGGTGTAGATGATACATTTGTACTCATCCAAAGGAAGCAAAGACAACGGAGGAAGATGAACATGCTCATATTGTAAATACTCCTGTGTCTCAAGAGCAGGATCAAAGATAAATGTGAAATTAGCCGATGTCAAAGAAGTAGCCCATTGTATCCAATGGGGATGCAAAGCCTTAGAGTTAGGTATACTTGCCTTAGTCACCGCTTCTAAAGCAGGGATAGGCAAAACCATCAGAATGCGTTTTCCCTGCGCCAGCGAGCGTTCTTTCAGAATCGGCACTTGGACTGCAGTTAAAATCTTTTCAACATTCGAAAAGCACATTTCCGCTGCTGTGTACAGATGTGATTTGTATGCAATAGGTACTGTGTCTCCTTCGTTGAACGTTTGGTACGTGAAACCTACAGCACATGGCACAATATGTATGACCAGGTTTGTAGAATTATCACGTGTCAACAAGAAGTTAGTCTCTAGCAGATCAGACTGCAAAGAAGGGATAATAGAGGTATGTTCCGGTAACCAGCGGGCAGAAGTAAATGTAGGTTGTATTAACGCATAGAGCTGTTTGATACACTGGGCATGATCGGGAATGTATGTTCTTCAGAAATTCAAAAATCCCTGCAAAGACTCAAGCATTTTTTGTGTAGAAGGAGGTTGCAATTGTGCACATTTCTCCAGAAAGTGGGGGGCTAATCCCCTACCTTCATTGTTGAACTCGTAGGCCAAAAAGAGTACCGCCAAACAAGCGATGTGCGATTTTGCAAAATTAAATTTGCATCCATAGACGGCGAACAATAATATAATTTGGTCGACCCATACCAGATGCAGCATCAGCTCGTTGTCTGTCAGATAAATATCATCAACGTACGAGAACACATCAGGGTCTAGGTTGCAATAAAGACACAACACATGCAGCAAAAGTCCTGGGGCTATTCTTATACCCTATAGGCAAGCAGGTACATTTGTTCTGATTCCAGACGGCGGTAAATGCTGTCAAGACACGGCTCTCAGGATCCAATTTGTTACTATAGAAACCATTGGATATATCCAGTGTCATCTTATATTTTTTACGAACTATGTTGTTCACTCGCGTAGTGCTGTGTGTGTTCTGTACCGTAATTGTACGACAATGACTTCAAATTTCTATAATCTAAAACAATGGGATATGAACCGTCCGGTTTCGATACCGGAAAAAGAGGATTATTCATAGGAGATATACAGGAATCAATTACACCTTGATATTCCAATTGAGTCAGAATGTCACATACAGGAGCTTTAGCCTCCCGCCTGATTGGATATTGCGGTTGAGGCTGCGGCATAGACTGTAAAGGAATCTCATGTGCCGGCGAATCTCTACCCCAGCCCACTTGATTGTGGTACACAGCCAGAGCATGGGCCAGAGCTCACTCAGCTGCAAAAGCCTTTGCATGCTCTTCGGGGACGTATGGTGAAAAACTTGGAAGTATCACGTCCTCTCCCCTAGAAGCGGCCAAAACAAATGGTAGGGGCCAATCCGCCTCCACCAACAAAATGTCATAAGAGGAAATCAGATTTTGCCAAAAAACGCTGTAATTGTACGCTGTAAATCACCCTAAATTTGAAAGACTTCTTCATATAGTCTATATTGGGGAGCAACTAGAGTATCTGCTTTATTGGGGAGTAAATCGAGTATCTGCTGTTTCTACAGTTATAAATGTATCAGTTGCTTTTGCCTCCAGACAAGGACGCAGTGCCTCCAGCACTATGGTAACCTCCGCCACGCTGTCGAGCAGAGTCACTGCCCATGTCCAATCTAGAAGTCATGTTCTCACCGTCTGAGGAATACTTTGCTGTTAAAACAGCAACTTTTTCTTCTGATACTGGGGTCTAAAACGAGGCAGATCCTCTTGTTTGGCTTTAATGTCAAACTGTCGAGGCTGATCCGGTCCCTGCTACTTGATTGGACCTTTGCCACGATCCTGGCATTCCCCACCACTGACTTGAGAGTCCAATGTGTCCTGTAAAGAACAAGGAGAGCGCTGCTCAGGGACTTGAAATCTATCAGGAGTCTTAATTTTCACACAGTTGCGCAAGTCAAAAGTATGCTGAACCAGCACGCAAACCCTGCTTCTGCTGTTGCTGCCCTTGTTTTCTATTTCTCCAGTTCTTTTTAAGAAAGAACGGGTGCCCATCTTTATCAGTCTGGGCTTTTTGTTGAGTTTGAGTTTGTGGTTGAGTAAAAGGCTTGATTCCCAGACTATTGCTCCCTAAGGTTTTATAAGCTTTAGCAATAATCTTTGGCAATTCGCACTGTTTATCTGCATTAGCCACAGCCTCAAAGCATTGCCCCACTTGTAAGCTCACAGCATCACTCTTAACATTAGCAAGGATCATATCGCAAACAATATTGAACACCCCCACCAGTCTCATTCCCAATTCCAGGGCCGCCTCAGCCCCATGTTCATCCTGAACACATTTTATCACGGATGGGAGAAAGTTCATTGAGTGGGTGCCGAAACACATCGAATATACAGCTGCAAATACTCTACCCCAAGTGTTACAATCAGCTAATTCGGGACCAATTCCTTTAGGTGAACTCATGGTCAAGATCCTGTGTTTCTGCACAAGCGTAGTATTTGGAAAAACAGCTTCGAGTTGTCCAAACTTTTCAGCAACCAATAAGGAAGTTCATCCTTATTCTGCGGATGCTTGCCCATTACATAATTATTCATTAACCGACCGATGACTACTCCACCAGGTGCTGGTGGTTGCACAGCAACGCCAGGTGGTCCCACCTGGAGGTTTTGCGACATAAACTGAATAACAGATTTATGTACATGTATTAACTAAGTATGCAATACGCATAGCTCTGCGATTGTAGCAGTGAGATAATTTGGGTGCAGGGTATACCCGGCCAAAACGGGCCACGTGGTCCCATCTATCGATAAGGGGCCTAAATGGACCGGTGTGGTAGGGTAAGGAAGGGCACCATTAAACCACATTTGGTGTTGCCAAGCCGTTAGCGGAACTTCAAGACACGTATAAGGATGATAATTCTGAGGCAGAGCCGTGGCAGTGTATTCGTGGAACAAATTATCTGTCCCATCGACTGCCGGAAAGGTGACCCAAAAATAAAACACCTTGAAGCGGTAAGCCGCATTCGCTTCAAAAACAAAAACAAGCACAACTCCAGCATCAGGGACTACATATTAAGTCAAATAAGCCCTGAGCAGTGCGTGGTTAGGAGGTCCTATGACAATCACCATAACTAATAGTAAATGATAACAACTTATCAGCGTCAGTGCAATAATGGGCAAAAAGAGAGAGAAAGACCTTTTAAAATTCAAGCTTGAAGACCCTATAAAATATCACAATGTAGGAGGCTACACTGTCACAACTGTCTCCAGAAACAGAAGTGAAGGGATTGTGGACAAGCACAAGCACTATTCAGGAGTCTCGCATATAAGAACCAGACCAAACGTTGGTGGCGCCATGTTGTGGGGACTATGCACATACACAGAACTATGCACAAGCAAATAGGACCCCGGTGTATAGGGGTTGTGCCTTCCTACCACCTTAGTACCCAAAATCCCGAAACCGACTAGCTATAGTCTCTCATTCTTTTTCCTACATAATCACGAAGCTACAAATGATTAGACAACCCAGAACACAACACTCCTGACTCACTCACTCATACTTGTCCACAATAAGAATTGTCAGAGTCATGGATATAGTTCAAAACGTTTATTTTAACTGCTCTATAATGCAGTATACGAGCCACTACCAGCAGCAAAATGCATAAACCTAAAACAGTTAGCATTGTTACCATACCATAGAATGTAAAGGGGGATGTCTTAATATACAGACAGTCGAAAAAGGACTATAAGGCCTGACCACCCTCCCCTTAGTGAGATGAAGTTTATTATATAAAGGAAGATCTCTGTGCTTTGTCAGCAGACGCCACACCTTAGAGCCTAGATGGAGGTTTTACATCATAGGAACAGCATAGATCTTCTCCAAGGAAAAGTCCCTCTCCAAGTGTGTGTTTGAACAACATGCGTCCCCATAATATCAAAACACGAGTTTTCAGCAGTGCAGCTGTGTTGGTATGTTTTGTCTAGGTGCTAGGGACTGACCACAACAGAATAACAATGGACATTGTTTACCGACCTTGCACATCGTGTTCAGACTAAACTCCAGGAACAGGCAGAGAATGCAGAAAGCAGACAGTTCTCATGTGAAAGGCACAAACAGAGTCTTGCAAAATAAAATCATGTAGTAACATGCGCAAAAGCCGCATCATGGCAACAGAGCTCATGCTAACTTAGCAATGTCGACAATGACCCTAATGGCCATATAACACCATGAGGTATCAGAAGACAGATGCTCAGATAAGATAAATAAGCATTATAAACTCACATGGCCCCGACACGGGTTGCTCTCCCCAACAAAATCCTTGCTTCGTGAAGGGGAAAGTCTGATCCTGGAGCGACTAGATGATTTGATTTGAGAACATTGGAGAGGGTTCATATTGCCAAATCAGGTCCACTTACAGACTACTTGGAGATAGGGTGTTTGCAGGCAATTTGCCTACATTTCTTTTTTCGATACAAGGCACTAGGGAGGAAGCACTCTGATATTAAAATAAGCATTGGGAATTCCAATAGGTTTGACTTTAAAGGAATGTTGAATGGTAATTTGAAGCATAATCAGTAGATAGCATGCAAATAGATGTGTATGTGTGTGGAAGCAAAGAACTGCAAAATAATATTGGTGTAAGTTAAAAGGTCAGGTGACAGTTGCACTGTCAAGCCTGACCATCCATGTAGGTTATTGGCTGCCCTCCTCCTGTCTGTGCTGCTACCAGGGACAAACATCATCAATTATCTAGTTATCTAAGACTCTTTAATAGCATTCCAATACCATTTGAGTTCCCATGTAAATTCAAGCTTGGTCAGCTGGATAAATAAACAAAATTATCACAGCTTCATTGAGGGCAAGCACCATTTTGTGGAAACATGAACTTCTGCCCAATCAAAACATGTACTCCCAGCTCCCAACATGTGGGCCGAGCCAAAGCCCTTCTATAGTGATGCTAACATAATTGTCTGATGACAGCTGAGCTGTCAAGCCAGACCATAATGACAATTAAAGCCCAAACCCAAGTGGACAAAGGTGATAAATTCTCACAAGGACAAGTCCAGAATGCATCTAGTCAACCCTGGGTTTTAGCCTCACTCATATTTGAGATGATAACGTTCTGAATTTCAAATCAAATTTATTTGACTGTTTGCTTTTTTTTATTCCATCTTTTTTTTATCACCTTTATTTTTTATTAATTTGATTTCCCATGTTTCCTATTCAAAATGCTATGATACTTTAAATAATTCTGTTATAGTTTATTTTTACTTTGTGCACATATTTTCCCGATGGTGCAAAGGCCTTGAGCCTAAGCGTTTTTAATAAAAATGTCAAAAGATCTCACTTCTACTTTTAGATTTTGAATCCGCCAATTTTCCTTCATCTTCTCAGCCTTAGTAATATGTCAATATGTCATCTGATTCTGTACAAAGACGTATGGCTTGCCGCTTTGTGATTAGAAAAGGAAGGTTGTTAAGTAAGGTGTTGGCAGCCATCCAGATATCATCTCTTAATATAGGAATAGATTAACACGAGTGTGCACCACAGAGATGCCTCTAGGGATACATGAATCTATTTTTGAGAATGTATTTACCATTCCATACATAAATGGTAAACCAATTAATCAAAGTCAAGCTATTTATTAAATGCACAGCTGTTGAGGAAATGACATATGCTGATTTATTAAGTATTACTCACATTGAAAGTGTGTTATAATTATTGGGGGGCAGAACTTGGGGAGTTTTACTCTGCAGAATTCCGCGGAGTTACATAAAAACTCAGTGATTTTCCACAGAGTTCCGCCCATCCCAATTTACCACACCCTGTCTCCATTCCCATAGACCAAAAAGAGAATTTTGTACCAGTATAAACTTATATAAATATAAAATTCCACTACCTAAATACAGGTAAACAAAGATGTGTTTATTTAATAAAACAATAGCCCTATATTACAGAACCCCGGTCTGCGTTGCCTCCCTTGTCTCTTATAGTGACATCAAATCTTTTAAACACACTCTTCACACCCAGATATATTATCCTTCCATTCCTTGTACCTCTTTTGCAATCTAAAAGTTGCTCATCCGGACACCAGGGTCCTCTGTTCATTAAGGTTGTGCATTTAAGACCGATGTGGGCCTCTTGCAAACCAATAAGCCAGATGTTTTGCAATGATAAACCCCATGCTGAGATGCAGGTCTGGTAACACTGCTGGCTGCTCCATTACCCCCCCCCCCCACTTCGTTTCCTCCTGATATGACCCCTGTCTCACAGAGTTACAATTCAGCTCCAGTCTGTCACCACAAATCATTCACTAACTTTATAACTTTTCCAATTACCGACTTCAGAACGATTGTTGCCCAAACACAGTACTGGCTAGTCACATGTGCCGAAACCATTCACAGCACTTCCCGTTCTACTCACCCTGCCACACACTACACCCCAAGCAAAGGATGCAGTAAGGTAATTCATTGTTAATGTTTTTAATCGCAAGACCATTGCATACCACGATCCCTTCGCACCAGTCACTGCCCAGCTGTAAAGTGACCAGTAAACACAAATTACAAATCCATAATACACTGGCACTTTTCACACAGGACCCGAAGTTTAGAACAGGTTTCAGTCACTTGGTCACCACCTGTTCTAGACATCAGATGGTCCTTGGCATAGACACAGTGATCTAACACAGTCGCAAGGAGCTGGAAGAAATTGCTGAACATGAGAAACTCATTTTTGAAGATAATACACAGATGCCAAAAACACCACAATCTCCCCTTTCAACACATTTGAACAAAACAAAAAAATCAATAAGATTCTGAAGGACATAAAAAACTGCAACAATGAAAAAACCTACCCAAACTTACAAGATGAATTCTACAACACCCCTGACCAACCTCTTCTGTAGAAGACTCAGACCTGGGTGAGGGCCAGAGCTCAAACAGACCCCAAAACAAACCTCAACCCCTTCTTCCTGTTGTTTTTTTTAGACACAAATCGAGGACGAGGTGGGGGCGGACCAGAGGCAATTACCAATACCAATACTCTGGGGAACGACAGACCCGTCACAAGTTTTACCAAAGGGGTCCTCAGCAGTAAGTAACTCTACTCCCACACTTAACCATAATCAAAAAACTCTTCCCATTTTCAACCTCTCTAGACATGCCCTCACACCCCATGAAATCACCCTCCTAAGCAAAGGTCTTTCCTTTGTCCCTACAGACAGAAGTAATTTATTTGAACTACAAGAAAATCTCCTACAATGCTTTAGACGCATCAGACTAAAGGAGTTTTTTGCTGACAGACCTCCCAATGACAGTATTAGTTACTCTCCCTTTCACGCACCTTCTACTTTTCACCCGCCTGCGATTCTCATGCCCCCAGAAATGTTAACATTTGAAAGAGTGGTCCTCCATGAACTACAGACTGTCCAGAGAGAACATGAGTACGTACTGTACAATTTTACCCTGGCTGAAAAAGAATCATTGCTTAACCTAACTCAAAACTAAAATATTGTCATCAAACCGGCAGACAAGGGCGGTGGAATTGTCATTATGGCCACTGACATATACGACGCTGAAATAATGCGACAACTCAACAACACAACTCATTATCAAGCACTACCTACCGATCCACTCCCTGATATAAGATCCAAGATTCAGGAAGTCACTGATCGGGCTAAGACCCAGAATATCATGACAGAAAAGGAATGTATATTCCTTGACAAACCCCACCCTCGAACCCCCGTGATATATATTCTTCCCAAAATACACAAAGATGCAAAGAATCCCCCTGGCAGACCAATAGTCTCCGGATGCGGTTCCATTCTTGAACCCCTCGAAAAATACATTGATGCCGTAATCAAGGAATTTGTTGCGATGACTGACACCTACATTAAAGGCAGCATGGACATCATCAACCTCATTGAGGATACTCCATTCAATACCGGGACCATCCTGATGGTCGGCCTCAATATAGAATCTCTATACACTAACATCCCCCATGATGAAGGTTTGTCCATCCTAAGAAATCTCCTTAGCACCAGACCACTTCCCACCCATGTACCAACCGACTTTATTATGGATCTCTTACAAATTGCGCTCAGTAATAACCATTTTCTCTACAAAGATACTTTTTACCTTCAGATCAAGGGTGATTCCATGGGAGCATGTTTGCCATCCTTTACGTACACAATCTTGAAAAAACCAAAATCTTGACCCCTTGTAACCCCGTTTTGGAGAACGTAACTTTCTGGCGTCAGTATATCGATTACATTTATGTCTTCTGGAAAGGAAACCTTGAAACCCTCCAATCTTTTTTTTAATGGCTTAATGCCTGCCAAACACACCTTAAATTCACAGCAGATCCTAAAGAAAATAATCTCCCTTTTTTGGACCTAACACTGCAGGCTGTGGATGACAAAATAGGTACCTCCCTTTTCCTGAAACCCATGGAGTGTAACACCCTCCTACTATATTCCAGTTTCCACCCAAGGGGGCTACATAATGGCATACCATTTGGACAGTTTCTCTATATTCGAACAAACTGTAAATGGAGGAAGGACTTTTATCAAGAGGCAGATATCCTGACTGAAAAACTCGTCCTATGTGGCTACACTCGCAAGCTGGTCACCAGAGCACGAAAACGCACTTGGAGTAACCACAGGGAATGTTTCCATATACCAAAGGAGAGATGCAAAAATACATGTATCCCATTTTTGTCAACCTTCACTCCTTCCTCTAACAAAATATCTAAACTGGTGAAAAAGAACTGGAGCATCTTGAAGACCTTAAATATCTTTCATAAACCACCATTATTCTCCTACCGGAGAGGACACAATTTGTCAGACCATCTGGTACATGCCATCACATGGCCCAAGAAAACGAACCACGGTAACTCCAATACCTCCACTTGGGGTCTCCCTCCTGTCATGGGTCACTACAAATGCCAGAGATGTGTGACATGGCCTTTGACAATCAACACCACGGAGTTCAAAGTAAAGGAACATTCTTATCCCCTCAGAAGCCACACCAACTGCGATTCCAGTAATGTATCCTACGCCATATGTTGCCCCTGCAACCTCATCTACATTGAGCAAACTACACAGATGGTTAAAGACCAGATAACTCAACACATGAGTAGAATCAGATGTAAAGTACAGACTGCCCTTTTGGTCTCACCCTTCCTCGAACATGGCCATGATGCAACTGACTTTGAATGGCAAGTCATTGACCAACCGACATTGCCTCTAAGGGGTGGTAATTTGCAAAAGCTGTGATCCAGATGTGAGTGAAGATGAATAGCCCACTGTAGCTCAGTGGAACAAGGAATCAACACCCTAAATGAGTGGAATAATACCATATCAAATTGAATGTGCTTTCTCCCTCACCCTCCTCTGCATCTGTGATACCAGATATACTTACCACTTTTATTAATTGGTTTCACTCATTTAGACTTATACATAGTCCCACATCCTTGTCACTATACCAGATACATAGTACTTCTGATTTGCCAATATTGAAAGTATGTTCAGTCCAATATATCTACCTAACTATCCTTTGAATAATTCATTGATCCAGATATACTGTGTCATATATATATATATATTATATATATATATATATATATATATGTATATATATATATATATATATATATATATATATATATATATTCACTGAAAAAACCATAGGTTTCACACATGTTATAGTTAGCGGAAATTTTACTGATAAAAAACCAATGAAATTGCCCCGTTATAGTTAGTGCTGGCAACTATAACTCACGCGACCGCAATCCTCTGCTGATGCTAATACTGTATTTAGACACTTATTTGCCCATGTCTTCTTCCATACATTTTTAGCTATACATATATTACAAATATTTTTTTTTCATAAAGACACATATGTCATCAGCAGAAGATTGCGGTCGCGTGAGTTATAGTTGCCAGCACTAACTATAACGGGGCAATTTCATTGGTTTTTTATCAGTAAAATTTCCGCTAACTATAACATGTGTGAAACCTATGGTTTTTTCAGTGAATTTGCAAGGTTTTTTAAATGCTAATTCCTAACTATAACGTGTGTGAAACCTATGGTTTTTTCAGTGAATTTGTACGGTTTTTTAAATGCTAAGTGACTTTACGCCATTCGTGGCGTGCGCGCCCACTTAACGCAGTTCGTTCCGTGCGCGCACGGTGCGCTTCGCGCACCGTGCGCGCACAGTGAGCACGCGGTGCGCTTCGCGCACCGCGCACCCACTTTACGCAGTTAGTGCCGTGCCCACGTTACGCTAGATGGGCCATGTACGCACGATGCGCTTCGCGCACCGTGCGCACATGGAGGACATATTATGCGCTTCCTTGTGATAGGTAATCTGTTGAAATTTTTGGGGAAATTTCTGTGCTCTGATAAGCCATGCACAAATGGTGGCCTTCGGCCACCATTTGCACAAGGGGTGGAGAAAGTGTGGATAGTGTTTTTTTTATTTTTATTTTTTTACCGTACGCTTACGGTAAGCGTACGGTAAGCGTACCCCGCGAAATTGCCGAAAAAAAAATAATGCCGTTTTTGCTCTTGGGGGATGTTTGGGGACTCCCTCAACATGACTATGTGAGAGGGAGTTGTCAAAACATCCCCATAACATGTTTTTGGCCATCATGTTTGATACATAACACTCAGTGCGGTAGACAAAATGGCGGACGCCGCTTCCTGGTTTCTGCCGATTCGAATGTTTACTAAGATCTAAGAGCCAATCAGAATCGCGCTCGCGCACGCCACCGTACGCTTACCGTAAGCGTACGGTAAGCGTACCGTAAGCGGGCTCAGATATATATATTGATTTAAAGGCTATTTTCTCAGAATCTACTGAACAGATTTACACCAAACCTACAAAAGGCACTTCCTTGACCTAGGGACTACCTCTCTGCCAAATTTCTAGTAATTCTGTTCAGCCGTTCGGGCTGTAGCTCGTTCTAAAGGTCCTATGGAAAAATGCATGGGAAAAACGCGTTTTGGGACCCCCCTTTTATCTCAGCCCCCGCTTGACGAATCCCCCCGAGACTTTCAGGGTAGGAGCGGAGCGTAGCGCCCCACCTATTTTGAGAAATTCGCGAGGATTCGTCGACCGGCGCCAAAGTTATTCAAAATAGAATGTTGAGGTTTTCCTATGGAAACGTGGTCCTAACTATAACTACCTACTGGCGACCGCCAGTAGGTAATATATATATATATATATATGTAAAAAGTAGGTTCCCCAACAGTCCAACAGATATTGGAAACGGGTACAGACCACAGCACGCCGTAGGTATAAAGTGCAAAGTAGTTTATTCCATATCAGATGGCATGACGCGCTTCGGCCGAGTTGCCACGGCCTTGATCACATGACCACCAATGAACCTATCATATTATATATACTGGAAAGTGTTTGACTTCCTCCTTTCTCAACCAATGGAATGATAGCAAACAGAACACCAACATATCAGAATCCACAAGGTAAACATAGAAAAAATACGTTCGTACACATACAATGATTTCATCATATATCTTTTAAAACTAATAGTTTCAAAGTTGGCGAAAATTACGAGAGAAACCTGTGGTATATAATGCATAAGATTCCATACATAAATAAAAGGGGGATCATTGGGAATCAATCTACATTTGGCCCCAATTATTAAAAATATATCGAGAAAGAGGGAGGAAGCTCTTAAAATCAATTAAATAAAACATAAAACATAAATCATTTTTGAAGTCATAGCATGGAATACCCTAAAAGTAATAAAGCGTGAAACCCTTATCATATATATCGATACGCTGTGCTACATGAGTCATTAGTTGTATATTTGGTTTAGCCTGAACAATACAGGATTTAAATAGTGCTACAGTTAGCAGAATAGAAGTCAGCTTGATTAGCGATGTGTATAATGCATCGGAAATGTGCGCATTTAGGTAGTAGGTACATCCCCAGCTGAATGGACTATCAATATAGAACATTTGCGAATTTTAAGCAATGTATAGCTCTCCAATAGAAGTGCAAGTGCAATAAATATTGGGATTATAACAAGGATGGGGGATATTTATAAACTGGAAGAAATTCCAAATATAAATATTAAAACCTGCAATATAATTATAAAATCAAGTGTCTAAAAAATGCTAATGCAAAATACAGTACAAAAATACTCATGTGTTGTAAAGTGCTTGTGCAACAGTATTAACAAGGCTAAAAAATGTGCAAAGTAGCAACCCATAAGCAGCGTATAATAAGGGAAGTGAAGGAAACAGGAAATACACCTACAGGGAGAATGGTAGATAAAATCAAGATACAGATACATGGTCTAAAATGATACAAGGAAACTGAAATGGCTCACGATAACAGTAATCCACTTGAATGCTCAGATCATAAGAAGTTATGCATGTCCTCCCCTGTATTAAGTCCATTGGGCATCTTAGTGTCTAATAGCAGTATATATTGAGTTTCTAGCTGCCTGAGAAGTTTTTCCCTGTTACCGCCCCTCGGCAATTTTGGTACTGTGTCAATCACATAGTATTTTAGATCGTTCAAATTATTGTGATGGACTAGTTTGAAGTGTCGTGCAACATGGTAACTAGAGTCAGAATTGACTATAGCACGTAGATGTTGTAAAATCCTGGTAAATACCTGTAGTTTCGTGCTACCAATATATTTGAGTTTACAAGAACACTCAAGTACATATACTGCATGGTCAGATTTACATGTGTACAGACCTTTGAGACTGATAGGGGTATGATCAAATGCACTCTCAAATTCAGAGGTGTTAATGCCGACTTTGTAAGCTCGACAAGAGCTGCATTTGAAGAAACCCTTACGTTTTGATAACCAGGTATTAGTAATGGTTACCTCAGGGCTGGTTTTTACCAGGGCATCCCTCATGGATGGTGCTCTTAGAAATGTGATTTGGGGTAGGTCTGGTACCATTTGTGACATGGTCAGATCTGTTTTCACTATAGGCCAATTTTTGTATATAAGTTTCCTTATATCTTTATCTTGACTACTAAAAGTAGTTATGAAGCGCAACGAATCCCCCTTGCTGTGGGGTACACTGCTTGTGTTGTCAGTAGTAGTATGTGTAGTGGCTTTGCTAACTGTTGCAAGATAGGCATTACGATTCATCATTTTTGCTTGCACCATAGTTCGCTCTAAATCTTTTCTTTTATATCCCCGAGCTAAGAATCTTGAAAAAGATTCTGCTAGACAAATGTTGCAGTCAGATTCTAAGCTGCATATACGGTTGATGCGCAAAAATTCTCCGTAGGGGATACTCTTTAGTAGATGGTAGGGATGGGAGCTTGGAGTATAGAATTACCCGCTGTGCTTTTACGATGTAGTTTGGTTTGTATCTTGTTGTCTCTGACATACAATTCTACATCCAGGAATTCTACTCTTTCTGCATTGATCTGAGCATTGAATTTTAAATTCAACTCATTCACATTAACCTTTTTTACGAATTCGTTAGCTGATTCAATTGAGCCATTCCAAATGATACATATATCATCAATGAATCTCCACCACTGTATAACATGGGCCCTGTAAGTTTCACCATATGTGTGGTTGAGGACATGCTCCTCCCACCAGCCAACGTGTAAACACGCATAGCTAGGGGAGAAGCATGCTCCCATCGCTACGTCCTGAAGCTGTTGGAATAATTCATTGTTGAACATTAAATAGTTGTTATACAGACAAAGTTCGATCATACGTATTAACATGGCGTTATGTTGGAAAAAAATAATGTTTCTCTTGTCCAGGTAGTATTTCACTGCCTGTAAGCCATCAGTATGGCGTATACTTGTGTACAGGGAACAAATATCCATGATAATGAACACATATCCCTCTTGCCAGGATATGTTCTGTATGGTGGAGAGAAAGTGTCCAGTATCTTTGATGTATGATGGCAGTACTTCAACAAATTCACATAGAAAAAAATCAACGTACTTCGAGATGTTTTCACATAAGCTGCGTTGAGCAGAGAGGATAGGTCTGCCCGGAATGGGATTTTGTTGTTTGTGTACTTTTGGGACAAAATATAAGGCCGCAGTGGTAGGAAACTCAACCTTCAGATAGTTGTACTCATTTTTGTTGATCAGGCCGACTCTTTTCCACTGTCCAAGTTCACCATGGACTTGATCTTTCAACTTCCTTATATCATTGACATTCGCCTTTCTATAGCATAATTCTTCGTCTAGATGGCGATAAGCTTCAAGTAAATAAAGATTTTTAGCCCACAGGACGATGTTGCCTCCCTTGTCAGCTTTTGATATGATAACCTCAGTCTCATTTTTCAATTTTTTCATTAATGTGAAGTATTGCTGGTCCTGGTAAGATTGATGTTTATTCTTGGCCAAAATCCTTTTATTGAGTATTTTGAGGTCTTGAATAACACAATCGCTGAATACATCCAGTGCGTCTTTCGGCATAAGTGGGATGAATGTGGAGTTAGGTCGAAATGGGCTCGTGATAGGGGAATCACCACTGGTGCCTAGGATGAGTAGTTGTTCCTGAGTTGAACACTCGACATCATCCAAGTTGGTGTCTAAGGCATATAGAGTTTTGAGGTTGGTTACATCACTCGTGATCAATCGTATGTTGGGTGCGTCCAAAGTAGTTATTTTTGCAGCTGCATTTGATGCTTTATTTAGTTTGAAGTGTTTAAGCAATTTTAATTTCCTAATGAATTTGAAAATATCTATTCGAGTTTGAACATATTTGAAACGGCTTTTAGGACAGAATGACAATCCCAAAGATAGTATCTTAGTTTCAGCTTTCGTTAGGTTAATGTTGGTCAAATTTATCACAGTATTGTCCATGGTTACATCGTTGTTTAGTTTTTCTTTCTCGTACGTCTCCATTTTCCCCTGTTGTTTCCTCCTTTTTGCTTTACGTCTTTCTTTTCTGCATTCGTTCTTTCGTTTTGTCCTCTCGTTGATTGAGTGGTTTGCCGCAGGGTCTGGCAGCGATCTTCCACTAAAAAACCCAATTCTTCAGATGGAGATATATTGTTAGGAATTGATGTAGGTCCTATATCTGATCCGCTATCTTCTGTGTAGGTGCTACTGGCAATTGAGCTAAGGTCTGATTCAATTTCTTCTTGGTTTCTTAAACTGGATGTTGCTGGTAAAGTTGTTTTGGGCGTCAGAGCTTGTTTTTTGACATTATCAAACTTGCGTGAGAAAGTAAAGATTCTTCCGGACTCGTAGTCCTTTTTATCTCTTGCAAATTGGTATATTTTGCGTGCTTTTATGGATTCATCATATTTTTGAAGACGTGAATCAATTTCTTCTCTAGCTTTTTTGATAATATCTTGTTGTTCATGGATAGCCAGTATTGCATTGAGAGCGTCAATCTGTTTCAAAATCTCCTCTCTGTCAATGGTTGCATATTTTATTAATATTAATACCATGTTCATTGAAGCTTCAAGGTTGTTTGCAGCCCATTCCTTGAGCATAAGAGGGTTTGGGTTTTCAAACGAGGGGGAAATAAGCACTCTCATATATATATTTATTTTTTTTCCTCGTATTGCTCCTTCTGTCTCCCTACGCCCAAGGCAAGCAGGTCGTCCAGTGACGGCGGAGCACGCCGACTTTTATTTTCCACAAAAGAATAATTGTGACGACCACCACAGGGCTAATCTTTCACCAGATCTTTTTTAATTTAGGTAACGCGTTTCGCCTGACACAGCAGGCTTGCTCACACATTAGGTAGTGGGGTTGAGTCACGTATATACCATTCGGGATTTCAGCAAATAATGAAAACAGAGAAAGGGGACTACAATCCTCGTATCAGTAGAACAAAATTAGCGGCCATTTTAAGCTAGTCAATTACATGTCCAGTACTATGCTACAAGATTATAATTCTCACAGAATTCATATTTTAACAACATAGGAGCCGATTCCGAACCTGGAAACATTTTCCCCGTACGAATCGTATCCGGATTTTTTACCGTACGAATCGTACAAGTAGCGTACAAACTGGCAAGTACGATTCGCATGGGAAAAAGTCCATACGAATCGCATTGGGAAAATTTCCCCACACGTCCTCGGGTCGGAAAATGTGTCCGACACATCCCCGGACGATTTACCGTACGAATCAGAAACATGAAGTCCGACCGCGCAAGTACGATCACTCCCGTCCCTTCGATTTTACAACTGGATGGAGAAAACACCATACGGACCGAACTCCTATAGCAACCATGGAGACATGTGCCCGCATACGCGCCGAAGACCCCACCACAGACCCCGTATGTACGCGCAGAACACCCCCCCATCCCCCGCATGTATGCGCAAAACACCCCCCAGCCGCAGATGTACGCGCCGAACCCCCACCAGTGTATGTATGGAGCGTACCCCCACCCGTGTATGCATGGAGCGTACCAACTCCCCACCCGTGTATGTACAGACCGTACCAACACCCCACCAGTGTATGTATGGAGCGTACCCCCACCCGTGTATGTACGGACCGTACCCCCACCAGTGTATGCATGGAGCGTACCAACTCCCCACCCATGTATGTATGGAGCGTACCCCCACCCGTGTATGTACGGACCGTACCCACACCCCACCAGTGTATGTACGGACTGTACCCCCACCCGTGTATGTACGGACCGTACCCCCACCCGTGTATGCATTGAGCGTACCAACTCCCCACCCATGTATGAATGGAGTGTACCCCCACCCGTGTATGTACGGACGTACCCACACCCCACCAGTGTATGTGCGGACCGTACCCCCAACCGTGTATGTCCGGACCATACCCCCACCCGTGTATGCATGGAGCGTACCAACTCCCCACCCGTGTATGTACGGACGTACCCACACCCCACCAGTGTATGTGCGGACCGTACCCCCAACCGTGTATGTCCGGACCATACCCCCACCCGTGTATGCATGGAGCGTACCAACTCCCCACCCGTGTATGTATGGAGCATACCCCCACCCGTGTATGTACGGACCGTACCCACACCCCACCAGTGTATGTAAGGACCGTACCCCCACCTGTGTATGTACGGACCGTACCCCCACCCGTGTATGCATGGAACGTACCAACTCCCCACCCGTGTCTGTATGGAGCGTACCCCCACTCGTGTATGTACGGACTGTACCCCCACCCGTGTATGCATGGAGCGTACCAACTCCCCACCCATGTATGTATGGAGCGTACCCCCACCCGTGTATGTACGGACCATACCCACACCCCACCAGTGTATGTACAGACCGTACCCCCACCCGTGTATGTACGGACCGTACCCCCACCCGTGTATGCATGGAGCGTACCAACTCCCCACCCGTGTATGTACGGACCTTACCCACACCCCACCAGTGTATGTATGGAGCGTACCCCCACCCGTGTATGTACGGACCATACCCCCACCCATGTATGCATGGAGCGTACCAACTCCCCACCCGTGTATGTATGGAGCGTACCCCCACCTGTGTATGTACGGACCGTACCCACACCCCACCAGTGTATGTACGGACCCTACACCCAGCCCCCCCTGTATGTACGGTGCGAAACACCACCACTGATGGATGGTGCAGACCAACACCCTGCCCGTGTTCGTACGCACCCTACCCCAGGCCCACACACCAGCACCCTCACACAACATCGCGCATGTACGAGTCGTAATAAGCCATAGCAAAGGACAGTACTGTACAACAACATGGCCCATGTACGCACCGTACAGACGCAAAAAACACTCGTACTGAACCAGGACAAACCAAAAAAACACAAGGAGAGTCAATTCGATGCACACAACACCACTAAACATATCCAACAAGCCCAAATACATCCTATACACTGACCTGCAACTGACAAACAGCTAAACAGAGGCCCAAACCACTACCACTCCTTATAACACACCCACCCAAAGTTCAAACACAGCCACACCCACAAATGGACCAATAAAAAGGCCCAGCACACACAAACCATGATCCTTTGCAACAGATCCCCTACTGCCAGACCACAGAGACAACGCACTGCACCATACTACATACATCAATACACCTTACACTTGCACTCCTGCACACAACCACCATCACAAACACACCCTCATCACATTCACACCCACACACCTGCACAACCACACTCACTCACCCACAACCATCCACACCCACACCCCCACAACCATCCACACCCACACCCCACACCATGCCCACTAACAAGAATCCAAAGTTCACAAAGGAGGAGCTGGAGGTCCTTGTCGACGAAATCGTCAGAGTCGAGCCACAGCTGTTTGGAACATTAGTCAGACGGACCAGCATATCCGAAAATCTGCCATGTGGGAGAGGATTGTCAATTCTGTGAATGCTGTTGGGTCCACCAGAAGGACCAGGCATGAGTGCCAAGCCAGGTGGTACGATCTGCAGAGGATGGTCCGCCGCAAAATGACGGACGACCACAACCAGGCCAACATCACTGGAGGAGGTCCGGCCCGCAGACCGGTACACTACTATCCCTGGGAGGAGAAGGTGATGGTCACGCTGCCGCCGGTGGGAGTAGACAGAGTAGAAGGAGTCCGAGAGCCTGGTGAGTACACAAATAACTCACCTCACATGGGGGGAACGTCATATACACCTCAAATACCAATCATGCACGCAACCCCCCCAAAGCCTGCACCGTACACAACCACACTCCAAAAACACACACATGCCACTAGCGCCTCCATGCCCCATGCCCCAAGCAAGGCCATGCCAAGTCACAGGCCACACAAAACACCAACACAAGACAGGATGTCCCCGATGCCGGGAGGGTGGGCCTCAAAACTAACATAGAGCAACTCTGAAGCACACAACAATGCCCTCAGCCCATATGGCTTAGGGCACAGCCATACAAACAGTGTGTCCCCACACAGTACTGTTTTGCCTGCTAATGGTGGCCGCGTTGCAGGACGACATTGGTATGAAGGCACAATTTGCACATAACAGCAGCTAATGAAGACGCATCACTCTGAAAGAGTGTCAGCACACACCGCCACAGCAGCAGCGCAGACTCAGACACTCCACCCAATGGGTGCCCGCAGAGAAGAAACAAACCCACATGAACAAGCCAATGGCCTTTGAAAGACCTGCAAACTGTGTGTGCCCAGGAAGCTGGGCTGAGGTGACAGAGGGTGACACACATAGGGAGGGAGAGGCGCAGAGAGAGGGACAGAGACAGAGGTGGACACAGGGAGACAGACAGAGGGAGGGAGGAGGCTGACAGAGGGAGGGAGAAAGGGAGATGGACAGAGGGAGGAGGCTGACAGAGGGAGGGAGAAAGGGAGACAGAGGGAGACGGACAGTGGGAGGAGTCTGACAGAGGGAGGGAGAAAGGGAGACGGACAGTGGGAGGAGACTGACAGAGGGAGGGAGAAAGGGAGACGGACAGAGGGAGGAGGCTGACAGAGGGAGGGAGAAAGGGAGACGGACAGAGGGAGGAGGCTGACAGAGGGAGGGAGAAAGGGAGACGGACAGAGGGAGGAGGCTGACAGAGGGAGGGAGAAAGGGAGACAGAGGGAGACGGACAGTGGGAGGAGGCTGACAGAGGGAGGGAGAAAGGGAGACAGACAGAGGGAGGAGGCTGACAGAGGGAGGGAGAAAGGGAGACAGAGGGAGACGGACAGTGGGAGGAGGCTGACAGAGGGAGGGAGAAAGGGAGACCGACAGAGGGAGGAGGCTGACAGAGGGAGGGAGAAAGGGAGACGGACAGAGGGAGGAGGCTGACAGAGGGAGGGAGAAAGGGAGACGGACAGAGGGAGGAGGCTGACAGAGGGAGGGAGAAAGGGAGACAGAGGGAGACGGACAGTGGGAGGAGGCTGACAGAGGGAGGGAGAAAGGGAGATGGTCAGAGGGAGGAGGCTGACAGAGGGAGGGAGAAAGGGAGACAGGGAGACGGACAGTGGGAGGAGGCTGACAGAGGGAGGGAGAAAGGGAGACGGACAGAGGGAGGAGGCTGACAGAGGGAGGGAGAAAGGGAGACAGACAGAGGGAGGAGGCTGACAGAGGGAGGGAGAAAGGGAGACAGAGGGAGACGGACAGTGGGAGGAGGCTGACAGAGGGAGGGAGAAAGGGAGACAGACAGAGGGAGGAGGCTGACAGAGGGAGGGAGAAAGAGAGACGGGCAGAGGGAGGAGGCTGACAGAGGGAGGGAGAAAGGGAGACGGACAGTGGGAGGAGGCTGACAGAGGGAGGGAGAAAGGGAGACAGAGGGAGACCAAATCACCCTTGGGTGGTGTGGCCATGTCCGCTTGTCAGCAGGTGGACTGTGTGCATGTAGACAAGTTTTGGCAGTGTGTGAAACCCCCCTTCAACCTTTGATAAACACTGGGCCATGTGTCAATCTGTGCACGAGTACATCCGTGCTGCAGGCACAAACAGAACCTTACACCCAGTATACCCACCCACTGTGTTTGTCAGAACCCTGTCACAAATTGTTAATTTACCTCCCTGCATTCTCAAATAGCATGGAAAAAACACCATTTGGCCACGTACAGTGCAACACGTAAGGCGGCTCTGCATGGCTTGCTACGCCCGCTCACTACACTGCTGACTGCGCTCCCAAAAGATGCATCAACTAAGATTGTGTCACACATAGGTAAAGTGTCGAAAGCTGTGGCCAAGGGACATACCCATGCACAAGTGCACTGTGAGAGGAATGCTAGCCAAATCCAACCACCCAGAGGAACTGTGCCTAATCAAAAATGAATGAACATGGATGTCGCATGTAACACAATTAACACTGTCTCTCTCACACACAGGTCAACGTCGTCGATCTCCCCCCAACACTGGGGGGGAAGACTCACAGGACCAGGCTCTGCGTGAAGAGGACCCCACCGGCAGCGACGACTCTCACCACTCCCTGGATGACCCAGACCAACCTGGCCCCTCTGGTGTCCAACCACCTGCAGCACCTGCGTCAGGTACAACTGTGCCAACCACCACCCCCATTCCTGCCACATCCCAGGAGACACCCAGGAGCCCTGCCCGTACACAACAACACAGCCAGTCTGTCCACGAGGGACAAGGTGCTCCGGGCACCCAGGAGGAGGCAGGCGACACCGCAAATGCCATCCCTCAGGGGTCCCGGAGACCCGATGTGCCCACAACGGCAGGCCAGGCGCAAGTGGGCAGGGGTGGTGGGAGTGGAGGACGGCGGAGGCGTGAACTTGACCAGTTGGCTCAGGAACCGGTAATGTCACACGTCCACAACATCCTGGACACATACCGGCGTGACTCCAGAGGCATCGACCAGGTAGTGGAGACCCTCAATGAGATCAAGAACATGCAGGTCGAGCATCATGCCAGTCATCTACAACACCATGGACGGATGGAGGCAAGACTGGCTGAGCTCCTGGCGGTGCACAGGGACGTGAGCCAATCACTCCGTCAGATCGCCCAAAGCCTGGCAAACCCTCCCTGTGCCACCAGGCGTAGACCAGCACCAGAAACAGGGAGGGAGGAGGAGGAGGATTCATCTGACAGAGCGTCCCTAGCATCGTCAAGGCCTGCTTCTGAGGGTCCCCGCAGGAAGGTGGGTCATCCACGCAAAAGAACGTGAGAGTCAGCGGAACATCACCATCTCCCAGGTCACCTGGCCTGGCACCTGGCCCTCTGGCCCAACAGCAGCACAGCAGCAAATGACATTCTCTGCCACATGGCCTTGCTGGTCACTGTCTGACCAATGTTGACAAAGACTGTGGCACAGACTCTGATGACTTTCAATGGCAAGGATACCAACTCCCCCTGTGAACTTTGGATTCTACACTACCGCCAAGCACCTCTTGTCACCCCCCAAACACGTACCCCAGCACTAATAAATTTCATCACAATCACAAGATGATGCCGTCATTTTGCATTATTCCACTACATGTGTGTGTTGTAAAGTCAAACCATGCCTGATTTCAGAAGTAACTCCAAACATCCATACCCTGGGGTCTGAGTCTGGCACAGGACACACATGGGTCAAAATGTACCATCCAAGACACACATGGAGCACCATACTCACCCGTGATGGGCCCAACCAGCTGAGGGGGTGCCCGCACAACTGTGCCTACAGACCTATTTAGTAGAGCAACAGTCATGCGCAGAGGTCAGGGATCATGTGGAGTGTCCTGGGGTGCCACTCCCAGGTATGTGTAGACACGTGGCAGAACCATGTCCTGCATGCTTGAGTCAGGTGGATGTGGAGAATGGTGGGCCAGCCAAGGTTGGATGCATGGAGATGGCACAATTGGGTGTTGGATCACAGTGCCACAAGGTTGTGTTGTGGTTGTGGGCTGCATCCTGAGTGTGTGCGTGGATTGAGAAGGTCATCCTGCAGCTGGCAGTGATCCACTCCCCCATCTCTGTTGGACGTTGATGTGGCCTGGTCGCCGGATGTAGAAGCAGAGCTGTGCAGATGCACCCTGGATGTGGACAAGTATCATGGGATTTCTAACACACATGTGCGTAGAGTACAGGGTAGGATTAGACACGGATGTGGTAGTTGACCTGGGGGATGGTCTCCCTCTTGCCTTGAGGTTGATGGAACTGGGGATCTTGTGCATAATGCAGAGTGTGCTGCCGCATGACGCACAGATGCTGCTGATCAGCATAGCACATGTCAGAAAGCAATCCATGATGAACACCAGCTCATTTGCGTGGACACTGGGTGTCCTTGCTGCAGGGCCTGCAGCAGCATATGCCATGTCAAGAAAACAATGCCACAAGTAGCACACAAAGACAAGGATCTCAGGAAGGAACTATGCAAAAGGTGTATGTCAAGGAAGGAATGTCTGGTTCAACATGGCACACACACACACAATGGATTCACATGCAGCACAGTGGCCGTTGTGGAGACTGACATGCCACAATACCTACACAGCCATGGACATCATGCACAATACAGAATCTAATCCCTGACAAACAGCTTGCATCTTGCTACTCTACACATAGACTCATATGCACCATCTCTGAGAACAATGCCAGACATGCCGCATGCACAGTGTCAACAGACCACCATTGACAGAGATGAGGCACCTTGGAGGCAGAGGGACACCTTTATTACTCATGTGTGTCAGAATGCTAATGCAACTCTGTCAACACATACACAGGTCATGTGGATGAACACATGGGACCAACACTGGCACCCCCCTTAGCACCACAGATGCTGGAAATCCATGGCACTGGCACACAAGTGACGGGTTATAGCTAAACACCCCCTGCTGCTCACGGAGAGGCTGCTATACACCATTGAGCCCCTAATGGGGAATTCACACACCATGTCAACCCGGTGCAACCCGTATGTTTCCGAGGGCAGTGTTACACACATTGATGGCTCCATCACAATCCACAATCCCATTACAGATGACTGTCACCAAGTCTGACCATCAATTCAGGTGAATTCAGCTCCATGTCATGTGCCCCATGGTGATTCTACATGTATGTAAAGTATCCAAACATGAACAGGAGCAGTGCACACACATTCAAAACAAATACCACTCCCAAAAAGCCGTGCTGCATCCCTTACCCTAAGGAGATTTTCAAACTTTTCCATGCATGTAACGCTGATTCAGCACATGTTGCTGTGTTCATGAGGAATAGCAGGAGAACAACAATGCCACCAGCAGACAGCATGCGCAAGTACCTGTGGATGAGAGACACACCAGAAGTCAGCCAAAAGAAGCACATCCGCATGCATGTGCATGTACTCGACACGTATAAGGTTGTCAACATGCTAGGTGACAATGATGACTCTGGAAAAACATTCTTCTATTGCACCATCACTCGAGTGACACATCCAAACACACCTCTGACTCACTTGGCAGACATGCAGATGGACACACACATTGCACCACATGCCACACACGGCCCAATGCATGCACACTCAGACACTGGAACTCACCACTAAGCAAAGAAGTTGCGTATGAGCCGACTCCGGATGTCCTCTACCGCCTCCTCCTTCTCCACATCACTTGCCTCGTGACCAAGCCCTTCATCCTCCACGGGTGGATGGTCCTGCTCATCTGGATCCAGGATGAGTGGCACAGCTTTCTCCACTGCCATGTTGTGCAGCATGCAGCACACGAGGAAGATCTTGCAGACCTTCACCGGTGCATATGGGAGTGCGCCACCAGTCTTGTGGAGGCAACGGAATCGGCTCTTCAGGAGGCCAAACGTCCTCTCTATCACTCGCCTGGTCCGCCCATGGGCGTTGTTGTAGCGGTGATTGGCAGCCGTGCTGGGGTTGCGGAGAGGCGTGATCAGCCATGGCATGTTGGGATAGCCAGCGTCCCCTACATGGAAACATCATGGACAACAGTGGGTCAGGAGAAGCAGTAAGACATGAAGATGACGTTATTTTTTAGGACTGCCAGAGTATACCCATCAACAATACATGCTTGTTAGTTGCGCAGCTGCAGCATCATTTCAGGCACCCTGCTATGCCTCATGATGTAGGCATCGTGTGCTAATCCTGGAAAACGAGCACAGACATGTGAAATCACCATGTTGGCAAGACACACCACAAGGGCATTAATGGAGTGGTTATGCTTGCGGTTCCTATACGCTACCTCTTGTGCCTGTGTTGGTACCAAAGCCACATGTGTTCCATCTATGGACCCAATGACATGGGGCATCCCTCCCAGGGCATAGAACTCACGCTTGACACCTGTCAACTGCTCAGGAGTTTGGAATTTTATGAACTCATCCAGGTGATCCAACATAGCCTCTAAAAAATCATGCAGAACACGGCTGAACATGGTTTGGGACATGCCACCGACATGGGCAATGGTATGTTGAAAGGTACCCGTGGCAAAGAAATGTAGGGCTGCCATCACCTTCATCTTGGGTGTCAGTGCAGTAGGATACCTGTGTAGCGGTTGGAGGTGTGGTGCCAGCCGTGTCGTCAAGTCCTCAATCAAATGTTGGGGGAAGCGGTAGCGGCGTATACAGTCATGTTCCCTCAGGTCAGCCAAGTCGGAATTGGTCGAGGGAGAGGCGGAGCCCTGCAGCGAATTAGAAGGGACAAAGAAGAGTGAGTACAGTACACCACCAATGTCAATGTACTGAGCACATGCTCAACAGGCAATACACATATGCTACATACAGAGTCAGGTCTGTGCAATATGCCCTGGACACGTATGCCAGGCATGTGACACTCCTACCAAGAGCCAGCTACAAACGTTGATTCTCAACCTCAATATGCCATGCCATGAAACTAGCTGTGGGACAGTGTAAGTGAGCAGGCAGACGCATTACAGGAGTTACAGACATCCAAATATGTGCAGAAGAAGGATGTTTATTGTCCAGACAGGATGTGGAACACTAGAGGCACAGGTCACATGTCATAGAAAAAGGACAGACCACACACCTTGCCATGAAGGATTACATGTCAAGACTGATCACACATACATTGAGAGTATGCAGATATGTCCTTGTTTTGAAACTCCGTGTCGATGCATACATACACACCTTACGTCGGATTACACAAGTGTGCTGGTGTGCGTAACAGTGTGCCATGCCCATCTACACACAGACACATGTTGGTTGCAGCAACTGCAGATGCATTTGACCAAACACCAACAGCAAACCTATGGGAACACATGACACACACATGACATAGTTACAGCGTGCAACGTGGGCATTCACTTGTCAGGGGTAATATTCCGTGTACCTGGCATCAGGGGACATTTGCGGGTGTCGGTGACTGTGCCATGCCAGTGACGCATGGCTCACCAAGTCTGTACTACATGCACACATGTCAAAGGAGTGAAGGGGATGTGTGGCACATAGGGCACCATCACACATGACATGTGTACACAGCTCATCATACTTTAATTAGCTTCACACCTCAGGAGTATAGTGCCACATCACAGCCTGACCCACCTGTGCCCGACACATGTAGTACTGCACAGACAATGCCTTGATGTCCAACCTTGGCCAGGTATGACAGCTCAATTCCTTCCTGTGTGCCGCCTGTCACCACTGTCAGGTGTGAAACGCACCGTACATACGCTCTGAGGGCGTGTGTAGGGTCCCTATCACTATGGGAGTGCTGGCGTATGTGTACGCCACAGTGATACGGACTGTACACACGTGTGTAGGGTCCCTATCACTATGGGAGTGCTGGCGTATGCGTACGCCACAGTAATACGGACCGTACACGCGTGTGTAGTGTCCCTATCACTATGGGAGTGCTGGCGTATGCATACGCCACAGTGATACGGACCGTACACGTGTGTGTAGGGTCCCTATCACTATGGGAGTGCTGGCGAATGCGTACGCCACAGCGATACGGACCGTACACGCGTGTGTAGGGTCCCTATCACTATGGGAGTGCTGGCGTATGCGTACGCCACAGTGATACGGACCGTACACGCGTGTGTAGGGTCCCTATCACTATGGGAGTGCTGGCGAATGCGTACGCCACAGTGATACGGACCGTACACGCGTGTGTAGGGTCCCTATCACTATGGGAGTGCTGGCGTATGCGTACGCCACAGTGATACGGACCGTACACGCGTGTGTAGGGTCCCTATCACTATGGGAGTGCTGGCGTATGCGTACGCCACAGTGATACGGACCATACACTCGTGTGTAGGGTCGGTCCGTATCACTATGCGACCCATCCCTCCCACACCCTCCCCTCCTTGGGGCCTGTGGTTCCTTCGGGTGCAGGGGAGACGCTGGAGGACCTTGCAACTGTGTGCAGCGCCATTCTGACCTCCACCTTTGGCGCTGCCCCACCCCCTGTGGTGAAGTCCTCCGTCCCTGCACCCACAACACCTACCCTTGCCCCTCCTGTCCCTGCGGTGCCTGGTCCTTCCCCCCCACATGATGTCCCCCCTGTGGAAGCAAAGGAAGTATGAACTGTGCAGGCAAGCTAGGGGACACGCATCCCTATGTGTCCCCCACCAGGAATTGGACTATGGACTGCCCTATAGGCCTTGTACATATTCAACTTTTAATTACAAATCATTTTTTTATGCTGAATAAAGCTATTTTTTTCCCTTTGCACACTACTGCTTTTCTGGTATTGCTGTTGGTGGTGCTGGGGAGACGCTGGAGGACCTTGCAACCATGTGCAGCGCCATTCTGACCTCCACCTTTGGCGCTGCCCCACCCCCTGTGGTGGAGTCCTCCGTCCCTGCACCCACAACACCTACCCTTGCCCCTCCTGTACCTGCGGTGCCTGGTCCTTCCCCCCACATGATGCCCCCCCCTGTGGAAGCAAAGGAGGTATGAACTGTGCAGGCAAGCTAGGGGACACGCGTCCCTATGTGTCCCCCACCAGGAATTGGACTATGGACTGCCCTATGGGCCTTGTACATATTCAACTTTTAATTACAAATCGTTTTTTTATGCTGAATAAAGCTATGTTTTTTTCCCTTTGCACACTACTGCTTTTCTGGCATTGCTGTAGGTGGTGCTGCTCCATGTTTGGAGTGGGGATAATGTGTTAGGTGTCTGGCAAATGTAGTGGTGTGCTGCTCATGGGATGGACCCTGGTATCTGTGTGCCATCACAAGGTATTTGCGAAATAACTTTGTTCATGTATGCTCTTACTGCATGGTGACATTGTCCCAAGGTGTGTCCCTTCCTCTGTGGACCCTGACATCTTCCCTGCAGGGTGTTTTCTAAATGTTGTGCTGAGCTGTATCTAAATATCCTTGGTGTATGACGGATCCGTTCTACTTTGGCCATGCATGCTGGGCAATGTCTCCACCTGCATCATTTGTGGCATCCTTGGTGGTCACTGTACTTGTGTGTGGAGTATATTGAAGTTACTTCATGTGGACATGTTCCCTTTTACACACTATGCATGTGTGTACTCCCAGCCTCGCACACATGTTACGTGTTCTGCAGGGTCTTTGAGCACCTGACTGACTATTGTGGGCATTGTATCTGTGGGTACTGCACCCTTTTTTTCCATGGGCACTGCTGGGAGGACTCTGCACACACCCCTCCTGTGTCTGGGCACTGCTGGGAGTGATAGGCACACACCCCTCCTGTGTCTGGGCACTGCTGGGAGGACTCTGCACACACTCCTCCTGTGTCTGGGCACTGCTGGGAGGACTCTGCACACACCCCTCCTGTGTCTGGGCACTGCTGGGAGTGATAGGCACACACCCCTCCTCTGTCTGGGCACTGCTGGGAGGACTCTGCACACACCCCTCCTGTGTCTGGGCACTGCTGGGAGGACTCTGCACACACCCCTCCTGTGTCTGGGCACTGCTGGGAGTGATAGGCACACACCCCTCCTGTGTCTGGGCACTGCTGGGAGGACTCTGCACACACCCCTCCTGTGTCTGGGCACTGCTGGGAGTGATAGGCACCCACTCCTCCTGTGTCTGGGCAATGCTGGGAGGACTCTGCACACACCCCTCCTATGTCTGGGCACTGCTGGGAGGACTCTGCACACACCCCTCCTGTGTCTGGCCACTGCTGGGGGTGATAGGCACACACCCCTCCTGTGTCTGGGCACTGCTGGGAGGACTATGCACACACCCCTCCTGTGTCTGGGCACTGCTGGGAGGACTCTGCACCCACCCCTCCTGTGTCTGGGCACTGCTGGGAGGACTCTGCACACACCCCTCCTATGTCTGGGCACTGCTGGGAGTGATAGGCACACACCCCTCCTGTGTCTGGGCACTGCTGGGAGGACTCTGCACACACCCCTCCTGTGTCTGGGCACTGCTGGGAGGACTCTGCACCCACCCCTCCTGCGTCTGGGCACTGCTGGGAGGACTCTGCACCCGCCCCTCCTGCGTCTGGGCTCTGCTGGGAGTGATAGGCACACACCCCTCCTGTGTCTGGGCACTGCTGGGAGGACTCTGCACACACCCCTCCTGTGTCTGGCCACTGCTGGGAGTGATAGGCACCCACCCCTCCTGTGTCTGGGCACTGCTGGGAGGACTCTGCACACACCCTTCCTGTGTCTGGGCACTGCTGGGAGGACTCTGCACCCACCCCTCCTGCGTCTGGGCACTGCTGGGAGGACTCTGCACCCACCCCTCCTGCGTCTGGGCACTGCTGGGAGGACTCTGCACCCACCCCTCCTATGTCTGGGCACTGCTGGGAGTGATAGGCACCCACCCCTCCTGTGTCTGGGCACTGCTGGGAGTGATAGGCACACACCCCTCCTGTGTCTGGGCACTGTTGGGAGGACTCTGCACACACCCCTCCTATGTCTGGGCACTGCTGGGAGGACTCTGCACCCACCCCTCCTGTGTCTGGCCACTGCTGGGAGTGATAGGCACACACCCCTCCTGTGTCTGGGCACTGCTGGGAGGACTCTGCACACACCCCTCCTGTGTCTGGGCACTGCTGGGAGGACTCTGCACCCACCCCTCCTGCGTCTGGGAACTGCTGGGAGGACTCTGCACCCACCCCTCCTGCGCCTGGGCACTGCTGGGAGGACTCTGCACCCACCCCTCCTATGTCTGGGCACTGCTGGGAGTGATAGGCACCCACCCCTCTTGTGTCTGGGCACTGCTGGGAGTGATAGGCACCCACCCCTCCTGTGTCTGGGCACTTCTGGGAGGACTCTTTACACACCCCTCCTATGTCTGGGCACTGCTGGGAGTGATAGGCACACACCCCTCCTGTGTCTGGGCACTGCTGGGAGGACTCTGCACACACCCCTCCTGTGTCTGGGCACTGCTGGGAGTGATAGGCACACACCCCTCCTGTGTCTGGGCACTGCTGGGAGGACTCTGCACACACCCCTCCTGTGTCTGGGCACTGCTGGGAGTGATAGGCACACACCCCTCCTGTGTCTGGGCACTGCTGGGAGGACTCTGCACACACCCCTCCTGTGTCTGGGCACTGCTGGGAGTGATAGGCACCCACCCCTCCTGTGTCTGGGCACTGCTGGGAGGACTCTGCACACACCCCTCCTATGTCTGGGCACTGCTGGGAGGACTCTGCACACACCCCTCCTGTGTCTGGGCACTGCTGGGAGTGATAGGCACACACCCCTCCTGTGTCTGGGCACTGCTGGGAGGACTCTGCACACACCCCTCCTGTGTCTGGGCACTGCTGGCAGGACTCTGCAGACACCCCTCCTGTGTCTGGGCACTGCTGGGAGTGATAGGCACCCACCCCTCATGTGTCTGGGCACTGCTGGGAGGACTCTGCACACACCCCTCCTATGTCTGGGCACAGCTGGGAGGACTCTGCACACACCCCTCCCGTGTCTGGCCACTGCTGGGAGTGATAGGCACACACCCCTCCTGTGTCTGGGCACTGCTGGGAGTGAAAGGCACACACCCCTCCTGTGTCTGGGCACTGCTGGGAGGACTCTGCACACACCCCTCCTGTGTCTGGGCACTGCTGGGAGCACTCTGCACTCACCCCTCCTGCGTCTGGGCACTGCTGGGAGGACTCTGCACACACCCCTCCTGTGTCTGGGCACTGCTGGGAGGACTCTGCACCCACCCCTCCTGTGTCTGGGCACTGCTGGGAGGACTCTGCACCCACCCCTCCTGCGTCTGGGCACTGCTGGGAGGACTCTGCACCCACCACTCCTATGTCTGGGCACTGCTGGGAGTGATAGGCACCCACCCCTCCTGTGTCTGGGCACTGCTGGGAGGACTCTGCACACACCCCTCCTATGTCTGGGCACTGCTGGGAGGACTCTGCACACACCCCTCCTGTGTCTGGGCACTGCTGGGAGGACTCTGCACACACACCTCCTGTGTCTGGGCACTGCTGGGAGTGATAGGCACCCTCCCCTCCTGTGTCTGGGCACTGCTGGGAGGACTCTGCACACACCCTTCCTATGTCTGGGCATGTACGGTCAGGACATACACGGGTGTGGGTACGCTCCATTCATACACGGGTGTGGGTGCGCTCCATTCATACACGGGTGTGGGTACGCTCCGTACATACACTGGTGGGTTGTGGGTACGCTACATTCAGACACGGGTGGGGGTATGCTCCATTCATACACGGGTGGGGGCACGCTCCGTACATTCCCGTACCCATGATTTGCAGGCCTGGGTACGTACCGTACCCAGGCCTTAAGAGCGTGGGTACGTGTTGTACCACGCCCACCACTACGTCACCCCAACAATGGCGGTACAGCCCGTACCCACGTTCTAAAGGTGTGGGTATGGGCCGTACCAGCATTGTTGGGGTGATGTAGGGGTACGCGTGGTACGACCCGTACCCACGCTCTGAAGGGCTGGGTACGGTGCGTACCCCTACGGCACCCCATTGGGGGTCTGCACCGTACCCAGGCCTTCAGAGCGTTGGCATGGGTCGTACCACGCCCACCCCTACGTCACCCCAACAATGGCGGTACGGCCCATACCCACGTTCTTAAGGCCTGGGTACGGGCCGTACCAGCATTGTTGGGTTGATGTAGGGGTACGCATGGTACGACCCGTACCAACGCTCTGAAGGCCTGGGTCCAGTGCAGACCCCCAATGGGATGCCGTAGGGGTATGCACCGTACCCAGCCATTCAGAGCGTGGGTACGGGTCGTACCACGCGTACCCCTACATCACCCCAACAATGCTGGTACAGCCCGTACCCAGGCCTTTAGAACGTGGGTACGGGCCGTACCGCCATTGTTGGGGTGACGTAGTGGTGGGCGTGGTACAACCCGTACCCACGCTCTTAAGGCCTGGGTACGGTACGTACCGGTATTGTTGTGTTGCCGGTTTGCGTCAACATCCACTTCCGTTGTGGCGGACGCTTGCGTTTCTGGACAAGCCCCCACCCCCTCGAGGTGACCAGGTCCTGCAGGTCAGGTATGTCCAGGGCATGTGTAATTTGTGACTTGGGTGGGGGTTATGTGTCCTGCCCCTGCCCCCCCTTTGCCCCTGGGTGTTATTCTGACCTTCTGCGGCATCTGCGTCGGTGCCTGTAGAGCAGGTGGACTGCTATGAGGGCTGGGATGACACGTAGGTTCGGGTCCATGGCTGTCCGTCGCGTACAGGTGCTCCTTGTGTGCATCGTCCTGATTTCCCGGCAGTTTTTGGCAGGCGGAGAATTTTATCCGTGCGGGGTGATGTCGGTGCCGATCGTACTTCCTGGTTCGTGAACCGCAGGCTGAATGCGTCCCGACGTCACGTCGGCGCTGTCTCGGATCACATTGGTATGTATTTTTTCGTCGGTCGGTGTTTTTTACGATTCATACGGAAATGGTGTTTCCGTGGGAATCATACTTGCATGTTTGTAATGTTTATTTACCGGGTAAGAGTTGGACGGTGAAAACGCTCCGACCGACGGTTCGTACCCGGTTTCTCCAGGATCCGAATCGGCACCATAGTGTTTCTAGTTGTTCCTGAATGCTTCATATAATTGTTAGTAATCTATCATGATTTTTTGTGTGGAAGAGTTAATTGGGAATATTTTTATCACTACTAGTAAAATCTAATGGTTTTTCTATTTGTTTTAATTTCTAGGAGGAAAGGAAGGGGCCGACTCCAGAAGGGAATCGATTTTTTCTTCCCCCCTACCCTTTTCTTCCATAGCAGCAAACGAAAGTCAATCATATTGCAGATAAGAGAATCTTCATATTCCTAATAATATGTTTAAGTTCCATTCTGTATATGTGAATGTGATAAGGGAATGAGGTGGCACGAGTAAGGATTATGTTTCTTTATACGTTTTTTATAGGGTGTTGATCTTAATTAATTTTTGGTGGGTATTAAATATGTCACGTACAGAATAAATGGGAGAATTAATGAACAAGATTCATAATTGGTTTCAAAAAGACACTATGTCAATAACAATGGATAAGAACTGATGAATAATTGTATATCTTTGAGTTCTCATATATTATATTGGGCAATTGTTTGGAAAAGCACTATGCCGATAGAATGGCAATAAAATTATTCAGAGATATACATGTTAGATTACTAACAAGTATATGAAGCATCCAGGAACAACTAGAAACACTATGTTGTTAAAATATGAATTCTGTGAGAATTATAATCTTGTAGCATAGTACTGGACATGCAATTGACTAGCTTAAAATGGCCGCTAATTTTGTGACTACTGATACGAGGATTGTAGTCCCCTTTCTCTGTTTTCGTTATTTGCTGAAATCCTGAATGGTATATACGTGACTCAACCCCACTACCTAATGTGTGAGCAAGCCTGCTGTGTCAGGCGAAACGCGTTACCTAAATTAAAAAAGATGTGGTGGAGAGAGCAGAGGCCACACAGGGGAAGAACCTTGTTGGCGAATGCATTTCGGCTTTTCATTTAGCCTTCGTCAGCGCCCAAGTGTCCAGGAGGTCTACAGCAAGAAGTTAGTAAGTCCTGCCTCCTTTTAAGTTAATTCAAACTCGCTCCGCCCCCAGATGGTCTGCTCACCTGTTTGAGTTCACGATGCTTAATTGAACTCCAACACCCAGAATCCATTGTGGTGGATCCAGGTAGGTAGTGCGTGGGGGGAAAGTTAACACCATGTGGTTGTGCGGGGGTGCAGGGTATATTGCGTGCAGTTTAAAAACCAATTTCCTGCTTGTGAATCAAACAAAGCGCCTCCGTGTATGTATATATATATATATATATCTATATATATATATATATATATATATATAATTATATATATATTCACTGAAAAAACCATAGGTTTCACACATGTTATAGTTAGCGGAAATTTTACTGATAAAAAACCAGTGAAATTCCCCCGTTATAGTTAGTGTAGGCAACTATAACTCACACGACCGCAATCCTCTGCTGATGCTAATACTGTATTTAGACACTTATTTGCCCATGTCTTCTTCCATACATTTTTAGCTATACATATATTTCAAATATTTTTTTTTCATAAAGACACATATGTCATCAGCAGAAGATTGCGGTCGCGTGAGTTATAGTTGCCTACACTAACTATAACGGGGGAATTTCACTGGTTTTTTATCAGTAAAATTTCCGCTAACTATAACATGTGTGAAACCTATGGTTTTTTCAGTGAATTTGCAAGGTTTTTTAAATGCTAATTCCTAACTATAACGTGTGTGAAACCTATGGTTTTTTCAGTGAATTTGTACGGTTTTTTAAATGCTAAGTTACTTTACGCCATTCGTGGCGTGCGCGCCCACTTAACGCAGTTCGTTCCGTGCGCGCACGGTGCGCTTCGCGTTCCGCGCGCCCACTTTACGCAGTTAGTGCCGTGCACGCACGGTGGGCACGCGGTGCGCTACGCGCACCGCGTGCCCACGTTACGCTAGATGGGCCATGTACGCACGATGCGCTTCGCGCACCGTGCGCACATGGAGGACATATGATGCACTTCGTTTTGAAAGGTAATATTTTAATTGTTCGTAATTTTTATAAGTGGGGTGGAGAGAGTGTTGTTAATTTTTTCTTTTATTATTTTTGTTTAAACTATTGTGGTTTTTACCACCTCTAAAAAACCGTGCACATTTGGTGGCCTGCGGCCACCAAAAGCACAGGGGGTGGGGTGAGTGTGGATAGTGTTTTTTTTTTACATTTTTTACCGTACGCGTACGGTAAGCGTAATCGGCGAAATTAGCGAAAAAAAAAAAATTGCATTTTTGGCCTTGGGGGGTCTTTGGGGACTCCCTCAACATGGCTATGTGTGTGGGAGCTGTCTAAACAGCCCCTTTACATGTTTATTGGTTTTATTAAACAACCTAGCTCTCAGTGCGAGAGAGAAAATGGCGGCCGCCGCTTCCTGGTTTCGGCTGTTTGGAATGTTTACTAAGATCTAAGAGCCAATCAGAATCACGCTCGCGCACGCCACCGTACGCGTACGGTAAGCTTACGGTAAGCGTACCGTAAGCTGGCTCAGATATATATATTGATTTAAAGGCTATTTTCTCAGAATCTACTGAACAGATTTACACCAAACCTACAAAAGGCACTTCCTTGACCTGAGGACTACCTCTCTGCCAAATTTCTAGTAATTCTGTTCAGCCGTTCGGGCTGTAGCCCTGTCTAAAGGTCCTATGGAAAAATGCATGGGAAAAACGCGTTTTAGGACCCCCCTTTTATCTCAGCCCCCGCTTGACGAATCCCCCCGAGACTTTCAGGGTAGGAGCGGAGCGTAGCGCCCCACCTATTTTGAGAAATTCGCGAGGATTCGTCGACCGGCGCCAAAGTTATTCAAAATAGAATGTTGCGAATTTCCTATGGAAAGGGGTCCTAACTATAACTACCTACTGGCGACCGCCAGTAGGTAATATATATATATATTATCTAGTAGATAGTTATAGTTAGGACCGTGTTTCCATAGGAAATCTGAAAATTCTATTTGGAATACCCTTGGCGCCGGTTGACGGATCCTCGCGAAATTTTCAAAACTAATGGGGCGCTCCGCTCAGCTCCTACCCTGGAAGTCTCGGGGTGATTAGTCAAGCGGGGGCTGAGAAAAAAGGGGGGTCCCAACACGCGTTTTCCCCATGCATTTTCCCATAGGATCTTTAGTCGAAGGTACAGCCCGAACGGCTGAACAGAATTACTTGAAATTTGGCAAAGAGGTAGTCCTCAGGTTAGGGATGTGCCTTTTGCATATATGGTGTCAATCTGTTCAGTAGTTCCTGAGAAAATTGCAGTTAAAAGTACATAAATATCTATATGCACGCACCGTGCGCGCACGGTGCCGTGCGCGAGCGTAATTCTGATTGGTGGTTACATGTCAGTCAACATTCGAATCGGTCGAAATCAGGAAGTGTTGTCCGCCATTTTGTGTGTGACTGTGAAAAAGAAAGGTGGAGAACATGAAAAGGGGGCAGGGTACAGAGTTCCTGACCCCCTAGCGTTTGTCAGGGGGTCCCTGAAGGACCATGTAGGGTGAAAAAAACATTTTTTTTTTTTTTTAAATCGCGGGGTGCGCGCACGGTACATGCACTGTGCACGCACCGTCGCGAGGTGCGCGCACCTTGCGCACACGGCAGAAAAAAACATTAAAAAAATAGAATTAAAAATCAAATTTAAGTGTTTAGATGTTAGGTGGCTCTAAAAAGAGCTGTTGTGTTAATTGAGAAACAGAGGAACAAAAAAATGACAAAAATTATAGGGTGCCGCATGTGTGCTGCTGTACCTTGCTCTCTATTAGGGGAATGCTGGTGTCCCCATAAGAGAGAAGAGCATTGCACGCATTGCACCGTATATGCACCCTCTTAAACAGAGGGTGTATATCCAGAGGAACAGAAGCAGGTGAAGCTGCCACCGTAGATGAAATGCTCGGCTGAGCTGCCGATGATATGCTCGGCTGAGCTGCTGCGGATGTGCTCAGCTGAGCTGCTGGAGGGTTTTCTCTAGCAGCTCGAGCATAAGCCACAGGATGTACATCTCTAACGTGCCTGATCATAGTGAAGATAATAAAAGAGTATTTCTTTTTAGGATCTCCTCTTGATAAGACACCACCACAAATAGTGCAGGTGACTTTTGGAGCATTCACCTTCTTCTGCCCCTCTGGAAAAGTGAAAAATTGCCATATAAAAGAGTTTTTCTGTTTCCTCTGTCTCTGTGGCACAAGGGTCTCCTGCTCACTCCCAGAAGATGACTGCTGCTCTGCCATTCTCAAGTACTGGAGTACTGGAAAAGCTGCTCAGCTCCTTCTCCCAGGGATCAGAAGTAATAATGAGGGGAGTGGGTGTGGTGTTGGAAGTTTCTGGAACTGAAACTACTATAACCAATGAAAAGTGTTGTTTCTTAATCACATGACCTGAAACTACTATAAACCAATGAAAAGTGTTGTTTCTAAATCACATGACGTGCCGTGCGCAGACCGTGAGCGCACGGTGCGCGCACTGAGCACGCACGCATGTGCGTACGGAGCACGCGCATGCGTATGGAGCACACGCATGCGCGTACGGAGCACGCGCGTACAGAGCATGCGCGCATGCGCGTACGGAGCATGCGCGCATGTGCACATGGAGCACGCGCGCACGGAGCACGTGCGTACGGAGCACGCGCGGATGGAGCACGCAGGACGTACGCATGCGCACGTGGAGCACGCACGCATGCGCGTACGTAGCGCGCGCATGCGCGTACAGAGCACGCGGGTACTGAGCACGCGCGCATGAGCGTACGGAGCATGCATGCATGTGCGCATGGAGCACGCGCGCACGGAGCACGCGCGGATGGAGCACGTGCGGACGGAGCACGTGCGGACGGAGCACGCGCGGACGGAGCACGCACGACGTACGCATGCGCACGTTGAGCACGTACGCATGCGCACACGGAGCACGTACGCATGCGTTCACCATACGCGCACCGTGCGCGCACAGTCGAAAACACTTAAAAATGTTTTTAAAGTGTTTATAAGTTTATAGAAGATATTAACTATGCTGTTCAACTCTATCCAAATTTTAAAAAAAACAAAAACTGAGCCATTCCATATTACAGGATACAGTTAATCCATAACTATATATATAGGTAGCTTATTGTAAAATAAATATTTAAAAAATATAATAATACATTCATAAATTAGCATTTAAAAAACCTTGTAAATTCACTTAAAAAACCATAGGTTTCACACACGTTATAGTTAGGAATTAGCATTTACAAAACCTTGCAAATTCACTGAAAAAACCATAGGTTTCACACATGTTATAGTTAGGAATTAGCATTTAAAAAACCTTGCAAATTCAGTGAAAAAACCATAGGTTTCACACACGTTATAGTTAGGAATTAGCATTTAAAAAACCTTGCAAATTCAGTGAAAAAACCATAGGTTTCACACATGTTATAGTTAGCTGGACATTTCACTCGTAAAAAACCAATGAAATTCCCTCGTTATAGTTAGTTCAGCTAACTATACTCGCGCGCCCGCAATCCACTGCTGATGATGTCACATATTACATCACTCATGACATGGTCAGTGACATCACTCATGACATCACTGATGACATCTCAAATGACATCACTGATGACATCACTGATGACGTCATCCATGTGATAAATTACCACATCTTCTCACACCCTAATATACCCTTTGATACACTGACTCAAAATTTAAGAGTTCCATTCTCAAAACCATACGTACTGCAATACCAATAACTACATACCCACTTATTAACTCTTAGGTCTACATTCACCTCCACTCATTCACCTGTACAGTCACTCATACTTACAGTCACTCCATACAAAACTATCATATGCATTTATACACCTATATAGACACTCACACACTACCAATCATCCATAGAGGTACTCTCACACCTACTCAGTCATGCAAATAATCACACTCCCATTTACTCACCTATGAGGTTATACACACTCAAGTTCACTTACTCATAAAAATAGTATCACATTCTTACGCTCTTATAGAATCATTGATACAAGCACACACTCATCCATACAGTCACTCTCACAATCACACACCCTCACATCTACCCACTTATATACTCTTACTCGCATATATACTGCCTTTCACATATGTAGTTAGTCACAAATGTACCACTGAGATATACATTCAATCCCTAACACACCCATACATACACTCACTCAACCATACAGCCCATCACAGATGCACTCTTAAAACCATGCACCCATAGAATCACCAACTCACTCATCTATGCACAGAGCCACACACACCATACCCACACAAACACTCAGGAACCCATACAGATACTGAGACAAGCAATCAATAACTCATGTAGACACTTATATAGGTATTCACAAAACCATGCCACCACTTATTCACTAACATACAGACACATACAAACATTTACACAGTTTAGTCACTAGTCTGCAGTAAGATACATTTAATGACTCACTTATAGAGTCAGTTACGCACCACAGAAAATCATCCATTTACACACTTGTACACCCACTCATTCTTCAACAGGCCTTTCCCTATATATATTAAACATATTAAAATTGTTCAGAAACACATACTCAATGGATGATGTCATCGGTGATGTCATCAGTGATGTCATTTGAGATGTCATCAGTGATGTCATGAGTGATGTCACTGACCATGTCATGGGTGATGTAATATGTGACGTCATCAGCAGTGGATTGCGGGCGCGCGAGTTATAGTTAGCTGAACTAACTATAACGGGGGAATTTCATTGTTTTTTTACGAGTGAAATGTCCAGCTAACTATAACATGTGTGAAACCTATGGTTTTTTCAGTGAATATATATATATATGGAAACAAAGCATTCACCAGTTTTCTCCAGGAAAAGAAAGAATGCACGAACTCCTCTTCGTCGGTAGATACTGTGATTTTATTCAGTTGTCAGATCTCCCTTATGTCATGACGCGTTTCGGCCGACGAAAGGCCTTGATCACATGAGACAAACTTTGCGTATGACGGCGTTTAAAAATGCTAACACCCACATCACATGATGGACAGAAATGAAAGAAATACTATTACATCAAAAAATCAGTACTTTGCGCATAACAACAACGTGACGAGTTTGTAAAATAAATACTTAATTGTATACGTAAATGTGCTTATAACAACATAATTAAATACATTAAATACATTGTTGACGATCCATCTTGTTCGAGTCATATGTTACATTCCCATATATATATATATTCAGTGAAAAAACCATAGGTTTCACACACGTTATAGTTAGGAATTAGCATTTAAAAAACCTTGCAAATTCAGTGAAAAAACCATAGGTTTCACACACGTTATAGTTAGCTGGACATTTCACTCGTAAAAAACCAATGAAATTTCCCCGTTATAGTTAGTTAGGCTAACTATAACTCGCGCGCCCGCAATGCACTGCTGATGACGTCACATATTACATCACTCATGACATGGTCAGTGACATCACTCATGACATCACTGATGACATCTCAAATGACATCACTGATGACATCACTGATGACATCATCCAGTGAATGTGTGTTTTTCTGAAAATTAAATATGTTTTATATATCTCAAGGTCGATGGAAGAATAAATGAGTATATAAGTGTCTAAATGGATGATTTGTTTTTGAAAAATTGATTGTATTACTGACTGATTAAGTGTATCTTATTGAATACATGGCTAAGTGAGTAATGTTTAAATGTGTAAATACCTGTATCAGTCTCTCACTTTGTGTATAAGTGGCTGCATGGGTTGGTGAGCAGCAACATGAGTGTCTATATAGGTTATTATTTGTTTTTTTGAGTATCAGTATGAGTGTCTGAGTGTCTGTATGGTTCAGTGGGGGGTATTACGTAGTGCATAAGTGCATGAATGAGTGACTCACTGTTTGTATGTGTTGCAGACAGATTATGTGCAGGACTGTATGGGTGGAAGAGTGTGTGTATGGGTGTGTTAGTGAGTGAATGGCTGTCTCAATAGTGTCTCTATGAGTAACTACATATGTTTTAAACTAGTATATGTGACTATTGGTGTATATAAGTGAGTGTATGTGAGAGTGAGAGATTGAAAGAGTTCCTGTATGAATAAGTATGTGTTTCTATAAGTGATTGTTTAAAAGACTAAGGTGCCGATCACGATCCGGTAAAAAATGTCCCCGTACGACTCGTATCGGGTCTTTTTACCGTACGAATCGTACAAGTGCCGTACGAACTGGCAATCACGATTCGCATGGTAAAAAGTCCATACGAACCGCACTGGGAATCATTCCCCACACGTCCTCGGGTCGGAAAATGTGTCCGACACGTCCTCGGACGATTTACCTTACAAACGTGAAAATCCAAGTCCGACCGAGGAATCACGATCCATCCCGTGCGTCCGAGGTCACAACCGTATGGAAAAAACACCGTCCGCACCGAACTCCTACAGCAACCATGGAGACATGTGCCCGCATACGCGCCCAACACTCCCCCCAGCCCCCGTACGTCCGACACGTACCCCCCGTATATGTATACCCCCACCCGTCTAGGTACACCCCAGTACGTTCCAGTCGAACCCCCACCCCAGTACGTGTCATAGCCCCGTCTACCTACACCCCAGTACGTGTCGTACCCCCCGTGTACCTACACCCCAGAACGTTCGAGCCACACCCCCACCCCAGTACGTGTCATACCCCCGTGTACCTACACCCCAGTACGTTCCAGTCCTACCCCCACCCCAGTACGTGTCGTACCCCCCGTGTACCTACACCCCAGTACGTTCCAGTCGTACCCCCACCCCAGTACGTGTCGTACCACCGTGAACCTACACCCCAGTACGTTCGAGCCCCACCCCAGTACGTGTCATACCCCCCGTGTACCTACACCCCAGTACGTACCAGTCGTACCCCCACCCCTGGACGTGTCGTACCACCGTGAACCTACACCCCAGTACGTTCCAGTCGTACCCCCACCCCAGTACGTGTCGTACCACCGTCAATGTACACCCCCCCACCCCAGTACGTGTCGTACCACCGTCAATGTACACCCCCCACCCCTGTACGTGTCGTACCACCGTCCATGTACACCCCAGTACGTTCCAGTCGTACCACCACCCCAGTACGTGTCGTACCACCGTGAACCTACACCCCAGTACGTTCGAGCCCCACCCCCACCCCAGTACGTGTCATACCCCCCGTGTACCTACACCCCAGTACGTACCAGTCGTACCCCCACCCCTGGACGTGTCGTACCACCGTGAACCTACACCCCAGTACGTTCCAGTCGTACCCCCACCCCAGTACGTGTCGTACCACCGTCAATGTACACCCCCCCACCCCAGTACATGTCGTACCACCGTCAATGTACACCCCCCACCCCTGTACGTGTCGTACCAACGTCCATGTACACCCCAGTACGTTCCAGTCGTACCACCACCCCAGTACGTGTCGTACCACCGTGAACCTACACCCCAGTACGTTCGAGCCCCACCCCCACCCCAGTACGTGTCATACCCCCCGTGTACCTACACCCCAGTACGTACCAGTCGTACCCCCACCCCTGGACGTGTCGTACCACCGTGAACCTACACCCCAGTACGTTCCAGTCGTACCCCCACCCCAGTACGTGTCGTACCACCGTCAATGTACACCCCCCCACCCCAGTACGTGTCGTACCACCGTCAATGTACACCCCCACCCCTGTACGTGTCGTACCACCGTCCATGTACACCCCAGTACGTTCCAGTCGTACCCCCACCCCAGTACGTGTCGTACCACCATCAATGTACACCCCCCCACCCCAGTACGTGTCGTACCACCGTCCATGTACACCCCAGTACGTTCCAGTCGTACCCCCACCCCAGTACGTGTCGTACCACCGTCAATGTACACCCCCCCACCCCAGTACGTGTCGTACCACCGTCAATGTACACCCCCCACCCCTGTACGTGTCGTACCACCGTCCATGTACACCCCAGTACGTTCCAGTCGTACCCCCACCCCAGTACGTGTCGTACCACCGTCAATGTACACCCCCCCACCCCAGTACGTGTCGTACCACCGTCCATGTACACCCCAGTACGTTCCAGTCGTACCCCCACCCCAGTACGTGTCGTACCACCGTCAATGTACACCCCCCCACCCCAGTACGTGTCGTACCACCGTCAATGTACACCCCCCACCCCTGTACGTGTCGTACCACCGTCCATGTACACCCCAGTACGTTCCAGTCGTACCCCCACCCCAGTACGTGTCGTACCACCGTCAATGTACACCCCCCCACCCCAGTACGTGTCGTACCACCGTCCATGTACACCCCAGTACGTTCCAGTCGTACCCCCACCCCAGTACGTGTCGTACCACCGTGAACCTACACCCCAGTACGTTCGAGCCCCACCCCCACCCCAGTACGTGTCATACCCCCCGTGTACCTACACCCCAGTACGTTCCAGTCCTACCCCCACCCCAGTACGTGTCGTACCACCGTCAATGTACACCCCCCCACCCCTGTACGTGTCGTACCACCGTCAATGTACACCCCCCCACCCCTGTACGTGTCGTACCACCGTCTAAGTACACCCCAGTACGTTCGAGCCCCACCCCCACCCCAGTACGTGTCATACCCCCCGTGTACCTACACCCCAGTACGTTCCTGGCGCACCCCCAACACAACCTCCTAAGTACGGAGCGCACCCCATGCCCCAACATCACAACCGCATGGACGAGTCGTACAAAGCCACACACAAGGACATAATCGTACAACCAAATGGCCCATGTACACACCGTACACATGCTCAAAACGCACGTACACAACAAGGACAAAACAAAACAACACAAGAATACACCATTCGAAAGGCACACAGCCACTAAACATGGCCAACAACCACTAAAATAACACAATCACTGACCTGCAACTGTCAAAAACAGAGGACCAATACACCACCACTCCTTATAACACACCCACCCAAAATTCAAACACTGCCACACCCACCCATGGACCAATGAAAAGGGCCCACACACACAAACCATGAGCCTTTGCAACAGACTCACTGCTGCCAGACACCACAGAACCAGACTACAAGCTACACCACATCTTACACTTGCACACCTTCACACGACCACCCTCACAAACACCCTCTCATCACATTCACACACACACACAACCATCCACACCCCCCCCCCCCCAACATCCACACACCCCCCACACCCACACCATCCCCACCCACACCCCTCACCATGCCCACTACCAAGAATCCAAAGTTCAGTCACCGAGAGTTGGAGGTCCTTGTTGATCAAATCCTCAGAGTCGAGCCACAGATCTTTGGAACATTGGTCAGAAGCACCAGCCAGGCAGCCAAAACAGCCATGTGGCAGACCATCGTCGATGCTGTGAATGCTGTTGCGGACACCAGGAGGACCAAGCAGGATTGCCAGAACAGGTGGTACGATCTGCAGAGGAGGGTCAGAGCCAAGAGGCAGGAGGAACACGACCAGGCCAACGCCACCGGAGGAGGGCCCTCCCGCAGAGCCGTACAGTACCATCCCTGGGAGGAGAGGGTGATGGCCATACTGCCGGTGGAGGCAGTTGAAGGAGTAGAAGGACTCCGAGACCCGGGTGAGTACACAAACAACGCACCTCACATGGGGGGAACTGCAACCACAACCAAAATTAATAACAGGCACGCAACCACCACAAGCCATCGCATGACTCAACCACACTCCATGAGCAGGCACATGCCACTACTGCCACCATGCCCCATGCACCCAGCTGGACAATGTCAAGTCACAGGCCACAGAAGACAACAACACATGACACGGTAACCCGGATGGCGGGAGGCTGGGCACCAAGAATCACATAGTGCGACTCCAAAGCAGACAACAATGCCCTCTGCCCATATGGCCTAGGTCACAGCCAGACAAACACTGTGTGCCAGCACAGGAATGACTTGCCAGCAAATGGCGGACGCCTTGCATCAACACATGGGGGTGAAGGCACTGTTTTGCACATGACAGCAGCTAATGAACAGCCAACATTGTGAAAGAGTGGCAGCACACACCACCACAGCAGCAGCGCACAGACACACAGCAGACAAAATGGGTGCCTGGAGATCAGAAACAAACTCACATCAACAGGCCAAGGGCCACTCAAAGATCTGCTAACAGTGTGTGCCCAGGAAGCTGGGCCAAGGTGACAGAGGGTGACACACGGAGGGAGGGAGAGGGGGACACAGAGGGAGGGAGAGGGGGACTGAGAGGGAGGGAGACGGACAGAGGGAGGAGGCTGACACACAGAGGGAGGGAGAGGGGGACAGAGAGGGAGGGAGAGGGGGACAGAGAGGGAGGGAGACACAGGAAGATGGACAGAGGGAGGAGGCTGACACACAGAGGGAGGGAGAGGGGGACAGAGAGGGAGGGAGAGGGGGACAGAGAAGGAGGGAGACACAGGGAGAGCAAATCAGTCCTTTGGTGTGTGGGAATGTCTGCTCGTCAGCAGGTGGACTGCGTGCATGTAGACAAGGGTGGCCAGTGCCAGAACCCCCCCTCTTCATCATGGCAAAACGCAGGGCCATGTCACAACCTGTACACGAGCACAAGGACAGCCACCTGCATCATATAAGTGTGTGGATCCACTCCATGTGCACATGTACAGTGCTACAAGGAAGGCGCAAATGCATGGCTCGCCACACATGCACACTCCACTGCTGACTGCAGTCACACTTGACGCAGCAAGTAAGACTGTGCCACACATAGTTAAAGGGGCCAAATTGGTGCCCAAGGGACACACCCATGCACAAGTGCACTGTGAGTGGAATGCAAGACAGATCCTAATTCCAAGAGGAAATGTGCCAACTTTGTAACGGATGAAACATGGATGTTGCATGGATCAAAATTAACATTTTCTCTCTCACACACAGGTCAACGTTGTGCTGCACCCCCCAACACTGGGGGGGAACACTCACAGGACCCGGATCTGCAGGAGACCGATCCCACCGGCAGCGACCACTCTCACCACTCTGCGGACGACCCCGACCGACCTGGCCCCTCTGGTGTCCAACCACCTGCAGCACCTGCGTCAGGTACAACCGTGCCAACCACCACCCCCACTCCTGCCACATCCCAGGAGACACCCAGGATCCCTGCCCCAACACCACAATGCAGCCAGGCTCGCCAGGAGGGACACGGTGTCCCGGGCACCCAGGAGGAGGCAGGCGACAACGCCAATGCCACCCCTCAGGGGTCCCGGAGACCCGATGTTCCCACAAGTGCAGGCCAGACGCAAGTGGGCAGGGGTGGTGGGAGTGGAGGACGGCGGAGGCGCGAGCCTGACCAGTTGGCTGGGGATCCGGTATTTTCACATGTCCGTAACATCCTGGACTCATACCGGCAGGACACCACGGGCATGGCCCAGGTTGTGTCCGTCCTCGAGGGGATCAAGGTCCAGCAGGCCCAGCAACATGCGGAGCTAATAGCCTGTCTACAGCTACACCAACGGAGGATGGAGGACAGACAGGCTGAGCAAGTGACGGCGTCCCAGGGGATTCACGCTGAACTCCGTCGGATGGCCGACACCATGGCCGACCCTCCCTGTGCCAGAAGGCGGAGAACATCACCACCCACAGGGAGGGATCATGAGGAGGAGGAGGAAACATCCGACGGAGCATCCCAGACGTCGTCACGGCCTGCTGCTGAGGTTCCCCGCAGGAAGCCGGGTCGTCCACGGAAAGGACCGTGAGGGTGGCTGCTACATCACCATCTCCCAGGACACCTGGCCTGGCACCTGGCCCACTGGAGCAACAGCATCACAGCATCAAGAGACATTCTCTGCCACATGGCCCTGCTGGTCACTGGCTGACCAATGTTGACAAAGACTGTGGCATGGACTCTGAGGATTTCCAATGGCAAGGACACCAACTCCCCTACTGAACTTTGGATTCCCTAATCCCGGAAAGCCCCTCACTTTGTCCCCCCCCCCCCCTCAATAATAAATCACACTATTAAGAGTAGATGCCTGCTGGTAGCATTATTACCTAACATGTGTCTTGTACAGTCTAAACATGCCTGAGTCATCTGTTCACTTCAACCATCCACACCCTGGGGCCTGAGTCTGGCACAGGACACATGGGTCACAGTTTATTAGGCAAGACAGACATGGAGCACCATACACACCCGTGATGGTCAGAACCAGCTGAGGGGGTGGCCGAACAACCGTGCTGACAGACACATTGAGTACAGCAACAGTCATGCGCAGAGGTCAGGGATCCTGGCCCGTGTCCTGGGGGGCACCCAGGTATGTGTAGACAGGTGGCAGAACCATGTCCTGCAAGCTTGAGTCCAGTGGATGCAGAGAATGGGGTCATGGACAACGTTGGATGCATGGGGATGGCACATGTCACAATACCCACACAGTCATGGACATCATGCCCAATACACAGTCTCAGCACACACACACAGCTTGCATCTTGCCACTCGACACATTGACACATAGCCACAATCAGGGAATACCATGCCAGACATGCAGGATGCACCGTGCCAACACACTAGCATTGACTGAGAAGAGGCACCTTGGAGGCATAGGGACACCTTTATTAGTCATGTTTTTGGGATTGCAGAGGCAACTTGAAGTACACATGAACACATCATGTGGAGTAACATGTGGCTCCAACACTGGCACCCCCCTTCTGCAGCACAAATGCGTGATAGCCAGGGAACTGGCACACAAGCGTCGGCTAACAGCTAAACACCCACAGCTGCTCACGGAGAGCCTGCCATACACCATACATCCGCTGATGTGGAAGTCCCACGCCATGTCAAGACAATGTTAACCGTATGTGTCCGAGGGCAGTGTCACACACATTGATGCCATCATCACAATCCACTATCCCATCACTGATGACTGACAACCAGGCAGCCCATCTATTCAGGTGTACCCAGCTGCATGTCGTGTCCCATGGGGATGCCACATGTCTGCAGAGGAACCAAACCCCGACCGGGGCAGTGTGCACACATCGTGAACAACTGCCACACCCAATACACCCCAGATGCATCCCTTACCCCATGGAGACTTCCAAACGTGTCCGTGCCTGTAACGCTGAGTCAGCCCACGATGTCATGTCCATGAGGAATAGCAGTGCCACAACAATGCAACCAGCAAACGGCATGCGCAGGTACCTGGGGAAGAGAGACACACAAGAAGTCAGCCACAAAAAGCACAGCCACTTGCATGTGCAGTTACTCGACACATGTATGGATGACAACATGCTAGGTCACAATTATGACTGGGGAAATACTACCATCACTGCCACCATCACTCCAGTGACACACCCACACACACCTCTGACCCACGTGCCATACATGCAGGTGGAGACACACATCACAACGCATGCCACACGGGGACCAATGCGTGCACACTCAGACCCTGGTACTCACCACTAAGCAAAGAAGTCGCGTATGAGCCGAGTCCGGATGTCCTCTTGCGGCTCCACATCCTCCACATCACTAGCCCCATTGCCAAGCTCTTCGTCCTCCACGGGTGGATGGTCCTCGTCATGTTGATTCAGGATGAGTGGCACAGCTCTTTCAACTGCCATGTTGTGCAGCATGCAGCAGACCATGAAGATCTTGCAGACCTTCGCCGGGGCATAAGGGAGTGCACCGCCGGTCTTGTGGAGGCACCGGAATCGGCTCTTCAGCATGCCAAACGTCCTCTCTATCACTCGCCTTGTCCGGCCATGGGCGGTGTTATAGCGGAGCTGGGCCGGCGTGATGGGGTTGCGGAGAGGTGTCAGCAGCCAAGGCATGTTGGGATAGCCAGCGTCCCCTACATGGGAAGCACATGGACATCGTTAGAACTGGTGTAGCGGTCGTGCTGGTCGGCTATACAGAATACAGGACAGACAGACTGTACCCACCAACAACACATGCCCGTTCGTTGCGCAGCTGCATCATCATATCAGGCATCCCGCTACGCCTCATGATGTAGGCATCGTGTGCTGATCCTGGGAAACGAGCACAGACATGTGAAATCACCATATTGGACAGACACACCACAAGGGCATTGATGGAGTGGTAGTGCTTCCGATTGCGGTACGCCACCTCCCGTGCGTGTGGTGGTACCAAACCTACATGTGTCCCATCTATGGACCCAATGACATGGGGCATCCCTCCCAGGGCAAAGAATCCACGCTTGACCTCAGTCATCTGTTCAGGGGTTGGGAACTTGATGAAGTCATCCAGGTGAATCAACATGGCCTCCAAGAAATCATGCAGCACACCGCTGAACATGCTCTGGGACATGCCACCAACATGAGCTATGGAATTTTGGAAGGTACCCGTGGCAAGAAAATGTAGGGCAGCCATTACCTTCAGCTGGGGTGTCAGTGCCGTAGGATACCTGTGCTGCGGTTGCAGGTGTGGTGCCAGTCTCGCCGTCAGCTCCAGAATCAACGGTTGGGTGAAGCGGTAGAGCCGGATCCTGTCATTCTCCTGCATGGTAGCCAAGTCTGGAATTCTTCGGGCAACAGGAGGTGCTCTGCAGTAATTTGGAAGTGACAAGGAAGAGTGAGTGCACTACGAGAACAACTCATGTCTACTGAGCACATGTAAATCTGGCAATACACACATGCCACATAGGGAGTCAGGCATGTGCTACATGCCCAGGACACGTATGGATGCAAGGTGACACTCCTTCCAAGACCCAGCTACACACGGTGATTGAGAACCTCCCCATGCCACGCCATGGAAATAGCTGTGTCCCAGTGCAAGTGCACTGCCCGACGCAAGACAGGAGTGACATACACCCACACATCAGCAGAAGTGTGATGCCGATTGCAGAGACTGGTAGCGGAACACTGGAGCCACAGGTCACATGACATTACACTAGTCCAGCCCACACACCTTGCCATGAAGGTGCACATGTCATGACTCACCACACATTCCTTGTGAGTTTGCTGACATGGCCTTGTCACGCTACTCCGTGTCCCATGCATACATGTGCACCTCACATCCGATAACACATGTGGCATGGTGTTGGGAACAGTGTGCAATGACAATCTACACACAGCCACATGTTGGTTGCTGCAACGGCTGCAGCTTTTGAGGGTGCTACAACATCAACCTGATGTAAATCCCGGACACATTTATGACATAGTCACATTGTGCACTGTGGGTAGTGACGAGTCATGTGTCATGACCCCTGTACCGGGCATCATGGGACACTTCCGTGTGTTGGTGTCCGTGCCATGCCAGTGACGCTCACCCCAAGTGCGCAGTCCCACATGCACACATGTCAAAGGAGTCAAGGGCATGCCTGGCACACATTGCACCCTCACACAGTACACATGTACACATCTCATCATACATCTGGTGCCTTCTCCACTCAGGAGGCATGTTCCACATCACAGCCTGTGACACCTGTGCCCCACACATGTAGTAATGCACAGACGATGCCTTGATGTCCATTCCTGGACAAGTATGTCCATCCATGGACAAGTATGTCCGCCCTATTCCTACATGTGTGTCGCCTATCACCACAGTGATGTGTAAAAACCGCCGTACTGCTGCTGAGAGGGCCTGTGCATGTTCCCAAATCACTGTGGGAGTGCTGCCGTATGTGTACCCATCGTGATGGCGAGCGTACAGGCATTTGTACGGTCCGTAGCACTACGGGTACGCATACGCGTGCAGACCCATAGTGATAGTGAGCGTAGATGCGTGTGTACGGCCCTATCACTATGGGTCTGCACGCGTATGCCAGTCCACTCCCTCCAAATCCCCTCCCCTCAGCTCTCCTGGCCACATCTACCCCAAGGACTCCTTCATGGCCGCTCTGTCCCTGAGCCCCACAGTTACACCACCACGCAAGCGGTCAAGGAGGTCCACGGTCAGGGTGGTTGAGTCTCCCCCCCTGTCTCCACCCTCCCCCGGTGGCGCTGCGACCCATCCCTCTGACCCCCCCCCCTCCTTGGGGCCTGAGGTCCCTTCGGGTGCAGGGGACTCCCTGGAGGACCTTGCAAAGGTGTGTAGTGCCATCCTGGCCTCCGCCTTTGGCACTGACCCACCCCCTGTGGTGGAGTCCTCCATCCCTGCACCCACAACGCCGCCCCTTTGCCCTGATGTCCCTGCGGTGCCTGTTCCTTCCCCCCCCCTGATGCCCTCACCAGTGTGGAAGACGATGCCATTTGACTGTGCAGGCAAGGTAGGGGACACGCATCCCACTGTGTCCCCCATCCAGCTGAGAATCATTGACTGCCCTATGGGCTTTGTGAAGATTGAACTGCCTGCGATCCACGGACATTGTGCTCATGCTGAATAAAGCTTAATTTTGTTTTCATTATCACACTACTGCTATGCTGGTATTGGTGTTGGTGGGGCTGCTACATGGTTTTTGGTGGTGTGTAAGGGTTTGGGTGTGTGGGATATGTAGTAGTGTACTGCTCATTGGTGGGACCCTGGGATCTGTGTGCCATCACAAGGTGTTGGCTAACTTTCTTTGTTCATGTAAGCAGTTACTGCATGGTGCACTTGTCCCAGGGTGTATTCCTTCCTCTGTGTACCCAGCTTTCTTCCCTGCAGGGTGTTCCCAATGTTTAGCGCAGAGCTGTGTCTACATGAGCTGTGTGTGTGACGGAGCCCTTCTACTTTGGCCATGCATGCAGGGCCATGTCTCCACCTGCAACAATCGTGGCATCCTTGATGATCACTGTACTTGTGTGTGGAGTCTGTTGACATGAGTTCATGGGGACATGTTCCCTTGTAGCCAGTATGCATGTGGATAATTCTGGCCTCACACACATGTGTTACACCCCTCCTGTCTCAGGGCACTGGTGGGAGGACTCCACACCCACCCCTCCTGTCTCAGGGCACTGCTGGGAGTGATAGGCACCCACCCCTCCTGTCTCAGGGCACTGCTGGGAGGACTCTGCACACACCCCTCCTGTCTCAGGGCACTGCTGGGAGTGATAGGCACCCACCCCTCCTGTCTCAGGGCACTGCTGGGAGGACTCTGCACACACCCCTCCTGTCTCAGGGCACTGCTGGGAGTGATAGGCACCCACCCCTCCTGTCTCAGGGCACTGCTGGGAGGACTCTGCACACACCCCTCCTGTCTCAGGGCACTGCTGGGAGTGATAGGCACCCACCCCTCCTGTCTCAGGGCACTGCTGGGAGGACTCTGCACACACCCCTCCTGTCTCAGGGCACTGCTGGGAGTGATAGGCACCCACCCCTCCTGTCTCAGGGCACTGCTGGGAGGGCTCCACACCCACCCCTCCTGTCTCAGGGCACTGCTGGGAGTGATAGGCACCCACCCCTCCTGTCTCAGGGCACTGCTGGGAGGACTCTGCACACACCCCTCCTGTCTCAGGGCACTGCTGGGAGTGATAGGCACCCACCCCTCCTGTCTCAGGGCACTGCTGGGAGGACTCTGCACACACCCCTCCTGTCTCAGGGCACTGCTGGGAGTGATAGGCACCCACCCCTCCTGTCTCAGGGCACTGCTGGGAGGACTCTGCACACACCCCTCCTGTCTCAGGGCACTGCTGGGAGTGATAGGCACCCACCCCTCCTGTCTCAGGGCACTGCTGGAAGGACTCTGCACACACCCCTCCTGTCTCAGGGCACTGCTGGGAGTGATAGGCACCCACCACTCCTGTCTCAGGGCACTGCTGGGAGGACTCTGCACACACCCCTCCTGTCTCAGGGCACTGCTGGGAGTGATAGGCACCCACCCCTCCTGTCTCAGGGCACTGCTGGGAGGACTCCACACCCACCCCTCCTGTCTCAGGGCACTGCTGGGAGTGATAGGCACCCACCCCTCCTGTCTCAGGGCACTGCTGGGAGGACTCTGCACACACCCCTCCTGTCTCAGGGCACTGCTGGGAGTGATAGGCACCCACCCCTCCTGTCTCAGGGCACTGCTGGGAGGACTCTGCACACACCCCTCCTGTCTCAGGGCACTGCTGGGAGTGATAGGCACCCACCCCTCCTGTCTCAGGGCACTGCTGGGAGGACTCTGCACACACCCCTCCTGTCTCAGGGCACTGCTGGGAGTGATAGGCACCCACCCCTCCTGTCTCAGGGCACTGCTGGGAGGACTCTGCACACACCCCTCCTGTCTCAGGGCACTGCTGGGAGTGATAGGCACCCACCCCTCCTGTCTCAGGGCACTGCTGGGAGGACTCTGCACACACCCCTCCTGTCTCAGGGCACTGCTGGGAGTGATAGGCACCCACCCCTCCTGTCTCAGGGCACTGCTGGGAGGACTCTGCACACACCCCTCCTGTCTCAGGGCACTGCTGGGAGTGATAGGCACCCACCCCTCCTGTCTCAGGGCACTGCTGGGAGGACTCCACACCCACCCCTCCTGTCTCAGGGCACTGCTGGGAGGACTCTGCACACACCCCTCCTGTCTCAGGGCACTGCTGGGAGGACTCTGCACACACCCCTCCTGTCTCAGGGCACTGCTGGGAGTGATAGGCACCCACCCCTCCTGTCTCAGGGCACTGCTGGGAGGACTCCACACCCACCCCTCCTGTCTCAGGGCACTGCTGGGAGGACTCTGCACACACCCCTCCTGTCTCAGGGCACTGCTGGGAGGACTCTGCACACACCCCTCCTGTCTCAGGGCACTGCTGGGTGGACTCTGCACACACACCTCCGATTTCAGGATATGTACGCTTGGCACATACACGGTGGGGGTACGCTCAATGCATTCGAGGTGAGGGTACGAGTCTTCTTACACTGGTGTGGTGGGGGTACGCTCCATGCATACGCGGGTGAGGGTACGGGTCGTACTTACACTGTTGGCATGGGGGGTACGCTCCTTGCATACGCGGGTGGGGGTACGGGTCGTACTTACACTGTTGGGCTGGGGGGTACGCTCCTTGCATTCGCGGGTGGGGGTACGGGTCGTACTTACGCTGTTGGGCTGGGGGGTACGCTCCTTGCATTCGCGGGTGGGGGTACGGGTCGTACTTACGCTGTTGGGCTGGGGGGTACGCTCCTTGCATACGCGGGTGGGGGTACGGGTCATACTTACACTGTTGGGCTGGGGGGTACGCTCCTTGCATTCGCGGGTGGGGGTACGGGTCGTACTTACACTGTTGGGCTGGGGGGTACGCTCCTTGCATACGCGGGTGAGGGTTCGCGTCGTACTTGCACTGTTGGCATGGGGGGTACGCTCCATGCATACGCGGGTGGGGGTACGGGTCGTACATACACTGTTGGGCTGGGGGGTACGCTCCTTGCATACGCGGGTGAGGGTTCGCGTCGTACTTGCACTGTTGGCATGGGGGGTACGCTCCATGCATACGCGGGTGGGGGTACGGGTCGTACTTACACTGTTGGGCTGGGGGGTACGCTCCTTGCATACGCGGGTGAGGGTTCGCGTCGTACTTGCACTGTTGGCATGGGGGGTACGCTCCATGCATACGCGGATGGGGGTACGGGTCGTACTTGCACTGTTGGGGTGGGGGTACGCTCCTTGCATACGGGGTGGGGGTAGGGTCCGTACATATCCGTCCCCACACTATGTGATGTTTGTGCGGCCCGTACCCAGGCCTTTGCCACGTGGGTGCGATCCGACCCGCCATTGTTGGGGTGACGTGTGTGGGCGTGGTCCGACTCGTACCCACGCTCTTCAGGCGTGGGTACGGGACGTACCTGTCTGGTTGTGTTGCCGGTTCGCGTGGTGACGGACTTCCGTTGTGGCGGTCGCTGGCTTATCAGGACACGCCCCCACCCCCTCGTGGTGACCAGGGCATGGGAGTCAGGTATATCCAGGCCATGTGTGGTGTGTGACTTATGTGGTTGTTTTGTGGCCTGCCCTGGTCGTGCCACCCCCACCCCACCCCACTTTCCCCCCTCCCTTAGTGATTCTGACCTTCTGCGGCGTCTGCGTCGTAACCTGTAGAGGAGGTGTACTGCTATGAGGGCAGGGATGACTCGTAGGTTCGGGTCCATGTCTGTCCGTCGCGTACTGGTACTCCTTGCTCGCGTAGTCCTGTCGCGTACGGGTCCTCCTTGATCGCGTCGTCCTGTCGCGTACGGGTCCTCCTTGGTGGCGTCGTCCTGTGTGTCCGTCACGTACTGGTCCTCCTTGTTCGCGTCGTCGTCTGTCCGTCGCGTACTGGTGGTCCTTGTTCGCGTCGTCCTGATTTCCCGGCAGTTTTTGGCTGCCGCAAAATATTCACCGTGCGGGGTGACGTCGGTGCGAATCGTGATTCCTGGGTCGTGAATGGCTGGCTGCGAGCGTCCCGACGTCAGGTCGGCGCTTTCCCGGATCGCATTGGTAGGTGTTTTTTTGTTCGGTCGGGCTCTTTTACGATTCGTACGGTAATGGTGTACCCGTGGGAATCGTAATTCCTTGTTTGTGAAAATTGACGAGCGGGTACGCGTCGGGCGGAGATTGTGCTCCGTCCGACGGTTCGTACCCGGTTTTTGCAGGATCGTGATCGGCACCTAAGCATGTGTAAGTTTCCGTAGAAGTAAGTGTGGTGGTGTTTGTATAACTGTATATGCAAGTAAATGGATGTTTGATTCTTTATTAGCATGAGTAACTATGTGTGTGAGTAACTCTATGGATGAGTGGCATTGTGTTACAGGATGTATAGGTGTATGAGTACATATGATGTGTGAGTACACGAATGAGTGACTGTACAGGACTGTTGGTGAATAAGTGGATGTATATGTGGATCTTAGAATTATTGAAGAGGTTGTTGTAATTGGTATTGGTATGTCCATTTTTTTTAAAATTTCAGTCTCTATTTTTGAATGTGTGTATCAAAGGTTATATTAGGGTGAGAGGAGGTCTGCCACTCTATCACATTGATGATGTCATCAGTGATATCATCAGTGATGTCATTTGAGATGTCATCAGTGATGTCATGAGTGATGTCACTGACCATGTCATGAGTGATGTAATATGTGACGTCATCAGCAGTGCATTGCGGGCGCGCGAGTTATAGTTAGCTTAACTAACTATAACGGGGAAATTTCATTGGTTTTTTACGAGTGAAATGTCCAGCTAACTATAACGTGTGTGAAACCTATGGTTTTTTCACTGAATTTGCAAGGTTTTTTAAATGCTAATTCCTAACTATAACGTGTGTGAAACCTATGGTTTTTTCACTGAATTTGCAAGGTTTTTTAAATGCTAATTCCTAACTATAACATGTGTGAAACCTATGGTTTTTTCAGTGAATTTGCAAGGTTTTTTAAATGCTAATTTCTAACTATAACGTGTGTGAAACCCATGTTTTTTTCAGTGAATTTGTATGGTTTTTTAAATGCTAATTCTTAGCTATAACATATGTGATTCCCATATTTTTTTTTATTGATTTTTTATGATTTTTTTTTTATAAATTCTTATATTAAATGTGTTTTTTTTTTTTTAAAAAAACAAGTTTTTTTAAAACTTTTTATTCTCTTAAAACACTATGGTTTTTTTCTAAAAAATCTGCAATATTTCAAGTTTTCTCTTTTTTTTTTTTTACCAAACAGGTAAGATATATTAGTATAACTTTGAAAATATATATTTTTTTTTTTTTTAGTGCGCGTACAGTAAGCTTACGGTAAGCGTACGGTTTACGCAATGTCCGTAATTTATCTACTCTGTTTGCGTATAGTTACGCAATTTGCGTAGCCGCGCGTACTGCGCGTGGGGCGCGTACGCGTGTACGCTACACGCGCAAGTTACGCGGAAGTGTTGGGGAGTGACTGTTATGCGCATGCGCGCGAGCGCGTGTCTTTTTTACGCGCATGCGTACTTTTGCCGTAAGCGCACCGTAAGCGTATCGTACGCGCACGGTGGGTCATGTGATCATGAAACACAACTTTTGATTGGTTGAAACTACTTTCAGTTCTAGAACTCTCCTACACCACACCCATTCCCCTCATTTCTGCTTGTGATCCCTTAGGAGAAGGAGCTGGGTTGTCTTTGTGATACGATGGCAGAACAGCAGAGCTCTTCTGAGAGTGAGGCTAGCAGCACTACCTTGAGGCAGAGAAGGAGGAAAGACCTCTTTCATATGGGAGTATTTTACTTTTCCAGAGGACAAGAAAAAGGTAAATGCACCCTTAGTGACTTGTAAGCTGTGTGGCCGTGTACTTTCAAGAGGGAATCCCAACAAGAAGTATTCCTTCGGGAATCACACCATGTTGAGACACCTTAAAGATGTACACAGAAGGACACATGCTCGACATACTGAAGGTAACCCTTCAGTAAGTCAACCAAGCACATCCACAGCAGCTCAGCCTGGTCCATCATCTGCAGAGCCGAGTCCTTCTTCTGCAGGTCAGGTGAGCCCTTCATCTGTGGTGGGAGCATCTCCTTTTTCTTCTCCTCTGGAAACAAACCCTCGTTTTTTGAGGGTTGAAATACGGTGCGCCACTTGTCATGATCTAATTTGTCATAGGGAGACCAGTGTTTCCCTAGTGAACAATAAAATAGATCTGCACATTTGTCGTACCGACTAATATTCCCAATCTTTCTTTCCTCTGTCCCTGCATGAACACAACGGCTCTTGTAAGAGCCAACCTTACCTTTCATCTATTTTTTATATATGTTTTTTAAACTTTTTTTTGATTTTTTTTTTACCGTACGCGTACGGTACGCGTAATTATTATTTTTTTTTTTAAAAAACACTAAAAATCAATTATCACATTACAAGGTCCTTGAGAGACTACAATGAAAAACTGAAAATGTGATTGTGGAGAAGTGGAAAAAAGGGACCATGAAATTTTTGACTTACCATACCCACTCAAAATTTTTTTTATTAATTTAAATTTAATTTAAATTGCTTTAAAAATGGTTCTAGTTTTCGAAAATTTTCTATCTCAATCTGAAAAAAAAGAAAAAAGTATTAATATTTAATAAAACATTTTATAATACAGTACACATATTTACATATTTTTCAAAAACAATTTTTGCCTTTTTTTTTCTGTTTTCAGAATATATTGCATTTCACTATAAATTGTGAAAGCAATTGCATTCATCATTTAACAGCGGGCAAAAAAAAAATTAACAATCTCAAAGATTGTTTTAAAAAAGCCCACAATCTCTTTTTGCATAAACATAACTTTATAGAAATGCATAATATTCTTAAAAAATATCATCTAATATCAATACTTATTTCTTTAAAATACCGTCTGACATTTTTGTTTCAGAAGTATAATCACAAAAATATATCTCAAATAACTCCACAATACATCTGATTCCATTTCCTTTAGGCCAAATAGTAATTTTAAAATTCTTTTTTGATTAAATTTCCAATGGTAATCCAATAAAAATCTAAAGTTTAAATTGTACAGATCTCACCGATTGTCTGTAACATTTTGGTTTCCGAAAGATTAATTAATAATTAAATAAGTCCACAATAGAATTGTTTACCTTTCCGCATGGCCAAATAGTAATTTTAAAAATCTTTTTGGAATAAATTTCCAATGGCAATCCAATAACATTCCAAAATTTAAATTGTGCAGATGTTACCGATTTTTTCTAAATTTTTGGTTTTCCAAGGTTTCATTAAAAATTGAAAAAGTCCACATTACAATTGGTTACCTTTCCATTAGGCCAAATGATAATTTGTAAAATCATTTTTTTTGAAAATTCCAATGGTAATCCAATAAAATGGTAAAATTGTTTTGTACAGATCTTGCCAAGTCTCTCTAAAATTTTGGTTTCAGGAAGATTAGATAGGAATTTGCTAAATCAAAAGGCAAACGTTGCTTAAAAATCAATTGGGAATCATTACACAGTGTCCAGCCTTTTTCACTTTTAAGATAAACTGTGTAATGACCAGAAGTTACAGTAGGTCCATCATGGAAAATTATTGCAACTGTTACAAAGGTTTTTCCTGAAATTGATAATTGCTGTCCTGTAAACTTCTTTATTAAAGTATCTAATTTTGAACCATCAGCTTTACAGCGTTGCATCATTAAAATTACATACTGTCCGTATTCTTTTAAAATTAACGTTGAAAACATGTCAGATTGACACTCACTGCATTCCATGCTATGATTAGCATCTTTAACTAATTTAGCAAAAGTGACTGTTTTACTTTCTGGCAATGTTAAATAAATAAACCTTTCAGAATCAACATTAGAGCCACATATATTATAACAGTTTTCACAACTATGTTCCCATTTATAAGAGAGACCAAATACATTTTCAATGGGAACCCCTTCTTCTTCCAGTACCTGAAGAAAAAACATCAAGAATTCCTGTGCGTCTTGCTGTACATTTTGAGAAAACTGTGTTCGTCCTGAGCATACATCTAAAAGTTTTCTAATTTCAGTAGCACTTTCTATTTGAGTTTTATCATTACTCAGCTTTTGAAAAAGGAGACTCAACTCAGAACAGAATCTTTTTCCCTGATTTACTATTATCTGCTCTTGCACACTTTCCAGATAAAATGCAACATTCAGCACTACATTAGCGTAGCAGTTGACACCAGAGCTATTTTCAAAATGACATCCTACAACCTGTTCTTCATTTTCCTTTTTCTTTTTGCTTGCAATTACATCACTCCTCTTTTTTTTCCTCCTCTCTACATCTTCATTACAGATATTCTCATTTCTCCTTTTACGAGAAACTACACGTTTCTCCAACACAGGATACTGACCTAAATGAGGAGCATAGCTTCTTCTTAATCTATTATACTCCTTTACACAATTTGTATCAGCACTAACTTTTGAGTCATCAAAGTCTATCATGAATAAACCTGATAATGTTTTCACTCGTGACAAAGCAACATATGCCATACCTTCTTTCAACACAGTTGAACCAATGTTCACAAATGCACAATCTACAGTCAATCCTTGAGACTTGTGAATAGTTACAGCATATGCTAGAGAAAACGGAAACTGCTTCCTACGTACATATAAGTCTTTCACAAGCATGAAACGAACTGAACAACGACAAATATCTTTAACTTCTTCTATCTGATCAAATTTTATTTTTAAACATTCAATTCCATCTTTTTTCTGATAATTAATAAAACCCACAACTCTTCCCATAGCTCCATTAACTAAACCTTTTTCAACATCCAAATTTCTCCTTAAAAATACTCTACAGTTCATGCAAACATATAGATTTTTTTCTAATCCAGCTGTTTTGGAAATGTTCTTCTCTAGTGAATCCAATGTATTTTTCAGTGTGCTTGTTAATGTGATAGTAATTCTTCCATCCTCAATTTTGTCCACTGCTTCCAATTTCCTGATATCTTCCTTTTCCAATTTCAAAAGTTCCTCATTGAATATTGCGCATTCACGTAGAGTTGGCATTAAGCAGATGACACTTTTCTTTTCTGCAATGTTCTTGTATATCTTCTCTGCAACTATTTCTTCCTTTGGAAATAAATTATGTAGCAACCGACTCTGTAATGCTTTTGTGCCAGCTTCAGTGAGTAGTCCAATTCTGATATCTTTCAGAATACTTCCATATTCTTCATCGTTTGCTTGTCTCATATTGGTAGTGAGTTCCTTGTACTCAAAGAAGGACCAAATATTTGCATTACCGATGCTTCCCAATGACTTCTTTGTGTCTTCATGTGTCACAGTATTAAACACTGGTTGTCCTTTAACTGGAGTAAGCTGTAGAAGATCCCCAAAAACTATGACATGTTTTCCACCAAATAACACGTCATAGTCTGTCCTTAGAATTTGCTGCATTCTTAAATGCACAAAGGCAAGCATTAAGTTTGATACCATGCTCACCTCATCAATAATGAGAACTTGCATCTTCTTCAATACTCTTGAAACTTCCAAGCATGCTTCTCCAGTTAGCTTGTTGTATTGTATTTTGTTCTCATGCTCCACTGGTAACATTAGCAAACGATGTAAGGTGATTCCTTTTATGTTATATGCTGCTAACCCAGTTGGAGCAGTAACCACACAAGACAAAGTAGAATCCGTTTTTTGTTGTAGGTAGCTTCTGATGACTTTTATTAAGAAACTTTTTCCAGTTCCAGCTTGTCCACTTACATACATCCTGATTGGATGAAATGATGTGCATGAGCACTCTTTTTTTTCATGTAGAAATCCGTGATCAATTTTGTTTCTGATCTCTTCATAAATTTGTTGCTGCTCTTCGTTCAGTTGTCTTTCCAAATTTTGTAAGTCTATAAATTCTTCTTGAGCTTGATTCATAGCCGTTTCCACTTCATTCATGGCTATTGATGCTTCATTTTCAACGATTGGTTGTCCTAGGGGATCTTGACTGAGTGTTCCTGAACTTTGGCTGTCCTGAGAACTGTCTCTAGCTACTTCTGCTGCAATTGTAGTTTCCTGTTCAATTTCTTCATTTAACATTTGCAGATAAGTTGAGAATGTACTGCATTGTATGCTGTCTTTGCAAGCATGAAAATAATCTTCATAGCTTTGAAATTCTCCCAGTAGTTCATCCTCTGTACGCCATGGTTTAAACAGCTGTAAAAGAGCCAAGTAGTAAAATTCCTTTTTGTCAGTACTGTCGCAACTCAGCTTCCTGTGATTTATCAAACTTCCTTTTGTTTGCTTCACCAAACATCCTTCCTCACCAATGACTTTATATTTTCCATTGTTGATGTCTTCTGCGGCTTTCCGTGAATAAATGTAGTTCTGCAGCACTTCATAAAGACACATGTTCTCCAGATGATGACTTCTCTTTGGGTAATATGTGTCCAACATGTTTGATTTCAAAATATCTGTACTTTCTGGGTCATTCTCGGCCAAATATTCAATTTCTCCAACAGATTTCAGTACCCGATTTCTCATTGCTGCAAGGCCTAAACTTGCCCAAATTATTCTTCTTGATTTCGAGTAGAGACTTGCAGAAGATAACCTATCTGAACATTCGTAGGATCCAATTTCTCGATGCGATAACATCTTTAAACTGAAACTGTACAGCTTCTTACTGACAGTCTTCTCGTGAGAAATCTCTTCCCACATTTCTTTCAATTCAGTTTTTTAAGATTTCGTAATGTAAGACGTTACATATCGAGCAACAGCAATGGAATTGTCAGCTACATACTGTATATCCATGTTAGCATTCCACATGGATAAAATGACTGGGTTGTAGTCATTTATATTTTTTGATTCTTCTTTTCTTTTAAGGTTGTAGGTATTCTTAGGTGATTTTCTTGTGATAGTATGTCTCACAGATGACATAAAACTGTTTACTCTTCCATTTGAAAGAACAGGTCTAGGAAATCCAAATCGACATTTAGTGTAGTATTTATCTTTGCTCTTGTATTTCCGTCGACAGTATTTTCCACACCGATGACTTTGGAAACGTAAAACTTGCTCCTTTAACTTTTTCTCTTCTGTGCTTTTTGGTATAGCACATGTTGCATATTCTTCAATGTAAGATAACACTGCTTCATCAGCATCTGTTCCAAACTTTGGGGCATCCTTGATCCACAACAGCATATGAATATGAGGAGCACCTCTTGCCTGGTACTCTTTTCTCCAAAAGAAATCCACTACTTCTCCTAGAGGTGGATTTTTTTTATTGCAGATGAAGGACATCATAGCCTCAAATCTATGATTGAAATATCTGCAAACATTAACCGGATCCAATGAGCACAGTTCTCCTGCTGTCTTGTATTCGATGTTTTTAATGTTTGAATTTGCCTCTCGTAGAAAATCCAGTAAATCATCCCAAGCGTACTCAGCACAGCTTAGGGTAACGAACCATGTTGGTGTTCCTAAATTCCGTAACATGCATTTTAATTCACCATGGCGTCGGTACCAATATTCATTTGTCCCACGCTGACAAGCCATCAGATTGATCAGTTGTGTTTCCAAATGATCATCTCGGTGCTGCACTTTCTCCATAAAATCCTTAGCAGACACATTTTGTAAATGTACTCCACTTTTTAAAATGTGATTTACTGCATATGATAATGCAGACAAGTCGCTTTCAAATAAAAGATGGAACAAATAAGGAATACTTTGTCGAAATCTTGGATCTTCTGCATATAGTCTTGTAGTCCGATACTCAGAAGCTGGAATCTGTTCTGGACGTTCATCGTATCGTCCTCCTTTTCCTTTAGGAAACAGCTGGGGAAAACATCGAGCTTCCAAGCTCTCCTCCCATACACTCACGGGAGTTCCTTTTGCTTTCTTCATCTGAAACAGATCAATATTGTCTCCCATAACTTCTTTTGAATGAAGAGGATGTATGCTAAAATGTTCATAAATTTCTTCTTCCTTTGACTTGTCCACTTTTTCAATTTGTCCAGTTGGTGTTTCTGTGTCTTCTTGTAAATCTTCTTCTTCTTCTTCTTCTATATAAATTGATTCATACCATTTGTTATTCCTTTTCAAATACAAATTTGCTCTTTGTACTTTCCGTACATCTACCAGCTCCTGCCAAATCTTCTTATTCTTTGTAGGTACACCATTAACCAGAATATCTAATGGTTCAGTTTACAAAGTATCTGCATCAATAGTTTCCATATTTTTGTTCAAATCCAAGGGCAAATACACCACTCTACCTTTTAAACCTCTCAGTAAATCTGAAGGAGGTAATTTACCAGTTTTGGGCTCCATACGTACTATGGTCTGGAACGGATGAACACATTGAATAAGTATAGACTCATAAGTATTTAATTCAGAAAGTTCGGCAGGAATAACATCCAATTCTAAATTATTATGTACAGCTCTGGTCGGCATTCTATTTTCTTCTAATTTGTTGTAACAGTATTTACAAATACGCTGAACTTCACCCAATTCAAAACAATTTTCAAGAAATATATATGTGGCAAAATCCTTCCACTTATAATTATCTTCATTTTCACTTTTTCTATGGAGATCAACATACCTGGTTTGTTTTCTATAATGAGTTCTGCGGCAACAAATACAAGTAATATTTGGTCTTTCATTACAGATTTTTTCAAATTTTGTTATGTGATCATTAAATGTCTTACTTACAAATGGTTCTACATTCTCTTCCACTTCTTCCTCATTTACTGTGTCCTTTTCTGCACTGTTTTGTTCAGGACCAAAGTAACAAAACTGAATTTCATCAACAACCTTCTCTACATCTGATACTGACCCACGGAACAGAGCCCTATTCAATTCATCTAACTTTATTGCTGGACTTTTAGCAAAATACAACCGTCTCACAAACTTTCTCATTTCAGTATGATGAACAGCCAGCATTCTAAAATGATGGAAAACACTATTACACACTTTTCTAGATAGACAAGCCAGAGAATGACCCTGCAAACCAGTATTCTCTCTCACTCTGCATGGATCTAGACTTTGAAGCACCTTAATCTTCTGTTTTACACTTTTTTTACTATATTCTCTTAGAAACTCACGAAATTTATCAATAGATTCCTGACGCACAGTGCAAATACTACTACAATTCCAAGTGTACACTGGGGCTTTAGGACGTCTCCCCATAGCCTCATCCGCCATCACTTGTACCTCATCTCTTGGAACCATTATCTCCTTCTCCATTATGCAACCATTTTTCACTTCGTAAGCACGACCTCTGGTGTCAACTGCATGCAGCAAACTATTACTTTGAAAATAGCTCTCTTCATTAAAAAAAGGTTCACTACTTGAACTATGCATCCATTTTCCTAAAAACACTTTACAAAAGTTTGTTCTGTTCACTACACTTTTCCTTTTGCTTTGTGATTTCAGTACATTAACCATTTTATCTAATGTACGCATCCTATTCAAAATTAAAATGAATAGTTTCCTTTTTAATTCTAATGCCTTTGCTGCAATGGCTTCAATTTCTTTTTTTCTCTTGTAAAATTTAGCCTTTTGCTTATATTTCTTCACATCCTTTATCAAATTGGACATAACTCTTCTCTGAAACATTTTTCTACGTATCTCTTTAAACGCTGTTTTTCTGTTTAAGTTAATCTTTTTAGTTGCAGAAGGTATATTTGCATTAACGAAATTCTCAATTTTTTCCTGTCCTTTTCTAGTGAAAACATTCTTTCCAGTACAGAAATGTTGTACATTTTTCCTTTTTTTGAATATGTTCTTTAAAAAATCTTTTGTCTGCTTACCAGAAGATTTTTTCTTTTTCCCAACATGAGCATCTCCAACTAACTTAGGTCCTCCAGTTGTCTTCAAATATAGGTTTTTTTTGTGGTCTTTCTTTACTCTGGATTTTGTAGGCATCTTACATTTTGTTCACTGCTCTTCAGCAATACCTGAAAAAAACTAAAAAAAAATTCCTTTATTTTATTTAAATATATTACTACATTTTTTATGTTCTTTAGAAATCTTAAAATACTATAAACCCCTTTCCTATAAATGAAAATCACAATAACACCTTCACAAATTAAATATCTAAAAATAATTCCGGTGTGCACACAAAGTCATGCTTTGAATTTATACAGAAACCGAAATTTCTTTGCCAATTGCAAAGCATACTTTCTACTACTTTTTAGGCAAGTAAAAAGTACTTTTACAGACTGACACATTATGAATCCACTTTTCAGATTCTTAAAAAACGAAATTTCTTTGCCAATTTGAAAGCACACTTACTACTCTTTTTTTTGGCAAGTGATAAACACTTTTACAGACTGACACATTATGAATCCACTTTTCAGATTCTTAAAAAAGCACATGTCCAAACTGCTTTTTCAGACCAGCACCATGTGTAACCTGGGTGACTGACTACACTCCAGCACGGGCAACCAGCCTTAGTGATGCTGAATGTTTTTGCATTACTGACTGAAACCTCAAACCCCACTCGCTTGTGAATACTGTGCATGATTCCACAGGGTAAGCAGCTGGGTGTGTGCTAAGAGTGTGCTTCTGCACAAAAAAATGGCTCCCCCTTTCCATCTAATGCAACTGTGAAATCACCAGAGCAATACGCAATAAATCTCTGCCTGTAATTCCTCTTTGCACACAGAGTCATGTTTTCATATTAGTCACAAAACGAAATTTCTTTGCCAACTTGAAAGCACACTTACTACTCTTTTTTTTGGCTAGTGATAAACACTTTTACAGACTGACACATTTTAAACCAACTTTTCAGATTCTTAAAAAAGCACATGTCCAAACTGCTTTTTCAGACCAGCACCATGTGTAACCTGGGTGACTGACTACACTCCAGAAAGGGCAACCAGCCTTAGTGATGCTGAATGTATTTGCATTACTGACTGAAACCTCAAACCCCACTCGCTTGTGAATACTGTGCATGATTCCACAGGGTAAGCAGCTGGGTGTGTGCTAAGAGTCTGCTTCTGCACCAAAAAATGGCTCCCCCTTTCCATCTAATGCAACTGTGAAATCACCAGAGCAATACGCAATAAATCTCTGCCTGTAATTCCTGTTTGCACACAGAGTCATGTTTTCATATTAGTCACAAAACGAAATTTCTTTGCCAATTTGAAAGCACACTTACTACTCTTTTTTTTGGCAAGTGATAAACACTTTTACAGACTGACACAGTTTGAATCCACTTTTTAGATTCTTAAAAAAGCACATGTCCAAACTGCTTTTTCAGACCAGCACCATGTGTAACCTGGGTGACTGACTACACTCCAGCAAGGGCAACCAGCCTTAGTGATGCTGAATGTATTTGCATTACTGACTGAAACCTCAAACCCCACTCACTTGTGAATACTGTGCATGATTCCACAGGGTAAGCAGCTGGGTGTGTGCTAAGAGTCTGCTTCTGCACCAAAAAATGGCTCCCCCTTTCCATCTAATGCAACTGTGAAATCACCAGAGCAATACGCAATAAATCTCTGCCTGTAATTCCTCTTTGCACACAGAGTCATGTTTTCATATTAGTCACAAAACGAAATTTCTTTGCCAATTTGAAAGCACACTTACTACTCTTTTTTTTGGCAAGTGATAAACACTTTTACAGACTGACACATTATGAATCCACTTTTCAGATTCTTAAAAAAGCACATGTCCAAACTGCTTTTTCAGACCAGCACCATGTGTAACCTGGGTGACTGACTACACTCCATCAAGGGCAACCAGCCTTAGTGATGCTGAATGTATTTGCATTACTGACTGAAACCTCAAACCCCACTCGATTGTGAATACTGTGCATGATTCCACAGGGTAAGCAGCTGGGTGTGTGCTAAGAGTCTGCTTCTGCACCAAAAACTGGCTCCCCCTTTCCATCTAATGCAAGTGTGAAATCACCAGAGCAATACGCAATAAATCTCTGCCTGTAATTCCTCTTTGCACACAGAGTCATGTTTTCATATTAGTCACAAAACGAAATTTCTTTGCCAATTTGAAAGCACACTTACTACTCTTTTTTTTGGCAAGTGATAAACACTTTTACAGACTGACACATTATGAATCCACTTTTCAGATTCTTAAAAAAGCACATGTCCAAACTGCTTTTTCAGACCAGCACCATGTGTAACCTGGGTGACTGACTACACTCCAGCAAGGGCAACCAGCCTTAGTGATGCTGAATGTATTTGCATTACTGACTGAAACCTCAAACCCCACTCGCTTGTGAATACTGTGCATGATTCCACAGGGTAAGCAGCTGGGTGTGTGCTAAGAGTCTGCTTCTGCACCAAAAAATGGCTCCCCCTTTCCATCTAATGCAACTGTGAAATCACCAGAGCAATACGCAATAAATCTCTGCCTGTAATTCCTTTTTGCACACAGAGTCATGTTTTCATATTAGTCACAAAACGAAATTTCTTTGCCAATTTGAAAGCACACTTACTACTCTTTTTTTTGGCAAGTGATAAACACTTTTACAGACTGACACATTTTGAATCCACTTTTCAGATTCTTAAAAAAGCACATGTCCAAACTGCTTTTTCAGACCAGCACCATGTGTAACCTGGGTGACTGACTACACTCCAGCAAGGGCAACCAGCCTTAGTGATGCTGAATGTATTTGCATTACTGACTGAAACCTCAAACCCCACTCGCTTGTGAATACTGTGCATGATTCCACAGGGTAAGCAGCTGGGTGTGTGCTAAGAGTCTGCTTCTGCACCAAAAAATGGCTCCCCCTTTCCATCTAATGCAACTGTGAAATCACCAGAGCAATACGCAATAAATCTCTGCCTGTAATTCCTTTTTGCACACAGAGTCATGTTTTCATATTAGTCACAAAACGAAATTTCTTTGCCAATTTGAAAGCACACTTACTACTCTTTTTTTTGGCAAGTGATAAACACTTTTACAGACTGACACATTTTGAATCCACTTTTCAGATTCTTAAAAAAGCACATGTCCAAACTGCTTTTTCAGACCAGCACCATGTGTAACCTGGGTGACTGACTACACTCCAGCAAGGGCAACCAGCCTTAGTGATGCTGAATGTATTTGCATTACTGACTGAAACCTCAAACCCCACTCGCTTGTGAATACTGTGCATGATTCCACAGGGTAAGCAGCTGGGTGTGTGCTAAGAGTCTGCTTCTGCACCAAAAAATGGCTCCCCCTTTCCATCTAATGCAACTGTGAAATCACCAGAGCAATACACAATAAATCTCTGCCTGTAATTCCTTTTTGCACACAGAGTCATGTTTTCATATTAGTCACAAAACGAAATTTCTTTGCCAATTTGAAAGCACACTTACTACTCTTTTTTTTTGGCAAGTGATAAACACTTTTACAGACTGACACATTTTGAATCCACTTTTCAGATTCTTAAAAAAGCACATGTCCAAACTGCTTTTTCAGACCAGCACCATGTGTAACCTGGGTGACTGACTACACTCCAGCAAGGGCAACCAGCCTTAGTGATGCTGAATGTATTTGCATTACTGACTGAAACCTCAAACCCCACTCGCTTGTGAATACTGTACATGATTCCACAGGGTAAGCAGCTGGGTGTGTGCTAAGAGTCTACTTCTGCACCAAAAAATGGCTCCCCCTTTCCATCTAATGCAACTGTGAAATCACCAGAGCAATACGCAATAAATCTCTGCCTGTAATTCCTTTTTGCACACAGAGTCATGTTTTCATATTAGTCACAAAACGAAATTTCTTTGCCAATTTGAAAGCACACTTACTACTCTTTTTTTTGGCAAGTGATAAACACTTTTACAGACTGACACATTTTGAATCCACTTTTCAGATTCTTAAAAAAGCACATGTCCAAACTGCTTTTTCAGACCAGCACCATGTGTAACCTGGGTGACTGACTACACTCCAGCAAGGGCAACCAGCCTTAGTGATGGTGAATGTATTTGCATTACTGACTGAAACCTCAAACCCCACTCGCTTGTGAATACTGTGCATGATTCCACAGGATAAGCAGCTGGGTGTGTGGTATGAGTCTGCTTCTGCACAAAAAAATGGCTCCCCCTTTCCATCTAATGCAACTGTGAAATCACCAGAGCAATACGCAATAAATCTCTGCCTGTAATTCCTCTTTGCACACAGAGTCATGTTTTCACATTAGTCACAAAACGAAATTTCTTTGCCAATTTGAAAGCACACTTACTAGTCTTTTTTTTGGCAAGTGATAAGTTTTTTTTACAGACTGACACATTTTGAATCCACTTTTCAGATTCTTAAAAAAGCACATGTCCAAACTGCTTTTTCAGACCAGCACCATGTGTAACCTGGGTGACTGCCTACACTCCAGCAAGGGCAACCAGCCTTACTGATGCTGTATGTAATTGCATTACTGAGTGCAACCTCAAACCCTTAAAGTATTCCTTATTTTTACCAGTACACCTTAATTTATCGTGAAAACATAGTCCATATTATTTTACATGTTCCTCACATTTAAATTTCTCCCAAAACAGAAAATGATAAACACAACTTCAACAAAAGGAATTCCATTTCTATTATTCATTTCTTAATTTACCATATACATCCCCTCTCAAACTCTAAACTCACCTTTAAAATTAGTTAGCTGTGAAAGACATGTGGCACTCAAACAGCAGATTATCAGAGCCAGGATCTCTGTTCTTTACACCTCTCTCCTCTCAGCAGAACCAGATAATGGCAAACTTTCCCTCTCTTTTTCCACACATATACATGTTAATTTCAAATCTCAGTGCTTCCCCCTTTTTTTCAAATGTAATCACACATTTCTATTGGTTGAAAACCAACCCTTTTCCAAAAGTACCCTTCCCCCAACTTGACTTCTGCCTAGTACCCTTCCCCCAACTTGACTTCTGCCTGCTACCATAGCAACAGCTCATGGAACACTGCTTTGTTGAGTTAGGTCAGAAGTTCACCAAACAATGTTTCAATTCCACAGAGCAAGAGTGCTTGACTTTTCAAACCTAACAGCAAATCCATAGTACTGTTCTTTGGTAACACATTTTTCTGTACCAATACAAAACATGCTTCTATTAATTTACACATACAGCCTAGTTTTTATTCTAGAATGGTATGAAACAGCCAATCAGTTCTTTTTTTTATAAAAAAAATATGTATGCCTCCATTTCCAAACTGTCTTTCATTTCTTTTTACCATTATACTGAATTACACCTCCTGAGTGCATCCAGTTCTCCTTTGAAGATGTTCACAGTGTGGATTGTAGGGCACAGCTATGTCTTCTGGAGTGAAAAGTATGCAGAGAAAACAGATATGGTGAGAGACCTTGCTTTGCCAAATGTAGACATTAAATGGATTGGTCAGAGAGGGTTAAAGTGGCACCAATTGATGCCATTGGTTTAATCCTTCATGCAAATCCAACACCCTGACCTCATAATAGTGCACTGTGGTGGCAATGACCTAGGCACTTTGACTGGGGTAGGTCTGGAAATGCTTATGAAGGACACCTTTGCACAACTGTTTTCACTTTTCCCTAAAACTGCCTTTGTGTTTTCTAACATATGCCAAAGGCAAAAATGGAACTGGTCCAATCATTTCTGTCCGCAGATTGACAAAGCAAGAAAGCACGTCAACAAATCTGTTTCTGCTTTCCTCCGTGACTATGGTATGGGTTCCATTTACCACAACAACTTGCGTTACGACATGCAAGACATTTATAGAGGAGATGGTGTGCACTTCAATGATGAAGGGAACAGAGTCTTCCTCTTGAACCTTAGACTCTGCATCGGTACTTACTTGTAGGTACCACTAAAAAATCACTTCATAAACACAACGGCTCTTTTTAGAGCCCCCTAATATCTAAACTCTTAAATCTGCATTTCATTTCTTTTATTTTATTTTTTTTCTACCGTACGCGTACGTTGAGCTTACCGTACGCGTACCCCGCGATTTTTTTTAAAATCAATAAATGTTTTCTTTGTACTTTTCTGTCCTTCTTTGACCCCCTTACAAATGTTAGGGGGTATGTAACTCTCTCCCTTGCCCCCTTTTCAAGATATCACTCTTTTTTTTCTGAGTGAAACACACGAAATGGCGGCCGCCGCTTCCTGGTTTCGACCGATTCGAATGTTTACTAAGATCTAACAACCAATCAGTACGCTGGCTCAGATATATATATTGATTTAAAGGCTATTTTCTCAGAATCTACTGAACAGATTTACACCAAACCTACAAAAGGCACTTCCTTGACCTGAGGACTACCTCTCTGCCAAATTTCAAGTAATTCTGTTCAGCCATTCGGGCTGTAGCTGTGTCTAAAGGTCCTATGGAAAAATGCATGGGAAAAACGCGTTTTGGGACCCCCCTTTTATCTCAGCACCCGCTTGACGAATCCCCCCGAGACTTTCAGGGTAGGAGCGTAGCATAGCGCCCCACCTATTTTGAAAAATTCGCGAGGATTCGTCAACCGGCGCCCAAGTTATTCAAAATAGAATGTTGCGGATTTCCTATGGAAACGTGGTCCTAACTATAACTACCTACTGGCGACCGCCTGTAGGTAATATATATATATATATATATATATATATATATATATATATATATATATATATATATATATATTCACTGAAAAAAACATAGGTTTCACACATGTTATAGTTAGCTGTACATTTCACTCGTAAAAAACCAATGAAATTCCCCCGTTATAGTTAGTGCAGGCAACTATAACTCACGCGACCGCAATCCTCTGCTGATGCTAATACTGTATTTAGACACTTATTTGCCCATGTCTTCTTCCATTAAATTTTAGCTATACATATATTACAAATATTTTTTTTTCATAAAGACACATATGTCATCAGCAGAAGATTGCGGTCGCGTGAGTTATAGTTGCCTGCACTAACTATAACGGGGGAATTTCATTGGTTTTTTACGAGTGAAATGTACAGCTAACTATAACATGTGTGAAACCTATGGTTTTTTCAGTGAATTTGCAAGGTTTTTTAAATGCTAATTCCTAACTATAACGTGTGTGAAACCTATGGTTTATTCAGTGAATTTGTACGTTTTTTTAAATGCTAAGTTACTTTACGCCATTCGTGGCGTGCGCGCCCAGTTAACGCAGTTCGTTCCGTGCGTGCACCGTGCGCGCACAGTGAGCACGCGGTGCGCTTTGCGCACCGCGCGCCCACTTTACGCAGTTAGTGCCTTGCACGCACGGTGGTCACGCGGTGCACTGCGTGCACCGCGTGCCCACGTTATGCGGGATGGGCCATGTACGCACGATGCGCTTCGCGCACCGTGCGCACATGGGGGACATATTATGAGCATCTTTGTGAAATTTATTCTTTGTTTATTTCTTATCTGTAATAAGCCATGCACAAATGGTGCCCTTCGGCCACCATTTGCACACGGGGTGGGGAGGGTGTGGACAATTTTTTTAAAAAATTTTTTTTACCGTAAGCGTAATCTGCGATTTTCCGAAAAAAAAAAAAAATTATTTGGGCTTGGGGGTTGTTTGGGGACCCCTATATCAATGCTGGGTGGTTAGGATCTCAAGAAACTGCCTCTTTAGACATTTTTTGGCATCGTTTTTGCTGCCCAACTCAGAGAACGAGAGAGAAAATGGCGGCCGCCGCTTCCTGGTTTCGACCGATTCGAATGTTTACTAAGATCTAACAGCCAATCAAAATCGCGCTCGCGCACGCCACCGTACGCGTACGGTAAGCGCACCGTAAGCGCACCGTAAGCTGGCTCAGATATATATATTGATTTAAAGGCTATTTTCTCTGAATCTACTGAACAGATTTACACCAAACCTACAAAAGGCACTTCCTTGACCTGAGGACTACCTCTCTGCCAAATTTCAAGTAATTCTGTTCAGCCGTTCGGGCTGTAGCTGTGTCTAAAGGTCCTATGGAAAAATGCATGGGAAAAATGCGTTTTGGGACCCCCCTTTTATCTCAGCCCCCGCTTGACGAATCCCCCCGAGACTTTCAGGGTAGGAGCGGAGCGTAGCGCCCCACCTATTTTGAAAAAATTCGCGAGGATTCGTCGACCGGCGCCAAAGTTATTCTAAATAGAATGTTGCGGATTTCCTATGGAAACGTGGTCCTAACTATAACTACCTACTGGCGACCGCCAGTAGGTAATATATATATATAGTCACTGAAAAAACCAAAGGTTTCACACACGTTATAGTTAGGAATTAGCATTTAAAAAACCTTGCAAATTCACTGAAAAAACCATAGGTTTCACACATGTTATAGTTAGCTGGACATTTCTCTCATACAAAACCAATGAAATTCCCCCGTTATAGTTAGTTCAGCTAACTATAACTCGCGCGCCCGCAATGCACTGCTGATGACGTCTAAGGGTGGGCGTAGTTTGCGAAGTAGCACTTCGCGAAGCTACGCAAAGTGAAGTTCGCACTACGCGAGCTACGCGTAGAACTTCGCGAACTGCAAAGTAACATGTTCGCACTGTGCAAGATGTTGTTTTCAATGATTGCACAGTGCGGACAAGCAACCGGCACTGTGCAATCATTGAAAATGGCATCTTGCACAGTGCGAGCTGTAGTTTTCTGCTGCTCGAGTAGATTTTTACTCGAGCTGCAGCTTTCTCAACGCGAACTGGTAGTTTCTCATCGCGAGCGGTCGCGAGCATACGCGACCCCTCGCAATGAGAAACCTGACCTTCTCGCGTTGGGAATCTCGCCGGGAGGTTTATTTTCCATGCTCGCGATCGCGAACAAGGGAAAAGTCTCGCCAGGATGTCATTTTGCTTGCTCGCGGTCGCCAACTTGACGTTGAGGACCGCGAGCAAGCAAAAAATGACCGCAGCACTATGCAACACTACGCTACGCGTGTTCGCACTGTGCTACGTGCAGTTCGCGTAGTGCGAAGTAGCGCGAACTTCGCAAACTACGCGAGCGTAGCGTAGTGCTTCGCCCAGGCCTAATGACGTCACATATTACATCACTCATGACATGGTCAGTGACATCACTCATGACATCACTGATGACATCTCAAATGACATCACTGATGACATCATCCAGTGAATGTCTGTTTTTCTGAAAATTAAATATGTTTTATATATGTATATCTCAAGGTCGATGGAAGAATAAATGGGTATATAAGTGTCTAAATGGATGATTTGTGTTTGAAAAATTGATTGTGTAACTGACTGATTAAGTGTATCATAGTGAATACATGGCTTAGTGAGTAATGTTTAAATATGTAAATATCTGTATCAGTCTCTCACTTTTTGTATAAGTGGCTGCATGGGTTGGTGAGTAGCTACATGAGTGTCTATATAGGTTATTAGTTGGTTTTTTGAGTATCAGTCTGAGTGTTTGCATGGTTCGGTGGGGGGTATTACGTAGTGCATAGTTGCATGAATGAGTGACTCACTGTTTGTATGTGTTGAAGACAGCATGTGTGCAGGACTGTATGGGTGGATGAGTGTGTGTATGGGTGTGTTAGTGAGTGATAGACTGTCTCAATAGTGTCTTTATGAGTAACTACATATGTTTTAAACTAGTATATGTGACTATTGGTGTATATAAGTGAGTATATGTGAGAGTGAGAGATTGGAAGAGTTCCTGTATGAATAAGTATGTGTTTCTATAAGTGACTGTTTAAAAGACTAAGTATGTGTAAGTTTCCGTAGAAGTAAGTGTGGTGGTTTGTGTATAACTGTATTTGCAAGTAAATGGCTGTTTGATTCTTTATTAGCATGAGTGACTATGTGTGTGAGTAACTCTATGGATGAGTGGCATTGTGTAACAGGATGTATAGGTGTATGAGTATATATGATGAGTGAGTACATGTATGAGTGACTGTATAGGACTGTTGGTGAATGAGTGGATGTGTATGTGGATCTTAGAATTACTGAATAGGTTGTTGTAACTGGTATTGGTATGTCCATTGTTTTGTAAATTTTAGTCTCTATTTTTGAATGTGTGTATCAAAGGTTATATTAGGGTGAGAGGAGGTCTGCCACTCTATCACAAGGATGATGTCATCATTGATGTCATGAGTGATGTCATTTGAGATGTCATCAGTGATGTCACTGACCATGTCATGAGTGATGTAATATGTGACGTCATCAGCAGTGCATTGCGGGCGCGCGAGTTATAGTTAGTTGAACTAACTATAACGGGGCATTTTCATTGGTTTTGTATGAGAGAAATGTCCAGCTAACTATAACATGTGTGAAACCTATGGTTTTTGCAGTGAATTTGCAAGGTTTTTTAAATGTTAATTCCTAACTATAACGTGTGTGAAACCTTTGGTTTTTTCAGTGAATTTGTACGGTTTTTTAAATGCTAATTTTTGAATTATTAAATTATTTAATTTTTTTATAATAAAAATAAAATTACTATGTATTCATTTATATATTATCTGTATCCTATTATTTGTTTTTGCTCTTTTTTTTAAATTTCAATTAGGATAAAGTTTAACAGTTTATTTAATTTTTGCAATTAATTTTTCTCCATTTTTTTTTTTTATATGAATTCTTGGGGTGCGCGCTCTGAGCGCGCTCCTAGTACGTTTTTGTAAGTTTTTTATGAATACCGTCGTACGTTATTTACGTACGCATACATACGTTATAGTGTGCGCTGGGAGCGCGCACCCAGTACGTATGCGTACGTACGTACGCATGCATGCGTGCGTCGTACGCGCTCCACGCGGTTCACTTCCGCATACGCTTAAATTACGCGCAATAACGTTCGCGTATACGCGTGTTCAACGTATGCGCATTACGTACGCGCATATGACGTATGCACATGCGCTCCTACGCGTTCGCGCATGCGTAATCACAAGGTGCGCGCTCGGAGCTTGCGCAGTGCGCGCACCTCGGGTTATATGCGTAATAAAACAACACTTCTTATTGGTTATCATTACTTTCAGTTTCTGATTGTTTCAACACCACACCCAATCCCCTCATGGCAAGTCATGTGATCATGAATCATCACTTTTGATTGGTTTGAAGTACTTTCAGTTCCAGATTCTTCCCAAACCACACCTACTCCCCTCATTATTAGTTCTGATTCCTTTGGAGAAGGAGCTATTCTGTTGTTGAGAGACAATGGCTGAACAGCAACCATCTTCAGACAGTGACCAGGACACTCTTGAGAGGCAGAGGAGCAGGAAGCAGAAAGACAGCTTTATATGGCAGTTTTTCACTTTTCCAGAGGGACAAAAAAAGGTAAATGCACCTAAAGTTACCTGTGTACTTTGTCAAACAGTCTTGTCATGTGGGAATCCTAACAAGAAGTATTCTTTTAGCATTCACACTATGTTGAGGCATGTTGACAAAATGCATCCAGTGACTTTTCGTCGAGCTTCTGGAGCAAACCCTCCACCTGCTCAACCGACGACATCTGCAGCAGCTCAACCGAGCACATCTTCGGCAGCTCAAGCGAGCACTTCTTCTGCAGTGGTGCCTTTGCCTTCTTCCACACCTCTTTTTGGACCACCTTGTTTTGTGAGTTTGTCCACACGCTGCACTGTTTGCGGTCGACTTATTTCTGTGGGTGAGACCAGTCTTGATCTCATTCAGGGAAAATTTGATGCGCATGAGTGCAGTAGGCCACAGATGTTTTTTCTTTTTTTTCATTTTTCTCTTCCTGTTTCCCTCCATTAACTCAAGGGCTCTTTTAAGAGCCACTTAAAAACTAAACCCCCAAAATGTTTGGGGGGATTTATTTTTTAATTTTTTGTTTGGGGTGCGCGCACCCTGCGCGCACCCAAGGATGTTTTTTAAAAAAAAAATTAAAAAAATTAAATGTACAAAAAGAGGTGAAGAAATGGAAGCATGAAAAGGGAGGATTGAGAAATACAAATATTTTTCACTTTTAAAAAAAAAATATATATATTTTGAAAAACATTTTTTTTAGTATTTTGCAAGGGAACAGAATTTCTTTTTTTATTTTTTATTTCTAGTTCTGCAAAAAAAGAAAAAAAGTATTAATATTCAATCATACATTACAAAAAGCATTACTTGTTTTTATATATTTTACAAAGCAATTTTTTGCCCTTTTTTTGCTGTTTTCAGAATTTTTTAATTTTCACTTAAAATAGTGAAAACAATTGTATTTATCATTTAACAGCGGGCAAAAAAAAAACAATCTGAAAGATTGTTTAAAAAAAGCCCAAAAACTATCCTTACTAAAATATACCTTGTTAGAAATATTACATATATATTACAAGTACTTTTCTAGATGAATAAAAATTTTCTAGATAAACCGTCTTTAAACCTTGTCGCAAAAGCACACATGCCAAAATAATTTCTGTCAAAGGAGTCCACAATTGTTTTTATTACTTTTCCTTTAGGCCAAATAGTAATTTCAAAATCCTTTTTAAGTGATATCTTCAATTATAATCCTTTAAAATTACAAAAAATGCTTTCTTCAGATGCAGTTTTTATTTTTCAAAATTTAGGTTTCAGAAAAATTAAGTAAGAATTGGGTAAATCATAAGGCAAACGTTGCTTGAAAATCAATTGGGAATCATTACACAGTGTCCAGCCTTTTTCACATTTAAGATAAACTGTGTAATGTCCAGAAGTTACAGTAGGTCCTTCATGAAAAATTATTGCAACTGTAACAAAAGTTTTTCCAGAAATTGATAATTGTTGTCCTGTAAACTTCTTTATTAAAGTATCCAATTTTGAACCATCAGCTCTACAACGTTGCATCATTAAAATTACATATTGACCATATTTCTGTAAAAATAATGTGGAAAACATGTCAGATTTACATTCAGAACATTCCATGTTGTGATTGGCATCTTTAACTAATTTACTAAAAGTCACTGATTTACTTTGTGGTAATGGTAAAAATATGAACCTTTCTGAATCAACATTACTACTACATGTGTTCATACAGTTTTCAGAGCAATGTTCCCATTTGTAACAGACACCAAATAAGTTTTCTACCTCTACTCCTTCATCTTCAAGTACACTCAAAATATATATTAAGAATTCCTGTGCATCTTGCTGGACATTTTCTTTAAACTGTGTAGAACCACAACATACATCTAAAAGATTTCTAACATCAGTAACACTTTCTATTTCAGTTTTATCAGTACTCAGCTTCTCAAAAAGGAGACTCAGCAGAGAACACAATCTTTTTCCATGATTTACTATTATCTGTTCTAGCAACTTTTCAAGATAAAATACAACATTCAGCACTACATTTGCATAGCAGTTGACACCAGAGCTATTTTCAAAATGGCAACCAACAACCTCTTCAACACTGTCCTTTTTCTTTTTCCTTGCTATCACAACACTGTGCTTTTTTTTTTGTTCTGTTCATCCACATTACAGATATTTTCAAATTTCCTTTTCCGAGAAACAACATGTTTTTCAATCACAGGATACTGTCCTAAATGAGGAGCATAGGTTCTTCTTAATCTATTATACTCCTTTACACAGTTTGTATCAGCACTAAATTTTGAGTCATCAAAGTCTATCATAAATAAACCAGATAATGTTTTTTCTCGTGACAGAGCAACATATGCCACACCTTCTTTGAACACAGTAGAACCAATGTTTACAAAAGCACTATCTACAGTCAATCCTTGAGACTTGTGAATAGTTACAGCATATGCTAGAGAAAACGGAAATTGCTTCCTACGCACATATAAGTCTTTCACAAGCATGAAACGAACTGAACAACGACAAATGTCTTTAACTTCTTCTATCTGATCAAATTTTATTTTTAAACATTCAATTCCTTCTTTTTTCTGATAATTAAGAAAACCCACAACTCTTCCCATAGCTCCATTCACTAAACATTTTTCTACATCCAAATTTCTCCTTAAAATCATTCGACAATTCATGCAAACATATAGATTTTTTTCTAATCCCGCTGTTTTGGAAATGTTCTTCTCTAGTGAATCCAATTTCTTTTTCAGTTTGCCTGTTAATGTAAAAGTAATTCTTTCATGCTGAATTTTGTCCTCTGCTTCCATTTTCTTAATCTCTTCCTTTTCCAATTTCAAAAGTACCTCATTGAATATTGAGCACTCACGTAGTGTTGGCATTAAGCAGATTACAGTATTTTTGTCAGCAATGTTCTTGTATATTTTCTCTGCAACTATTTCTTCATTTGGAAATAAATTATGTAGCATCCTACTCTGTAATGCTTTTTTGGCAACTTCTGTGAGTAGTCCAATTCTGATATCTTTCAGAATACTTGCATAATCTTCGTCGTTTGCTTGTCTCATATTGGTAGTGAGTTCTTTGTACTCAAAGAACGACCAAATATTCGCATTACCAATGCTTCCTAATGACTTCTTCGTGTCTTCATGTGCCACAGTATTAAACACTGGTTGTCCTTTAACTGGAGTGAGCTGTAAAAGATCTCCAAAAACTATGACGTGTTTACCTCCAAATAACACGTCATAGTCTCTCTTAAGAATTTGTTGCATTCTTAAATGCACAAAGGCAAGCATTAAGTTTGAAACCATGCTCACCTCATCAATAATGAGTACTTGCATCTTCTTCAACACTCTTGAAACTTCGAAGCATGCTTCTCCAGTTAGCTTGTGGTATTCTATTTTGTTCTCATGCTCCACTGGTAACATTAGCAAGCGATGTAAGGTAATTCCTTTTATGTTATAGGCTGCTAACCCAGTTGGAGCAGTTACCACACAAGACAAATTTGAAGCTGTTTTTTGCTGTAGGTAGCTTCTGATGACTTTTATTAAGAAACTTTTACCAGTTCCAGCTTGTCCACTCACATACATCCTGATTGGTTCAAATGATGTGCATGAGCACTGTTTTTTTTCATGTAGTAATCCATGGTCAATTTTTTTGGTGAATTCTTCATAAATTTGTTTTTGTTCTTCATTCAGTTGTTGTTCCAGATTTAGTAAGTCGATTGAATCTTCCTGTGCTTGATTCATAGCCGTTTCTACTTCAGTCATGGCTACTGCAGCTTCATTTTCTACGATTGGTTGTCCTAGGGGATCTTGACTAAGTGTTCCTGAACTTTGGCTGTCTTGAGAACTGTCTCTAGCTACTTCAGCTGCAATTTTTGCTTCCTGTTCATTTTATTCATTTAACATTTGGACATAAGTTGTGAAAGTACTGCATTCTATGCTGTCTTTGCTAGCATTAAAAGAATCTTCATAGCTTTGAAATTCTCCCAGTAGTTCGTCCTCTGAACGCCATGGTTTAAACAGCTGTAAAAGAGCCAAGTAGTAAAATTCCTTTTTGTCAGTAGTGTCGCAACTCAGCTTCCTGTGATTTATCAAACTTCCTTTTGTTTGCTTCACCAATCATCCTTCCTCACCAATGACTTTATATTTTCCATTGTTGATGTCTTCTGTGGCTTTCCGTGAAAAAATGTAGTTCTGCAGCACTTCATAGAGACACATGTTCTCAAGATGATGACTTCTTTTGGGGTAATATGTGTCCAACATGTTTGTTTTCAAAATATCTGTACTTTCTGGGTCGTTCTCGGCCAAATATTCAATTTCTACAACAGATTTCAGTACCCGATTTCGCATTCCTGCAAGGCCTAAACTGACCCAAATTATTCTTCTGGATTTCGAATAAAGACTTGCAGATGATAACCTATCTGAGCATTCGTAGGATCCAATTTCTCGATGCGATAACATCTTTAAACTGAAACTGTACAGCTTCTTACTGACAGTCTTCTCGTGAGAAATCTCTTGCCACATTTCCTTCAATTCTGTTTTCTCAGATTTAGTGATGTAAGATGTGACATACTGAGCAACAGCAATAGAATTGTCTGCCACATACTGAATATCCATGTTAGCATTCCACATGGATAAAATGACTGGGTTGAAGTCATTTATAAATTTTGACTCTTCTTTTCTTCTTAGGTTGTAGGTATTTTTAGGCGATTTTCTTGTAATAGTATGTCGCACAGCTGACATAAAACTGTTGACTCTTCCTTTTGAAAGAACAGGTCTAGGAAATCCAAATCGACACTTTGTGTAGAATTTATCTTTGGTCTTGTACTTCCGTCGACACCGATGACTTTGGAAACGTAAAACTTGTTCTTTTAACTTTTTCTCTTCTGTGCTATTAGGTATAGCACATGTTGCATATTCTTCAATAAAAGATAACACTGCTTCATCAGCATCTGTTCCAAATTTTGGGGCATCCTTGATCCACAACAGCATATGAATATGAGGAGCACCTCTTGCCTGGTATTCTTTTCTCCAAAAGAAATCCACAACTTCTCCAAGAGGTGGATTTTTTTTATTGCAGATGAAGGACATCATAGCCTCAAATATATGATTGAAATATCTGCAAACATTAACCGGATCCAATGAGCACAGTTCTCCTGCTGTCTTGTATTCAATGTTTGAATTTGCCTCTCGTAGAAAATCCAATAAATCATCCCAAGAATACTCGGCACAGCTTAGGGTTACAAACCATGTAGGAGTTCCTAAATTTCTTAACATGCATTTTAATTCACCATGGCGTCGGTACCAATATTCATTTGTCCCACGCTGACAAGCCATCAGATTGATCAGTTGTGTTTCCAAATGATTATCTCGGTGCTGCACTTTCTCCATAAAATCCTTAGCAGACACATTATGTAGATGTACTCCACTTTTTAAAATGTGATTTACTGCATAGGATACTGCAGACAAGTCGCTTTCAAATAAAAGATGAAACAAATAAGGAATACTTTGCCGAAATCTTGAATCTTCAGCACATAGTCTTGTAGTCCGATACTCAGAAGCTGGAATCTGTTCTGGGCGTTCATCGTATAGTCCACCTTTTCCTGTAGGAAACAGCTGAGGAAAACATCGAGCTTCCAAGCTCTTCTCCCATACACTCACGGGAGTTCCTTTTGCTTTCTTCATCTGAAACAGATCAATAATGTCTCCCATAACTTCTTTTGAATGAAGAGGATGTATGCTAAAATGTTCATAAATTTCTTCTTCCTTTGACTTGTCCACTTTTTCAATTTGTCCAGTTGGTGTTTCTGTGTCTTCTTGTAAATCTTCTTCTTCTTCTTCTATATAAATTGATTCATACCATTTATTATTCCTTTTCAAATATAAATTTGCTCTTTGTACTTTCCGTACATCTACCAGCTCCTGCCAAATCTTCTTATTCTTTGTAGGTACACCATTAACCAGAATAACTAATGGTTCAGTTTCCAAAGTATCTGCATCAATAGTTTCCATATTTTTTTTCAAATCCAAGGGCAAATACACCACTCTTTCTTTTAAACCTCTCAGTAAATCTGAAGGAGGTAATTTACCAGTTTTGGGCTCCATACGTACTATGGTCTGGAATGGATGAACACATTGAATGAGTATAGACTCATATGTATTTAAATCAGAAAGTTCGGCAGGAATAGCATCCAATTCTAAATTATTATGTACAGCTCTGGTCGGCATTCTATTTTCTTCTAACTTGTTATAACAGTATTTACAAATACGCTGATCTTCACCCAATTCAAAACAATTTTCCAGAAATATATATGTTGCAAAATCCTTCCACTTATAATTATCTTCATTTTCACTTTTTTTATACAGATCAACATTCCTTGTTTGAATTTTATAATGGCTTCTGCGGCAACAAATACAAGTAATATTTGGTCTTTCATTAGAGATGATAGTAAATTTTGTCATTTCTTCCTCAAAATTTTTAGTAATAATGAGTTCTACATTCTGTTCCTCATTTTCCTCATTAACTGTGTCCTTTTCTGCACTTTCTTGTTCTGGACCAAAGTAACAAAACTGAATCTCATCAGTAACCTTCACTACATCTGATACAGATCCACGGAACAGAGCATTATTCAACTCATTCAACTTTACTGCTGGACTTTTAGCAAAATACAATGTTCTCACAAACTTTCTCATTTCAGTATAATGAACAGCCAGCATCCTAAAATGATGAAAAACACTTTTACACACTTTTCTAGATAGACAAGCCAGAGAATGTCCTTGCAAACCAGTATTCTCTCTCACTCTGCATGGATCTAGTGTTTGAAGCACCTTCTTCTTCTGTTTTACACTCTTTTTACTATATTCTCTTAGAAAGTCACGTAATTTATCAATAGATTCCTGACGCACAGTACAAATACTACTACAGTTCCAAGTGTACACTAGGGCTTTTGGACGTCTCCCCATAGCCTCAGCAGCCATTACTTCTTCCTCATTTCTTGGGACCATTTTCTCTTTTTCCATCACACAACCATCCTTAACTTCATATGCTCTACCATTGGTGTCAACTGCATGCAACAAACTATTACTTTGAACTCTCTTCATTAAAAAATGGTTCAGTACTTGAACTGTGCTTCCATTCTCCCAAGAACACTTTACAAAAGTTACTTTTTTTCACTTCTCTTTTCCTTTTGCTTTGTGACTTCATTGCATTGACTAATTTATCTAATCTACGCATCCTATTCAAAATTAGAATAAAACGTTTTCTTTTTATTTCCAAAGCCTTACTTACAATATTTTCTATAAAAAAAAAATTCTTAATAAATTTTGTTTTTTTCTTATATTTTTTCACATCCTTTAGCAAATTTAACATCACTCTATTCTGAAACATTTTTCAACGAATGTTTTTAAAATCTAATTTTCGTGTTAAATCATTTTTACATACTTCTGATTGTACATTAGCTTTTTTTTTGCTGTTGACTCTGTTGTTGCTTTGTACATAAAACACTCTTTGTTTTACATTTATTTTTGCCATTTTTTTGTTTTTTGAAGATCTTTTTTAAAGAAATCTCTACTCTGCTTACCAGTAGACTTTTTCTTTTTGCCTTCACCAGCTTCTCCTCCTATTTTTTTTTTCCCAGTTTTGTCCAGATATACTTGTTGTTGCTTTTCTTTCCTCTTTCTTGTCCTTAAAGGCATTTTTTTATTTTTTCACTGTTGCTCAACAATACCTGCAAGAAACTTAAAAAAAAATCTTTTTTGTAATTATAATTCATTAAAATATTTTTTAAGCTTTTCATTGATTTCAAATGTTTTACCATTTGCCTCTCATTTGTGATTTACTAATTTGTGCACAGTGCTAACCACCACAGTTGAAAAAAAACAAGCTGTCCCTTTCCTGCAAGTGCATGTTTTACAGAACAACTGCAACACAAATTACATCTCTGGCCACAATTCCTGTGCGCACACAGCCTCATGGTGTGCTTCTAAGCAGAAAACAGAATTTGATTTGCAAATTCAAAGCACATTTACTACTATGGTAGAGCAAGTGATAATTACTGTTACAGCCTGACACATTTTCCTTGTAGATCACAGAGGCAGAAAAGAGCACGTGTCCTATCAGCTACTTTATACTATGAGCATCTGCAACCTGGGTGAGTGATTAGACTAGAGCAAAGAAAATGAGGCCTTGATGATGTTTTTATGTGTTTGCGTTACACACTGCTATCTGAAACATCACACAGAACTGAGTACTACACATGGGAGTGTTGGAGAAGCTGCTGCGTGTGTGTCAAGAGTGTGTTTCTTGAGACTGTGTATTCTCTGGTGCAAGAGAGATGAACAAGGAGACTTCCAGAACTGCATGAAGACTGCAGGGATGTATGTAACAGTGCATGTGTGCTAAGGGATAATTTGTGTAAAGACAACAGGCTGCCCCTTTCCTGGGAGTGCAATTCTTACTGAACAACAACTTCACAAATTAAATCTCTGCCCACAATTCCTGTGCGCACACAGACTCATGCCATCATTTTAGGCACATAACACAGGCTGCCCCTTTGCTAGGACTTCAATTCTTACTGAACAACAACTTCATAAATTAAATCTCTGCCCACAATTCCTGTGTGCACACAAACTCATATTGTCATTTTAGGCACATAACACAGGCTGCCCCTTTCCTGGGACTGCATTTCTTTCAGAACAATAACTTCACAAATTAAATCTCTGCCCACATTTCCTGTATACACACAGACTCATGCTATGTTTTTTGGAACAAAACAGTGTTCCTGAATAGTACCAAATTACTGTTACAGCCTGACACATTTTCCTTATCATTTACAGAGGCAGAAAACAGCACATGTCCTAACAGCTCCTTGAGACCATGACCATGTGTTACAGGGTGAGTGATTAGACTAGATCAATGAAAATGAGGCCTTGGTGACGTTGAATGTGTTTGCGTTACACAGTGCTATCTGAAACAGCACGCAGAGCTGAGTACTACGCATGGGAGTGTTGGAGAAGCTGCTGCGTGTGTGCCAAGAGTGTGTTTCTGGAGACTGTGTATTGTCTGGTGCAAGACAGATGAGCAAAGACACTTCAAAACTGCATGAAGACTGCTGGGATGTATGTAACAGTGCATGTGTGCGAAAGGTTAGTTTCAGTTTTGTACATATGGCAACTACCTGTGCCTTTGCTATTTAGAAAGAGAAATCTACCCTGTTGGTTTCAAATGTTTTAGCTTTTGCCTCTCATTTGCGATTAGGTGATGTCTGCTGAGTGCTAACCACCACATTTGAAGAAAACAAGCTGTCCCTTTCCTGCAAGTGCATGTTTTACAGAACAACTGCAACACAAATTACATCTCTGGCCACAATTCCTATATGCACACAGCCTCATAGAGTGCTTCTAAGCAGAAAACAGAATTTGATTAGCAATTTAAAAGCACATTTACTACTATGGTAGAGCAAGTGATAATTAGTGTTACAGCCCGACACATTTTCCTTGTAGATCACAGAGGCAGAAAAGAGCACATGTCCTAACAGCTCCTTGAGACCATGAGCATGTGCATTCTGGGTGAGTGACTACACTAGAGCAAAGGAAATGAGCCTTATTGACGTTGAATGTGTTTGCGTTACACAGTGCTATCTGAAACACCACACAGACCTGAGTACTACACTTGGGAGTGTGGGAGAAGCTGCTGCGTGTGTGCCAAGAGTGTGTTTCTGGAGACTGTGTATTGTCTGGTGCAAGACAGATGAGCAAAGAGACTTCCAAAACTGCATGAAGACTGCTGGGATGTATGTAACAGTGCATGTGTGCTAAGGGTTATTTTCAGTTTTGAACATATGGCAACTACCTGTGCCTTTGCTATTTTGAAAGGGAAATCTACCCTGTTGGTTTCAAATGTTTTAGCTTTTGCCTCTCATTTGCAATTAAGTGATTTCTGCTGCCTGCTAACCACCACATTTGAAGAAAACAAGCTGTCCCTTTCCTGCAAGTGCATGTTTTACAAAACAACTGCAACACAAAATACATCTCTGGCCACAATTCCTATATTCACACAGACTCATGCTGTGTTGGTAGGCACAAAACACAGGCTGCCCCTTTCCTGGGTCTGCAATCCTTACAGAACAACAACTTCACAAATTAAATCTCAGACAACAATTCCTATATGCACACAGACTCATGCTGTGTTGGTAGGCACAAAACACAGGCTGCCCCTTTCCTGGGTCACCAATTCTTACAGAACTAATGCTAATTTCAAATGTGCTGCCATTTTCCTCTCTTTTCTTTCAAAGTGATTTCTGCTAAATCCTAACCATCACAATTAAAAACAAGCTGTCCTTTCCTTTCAACTGCAAGTCTTACTTTTCAACAGCAACGCAAATTAAATCTCTGTCAACAATTCTTCTCTGCACACAGACTCATGGTTTCATGGTAGGCACAAAACAGTATTCCTCATTCTTACCAGTAGACATAAACTTATTGTGAAAACATACTCCATAATAACTTACAAGTTCAAAACAGTTAAATATCTCGCAAACCTCAAAATGTAAAACATAACTTTTGAAGAAGATTCACATTTCTAATTTTTATCTAAAAATCACCACATACATCCCCTCTCAAACTCATAACTCACCTTTTAAAATAGTTAGTTGAGAAAGAAATGTGCCACTCAAACAGCAGACTATCAGAGTCAGAATATCAGAGCTCCACACCTCTCTCCTCTCTCCAGAACCAGTAAATGGCAATATTTCCCTCTCTTTTTTCACACATATACATGTTAATTTCAAATCTCAGTGCTTCCCACTTTTTTTCAAATGAAATCACACATTTCTATTGGTTGAAAACTTCAACCCCTTTCCAAATGTACCCTTCCCCCAACTTGTCTCCTGCCTGCTACCATAGCAACAGGTCATGGAACACTGCTGTGAGGAGAGAGGTCAGAAGTTCAGCAGACAATGTTTCATATCCAAAGAGCAAGAGTGCTTGACTTTTCAAACCTAACAGCAAATCCATAGTCATGTTCTTTGGTAACACATTTTTCTGAACCAGTACAAAACATGCTTTTTAAAATTTAAACATACAGCCTAGTTTTTAGTGTAGAATGGTTTGAAACAGCCAATGAGTTCTTTTTATAAAAAAAACTATGTGTGCCTCCATTTTTCAACTGTCTTTCATTTAATATTGCCTTTCTACTGAAAGACACCTCCTGAGTGCATCCAGATCTCCTTGGAAGATGTTCACAGTGTGGATTGTAGGTCACAGCTATGTCTTCTGGAGTGAAAAATTTGCAGAAAAAAGAGGTATGGTGAGAGACCTTGCTTTGCCAAATGTAGACATTACATGGATTGGTCAGAGAGGGTTAAAGTGGCACCAATTAATGCCTTTGGTGAAAACCTTTCTACATCTCCCACAGCCTAACCTTATTATTGTGCACTGTGGTGGAAATTACCTAGGCACTTTAACTGGGGTAGGTCTGGAAATGCTTATTAAGGACACCTTTGTGCAATTGATGTCGCTTTTTCCACAAACTGCCTTTGTATATTCTAACATATGCCAAAGGCAAAAGTGGAACTGGTCCAACCAATTTTGGCCGCAGATTGACAAAGCAAGGAAGCACGTCAACAAATCTATTTCTGCTTTCCTCAGAGACTATGGTATGGGTTCAATATACCACAACAACTTGCGTTACAACATGCAAGACATTTATAGAGGAGATGGTGTACACTTCACTGATGAAGGCAACAGAGTCTTCCTCTTGAACTTTAGACTCTGCATCGGTACTTACTTGTAGGTACCAAAAACACACACAATAAACACAAGGGCTCTTTTTAGAGCCACCTAATATCTAAACACTTAAATGCCATTTTTTATTATTTTTTTGTTTTTAAAAAATTTTCGGGTGCGCGCTGGGTGCGCGCACTCGGCGATATTTTTTTCAAAATATAAATCTTTTTTTTTGCCCTACAAGGTCCTACTGTGACCCCCTTACAATGCCTAGTGGGTCAATATCTCCCCACTCTGCCCCCTTTTCACGTTCTCCCCCTTTGTTTATCACCCCCTCTTTATGCGAGAGACAAAATGGCGGCCACCGCTTCCTGATTTCCACCGATTCGAATGTTTACTGACATCTAACAACCAATCAGAAGTGCGCTCGCGCACGGCAGGGTGCGCGCACCGGACTTGCTCAGTGCACGCACGCTGCGCGCGTACAGATATATATATTGATTTAAATGCTAATTTCTCAGGAAATACTGAACAGATTTACACCAAACCTGCAAAAGGCACTTCATGGACCTTATGGCTACCTCTCTGCCAAATTTCACATAATTCTGTTCAGCCGTTCGGGCTGTAGCTGCGACTAAAGTCCCTATGGAAAAATGCATGGGGAAAACGCGTTTTGGGACCCCCTTTTTTCTCGGCCCCACTTGACGAATCACCCCGAAACTATCAGGGTAGGAGCTGAGCGGCGCGCCCCATTAGTTTTGAAAATTTCGCGAGGATTCGTCAACCGGCGCCACAGTTATTCAAAATAGAATTTTGAGATTTCCTACGGAAACACGGTCCTAACTATAACTACCTACTGGCGACCGCCAGTAGGTAATATATATATATATATTATATATTCAGTGAAAAAACCATAGGTTTCACACATGTTATAGTTAGGAATTAGCATTTAAAAAACCTTAGAAATTCAGTGAAAAAACCATAGGTTTCACACATGTTATAGTTAGCTGGACATTTTACTCGTAAAAAACCAATGAAATTGCCCCGTTATAGTTAGTTCAGCTAACTATAACTCGCGCGCCCGCAATGCACTGCTGATGACGTCACATATTACATCACTCATGACATGGTCAGTGACATCACTCATGACATCACTGATGACATCTCAAATGACATCACTGATGACATCATCCAGTGAATGTGGGTTTTTCTGAAAATTAAATATGTTTTATATATGTATATCTCAAGGTCGATGGAAGAATAAATGGGTATATAAGTGTCTAAATGGATGATTTGTTTTTGAAAAATTGATTGTTTAACTGACTGATTAAGTGTATCATAGTGAATACATGTTTTAGTGAGTAATGTTTAAATATGTATATATCTGTATCAGTCTCTCACTTTGTGTATAAGTGGCTGCATGGGTTGGTGAGTAGCTACATGGGTGTCTATATAGGTTATTAGTTGGTTTTTTGAGTATCAGTCTGAGTGTCTGCATGGTTCGGTGGGGGGTATTACGTAGTGCATAGGTGCATGAATGAGTGACTCACTGTTTGTATGTGTTGAACAGACCATGTGTGCAGGACTGCATGGGTGGATGAGTGTGTGTATGGGTGTGTTAGTGAGTGAATGACTGTCTCAATAGTGTCTTTATGAGTAACTACATATGTTTAAAACTAGTATCTGTGACTATTGGTGTATATATGTGAGTATATGCAAGGGTGAGAGATTGGAAGAGTTCCTGTATGAATAAGTATGTGTTTCTATAAGTGATTGTTTAAAAGACTAAGTATGTGTAAGTTTCCGTAGAAGTAAGTATGGTGGTGTGTGTATAACTGTATATGCAAGTAAATGTATGTTTGATTCTTTATTAGCACGAGTGACTATGTGTGTGAGTAACTCTATGGATGAGTGGCATTGTGTAACAGGATGTATAGGTGTATGAGTACATATGATGAGTGAGTACATGTATGAGTGACTGTATTGGACTATTGGTGAATGAGTGGATGTGTATGTGGATCTTAGAATTACTGAAGAGGTTGTTGTAACTGGTATTGGTATGTCCATTGTTTTGTAAATTTTAGTCTCTATTTTTGAATGTGTGTGTCAAAGGTTATATTAGGGTGAGAGGAGGTCTGCCACTCTATCACAAGGATGATGTCATCAGTGATGTCATCAGTGATGTCATTTGAGATGTCATCAGTGATGTCATGAGTGATGTCACTGACCATGTCATGAGTGATGTAATATGTGACGTCATCAGCAGTGCATTGCGGGCGCGCAAGTTATAGTTAGCTGAACTAACTATAACGGGGCAATTTCATTGGTTTTTTACGAGTAAAATGTCCAGCTAACTATAACATGTGTGAAACCTATGGTTTTTTCACTGAATTTCTAAGGTTTTCAAATGCTAATTCCTAACTATAACATGTGTGAAACCTATGGTTTTTTCACTGAATTTCTAAGGTTTTTTAAATGCTAATTCCTAACTATAACGTGTGTGAAACCTATGGTTTTTTCACTGAATTTCTAAGGTTTTTTAAATGCTAATTCCTAACTATAACGTGTGTGAAACCCATGGTTTTTTCAGTGAATTTGCAAGGTTTTTTAAATGCTAATTTTTTTTTTTTCTTCTATTTTTTCTAACATATTTTTAATTTAATTATCTTACCTTTTATAAAGACTATGATTAAATTTTTAAAATTCTTTAATATGTTTTTTTAAATATATTTTTTAAAATAAACATGTACAATTTATTTGCAGTACTTTTTTTTAAAAAAAAATATTTTTTTAGTACGCGTACCGTAAGCTCACGGTAAGCGCACGGTTTACGCAACGTCCGTAATCTATCTACGCTGCTTGCGTATAGTTACGCACTTTGCGTAGCCGCGCGTACTGCGCGTGGGACGCGTGCGCGCTTACACCACACGCGCACGTTACGCGGAAGTGTCGGGTAGTGACTGTTATGCGCATGCGCGCAAGCGCGTGTCTTTTTTACGCGCATGCGTACTTTTTGCCGTAAGCGTACCGTAAGCGTACCGTAAGCGTACGGTAGGTCATGTGATCATGAAACACAACTTTTGATTGGTTGAAACTACTTTCAGTTCTAGAACTCTCCTACACCACACCCATTCCCCTCATTTCTGCTTGTGATCCCTTGGGAGAAGGAGCTGGTTTGTCTTTGGGATACGATGGCAGAACAGCAGAGCTCTTCTGAGAGTGAGGCTAGCACTAGCAGCACTGTCTTGAGGCAGAGAGCGAGGAAACAAAAGCCCTCTTATGTATGGGATTATTTTACTTTTCCTGAAGGCCAGCAAAAGGTGAATGCACCCTTAGTTACTTGCAGGCTGTGTAAGCGTGTACTTTCTAGAGGTAATCCTGACAGGAAGTATTCCTTTGGGAATCACACCATGAAGAGACACCTCCAGGATGTACACAGAAGGACACATGGTCATCTTTTTGGAGGTAACTCTTCAGAAAGACGAGCCAGTACATCCACAGTAGCTCAGCCTGGACCATCATCTGCAGGGCTGACTCCTTCTTCTGCAGGTCAGGTGAGCCCTTCATCTGTGGGGGGAGAATCTCCTTTTGCTGGCCCTCTGGAAATGAACCCTCGATTTCGGAAGGTTGATATTCATTGCACATTTTGTAAAGATCTAATTTGCCATAGGGAGACCAGTGTTTCCCTAGTGAACAACAAAATAGATCAGCACATTTGTCGCTTTGAATAATTTTCCCATGCTTCCTTTCCTCTGTCCCTGCATGAACACAACGGTTCTTTTAAGAGCCAACCTTATCTTTCATCTTTTTTTTACATATGTTTTTAAAAACTTTTTTTTTTTTTTTTTTTAAAACACTAAAAATCAATAAACACATTACAAGGTCCTTGAGAGACACCATGTGTATTCTCGGTGACTGCCTACACTCCAGCAAGGGCAACCAGCCTTAGGGATGCTGAATGTATTTGCATTACAGACTGAAACCTGAAAACCCCACTCGCTTGTAAATACTGTGCATGACTATACATGGCAAGCACATGGGTGTGTGCTAAGACTCTGCTTCTTCCCCCAAAAATTCGCTCCCCCTTTCCATCTAATGTAACTGTGAAATCACCAGAGCAATACGCAATAAATCTCTGCCTATAATTCCTCTCTGCACACAGAGTCATGTTTTCACATTAGTCCCAAAACGAAATTTCTTTGCCAATTTGAAAGTACACTTACTGCTCTTTTTTTTTTCGGGGCAAGTGAAAATCACTTTTTACAAGTGAAAATCACTTTTACAGACTGACACATTATGAAACCACTTTTTTTGATTTATTTAAATGCACATGTCCAAACTGTTTTTTCAGACCACCACCATGTGTATTCTCGGTGACTACACTCCAGCAAGGGCAACCAGCCTTAGTGATGCTGAATGTATTTGCATTACAGACTGAAACCTGAAAACCCCACTCGCTTGTAAATACTGTGCATGACTATACATGGCAAGCACATGGGTGTGTGCTAAGACTCTGCTTCTTCCCCCAAAAATTCGCTCCCCCTTTCCATCTAATGCAACTGTGAAATCACCAGAGCAAGACGCAATAAATCTCTGCCTATAATTCCTCTCTGCACACAGAGTCATGTTTTCACATTAGTCCCAAAACGAAATTTCTTTGCCAATTTGAAAGCACACTTACTGCTCTTTTTTTTTTCGGCGCAAGTGAAAAGCACTTTTACAGACTGACACATTATGAAACCACTTTTTTTGATTTATTTAAATGCACATGTCCAAACTGTTTTTTCAGACCACCACCATGTGTATTCTCGGTGACTGCCTACACTCCAGCAAGGGCAACCAGCCTTAGTGATGCTGAATGTATTTGCATTACAGACTGAAACCTGAAAACCCCACTCGCTTGTAAATACTGTGCATGACTATACATGGCAAGCACATGGGTGTGTGCTAAGACTCTGCTTCTTCCCCCAAAAATTCGCTCCCCCTTTCCATCTAATGCAACTGTGAAATCACCAGAGCAAGACGCAATAAATCTCTGCCTATAATTCCTCTCTGCACACAGAGTCATGTTTTCACATTAGTCCCAAAACGAAATTTCTTTGCCAATTTGAAAGCACACTTACTGCTCTTTTTTTTTTCGGCGCAAGTGAAAATCACTTTTACAGACTGACACATTATGAAACCACTTTTTTTGATTTATTTAAATGCACATGTCCAAACTGTTTTTTCAGACCACCACCATGTGTATTCTCGGTGACTGCCTACACTCCAGCAAGGGCAACCAGCCTTAGTGATGCTGAATGTATTTGCATTACAGACTGAAACCTGAAAACCCCACTCGCTTGTAAATACTGTGCATGACTATACATGGCAAGCACATGGGTGTGTGCTAAGACTCTGCTTCTTCCCCCAAAAATTCGCACCCCCTTTCCATCTAATGCAACTGTGAAATCACCAGAGCAAGACGCAATAAATCTCTGCCTATAATTCCTCTCTGCACACAGAGTCATGTTTTCACATTAGTCCCAAAACGAAATTTCTTTGCCAATTTGAAAGCACACTTACTGCTCTTTTTTTTTTCGGCGCAAGTGAAAATCACTTTTACAGACTGACACATTATGAAACCACCATGTGTAACTACAACAAAAACAATTTCCATTTCTATTATTCATTTCTTAAGTTACCACATACATCCCCTCTCAAACTATAAACTCACCTTTAAAATTAGTTAGTTGTGAAAGAAATGTGACACTCAAACAGCAGATTATCAGAGCAAGGATCTCTGTTGTGTTCACCTCTCTCCTCTCAGCAGAACCAGATAATGGCAAACTTTCCCTCTATTTTTCCACACATATACTTGTAAGTTTCAAATCTCAGTGCTTCCCCCTTTTTTTCAAATGTAATCACACATTTCTATTGGTTGAAAACCAACCCTTTTCCAAAAGTACCCTTCCCCCAACTTGACTTCTGCCTAGTACCCTTCCCCCAACTTGACTTCTGCCTGCTACCATAGCAACAGCTCATGGAACACTGCTGTGTTGAGTTAGGTCAGAAGTTCGCCAAACAATGTTTCAATTCCACAGAGCAAGAGTGCTTGACTTTTCAAACCTTACAGCAAATCCATAGTACTGTTCTTTGGTAGCACATTTTTCTGTACCAATACAAAACATGCTTCTATTAATTTACACATACAGCCTAGTTTTTATTCTAGAATGGTATGAAACAGCCAATCAGTTCTTTTTGTTTTGAAAAAAATATGTATGCCTCCATTTCCAAACTGTCTTTCTTTTCATATTGCCATTCTACTGAAAGACACCTCCTGAGTGCATCCAGTTCTCCTTTGAAGATGTTCACAGTGTGGATTGTAGGGCACAGTTTTGTCTTCTGGAGTGAAAAGTTTGCAGAGAAAACAGGTATGGTGAGAGACCTTGCTTTGCCAAATGTAGACATTAAATGGATTGGTCAGAGAGGGTTAAAGTGGCACCAATTGATGCCATTGGTGAAATCCTTCATGCAAATCCAACACCCTGACCTCATAATAGTGCACTGTGGTGGCAATGACCTAGGCACTTTGACTGGGGTAGGTCTGGAAATGCTTATGAAGGACACCTTTGCACAACTGTTTACACTTTTCCCTAAAACTGCCTTTGTGTTTTCCAACATATGCCAAAGGCAAAAATGGAACTGGTCCAATCATTTCTGTCCACAGATTGACAAAGCAAGAAAGCACGTCAACAAATCTGTTTCTGCTTTCCTCCGTGACTATGGTATGGGTGCCATTTACCACAACAACTTGCGTTATGACATGCAAGACATTTATAGAGGAGATGGTGTGCACTTCAATGATGAAGGGAACAGAGTCTTCCTCTTGAACCTTAGACTCTGCATCGGTACTTACTTGTAGGTACCACTAAAAAAATGACTTCATAAACACAACAGCTCTTTTTATAGCTCCCTAATTTCTAAACTCTTAAATCTGCTTTTCATTTATTTATTTTTATTTTTTTTACCGTACGCTTACCGTAAGCTTACCGTACGCGTACCCCGTGATTTTTTTTAAAATCAATAAATGTTTTTTTTGTACTTTTCTGTCCTTCTTTGACCCCCTTACAAATGTTAGGGGGTCTGTAACTCTCCTCATTGCCCCCTTTCCTTGTTTTCACTCTTTTTTTTCAGAGTGAAATACACAAAATGGCGGCCGCCGCTTCCTGGTTTCGGCCGATTCGAATGTTTACTAAGATCTAAGAGCCAATCAGAATCGCGCTCGCGCACGCCACCGTACGCTTACCGTAAGCGTACGGTAAGCGTACCGTAAGCGGGCTCAGATATATATATTGATTTAAAGGCTATTTTCTCAGAATCTACTGAACACATTTACACCAAACCTACAAAAGGCACTTCCTTGACCTAGGGACTACCTCTCTGCCAAATTTTGAGTAATTCTGTTCAGCCGTTCGGGCTGTAGCTCGTTCTAAAGGTCCTATGGAAAAATGCATGGGAAAAACGCGTTTTGGGACCCCCCTTTTATCTCAGCCCCCGCTTGACGGATCCCCCCGAGACTTTCAGGGTAGGAGCGGAGCGTAGCGCCCCACCTATTTTGAGAAATTCGCTAGGATTCGTCGACCGGCGCCAAAGTTATTCAAAATAGAATGTTGAGGTTTTCCTATGGAAACGTGGTCCTAACTATAACTACCTACTGGCGACCGCCAGTAGGTAATATATACATATATATATATATTCACTGAAAAAACCATTGGTTTCAGGGGTGTTATAGTTAGCTGGACATTTCCCTCGTACAAAACCCTAGAAATTCCCCTGTTATAGTTAGTTCAGCTAACTATAACTCGCGCCCCCGCAATGCACTGCTGATGACGTCACATATTACATCACTCATGACATGGTCAGTGACATCACTCATGACATCACTGATGACATCTCAAATGGCATCACTGATGACATCACTGATCCATTGTGTATGTGTTTCTGAACAGTTTTATTATGTTTAATATATATAGGTAAAGGCCTGTTGAAAAATAAGTGGGTGTACAAGTGTGTGAATGGATGATTTTCTAGGTGCGTAACTGACTCTATAAGTGAGTCATTAAATGTATCTTACTGCAGACTAGTGACTAAACTGTGTGAATGTCTGTATGTGTCTGTGTGTTGGTGTATAAGTGGCTGCATGGTTTTGTGAATAGCTATATGAGTGTCTATATGGGTTATTGATTGGTTGTCTGAGTATCTGTATGGGTGCCTGAGTGTTTGTGTGGGTAGGGTGTGTGTGACTCTGTGACTAGATGTCTGAGTGGGTGATTCAGTGGGTGCATGTTTTTAAGAGTGCATCTGTGATTGACTGTATGGTTGGGTGAGTGTATGTATGGGTGTGTTAGTGATTGAATGTATAGCTCAGTTGTACATGTGTCAGTAACTACATATGTGAAACGCAGTGTATATGTGTGTAAGAGTATATAACTATCTATATGTGAGAGTGTGTGATTTTGGGAGTGGCTGTATTCGCCATAGTGCAAGGATATCTGTGTCATGTGCCGTTTGTTTTTCTGCAGGAAGACACAGAATGTGTTAGTATTTTTATGAGTAAGTGAACTTGAGTGTTTTTAACTGTATAGGTGAGTACATTTTACTGTGATTAATTATTTGCATGACTGACTATACGTATCAGTACCTCAATGGATGATTGGCGGTGTGTGAGTGTCTATATAGGTGTATTAATGCACAGAGTGACTGTAAGTATGAGTGACTGTACAGGTGAGTGAGTGGAGATGTATGTAGACCTAAAAGTCAATGAGTGGGTGAGTAGTTATTGGTATTGGAGTATCTATGGTTGTCAAAATGGCCGTCTGAAATTTTGAGTCGGTGTATCAAAGGTTATATTAGGGTGTGAGAAGATGCACTAATTTATCACATGGATGACGTCATCAGTGATGTCATCAGTGATGTCATTTGAGATGTCATCAGTGATGTCATCAGTGATGTCACTGACCATGTCATGAGTGATGTAATATGTGACGTCATCAGCAGTGCATTGCGGGGGCGCGAGTTATAGTTAGCTGAACTAACTATAACAGGGGAATTTCTAGGGTTTTGTACGAGGGAAATGTCCAGCTAACTATAACACCCCTGAAACCAATGTTTTTTCAGTGAATTTCTAAGGTTTTTTAAATGCCAATTCCTAACTATAACGCCCCTGAAACCTTTGGTTTTTTCAGTGAATTTCAAAGGTTTTTTAAATGCTAATTCCTATCTATAACTTATCTCTGAAGATATCATGAAAAGCATTCTTTTTTAAAAGTAGGATGCACATTAGTTTTGTGGAAAAGCATCTTTGTGATCGGTTAAGATAAAGCAGTTTCAACATGGAGTACATATCATAGGATAAAATTTGCTCAGCTCAACCACACCTGCTACTTGCATTTGGAAGGCACCGTTCAAACTTAAATCAATAATCAACTTTTAACCTGAATGTGTTGTTAAATGTTCAAGAAAATGTTACAAAAAAATACCGTAAAGTTTTAAAAAATTGATGAACTTTTAACCTGCACGTATTGTAGAATGTTCTAGAAAGTGTGTTGATAGAATACATTGCACTTCTGACTTCTATGTGTTGTTGAATATTAAAAAAAACAGTTCATATGGAAAATTAAAAAGAAACCAATAGAGAAGTTTTGAAACCTAAAAGAATCAAGGAACTATTCTAATTTATTCTTTACATGTATTTATGTGTGCAGCAACAAAATTATAGACACAACAGCACTAGGAAGAGGAAGAAGCAGGGAGTGGGGGGAGATGAGCAGAATGGCACACATGCACAATTAAGTACAACACACATATAGACTAACAATGGCCAAAATGAAACACACCAACAAGGAGCACAAGTCACACAACCTGCCAACATCACACCACTGAACGAGCATAGAAGTGAAAACCACGCTGCATTCATACAGGATGTGTACAAAGGCCAGTCGTTGGTGTTGTGGGATGTCTGCGACCGTGGTCACCATGGATGAGATGCCCAGCATGTGGCACATGGTCGAGTTCACTGTGTGTTATGTTGCCAAACGGCTGCTTCTCCCTCCCATGAACCCCCACACTTTTGTACGGTGAGCTGTTGTATCTCGTGCACTCGTACGGCATGCCATTGTAATGCCTATTTGCGCATGTCCTGCTATAATCCAACAACAACATCACCGTGCCGTTTGGAGGTGGTGCATGCCACTTTACTACATCGACTGCTGCGGCTCTTGTAACAGGCCACACCAGAACACAGAGACACACTTACCACACTTCCTGTACAAGGACATGTCCGAGACACCCCGTTCCCCTTGCAAGATAGGCACACCCCTGCACTGACCTGTGAACAACAGACCAGCACACGCCAGTTGTGCATGCAGGAGGATGCGTACGTAGCTACACATCCAGGCTCACTGCCAACGCTGAGGTGACAGCACACTGTGATGTTGTAGGGCTTGTGCCTATCATGCTAAGACAATGACCACAGGGACACACTTACTAAGATGTGGGTTTGGGGGGCATTGGCGGTCCTGGAGTTGTTGAGATGAGTCTTCTGGCCCTCATGGGTATCCCTGTATCATGCTCATTGACTCTATGGTACCTGTGGGTGTTCTGGTGTGGCTCTTGGCTGTGTTCCCTTTCATGGTGCAGGTAGTTGTCCTGCTTAACACCAGCAGAAAGCAGGTGTAAAATCCCTGGTGCTCACGTGTCTTATCACCGGAATTTGTTTCGCATTGCAATTGGTGTGAAAGTTGTGATGTGATTTTTTTCGTGTGCACCACAATATACGAACTGAGCAGTGTATCTCGTCAAGATCCAGCACCTGACGCACTATTCCCAATCAATATAAATACAATGAGATTTCTTAATAGATTTTGTGTGTACACTGTAAGTGCAGCCAATACCTCAGTGCAATACAATACAGGATTTTAGTATTTAGAATAAATTGCAAAGGTGCACCTCATGTCTTTTTGCACGGGAACGGCTACTCTCCATTTCATTATCAGCACTTTAACTGAAGTAAAGTTGAGATAAATCTAACACACTATTCAGAAGTTGGTGCAAACTGCAGATATCACTAGTATTCCAGCGATAAGGGCCCCAAAATTTAACACCATGGTGGACTCCATCAAATAACAGAAATAAGAACAAGAAAGAGTCACACAACAGTTAAGAGAACAACCAAAAACATTATTAATTTTTTTTTCAAACTTTATTTTTTATAATATTAAATATATAAATGATAAACTATTTTCAAACTTTATTTTTTTATTAACATAAATATAAACAATAAACTAATAAACAAAATGTAACAACAATAATACAAAACAACAAGGCGGAACACTCCTGTGGGAACCACGGATGTTGACGACAGACCTGGAAAATCAAAAAGATTGTTAAAAGAAAACCAACATGGTATTCTCAACAAAATACCACAAGAATCAAATTACAGATATATAAAATGTATACAGCTAACAAAATTTTATAAGTTTAACTTACAAAAACTGTAAATGTTGCTGCTTTAAAATATTTACCGAATCTGAGGACATTTTTTTGCAGGAGGCACCACGCCCACAACGTTTTTCTTCAGTGGTGAAGAAATTTTTAACTTTTTCAAAGGGGCAAACAAAGACGAATGCCACCTTCTTCATTCGCAAAATTTGCCAAAGAGTTCTGTTACGAGGGGATCCTAACAAAAAATACTCGTGCGGCACAGCAAGTATGATGAAACACCTAAGGACCCTTCATCCAAACAATCTTGCACAAGAAGAGTGCAAACAGATGAGAAACACTCCTGTTCTGTATCTGTAAAAAAGAATCACAAATAAATGTATATTAATAACTTTCAAATTTATACTATTCCATTACTGTACAAAGACATTTTATATAAAAACTGACTAAGAAACTATAGCCCTGAACCACAAGTGTGACGATCGTTAAAACACTACATGCATAGTGCATACTACTTTAAAGCAGTTCATGCCCTAAAGCCTACCTCACTAAAAGACTACATGCTAACTGACTAAATGATTACAGTACTATAAGGAGACACACTGGGTGAGTGACAGGGTGTTTGCTAGAAGAGTATGAATACTAACTAGGGAATTGAAGGTGTGAAACACAACTGTGTAGGTGATTAGAGGACTGCATCCATACTGCATAGGCATTTAAAGCAGTCCATGTGCTAAGGCCTGGCTCACTGCATGACTACTTGGGTACTGACTGAATGATTAGAGTACAGCAAGGAGAGTGCCTAGGTGAATTTATAAGTGCTAGGCTTTTCGCACAGGGAATGGATTAGTACTTGGTACTGAATGGGTCACTAGATGAGTGCAAAGGCAGTCACAGGTGCTGGACTGTATGGATACTGACTAGGAAATTGAAAGTGTGAAAGACAAGTGTCTAGGTGGTTAGAAGATTGCATGCATAGTGCATAGGGGTTTGAAGCAGTCCATGTGCTAAGGCCTGGCTCAGTGTATGAATACTTAGGCACTGACTGAATGATTAGAGTACTGCAAAGATAGTATCTTGGTGAATTTATAAGTGTTTGGGTTTTAGCACAGTGAATGGATTAGTACATGGTGCTGAATGGGTCACTAGAGGACTGCAAAGGGAGTGACAGGGTGTTTGCTGGAAGTGAACGGATACTGACTGGGGAGTTGAAGGTGTGAAAGACAATTGTGTAGGTGCTTAGAGGACTGCATGCATAGTGGATAGGGGTTTGAAGAAGTCCATATGCTAAGACCTGGCTCTGTGCATGAATACTTAGGCAGTGACTGAATCATTAGAGTACTGGAAAGAGAGTGTCTTGGTGAATTTATAAGTATTTGGGTTTTGGCACAGTGAATGGATTAGTACATGCTGTTGAATGGGTCTCTAGAGGACTGCAAAGGAAGTGACAGGATATTTCCTGGAAGTGTATGGATACTGACTAGGGAATTGAAGGTGTAAAAGACAAGTGTATAGTATGTTAGAACACTACATGCATACTGCATAGACATCTGAAGCAGTCTATTTGGTACTTAGAAACTGACTAAATAATCAGACTACTTCTAGGACAGTGCTTAGGTAAAACTTTTAAATTTTCAGTTCTGCCACAGTGAACAGAATAGTACATGGTACTGCACCTTAGTGTCAAACCCTGACTCATTTTATTAATGCATACGCAAAGACTAGCTTCTAATGCTACTAAAACTTGACAACATGAGAGGTTTTAAATTAGTTATCTGTCAGCAAATACACGATGTTACCAAATGCTTCTCTCACAGTGGTTCTCAAATGCACACAGACTCACAGTGTGATTCTAGACAACAACCACTATACCTAGGAGTTTACCAAAAATCATTCACTACTGTGAAAGTGGTAAGCGAACTGCACACAATCTTCATATTTCAGGACTGCACTTTTTTGTCAAAGCCTGACTCATATAATCAAAGCATAAGCAAAGACTGGCTTCTAATGCTACTAAAACTTCACAACATGACCGGTTTTAAAACAGGTATATGTCAGCAAATACACAATGTTACCAAATGCTTCTCTCACAATCCTTACCCAAATGCACACAGACTCACAGTGTGATTTTAGACAAGCAACACTATCCTAGGAGTTTACCAAAACTTATTCACTACTCTGGAAGAGTTAATGGTACTGCACACAATCTATATATTTAAGTACACCACATCAGTGTCAAAGCATGACTCATTTAATCAACGCATAAGCAAAGACTGGATTATAATCCTACTAAAACTTCACAACATGACAGGTTTTAAAACAGTTATCTGTCAGCAAATACATGATGTTAGCAAATGCTTCTCTCACAGTGATCCCAAATACACACTAACTCACAGTGTGATTCTAGACAAGCACCACTATCCCTATGAGTTTACCAAAACTCATTCACTACAGTGCAAGTGGTAAGGGGACTGCACACAATCTACATATTTCACAACTGAAATTTTCTGTCAATGCCTGACTCATATAATGAAAGCATAAGCCATAACTGTCTTCTAATGCTACTAAAACTTGACAACATGACATGTTTTACAACACTTATCTGTCAGCAAATACACGATGTTACCAAACACTTCTCTCACAGTGGTTCCCAAATGCACACAGACTCACAGTGTGATTCTAGACAAACAACACTATCCCTAGGAGTTTACCAAAACTCATTCACTACAGTGGAAGTGGTAAAGGAACTGCACACAATCTACATATTTCACGACTACACTTTAATGTCAATGCCTGACTAATTTAACCAATCAATCAATCATAGGCATTAGTATAGCGCACTGCTCACCCGGAGGGTCTCAAGGCGCTGGGGGGGGGGGGACGCTACTGCTCGAACAGCCAGGTCTTGAGTTGCTTCCTGAAGGCGAGATGGTCTTGCGTTGTCCAGAGGTGGATGGGGAGGGAGTTCCATGTCTTGGCTGCCAGGTAGGAGAAGGATCTTCCTCCGGCGGTGGCTCTGCGGATGCTGGGGACGGTGGCGAGAGCGAGGCTGGCGGAGCGGAGCTGGCGGGTGGGCTTGTGGAAGGTCAGGCGGCTGTTGAGAAACTTGGGGCCCAGGTCGTGGAGGGCCATGTGTGCGTGGGTGAGGAGTCGGAACGTGATTCTTTTGTTGACGGGGAGCCAGTGCAGGTCTCTCAGGTGTCCGGAGATGTGGCTGTGTAGGGGGATGTCCAGGATGAGTCGTGCTGAGGCGTTCTGGATCCGTTGGAGTTTCTTCTGGAGTTTGGCGGCGGTGCTGGCGTAGAGGGCGTTCCCGTAGTCCAGCCGACTGGTGACGAGGGCCTGGGTGACCGTCTTCCTGGTCTCGGTGGGGATCCACCGGAAGATCTTTCGAAGCATGCGCAGGGTGTTGAAGCATGAAGACGAGACGGCGTTGACTTGTCTGGTCATCGAGAGGGAGGAGTCCAGGATGAAGCCTAGGTTGCGTGCATGGTCCGTTGGCTTGGGGGTGCCTCCCAGGGCGGGGGGCCACCAGGAGTCGTCCCAGGCGGAGGGTGATGATCCCAGGATGAGGACCTCCGTCTTGTCTGAGTTCAGTTTCAGGTGGCTGTTCTTCATCCATTCGGCAACGTCTTTCATCCCTTCGTGTAGGCTGGCTCTGGCGGCGTCCGGGTCGCTGGTGAGGGAGAGGATCAGCTGGGTGTCTTCGGCGTAGGTGATGATCTTGAGGTTCAGTTGACGTGCGATGGTTGCGAGGGGACTCATGTAGACGTTGAAGAGGGTGGGGCTGAGCGATGACCCTTGTGGAACGCCGCAGATGACTTCGGTGGCCGCTGACCGGAACGGGGGGAGGCGGACTCTCTGGGTTCTTCCGCCGAGGAATGAGGTGATCCACTCCAGGGCCATCTCCTGGATGCCGGTGTTGTTCAGGCGCTGTACCAGGGTGCGGTGGCAGACAGTGTCGAACGCTGCGGAGAGGTCCAGGAGGATGAGGGCCGCAGTTTCCCCGTTGTCCATTAGGGATCTGATGTCGTCTGTGGCTGCGATGAGGGCGGTCTCCGTGCTGTGGTTGGCTCGGAAGCCGGATTGCGAGTGGTCGAGGGATCCGTTGGTCTCGAGGAAGGCGGCTAGCTGTCTGTTGACGGTCTTCTCGATGACTTTGGCAGGAAACGGGAGGAGCGAGATGGGGCGGAAGTTCTTGAGGTCGGAGGGATCTGCAGTTGGTTTCTTCAGCAGGGCACTGATCTCGGCGTGTTTCCAGCACTCCGGGAAGGTGGCGGTGTTGAAGGAGGCGTTAATGATGTCGCGGAGGTGGGGTGCGATGATGTGGTCGGCCGTGTTGAAGATGTGGTGTGGGCAGGGGTCCGTAGGGGATCCGGAGTGGATGGTGTTCATTGTGCGTGTTGTGTCTTCAGTGCTGACTGGGGTCCAGGTGCGGAGGGTGGCGGTGGGGAGCATCGGTTCAGTGGTGGGGTTGGTGGTTGGTGGGCCGAAGCTGTTGTGAATGTTGGCGATCTTGTTGTGGAAGAAGGCTGCGAGGGAGTCGCAGAGGTCTTGCGAGGGAGTGATGTCATTGTTTCCGGCGTCGGGGTTGGAGAGCTCTTTGACGATGCTGAAGAGTTCCTTGCTGTTGTGGGTGTTGTTGTCCAGTCATTCCTTGAAGGCTGTCTTCTTTGTGGCGCGGATCAGTTGGTGGTGTTTGCGGGTGGCGTGTTTGAGGGCCGTCATGTTGTCTGTGGTCTGGTTGGTGCGCCAGGTGTTCTCCAGGGAGCGGCAGTTCTTCTTGGAGGTGATGAGCTCGTCGGTGAACCAGGAGGCTTTCTTGCTGCCGCGTCTGCTGGGGGGGTTCTTCTTCAGTGGTGCGAGGGCGTCTGCGCAGTTGGTGATCCACTGTGTGAGGTTGTTGGCGGCTTCGTTGGGGTCCGTTGAGCTTGTGGGGGGGTTCTGGCTGAGGAAGGTGGTGAGCTGGTCGCCGGTGATCTTGTTCCAGCTCCTGCGGGGGGCTTGTTGAGGGTGGTGGTGGGTCGTCGTTTTACTGAAGCTGAAGTGGACACAGCTGTGGTCAGTCCACTGGAGATTGGTGGAGTGGCTGAAGGTGACGTATTTGCTGGATGAGAAGACTGGGTCAAGCGTGTGGCCGGCGTAGTGGGTGGGGGTGGTTACCAGTTGCTTGAGTCCGAGGTTGGTCAGGTTGCCCAGCAGAGCAGTGGTGTTGGGTCCTTGTTGTCCTCCAGGTGGAAGTTGAGGTCCCCCAAGAGGATGTAGTCGGTGGAATTGATGGCGTGCGGGCTGACGAAGTCTGTGATGTCTTCGCTGAACTGTGTGCGTGGTCCCGGTGGTCTGTAGACGAGGGTGACTCTGAGCGTGGTCTTGGGGTCGGTGTGTATCTGGAAGTGGAGGTGTTCGGCGGAGGTGAAGGTGTCATCGGAGTTGGTCATGATGCGGATGGTGTTCTTGTGGATGATGGCGATGCCTCCTCCTGTCTGGTTGACGCGGTCCTTCCTGGTGATTTTGTAGCCTTCCGGGACGGCGATGGCGACGTTGGGCGCTGAGGAGGCGTTCATCCAGGTTTCCGTCAGGAAGGCGATGTCTGGTGCTGTCGAGTCGAGGAGGTTCCAGAGTTCGACGGCATGCTTGTGAACGGAGCGGGTGTTGAGCAGGATGCACATCAGGTGTTTGTTTCTGGGGCTCGGTTTAGCAGGTGCGGTGTTGGGTCGGAGGCCGGTGAAGCTGCAGGTCAGGCAGGTGAAGGGTCCGTGGGTGCGTCTCGGGGTGGCTCGGTAGCAGGCGGTGTTTCAGCCGGCGTTGAGTGCGTGGAGGGTTTTGGCGTCGTAGATGTGCAGGGTGTGCTGGCGAGGGCGAGGACCAGGGGGTCTGGTGCTCGACGCGGTCCAGGCGCGGACGGGCGCAGACGGGCTTACCTTTGGTGCACCTTCGGCGCTCAATCGGCGCTCCCGCTGCGCGCGTCTGCTGCGTGGTCGCTCTGGGGGCGTCATAAGTAAGGAGCCGGGAGGGAGGAGCAGCTGGGTGGCGGGAGCGGGGCGGCGAATGGAATCACAGGGGGGCGGGGCCGCAGGGAGGCAGCGGCGGGAAATTCCAAGAAGCAGCGGGCAGCGGGAAATTCCCAGGAGCAGCAGGAAATTCCCAGGAGCAGCGGGCAGCGAGCGAAGGAATCTGCAGGCAGGAGGCGGCAAAGGCAGGCAGGAGCGGCAGCAGTGAGTGGGGCGACCAAGCCCTGTGGAGGGCTGAGCGGTCACACTCTGTGGGCCCCTACGGTCCCCTTAAGTAAGGAGCCGGGAGGGAGGAGCAGCTGGGTGGCGGGAGCGGGGCGGCGAATGGAATCACAGGGGGGGCGGGGCCGCAGGGAGGCAGCGGCGGGATATTCCAAGAAGCAGCGGGCAGCGGGAAATTCCCAGGAGCAGCGGGCAGCGAGCGAAGGAATCTGCAGGCAGGAGGCGGCAAAGGCAGGCAGGAGCGGGAGCGGGGCGGCGAAATGAATCACAGGGGGGCGGGGCCGCAGGGAGGCAGCGGCGGGATATTCCAAGAAGCAGCGGGCAGCGGGAAATTCCCAGGAGCAGCGGGAAATTCCCAGGGGCAGCGGGCAGCGAGCGAAGGAATCTGCAGGCAGGAGGCGGCAAAGGCAGGCAGGAGCGGCAGCAGTGAGTGGGGCGACCAAGCCCTGTGGAGGGCTGAGCGGTCACACTCTGTGGTCCCCTACGGTCCCCTTAAGTAAGGAGCCGGGAGGGAGGAGCAGCTGGGTGGCGGGAGCGGGGTGGCGAATGGAATCACAGGGGGGCGGGGCCGCAGGGAGGCAGCGGCGGGAAATTCCAAGAAGCAGCGGGCAGCGGGAAATTCCCAGGAGCAGCGGGAAATTCCCAGGAGCAGCGGGCAGCGAGCGAAGGAATCTGCAGGCAGGAGGCGGCAAAGGCAGGCAGGAGCGGCAGCAGTGAGTGGGGCGACCAAGCCCTGTGGAGGGCTGAGCGGTCACGCATAAGCAAAGACTGGCTTCTAATGCTACTAAAACTTGACAACATGACAGGTTTTAACCCCTTCCCACGGTTGTCGTGTGCTCATGACGGAGCGGTTCCGTCATGCCATGACCGTTGGCGGCCGCTCCGCCTACGCGGCGCTGTTTCCCCGCCTGTGCGGGGGGACAACGCAACTGGGCGGAGTCATGACGGAACCGCTCCGTCATGAGCACAGCTCAACCGTGGCTCATGACGGAGTGGCTCCGTCATGAGCACAGCGCCACCGCGCTGCCCCCCCGCACCCCCCAGCGCTGCGGCGGAATTCCCGCAGCAGCGAAGGGGTTAAAACAGTTATCTATCAGTAAATACACAATGTTACCAAATGCTTCTCTCACAATCCTTACCCAAATGCACACAGACTCACAGTGTGAAGTACGGCACATCAGTGTCAAGGCATGACTCATTTAATCAACATATAAGCAAAGACTGGATTCTAATGCTACTAAAACTTCACAACATGACAGATTTTTAAACAGTTATCTGTCAGCAAATACATGATGTTACCAAATGCTTCTCTCACAGTGATCCCAAATACACACTAACTCACAGTGTGATTCTAGACAAGCACCACTATCCCAATGAGTTTACCAAAACTCATTCACTACAGTGCAAGTGGTAAGGGAACTGCACACAATCTACATATTTCACAACTGCAATTTACTGTCAATGCCTGACTCATATAATGAAAGCATAAGCCATAACTGTCTTCTAATGCTACTAAAACTTGACAACATGACATGTTTTACAACACTTATGTGTCAGCAAATACACGATGTTACCAAACACTTCTCTCACAGTGGTTCCCAAATGCACACAGACTCACAGTGTGATTCTAGACAAACAACACTATCCCTAGGAGTTTACCAAAACTCATTCACTACAGTGGAAGTGGTAAAGGAACTGCACTCAATCTACATATTTTGCGACTACACTTTAATGTCAATGCCTGACTAATTTAATCAACGCATAAGCAAAGACTGGCTTCTAATGCTACTAAAACTTGACAACATGTCAGGTTTTAAAACAGTTATCTGTCAGTAAATACACGATGTTACCAAATGCTTCTCTCACAATCCTTACCCAAATGCACACAGACTCACTGTGTGATTCTAGACAAACAACACTATTCCTTGCACTATACCAAAACACATTTCTTCATCTAGAAGTAGTACTACATTTTAGTATAGAAACATAACATAACTCATTTCACAAATTCATAAACAATGACTGGTTTCTAATTCTACCAAAATATAAAAACTGCACAGTTATCTGTTTACAAACACATGAAAATCACAAATGCTTATCACAGAATGGTTTCTACATGCACACACATTGTAGAGAAAAAAAGTACTCCCTACACTTTAGCAGGAAAAATACATTAGTCTGATTAAAATCAATACATACATCCCCTCACAATTAAATAACTCATCTTTCAAGTTCTTTTGTAGATTAAGAAGTATATCAATCACTCTCCATATTTTCTTTTACAGAATCTCTGCACTGTGCACCTCTCAACAAAAGCAAAGACTGAAAAAGTTTTCCACACATATACATGTAAACATCAAATCACAATCCTCGCACATAAACTCAAAATCAAACACACATTTCTATTGGTTAAACATTTCAACCCTTTCCAACTGAAATACATTTCAACACTTCCCACAATATGCCTTCTGCCTGTTACCATAGAAACAGCTCATGGAACACTGCAGTGAGCTCAAAGGTCACAAATTCAGCACACAATGTTCCTACACAAGACTGGAAGTGTGCTTGACTTTTCAACATATCAGCTTATCATATATAATGTTCCTTACAATCTGTTTTTGTTAACCGATACCAATTATACCTTTAAAAAACAGAAATATACACCCTACCTTTCAGTGTAGAAAGTTGTCATACAATTAATTTTTGTCGTTTTTCAAAAAACGCTTCCGTGGATCCACGCACCCACCGCGAGAGAATCCGTGCATCCAACGCGATAGGATGCGCGCACCGTTCGCGCATTTCCCCATGTTTTTTTTTTTTTAAAAGGGGGCCCCAGGGGTCCTTCTGGGACCCCCTATGCACCTCTAGAGGGTCAGAGTATTTCCACTCTGCCCCCTTTATATGTTTTACACACTTATTCCCCTTGCTTCTTCAGCCTCGCTTCTACCGAGGCAGAAAATGGCCGCCAACAGTTCCTGGTTTCGAATGTAGAGAGACACTCGACAGCCAATTAGCATTCAGCGCGTGATCGGGAGGGTGCGCGCTCGGTTCGGAGAGGGTGCGCTTACGGTGCGGGTACGGTCCGCGGATCCTCCGCGGCCATAGATATCACTAACTTTTTTACCCTAGTTTTCTCAGGAACTACTGACGTCAGATATTACATCACTGTATTTAGACACTTATTTACCCATGTCTTCTTCCATTAATCTTTAGCTATACATATATTACAAATATTTATTTTTCATAAAGACACATATGTCATCAGTGATGTAATATCTGACGTCATCAGCAGAGGATTGCGGTCGCGTGAGTTATAGTTGCCTGCACTAACTATAACGGGGGAATTTCCTTGGTTTTTTACGAGTGAAATGTCCAGCTAACTATAACATGTGTGAAACCTATGGTTTTTTAAGTGAATTTGCAAGGTTTTTTAAATGCTAATTTGTAACTATAACGTGTGTGAAACCTATGGTATTTTCAGTGAATTTGTACGGTTTTTTAAATGGTAAGTTATGTATTTATTATTTTTAGGTTTTTCCCGTGCGCGCACCACCCTTGGGGGTCCTTCTGTGACCCCCTGACCAAGGCTAGGGGGTCAGGACCTGTCCACTCTGCCCCCTTTTCACGTTCTCCACCTTTTTTTTTCACCCCCTCAGACTGCGAGAGACAAAATGGCGGCCGACACTTCCTGGTTTCGACCGATTCGAATGTTTACCGACATCTAACAACCAATCAGAATTGCGCTCGCGCACGGCAGGGTGCGCGCACGGTGCGCGCGTATAGATATTGATATGCTTTTAAATGCTATTTTCTCAGGAAATACTGAACAGATTTACAATAGACCTGCAAAAGGCACTTCCTTGACCTTATGGCTACCTCTCTGCCAAATTTCACGTAATTCTGTTCAGCCGTTCGGGCTGTAGCTGCGACTAAAGGTCCTATGGAAAAATGCATGGGGAAAACGCGTTTTGGGACCCCCCCTTTTTCTCGGCCCCCGCTTGACGAATCACCCCGAGACTTTCAGGGAAGGAGCTGAACGGAGCGCCCCATTAGTTTCGAAACTTTCATGAGGATTCGTCAACCGGCGCCAAAGTTATTCAAAATAGAATTTTGAGATTTCCTATGGAAACTAGGTTGTAACTATAACTATCTACTGGCGACCGCCAGTAGATAATATATATATATATATATATATATATATATATATATATATATATATATATATATATATATATATATATATATATATATATATATATGTATATATATATATATATATATATATATATATATATATATATATATCCATTAATGAGTTGCACCTTCTGTCTCCCCCCGCCCACGGCAGGCAGATCGTCGTTTGTCGGCGGAACGCGACGGCTTCACAATTTTTTACTCTCCATTTCAGGCTTGCTGTGACAGGCGAAACACGTTACTGAGAATTAAAGACCTGGTGGTGAAAATAACCTCTTTGTGATCATCTGAATTGGAAAATAAAATAAATAAATAAATAAATATATATATATATATACACACACACACGCAAATTTGCAAATTCTAACTCTGTAAATTTTTCAGAAAGGCTTCATATTCAGACAATTGCGGCACACGAGGGATAAAATGAAGCTCCTTTGCAGGTACATGCTATGGCATGATGCTAGTGTCTTGTTCGGTAAATCTCACAGGAATGTTAAAATTTTTGTAAAGAATGCATGCAAAATTAGTTTCCCATGGCTGGCTCCTTTTGGAAGCCACTGAAAGTTCGCAAGTTCGAACCGCACACTTTACATGACAATTTGTGTCTTTTATGTCTGACATTCTCATGCACTGTAATTCATTGTCATCAGTCTGCATGTATCTTGGCCCATAGAAGCGATGAGTGACATGTAGCAGGAGAGAAGCATATTGAGCAAGCAGAATGAAGTCACCTTGCCACTGACTATTGGCTGCAGTATTTACCATTAGCGAAAGTGAGGCAGGATACTGGCATACTTACGATTCATTCAGTTAAGCGCTGCCGCCCGCGTCCGGTGTCACCATCTGTTCCCAAGCATGGCGTGCTTACTTTCCCTCCATGTTAAAGAACAGTATATGTTTGAACGGTAAACTACCATTACAACGCATCTATTACTCCGAAATACCTTTACTGCACATTTTTTAGTTAGAATTTTTCATTATTTCGCATGCTTTTACATCGCATGGTTCTTCGACGCAAATACCGTTACAACGCAAATTCCGTTACAACGGAAACAAAGTTACCATTACAACATTAATACATCTGTTCTTTAAAACCCAGAGTATTATTTCCCTAACAAGTGAAACGGAGGTAAGTAAAAATAAGAACATGGGCGTCTATTGGAATTCTCCAGAGCATATTATCAAGCCCATTATCGCTGCTTTAGCGGCAACTTTCTGCCGCTAAACCGGCGATAATTTTTAACGCTGTTCTTGATAATATGCCCCATAGTTGTAAAAGCATGCGAAGTTTTGGTTAGCGTTGTAACGTCATATATTTGTTTCAGCACCCACTCTAATGTGCTGCATAGCTAAATGCATATAAGATCCCAATGGCGAGACCGATTGGCATTGCCAATGCTTGTTCTACTTTAACTAACCATGCTGTAATGTTAACCCCTAACATTACGGCACGCATACTTCGGACTCACGCCGGCCCAGCCTGGATCTTAGACCTACTCCTGAGACTCAGCATTGACTGCGATCTCCGACTAACACACGTGACTAAAGTAAGTTTCCCGACACCCCGACTACCATTTAGGATTTCTTCCTACTCTGCCGAAGGTGCCTTATGCCCCGTTTCATTAACACCCGCCTTTCTGCTTGTTACAGATTATTGATTTCTACCGGGTGTGACTTCTCACTACAAGTTCACTCCCCCTTCCCTTTATTGACTGGGACCTCTCGAGTGAACATTCGGCGTTACGTGAGTCCTTCATTTCACACGGCTCAAGTTTTTCATTTATCTATCCCTCATTACTAGCTCTAATACCTTTTTTGGGTTGTTTGGCCACAGACCTGCTGAACTTACCTTCGCATATCAGCATGGTCAGTTACTCCTCCTAAGGCTCATGGGCGTTCATATTTCGATCACCCAAAAACACCACTAGCACCATGCTTCTTTACCACCACAGGACCCTATGCACTATAGTTTCGTGGTAATAAACATTTTCGTCCTGACACAGGGCATTCAATATGTCAATTGTTCTCTATTTCTGTCCCATATTGGCTCACCCTTTAATATCATCATTCTCTGGCGGAGCCTTTTTTTCATTCTATCTTTTACCTATAGATCACTTTCTTAAAACTGTAACCTGGTCCTGGTGATGGGCTAAAATCAATACAGGACGAAACACCATCGACCCTGCAACACAATTCAAGGCACCATCCTCGCGGTCCCAAAATTAACCGCGGGCAGAGAACTCTGCTCTGCCAACGGAGATTTGCCTACTCCGCGTTCCACGGAGAACGCAGAGCAGGCAAATCTCGGCACAATCCGCAGCAGAGCGGAGTTGGCCAGCCCTCGCCTCCACCCCCCCTCGCCCCATTAACAAAATAAAAAACACTTACCTGTACTTTGGCTTCCCCGGGCTGCCCTCCTCCTCTTCCTCACCGTCTCTGGGTAATCCTAGGGAAACTGCGCATGTGTGCGCTGGCGAAAGTTGGAAAGTTGTAAATACAGAAAACTATTCTGAAAAACAAGTTGTGTTTGGGAAAACAAACTTTGTATTATTTGAACATTGACTTTAGTACAGTTGAATACTTTAGAGATGGTCTCATATGAGCTTGGGGTTATTCACATGAAGGAATAGGAGGAACTCTCACCAAAACTCTTGAATACTTCATTACCTGCATAGATGTGATTAGGTATAGGAGGCATTTAGCAAGTGATATATTGTATATATATATATATATATATATATATATATATATATATATATTCACTGAAAAAACCATAGGTTTCACACATGTTATAGTTAGCTGGACATTTTACTGATAAAAACCAATGAAATTCCCCCGTTATAGTTACTGTAGGCAACTATAACTCACGCGACCGCAATCCTCTGCTGATGCTAATACTGTATTTAGACACTTATTTGCCCATGTCTTCTTCCATTAAATTTTAGCTATACATATATTACAAAGATTTTTTTTTCATAAAGACACATATTTCATCAGCAGAGGATTACGGTCGCGTGAGTTATAGTTGCCTACAGTAACTATAACGGGGGAATTTCATTGGTTTTTTATCAGTAAAATGTCCAGCTAACTATAACATGTGTGAAACCTATGGTTTTTTCAGTGAATTTGTACGGTTTTTTAAATGCTAAGTTACTTTACGCCATTTGTGGCGTGCGCGCCCACTTAACGCAGTTCATTCCATGCGCGCACGGTGCGCTTCGCGCACCTTGCGCGCACAGTGAGCGTGCCCACAGTGAGCGTGCCCACATTACGCTAGATGGGCCATGAACGCACGATGCGCTTCGCGCACCGTGCGCACATGGAGGACATATGATGAGCAAACTCTTAAATCTGCTTTTCATTTATTTATTTTTATTTTTTTTACCGTACGCTTACCGTAAGCTTACGGTACGCGTACCCCGTGATTTTTTTTAAAATCAATAAATGTTTTTTTTGTACTTTTCTGTCCTTCTTTGACCCCCTTAGAAATGTTAGGGGGTCTGTAACTCTCCTCATTGCCCCCTTTCCTTGTTTTCTCTGTTTTTTTTCTGAGTGAAACACACAAAATGGCGGCCGCCGCTTCCTGGTTTCGGCCGATTCGAATGTTTACTAAGATCTATGGGCCAATCAGAATCTCCTTCGCGCACGCCATGTTTCTTCCGTACGCTTACCGTAAGCTTACCGTACGCGTACCCCGTGATTTTTTTTAAAAATCAATAAATGTTTGTTTTGTACTTTACAGTCCTTCTTTGACCCCCTCACAAATGTAAGGGGGTCTGTAACTCTCCTCATTGCCCCCTTTTGTTGTTTTCACTCTTTTTTTTTCAGAGTGAAACACAGAAAATGGCGGCCGCCGCTTCCTGGTTTCGGCCGATTCGAATGTTTACTAAGATCTAAGAGCCAATCAGAATCGCGCTCGCGCACGCCACCGTACACTTACCGTAAGCTTACGGTAAGCGTACCGTAAGCGGGCTCAGATATATATATTGATTTAAAGGCTATTTTCTCAGAATCTACTGAACAGATTTACACCAAACCTACAAAAGGCACTTCCTTGACCTAGGGACTACCTCTCTGCCAAATTTTGAGTAATTCTGTTCAGCCGTTCGGGCTGTAGCTCGTTCTAAAGGTCCTATGGAAAAATGCATGGGAAAAACGCGTTTTGGGACCCCCCTTTTATCTCAGCCCCCGCTTGACGGATCCCCCCGAGACTTTCAGGATAGGAGCGGAGCGTAGCGCCCCACCTATTTTGAGAAATTCGCGAGGATTCGTCGACCGGCGCCAAAGTTATTCAAAATAGAATGTTGAGGTTTTCCTATGGAAACGTGGTCCTAACTATAACTACCTACTGGCGACCGCCAGTAGGTAATATATATATATATACGCACACACACACATGATTGTTCATTATCTTTCAGTTATATAAAAAATAATCTTGAAACTAGCCCATCAGAATCAGAGTGCTCTTGTTTATGAGGCATACAGCAGTACTATGTCAAATACAGGATGGTAAGTTAACATAGGTACAGTTACTTCATTCTTGTTATGGTTCATTTATCAGGAATATCAGCTTCTCACCACAACAGACAGAGTTGGTTACAATAATATACTTTTTAAGTAATTCATTTTCACTGCTAAATTTAGATGTGGCCTTTTATTGACAGATTATTAAGACATCTCATCTTGCGTTTAGATATTTTTTTGACCTTCAGTAATGATTGATCAGCAGAGTGATGAATCAGAATGGTGATATCCAGTGTCTCTGTTTTATCTCTTATCTAATTCCCTTTACCCATTTCTACTATTGGCCAGCATTTTCCTGTGTGTCTGTGTGATCACATTTGTGGTGGAGAAGGTGATTGAGTTTCAATACGCATTAAATCATAGGTCTCACCATAGAGAAATCATGTCCACTGACTGGTCGGATGCTTCACTCTCCATACCCATCCAGTCTTGGGAGTGCTAGTCACTGCATTGATATGCACTAAAGCCTTTGGAGCAATGCTTGGCTAAAAATGTATTATGTAAACATAGATGCAAGTCAGTGTGATGCAACTAATAGAATCATAACTCTTCTCTCACTGCCATGATCACAAACCTAAAAATATTGAATGACACTCCAAAGTCCTTTCTTGTTATATTTCCTAAAGATTGCACCAGGATGGCCTCCCAGGTGAGATGCCCCATTATCTAAAGCTGCGCTAAGATACCCTTTGGGATCAGATGCACGCTTTACAAGTACACTTAACGGGGGCGTGGCTTGGCGCCTGAGGGTGATGGCGGCGATCGAGTAGAGCTCCGGGGCGGCGCTGAGAGACGAGCCGGTTCCTGCTTGCGTCTCCTGAAGGCGTCCGACTGCAGTGGTGTCGGAACATGTCCTGACTTCACCAAGCGTTATTGGGACTCTTTTTATGCCTCCGTGACACAGCAACTGGAACTTGTAAGTTCTGACGAGATTCTCTCGTATGCGGCCGCCATCTTGGATTCGCTAAATGATGCGCGTTTTATGGCGGTTTTTCCACCGTCAGCCCAGCGCTCTTAATGCCTAACTACACATTTTTAATGGGCTTATAAATCACCCATCTGCTTCTGCTCCCCTGCACCAAGTCTCTGCATTATGGTACCGCTCACCCTCTGCGCAACGCAATCATAACGTCCCTTCATGTGGTGCCCTTGCTCCACATGACTGCCGCTAAGCTGATCCCCAAGGCATAATTTCTTATATCCACGCTGCTCTCTGAATTCGCCTACGAGTGGTGAGGTGTCTATATGGCATGCCTGATTGCTTTCTACTATTGATACCATTATTCATTGCGGATTCCTGAGAGGTGTGTCACGAGGCACTTCATGTCACCATTTGTCATGAGGATTAAACCCGCTTCACATTCTGCGGTGAGCTGCTGCCAAATCTCTGCAATATATACCGTATACATACTACCGTTATCTCCTCATGAATGGCCTCATTTGCCTGTCCATGTATGCTTTAACGACTGTTTTTACTTAAGCACTATGAAACTGGCCATATCCCTCTCATAAAATATTCAATTTACCCCGTTTTTGTTCCTGTGACATCTACTGTGTCAGTCATTCCGCGACTTTACTACATGGGTAAACTTAAATCAATATCGCACCTGCCTCGCTCGACCAAACCCCAGCTTGTGAAGACCTCTAAGGTTTTCTCTGCTTTTTCGCAACTGGAAGACTCTCTTAATTCGTCTGGTTCAGACACACCAATGGATCCTTCCAAGAATACGCCGGATAATTCTAAATCTACCACAAAAAGACTTAAGTCAAATTCTCTCTCACCTCCAAAACACTCAGGTCCAGTATCCATGGAATTGTTGTTAGAAGAGATAAGGTCCTTGCGTCCTTTCATGGAAGAGACCAATATTAAGCTCCAGGTCCTTACAGATAATTGGTCGCAAATGGAAACTAGGGTAACTTCGATGGAAAAATCTGTTCAGTCATTTCAAGAGACATCCTCTGTGGTCTCAAACCTAAAGTCTCAAGTCTCAGACCTTCAACAACAAGTGGAACAGTTGGAGAATAGGAATAGACACAATAACCTCCGTATTTATGGCCTGGTTGAGGGACTTGAGGGATCTGATCCAATCGCCTTCTTCAAGTCGTTCCTTCCAAAGCTTTTGCATCTGTCATCGGACAAGACCCTTAACATCCAACGTGCTCACAGACTGGGTCGACCACCTTCTTCTGCTTCCTCCCCACAGAGACCTAGAGGGGTCATTATTTATTTCTTGGAATACACTGACCTTTTGATGGTTCTAACGGCGGCTAAATCCTCTCTGAATTTAGCCTGGTCTGGCACGCCCTTGTTTTTTGCACAGGATTATGCTAAAGCCACAGCTACCCGTCGTAAGGTCTTTCTGAGCCTAAGAGCAGATCTGCGGGCGATGGGTGCGCGATATGGCCTGTATCACCCGTGTCTATTTAAAATTACCTATAACAACAAGACTACAACCTATGAGGACCCAGTGCGCTTACAAAGTTTCATCAATGCGCACAAGTCATCTGCCATGGATGCCTCCGGATCGTCAACCTCTGCTCATGGTTGACTAATGCTTTCATAATCCTTATATGGCTGTTGCATTTTATCCTGTACTTGCTCAGAGACTCTCTCTTAGCTGCAGTTCACTCGAATTTGTCTGATTTTCCAGAAGCTTACTTTGCTGACTTGTTATTGTTTATGCATGATGGTTGTCCCTTGTTTTCTTGTTAGTCATGGTTCCCGCATGATGTCCTGATTTTTTTCAATTCTTGTTCTCTTTTTTCGTCTTACAGGAATTTTTCCCCGTGTTTGATGATGTCTCTTGGTCCCTGCCTCGCTGCTCCTGGATGTGCTGCCCCACCCATATGGCTCCTTCCCTCCTCCACCCTTCCTCGTACCCCTCCTTTGTAGGTATGTTCTTTCTCTATTCCCTTATTTGTTTTCCCTGTGCATTTGATGGTTTCTTCCCTTATCCTTCCCTTCTCCCTCTTCTCTTGTTCGTATTCTTATTCACATGTTTATATTTTAGCATACTATCTTTGACTGAAATCTTTTGCTTATGTAAGAGTTACATTCCTTGTTTCTCCTGGTGCACTTATTCTTCAGTTTCTCATTTATCCTCTTCTTCTCCTCTTCTCCAGCATGTCTACACTGGTTCTCTCTTTCGTCTTCTTTCTTGATGTCTTTTCCACGGTACATGGGCTTTTCATTCTTTGATCATGTTTTTTCACATTTTTTGTAGATAGGTTATCGTTATGTCCTTGAATATTTTGTCATGGAATGTGAAGGGTATTAACTCCCCGATTAAGCGTCAAAGAATTTTGTCACACCTAGCCAAATTGAATGTTGATATTGCATTCCTTCAAGAAACGCACTTAAATGATGTAGAGTCAGTTAAGCTCAAGCATGGATGGGTGGGCGAACTCTTTTACTCACAGGGTGATGGCAAACGGAATGGTGTGGCAATCCTTTGTCGCAAGTCTCTGTCATTTCAGGTTCTTACTCAAGAATCAGATGTTTCGGGTCGTTGGGTTTTTGCCAAGCTATCACTCAGAGGTGTTCCAATTTCCCTTCTTAATGTTTATGGCCCAACTACGGGTGAGCCCTCCTTTTGGGCTGATTTTTCTCCATTCCTAACTAAATTTATGGATCACAACTTTATTTTGGCGGGGGATTGTAATCAACCTCTGGATCCCTTTATTGATAGGAAATCTATGGCCCCCTATATTCCTAACAAACCCCATAAGCTATTTAGTCATGCTATCTCACAGCATAAGTTGGTGGACTCCTGGCGCCTTTGCAATCCCAAATTACTGGAGTACACTTTTTACTCTCCCTGTCATCGCTCCCAGTCAAGACTTGACTATGTTTTTGTCTCCCACAACCTTGCTCAATCACTATTACATTCTGAGATAGGCCCGATATTACTTTCGGATCACGCTCCCGTCCTTACGAGCGTTGATGTGTTCCCTAAGGTTAATGGTCCCAGAAGATGGAGATTTAATAACTCGCTCCTAACTGATCCCAAGTTTATGGCTACTTTCACTTCCTTTTCTGATGAATTTTTTCTGATTAATGATCACACTGATATCCCGGACCACACCATCTGGGACGCTTTTAAAGCGGCTGCACGTGACTTTATCATCAGCTACGTTGCGAGTAAACGCAGGGCTGCCAGAAGGTCCACCAAACAGCTCCTTTTAAATATTAAGAAGTTGGAACACACATATTTTACCTCTCACTCTGAGGATAGCTTGACAGCCCTTGTTGCTGCAAAATTGAAATTTAATGAGAAATCTACGGAGGACGCCTCCCTATACTTGTTAAAATCTACTGCTAAATTTTATGGGGGTAGGAATAAAGCAGGGAAGCTCCTAGCTAACTATTTAAAGATTAAGCATGATAAGTTCAATATTGAATCTGTTTACGACTCTAATGACACTCTGAAGCATAAGGATGTTGATATTCTGGCTGCGTTCTCCCATTTTTATGAAACATTGTACGCATCTGAAACTCAGCCCTCTCCCAACTCTCTTGCTCATTTTTTCTCCACCATTCACACGCCACCCACTTTTCCTCTTGACCTTTCCTCCTTAGAATCTGACATCACACAAAAGGAATTACTCACTGCTTTGCAACACCTTAAACTTAAGAAAGCTCCTGGCCCCGAAGGTTTTACCGTTGAATTCTATCTTCATTTTTCTAAGCTGTTGATCCCACGCCTGCACTCCCTTCTCCATACTTTTATTGCTCAAGGTGCTTCCTCAGGGACGTTCTCAGATGCTCACATCTGCTTAATACCTAAACCTGGGAAAGATGTACAACATTGCAAAAATTATAGGCCCATATCTTTAGTCAATATTGACTATAAACTTTTTGCTAAAGTATTGGCGGTCCGATTGGACCACCTACTTCCTGATCTTCTCGGTGAAGAGCAATCCGGGTTTGTTAAGGGCCGACATATTACGGACAATACCAGACTTTTATTTAATATTCTATCAAAGTCTTCCCGCTGTCAACATTCACTTGCAGCGATTGCCCTTGACGCCGAAAAGGTGTTTGATCGAGTTGAGTGGCGATATCTTTTTCACACTCTTACTTGGTTTGGCTTTGGCCCTAAATTTATTTCTTTAGTTTCCCTGCTATACTCGCACCCTAGAGCCGCAGTAGTTGCCAATGGCCAAATTTCTTCTTATTTCAGTCTGGGTAGGGGCGTTCGTCAGGGTTGCCCCCTCTCCCCTTTTCTTTTCAACCTCGCTCTAGAACCCTTTTTATCTAGAATATGTCAAAATCCTGCCATCCATGGCTTTCAGGTTGCGGACCTTCATCTTAAAGTTGCTGCTTATGCAGATGATATCTTACTTTTTCTCTCCAATCCCGCGGACTCTGTCCCTGCTTTTCTGGATGAAGTTCGAAATTATTCCTCCCTCTCTGGGTATAGACTTAACCATGATAAATGTGAGATCCTACCCTTGACCAAATTCACTTTCAAACAAGAATTTTGTGACTCTCAATTTACTTGGAGCCCCACCCACATTAAATATCTGGGGTTATATATCACCCCCTCTATTCCTGACACTATCTCTCTCTGTCTGTCTAAATGTACACAAAAAATTACGGACCTTACTGCAAAGTGGCACCCCCTATACCTCTCCTGGTGGGGCCGCCTCGATACTATTAAAATGATGATTTCCCCCATTATTCTCTATACGCTATCCAATATTCCGGTATCTATTCCAATGAAGTTCTTTAAAAAGATCAACTCAACGTTATCTTCATTTTTGTGGAGTTCTAAAAAACCTAGAATGTCTCTTGCTAGACTTATTCGCCCCGCCTCTGAGGGTGGTGTTAACTTCCCTGACTTTCCTGCATATCAGAAGGCCTTTTTGCTACGTCAAGCTTCCCTCTGGCTACAAGATATCACTGTTCCTTGTCCTTTGTGGATTAAGGTTGAACGCACTCTCCTTTCTCCATTCTCTTTCACAGAATATCTTGCTTTCTCTCGTAAACCTTCTTTGATTCCCACTCCTATTCACAAGTATACCCTTAAGCTCTTGTTATCTGGGGCCCCTGGCCCTCCCACGACTGTTACCGATTTCCTTTCTTCCACCATTTGGCATAATAAATATCTTCTAATTGGTAATAAACCCTTCTATTGGAAGGCATGGAGGTCCCGAGGTTTGATATGGATTTCGCAACTCTTCTCTGACTCCATCTTTTTCTCTTTCTCTGATCTTAGTTCTTCCTTTGGCCTACCTTTATCTTTTGTCCCTAAATACTTATTACTTAAAAGGACCGTTCTAGAGGTTTATGAGAGGCTCTCGGGTTCTTCTTCTCCTTCCCCTGTTCAACAATCCCCCACTTTCCAACTCCATTCTCTTCTACGTACGAGCCCCAAAGCATCCCTTATCTATAAATATCTTCACTCACATCAATCACTTAGACCTAAATCTAAGGTTGAGATTCAATGGGAGACTGACTTTGAAACAGAATGGCCGATATCTCTCTGGGATAAGATATGGGCAAAACTCCGTAAAACTTCCAGAGCAGCCTCCCTGACGCAATCCTTATTCTTTATATACAACAGATTACTTCATACTCCTTCTACACTACACAAACGCTTTCCCACTACCCCAGACACATGCTGGTCGTGTGGCTCCCCCAATGCTACCTTATTTCACATGATATTTCTCTGTAAATATGTGCATGACTTTTGGTTACAGGTATGGGCTCAAGTCAACGTTATTTTTCATGCCTGTATTCCTTTTTCTCTCACTCATCTTTTCTTGGGTAGCCTGTCCCTGGGTTGGGATAATGTGGATATGTGAGTTCGCATTGTAGATCTGTTATTAGCTGTAGCCTTTCAGCAGATTACTGTTAATTGGAAAACTGCATCTAATATTTCTCTCAAAGGGTGGTGGTACAATGTCTGTCATAACCATCGACTTGATAATGCTTTTGTTTTTCCTGTTCAGTTAGCCACCAAACGAGCAGAATTGTGGCTCCCCATTACATTGTATCTAGATAAATGTACTGCCCATTCATCTCGTCCAACGCCTGCTCAACAAGAGGTTTCCAAACCCCCATGATACCCTTTCCACATCCAAGTTTCTTTTTTTTTTTTTTTATATATACTGTTTTTTCTCTTTTTCTCTTCTTTTTCAATGCCCATGATCAATTGTTCAGATGCTCAATGCCCATGATTATTGTTTTATTGTATACTCTCTCTTGCATGCTACATTCTGTTATTCCCCCTTCCCCCTTCTTCCCCACTTTCCCCCTCCCTCCCCTTTCCAAATCGATGTTATGTATTGATTTACTCTTTTTCACTGACTAATAAAATTTTATTGAACTCAAAAAAAGTAAGTTACAACACACAATAAAAACCCCACAACAATTTACAAGTACACTTAACAAAGATTTGGCACGAATACTGAATCCAGCATTCATTGGACATCACCTATCTTAAGTTCAATGAGCCATTTTTGATTGGCCTTCACTTAGCGGGGAAAACAATAAACATTAAGAGCTGTTGCGCATTATTAATGCTTTGCAAGATGTTGTAGGTGTTTGCATCCAGCACCCTTGGCCCTAGACACTTGAGGGCCTTAAAGAAAGGGATGAGCTGTTTGTGACACTGAATCCTGTTGCTATTGGTTTTATAGGGCACCTGATTTTATTGTGGCGCTTACTCCATTGTCTTCCCCTTGTTCCCAGCCCTCAATTCGATCGGAGGGAAATATGACAGAACTCTGGGTTGCCTTTGATGCGCTCCCCTTTCTTTGCCCTAGTAACAGCGGGCTATAAGATCCGAGGAGAACAGAAGGTTTTCTTGCATCATGCAGCAGATGCTGTACCAGTATAATAGAGCTCGTGACAAGAAAGGGGCTGCTCATCATCCTCTCTAATGCGGAAGGCTGTTGGTCCTTTGGGAGCAATGTGTGCCAGGGATCACGCATGGAGGCAAGAGCAATGTGGAATAGGGTTTGTAACCTTATCCAGATGTGTCAGTCGTAGACCTAGGATGGCCGATTCACTTAGATTCAATTTATGCAAATGTATCCTACATCGACTTTTTTAAAATCTAGCCTTATTCCAGCACTTTTCCACCTACAGTGGGTACTACATTTTTGAAGATTAGCTCTGACTTTTTGGCTTTTCTCACGGTCTACGACAATCTTGGTCCTCCAGATGAAAACATATCCCTGTTATGAGAGTGAGTGAAAAAATTCTGAAGGTTGTGAATTCTTGTTCTGTATATAGTTGAATCTTGCTGAAGTTACCTATTTTTCTATTTTGATTATGAAATTAAAATGTTTTTGATTCAAACAGATTACAATTGTGTGTGGTTTGCCTTATAAATTCACATCTGAGTCAGACCACATAACACATGATCTCTTTTTTTGTACTGGAATTCCTCGAATTCCAAAAGGTATATTTTTTCAACTGTACTATTTTTGGCATGGGAACACCCCCCTTAGATTATCAGATTTCTCTGGAAAAGCTGTTGCTAGTAAATCATCAGGGCTGAAACAACTTCCATGTTGACATTCAGAGCGTTATTTCTGCACTCAACAAAATAAAAATGTTAAATCATTTCACTTAAGATGTTGGAACTTTAGGTATGTCTTGGCTTTTTTAGAGTGACAGATTAAATTAGTTTTAATAAACCCAGGGTTACCTAAGGGGAAGTGTTCATTTGGAGTCTAATTTATGACCAGGCCTGCTATGGCAATTGCCTGCACTTGCTTTATTTCAATGGAATGTCCTAAGATGCATTATATACATTTGTATCTTCTTCCTGTGGGCGGTTTTGTTCCCTCTTTTGATGAAAATGTGTTAAAGAAATAGTGCCTTTGATATCCACGGTTCTTCATAGCACGCAACCAAGTGGTTAATATATACAGAGAGCGTGTTTTTCAAGCTCATTTACTTATTTGGCTATACTTCGAGGAAAAAAAGCCACACACACTGGACAAAGGATCTTTGATTAAATATTTCATGGCTATATTAGCTTGGTAACAATTACGGGCACAAATCAATGTATCTTTTGTACTAGAAAATTACCATCTTTCTTATGAGCTGATCTCACTGACCAATGAGTGGCAGAAAATATTGCAAATTAATACTAACACGGAATACTGCTATTGTTCAGGTTTGCTATTTCAGAAAACGCTCCGCTCTAATCATGTGGGTAATTAACATGTGTTCTCCAACAGCGGCAGATGGTTGATAACGAGAGAACTGCTTTCATAGACTGGGCGAGAATGTTTATGTTTTTGGGGCCATCATAGGTAGGGATTCGTAGAGGTGTTCCTCCTTTCAACCTCTTGGGATTCCCCGAGCAGTGCTCTTCAACATATTTCCCACTGCAATAAAATCATGACGCACTAATAAAAACGGTCCGACATCAGATTCACACATCTAAATACAAAGAGGCATAATTGTACAAGGGGCTAATGCCACCTTGGCTGCACTTTTCCGATGGTTTTGCGGGGATATTTTTATCGCCATGTGTACAAGCTGTCGCTAAATTCTGTTAGCGGCAGTTTTCCAGCGAAAACGTCCATTCTAAAGATCGCCACTTCTGTTTGCGATAATGACATACAAAGGACGCGTTCCCATGCAAAATCGGCCGCTAACCCCACTTCGCAATATTTACAGGGGGTTTCCTGAAGTTTGGAGGACCAAAAAAACTGCCTATAACTTCACTTAGAAGCAGTTTTTTAAGACCAGAAAATAGCTAGTCTTAAAAATGGAGATAACACTTGGGGCCTCTTTCCAGCATGATTTGGTGCTGGACCGCACTTCAAGCAATTTTGCAGGGCTGCCCTGCGACAAAACTACAGGGCAGGAACGTGCACCATCAATAAGATAGTGCGCATTCCTGGGCCTCAGTCATGAAAAGTACGACAAGACAGCATTGCAACACTTTTCACTACGCCCTTCTTGAGACACCACGGATACGCAGTATTCACTGGACAGTGCTCCATGACGCAAGTAATTACAGATACGTCTGGAATCCTGACATATCTGTCTGCGCTAAAGTCACGCATTGCTGCAGTTGTGTCACAAGCATGAGGTAACTCCAGGAATGCATGGGGCAAGCCTATACCTGTGGCACTGCGTCACCCTTAGGCAGGCGTAAGGTACTGACGCAGTGCCATCCTACAATTGTTGCAGTGAAATCTGAGGGATTTCACTGTGCCACTCCTATGAGGCCTTGTCGCGTGGGAATGCACACCCTGGGTACATCATACCTGAGGCACAGGGCTTCACCAGGTCACGCTTATGCCTACATGTGTGACTTTGCAAATAAGGAGCAACGTGGTGCTAGTTTTGCCTGGTCCGGTCTTGAGGGGTGCCAGGGTGTGTCCGAACTTAGAGATCCATTGGTGGTGGTTGCGCGCTGTGATGTCATCATCTGTAAGCGTTGGAGGAGTGGTGGTGTTGAGGGAGTTGAGGAGACGTTCTTCGGTGGCCTTGATCCAGCTGCGAGGAGGGGGCTGATGATGGCGGTGGTGAGGGTGGGCATGGTAAAGACGTAATGTATACAATGATGGTTGGTCCAGGAAAGTCAGGTGGGGCTGGAATTCTGGTCAATGGGGTTGTCCAGGTGGAACTTGTGTTCGCCGAGTAGGATGTTGTCAGTGGATGGGAGAGCCTGATGTGCAATGAGGTCTACAGTGGCATCGGTGAATGGGTGTCCATGGCCTGGGGGGCATGCAGATGAGGGTGCTGCAGAAGATGGGGTAGGGGTTGGTACGGATCTGGAAGTTGAGGTGTTCCATGGTCACTGTTGGGTCATTAGAGTGCATGGTCAGTTGGACTGTGCTTGTGTAGGTGATGGCAATGCCTCCTTCCGGACGGTCGGGGTGGTCCTTGTGGGTGATTTAGTGGCCGTCAGTGATTGCAATGGTGATGTCCGGTCCAGAGCAGATGTTGGTCCTGGCAGGCAATGTGGGGTCCAGGGTTGATGGCGAGGATGGTGCTGGTGCCATAGTGGTGGAGTGTCCGAGAGTAGGGGTCCTTGGTGCTGAGCGATGTCCAGGGGCAGACGGACGCAGACAGGCTTACCTGTGGCTTGCCTTTGGCACGGGAGACATCATTACAACGCAGGCAGTGCATCGTAATGCCTTTGCAACGCAGCTCCAACAACCCAGGTGCCCTTACATGGCATTTCAACACAACACATTGTGAGGTCAGTAATGGGATATTTTTAAGTTTTAGGGTGGGTATGGGTTTCAGGTGTCGGAGATGAAATATGGGGTGTCTTATGGGGTAAAATTTTAAAACTGGGGTGTCTTATGGGGTAAAATTTGAAAATTGGTGTGTGTTTTGGGGTCAATCATGAAAATTGGGGTGAGCATTTGGGTCAAATATGATTTTTAGGGTGTGTTTTGGGGGCTCAAAGATTAATTTTAGGGTTGAGGGGTTGCTTTGGGGTGCAAGGGGTAATTTTAGGGATGCACTCACTGAAGTGGGAATAGTAATGTTTACATATCCGCAATCCAACACCGTCCCTACTGTTGCAATATGCCTAGTATTAGTGTGCATTGTAATGGAATGCGATGTCATCGTATGGTTCGTAACTCCATATATACTTTTGGCACACCAGGGGTACGCCCGCTTCACATGGCCTCACAGCGGCCGCCATTGAGAAGTGCTGCGGGGGCGACTGGACAGCTGGGAGGTGGGAAACGCCGGAAAGAACACTGGATGGTGCGTGGACGCGGGGGTGTTTGTGTGAGCGGGTGTTGTAAATATTTAAATGAGAGAAATCTTACCTGGAGGCCGGATCCCATGTCTTCATTGCCCCTGCTCCCCTGAGTCTGCTTCCAGGAACAGGAAGTAGGCAGCCACACTCCCTCCCCTAAGCCAATCCCAACGTTGCAATGCGGCATTGGGATTGGTCATTGGCGCCAGGACGAGGCTTTCAGCCAGGAGCTGGGGGGATGGGCATGTTCTCCATGCAGGCCATAATACAGCCAGCATTGTGAACAGGACAGTGTGCATGATTACTTTGGGTGGCCTGAGTGGGCCGACCAAACAGTCACTGCGCACTTGAGTGGGCATGTCACTCCGCCCCTGCCCTTCTCCATTAGTGGAGCAGCCCTATCCACCCTCCAGCCCATAATGGAATGATGGCACGATCACATCAGGAAGTTGTCATCATGTGATGATTGTTCCTCTTCTTGCACTGCTTGAAAGCAGTGGGGTGACGCTCTTCCGCCATAGCGGATGAGCCACCACTGGAGGCGTCATCTACACGTGATGGGCCTGGGAAACTCGACCCCCGTTCCTCCTCCGCTACGTGTCCCACCTTTTCCTTACCTGCACATTGAAACCGTGGCAAAATCCGCTGCACAAATCTGTGACTCAGCCAGCAGGAGCCTCATCCAGGTGGGATTCCACAAGCCTGGGTAAAGCAGTCGCCACCAAGTTCGCTGGTGAACCGCCCAATGCAGTTGATGCAGCAGGGCCCCCTTAGGCGTAGAGTTGCATCGCTCCCGCCACACAAGTTCGGCGCAGCTTTAGAGCCTCACCCTCCACAGCGTCCGGCCAGCGCAACATCATCGGGCCTGTGATGCAGAGTGGTGCCGCCCACCATTGGTAATCCCCTCCGTGCACCCCGGTGTAGTGGTGGATCGTAGTATGCGATGCAGACCTCCCTACATTGGTGCACAGGAGCACCTCTATCATTCACAGCTCCAAGGGGCACAAGGCGGTCTTCTCACACAGGTCAGCAACGTGTCTCCATGGGACCGGCCAGACTTCACTACCAGGTACGGGCGATCACAGCTCCTCAATATCTACCACCACAGCTCATCGACTCCACAGCTCCTCCGCATCCCACTCCAGACTCCAGGAGCAGGTCCAGTGAGGCATCCAGGCTCCGGCGCTGGTCCAGCGAGGCATCAGGCTCCAGACTCAGGCTCAGCGAGGCATCCAGGCTCCAGGCGAAGGTCCAGAGAGGCATCCAGGCTCTCATCCTGGTCATCCTGGATGCTGGGTGGCTTGAGGGAGTTGTTGATGTGTGCTGCACTTGGCCCTGGCTGCTCCATTCTGCATTTCATTGTTGTTTGTTCCTATTTTCTATTAGAGGTCGACTGATAGACTATTTTTTCCAATAGAGGCAAAACAACTCACGTTGGGCTAACTAACGTGCAGATTTTTGCTGCTAATGGTCCTTTTGTTGGTTTTCGCCCGCTAACGCCGGTATTCCTATCATCATCACGCTAGTGTTAGGGGCAGTTTTTACCGCTGATCCCTGATGCTAGCACCATGTACCGACGTCTTTTACATACGTCACTAACAAGGCAATAATTTTAAGCGGTACACAGCGGTAAGAAAACTGCTGCTAACTTAGCGTTATCTATAGTTTTCACCAGTTTTTGTATATATGGCCCAAAGTGGCATCACAAAAAGAACACCAAACTATTGAGCCTGACTATAGTAAACACCCCTAGACCATACCTAGCATTTAGTTTGCTGTGGCTCTGGCTTAAATCCTCCAGTCCTTTGTGAGTTTCTTAGCTGGCCATCACTTCTCTCTTATGGGTGACAGGAGCAGAGCTCTGCCAAGGGCTGCACCCATATTTAAGATCGCTACTGTCAAGAAATATTTAAATCAACCCTTTTCACAAAGGCCCTTTTTCCCTTCACAAAAAAGCTGACAATACCACACCCTTTCGAAAAGTTTTATGTATCTTGAACCTTGCTGACTCCTGGACCTGTACATCAGCGTAACACACTTGCAGTCTCGTAGATAAGGTTATATAAAGCATTAGACGCGCTCCGGCCAACTTTAGAAATTACAACCAACTAAATCAGCACTGGCAATGCACGAGTTTGACCTTTAAGTGGTAATAAATGACTATATAACATTTTACATTAGATAATATCACACTATAAACAGTTATTCTTTAAAGAACACGTGTCTGAGCTTAAACAGGATAGCCTGCTCAATTCGATGCACATTGGGTTTCTGGTGCAGTATGAAACACAGCCTGAATTAGCTATGGGACTTATAATGAGGGCAGCAAATTTAAGTTGACCCCAGGGCGTTATAATTACGAGTAGGGCTCCTGGTTTCCCATTTAAACGGATTTTTACATATAAATACAGACGGAAAACAAGATTTCCTTTGTCTGTATTTATATGTAAAAACGGGAAAATACTACTGCCATGCTCCAGCAGAGTTGCCTCTCCAAACCCTCTTCCTGATTCCAGGGCAGTGCCTGCCTACAAGTAACATCAAACGTTTTTGTTGATGCCCAGCCATTTATTTCCGGGGCTCCATTCAGCCCCTGGTGTGAGCTCTTCACCAGCCATTAGTAAACAAAAGTAAGTGCCCTCGGGGAAGAGGGGAGGGGGTGGGGCTGGAGTCAGTGGCGTATGCAGTTTTGTGAGTGGCGAAAACAGGAATCGAATGCCAGCACCCAATGGGGTGCCAAAGCCTAGCTACGTCAGTGGAGTGTTGTCGAGTTTGTGGCCAGACTGCAGAGCAGTACACTGTGTATGTGTGGCTGCAAGAACAATCTGGCCACAAACACAAAGCCTTTCTACGCCACTGACTGGAGTGTTTGCAGAGTGTGTGGCTGGACTGCATAGCCCATAACAGTTGCGGTCTCTTCTTTTTTTACTGGTCAAGACAAGGACAGTGTCCACTTCTGCTGCCCCCCTCTTTCTTCCTCTTCTTCCCTCTCTTTCTGCTGCGTTTCTCCTCACTTGAAGAAAACCGTGATTGTTCTTTCCGCTCCTTTCCGTCATTCGCTCCTCTGTGAAATGGATCCAAAGACAGGAGAAACACGTTTGCTGCAAATGACTTTGTCTGGAATATTTCTACATCAAAATGCAGCCTCATGAGGAGAGAAAAAAGGTTTTAAGATGCAAACAATGAATACATAACTAAATGAAACAAGACAGAGTAGTAGCAAAGTGGCCAGTTTGGTTGTATTTATACCCAAACACATTAGCGCCACCTTTCAGAGTTTGCAAGTGAAGCACTACTTTTCTTTTCATGTCGTTAGCTTTTCAAGCAAATACACTCATTGATTTCTGAATAATGAGTGTAAAAGCATTATGATGTCTTTCCTGTGAGTGTTTGGTTTTTTCCAGTACGTTGTTACTTTTTTTCAGGTAGCATATTACTCTAAGCAAAACCAAAGGAAATGATGGACGGAGTGTTGAACATTGCAAGCACTCACCCCCAGTCAACTGATCTGGGTTTAATCCATCACCGTTCTTTAGCCCACTCTGCCACCCCAGTTCAGACATGGCCATATGCAAATCAGTCTGACCCTGTGCCTCCTGGGAACAGTCCAGCCGGAACTGCCAAGCCATGTCTTCCCTGGACCGGAAACAAGCTTCCTAGGACCAGTTTCTGGCATTTCAGCCGTCTTCAGCCAGCCTTGCTTGAATCCAGTGGCAAAGTGAGCAAGGGACTCACGTCTGAGCATACCCTGCCAACTTATGGCAAACAAAGCAAAACCAAAGGAAGTGATGGACGGAGTGTTGAACATTGCAAGCACTCACCCCCAGTCAACTGATCTGGGTTTAATCCATCACCGTTCTTTAGCCCACTCTGCCACCCCAGTTCAGACATAGCCATATGCAAATCAGTCTGACCCTGTGCCTCATGGGAACAGTCCAGCCCGAACTGCCAAGCCATGTCTTCCCTGGACCGGAAACAAGCTTCCTAGGACCGGTTTCTGGCATTTCAGCCGTCTTCAGCCAGGCTTGCTTGAATCCAGTGGCAAAGTGAGCAAGGGACTCACGTCTGAGCATACCCTGCCAACTTATGGCAAACAAAGCAAAACCAAAGGAAGTGATGGACGGAGTGTTGAGCATTGCAAGCACTCACCCCCAGTCAACTGATTTGGGTTTAATCCATCACCGTTCTTTAGCCCACTCTGCCACCCCAGTTCAGACATGGCCATATGCAAATCAGTCTGACCCTGTGCCTCATGGGAACAGTCCAGCCCGAACTGCCAAGCCATGTCTTCCCTGGACCGGAAACAAGCCTCCTAGGACCGGTTTCTGGCATTTCAGCCGTCTTCAGCCAGGCTTGCTTGAATCCAGTGGCAAAGTGAGCAAGGGACTCACGTCTGAGCATACCCTGCCAACTTATGGCGAACAAAGCAAAAGCAAAGGAAATGATGGACGGAGTGTTGAACATTGCAAGCACTCACCCCCAGTCAACTGATCTGGGTTTAATCCATCACCATTCTTTAGCCCACTCTGCCACCCCAGTTCAGACATGGCCATATGCAAATCAGTCTGACCCTGTGCCTCATTGGAACAGTCCAGCCCGAACTGCCAAGCCATGTCTTCCCTGGACCGGAAACAAGCCTGAGGCACAGGGTCAGACTGATTTGCATATGGCCATGTCTGAACTGGGGTGGCTAAAGAACGATGATGGATTAAACCCAGATCAGTTGACTGGGGGTGAGTGCTTGCAATGTTCAACACTCCGTCCATCATTTCCTTTGGTTTTGCTTTGTTCGCCATAAGTTGGCAGGGTATGCTCAGACGTGAGTCCCTTGCTCACTTTGCCACTGGATTCAAGCAAGCCTGGCTGAAGACGGCTGAAATGCCAGAAACCGGTCCTAGGAAGCTTGTTTCCGGTCCAGGGAAGACATGGCTTGGCAGTTCGGGCTGGACTGTTCCCATGAGGCACAGGGTCAGACTGATTTGCATATGGCCATGTCTGAACTGGGGTGGCAGAGTGGGCTAAAGAACGGTGATGGATTAAACCCAGATCATTTGACTGGGGGTGAGTGCTTGCATTGTTCAACACTCCGTCCATCATTTTCTTTGGTTTTTGCTTTGTTCGCCATAAGTTGGCAGGGTATGCTCAGACGTGAGTCCCTTGCTCACTTTGCCACTGGATTCAAGCAAGCCTGGCTGAAGACGGCTGAAATGCCAGAAACCGGTCCTAGGAAGCTTGTTTCCGGTCCAGGGAAGACATGGCTTGGCAGTTCGGGCTGGACTGTTCCCATGAGGCACAGGGTCAGACTTATTTGCATATGGCCATGTCTGAACTGGGGTGGCAGAGTGGGCTAAAGAACGGTGATGGATTAAACCCAGATCAGGTGACTGGGGGTGAGTGCTTGCATTGTTCAACACTCCGTCCATCATTTCCTTTGGTTTTTGCTTTGTTCGCCATAAGTTGGCAGGGTATGCTCAGACGTGAGTCCCTTGCTCACTTTGCCACTGGATTCAAGCAAGCCTGGTTGAAGACGGCTGAAATGCCAGAAACCGGTCCTAGGAAGCTTGTTTCCGATCCAGGGAAGACATGGCTTGGCAGTTCGGGCTGGACTATTCCCATGAGGCACAGGGTCAGACTGATTTGCATATGGCCATGTCTGAACTGGGGTGGCAGAGTGGGCTAAAGAACGGTGATGGATTAAACCCAGATCAGTTGACTGGGGGTGAGGGCTTGCATTGTTCAACACTCCGTCCATCATTTCCTTTGGTTTTTGCTTTGTTCGCCATAAGTTGGCAGGGTATGCTCAGACGTGAGTCCCTTGCTCACTTTGCCACTGGATTCAAGCAAGCCTAGTTGAAGACGGCTGAAATGCCAGAAACCGGTCCTAGGAAGCTTGTTTCCGGTCCAGGGAAGACATGGCTTGGGAGTTCGGGCTGGACTGTTCCCATAAGGCACAGGGTCAGACTGATTTGCATATGGCCATGTCTGAACTGGGGTGGCAGAGTGGGCTAAAGAACGGTGATGGATTAAACCCAGATCAGTTGACTGGGGGTGAGTGCTTGCATTGTTCAACACTCCGTCCATCATTTCCTTTGGTTTTTGCTTTGTTCGCCATAAGTTGGCAGGGTATGCTCAGACGTGAGTCCCTTGCTCACTTTGCCACTGGATTCAAGCAAGCCTGGCTGAAGACGGCTGAAATGCCAGAAACCGGTCCTAGGAAGCTTGTTTCCGGTCCAGGGAAGACATGGCTGGGAAGTTCGGGCTGGACTGTTCCCATGAGGCACAGGGTCAGACTGATTTGCATATGGCCATGTCTGAACTGGGGTGGCAGAGTGGGCTAAAGAACGGTGATGGATTAAACTCAGATCAGTTGACTGGGGGTGAGTGCTTGCATTGTTCAACACTCCGTCCATCATTTCCTTTGGTTTTAGCATATTACTGTAGTCTAGTGCATATTTGAATTGAGGTGCTTCCAGGTGTTTATAGCGGGGCACAATTGGGTTGTAGCTGAAGTTAGTGTGTTTCTCTCAGTGGGGCAGTGTGGTGTTCAGTGAGGGAGAGGATGTGGCACTCTACTGATGACAGAAACTGCAAGGCTCCAAGACAAATGGCTTGTGATAGCACTTTTAAGCGTATTTGGGACATTCTGCAAATGGCAAATTTATCAGATGAATGTATTGTGGTGGCCAATAACAGCTGAGTGCATGTGTGCATTGTCAATTCAAATAAATGTGGAAAAATACTAGCTGCAGTGTCAACTTTTGATTGTGGAAAAAAAAATGTGGATAAATACAGATAAAATGCCCCAAAAATAAATATGGATAAATACAGACGGAAATGGCAAAAAAATAAATACCATAAAACCGGGAGCCCTAATTACGAGTAATGGAGACAAATCTTTGAAATACAGTCTGCTACCGCTGTCTTTCTATTTCATGCCACTCGATGAGGGGTGTTGCTAAATTTAGTGCCAGTCATTGTATCAGTTCTTGGAGAATCACTAACTGAGTGGATCACTCTAGGATTTGACATGTTCACCTGTGGCTTACAATGGATGTCTGCAACTGTGCTTAATTCATTCAGTTTTCGGGCTAGCAGAAACAAGGAAATAATTAGGCCAAGAAGAGGTTTCCCAATATCTTGCCATGTTTTGGCATCACCTGCTAGTTGTTTTTTGTTTAAAAATGTCCGATTCAACATCCTGGAAGATACCTCCAATCCAACACATGCATACAGCTGAAAGCATCACATTTCAGCAGAACCTGGCTCGGAGGATGTTCTTTCTCAGTTTAAGCCAGCAAGTTTTGGATCTGCCTTCCGAAAGAGACATGGACGCTACAAAATCAACTTGCTTTTTGTAAGGCTGTATAAACACAACTTTCTCTATTTTCGTCTCCTGTCATCTACGCAACTTCAAGAAAACCTCATCAATCATGAAACTACTGAGTCACAATACAAATTAGATAAGACATCAACACATTTTCAGGTAGACTAAAGGTACATAAAGCAAGACTTCCCTCTATTATACCCTTTGAACAAGAGTATTTAAATAGGGGCTTGCAGTTTTGAAAACAGGTTTTTAACAGTTTTTATATTGTTGAGTGTTGCCTACATTTTAAGGTCAATGTTAAATTTCATCTTAAGTCAGTCTTAAATTCTATTTTTGGTCTTGTTGTGGCCGTTGGGGACAATACAAACACCAAGACAACAAGGTCAGACAACAAGGTCAGATATCTAGGACAGGAACTCACACTCACTGTCATGGCAGCATGCTCCATGAGGGGGCAGCTACATCACCTGGGAACCCCAGTGCCAAATCATACTACACCCACCAGCAGGCCCTGTCACACACACCCCTTACACAAGCAGACACCCCTGGGAAAGGCAATGGATTTACCCACTGTCACAATGAACATGTAACACAACAACACCAATACATAGCCGAAGAAGCATCCAAGCCAAAAATCTACATGTCAAAGACTCAGGAGAACATATCAATCTGTCCCCCGCAACATACCCATCCACAAGTGAACATTGAGGAGAATGCTAGGCACATACAACTACCTGGAGGAACAGTGCCAACTTGAATGTGTATGAAACATGGATGTTGCATGAAACAGCAATAACATTGTCTGTCTCTCACACACAGGGCAACGTGATGAATCTCCCTCCAACAATGGGGGTGAAGAACCACAGTCCCAGGCTCGGGAGGAACCTGATCCCACCGGCAGCGATGCCTCTCAACACTCCGCGGATGACCCCGACCGACCTGGACCCTCTGGTGTCCAAGCCCCTGCAGCACCTGGTTCGGGAACATCTGTGCCAAACACCACCCCCATTCCTGCCACATCCCAGGAGACACCGAGAAGCCCTGCCCGCAGTGAACAGCTGAGCCAGTCTGACCAGGAAGGACAAGGTGCGCTGGGCACCCAGGAGGAGGCAGACAACACTGCCACTGCCATCCCTCAGGGGTCCCGTAGACCCGATGTGCCCACAACGGCAGCCCAGGCTCGTGTGGGCAGGGGTGGTGGGAGTGGAGGCAGGCAGAGGTGAGAACCTGACCAGCCAGCTGAAGGGACCGGTATGTCACACATAGACAATATCATGGATGCATACCGGCATGACACCAGGGAGTTCAGCCTGGTAGTGGTGACCCTCACAGAGATGAAGAACCAGCAGGCCGAGCAGCACGCCAGTCAACAAGAACACCAAGGACGGATGGAGGCAAGACTGGTTAAGCTCCTGGCGGTGCAAAGGGACATAAGCCATTCACTCAGTCAGATCGCCGACAACATGGGCAACCCTCTCTGTGCCACCAGGCGAAGATCACCACAAGCCACAGGGAGGGAGGAGGAGGATTCGTCCGACGGAGCGTCCCAAGCATCGTCAAGGCCTGTATCTGAGGGTCCCCGGAGGAAGGTGTGTCGTCCACGGAAAAGACCGTGAGAGGCAGCGGACCATCCACATCTCCCAGGTCACCTGGCGTGGCACCTGGCCTCCATGTGCCACAGCATCACCTCATTGACTGACATCATCTGCCACATGGACTTGCTGGTCACAGTCTGACCAATGATGCCAAACACTGTTGCCTGGACTCTGATGACTTCAAATGCCAAGGATCGCATCTCCCCCTTTGAACCTTGGAATCTATAGTCCCTGTATTGCACCTTTTTCTGTGTACAAATCACGCCCCAGACCTATAATACAAAATGTATAATTGTAATTTGATGTTGCAGTCATTTAGCATGAGTCCACAACATACGTGTGGGGATATGTCAAAGTATGCCTGAGTGTGGAACTAACTCCAGTCATCCATACACTTGGATTTGAGTCCGGTCGAGGGCACACATGGGTCACAACGTATCACCAAATACAGACAGGGAGCCCAATACTTACCCGTGATGGCCTCAAGCTGCTGAGGGGGGGCTTGCAATACTGCTCAGACAGACCAATTTGGCAGAGTATCATGAAGGTGTAGAGGTCATGGGTCATGTTGAGGTCCCCGGGGAGGGAGCCCCAGGTCTGTTTGGCGAGGTGGGAGAACTATCTCCTGCATGCAGTTTTCCTGTGGATGTGATGAATGGTGACCAGGGCAAGGTGGGCTGCACGGAGTTGGGCCAACGGGGTGTTGGATGACAGATGTCCAAGGTCGGTTTTGGGTCTGGGGTTGTGGACTGCCTCCTGAGTGTGGGTGAGGAGTCTGAAGGTGATCCTGCAGAAGACAGTGAGCCATTGTAGCTATCTCAGGTGGACGGTGATGTTGCTGGGGCGGGGGATGTTGAAGATGAGGTGTGCGGATGCACCCTGGATGTGGACAACTTCTCCTGCAGTTTTGCTCTTGTTCCTCCGTAGATGGCAGTGCTGTAGTTGACCCGGCTGGTGTTGTGGAACGGGGGACGGTCTGTCTTGCCTTGGAGTGGATCTATCTGTGGATCATTTGCAGCATGCGGAGGGTGTTGCAGCATGAGGTACAGATGGTGTTGAGTTGCATGGTAATTGTGAGCGATAAGTCCATGATGAACACCAGCTTGCGTGCGTGGCCACTGGGTGCTGGTGCGGTGCCCAGGCCGGTGGGACACAAGGAGTTGACCCAGCCGTAAGGGGACAATCCTCAGATGATGACCTAAGTCCTGTCCAAGTCCAGCCTCAGGTGGCTGATGTTCAGCCATTCGTCAATGGATCTCATGCCTTCTTGAAGGTTGGATCTGGCAATGGCTGGGTCTTTGGTGAGGTTGAGGAGCAGCTGGGTGTCAATGGCATACGAGATGATGATGAGGTCGTGTGTGCATGTGATGGCGGAGAGGGGGGTCATGGAGACATTGAAGATCGTCACGCTGAGAGATTAGCCCTGGGGCATGGGCCACATGACCCCAATGTACTACACGATGCAGGGTGGAGGCTGACTCCCTGGGCCTTGCTGGTGAGCTACTTATTGATTTAATTTTGGGCCCTCCTCTGGATACCAGAATGCCGTTGAGAGGTCAAGGGGGGTGGTCTCACCATTGTTGAGCAGGACAAAGTTGTTGTTGGTGGTGGCAATTATGACGGTTGCAGTGGTGTGATTACTGTGGAATATGTTCTGGTGCCGGTTGCCTGGAGCTGTTTGCACGGAGGAAGTTTGTCAGTTGCTCATTGAGTGTCTTCCTGATGACATTTGCTGGGTAGGGAAGCAGGGTGATGTTCCAGGAGATCCTGTGGTACTGCCGTCCGTTGTTGAAGAAGGGCCTGGGTCTCTGCATGCCTCCAGCTCCCATGGAATGTGGCAAACTCAAAGGAGACATTCAGGACGCCCTGGGCGTGGGCTTCAAGGATGGGGAATGATGCGGTTGAGATGTTGTGTGGGAAGGGGCCTGATGGAGAGCCAGAGTGGATGGTGCACATGAGCCAGGTGGTGTATTTGCTGCTGATGGGAGTCCAGACCTGAGGGAGGTTTGTCCCACGGATAATAGTGCTGTCTGCCTCTGTGTGCCAAGGCTGTCGTGTATGGCCATGAGCTTGCAGTGGTAGAAAGTTGCAAGGGATGTGATCTGCCTTGTAAGGGTGGGGTGTCTTTTGGAAGGAGATCTGCTGTCAGTTCACTCACAATGCTGATGAGCTCCTTGATGTTGTGTGTTTTGTTGCCTCGGCCCTATCTGAAGGATCTCCACTTGTCCTTGCTGATGATATGGTGATGGCTGTGTGTGGCGTTTTCCAGGGCTGTAAGGTAAATGAAGGTTCTTTGTGTTGCAAGGTTTGCACAAGAGTCCGGCTAGATCTGTATGAGTCCAGTAGGTCTGCCTTGTACCAGGTGGCTTAACTGTTATTGTGCTTCACAGGAAAGTCCGTCAATGTGGCAAGATTGTTGGATCAGTAGCAGATCCAGTGTGTGAGGTTGCAGGGTGTGGCGGTGGTGTTGGTTCGAGTGTCCCACACAGCTTGTCTGTGGTGACTTACATCAAGCATCTTTGGGGATCGTAGCGGGGTGTGTGGCGTGTGTTGCTTGTCGGAGATGTGGATGCAAATGTTGATGGACCAATGTTGGATGGTGGTGTGGTTCTCCTCCAGCAAGAAGTTACTGGCCCCCAGCCACATGTAGCCCATGGAGGTGAGGGCGTGCGTGCAGATGTACGTGTGGATGGCTTTGCGGAATTGTGGATGTAGGCCTAGAGATCTGTAGATGAGTGTTACCCTGAGGGTTGCCAGGGAGTGGGAGCATAACCGGATTTGTGACTCTGAGGGTGTACTTGGGAATAAATTCAATTCATCCTCCGGGATTGTTGTTGCCGTCCCTGCGGGTGATCTTGTATCTGTCTGAGATGGCAATGAAGAAGTTGTGTGCTGAGGATGCTTTTGTCCAGGTTACTGTCATGAAGGTGATGTGTGGGGCTGTTGTCTTGAGGAGGTAACAGAGTCCAATGGCGTGCTTGTGGACGGAGCGGGTGTGGAGTAGGAGGCACATGACCTGGTTGTTCTGACAGGGTCTGGTAGGTGGGGCAGCGCTGTGTAGGCAGTTGGAGTTGCACACTCAGCATGCAAAGGTGTTGTGTGTGCGCTTAGGGGTTGCCTGATAGCAGGCGGTTGATTGTCTGGAGGACATTGCTTGGAGGGTGGCTGCAGCATGAGCCTGTTGTGTGACGTGGGTCATGCAAGGACCTGAGGGTCGTGCACTGTGCATGTTGCAGGCGCAGAAGGTCCTGCGTTTAGCAAACCGTTGGTGCAACAGTGGCACAGACAAGCTGCTGGCTGCAATTAGAATGGGTGGAGGGGGAAGCGAGGAGTATTTTGGAGGCGTGTGGGTTGCAGAATCAGGGCACTCAGTGGGGCGGTGCCGCAGGTGAGGCAGCAGCAGGCGGAAGGGGTGAGGCACTAGGCAAAATTTGCACACAAAGACAAGGAGGTCAGAAAGGCACAGTGCAAAAGGGGTATGTAAAGGAAGGAGTGTCAGGTTACTCATGGGTCACTCAGGGAAAATGTATGAACAATCAGCAAAAATGACGGCCACAGGATCAGGCAACAAAAAGCGGAGCTGTTCACAGGAGACACACCGTCAGCAGGCGTTCACGTCCCATTGTGGGGAGCAACCTGCACAAATACATTCACAAACAGGTACTTCATGCACAATACATATTATTAGCCATGAAGAACTGCATGCATGTTGCTGAAGTACACATACACCCATATGCTCAATCTTTGACAATTATGCCATAGATGACGCATGCAAACTGGCAAGAGATCTGCAGTGACAGAGATGAGGCACTTCGGATTGTGCTGAACACCTTTATTACACAAATTCACACTAAGGGAAATGTATCCATACAAACAGACTCACAGGTCAATTGACAGAACATGTGGGACATACACTGGAACCCCCCTTCACAACACGGATGTTGTAAACCCCAATGAACTGGCACACAAGTTAAGGGGATGAGCCAAACACATCCTGCTGCACACGGAGAGGCTGCAATTCACCATAGAGCCTGTTGTTGTGATGTCCCACACTATGTCCACCAGTAGCATCCGCAATGTTTCAGAGGCAAGGTTTACGCACATTGATGCCTACATCAGACTCCACACTCCACTACAGATGACTGTCAAGAAGGGTGAATATCATGTCATGGGAGTGATGCTACATGTTACATGCTCCATGGTGAGAAGACGTGTATGCATGGTACCACAACATGCACAGAAGCAGTCCCCACACATTCCCATCCCGTACCACCACCAAAAAGCCTTGCTGCTATCCTTACCCAAACTGACATTTCCACATGTCCGTGCATGGAACGCTGATTCAGCACATGTTGCAATCCTCATGAGGAATAGCAGGAGGACAAAGATGACACGAGCAGACAACACGCGCAAAAACCTGGGTATGACAGACACACAACAAGTCACCTAAAACAAATCTCGCCGCACACATGGTCAGTTACGAAACATGACCAATGTTGGACACATGCAAATTTCAAAGAAAGTCTCTCAGCAAAACTGTGTGGCATGACATCATCACTCGAGTGACACATCAGTACACGCATCAAAGTCACTTTGCATTCAGTCAGCTGGACACACACATTGCAACACATGCCACTCAATGCTACAAGCTTGCACACTCATACCCAGTGACTCACCATTATGAGAAGAAGTTGCGTATGAGCTGACTCCAGATATCATCCTCCTCCTCCTCATCACTTGCCTCCTGACCAAGTTCTGGATCCTCCACGGGTGGATGTTCTTGCTCATCAGGATCAAGGATGAGTGGCACTGCCTTCTCAACGGCCATGTTGTGCAGCATGCAGCACACAATGAAGATTTTGCACACCTTCTCCGGTGCATATGGGAGGGACCAGCCTGTCTTGTCAAGGCACCGGAATCGGCTCTTAAGGAGTCCAAACGTCCTCTCAATCACTCGCCTGGTCTGCCCGTGTACATTGTTATACCGGTGATCTACAGCTGTTCTCGGGTTGCGGAGAGGTGTCATTAGCCATGGCATGTTGGGATATCCAAAGTCCCCTACATGGAAACATCTTGTAAATAAGTGGGTCAGGAGATGCCATAAGAGCCAAAGATACCGCAACACACAGGACAAACAGAGTAAACCCACCAACAAGACATGCTCATTCGTTGTGCAGCCGCAGCATCAGTTGTGGCACCCTGCTACGCCTCATGATGTAGGCATCGTGTGCTGATCCTGGAAAACATGCACAGACATGGGAAATCAGCATGTTAGCAAGACACACCACAAGGGCATTTATTGAGTGGTAATGTTTACGGTTGCAATAGGCTTGCTCCTGTGCCTTTGGTGGTACCAAAGCCACATGTGTCCCATCAATGGACCCAATGACATGGGGCATCCCTCCCAGGGCATAGAAATCACCCTTGACATCTGTCAACTCCTGAGGAGTTGGAAATTTGATGAATTCATCAAGGTGCTCCAACATGGCTGTCAAAACATCACGCAGGACATGGCTGAACATTGTCTGTGACATCCCACCAACATCAGCTATGCTCAATTGAAACGTACCTGTGGCAAAAAAAATGTAGGGATGCCATCACCTTCATCTTGGGGGTCAGCGCAGTAGGATACCTGTGTCGCGGTTGGAGGTGTGGTGCCAGCTTGTTGGTCAAGTCCTCAATCAACTGTTGAGTGAATCTGTAACGTCAGATGCAGGCACGTTCCCTCATGGCAGCCAAGTCTGGCATTGGTCTTGGGACAGGCGGTGCCCTGCAAGACATTGTTAGGAATAATGAAGATTAAGAGTCTGCCAACATCAATGTCAATGTACATAGCACATGCTAAACTGCTACAAAACATCAGGTAACTATGGAGTCTGGTGTGTGCAATACATTCAGGACACATATGCCAGCTTGCTGGCACTTCTACGAAAAGCCAGATACACCTGTTGATTGTCAAGTCTACATGACATGCCCTGAAATGAGCTGGGGGCAAGTCTGAGTGAACAGCCAGAGATATCACCGGAGTGACACACATCCACATAGCTGCATTGGAAGGATGTCATCTCATCCAGACAGTTGACTGCAAGGCACACGCACAGGTCACATGGAATGTCAAATGTACATATGACACACATTGCGATGAAGGGGTACACGTGACAACAATTAAACACAGCCATTGAGACGACGCAGACATGTATGCATGGGTAAATATGCTGTCAAATGCACACAGACCCCACAGCTGTGGGAATCCACATGTGGCATGGTGTGCATAGATGTGTGCCATGCCCATCTCCACACAGACCCATGGTGGATGCACCAACAGCAGATGCAGTTGACAGGACACTGACATCAAGCTCATGGGAACACATGACACACACCTGACATAGTCCCAAAGGGGCACGGTGATCGAGACCTGTCAGTTGAGAGAGTGTCCCTGTCCCTGGCCTCAGGAGACATGTGTAGGTGTTGATGACTGTGCAATCCCACTGCTGCTGTGTATGACACAGTTGGACTACAGACACACATGTGGCAAGTGTCAAGGTGATGTGTGCCACATAGTGCCCCATCACACATGACATGTGTACACAGGTAACACACATCACACGTGCAACTAGATGAGATGACCTGTGCAATATCACTGGCTGACACACCTAGGGTCTTTACATGAAAGTATGCAATGACAAGTACTTGATGGACATCCTTGTGCGACCCGTAGCCCTCCATTCCTGGCAGGTGTACACCTGTATTACCATTGTAAGCATGTGAAATGCACCATACACCCGCAATCATCGTGTGTGTACGCTTCGTTTCACTATTGTACTTGTGCCATAGGGGTACGTATGAAACGCACCGTACACCCGCAATCATCGCGTGTGTACACTTCGTTTCACTCTTGTACTTGTGCCGTAGGGGTATGTGTGAAACGCACCGTACACCCGCAATCATCGCGTGTGTACGCTTCATTTCACTATTGTACTTGTGCCGAAGGGGTACGTGTGAAACGCACCGTACACCCGCAATCATCGCGTGCGTATGCTTCGTTTCACTATTGTACTTTTGCCGTAGGGGTACGTGTGAAATGCACCGTACACCCGCATTCATTGCATGTGTACGGTCCGTATCACTGTTCTACTGGTGCCGTACGGGTATGTGTGAAATGCACTGTACATGTGTGTGGATTTCAAAATTACATAGGGGCCACATAGGGGACAAGTATTAGGCCCTAAATGCATGCTGGTTGTCATGGATACTGAGTTTTCAGTTGAAATGTGTCCATCAGGTGTCCTGGAACAGTCAGTTGGCCACAAAATACAATGTTGCAAAGTGGTTGTTGACTTGACATGATGCTCAAAATTTGAACGATGCAAATGCGTGTCATTGGTGTATGTTTAAAGGGATTGGAGTAAACGTACGATGCAAATGTGTCTGACCAATCACTATGTACTCCTCAAAATGAATGCTCCTCAGCAAGACAGATATAAGGCAGCCAGACCCCATGAGAGGGCACTTGCCTGCACAACTTTCGAGTCGACCACACACCTGCTGTCTCTGCTTCCTCTGGACCATGTCACGTACTGTGGAGAGGGCCCAGCCATTCACCCTGGAGGAGATTGAGGCGTTGCTGGCCTGCCTCCTCCCACAGTACACCAAGCTGTATGGGAGACCAGGGGAGCAGGTGAGTGCTGACTCTACTACCTTTGCCTATGCACCTGTTGTGTGACTGTCAATATTGTGTCCAGGTGGGACAGACATGCAATGTTGTTTAGAGTGGGTCCCGGGGGGGGACATGCTGATGTCTCTCATGCAGAGCATGATATATTTCCTGTGTGCACTCCTCACTTGTATTGTGCTTACTGTGACTTTCACTGCATAGTGCATGACACATTCAGCCTGGCAAATCCTTGGTGGCTTTTTTTCCTATTGTCCTGAGGTGATTCAGTGGTCCCCCCGGTGTGACAGGTGACTGTACCCACAGATGTGTATGAGTTGAGTGGACCTGTGGTGAGAGTGTACAAATGATGTGTACGACCTCATGGACATTGATGTGTGTGAATGTTCCTTGTCATATGGGTGAGTGTCTATGTGAAGTGTTGCACCATAGCTGCATGGAGGAGGCAACAGATCTACCCATCTGATGAGACAAGTAAGCCGTGCTGTGTGTCTGACTTGCAGAGCTAGCACAACACCTGTGACACCCCACTGGCAAGTGGCACATGTGCAGAGTGAGGGTTCTATCTGCTGTTGTCAATGACAGGCGAGTGATCTGTGACTGGGTGTGTCTGTCTAGTCTGCTGAGGGTGCGTCAGTGGAGTGGGACATGTGACTGCTTGGCACGTGCTGTCCATCACCCTGCTGTTGCATGTGCTGCACAGTGTGTGCCATGATCAGTGAGTGTGTCGCACCCCTCATGCCACCTGTTGACTTTCAATGCCATGTAGTTCATTGGGGCTTGCACACAGGCCAATTTCTTATTGTGAATGATGCAATTCCTGTCAGCATCCTATGCCATGTTCAACATTTAAAAGATGTTCAAATGTGTGTCTCTGGGACATGGAGCAGGTGTATTGATGTTGTGTCAATTTGTCATCCTGACAGGTAACTGCCTACGAGAAGGGGGAGATCTGGCGGGACATCGTCAGGGCCGTGAGATCTGTGGGGGAGCGTAGTCGGAGCCTGCCACATGTCAGGGTGACAGGACTTCCGGTGCTGGACCCGGCGGATTGCTGGGGATCAACCCTCCTCACCCCCACAGTGGGCGCCGACGCCTGACCCCCCACATGAGCCGTGTCCTGGCGGTGGTCTTTCCTGACCTCGGTAGGCAGTTAAAGGAGAGACTGCAGCAACAAGGGGGTAGGTACATGGCTGTTTGTTGTGTTATGTGTCACCAGCTTTTGGAAGTGCTCTGTAGCCTGGATACACTCCCAGAGTGTATATGTGCAGTGCATTTTCTGTTCCCCAATGTCACCTGGTGCTCTTTTTCATCCCTTCCTCTCCTTGACATGTGTCCCCTGGTCTGTGTGTAATCACATTTGCACATGGTCATCTAGGGTTCCAGTAAATCTAAGTGCACATTGCTTTCTGCATCATGTGGGAGGGTGGTCTGTGACTTGTGTTGGTACCTTGCCTGTGCCATAACTTGTTCACTATGTTGGGGTCCATATTTGTTGGCATTGATGATGATTCTCAACATAGGAGTGTGAGGTTTCAACTGAACACCCTTGCAGCATGCATGACCAATGTTGTGGCCTCAGACATGATGTGCATGAGTGGGAGATATGCATAGTGCCATGACAATTGCCCATGGTACAGTCAGCTCATTCCAGGAACATGGAGCAGTGTGCCCACTACAGTCCCCTGAGACACCCTGGCCTCCTAATCATGTGTGTCATCCAACACTGTGCATATTCTCTGTGGGTTCAGCATAGGTCTGCCTCTGTGGCATTGTTCCCTGGCCTAGTTTGTATTTTTCTAATGTGTGCTACTTGTGTCCACTGGACAGGGATGCACCATTTTGCTTGTGCATACTCACACTGGGCAGTGCCTGTGTGGCTATTCACAACAATCTGTTGATGGTTGTTTGTCACAAATATGTGTTGCCAGCCCCAAGAGGTGATGTTGTGTAAATCTAGCAATTTTTGCTGCACAGTTTTTGTTACCCTGAATAAGAGGTGTCACTTCTTGATCTGTATCAATCACATTGACTCAGGTATGGGTGGTTGTGCGGGAGAGGCCTACATGGGCACCCCTGATTTTTCCTTGCCAGGTCTGACCTGTGTGTGAGAATTGGCTGTACACAGAATCACAGTGCAGTGCCCCTGTGATGCTGGCCAGTTCTTAATGTTCGTGCTTTGCAGCCTGTGTCACTTTTTCAAAAACATGATTCCTGCTCATAGATTTTTGGCACCTGTGTGTGGTTCAGATGCAACGCAGTTTGGACTTTGTGTGCTGACATTTGTGTGGACATTCTGGCTTGCCATGAGGGTGTCTCCACAGTACAGCTATGCTTTTTAACAACCCAATTGCAGGCCCAGTAGCTTATGCATTGTCCTGGGTGTGGACATTGGTGCCACTCTAGATGACAGGCAGTAGGTCATATGTGTAGCCAACTGTGTAATCAGGTGACGGATGGCCATGTGACAACTGACATAATTCAAGTTGTTACTCTAAAAAAATTGTACCTTGGCACTCACAGCACTTGTCAACAGTTCTTCATGTTTTAGATGTGGTAATTTGATGATTTGTGTTAAGAACACTGATGTGCCTGCATGAAAGATGTCTCCCAAGGAAGTGCACACCAAACGACATTTCCACTTTCATAGAACACACTGGCACCTTTGCAAAAAAGCCACTGTTAGTATTAAATGGTGTTGCAGATTCTCCATATACATGTTCCCACAGTGGTCTTGATTTTGTGAGACTCCTTTGTTGTTGGTGATACAAACTGACGAGTCTCAAGACATCAAGACCTCCGTGGGCCCATGTATATGTACTTTCTGCAACACCATTAATTTCTAACAGTGGCTTCTTAGAAAAGGTGTCAGCTTCTTCAATGAGAGTGTAAATGTAGTTATGTGTGCACTGCCTTGTGAGACATATTTCATGCAGGCACATGAGTGTTCTTTTCACGAAATTGTGAATTGGCACATTCAAAACATGTTGATTGTGTAAAGTATTGTGAGTCCCAAGGTACCAACATTTTTTCGTTTTGTGTTCCAAAGTACTTACAGGTCTCTGAGTGTGGTGACACCTTGAGTATTGAGGTGTGTCAGTTTACGTTGGGTGCACCACTACTGTTTCTTTCAGGGTAAACAAGAGGTGGCATGACTTCATTGTATTGCTGTGCTCACCGGTTCACAGACACTAGCTTCTCAGTGTATTTCTCATTCAAGTTGTGGCCTGGTGTGTTCTTTTTTTCCTTGTGTCCAAGTGGCATAATGGGTCTACCAACTGGGCAGTACAGGGCTTACATATGTGCGGAGTAATCTAGCTGTTATCTATTGTAATCAAAAAAAGGGGGGGGAGCTAGAAGAAGCAGTCATCCATTCTACTTCCTGTCATATACTCAAAATCAAAGGGAATGGATCACTTGTAACTGAAAAAAGGGGGTTCTTAAACCGTTTCTATCCGTCAATACCTAATGCAGGTATTATGAGAACCCTCAATCACGTATCATTGATGGTGTGGCGGTTTATCTTGGTTCTCCGCCTTATTTATACGTGTCAGCATTTTAATTGGGTCTCTTTTGTACTATGCTTCCTCCACCTGGAGGGAACCACTAATTTTTCAGTAGTGATCAGAAATGTTTGTGCAAAAAAGTGAAATTGTGACGTTAAAATGTCTTTCTCACACTGCCCCAAAATTCATATTTATTCTGTCCGGTGTGTGAGGAGACTTTTTATAAAAAATATATAAAAAATGTGCGTGCAATGCACTTGTTAGTGTCCAAAACAAAAGGAGGTCGACATGTTTCTGCCCTTCCAGTGCCCCAGGAGGGGGTCGTAGGGCGTTCTTCAGGACCTTGTGGTTGTTAGAACCGGTGATGCCCAGTTCTAAGGAGAGTTTATCGATTAGCTTCGTAAACAAGAGGTCAAAAAGTTCCTCAAGCTTAGTGTTACCTTAATGCAGTTCCTGATTCAGGCTGCTGCGTGGCCACCGTGAGCGCGTCGCCTCCTTTGTGGGCTGAACACGACTTGTGCTGACGCTGATCTCCAGGGCACACGAGCCACAAGGTCCTGAAGAACGCCCTACGACCCCCTCCTGGGGCACTGAAAGGACAGAAACATGTCGACCTCCTTTTGTTTTGGACACTAACAAGTGCATTGGCCACATTACCTGACCTATTGCACGCACATTTTTTATATATTTTTTATAAAAAGTCTCCTCACACACCTGACAGAATAAATATGAATTTTGGGGCAGTGTGAGAAAGACATTTTAACGTCACAATTTCACTTTTTTGCACAAACATTTCTGATCATTACTGAAAAATTAGTGGTTCCCTCCAGGTGGAGGAAGCATAGTACAAAAGAGACCCAATGAAAATGCTGACACGTTTAAATAAGGCGGAGAACCAAGATAAACCGCCACACCATCAATGATACGTGATTGAGGGTTCTCATAATACCTGCATTAGGTATTGACGGATAGAAACGGTTTAAGAACCCCCTTTTTTCAGTTACAAGTGATCCATTCCCTTTGATTTTGAGTAATCTAGCTGTTACTCATGATGCATTGCCTGATATGCACTGTGACCAATTGTTTTTGTGCTCATGTGTCAGATGTATACAGGTGACTGATGCATTTCGGTTTCTTCTCCTTGCCCACAGCATCATCATCCGCAACGGAGGGAGACACCTGCACGGACCTGGAGGAGGGACCCAGCGACAGTGCCACCAGTGCTGTAGAGTCAGGAGGAGCCAGTGGCACGGAGGGCGAGGGGAGTCAGTCAGAGGACCTGTCTGGACACGATATCAGCTACGACGCCGACGGGTCCGACGCTGACCTCCTCGAGGAGGCGGAGGCTGCAACACCACCTGGCAGGATCCCCACATCTGTCCCCGCCTCCTCCATTACCATCTCCGCCCTCCCAGTTGCTCCCGTCCCTTCTTTCCGTGCAGAGGCCCAACATGTCTCCTTCGGCCCAGGCACCGCACCCCCTGCCCTGTCACCCCTGCTGCCCTCAGTGAAGAGTCTGTGGACATACTGCGGCAGTTGCAGGTTGGGCAGGCATCGGTGCTGAATGTCCTCCATGGACACACTAAACTGCTCACACAGATGGTGTCGTTCATGAAGGGCATGTCAGCAACGATGTCTGACCAACGCAGGATTCTCCAGTCCATGGACTCTTCCCTGATGGCAGCAGTTACTCTCCTGCAGCGCTCCTTCCCCCCTACCCCTGACCCATCCACACTTCCCTCTCCCATGCCTGTCCAACGCACACCTAGACAAACACGGGCACGCACCCCACCAGACACAGCCAGCACACCCCCAAGTAAGGCAAAGCGCACACCTCCTGGCACGCACACTCAGGGGGATGTAGGCACACCCACAGGGTCTGGGGACAGATGACATACACGCAGCCACAGTCGCAGTCTTCAGTCCTCACAACCCTGTTTCTCCAAAACCACTCCCCTTGGCTCCCCTGCCAAACGGTCACCCAAGAAGATCTTTATGGGTGAGCTGGACCTCGCTCCCACTGAGCGACCACCCCACAAGCGGGCGAGGAAGTCCCCAGGCACGGAAGTTGAGTCCCCCACCATGTCGACCCCCTCCCCCAAGAGCTCTGCACCCCATCCCTCACCCACCACACCCTCTGTTGACCCTGGGGAATCCTCTGGTGCAGGGGTTAGGCTGGATGTCCTAGCAGCAGTGTGCAGTGCCACGCTCGCCTCCACCTTCGGCGCTGCCCCACCCCCTGTGGTGGAGACATCCCCCCCTGCACCCGCCACACCTACCCTTCCCCCTCCTGTCCCTGCGGTGCCTGGTACTGCCACAGATGATGCCCCCCCGGTCAACAAACCTTGAGGTTCCTTTGTGCAGTCAAGCTAGGGGTAGACGCGATCCCCTACGTCCCCCCTTGGACTTGAAATATGGACTGGCCATTGGCCTCTGTACATAGTCTATTTTTCTTTTTTTTTTGGTGCTGAATAAAGCCTTTATTTTTACTTTCAACACTATTGCATTTCAGGTACTTGATGTTGGTGATGAGGCTCCTGGAGTTGGTGTTCTGTTAATGTGTTAGGGTTCTGAGAAATGTTTTTGTATGATGGTCATGAGGTGGACCATGGTATCTGTGTGCCATCAAAATGTCTCTGCAAAGAATCATTGGTAGTGTGTGTTCATTTTGTTTTGAGACATTGTCCCAAGGTGTGTTTCTTCCTCTGTGGCACCTGACATCTTCCCTGCAAACAGTTGCACAATTGTTGTGCTGACCTGTGTCAACATTTCCTTTGTTGGTGACGGATCCCTTCAACAATGGCCATGCCTGCTCACCGATGTCTTCTGCTGAATCGTCTGTGCCATCCTTGCTAGTCACTGTACTTGTGTTTTGAGTATGTCGGAATGCCTTCAGGGACAAATTCCACCTTTTCAGCACTATGCATGTGTGTAATCATGGCCTACCACACAAATGGTACTTGTTATGCAGGGTATTTGGGCACCTGACTGACAATTGTGAGCATTGTATCTAGGGGAATTCCCCCCTATTCCTTCCATGAGAGACAACATCTTGGTGGCTGGACCAGCACCTGGACATTCCTATCAGTCCTGGGATGTGCGTGACAGTGTGTGTTCCCTTTGGCTATCTTAGTTTTGTAGGAAGTAACATGACTATACAGTCTTGTGGATTGTGCTGCATCCACCACGGGTGGGTATGCATGTGTTATATGTCCTCACACCCACATGTGGTGTGTCATGCAGTGTGTGAAAGACATCCATCCTCCTGGGAGTGGGACACTGCTGTCAGTGATGTGTTGTTATAGCACTATCATCATAGTCCAAAGTTAGGGATGCATCCATACCACCATGTAGGTGTGGTCATCTGATAATGATGTACACCCCCCATATCTCTGTCCACTGCTGGGAGTCCTCTGCACCCACCCCCATGTCTCTGTCCACTGCTGGAAGTCCTCTGTACCCACCCCCATATGTCTGGACACTGCTGGTATTCATCTGCACACACACCTCATATTGCAGGCCACTGCTGTGAGTCCTCTGCACCCACCCCCATATCTCTGTCCACTGCTGGGAGTCCTCTGCACCCACCCCCATGTCTCTGTCCACTGCTGGGAGTCCTCTGTGCCCACCCGCATATGTCCGGAAACTGCTGGTATTCATCTGCACACACACCTCATATTGCAGGCCACTGCTGGGAGTCCTCTGCACACACCCTCATATCTCTGTCCACTGCTTTAGTCCTCTGCACCCACCCCATGTCTCTGTCCACTGCTGGGAGTCCTCTGCACCCACCCCCATGTCTCTGTCCACTGCTGGGAGTCCTGTGCACCCACCCCCATATGTCTGGACACTGCTGGTATTCATCTGCACACACACCTCATATTGCAGGCCACTGCTGGGAGTCCTCTGCACCCACCCCCATGTCTCTGTCCACTGCTGGGAGTCCTGTGCACCCACCCCCATATGTCTGGACATTGCTGGTATTCATCTGCACACACACCTCATATTGCAGGCCACTGCTGGGAGTCCTCTGCACCCACCCCCATGTCTCTGTCCACTGCTGGGAGTCCTGTGCACCCACACCATGTGTCTGGACACTGCTAGTATTCATCTGCACACACACCTCATATTGCAGGCCACTGCTGGGAGTCCTCTGCACCCACCCCCATATCTCTGTCCACTTGGGGGACTCCGCTGCACCCACCCCCATATCTCTGTCGACTGCTGGGAGTCCTCTGCACCCACCCCCATGTCTCTGTCCACTGCTGGGAGTCCTGAGCACCCACCCCCATATGTCTGGACACTGCTGGTATTCATCTGCACACACACCTCATATTGCAGGCCACTGCTGGGAGTCCTCTGCACCCACCCCCATGTCTCTGTCCACTGCTGGTAGTCCTCTGCACCCACACCCATATCTCTGTCCACTGCTGGGAGTCCTCTGCACCCACCCCCATATTGCTGTCCACTGCTGGGAGTCCTCTGCACCCACCCCCATGTCTCTGTCCACTGCTGGGAGTCCTCTGCACCCACCCCCATGTCTCTGTCCACTGCTGGTATTCATCTGCACCCACCCCTATATGTGTGGCCACTGCTGGTATTGATCTGCAGCCACCCCCATATGGCTGCCCACTGCTGGGAGTCCTCTGCACCCACCCCCATGTCTCTGTCCACTGCTGGTATTCATCTGCACCCACCCATATATGTGTGGCCACTGCTGGTATTGATCTGCAGCCACCCCCATATGGCTGGTCACTGCTGGGAATCCTCTGCAATCCCCCCTTGGAGCAGTACACTGCTGGCCTGGACCTACACACACACCAATATAAAGGTAACATGCAGGGCCAGTCCGTAAGCCCACATTCCTGGCATTTGTACTCCTCGTATCCCAAATGTACTGGTGCTGTAGGAGTACATGTGAAACGCACCGTACCCACGCATTCATTGCGTGTGTACGGTCCGTATCACTGTTCTACTGGTGCCCTAGGGGTATGTGTGCAACCCACCGTACCAATGCATTCATTGCGTGTGTACAGTCTGTATCACTGTTCTACTGGTGCCGTAGGAGTACGTGTGCAATGCACCGTGCCCACGCATTCATTGCGTGTGTACGGTCCGTATCACTGTTCTACTGGTGCCGTAGGAGTACGTGTGCAACGCACCGTACCCACGCATTCATTGTGTGTGTACGGTCCATATCACTATTGTACTTGTGCCATAGGGGTACGTGTGCAACGCACCGTACACGTCCATTTCCGTTGTTGCGGTATGCAGGGGTTGCTGGCCACACCCCCCCAAGTGACCAGACCCAGGTGGTAATGTATGGGCTCCATATTATAGGTTTGGCTTTGGGTGTGGGGTATGTTTCCTGTCCCTCACCCCCCCTGGCCCCTGGGTGTTGTTCTCACCTACTGCGGCATGTGCGTCGGGTCCGGTGCACCAGGTCGTAGGCTAGGAGAACCGGGACGACACATACAATGGGGTTCATGGCGTGTACATCGCGTACCGGGGCTCCATTGCGTAGCGGTTCGCGTCGGACTCTGCTTTTCCGGCTGTGTTTGGCTCCCATAAAAAAAGAGCCGTACAGAGTGACGTAGGGACGATTCGTACTTGCTGGGCCAGAAACCGGACGGCGCGTACAAGCTGTTCCGGATCAGAATCGTTGTTTTTTTTACCCGTACGGTCCTTTGTACGAAACGTACGGAAATAGGCTTTCTGTACGAATCGTACTTCCTAGGTTGTATGGAAAGTTTACCGGGTACGAGTCGTACGGAGAAAACGCTCCGTACAACGATTCGTACAGCCTTTTTCCAGGATTGGAATTGCCCCCTTTATCTACTGTTGCACTCATTGGAGTGGGAATAGTAAATAATTCCCCTCCGCTATCAAACACTTTCCCTACTGTTGCATTTATTGGAGTGGGAATAGTTAATTATTCCGCTCCGCTATCCAACACTTTCCCTACTGTTGCACTCGCTGGAGTGGGAATAGTAATTTTTACCCCTCCGCTATCCAACAGTTTCCCTACTGTTGCACTTGCTGGAGTGGGAATGGTAATTTATTCCTCTCTGCTATCCAACACTTTCCCTAGTGTTGCAGTCCCTGGAGAGGGTATAGTGATTTATTCCCCTACGCTATCCAACACTTTTCTTACAGTTACACTTATTGGAGTGGTAACAGTAAATAATTCCCCTTCGCTATCCAACACTTTGCCTACTGTTGCACTTGCTGGAGTGGGAATAGTAAATGATTCCGTTCCGCTATCCAACACTTTCCCTACTGTTGCACTTACTGGAGTGGGAATAGTAATTTATTCACCTCCGCTATCCAACACTTTCCCTACAGTTGCAGTTAATGTAGTGTAAAATGTAGTTTTAAAAATAATAAATATTTTATTAATTTAATTTATAATATATATTTTTTTGTTGTTTTTTATGTTACAGGTGTATGTATATATATATATGTATGAATTTATAATGTTTAGTATATTTGAAACATTTTATAATTTATTAAAATAATTATTTATTAGTTATTATTAAATAAATACATATATTACATTTTATATATGTGTGTTTAATTTATTTTTACATTACATGTATTACTTATAATTGTTAACATTTTTAAATAATTCTATATTTTTTTAAGTTATATGTATTATTTAATTTATTTTACATTATTTTTTATACATTTAAAAAACTATATTTTTAACTGCGATATTTTTAACAACTATATTTATTTCCCAATATTTTTGTACTTACTATTATGTAGATAGGATGTCGATATTTTTGACATCGATATTTATGTCCCGATATTTTGGGAACATGATAGTTGGTCCATCCATATTTTGTCAGTGATTTGGTAAAGTGACGTAATTAAAATTGATACATACCATGAATAACAATGCTATAATTCGTTTGGAATATGTTCGGGCTTCAGGTCATCATTAGGATGTGGTTACACATATCACTTGCAATTGCTGAAGGATAGAAGAAGGGAGAAAAGAAAGAGGGGGTAAGAGATATGGGTTTGGGAGTTGGAACAGTAATGAGAGAGGGCATCAGGGGATAGCTACCTGGTGAAGTATTGTATAGCATTGTAAGGTACGATCATTAGGGTGGTCGGGGTGAAGGTATTGGCATCATTATTAACTGAAACATCTCCTGTCGGACAGAACAGTTGGACATTCTGGATTGCATGAGCTTATTGTTTTTCACTTGGTTTAGTTGAGAAGTGCTGTGATCTATCATCCACCTGACCCTATAAGCTGTTGGAGCTCGAAAGTAGCGGAAATCATCTCTCATTTTGCACTTAAAAGGGCTAACTTTACCACCGTAGGAGATTTGAAAATACATTTTGATAACTCACACTGTTGTGTGGCATCATCTATAATTGATGAATTCTCAGTGTTTTGCCTTTCACTTCTGGTGCATGCCCCCACACATAAGGCAGGGCATATTCTAGATCAAGGTAGAAATTACTGTGCCATTTTTCATAGCTCTAATCATTTTATTGTGTAGTGAAGATATGGGATTAACAACGGACCTGTTAGAATCTGGGTTCTCTGGTTGGCACAGGTGGGTACTTGTGACAAGCAGGGAACCTTTCCTCTAGTCAGGGTAAGGGGTTACTCTCCTAAAATTACCCCTGCTCACTCTCTAGGTAGCTTGGCGCGAGCAGACAAGGCTTATCTCAGAGCGTTATAGGTTAAGCATTTGTGAACACATACAGTAACCAAGTGACAACACTACAAATGGACACCACACAGGTTTTTATATTAAAAATAGGGATTCTTTATATAAAGTTACCACAAGACCATTAACCGACAAAAATACACAATACTGTTACTTTAGATGGTAGAAGTTTGCTTAGTTCTCTTAAGTTCTTAAATGCGACACTTTAAGTCAATGTACCTTTTAGATGCGACACGCAGGGCAACGAAAGTGTTGCAATGATGTGGATGTGATGAAGTTTTTGGTGCAAAGAAATAAAGACGTGAAGATCTTCCAGATGCGTTACGCTTCTCCGATGTTGCGAGAAGACTCGACTCAATGCGTCAGTTGCAATGGCGTCACCCTTTACGCGATGCGACGACAGCGGCCTTGGCAGCGGCACTCTTTTCCGACATTTGCGAGATGCTTCCGTTCGATGCGATGTTGCAGCGGCGCCACCCCTTTACGCGATGCGACGACAGCAGCTCCGACGGCGGCACACTTCTCCATGGATGCGAGGCGCTTTTCTTGATGCGGTGCAATGCGACAACTACGATGGCTGCGATGGCGACATGCTTCTTCCTCGACGCGAGACTCTTCTCTTGATGCGGTGCGATGCGTCAGCTCGATGGCTGCGATGGCGACATGCTTCTTTGGCGTTGCGAGACACTTCTTGGATGATGCGAGATGCTTCCGCTCAATGCGATGCTGCAGCGACGACACCCTTTATGAGATGCGACGACAGCAGCGCCGACGGCGGCACGCTTCTCCTTCTTGAGTCGCGCTTCCAGCTCCTTGCGACACGCAGTCCCTCAGAAGGCCCAACAACAGCAGCAGGCACTTCCAAAGAACTTTGTGGAGCTAGGGGGTGAAGTCTGTTGTTCCTGAGACTTCAGCAGGAGGCAAGCTCTATTCCAAGCCCTTGGAGATCTTTTTAAGCACACGTTGAAATAAAGTCTTTGTAGTCTTTCTCCTCTCCTTCAGCAGCAAGGCAACCACTGCAGGCCAATCCCCCAGGTCAGGGACAGTACTACTCCTTACAGCTTTCCCAGTTCCTTCTCCTCAGGCAGAGGTTCTTCTTGTCAAGCAGGATCTAATTTCTTGGGAGCAGGGTCCCAATACTTATACCCCTAATTCCTTTGTTCCTCTGGGGTAGAGGGGCCTTTGCCTAGTCCAAACCAGTTCCTGAGCACTTTGTTGACATGACTCTGACTTTCTATTCCGGGTGCAGGGCAGAGACATCAGCCGCTCCACAGGAGGTGGAGCCAGCATTGTGGGGGCAGAGCACAGCCCTATTCAGAGTCCAGGTGCACTCCTCCCACCCATCTGGATGTCAATCTCTCTATTCACCACCAGGCTACCTAGTCCTGCCCCTCTGGGTTTCCCCAGCCCTGTTACTCACACAAACCAGACAGGCAGATACACATCATAGCAGAGGCGGGCTGAAATGGTTAGGCAAGCAAATACCAACTTTCTAAAAGTGGTATTTGCAAACACAGAATATTAAAATAAACTTTACTAAAAGATGTATTTTATTATTCTGAGTTCAGGCATACTAAACTCTAATTTCTACCATGTTCCCTGGGTCTGTTAGGATCATAGGATGTAACAATTCTAACAGCCCACTCTGGCCTATGGGAACAGGTAGCCTTGCAATAGTGAAAAACGAAAATGGCTGTAATTCACTATTAGGACATGCCACACACATCAGGGCTTGTCCTACCTTATGCTTACAATGCACCCTGCCCTTGGGCCTACCATAGGGGTGACTAATATGAAGTTAAGGGAAGGTTTAGGGACTGGGAAGTGGGTGCACTTGCGCAGTCAGCATGTCAGTACCAGACTGCACGCAGGTTCTGCAATGGCAGACCTTAGACACATTTAACTAGGCCGCTTCTGTGGTTGGCACAACCAGTGCTGCAAGCCCACCAGCAGCATTTGTATTTACAAGCCCTGGGCACTCCTGGTGCACTTTACTGGAGTCTGACAGTAAACCAAATAAGCCAATCATGGAATCCAACCAACATATACATTTTAAATAGGGAGCACTTGCACTGTGGCACTGGTTGGCAGTGGCACAGTGCTCTGAGCAGCTAACACCAGAAAAACACATGAGGCATAGCGACAAAAAGTGGAAGGGAGACTCACGCGAAGGTGCCAGGACTAACACGTGTCCCCTCCAGCTGAAGAGTGGGGAGAACTACCCAACCCCATGGAGTTCCTCATCACTAAGGCGGAAAAATCTGGACAGACCTTCAGCATTGGCGTGATCTGTACCAGGGCGATGTTCCACCGTGAAGTCCATAACCTGTAGGGAAATGGACCACCTCAACAGCTTTGGATTCTCACCCCTCATATGCATCAACCATCTGAGGGGCCTGTGGTCTGTCTGAACCCGTAAGTGAGACCCAAACAGGTAGGGTCTTAGCTTCTTCAGCGCCCAGACCACAGCAAATGCCTCACGCTCAATAGAACTCCATCTCTGTTCCCGTGGAAGTAACCTCCTGCTAAGGGAGGCTACAGGTTGATCTAGGCCCTCTTCATTAATCTGTGAAAGAACAGCCCCCACACCATGCTCTCAAGCGTCTGTCTGAACGATAAACTCTTTGGAGAAGTTGGGAGCCAAGAGCACGGGCGCCGTGCACATAGCAGCTTTCAGGGCCTCAAAAGCTTTCTGACAGGTGTCAGTCCAAATCACTTTCCTGGGCTGCTTCCTAGAAGTCAGCGCTGTCAAGGGGGCAACAATGTTGCCATACCCCTTGACAAACCTCCTGTAGTACCCGGTGAGACCTAGGAAGGCTCTCACCTCTGTCTGGGTTTTGGGCGATTCCCAATTCAGGATGATTTCTATCTTGGGTTGAAAGGGCGCCTCCTGGCCGCTCCCAAACTGGTGCCCCAAGTACACCACGGAACCCTGCCCGATCTGGCACTTACTCGCCTTGATCATGAGGCCTGCCCTCCGCAGCGCCATCAACACTTCCCAGAGGTGGCGCAGGTATTCTTCCCAAGTGGAGCTGAACACTACGATGTCATCCAGGTAGGCTGCACTGAACGAGTCCAGTCCAACCAACACCTGGTTGACCAACCTCTGGAAGGTGGCAGGGGCATTCTTCATCACAAAGGGCATAACCCGGAACTGGTAGTGCCCATCTGGGGTGGAAAATGCTGACCTCCCTTTGGCCCCCTCGGTCAAGGCGATCTGCCAGTACCCAGACGTTAAATCAAACGTGCTGAGGTAGTTGGCAGCACCTAGCCGATCTATGAGCTCATCAGCTCTGGGGATCGGGTGTGCGTCAGTCCTGGTGACTGAATTGAGTCCTCTGTAGTCCACACAGAACAGGAATTTGGGTGTGGCTCCCGGCGCTGCAGCCTTTGGGACCAAGACCACTAGGCTGGCCCAAGGACTGCTGGAGGACTCAATTACCCTGAGTGCAAACATCTTGGAGACCTCCTTCTTGATGCAGGCCCTCACCCTGTCTGTCACCCTGTAGGCCTTGTGCCTCACAGGTGTACTATCCCCAGTGTCCACATCATGGACGCACCAATCAGTGACACCGGGAACCAGGGAAAACAGATCAGAAAATTGTCGAAGCAGCTTGCGACAATCAGTCTGTTGCTCAGGGGTCAGGGCGGAAGAGAGGATGACACCATCCACTGACCCATCTTGCTCCTGGGCTGACAGGAGGTCAGGAAGAGGCTCGGTCTCCTCTTCCATCCCAGCATCTGTTGCCAAGAGCATGCCCACTTGGGACCTCTCCAAGTGGGGCTTGAGACGGTTGACATGAAGGACCCTTAAGGGGTTCCTTGGAGACCGCAAGTCCACCAAATAGGTAACTGGACTCTTGCGCTCCACAACCTCAAAGGGACCGGTCCACTTATCCTGGAGCGCACAAGGCTCCACGGAGGCCAAGACCCACACCTTTTGCCCAGCATGAAGCTCTACCAGAGTGGCATTCTGGTCGTACCACCGCTTCATCTCCTCCTGGCTGGCTTCCAGATTTGCCTCAGCAAGTTGCCTGAATCGCCTAGTCTGATTCCTGAAGGCCAGCATGTAGCTATATACATTAATGGGGAGGTTTCCTGGGAGATTGCTCCCAGCCTTCCTTGACCAGACTTAGAGGTCCTCTCACTGGGTGGCCATACAGGAGCTCAAAGGGGCTGAACCCCAGAGATTTCTGTGGCACCTCACAGTACGCAAAGAGAAGGCATGGCAAGAGGACGTCCCACTTACGCCTCATGTGTTCTTCCAGACCCATTATCATGCCCTTGAGGGTACGGTTGAATCTCTCAACCAACCTGTTTCCTTGGGGGCGGTAAGGTGTGGTGAACTTGTAGGTTACACCACACTCTTGCCAAAGGGATTTCATATACTTGGATATGAAATTGGTACCCAGGTCAGACACCACCTCTAGAGGGAATCCCACTCTGGAGAAAATTCCCATCAGTGCACGTCCCACCACGGGGGCCATCACTGTCCTCAGAGGGATGGCTTCCGGGTACCAGGTGGCATGGTCCACCAGGACCAGGATAAACTGGTTGCCCATGGCTGTCCTGGGGTACAGCCATGGGTTTTGAACAGGTGGACCTGTCTGGGCCCGGTCGGTTTCTGTGGTGGGGGAGGCTGAGAACCTTTCCCTTGGTTCCCTCGGGGATTACTTTGGGGCCTTCTTGGGAACTCCCTCCGTTTACCCTTGTCCCCTCCACTCTTCTGCTGGGGACCCTGCCTACCTTTAGCGGAGTCTCCCACTGGACCCTTGTGGACCCTGGTACTGACCCAGCGGTCCGCCTCCTCAGCAAGCTTCCTAGGGTTAGTCAGCCTACTATCAATCAGGTGCTGGCGTAGCTCAGGAAAACAATTACTGGACAAGTGCTCCCATGCCATTAAATCAAGAAGCCCTTGAAAATCATTAACCTTACTACCCTTCACCCAACCATCCAGTGCTCTACAAAAAAAAGTCACATACTCAACATACGTACTGTTTGGAACCTTGGTGCAACCCCTGAACCTTTGCCTATACAACTCAGGGATCAACCCATACCTAGCCATCAAAGCTGCCTTCATATGGGGATAAGAATTATAATCATCTGAAGGCAAGTCTAGCAGTGTGTCCCGCCCCTCACTAAGGAACCGTCCCCACAACCCCGCTCCCCAATCCTTCTCAGGGACCCGGTGGGAAGACATGGCTACTTCATAGGCTTTGAACCACTGCCCTATGTCATCATTTAAAAAAAATTCTTTTACCACATCTTTGGGTATGTACGCCCTTGATTCTACTTGCACTGACGGTGTGCTGCCACCAGAGGGAGCAATTTCTAAACTCTGGGCCTTCAGCTACAACTCCCTCAAAACCTTTTCATGTTCATACTGTAGCTTTTTTTCTTCTAGGGCTAACTTTCTACTTTGCATTTCAAATTCTAACTGCCCACTTAACTTGAGCTTGGTCAGCTCCAATTCCTGCATCCTACACTCTTTTCTATCTGCCAGCTCCTCTGGAGATAGACTTTTACTAGAAACACTGCTACCGGCAGGGGAAGGGGTTCTCCTTCCTATTGGACTCACTGGCCCATCCAGCTGCTCCTCTGCATTATCATTATCAGTGGCATTCCTTGCTTCTACCCAGGCCCTCAGCGCCTTGTAGAACTCTGTCTTGTTTTTACATCCAGTTGTAGAAACATAAAATTTCTTGCAGAAGAATTTCAGCTGCTTGGCAGTGTAGCTATCCAATTTCTCTTCTTCCCATTCAAATTCAGTATTCACAGAGACTATGGATGCTGCTTTCTCCACCATGGTTAAGCTTGGCAGTACTCAAAAATAGAAAGTCCCAAAAAGAATCTACCAACAAGTATTGGTTGCGTTAAGGTCTGCACTCACTAAGTAGTGTTCACCAATCACTGTACATGAGTCACAAATGCAAGTCCAGAATCCTCACCGCTGACCACCAATGTTAGAATCCGGGTTCTCTGGTTGGCACAGGTGGGTACTTGTGACAAGCAGGGAAACCTTTCCTCTAGTCAGGGTAAGGGGTTACACTTCTAAAATAACCCCTGCTCACCCTCTAGGTAGCTTGACGCGAGCAGACAAGGCTTATCTCAGAGCGTTATAGGTTAAGCATTTGTGAACACATACAGTAACCAAGTAACAACACTACAAATGGACACCACACAGGTTTTTATATTAAAAATAGGGATTCTTTATATAGAATTACCACAAGACCATTAAACGACAAAAATACACAATACTGTTACTTTAGATTATAGAAGTTTGCTTAGTTCTCTTAAGTTCTTAAATGCGACACTTTAAGTCAATGTACCTTTTAGATGCGACATGCAGGGCAACGAAAGTGTTGCAACGATGTGGATGCGATGAAGTTTTTGGTGCAAAGAAATAAAGACGTGAAGATCTTCCAGATGCGTTACGCTTCTCCGATGTTGCGAGCAGACTCGACTCGATGCGTCAGCTGCAGCGGCGTCACCCTTTACGCGATGCGACAACAGCGGCCTTGGCAGCGGCACTCTTCTCCAACGTTTGCGAGACGCTTCCGCTCGATGCGATGTTGAAACGGCGACACCCCTTTACGCGATGCGACGACACCAGCTCCGACGGCGGCACGCTTCTCCGTGGATGTGAGGCGCTTTTCTTGATGCAGTGCAATGCGACAACTACGATGGCTGCGATGGCGACACGTTTCCTCGGCGTAGTGAAACACTTCTTGGATGATGCGAGACGCTTCCGCTCGATGCGATGCTGCAGCGGCGACACCCTTTACGAGATGTGACGACAGCAGCACCGACGGCGGCGCACTTCTCCTTCTTGAGTCGCGCTTCCAGCTCCTTGCGACACGCAGTCCCTCAGAAGGCCCAACAACAGCAGCAGGCACTTCCAAAGAACTTTGGGGAGCTAGGGGGTGAAGTCTGTTGTTCCTGAGACTTCAGCAGGAGACAAGCTCTATTCCAAGCCCTTGGAGATCTTTTTAAGCACAAGTTGAAATAAAGTCTTTGTAGTCTTTCTCCTCTCCTTCAGCAGCAAGGCAACCACTGCAGGCCAATCCCCCAGGTCAGGGACAGTACTCCTCCTTACAGCTTTCCCAGTTCCTTCTCCTCAGGCAGAGGTTCTTCTTGTCAAGCAGGATCTAATTTCTTTGGAGCAGTGTCCCAATACTTATACCCCTAATTCCTTTGTTCCTCTGGGGTAGAGGGGCCTTTGTCCAGTCCAAACCAGTTCCTGAGCACTTTGTTGACATGACTCTGACTTTCTATTCAGGGTGCATGGCAGAGACATCAGCCGCTCCACAGGAGGAGGAGCCAGCATTGTGGTAGCAGAGCACAGCCCTATTCAGAGTCCAGGTGCACTCCTCCCACCCATCAGGATGTCAATCTCTCTATTCACCACCAGGCTACCTAGCCCTGCCCCTCTGGGTTTCCCCAGCCCGGTCACTCACACAAGCCAGACAGGCAGATACACATCATAGCAGAGGCGGGCTGAAATGGTTAGGCAAGCAAATACCAACTTTCTAAAAATGATATTTGCAAACACAGAATATTAAAATAAACGTTACTAAAAGATGTATTTTATTATTCTGAGTTCAGGCATACTAAACTCGAATTTCTACCATGTTCCCTGTGTCTGTTAGGATCATAGGATGTAACAATTCTAACAGCCCATTCTGGCCTATGGGAACAGGTAGCCTTGCAATTGTGAAAAATGAAAATGGCTGTAATTCACTATTAGGACATGCCACACACATCAGGGCTTGTCCTACCTTATGCTTACAATGCACCCTGCCCTTGGGCCTACAATAGGGGTGACTAATATGGGACTGGGAAGTGGGTGCACTTGCCCAGTCAGCATGACAGTACCAGACTGCACGCAGGTTCTGCAATGGCAGACCTTAGACACATTTTACTAGGCCGCTTCTGAGGGTGGCACAACCAGTGCTGCAAGCCCACCAGCAGCATTTGTATTTAAAAGCCCTGGGCACTCCTGGTGCACGTTACTGGGGTCTGACAGTAAACCAAATAAGCCAATCATGGAATCCAAACAACATATACATTTTAAATAGGGAGCACTTGCACTGTGGCACTGGTTGGCAGTGGGTAATTAAATGTCAGAAAACAGGGACCCCCTGAATACTCTAGGAGTTCCTAGGACAGGGCAACAAATCAATCATGGATAACTTTCCTAGGCAACTGAAGACTTACTGAGGATTAAGTCTGATGCATCTCTAACTGATAATCACAAAAGATCAGTGTACCATGTGAATCAATAAAATATGTTGTCATTTTATTGTGAAAAAGTAAAAAATGTAACATGTTTACACATAATAAGACCATACATACATAAATCATGTCTCTTGATCAACAAATACATTTAACAAAGACAATTCACAAATTACAAACAAGTCATTAAAATCAATGACTGCCGTGGCCAGAGTGTATTAACATAATGTAACTTCTAAGATGAAGTCTTCTACGCGCGTTTCGGCGACAGAGTACGCCTTCTTCAGGAAGAGCCACAATTAAATCTGTACAAAGGCAACATATATATAAACAAATATAAATTTAGGTAGACTGAAATTTATGGGAGGATAAAGGCTGTACAAGACACATGAATATAACCTATACCGAAAAGGTATTAGGTTACAACACAATCTAAAGTGCTTCAAATGGAGATATATATGTTTTTTATTATAAAACAAATAGCGAAAAGAGGGAAATTGAAAGATGAAAAGAATCTCATAAATAAAGAAAATAAAAAACCAATAGAAAATCCCAAAGAGGTGATCATGATAAATAATTTTTTTTAATGGTGAGCGAATCCTAAGGGGTTCTCTAAAGTGATGTGTAATCTTACCAAGATGATGCTGAGATATACACCTTTGAAGCTCCGGGTGTGAAATTAAAAGCACGTGATACTGAAAAACAAAAACCAGCCGAGAGGCCCTAATTAATTACATATAATGTTTGATAGATGACTAGTTAAAATAGTCTTTGAGCGCTAGATACCTGCGTGTCCTAGGCTATTCTTTCAAATGTAGAGGTGTCAAGCATATATTGTAAACGACGACTGATATACAATAAAGTTTTTCAGGTTTCAACTCAATCCACCGACTCGTAAGTTTGGGAAATTGTGCTGATGAAGTCGATTGAGGCGTAATATAAGGTATATTTGGGTCGTTTTATTTGAATGCGTGTGAATCTGCAAATCAAACACAACAGAGCTATAATGGAATAATTCAAAAACAGATGGATTTAAACCTAGATGGAGGAAACTGGAAATTTAATGTGAAAATACCTGTTGGAATAATGTCCGGTAGATGAAGTTTGGTAAGTAGATAGCGTCAAAATCTGGTGATAATTCATATTTGAAACTTTACTATGATTCTATTCAAAAAAAGATAAAACATTTAATCAAATCTAAAGATAATGATATAAAAAAGGAATAAATGTGGCCGCGATATCAATGGCGACACTGGAACGCTACTCACAGTGAATCTCATGAATTGACAACAAAAACTAGTTCGTGAATTATAAAGCATCTACGGGTGTTACAAAGATGACTAACTAACTAGAGATCGTGATTTCATGTTGCGGGGAGCATGATGTCAAAAACAGAATTAATCATTTAAAAACCGAAGAAACACTCGTAACTGCCAGAAAAAAGTTGCAAGATGGTTTGCGTTTAGACAGGTAAATATCACGTAATACAGGAGTGTGTGTCAAAAACTAGTCTCTTCCTTCCATATGAACTAACTTAAATGCTTAAGTCTGTTTTAATTTAAGGAAAATGTTCATACGCTTGGTTTTGAATCATGGCCATTGTCAAAAAACTACAAGATATTATCTACACTATCTAAAATTAAACTAAGGAACCAGAATAATACTTACAAAGTCCAATAGTCTAAACCGTTCGCATCGTATCTCAAGGCCAGTCTGAAAGACGTCGAAAGTGCGTTGTATTATGTAGCAACAGACGTCATCACGTGTGCGTGTGGGATGTGCGAGCATTCATCATAGAGTGATTCAAATGGGCTAGAGAGTATGTGTTAGAAAAACTAGACTGGAAATCTAGAAAAACTTAGCTGACGATGAACAGAGAAAAGGGTACTTAACTAGAGAAGATGGTACTTTTGCGTGATCGTACTTCCCATTGAAAACTCCATATGGAAATCGGAAAACAAGTTTATTAGTGTTTAAAGAATAAGAGGTGTAATAATCCAAGGAGCTACAAATGCAAATAGCGAAGCCATATAAAGTAATGAAAAGTATAGACATTCCTTTTTGTATAGAGAAAATATTTATAAAAAAGATTTTTAATCAAGTAATACTAAAACTAATAAGACCTCATGAAAGGTATAAGTTCTAAATATGAAACAATGAATCACAATATATATCATTGTGATTAATACAAGATGTACTACATATTGTTGTCAAAGAAGACAATACCATATGTATGATACTCAAAGACAAAGAGAAAATAAAAATACAGATTGAAAAACCAGGGGAATTTGTCATAGAGTCAGAGTCCTCTAGAAACATTTACATGGAGTTATACTTAATAGCATTATGCCATGGGATATCGTTATTTAGTCCATTCTTATGTGTAGATAGACTAAAAATCCAAAACACTTCTCATTTTTTTCGTATGTCATCAATGTTAACCTTTCCTGTATCATGAAGGTTTTCAATGATGTACCAATTGATATCAGATGGTTTGTGAATATGTTCCAAAAAGTGTTTCACTAATGGAGCATTTAGTTTAGAGGTATGTACTGCAGAGCGATGTTCTGTAAATCTGGTACAGAATGATCGAGAAGTTTTGCCCACATATCCCATATTTCATGGGCATATCAGAAGGTAGATGACATTTTTGGTTTTGCAGTTTGACATTTTTTTGGGTTTAATAGTGAAAGTCTGGTAGGTATAAGTGGGTCCTTCTAAAGCAGTGTCACAAGCTTTGCATTTAGAACACTTATATGTACCTGTTAAGGGAGTTGTACCATCAATGGTTTTCTGAATAAATGGAATTACCTCATTAAATCTAGAATTGGTAACAAAGTCTTTGATGTTTTTTTTTCGACGATGAGCGTATAGGGGTTTAGATAGCTTTTCACTCTCAGAATTACTCTTCAGAATATGCCAATTTGAGTTGATGATTTGGCGTACTTTATTATTCATGGTTGAATGTTTGATCACACAAACTAGCTGGTCTTTAATAGTCTGTTTTTTAGGTTGTTATCCCTGCCTCTGCTATGATGACTCTCAGTACTGCTACTCTACCAGTCTGTCTGTACTGTAGTAGCTAAGCTTGCCCAGTTGGCCAGTGCCACTCTTTAGGTGAAAGGTTGTAATAAAACTCAGATTCACCAGTAGCTCTAGCCATTGAGCCCAGTCCTTTGGGTCGTCCTCTTGTACTACTTCTAGTCTTATTGATCTTGAGTCTTTGTTAATCTTGAGGCTTTGACAATTCACAGCAACAAATGTCCAACCAGATTTATTACTATTTTGATATGATAGCCTATAGGACATACTACTACTGTTGTAGGGATCTTGCACATACAGACCTTTGCACAAGAAAATAGGATGTTGGTGATGGTAGGTTGGACCTTCCTCACACACCTCAATCAGAAATTCTGAACCCACCCCAATCCCCTGCTCGACTATAGTATTGTCTTGTCATAACTATTAGGTCTCCGAACCCTCCCCCCAAGATACCCAACAAGTAGACAACCCAGAACGTAACACACCCAACCTCTCAGTCGTGGAAGCAATGCACATGCACACCCTTACTTTAATTTGCTCACTCGTGTAAGTTAGTCCACACCAAATACCACCAAGTCTATGTAAGTTCAAAATGTTTATTTTGAATTGAGAAGTTCTGTACATTGTTCAATTATAAAATGCAGCACCAACCGTAACATTAAAACAATAAACATTGTTACACTTATAATTAAATCATGATAACTGAACAGTGTTGGAAGGCAGCACCACCATCCCCTAGGAATTTAGTTTATATAAATTTATAAATGAAGATCTGAGTGAAGGGACCCCTCACCTTAGAAGAACCTAGTACTGGTAGTTGTTGCATCATTCATAAGCTCTGCAAAGCTCTGGTTCGTAGAAGGGAATCTTCCGTCTGTAATGCGAAAAATTAAATGGTGCGCGTCAGTATATTGCAACTTGCAAGCATTTCTCAGCCGTGCCAAAAAGTGTAGCATTTATGGTTAAGCAATATGGACTAACAGTACACCAGTACTTCATAAAAAAGTGGCTTGTTAATGTTTTTGTTGACCGCTTGTACGCAGCGCGTAGACAGTAGCAGTGTGAGGCAGGTCATGTGGGCTCAAAGGTGTCTTATACAAAAAGCTGCAAGGTAACGTCACATGTGCAAAAATAAAAGACACAAAGGTAAAATGGTTGCATGGCTTGGGCTAACTAAGCAAAGGCTTGAATGACCATATATAACTATTAAGGTCTACTCTACTACTACCTGATTTGTACTAGTGATGTATGTTAGTATACTATTAACTCATTTTTCAACCTTGCTAGTGATCAATAGGGGGAGGTGTATATGATGCCTAATAAATGTGTATTGTTTTCTAGGCGCACTACCGACCACCATTGCCGGGCCAGCGAAGGCGACGCGGAGGGAGAGGATGCGGCAGTTGCTGCAGATACCGAAGATGGAGCGGTAGGGGGAGTGGCAGCACCAGTGGTGGGCGGTGGTAAGTTAGATTCACAGTCCTTAACTATTGTTGAACTTGACAGTACACTCACTGCAAGGGTGTACTGTATGTATACTGTACTGTTGAGACTTAGGGCCTCATTAGGATGGCGGGCGTATTGCCCCCACCGGGCCGGTGGTATTCACCTCCGACACCGCAGGGGCAAACCTCCCGCCATCCCTGTAGAAAAGAGTCAGACCCCCCACATGTCAACCAGGCAGAAAAGGGTTCAATATGGTGGTGGTGTCTCTCTGAGCACACCGCCAGCCATATAATCTGCATTTTGGAATGCCTTTGCGTGGCAGCATTGCCGTCCGCCACGGAAAGGCATGCAGACATTGCAGAGTATGCTTGGGGGCCCCCAGGGAGGGTACCTATGCTATGGTAGTCCCCCTGCCTTTCAAAGCAAAACGTGACAGGCTCCGCGCGGGGCCTGTCATGTTGTACTTGGAAAAGCTGCACAACAAGTATTTTTAGCATTGCTTTCGGCACCGCCAAACAAAATGTAAAAAAACCAGGATGCGCCCGCCACTGTGCCGGGCGCATCCACCTAATTAATTGTCCCCACGGGACCCCCACCCTTTTTAGCATGAGGATGGCGGGCGGACAAAGTCCGCCCGCCATCCGATGTCCTATGTAAGTATGAGTTGTTGTGAACGTTTGAAGAGTGAACTAGAAGACTAAAATCCCTTTAATTGGCATAGGAGTGGGAGTATTGAGTAACCAATGGCCTCATCTATCTGATTTCAACTCCGCTTTGAAAGTGTTATGGAGAAGAGAACCTGGTGCACTGTTCAACTAAAAAATGAAAGACGGGTGGAAGGAAGAAGGACGGGTAAGATTTAAAATGTTATGTAGTACTGTGCTTTATATTATAGTGCTACTCTACCATGCCACTATGTGTATAAATAATTAACTTGTCTTATTGTTTTTCTAAGAGTATATTTTACAATTGTCTTGTTTTTTTCTTTTTGATACACAGCTACTCCTAAACTCAATCGAAAGGAGTTGGCCGCCATGGCACGGTGCTGGAAGCTGGAGGCAATCCAGCGTGAATACCGGCGGCTGGTGGTCTTGGCAGAGGAGGAGGAGGAGACTGCAGCTGCACTTGAAGCCTCCTCCAGTGCCTCGGGCCCCAGCCACCGCCCTCCAGCGGTACGGCGCCACCGTCTGGCGGCTGCCTGCCGCCACCGCAGTGCCATCTTTGGTGCCCCCCCACTGTGGCTGCAACTGCCACGCCCACAGACACCGCGTCACCCGTTTAGAGGGGCAGATGCGTGTCCTCCTTCAGTCCCACCCCACACCTTACTCTCTGTCTTCAAGTTCTGCCCCTTTATTAAGTCTTGTTTGGGTGGGTGGGAACTGGTTTGGGCGTTGGGTTTTCGGACTACTATTTTCTCCTGGACTTTCCTACGGACATTGGTTGGGGTTAGGGAGGGGGGTGGGTCAGCTTTTGTGGGTTTTTAGTTTATTTTTGTTAGGGTAAATTAAATATATTTTTCTATGTTACATGCAATGTTGTTAATGTATTGTAGGTGGGGTTACTGTTTTACATCACACTGTTACCTTGCTGGTGCAGGGCCGCCCATAGCCTGGGTTTGATTTACATAATTGGCTGACTGTGTAAGACACAAACAGATAGATGCGACACACCTCACTGATTGACTTGTCCTACTAGTACTTTCAGTCTGTCCTCTAGTCTATGCATTCTTTATCTGGACTGGTGTGTGAAATTGAATTCATTGAAAACATGTCCATTTTTAATTCTGCCTCCCCCAAACTTCTCTCTTACCTGTGCTTAATGCTTATGTTTAACTTAGGCACAGCAATGGCTGCATGGTGAAGATGGTTTCCTTTTTTCTAATATGCCATGATTGGGGTGGTGGTGGTAGTATAGTAGTAGTAGTAGTAGACACTGGCAGGGCGGTATTTGCAAAACGAGAAAAGGAGACAGTCAATCGCCTTTTGAGAGACTGTTAGAGGAGTAGTAGAATGAAGTACAGTACAGAACTTACAGAGCAACAATAATATGCTAAAATATTTTACAACAAAACATAATGGTGGTTGGGATAGCTTACTAGACAGAGTTACAAACTATAGTTGTGTCGACTCAAGTCACTTGAATAGGCCTACAGCCTAACAGTTAGTGCTGTGTATGAGGAATGACAACAAACATATCCAATCAATGCCGGCAATTAATGCTGAGGTGTATGTTCCTTTGTTAAATAAAATCACCTCTAAAATATCCCACTCATGGGTGGGCAAGCAGAAGAAGATCATCGCTCTGCCTTGAAATTGAAGTACTGTTGCTTTCGCCACATCCGCCCCAGCAAGTGTCTGATTAAGTATTGGTGTACATTTAATTTAGTCACACCGACAATAAGTCACACAGCCCGGGGGAAGAAGGTTAGGGTTTGTTGAATGGATGGGAAGGGGGTTTTGGGAAAAGATTGACATTGAAAAACAGTATGCATGGACAAACAAATGACAATCTTTGAAGACTAACATATCCATATGTTAAGGGAGAAAAGGAAATGCATGCATGATGATGAGAGACCCGGATTACATACATTTCTTGTTCTGTTGTTCCGGCCTTAATACTTTTACAGATAGCAAATAGAAATTTTAAATATTGGTAGGAAAGAATCGTAAACAGAGAGCAAACCTAATGATGATAATAACAACAACAAGAACACACTGTTGTAAAGATTGTATACAAAAAAAGTATTCAAATTATTTAAAAGAAGATAAAAGTTGATACTGCTACTGTGTTATCCTGGTAAAAAATGTGGACTGGATTTGCATCTCGACATTCCTCTTGGTCCTCTCGTCCATCAATCTTGGGTGTGTCGCCACTTGCCACTGCCCGGCTGGCAAAAAAATGTCGATGTATTGGTAAGGTAAGTGTGCAGTGTAATGTTTTCCAAAGTAAAGGGCAAGGCCCGGCCTGTAATTGAAGATGGAAAACCAAAGGGGATATTGAGAAACAAAGTTGAAACAAATGCATAAGTTATGGTATAGTAACACTTTCCGAGGTGGCATGTATGCATCATCTCTACTCTAGTCTGTTTCCAGCATTGACCTTCAACAATAACAGGAGAGAGCAGGCCCACAGTGCCATGCCTGACGGCACGTTGCTTAGCAGTAGCACACCCTACATTAGACTTTAGAGTACTTTTTTTTTTTTTTAAAGAGTTGGACAAAGGCAATGCACATTATCCATTCCAAACATAGCATTTTACAGTTTAAGTTAGTAAATCAATGCACCGCAGTCATCCCACTGCTACACTCTATTCCACTTCTACACAGACATTTGGGTCTGCTGTGGTTGTTGTTGACGTGTTTACCTTTAGGCTTTTAAGTTTTTCTTTTATGCCACTCATGAAACGTCCGCTTGACTTCATCATCATCTCCGATACTTTTACTGACTGACTGTGAATATCGGCCTGCAGCAGAAGTAAAATTGTTATTACACAACAAGAGTAGAAATATTATTGACTTGAGTCAGTCTTTAGTGTGTACAGAAAGATAGGTTACTAGTACACTTTGACTTCACTTTGTGCACAACAAACAAACAACGAAAACACAAACACCAATCGCTCAGAGTCAGGTGTCCAATGCATGCCATTAATTGTCATTACCTGTTCCTTCTCATCTTAAGTTAACGGGCCGTCTATTTCGCCATCATCATCATGGACGGGGCTGTTGTCTCAATCATACTCGTTGCGCACATTGAGTGAGTCCCCTTCCTGTATTTAATTAAAAGCAATGTATCACCAAGCTGCAGGAGAAGTACAAATGTCTTATTTGCAAGAAGGGGAAAATTGAATTCACCTTGCGTTAAGTTTAGTGTGTTCTTCTGTAGAAAGATGATTAGTGCACAATTACATAACTTCATGCACAACAAACACAACAAAATCATTCAGTCTGCGACTCTGCGTCCAATGCATGGCATCAATCATTACCTGTTCCATCTTATTTTCAGTTAATAATGGGCAGTCTCTCTCGGCTCTGAAAGGAGGATAGCTATAGTAGTCATCTGATTCATGCTCCACTTCTTTTGGCAGGACTAGGAAAGTTTGAATTTTGTTCTTCTAGTATTTACCATCATCCAATCATCATTCATGAGGACAATGGATTTGGGCGAGACATTCAGTATGATGGAGCGGAGGAGCTGGATTCGGAGGACTGTACTGTCAAATTGCAGACACCTGAAACTTAAATATGAAATACGAAGAGTAGAAGATGGTGGTAATGGATTTGTTGTGATTTACAAGTTTGTTACCGGAACGACAGGCACACAAATAAAGGGGGATTAAAAGGGAAGAAGACAGTAAGTGCAAGCCTAATTGTCAGGGAAGTATAGCTCGTCCTCAAACTCTGGGGGTTCAGCCAGTAGTAGGTAATCATCATACTACTTCTGTCACCTGAGCCGCTGTCCTCATCTTCCTCCATTGCTTCATGTATGGTGTAATTCGGTGGTATGAAGTGCTGATTCATTTTGATCATTGTTAACCTCTCCACGTTTTTGGGCGAGAGACTGGTCCTTCTCAATGTTACAATGGAACCAGCAGCACTGAAAACACGTTCGGAAGAGACACTTGCGACAGGGTAAGCCAGGTAGCTTATCGCCAGCCTGCTGAGCAATGGCCATTCAGACCTTTTCCTATACCAATACTGCAATGGGTTTTGATCATTGTACACCTCTGTTGGGTCACCCAGATAGACCTGGACCATCCGGTCAATGTTCAGCGGTGCTGCTGGTAAGCTTTCGTGCTCTTTTCTCTGTGCATCAGCACTGTGCTTATTAATGCCTAACTGTACATACCAATTGTCTAACGATCGTACTGGGCCTAATGATCCAGTTATTGTTGCTGTTGTCGATAGTGATGGTGAGTGTTGTGATCCAAACTCACTGCCCTCAGCCTACAAAGTTGCACTTGATCCTGCATGCCCTGCTGCAGTACTTCTTGTGGGTTGATCTTGCGGGCTTTTAATTAGCAGCCGTTCGTTTTCCAACTTACTGGCTGCTTCAGCTATACAAGTTTTGTAACAGGCAACATCAATCTCGGAAAAGCAAAGAATGTCTTCAGTCCAAATTTTGTACGTGGATCCAGAATTGGGGCACAAATGCAATGTTCTTGTGGCAAAATGTTATTTTGTATCCTTACATTTTCAGCTAAGCGACGGGCTAAGCTCTCCACCAAGTGACAGGCTTCCCTTTTGTCCTCTACACCTTTGTATGATTCAGACACATTCTTCAGCTGATGCTCTAGCATTTGCAATAATGGGATAGCTTGGCCCATTGCACAGTCCTCCTTGCTGACTTCACGTGTGAAGACCTCAAAAGGACAAAGCATCTCAGTCAGGCATTTAATTAGGCTCCATTGCTCCATCTCAAGATTCATGCCTTTAACAGTAGCATCCCCTCTTCTTTTCCAGACATATTCATGGAGTGACCTGTACTGCTCATACAGACGATCAAGCATGTAATACGTTGAGTTCCAACGTGTTGTCACCTCCTGGATGAGTGCCTTGACTGGCATCCTATGTTCATGTTGGATGATCCTCAGCTGCTTCCGAGCTTTAAAAGAATGGCTGAAATTAGTGCATATTCTTCGGCAGATGGCCAGTAAATTGCTGACTATGGGTTCTTTTTCCAGAAAGTCTTGAACTATAATGTTTATGCAGTGTGCCAAACACGGAACCCTGAAATAGGAACCAAGTTCCATGGCCTTAAGTACATTACTGCCATTGTCTGTGGCAATAAAACCAATACTAAGCCCTCTTGGCCGGAGCCATTCCAAAACCTTGCTGCGAAACTCGTCTAAAATGTTTTCAGCCGTATGAGATTTCTCCATGGCGAACATGGCGACAGTTGCATGTTTCCGAGTACCTTTAAAAATCGCAGCTGTGTCAACAGCACCTCGTGCAGATAGCTTATCTCTAACCCCCACAAAAGAGACCCAGTGTGGAGTGATGCACATGTAATCTGTGGCTTGGCAACTGGTCCACATGTCTGTTGTCAGGTGGATATTGTGAACAGCTCTCTGCTGCAAAGCTTGTCCACCCAATTCCAGCACATCATGATGTAGTGCCGCAACAGGCCATTTAGGGCAGATGGCTGACACACATTCAAGGAAATCCACCCCTTCCACAAATGAAAAAGGAAGAAGGTCCAGCGCCAACATTTTAGCCAGCTTCACATTGTACAACCGTGCCGTTGGGTGGTTGCTTTGGAACTGCCCCTCCAACCTAAACATGCTCTCAATGGTAGGCTGGATTACTTTCCTTTGTGGCGCTGTTTTCATTAACCCACTTAGGCTCGACGACACAGTTTCTCTCATTGCGGTACTCGGTCGCCTTGGTGTCTCACTCTCAGCCTGACTCTGAGTATGGCTCTTACTGCGGTGCCACTCAGATGTTACTAAGGAGGATGTGGGCGGTACCACTGCACTACTGGGAACAGGGCTAGAAATGCCTCCCTCTTCTTCACCTTCCACCGCAATATTATCGCTCCCTGGTTCTTCCTGACCAACTTCAATGGGTTGAGTTTTTCTACTTTCTTTTAACTGAAGTAGGTAATTCTCCCACACAATAGTGTGGTGTATTCTGAGATGACTTGCTTGGCCTCCGGTACCATAGTTTGTTCCAAGCTTACCCCGCCGAACACCTTGCCGACAAATTGAGCAGATAGCAACGTTCTCCTCCTTGGTGCTAACCGAAAAGAAGTCCCAAACTGGGGAGGAGAACTGTCTGGCACTGCTGGATGTGCCACTTTCAATACCAGATGAACTGGAGGGTGTGCTTGAAATGTGACCCTGTGCACCTAGACTGTGACTTTTACTACCACTACCTACTGAGATGGTAGAGCTGGATGTAGGTCCCTGCCGGGCCTTGGAAAATATGGCAGCTGGAGGTAGTGGTGGTGTAACCTGTGTTGGTGATATCCGTGCTACATCCCGCTCAGTAGCAGCCTTTCTGGATAGGGTGAGAATGTTGGTCTCCAATCCCTTTGGGGCGGGAGTAATGTGCGTGATGACTGGCTTGTCTTCATCAACATCAGCATCACCCCCCTCTTCTACATCTACCTCCATAACTCTAAGTTTTTCTGGGACCTTCCTTTTCATAAGCATTGTCTTGTGGCTTATATCACTCTCAGACTGAGCTGGTGGGTGCCAAGTGGCATCACGATCATCAGAAGCGGGGCTTGAAGAAGAAGATGATTGACTAAGCCTCCTTTTCCTTGCTGGTGGTCTGGAAGACAATAGATCTTCTGAAACAGTGGTTTGACTTTGCTCCAGTTTGTCTGCAGGAAGCTCGATTTCCTGAAATGCCCCTACGTCAGGAGCAACAACTACTATGGAGTTACATCACGACTCCTTGGTAGACATTTGAATTTCTTTGACTTTGAGTGCTCAGGACAATTGTTTATATATATTTTAACCCTTCCAGTTTGAGTTACATTTGGGTTGTCTGGTAGCCAACCCTTGCCCTTAAGCACTACACATTTGTAAAATATCAATTTACCTTACCCTGTTATTTTGCGGAGGGTGCCCTGTTTTTGCCTGGCTACCTACAGTAACTAAAGATTGTATGATTCATAAATATCAATTTTTGATGAAGATAAGATGTGTTTTTAGTGATTTCTAATCGATGGTGCTAGCCAAGCATGGAATCCCCTCCATGGGTTTCACAATTAACACATGTTTTGCATTAGACAAAATGTATTTATAATTTGTAGTGTGCTGAGGCATTATTTAATATGTAGCATATCAATGCCAGCATCACATGGGAACGTTTAACACATACACACATATAACCCACTGGTGGTCGCCAGTCGGTAGGATCACATTTCCATATAACTTCGGTGCAGTTCAACAAATGTGCAAAAAACCTTATCCCAGATTTCTTTTACACCTCTGCTTTTAACTGGATCTTTTCGGGGGGAACTATCAATCGGTGGCAGAGAAAAAGAGGGGTCCCAAAGCACATTTCCCCTATTCATTTTATCCATAGGAATTTAGACACAGTTTCAGCCAAAACGGTTGAATGGTTTACACCACATTTGGCAGAAAGCTAGATCTTGGTCCACAAAGAGTGCTTTTGTAATTTGACAGAAATCCGTCCAGAAGTTTTTTAGCATTTAATGCTCAAAACGTTGCATATTTCATGCCGTGGAGGATCCGTAGGGCCGACAGATCTCCTGGAGATATCTTATTGGCTGCCTCCCACATCAATAATAATGTGGTGGCAGCCATCTTAGGACTCAGAACGCAGCTCTAGTATTGAGAAAAAAGTAATACAAATTCATAAGGGGACTGATATAGATACACTGAAACCCTAGGCCTGAATATAGGTTCCTGAGGCCAAAAATGAATTTTGTAAAAATGTTTCTACAAATTTGTGGAGGATTTTCAAATCCACTGTAAAATAAAACAAGAGCGCTAGTTCCTGCCTGATAAAAAAAAAACTGGGTGGGCCAGGGCCTGGGGGGCAGTGCATTTGTAATTTAGGGGAAGGGAGCACATGGTCCCTCTCTCCCAGACTCTAAGAGGCCCTGGGTACCCCATCCTCTGTCACAGTATTCTAATGAAGAGGAGGGGGCCAAGCCCCCTGTCTGAGCCTAAAAAGGCCCGGGCACCCCATCCCCCAGGGTGACATGTTTATAAATGGAAGGGGGCACATGGCCCCTCCAAAAGCCTCTTAATGGCCTGGGGACCCCATCTCCTGAGGCCAAGTTAAAAAAGAAGGAAGGGGGCTTGTTGCCCCCCTCCCAGAGCCTAATTAGGCCCTGGGGGCCCCATTCCCCATTCCCAAGGCTGGAATACATTAAAAGGGGGAGGGGCCACATAGACCCCCTTCCTGAGCCTACAAAGGCCCCAGCGACCTATCACCTGAGGCCAAAATATAAATAGAAGAGGAGGGAGCAGTGCTGCCCCCCACTCTGAACATTAAAAAGGCCCCAGGGACCCCATCCCTTGGGCTATCACCGTAATTAAAAAGGAGGGGGGGGGGGCTGAATAGCTCCCTGCCATGAGCCTTTAAAGGCCTCAGGGACCCCATCCCCCAGGGTTGGCTTGGTGAATGTATCCTAGGGAGACCACCCCTGGACACAGTTGTTTTGCACCAGTACAGTCAGGGAAACAGAAGTATGCCCCCACCTGGCTGAAGCATCATTAACTCTCCCGACAGACGGGAGCAAACATATATGTCCCCATTGGTGACTTAAACATGCTCCCACAGGCTAGGAGCAGACTGCTGCTCTGTTTCCCTGTGCATACTCCTGCGGGCAGGTAAACAGAACACATATTGCTCCTGCCTGGAGGGAGCAAGCATAAATAGCTGCTCACTCTGGGTGGGAGCAATGCTGGCTCCTGCACCATGCGGGGAGCCAGTTGGGGCCATGGGGGCCCTGGAGATCCTTCCACGGCCCCCAATGTGTTAACTTGATAGGTAACCTGGGTAGGCACTGGGGCACCCAGATATAATAAACAGAAGCCACAGGTGATGGGGTCCCTGGGGCATGAGATGGCTTGGGGAAGGTGGCTATGCTGCCCTCTCCTCTTTCTAATAAGATATGGCCCCAGGGGTTGGGTCTCTAAGGCCTATGAAGGTTCGCGGAGGGGGCACCATGGACCCCTCCCCTTTTTTAATTGAATTTTTCCCCTGGGATGGGGTCTTCATGACCTAGTGAGGCTCAGGGAAAGGGGCCAGCAGTTCCCCTCCCCTTTTTTAAATTGTATTTGGCTCCAGGGCATGGGGTCTGCAGACAAAATGAGGCTCGCGGAGGGGGCCACACGGCCTCCTATGTCATATATATTACATAGGAGTCCCAAATGGGCTGAGGGGGAACACAAAAGTTACCTGTAGTACACTGCATTCCTTGCATCAGTCCAGTACTGTTGTCAAGTACAGTGTAGTATATGAAGCAAGATGCAACCCTGTTTAGAACCTCGTCATCACTTGCAGCATTGCCAGAGGCTGGCTCTATGCATTTTGAGTGGAAACGAATACCAATTATGAAGAATCTTAAAGTAAGAAACTTTGAACCTGGCTGCAACCAAGATGGTTACCTGTATTTTGCCCCAAAGGAATAGATTTAGATGGAACCACTTTGTGAAGCCATTCATTCCCTTAATATTACATAACATGAGTATTTGTAAAGTGCACTTTCACCCTAGGTTATCTTGGCACAGAATAACAGATGTTTATTGTTACCAAACTCAATGGTACTAATTTTATCTACCTCAGAAGGATGAAAAGCTGAGCGGACCCACCGGGATTTGAACCTGTGACCATGAGGTCAAATACGGGCCCCTACAGGGGATGTAGCAGGTCACTAAGCCACCAGACACGGACCAGACTGGGTATTAGTAACTATAACTCGTTCGCCAAAATTTTCTCAAGCCCTCTGATAACAGGTATCCAAATGTTCTTCAGCCCTTCGATACCTATTGCATAGCATTACTCTCTGGGCAGCTGTTTCTCTGGGGCTGTGATTGCAAGCAGGATATTTTCTGGATGGAGAAAACATTTTACTTGACCAAGGGGCGAATGGATAAACATTACTGTTGAAGAAGTACAGAAATTGTAATGGCTCCATCAAGAGTAAGTAAAGTAGGGCAAAAGAGTGGCCCTAGCGTGTCCCCTTCTCTATTTGGATTGCTGTTGACGGGAAGCCTCCACGGTTAATTTGCACAGTTGTCTAACAACATAAACATTTGACCTTGTAGATAAAGTTGTCTCCCAATTTCGACCACTCAGGTGTGCAAAAGTAGTAGCCCCACTCCATATGATCAAATGCCTTTTTACTATCTAGTGAAATATTGTAAAAAATTGGGTAAAAGGTAGAGGGGGTAAAACCCTACTCAAACAGCAACCACAATCCTTGTCAGGGTGAGGGCACAAGTAAACCCCAAATTAACCTGTGCTCAACCCTCTAGTAGATTGACAGAATAGCAGTCAGGCTTAACTTAGGAGCAATGTGTAAATTATTTAAGCAGCATTTTCAACTGTAATAAAGTGAACAACAACACATGAAAAACCCTACACCAATTTAGACAAAATAGAGTAAAATGTAATAAATTATTTAAAACCAAATCAACAAGTATCCAAAAAGTAGAACAGAAGATATGAAATTCTAAAGATTTAAGTGTAAAGAGCACCAAAATGCACAAAGCACCATCTGTTTTTATCTGGTCGCACTAGACCGGGACAAAGTCACAAGCTGGAGTCGACTGCAATGGAGCTTGGGATGGCTCTAGGGACCCAGTTAAGACTGCTGAAAAAGGTACCTTAAATCCTGGTTGCGAGCGAGCAGACTCCTAACTTAAGGATCCGTCGCAAAGGTGGCGGTTATGAGGAGCTGCACGCTGAGATGTGGGACCCTGCATCGGGCATATGCTGTTCAGCGGTCCTGATGCTGAGTCTTGCATGTCAATGCGTTGTGCTGTGTTGGATTTGCTCGGACCACAGCTGGGCTAGTAGAGCACCTTCAGATCCACTTTCAAGGGTCCTGGACTGGGGTGACACCACTTGGAAGGACGAGCTCCAACCTGGCAGAGTCCAGGTCTGGGGTACAAGGTTGATGGAGCCTGTTCTGCCCTGAGGCTCCGATCAAGAGGCAGCCAACTAGTCCTTGGAGTCACTCTGGTGGTCCTGGCCCTGGGTTCAAGATGCAGGTACAGTTCATCTTTCTTAGGCAGGAGGGTAGCAGGGCAGCACAGCTGGGCAGAAGAGTGGTGGTCTATTTTGCAGCAAAGTAGCAGAGCAGTACATCTTCTGAGTCTTCCACAGGCCCAGATGTGTACTGAAGAACTGGGTTTGAGGGTCTATTATTTATGCTTGATGCCCATTTTGAAGTAGTGGAAGTTTCTGGAGATTTCACCCCATGAGATGTCAGCATCCTTTCCTTCCATGCTCTGGTTCCAGCTTGTCTGGGACCACAAACGACTATTGCCAAACCCTTTGTGATTGTGTTCAGGCAGAGCCTTTGTGATGTTCAAGTGTGGTAAGTAACAGCTCCTCCCCCTCGTTAGGTTGGAGTGTCCTGTTAGGCCACAGTGGCCCATCCTTCCAACACCTAGCCTTCCTTTGTCTTACTGCATGGAAGCAATACACAAAGAACAACTGCCAGCTACACCCAGTCATGTGACCCAGTGATAGACTACAGGCACCAAATAGTTAGGACAAGAAAATGCCAACTTTCAAATGGTGGCATTCTTCTAATTGAGACATAAAATCCAACTTTGCCATTAAAGAGGGCATTACATTTAAATTATTTAAACACCAAACTCAATCTGTCTACCTGCTCCCAATTGAAAGTCACAAAACATTAAATATAATAGGGAAACCCAATGATATCATATGGGAGAGGTGGGCCATGCAGAAGTGAAAAACACAGCTTTTTACTGTTAGGACATATAAATCATAAAGCTACATGTTCAGATCTTTAAATACACTGCACCCTGCCCTCCGGGCAGTCCATGGCCTACGCTAGGGGTTAAAAAGGAAGGTCTGGACCTGGCAAAAGGTTTATTTTGCCAGGTCAAAATGACAGTTGAAAACATTATCTTACATGGCCACTTAAGTGAGTGGCACAATCAGGGCTGCAGGTCCACTAGGAGCATTTAATTTACAGGCCCTGGGTACATGGGCTACCATCTTAATAGGAATCTACAAGCAACTTAAATGTGCCAATCGGTACAAGCCAATTCTACCATATTTAAGGGAGAGTTAGTGCTGGTTAGCAGTGGTAAAGTGAACAGAGTCCTAAAGCCAACAAAAAAGAGATCATCATAAAGAAGAGGGGTGAAGTCGAAAAGTCTGGGGGAAGACTACCGTAAGGCTGACTGGTCTAACAAATATGCAATGCATCATAGAGTCTGTCTTTGGTCTGCCAGAGATTGTGTGATAGCATTCTAAGCTTGCCCTAGATGATCTACCAGATTCAAACCCAATTTGAGAATCATGAATGAAGGAAGGTATTACTTTACGTGGCAAGTATTTTAGTTAAAATCTTTATATCAAAATTAATTTATGAAATAGGCCAGTAGCACTTACTTTTCAAGGGGATTAGGCCACAGCCTTTTTATACAATGAGCTCAGTTAGCCCAAGATTTTTGCTTCTTTAAACACAGCATAAAAGAAACGACATGTAGATTGTGTAAAGATTGTACCATCCTCAATCAGAGATTCAGAAAAATTAGATTCAGATCTTCCAGGAAGATTTTACTGTTGAGGGGATCCCACACTTCCGGTGAGAGTGTAAGCGTTTTGAGAGGCACCACAAAGGATTACTTGTCTTAGTGTATTACTCTATTAAGATGTGTACAAAGACTCATGGAATATAGCAAATGCCTCAGAAATCTCATTTGGGTGTGTATGTAGCACACCCCTTCAGAACTTTATTACTGGGATCGGTAGGGGCCCTTCTCTTTGTCATGTCAAGAAACTGCCTGCTTTCTCCCTAAGTCCCTAAAGTGTTTGCAACATTTCCATAAGGGCTATCTCAACACATGTCATACCAAGTATTTGTAAAGACAATAGGGTTTGACTACGCTAAATCTACTGGCTTGGTCAATTATTTTTTACATGTTGCATAGCAGTTGACTTGCTGTGCAACATGGCTTAAAAAAAACAGTGCTCTGATGCGGCCAGCTTAGACTGCATGATTTTCTAATTTTAGTCATGTTGCACAGCAGCTCAACTTCTGTGCAACATGTAAAAAAAATACTGACAAAGCGAATAGATGTTTATATAGGTAAAACCTATTGGTTTTGCCAACGCTTGATTGTATTTCCAAGTACTTAGCAAGCACAATGCAAGTGATGTTCAGGCAAAGCCTAAAAATGGGTCTGGTGAGCTGCTAGGTACTAGAAAGGAATTTCCCGGGAGCAAAACTTCTAGCTATAGTGCCAGATACTGGCTCTAAATTCGAGTCAGGCTGGTTGGTGCTGTCTGCTGCTGACGCACCTGCCACTGGCAGCCCATGGGCAGTCAGCGTCTCCATCTTTTCTTTTGATGTAGATAGGTTAGAAAGTCTCCTTGTAGTTGGTCCTCCAGCTCCATGCCACCACCACCGTCCCCAGTTTGTGTGACCTTTTCCATGCCTGCCGGAGCAGCTTTAGAAAGTCGGAGGTGCTTCGCCCAATGAGGCGAGCCTGTGAATACCCCTGGCATCCACACTGCATAGAGGGAGGGCATGCAGCCAACAGCTATTATAATGCAGAATGGCTGCATTGCTATCTACACTGGAGGCAGGGCAACCATGCAGTAGAAATAGAGCATTTAAAAAGATGATTTAAGTACACTTCCCCCACTCAGCGCCCGACTGGCTTATAGGGATATCCTGCAATTCCTAAAAAAGATTAAAAGACCTGTAGATCTGGCAGTAGTAAATACAAACGTTGCACCTGAAGAAGAGCACTGGCTCCACACGCATCCAGGCAATTTTTAAGAGAATTTTATTCCCAAACACATTTTGAAACAAGAGGTAGAGAGGAGGAGGACGATGTGGAGGATATCACAACAAGACTCATTGGGAAAGAGGGTGGGCACGATGTGGAAACAGGGGACAGCTGGGAGTGGACCTGGAGAAGCATTGACGACGAAGCAGGAGGGGGTGGGAGGAACAGGGGAAACAACGAGGGCAGAAGGGGCACAGAAGGCCTGCAAACACATGCACGTTTATGGAGTGCTAAAGTAAAAATAAAAAAAAAGTACCTGTGGAAGTGGGCTGCCAGTGGACAGACACTGGCTGCAGGCAGGAACATGTATTCTGTCCAAGCTCCTTGGAAGACTGGAAGAACTGAAGAGAAATGGGAAGAAGGAGGCACTGACCGTTGAGAAGCAAGGACAAGTAAGTGTTGTCAGATCCAATCAATGGTCAGTAATGGGTTGGCTCTAAGCCCGTTTCTCTTTTTTTTTTATTTACCAGAGATTTTGCAAGTACAGGGCAAGCACTGTGCAGACCAAACCTATTAAAAAGGAAGTTAAGTGCAAATCTCTCGGACTCTAACTGAGCCGAGGTTGGTGCTGCGCTGTAGCATTGGTGAATTGTCCTAATTAAAGATGTTTGAGACTAGCTTTCCTCTTAGCGAACACCAAGTCATCCGTTAGTGTTCTCATCCTTTAAGACCCTGATGTGTGATCTCAAACTTTCTATTCTTTCCATTAATCTGTAATTGGTCACTGGCCGCTGTCTACAAGTGTTACGAGGTCTAGTGTGTCCAAGATACAGGTCCTATTTAATAGGAGAGTAATGTGAGACATCATATGCTAAGATGTCATATGGTGAAGCCGTTGATGGTCACATGGTGCATGGATGTGCAAAAAGTGCTTTTTTCTACTGCGGTTTGTACTGCGGCTCTTTCCTGGGCCGCAGCACAAGCCACATTGGAAACAAGCATTGGCTTAGCCAATAGGTCTCGCTTTTGGGACCTTATAAGTGTTTAGCCATGCAACAGTTGCATAACTAAATACTTATAAGGTCCCAAAAGCGAGACCTATTGGCTATGCCAATGCTTGTTTCTGTTTATTACTGCTCTGTAATAATGTCGGCGCACGGGTGCCACCATTACTACATAGAAGTAATAAACAGGCTCACGGAGAACATCAAAGCGGTCGTGTGGCCGCAAAAGTGACAAGTGATCGCGATCAAACATCAAAGCGGCCGCGAAAGTGAGGCGCGCGCGCCCGCGCACATGCACTGTAGGGATTAGTTACTTACCTGTAATCCTAGTTCTCTTCCAAGGGTATCCTCATCAAATTCATAAGCATTAGAATATTCCCGCCCATGCGCGGGACCCCAAACACTATATTATATGTGCCCCACATATAAATATCCATATATATATACATATCAACAGAAGGTTCCTTTTGGAAAAAAGGAAAGTCGATGCCTTGTCTGTTGCGCACAGTAGATTTATTGTCAGCACAAACGTTAGACGCGTTTCGCCTGTAAGACAGGCTTGTTCACTAACGGTTCGCATAAAGTCATCGGCCATTTTTAAACAAAACAGTGATTACGTGATACGTGACGAACTACAAAATCATAAATAGTGAAAACAGACTGGTAGTTCTTTACAAAATTATCTCGTGTGTCGGCTCTCATGGTTACATTTATAGACAGTTAGTATATTATCCTGACAGTTTCGTGCCACAAAAACACCTTTAAATTATATAAGGTCATAAATGTACCAATTTCGAAATTTAAGGCAAACAAATAACAATTTTAAATAAAATTGATGAAATGACAGGATTCGGACCATGGACAGTATATTGGTATCATTTTAAGGACAGCCCCAGTGGGCTAAACCATTACCACAATAGACTGATTGATATAAATGATTCAAATAGACCACGGTTTCGAAAAGATCAAGCCCAAGTGGGCAGACTTGGCACTGTTCTGAAAACATGAGCAAATTCATTAAAACCACCTCTGATTTACATTAGTCTGTATAAAGTGCTTGTGCTAAAATTTAAATAGGTTCTAAAGTTCACCAGATTGAATCTTTGAAATAAATTAAAAATCAGGGTAGGGAAAGAGGCGGGAATGAGTTCATAGGTGTGTGTGGAAGTCTTCTTCAATATTGAGACCTTCAGGAATTTTTGTATTGAGACGAATGATGTAACTTGACTCTAATTGTCTCAATCTTTTCACTCGATCACCTCCCCTTACGCTCATAGGAACTGCATCAATTACAGAGTACTCAAAACCCACAGTGTTTCTATTGTGGTATTGATCAAAGTGCCTTGCCACGGGGTAAGTTTTATCTCCATTCTTGATGGCCCTTAGGTGCTGAAGGATACGCTTGTGAATAGGAAGGATTGTGCTGCCCACGTACTGCAGGCCACATGGGCACCGCAGCACATAGACAGCAAAATCGGTCCTACAGGAGTATTGGCCCCTAATCTTATTTTCATGAGGCAATAGGCCTCCTGAAAAGGTAGATGTGTTCTTACCGTGGATACAGGCCTTACATTTTGCACATTTAACAAAACCATCCTTTCTTTTTAGCCAAGTTTTGGGTGCCTGCGCCTGTGTCGTTGGTAACATATTGGAGACCAGTGATTGTTTCAGAGATTTGGCTTTTCTGAAAGTTATTAGAGGTTTACGTCCCACTAGTTTTTTTAATATAGGGTCATTTGCAATGATGTGCCAATGCTTTTGTAGAATCTTACTCAAGCTGCCCTCTTGGATGTTATAATTAGTGATTAATCTACACTGGTCTTCATTCACAGTGGCTCGCATGTCCGGCTGCTGCTCCCGGCTAAAGAGTATTTCTTCCCTTGATTTCTTTTGTGCTTTCACAATTGCTGTGTCAACCCATGCCCAGGGATATCCTCTTGCTGAGAAGCGTTCCCTCAAGCATCCTAATTCTATATTACAGTTCCTCATAGCCCTAAGGCATTCGCCATATGGAACACTTCTCACCAAGTTCTTCGGGTGGAAGCTAGAGGCATGCAGCAAGGTATTGCCATCTGTGGCTTTACGATAAAGTTTTGTCTCCAACTTGTCATTCGCAATAAAGACAGTCATGTCCAGGAAATTAACGCTGATCTTACTGATGTCATATGTTAATTTTAGGTTCAAATCATTAACCTGTAGACCATTAACAAAATTTCTGGCACTCTCTTGGCATCCCTTCCAAACAACAAATAAATCGTCGATGTAACGACACCAAAAAATCACATTATCTTGCCATTCTTTGGAAAACTGCGTTTGGACCACCTGCTCCTCCCACCAGCCCATATGCAAATTCGCATAGCTGGCGGCGAAGCAGGTGCCCATCGAAGTCCCGCATATCTGGTGAAACAATTCACCATTAAAAAGAAAATAGTTGTTACTTAGGCAAGTAGAGATCATTGTTAGCAGCATCTGGGTGTGGTGCCAAATAGTGTTTCACGGCATTAAGGCCATCTGCATGCCTAATGCTCGTGTAGAGAGTTGTAGCATCAATTGTCATCAATAGGTAGTCCGGTTCCCACAGTATGTCATAGATTTTGCGCAGGAAGTCGCCCGTGTCCTCGATAAAGGACGGGAGCTTCTTCACCAGGGGGGCTAAGAAGTAATCAACATACTTGGAGGTATTTTCAAGGGCACTGGCAATTACCGAAATAATCGGCCTGCCAGGGGAGTTTTCCATGTTCTTATGCACTTTGGGTATTAGATACAATACCGGTGTTGTTGGGTTATTGATTTTTTAAAATAACATTTCATCATTGCTGATCAAACCATGCTTAATCCAATCCAACAATAGATCATTGTATTTTTCATGGCTGGCATTCATCGTACTTTTGCTAACTCTTACATGGTTTGATTTATTGTTTAGTTGCTTGTACGCTTCTTTAAGGTATTGATCTTTTCCCCATAGGACCACATTGCCCCCTTTGTCCGCATCACGGACAATGCATGCATCGTTATTAGTCAGTTTTTTCACTAAAGCATGGTACTCTTTGTCACGTTGGGTAAATGCATGTTTTTTTGCTTTTAATGTGCAACATAGGTTTTTGACATCATTTACCACTAGATCATTGTACACATCTACAGAGTCCCTGCTGGTCATTGGGGTAAATTTGGATTTTAGCTTAAAACTAGTGGGTGCCCTTTGCTCAATGTCCAGATTTTCATTGTGCGCTAGGTTAAGTGCCTGCTGCAGTGTACTGGGCACTTCTTGCGCTATAGGTGCATCCTGACCAGTATCATTGTCCAAGTCTGCCATTACCATCATCAGATTCATATCATCCACTGCTAATTCGGCGGGTACCTCCGCTAGTGATCCATCCTTTTGCCCAGCCGGGCGTTTAGGTGCCACTGCAAAGAATTTTTTAAGCTTTAGCGTTCTTGTAAACTTAAAAATGTCCACTCTAGTCTGTACATAGTTGATATCAGCTCTTGGACAATAGGACAGACCCAATTTTAAGATATCTTGTTCCTTGTTAGATAGTACAATGTCTGTGAGGTTAATGACTGTGGCGACCTTGTTCAACTCTACTTGTTGGTTTCATTGATTTCTTGTTGCCACCGTTTGAATTGTTTTGCGCCTTTGCGCCGTCACTGCCTCTGCCTCTTCCTCTTCCCCTTCCCCTTGGAGGTCTTGCAGTTGGCAGTGGCCGCGGGCGCAGATTGAACCGTCTTTCCTCTCTTAAAAAATCAAATTCGTCGATGACTGAAGGAATTTGTGCTCCACAGCTTGGCCCTTCATCCAGGTCGGTGTCCAATTCTGAACTCTGTAAACTGCTCAGATCAGATTGTTGATTCTTATTGCCACTGGCAGCACTGAGTTTTTGTTTGCGCAAATTATCGAACTTCCTTGCAAAAGTATAGATCTGCCCTCGATCGTAATCTATTTTATCACGCCGAAATTTTAGCGCTTTCCTTTCTTTGATTGTATTTTCCAGTTTGGACAAGCGATCTTTCATTCCCACCATAAATTTGGTGATCGCGTCCTGGTCTTTTTCTTTGTCCAATATTAGCAGGATCTGGCTGATTTCTTCCAGTATCTTGGCGCGATCAATTTCTGCGTATTTGACAAGGATAGCTAACATTCTGCTGGAAGCTTCTAGGTTGTTATTTGCCCATTCCCTTAACATGTCAGGATTGGGGTCCTCATAGGTGGGTGCCACCAGTTTCCTAAGTCCTCTCGGAATCCTCTTGACTTCAAGATAATGCTGTAATGATTTGGCTTCCCACCATTTAGACAGTTCTGAGCGCTTCAGCTTCTCCAGTCTCCTCAGGCGCACAGTTACATCAGATATTATGGCACTGCCCATTGAAGCAGAACTCGTATGAGCGACAGTTGTTGCATCAGTAAATATCGAGAGCGCCGCCTCTTCCCTTTCTTGTAATTCTATAGCTGACATTGTGTCTTCAAAAGAATGTAATTGGATTAATCCCAGCGCACAGAACCGCCAGCGTCCACTCTTCACAATAATTGTAGTTACTTTCACTGGCTTTCCCTCTTCCCATCCGCATCCAGCGCTCGCTTACCTCCGAAGGTCAGTCACGTTCCTCGGGTCCTTCGACTCGGCGAATCTTGCTTCAACCTCGGAGGACAGCGCGTCTTGCTCTTGGGTTCCGGAGTGTGTCCACACAGTCCCGGCTCTTCGGATGGGGGGGTGGCGGCTCAACAAACTTCTTTCCCAGATGCTCCGGTATGCCCACCACCTCCCGAACAGAGGGCGCGTCGACGAGCGGACCGCCAAAGCCCGGCCCGATAATCTCGACAGAAGGTTCCTTTTGGAAAAAAGGAAAGTCGACGCCTTGTCTGACAAGGCGTCGACTTTCCTTTTTCCAAAAGGAACCTTCTGTTGAGATTTTCGGGCCGGGCTTTGGCGGTCCGCTCGTCGACGCGCCCTCTGTTCTGGAGGTGGTCGGCATACCGGAGCATCTGGGAAAGAAATATATATACATATATATATAAAAACAAGCAATTGCAGCCTAACCAACATCAGAGCTGAAACATGCTGTAAGGAATTTCCACTAAACATATAAAACATGCATTAGAAACAGGAGAAACAACCATAAAAAATTGTTTAGAAACTGTTTTAATGCTCAGTATACAGTAGAAATTCTCATAAACCACTGAAAGATTAGTAAGCTCCCAGGCTGAATTGCAAATACCCAGTCTAACAAGACTGAAAAGCTAACCTGTAGCTGCATAGCAATAAACTGACACCGTGCCTTTAAGGCACACCTAACCCCCGAGCTTCCCATCATGCCTCAGGGGTGGCAGTTAGCTCAGTTGTTCTTTGGGGAGACTGGAAAAGCCATGGCACAAAGAGATGACCACATCTGTAAAAGATAACTATCCTTTGCCCGGGGAGGCGGGAGGGTTGCTTATGACTTTGATGAGGATACCCCTGGAAGAGAACTAGGATTACAGGTAAGTAACTAATCCTTCTCTTCCAGGGGATCCTCATCAATAGTCATAAGCATTAGAATAGAATAGCGAGCCTCACCTCATCTCCATGCGGGCAAAGTAGAACATAGAAATGTGATCAGAAAGCTTAACCAACCGAGCTCGGATAGAGCAAAAAACTATCCAAACAGATTCCTCAAGGAGGCCTAGCCTACTTGAGCATCAGCCCTGGAATCAGATTCTAGGCAGTAGTGCCTTGTAAAGGTATGAACTGATTTCCAGGTGGCTGCCTTGCAGATCTCTGACATAGGGACGTCATGCAAGAAAGCAACTGTGGCCGCTTTCCCCCTAGTGGAATGAGCCTTTGGGGTTAACGGTAAAGGCCTTTTCGCCAGCTGGTAAGCTAAGGTAATGCAGGACACAATCCATCTCGAAATGGATCTCTTAGCGGATGGGAAGCCTGTTCTCATGGCGCCATAATTGACAAATAACTGGTCCGATTTTTGTATGCCTTTGGTACTTTCTAAATAGAATTTTAGCACCCTCTTAAGGTCCAAGGAATAGAGCGACCGCTCAGCCGGGGTCGCAGGATTTGGAAAGAAAGATGGAAGGGAAATGGACTGATTGATATGAAAATCAGACACTACCTTAGGGAGAAAAGATGGATGCGCCCTCAAGACCACTCTGTTATGGTGAAAAACAGTGTAAGGCTCTTTGATACACAGAGCTTGGATCTCGCTTACTCTGTGCGCTGATGTAATGGCTACCAGAAAAGCGACCTTCCAAGACAAATGCTGCAAGGAAGCTCTGTGGATGGGCTCAAACGGTGGGTCCATCAACTTGGATAACACCAGGTTCAACTCCCACGGAGGAGAAGGGTTTCTAACCCGGGGGTACACCTTTTTCAACCCCTGTAAGAAGTCCTTGACCACCTGCATCTGGAAAAAAGAGGGCTGCCTAGGTGATTTTCTGTATGCCGTAATGGCAGACAAATGGACCCTGATAGAAGCATACTTCAAACCTGATCTAGCTAGGTATAGAAGATAAGGGAGAATCACATCTTCCTGACCCGTTGTAGGATCAAGGTGATTTGCCCTAAACCAAAGAAAAAACCTTTTCCACTTGAACGCATATGACGCTCTTGTGGCGGGTCTTTTCGCTTCTTTCAAAATATGCATACAATCAGGAGGCAGATTCAAATGTCCGTACTGCAGGACCTCAGGAGCCATGCTGCCAAGTTCAGTGAGGGAAGGTTGGGATGGAGAATCCTCCCGCCCATCGGTATCTCAACCAAGCTGCTACTGGCCTCATCACTTTCGTAAAGCACCACGGGGCTGATGTCAACCTAAACGGAAGACTCTTGAACCTCCAAAGTCTTCCTTTCCATCTGAACTGAAGGAAGTCTCTTTGTTCCACACACATTGTAATTGTCAGGTAAGCATCCTTCAAATCCAACCTTGTTAGCCAATCCCCTTTCCTTAACAAATCTCTCAACATGTGAATACCTTCCATCTTGAAGTGATTGTAACATACCCAATCATTTAGCTCCCTCAGGTTTATGACTGGCCTCATACCTTTTTCTTTCTTCTTCACTAAAAACGGATTGCTTATAAATCCACCCGCACCAATTGTGCTGCCTCTATCACACCTTTTGCCTCCTGTGTGGAAGTACCGACAGATGAAGAAGGTCCGGGTACCACCACTGCCGTGGCCAGTCTGGAGCGATCAGAAGCATCGTCATGCTGGATCTGAGAAGTTTGGACACCACCTTGGGGATCAGGGGCAGAGGAGGAAAGGCGTAGGCATATGTCCCTGACCAGTCCATCAAAAGCGCATTCCCCCTTGTCCCTGGACGGTGGAATCTGGACGCGAAGGCGTGGCATTTTGTATTTTCGTCGTCTGCGAAGAGATCTATCTCCGGACGACCCCAACGATGGAAAAGGTCCGCCACCACCTCGTTGTGCAGCACCCAGTCTGGCTGATCTTCGAAGTGCCTGCTGAGTGCGTCTGCCTTGATATTGAGCCCTCCTGGAAGGTGCACTGCCACTACCGAGAGGTTCCGGGCGAGAAGCCAGTGCCAGATCGCCTGAGACTCCAGGGAGAGAGGACGTGACCGGGTTCCGCCCTGTTTGTTCAGGTAGAACATGGTTGTTGTGTTGTCGGTCTGGACCAGGACCGAATTGGACTCGATTGCCGGTAGGAAAGCTTTGAGAGCAAGGTGGACTGCTCGGAGCTCCAGCATATTGATGTGGTAGGTCTGTTCTTTCGCTGACCACTGCCCTTGTATCTGAAGGCACCCCATGTGTGCCCCCCAGCCTTGTAGAGACGCGTCTGTCACCACCGATTGCACTGGAAGTGGCTGGTGAAAAGGGACTCCCACCATCAGATTCCGCTGCTGAGTCCACCATGTGAGGGAGGATCTCGCCGCCTGGGAGAGACATATCCGATCTTCCCAGTGACCTGTTGACTGATCCCACTGGTCCTCCAGAGTTTGTTGCAAAGGCTGCATCCGCAGCCTTGCGTTGGGGATAAGAAAGATGCAGGACGCCATGGAACCCAGCAGGGATGCCACCTGTCAGACCGACGGTTTCTGTACCTGGAGCAGGAGGCCGCACTTCCGTTTCATTGAGGACAGTCTCTCCTCCGAAGGATACGCTCTTCCCATGCTTGTGTCCAGAACGGAGCCAAGGTAGTGAATGGCTTGGGTGGGCTGCTGCACTGACTTCTCCATGTTGACATGAAGGCCGAGATCGTGCAACTGTTGAAGACATATCTGGAAGTCGTGCCTCACCTGCAGCTGGGATGGACCTTCCAGCAGCCAGTCGTCTAAGTATGGATAGACGAAGAGACCTCTTCTGTGGAGGGCAGCCGCCACCACTGCCATGCATTTGGTGAAGACTCGCGGAGCCGACTTGAGACCAAAGGGCAGGACCTTGTATTGATAATGCTTGCTCCCGACCACAAACCGTAGGTACCTGCGATGACGCTTTGCTATGGAAATATGGAAGTACGCATCTTGGAGGTCCACTGAACACATCCAATCCCCCACTTATCTGATGAAGTGCCAACATGCGAAACTTCTCTTTGACTATGACCTTGTTCAGAAGGCGAAGGTCCAGCATTGGCCGAAATTTGTGCTCCTGATCTTTTTTGGGGACCAAGAAGTACCGGGAGTATACTCCCTTGCCAATTTGAGATGGAGGAACCCTTTCTATAGCCTGCTTTTGGAGAAGGGTCCTTACCTCCTTTCGGAGCAGTAGTAATTGATGATGACTGGACTGTTTTGGTGGAATGTCTTTTGGGAGCGCACGGAAACGTAGCGCATATCCATTGCGCAGTATATTGAGCACCCAGTGATCTTTTGTGATGCTGGGCCACTCTGCCAGATGTTGTGAAGCACTTCCTCCCACTGGAGTGGGCAACGGCGGCAGAGGAAGCCACTGTTCATGACTTTCTGCTGCCTTCGCTGTGGTAGAGGACTGCTGCTGGTGGCCTCCTCTACCTCTACTGGCCTTTCCTCCTCGAAACTGCGATCTTCCCTGCGCTTTGCTCTGGGTCCACTGAGGGGTTTGAACCCTCTGTTGAGGTCTTTGCGTTGGTTGGGTCTGTAGCGGCGTCGAAACTCCTTCTTCTTCTCCAGCCCAACCGCCTTGAGAGTGTCCAGCTCAGTTTTTATGCGGGTCATTTCCTCATCCGCATGCGTGCCGAACAGAGAAGAGCCAGAGAATGGGAGGTTTAATATTCTCTGTTGTGCATCTGGCTTCAGCCTGGTCAATTTCAACCAGGACGATCTTCTGGCGCACACCCCATGTGCGTACGAATGAGCTGCCAGTACTGCCCCATCCGCTGCCGTGCTGATTGACTGATTAGCCACCAGAGATCCCTCCGTGAATATTTTGTCGAAGTGTTTTTGGTCCTCCTTTGGAAGCTTGGCTTTAAAACGGTCCAAAGAGTCCCAGAGGGCCCTATCGTAACGGCCCAGGAGCGCCGCCACGCTAGAGACCTTCAGGGATGCAGCCGCTGACGTACAAGCTTTGCGACCCCATGAGTCCTGAGATCTGCTCTCTTTGTCAGGAGGGACAGAGGAAGATGCCGATACTGCGTGAGTCTTCCTCGCTGCTGACACTATCACAGAGTCCGTCGGAGGGTCCAACTTGACAAACACCGGATCAGAGGCAGCCAGCTTATACTTTTATTGGATGCGAGTAGGCACCGCCTTGATGGTTGAAGGTGTTAAAAAGGTGTCCATAACAGGTTCGAGGATCCCCGGAACCAAGGGAAGCAGAGGGCGAGACGCTGACTTCTGGTGAAGAGTCTCAAAAATCACGGTTGTTGTGACCTGAGGGACTGACATTTGAATGTTGAGTTTCTGCGCACCTCTTTGTAGGACCTCATGATACGTATTGATATCATCAATCTGCGGGACCCTGGATACCAGGCTGTCCGAAAGTGTGGGGGAGTAATCCCGCCTCGAGGACCGGGTGGATGAAGACAAAGAAGTAGACGGGGTTCTCCTACTCTGCCGATGATCCTTGGATGTCTCCGCACGATCATCTCGACCCCTGGATCTCCCAGCACGTTCATATCGCCTGGGGGAGCACGATCTAGAGCGCTGTCTCACCGGTGACCTCTCACGTGCTCGTCTAGGGGGACTACCCCTGTCCACTTCTTCCACCAGCCTCTGGAGAGGAGACCTATGGTGCAGACCGGCATATTCTTGCATCCTCCTAGTCGCCCCTGAATCCCGCCAGTGATGCACGGGTCGCAGCCATTCGGGCGACAGCTGAACCGCCGAAGTGGTCTCATGTGGTCTTGAAGGAGACCTGCGGAACCGGCCAGTATCCTTGGGACGGCTTTGAGGAGTCACTGACCTCGGAGAAGCCCTCCTGGATGAGTGTGAGGATGAATGGCGCGAAGCTGACTCTATCACCAGTACCACGGAGTCCCCAGACCTCACCGAGGCTTGTCTCGATGTCGAGCGTGCTCTTGACGTCGATCTGTGTGCATGCTGGGCCTCCCGTCTGCTCGACATCGAACGCCTTGGCGACAGAGATCTGTGCCGATGAGAGGTAGGCGAAGAATGGTGACTCAACGGCGAACGGCGATGCAAAGCCGACGACGGAGGGACCCTCTCTCTCGACGTCGAACGCCGAGTAGACGACGGCGGAGCAGTGTCCATTCTCGACGCCGACAGTCTGCGCGACGACGGCTGAGGTGTAGTTCTCGCCCTCGAAGCCGAACGCCGTCGAGACAACGATGGAGACCTCAACCTTGACGCCGATCGTCGCCTGGTTGACGACGGTGGAGGAGTCTTCTTCACTCTCGACGTCGACCGCTGATGGAACTGCGACGACGGGAGAGAGTCCGCCCTCGACGACGGAGAGGTGATACTCCTCGACGCCGAGCATCGCCTAGTTGACGCCGGCGGAGGGGTCTTATCTCTCGACGCCGAACGTCGCCGGGTTGACGACGGCGGAGGGGACTTGTCTCTGGACGGCGATCGTCGCCGGGTCAACTCTTCGACGTCGACGACGTACCTTTCCTCGACGGCGAGCCCACTGTCCAGGGTCTTTTTGAGGAGATGTGCCCCATCTGAAGGTCTTTTTTCAGCGCCGAGCCCGACGCTGATGGAGAAGGATGCAAGGACTTACTTCTAGAAGGCGTCCTGGACCTCTTGGAGCCCTTCTTGACCGGAGATCTTCCTCTAGATGGATTCGCTAGGCCATAAATGCGAATCCTTTCCCTGTCTTTCAAAGTTCGTTTGGACAGGTTCTGGCAGTGAGGACAGGTCTTAGGATCATGGTCCTCCGGCAAACATAGGATACAGACCCGATGGGAATCAGTCTTAGCCTTCTTTTTGCCACAAGAAGGGCAAGGGTCAAAAAGGGATGGCATTTTAGGTATTAAAAAATGCCTAAATCTGTCAAAAAAAGACAGCTTCTTACTTGAACAGATAGAAAACGTCGAAGTAAGGTATAAAAAGTTGCTAAAAGTGAAATGATTTTCTGAAGAAAGCAGAAAAAAAGTGGAGCTGTGTTGCCAGGATCCTTCCAGAAGGAGCCGGAAAGAACAACTGAGCTAACTGCCACCCCTGAGGCATGATGGGAAGCTGGGGGGTTAGGTGTGCCTTAAAGGCACGGTGTCAGTTTATTGCTATGCAGCTACAGGTTAGCTTTTCAGTCTTGTTAGACTGGGTATTTGCAATGCAGCCTGGGAGCTTACTATGCTTTCAGTGGTTTATGAGAATTTCTACTGTATACTGAGCATTAAAACAGTTTCTAAACAATTTGTTATGGTTGTTTCTCCTGTTTCTAATGCATGTTTTATATGATTAGTGGAAATTCCTCACAGCATGTTTCAGCTCTGATGTTGGTTAGGCTGCAATTGCTTGTTTTGATATATATATGTATATATATATGGATATTTATATGTGGGGCACATATAATATAGTGTTTCCGGGGTCCCGCGCATGGGCGGGAATATTCTAATGCTTATGACTATTGATGAGGATCCCCTGGAAGAGAACTTTAGGCTACAGTGGTAGCACTTTTTTGAGCCCTCACAAAATGTCTCGCCAGACCAGCGCATGCACTGGGTCAGGCGAGACCTAAAAAAGCACTTTCCGAGTGCGACCCCAGTGGTGGCATCATCATTAGGTGGTTGGACTGCTGACTGCTTGTCTGGTGGTCTCTTGACTGCCGCAACTGCGATCAGCCGTCCGATCGCCAAATATCGTAATCAGCCCCTGAGTTTTTATAAATTTGGGTTCTTACTGGTTCAGTATTTCATCGGCAGTTCCAGCATTTTCTTGAGATACAGTCTATGTTATTTAAAGATCCACCTTCTTCAATTATGTTTCTCTCTCCTCTCATGTTCCCAGGTTCCGTCACAGGTCTTTTCCAACTTCTAGACACAGATCCACTCCCAGGCCTCTCGGAATAAAGAAAGGTAAATGTGACACACTATTAAAGAAAAACAAAAAAAACTTGCTAGTGGTTTTTTCTTTTGTCTTTTCGTATTAGTCTCCTCTAATTTCTTATCTCTCTTTAATTTGCTTCCTAGGTGCTTGTTGTTAATGCCCTTCAGGTTCAGTAGATACGACTCAGTGTTTATGGGCCGGAGAATAGCGTTTTTTTTGTCTCCTATTCTAATCTGTCATGTATGACATTAGCCCCCAGGGTTACCGCTACCCAGACCCTATTACACTTTCACGAGTAAGGTTTTCCTCTCGTAGTCACTTATAAAAATAGTATACAGTTATCCCTGTTTATTGACTTATTAGCTTCCCATTAATGACTTATTTGCTGTGAAAAATATTGAATGCTTTTCATAAGGGAGATATGCATTCTGCAAATCGCCATATAGAAGTCAAGGAATTTAAAATAATCTATTATGTTAGATAGGTTTCGCTATTTTAGCTGGACTAGTGGCAGCAGCATTGTTTTTTTGATGGCCCACTGTTTCACTTGTTCAAGTGAGCCAAAGATGGGGTTGGGTTCACATATGGAATTTTTCTCTAGGCAAGAGTATAGGTGTTCTCAAGGTGTTCTGGAAAAATGGTGAGGTGACTTTGAGGAGAGAAAATTGTCAGTTTTGTTGCAAGAGAGTTGAGAGCGTGGTACATGTAATGGCTCTTGATGGCAAGAAAGGATGCCCTCTTTGGTAGATGCCATCACCTCATAAAGGGGGCAACCATAATTTGCTGTAGTATTATGCGTTTTTATTGTCAAATCTGTGAGAGTTTTTGAAAAAAAATAAAACCACCATGCTGAGGAATTTAATGAAGTAGCACCCTTAGAGGCAGAATTACGCGAAAGTGACTCAGTGCGTGCTGCAAGCCATTTGGCTGTGCCGCAGTGAGTCACTTTCAAAGCACAGGGATGTGGCATATTAACAATATTTCGCATCTCTGTGCCTCCCCCTGCACTGGCGCACAAACTGCTGCCACGCACCGGCGCAGCCACCCTTGCACCATGGTGCAAGGATGCCTGCATCATGGCGAGATTGTTTTTTTTCAGTAAGGGTTCCCTTCCTGCACAAAAAACTATCTGAAATGCTGTTTTTCAACTTCTATGTGTGCTCCATTATCACACATAGAAGTTGAAAAACGTAATTGTTTCAATGATTGTTTTTGTGCAGGAAGGGACACCTTCCTGTACATAAACAATCATTAGAGGTTATTTCCTCTTTCTATGTCTGCTGCAGAATGCAGCACGCATAGAAAGATGAAAATTACGGAGAAAAATGAATACATTTCTCCTCGTTGTGCCTCCCTACGCCTCCCCTGGTAGGCGTAGCATTCACACGCATTTCCAGCATTCATCGTAAATCTGGAAATGTGTCTGGTTCCATGTGTGTTGTGTGGGTACACCCACAGCAACACCCATGGAACACCCCTTTCATGAAAAGTGCTGCAGGCAGAGGGGACAGGGGACAGGAAAATTAATGCAGGGTGGCGCAAGGGGCTTGTAAATCCGCACCATAGTGTTTATGGTCGGATGTTCTTCATGCGAAGTTTGATTGGGTACGCATAGAGAATTCGTTGTTTCAAGCTTTGCAAACTGTAGGAAATTAAATTGTTAAACTGTGACAGGAAGGCTGCGGTGCTATTCCTAGTAAATAAACAGAGTTCTTGAGGAATCCCTGACTTATCCTCGGTAGTTGGGCAGAAACAAGAAATAAATTGCAAGTGGTACATACACAAAAAGACCACAGCAACATAACATAACATTGAGGAAAAAAACTGAGCAACAATCTCAAACTTTTATAAAAGAGAAGAAAAGTTAATTAGAAAAATGACTCAAAATTAGTAAAATCAGAGATAGTCATGTGGGGATATTAAAAATTGTTAAATCAACCTATAGGAAACAATGATATCCAAACCCTAATGCAAGACAATGGGGCATAGTTGATTAGAACTTAGCCACCCTCTAATGGAGACTGGTTATGGAGCAAGTAGTAGTAAAGTTAGGAGTCCTAACTTTAGGACTCCTAAACTGAGAAAAATCCTAATTTTAAGACTTTCGGTATTCACAGAAGGCATTTAGGAGTCCTAAAGTTAGGACTCCTAACTTCTGTGAATACCGAAGTGAGTGTCTTCTGTGAATACCAAAATGAGTAAGTGCCTTCTGTGAATATGAAAATGGTAGTAAGTTTAGGATTTTGTCTTAAGTTAGTTCTGTGAATCGGGCCCTAGGACATTAACGAAAACTTAGAAATATCTTTCATTGATACAGTTAATGTAAATGTCAGTAGTAGACAGGGGCGGCTGGTGACATTTGAAAGTGGTGAGGCGTAAAATGATTGGTATCCTGCACCGTTGCGAGCAAGCGTAGCGAGCCCGAACCACCATAAGGGGGGTTCGGGGGGGATCTCCCACCCGAGAACATTTTTAAAAAAGAGAAGAAAAATGGTGCATTTTCAAGCAAATTTGATAAAGCAGGAAGGTTAATAAAGCAATTGTGAAAGTGCAGCTATAACATTAATAAAGAGAAGTCATATAACATAGGTAGCTGCTTATTCAGTATAACCACAGAGCTTCATAACAGACTTCGAGATACAATGCATTTCTGAGTACCTCACTCACAGATGTTTTTTATTAACAAACAACTAAACTGGTTGCAAAGTAGCAGCATTCAACATTGTTTACTTTTTGTAAATGAAATCAGCACGTCTCTCTTTAAGAGCAGCAATCTTTTCAATAACTTTAATGTTAAAGTCCGGGATTTTCTGAACTAGCTTGCTCTCTACAGAGAGCATTGCCAAAGCATTGAGTCTTTCCTCGAGCATGGTGTTTCTCAGGAATGTCTTAATCCTCTTTAAGGCTGAAAAACATTGTTCTGACTCGACTGTTGTCATAGGAGTGGTTATGACAATTTTAAGTAAAGCCACTGTCTCTGTAAGTGACTTTTCCATATTAAGTTTATGTATTAAAGCCAGCAAAGACAAGGCACTTGTGGCCTTCCGGTACACAGGCATTGCGTACAGTACAGTCAACTCAGTTCTCAGCTCTTCTTTTTTGAGCATAGGATAAGCTTCCACAGCCTCATTCAGAGCACGCTCCGGGAAGGATTCATCATAGTTGGCAAACTGTTGACTTTGCAATAATGTGGCACTCACCAAATGTTTTGTGAAAGAAAAACGTTCTTTTGCCTGCACAATTACAATGTCACAGATCTCCTTTGCAATTCGGACTAGAGTGGTGATGTTTTTCCTGCGGTTTGAGAAAGTAGATTGCTCGGGCAGTTTGCTGTCTAAATTGTCAACCCCATCTCTCACTTTGCTTATGCTTTGTACAAACATGGTAGTATATACTTGCACTTTGACAGTATCTATCTCTCGTGCTTGTAACTGATTGTATAACAGGTTGACAGCTACCATTATATCATGAAATAAAAACAGTAAGAACTGAAACTCTCTGTCTTGTAGTGTTCTAGCAAAGCCACGGGCTTCAGTCTGACTTTTGTAATCAAACTCATCATTGTCTTCTATGGCGCCAAAACATTTCTCAAGGTCCTCTCTATGTTCATAGATTAGGTTGACTGTACGAATGTTAAAGTTCCAACGAGTTGAGGATCCCCTTGGAACGCTTTTGTCCACAATCTCATGAAGTGCTTCTGTTCTTTTGGGGGAACGTGAGAAGAATGCTGCCATGCCTCCTATATCCTGAAAGAAAATTTGTGTCTCGGTGATCCTTGATACTGCCTGTTGCATAATAAGATTAAGTTGGTGAGCGTAACAGTGCACATAATGAGCATTAGGGTACACATCTCAAATTCTTTTCTGAACTCCACTAAGGCTTCCACTCATTACGGACGCACCATCATAGCTTTGCGCAATACGTTTTTTTTTGAGGCAGCTCTGGAAAAATTAAGCTCAGTTGACGCAGTATAGCTGCAGTAAGGGTTTCTGCACTAGAGTCTCTTAAATGTGTGAAACCATAGAACCTCTCCACAACTTCTCTGTCATTGTCAATGTACCGAAACACTAATACGGACTGTGTTTTAGTGGCCACATCAGTGGTGTCATCAGCCTGAATAGCCACAAAGTCTGTGTTTTGCAATTCTTGCACAATATGGCTTCTCATAATTTCGAGCATACACTCAAGAAGTTCATTTTGTATTGTTTTAGAGGTGCCCTTAAAAACTGTAGCACTTGCTAAATGTGCCTCCATATCCTTGTCTATGCTTGCTATTAAATCCACAAGGCCTTTGAATATTCCAGGATTTGGGGAACCTTCTGATTAATCATGGCCTCGCAATGCCAGTTCAAAAGCACCACAGAAACAAATGCAATCAATTATTTTGGATAGAATCTGTCTGTTCCTATCAACTGCTTCATTGTGTTTCTGTATTGCTTTGCGGTATGCATCACTTATCTGCTGCTCAATCGGTGCATCCTCCCCCAACATTCCCAGTCTCCTCAGGTTTTCCATATGCTTTCTTGTGTGTGCGTGCTTCTTTATTTTTTCAGACAAATGCTTCAAGTCTGTTACTCCTTGATTTGTCCAAGAAAACTCACCACCAAACAGCAAGCAGGGGATGCAGAACAGAGAATTTCTTAAAGGGCACCCTGTAAGCCAATCAGCTTTTGTGTACCAGTCGTTTGAGAATGTACGTGTGGACATTTTTCCTCTGTCCTGGGAAGTTTGCTGTAGTTTTATGTCAGGCCGATGAGGTCCTAATTGCTTTAAATGTGGTTTCTCTTCAAGTGGCCGTGCCTGGAATGACCTTGTAATCAGCTCTTGTACAGTATTCATGATGCCGATGCTGGCCTTACCAATATATATTAAAGAAACCTGTCAATAATCAAAGTACAACATATAAGGTGCGGTGCAATAATATCAAATTTCAGTATAAATACATATATCTTGTGCAGTATCGCAATACATCTCCAACAGCTCCCCTTTGCACAACATGACTGCTAAAAATACAGCCTTACTGCCTGCTGCCTCTGTGTGCCATAGTGGTTGCTGAAGGCACTGAAACAGACACTGCTTGAGGGCCTTGAACAAGGCAAGGGATAGATAGTGCTGTTAACAACCGATATTGCCCAAATCACAGGGCTAAGGCTATTAGTAAATTCCATCCACTGAGGGTACAATGTTCAGAATGTGTGCCTACTCCAACCACCATGTACAGTGACCAAACACATAGCCCTAACTCCAATCTAAAAAAAAGATAGCATCAGTTTCCTTACCTTTAACTCTGGTGTTTGCTGGGTCGTAGCCGGGGTGAAAGAGCAGCAAAGGAGGTCTTGTTCTTTGCCGGAAAATTGACCAAAAATTTGGTAATGGTTGTCAAGCTTTAGAAGGTGCTGAAATAAAAATAGAACAATTTATTTTTGAAACATCACTGTACTCTCAGCTAGCTCTAATGCTGTAAGGATGCTCTGGGAAGTAGGCTAGTGTCAATCTCTCATAATTGTTTTTAGAATCTAGTACATTCTGTGGGTTAAAGTCTTCATTCACTTACATTGAATTTATTCAGGTAAGGTTTATGAAAGGAAAGCCAAAGAGCAGGATATGATGTACCATCTGAGATGGACTAACCCAGTGAACCTGACTAAAATGATAGGGTTGCTTGCTGTAATCATGAATGCCTGGGTAGAGCTTCCCCTTCAACACATGACACAATTTTAGAGGTTTAAAGCTATGGATATCACAGTGCCAATTTAGATAAGGTGTAGTTTTTTTTGCCGCCATTACCTGGCATTCGGGCACCTTTGCTGCATCCAAGATCAATGTGATGAAAGGCCAAGTGGACTGCGCATGATTTGAGTCAACTACTAGCAATCACACTCCTACAAATGACAAAATTCCTTAATTTGTAAGGGAAACAAAGATAAGTGCGAGGGGCCCTTGTCAGGAGGCCCCTGCAGCTTGCACCACCCATTTCCCTGTCAGCGAGCCACCAACACTACCTACACAACTGCTAACCATCACACTCCTACAAGTTTGATAATTCCGAATATTCCGGGTCCTAAAGCTATAAAAAAGGCTCAGGTATTCCGTGTTTGTTTTTAATGTGCATTGTATTAATGAATAACTGTTGTTCTACCCTCTCAGAGACTGTCGTAAGTGTCGGAAATCACCGGCTTATATTAATCACTGATTCCAAGCCACCCAAAACCATAAGAATGGCTTGGGGAGCAGGTATTATTCATTTTAATTGTATATTGAAATATTAAAGACTCTGTTGCTGTGCACATCCTAAAATTAGACAAAAAGCGTCAGCCTGTGGTGCACTGACATAAATGCCGTCATTGAGAATTAAATGCCGGTGCTGCGCAGAGGCAACCACCGGCTCAAATTAAGCATGAGAATGGTTAAGTTTGCAGTGCGCGTGATATAGGAATGTAATATTTCCGTGCACCGCCAACACTCATAATGTCTGCATGCACAAAAAGTAGCAAAGAACACGTGTCACATGGAAAGTATGTTTAGCAGTGGGTATCCAGCTCCAGTGGGGCAAAAGGCCATGTGTACTTGTGGGGGACCAAAAGTAATGCAACCCTAGCACCTAGAGGTAACTTTTGTCTGCAACATAAAGAGCATCCAACCTTGGGCGATCAGGCATGTTTGCAATTACAGGAGCCAATCCAGGCCATGTCTGCAAATTCAGAAGCCAGCTCACTGTACCTCCCCATCCCCAGGGCTCATCATCTCTGCATACACACAAGTCACCCAACTTTAGGGATGAAAATCCATGTCACAAATCCAAAACCAGTCCAATTTAGGAGGGGACTAGCCAGTCTTTACAAATCCAGGATACATCCATCCCAAGTGTGGCGGGCCCTTGCTGCTTGTAAGAACAAAGGAGTTGTCCAGCTCTCAAACCTGAACTCAGGCACACACCAATTGTCTCATCAATACCTGGCTTGAGAAGGAGGCACAAAGAAAAAAGTTCAGATTCTATGGCTCTGTGCTCAAACACCCAGGGCCAGATTTATCACACTTTCACGCAGCGCAGCCATCCACCTTCCTGCACTGTGCTGCATGAAAGGGCAGAAAAGTACAGTATTTAACATTATACAGTGCATTCCTGTCCTTTCCATGAGCTGCCGCCATTTTGGCTGCTGAGCGCCAATGCAGGCACCCTTGCACCGTGATGCAAAAATGCCTGCGTTGTAGGCAGGCTTGTTTTGTGCCCCAAAAACAATCTTCAGAGGCATTTTCCTCTTTCTAAGTTCCAACAACGAGGAGAAATAAAGATATTCTTCCTTATTGTTCCTCCCCTGGGAAGATGTAGCATTGTGAAACATTCCCAGGTTTACCAGTGTTGGTAAATCTGGAAATGTGCCAAAACCCATGTGTGAATGCATGGGAACACCCACGCTCTACCCATGGAAAACCGCCCTAGGGCAGAGTAACACAACACAGAGATTTGCTCTGTGTTGCTTCATATTTATCAAGCCATGCAGGTGGCCTTGTGTGGCTTGATAAATCTTACTTTAGTGTTGCGTCACCATTGTGTGGCGCAAGGGCAAATCAACACATTGATAGATATGCCACGCCAAAGTCTCTTACCTTGCTTGGTCAGAGCCTAAATTTGCCATCCTAAACCAAGCTGCTACATGCAACTGTGAGGTGGAGGAGGGAGTGGGGTTTGGGTGGAGGACACTGGAATATATTTGCAGATTTTGTGGGTAGTCTCACAAGGATTATAAGGGAACCAGAAAACAAGAGTGCAAAAGGGCTCGTCAAATATGTGAAGGAAAGAGGACAACTAGGACAGGCGCGTCCATGAGAGGCACAGACTGAACACTTCTAAAGCAGTGGGGATTGCAGTCACTCACTAAATTGCAGGCTTCTCAGACAGCCCCCAATGAACATCAAGCCACCCCAAAAGGCGAGTTTAGACTTCATGTATCCTTACAAAGCATAAAAATGAAAATAAATTAATGACTCTGATGTTCAGCAACAGTAAGGAGACCCGGCAGATGCCAGATGTCTATTCCCGAGAATAACTGCACTCAGTAAGGATGGAGTGATTTTGCCGACATAGGCAAACATGATACTTTGCTGCTCTTTGCCATGTAAATACTGACGCCTTTGCAATGTCTAAGTGAATTTGGTAGCACCTTTCTGCTGGCAGCTTCTTGTAATACATGAATTGTGTGTCGGCCCTGGCTACCCAGAACTACAAAGGAGGAGAAATCACCTGCTATGGAGATACCCTAACCAGCAAAAAACCATGACACAGACAGACTCCCTGGAAATGACAGGTCTGCTGGTTTACCTTTTCCATTGGTATCTATCTGGAAAACACTGCCATATTACTCTTCTGTCATTATCGAACCGTCTAGGCATTAACAGATTGGCTGTACTCCTCTATTTGGCTTACTTCCAATGTATATTGCTGTTTTGTAGTGTATATCCATCCATTCATCCACCACCTAAAAGCACTGAACATTAGAACACTAAGAACCTAGCAAGATGGACTGCCCTCCATGATCTACCGCTGTGTCAGGGAAGGAAGGCCCAGTGTGCTAGAGAATGGGAGACCCGGAGGGAAGGGAGGCGCGCGCACACACACGCAGCTCGGGTCAGAGACCCTCAGACCGGGCAAGAGGCTCTTGCCCGGTCTGAGGGTCTAGAGGGCTCCGACCAGGATGTGGGCGGGTGAACCCCTGGCACGGAAGGGGTCAGGCTCACAGAAGGCACCAGTCCAGAACACAGAGCCTACGGCCGGGGAATTATGGGCCATCGGTAAAAAGGGAAAACAAAGTAATGCTGCCAGTATGCGCTGCAGACCCAAGCCCTTTGGACTCTAGCATGTACAAAGCTCACAGCAGTTAACCCTTTCCCTACCCTGGCGTCAGGTCCATCGCCACTTCCTACCTCTTCGCCCTGCTAACCCACATCCCTACTTCCTGGCCTGCGTGCCCCATCTTTTCCAACCTACTGCCCCTTAGAACTGCTACCCTGGCCTCTCTTTAGCCTGGTGACCCCAGGCTTCCTTCTCCTTCCCTCCCGCCACCTCTACTCACTACCCCATGTCTCCCGTCTTAGTGCCCCTCATTCACCGTGATACTGCAAATGTCAGATGTTGTATAATTGTGCTCTGTGATGAATTAATCACAAGACACAGCTTTGCACATACGTGTGATATTTTTACTGTCGTATGATGACACGAGTGCACCAAGCACAGGGCAGAGTCCATGTGAGCAGTGATCAGCACTGAGGCCGGGGCCACACAACGTAAGTTCAAACTGTGATTCATTCAAGCCTCTGCAGGAACAAGCGACAGAGAAGCAACTCCCACGTCGTGTATGAGCCATTTATTTCCAAGCTGGAACCGCTGGCTCGAGGTCGAGGATCGTGACGTAAGGAAACTGAACCCAACAAGGAGCCAGCAGCAGAGGCCCGTCTGCCCACTCACAGCGCCCACCAGCTCCGCCTCGGGGCGCGCTCCTGGAGGGTGCATGGAGGAGGGGGGCTCTCGCAGCACGCTTTGTACTCCTCTGAGTGGAAATGCCAGGAGGTTCCAAAGCCCACATTGTCCCTTCAGCCCTTCTTGCGAAGACCCCAACTGCACTTCAGACTTCACTTTCAGGGCCTGTACTCACCAATGGACAGGTAGCAGCCCTGACAGGTAGACGTAGTCAAGTCACGGGAGTCAGGGACAACAACAATTGCTGTGGAGTGGACAACGAACGACACAGAAGTCACACTACACAGTCACCGCCGCCACGAGGTGTGTATGGCAGTGGCACGCACCGTGCGTGATGACGCGACGGACTGCAGAGTGCGCTGCGCACCTCATGGCCAATCACTGTTTAGACATAAGCCACAGTGATTGGCCATAGTTGCGCGGCACCCAATGCTTCTTTTGTAGGCTGCCGCGCGGTGTCTGAGACTGTCTCAGCCAATCCAGAGACGCTGCATTAGCAGCACCTGCCCTGGATTGGCTAAAGAGCACGGATAGGGCTCGCCCATACCGAGAGACGGGGGCTGCTGCATGAGGCAACCCTCGGCCTCTCGGCCCCCCTCCCTCTCAGTACAACTAGTGGCTGGCTGGCTGACATGCAGTGCGGCGAATGCGCATGCTCGTGCTGGTCATGAGACAAACTCGAGCATGCGCAAATTGCGAGCCGCTGTCAGTCAGTCAGTGGGTGAGGTGAAACTGTCACTCAACCTTAGTGCTTGCCCCCCGGCCCCACCCCCTTCATGTCCCGACTCCCGGCCGGTATTGAATGAAGCTACCAATTCATTCAAATTCATTGCACACGGCACAGCAGCACGCACCGCGTGCGTCCACGTGCGTAGTGGGGCAACGCCCCTGCGCCCCAATGGACGCACCGCTACTAAGATATTGTAATGTTAAGTGTGTTCTTTAAGCAAGTGACTGGATGCCACTGATGAAGTGAGTCTCTTAAAGAGAGTTCTGAGAGGCATTGTTGAGTGATGGCCCACTGAAAAAATGAAGCAAGTTGGCTTGTGACTATATTTTAAAAGAGAGGGGTATTGTGGCGAGAAATATTTTAATATCTTCCTCTGGAAAAATTAAGAAGTTGGTGGATACTGCTCACAGCGGACATTTGCGCTCACTTTGATTGAAACAAAGGTGCATGAGATCTTCTAGTGGCCAGGTGTGGAGTAAGATGTAAACTGGACGGTTAAGATATATGTTGGGCATTTCTGTAGTGACAAGCACTAAAAAACAATTTTTACCTTTGTTGTGGATGCAAGTGCCAGTTACATCTTTAAGTTAGCTTGTAATTCTGTTGCTTCAGTTAATGCTTAGCCTGGATTAATGTATTTCACTAATTAAGTGGAGGTGAAGTTTCCGCCAGAACTTGATGGATGTTCAAGGTGAGATAGATCTTTTTTTTTCCAGATTAGGGTTTACTTTTTATGTGTGTCCCATAACGATGTCCCATTCACATCCATATAAAACGGATTCCAATTGTAGAGTGTGGATTTCAGCATAAAATAATTGTATTGTATCATCAAGTTTAATTTTTGTAAACAGAATGATTGCTTAGTTAATAATTTGCATTGAAGAATGTTAAACACCCATGCTCGTGTTGGCACGACCCTCGAGGCTTTTTTCCTTTGAAACATATTGGTGGACAAATTACAAAAAGTTTTCTGCTAGTTTGAGAAGCTACAATGAAAAAAGAGATTATTCCAGGATGCGCCTTGCGGACAGAAGCTTTGTGCTGTGAAAGAATTCATAAGTAAAACATCCACGTCTGGTTTTGAAGGTTTTGTCATATTTTCTATCTTCTGCTTGTGTGGAAAGTGTGAATGGAAATTGCATTAAGATACATGGGAAAGGGTGGCATGCCAGTACCTTTGATAAATATAATGGTGTAGTGGAATCTCAGGATCAAAGTATGCAGGAGTGTAATGAGCTGAACAAGAACCATCATGTTTAAATAAGCGATGACTTAAAGAGAAGCAAATGGAGGGGCTCATTTGCTACTTTTTGACATAGGCCAGCCACACAAGTCTCCTTGCTGCGCTGCCCTGCATCAAAAGGAAAGGAATGCACCATATTAATGAAATACGGCGCATTTTTTTCCTCTCTGCCCACGACAGCGCACAAATTGGTGCCTAGCACCAATGAAGGCGAGTTGTTGGCGTTCTTGTTTTTGTGTAGGAAAGGACACCTTGCTGTGCAAAAACAATCAATGGAGGCATTTTCTTCTCTCCATGTTGAAAGAGTAAATAACGAGGATAAATAAAATTATTTCTTTTCATCACAACCCTCATAGGGAGGGGTACAGTTTTGCAGCATTCTCAGGTTGGTTTACAGATCTTTGTAAATTTGGGAATGTGTCAAAACCCATGAGTGTTGCGTGGTCTAACTTACAACAACGCCCATGTAACGCCTCCTTGACGCAGAGTAAGGTATCGCAGCGCTTTGCGCTGCCTTGCCTTACTCCATATCTATGAGGCCATGTGTCGCCTCATACATATGATTGAAAGGCCTGCGCCAATGGAGCATCATAAAATAAAAGTGTAAATGAGGCTCATCCTATCAGAAGAACTACTTGGTTAAATCATAGTTTATCCAATGATTCAGATGAAAAATGCATATTTATTTGTTGCATTAATTTGTAACTATTCAAATTGTGTATTGTTTTTATTGTGTTCAGTTGTTTTCTTCTTTTTCACCAAAATGCTGGATACATCCTGTCAAAAGAGTGCATAAAAGCCCTATACACTTTAAATAGGGCAACAGGAGAGATGCCACTTTTCATTGTCGTTCTGCAAACTCTAAATAAGGCTCTATCTTTCTGACCTTGGCAGCTATGTCTACAGATTTCTCATTTGCTAGGCCGGTGAGTCAGTTAACAACGAAGTGCTAGTGGAGAATTGGACACTGTCAGTGAACTGACATTGAAGCTTGACGGGATTGGCTGACATTGAAGTGTGAAAATACGTCAGCAAGATGGCCGCCTGAATAGACGTGCCTCTCTGTTACTCCGCTCCCCTTAATAAATGCGCTTGGGACCCCTTCTGCCCCATCTGTGTGCATACAGGGTGAGCTGAGCCTGGGGAAGCGCCTCCCCAGGAGAAAGCAGAGCTGTGTCTTTTTGCTGGTGCAGGCTGCACGGGATCTGTCTCTGTGGAATGTGGCTGGGATGGCCGGGATTGGCACCAGAGATCTGGAGACATGGAAAAGATATTCCCAGCAAATGTGCTCCTAGGGAGGCCCGTACGACTGTTGCCCCAGTGTGGTCCATGCCAGGGATCGCCTGACCTGCCCAAATTGATCAAGCGTAGGAGTGAGGCTGACTTGAGGGCAGCCCCATGAACTGCTACAGGTGAGGGCACGGCCTGGCTGAGCTGAAGTGTTTGAGACACCGGCGCGAGCAGGACTTGTTGAACAGAGGCTCAGTGATGGTCTGGGGGAGGAAGTAATAACAGCCCCCACCTCCTATTACACACTTCCACAAACCTTCCAGTGCGCCAATCCGTCTGGCCTTGCCTGTGGGAGTGGGCAATGCATGCAGTGCAGGCCCCAGCTGTGGCAAGAAGGTTGCACAGCAGAAACCACGGACTCAACATCATCTCCTATGCCGACGACACCCAGCTGATTCTCTCCCTCACGAACGAGCCCACAGTCGCCAAGAAGAACTTTCATGACAGGATAAAGGCTGTTGTTGCCTGAATGTAGAACAGCTGCCTTAAACTCAACTCAGAAAAGACCGAAGTCCTCGTCACGGGCTCCACCCCATCCTCCAGGGCCCGCTGCACTTGGAACCTCCTCCACACCCACAAACCTGGTGTGGAACCTCGTCATCACCCAGGACTCCTCGCTCTCCATGAACCTCCAGATCAACAGTGTCTCAACCTCCTGCTTCCACAAACTATGCTTGCTCTGAAAGATTTTCAAATGGATCCCCACTGAGTCCAGAAAGTTGTTCACCCACACACTCATCAGCAGCAGAATCAACTACGGCAATGTACTCTATGCCTGCATCACCCAGAAACTCCTCAAGATGCTACAGACCATCCAGAACACCTCCTCCAGACTAATCCTCAACATTCCCCGCCACAGCCACATCACTAGCCACCTCACACATCTCCACTGGCTCCCAGTCAACAAAAGAATCACTTTCAAGCTCCTCACACATGCCTACAAATCCCTACATGACGTGGGACCTGCGTACTTGAACCACCGCTTCGCATTCTACATGCCCACCAGAGACCTCTGCTCTGACCAAATTGCCCAGGCTCCTGATCCACGTACCCGCAAGACCACAGCCGAAGGAAGATCCTTCTCCTACCTTACAGCAAAGACCTGGAACACCCTGCCTCTCCACCTCAGGCAATCGCTGTCACTGCCTCAATTTAGGAAGGATGTCAAGACCTGGCTCTTCGACTGAACCAAAGCGCCTTCGACATACCAGCAGCTCCCGCCCCCAGCACTTTGAGAACCTTACGGATGAGTAGTCGCACTTTGCAGGCCGTTGATTGATTGATTTACTTTACTCAGCTTCTTCGATAGTTTATACAAGTCTTGCTGTTAAATAGTTTTTTTTTCATGTATATATTGAGGTCACCCATTGCAAAATCCATTGAAAATTCAGATCTATCTCATAAGCAGATGTATGGCAACTTAGGTTGCTGGACATAGAATAATTTCCAGCATGTTGGTCATTACTGCGCCCCCAAATTTTCCTCAGGTCACACCTCCCATTACGTAGCTTGGAAAATGTCTGGTAAATATCAATACATGAGGCATTTTGTAGAGTAACATTGAATTCTGCATGATAATCCCCATATACCAAGTGAAAACGTTAAGTATGATGTATGTGCTGGAATTGGGGCTTTAAACCTTATTACAATCTGCCCATCTTTAAAAAGGCATATAGTTAATCTACTAAATTTTAAAACAATCAAATAAGTAATAGTAGAGATAAGATATTAGATTGCTGCACAGAACAAAGTCATATATTGCAAAGCCAATATTTCAAGAAATATGCCTATATTTGCTGTAAAAATAAATGTGTTCAATGACTGTGACTATGCATGCAAACAAATCACTGTTATGCTTTTTGCCTATCGTATGCCATACATGTATCACATTTTCGATGTTGTATGTATGCAAAAGCATGTTTACTGAGTATGTTAGGTCGAATCTTTCAAAGGTCAGACTCTATTCTTCTATTTTTCTCAAATTTCATCTAAAAGAAACACACGAGGATACAATATCAAACACTCTGGCACACCTTAATGGAGCCACTTACTCAAGGGCATATCGGAAAATCCGCGTTTTGAAGATTGACACACCACTTCCATTCTCGCCTCGAAGAGTAATATGATTTATGATAGATATTCAGTTCTTCCCCTGCAATGTGGATCACAGTATACTATTACGTTTTTCGCACTGTGTAAAAGTATTACCTTGAATTCAACGCTTTGAGTTTAAGCAATGTTGTTTTTTCTTTGCATATGTTAGATCTGTATACATTGTTTTGGAGAGAGTAGCTAGCAGGTAAATATTTGGATGGCTGTGCAGTGCTATAGTCACCCGCACACACAATAACTGATTTGTCAATGAACAATAAACAGTACAGTGGGAATTGAATATTAGTCTAAATGAATGAAGATTATCATGCTCTTAGCGAACATGCAACTAACTAATGGCCAGGAAAGTGCCCTAGAGACGCAACAGGCATATGCACCTGCTACGTGCGTTCCTGGGACACTTTGGTATTACAGAAGGGGCCGCAGGGGATTGTGTGGTCCTTTCTGTGATATTGAAAGTGCAGTCTAGCTGCGGCGCCTCCTCAATGGAAAATAAAAACAAAACAACAATAAATAATTTTATTATCGCTTTATTTTTCTCTGGCAGTCGATGCTGCTGAGTCAAGGGCAGACCGGGCATCCTAAATGACAGGCAGCAGGGAGGGGGAGATGTTCGGCACTGGAAGTACGCTTGATAATTGGCCGGCCTCCTTAGGCCGGCCAAATTATCATGCGGATGTTGATTTTTCCAACCCAGTTTTGTTGTACATCTGGGTGGAGAAACGGCAAAGGCTACCAGTCACTTACTGAGCGCCTAACGAAGCCGCTCAGACCAATTCTGGCACTGCTCTCATGCTGAAAGCAGCAGCTGGATAGAGTAGGAGTAGCCCATGGGCTTCCTCATACTTCTTCACCGACGCGACTGGCATTGGGAGGTAAGTGCTTTTCATTATTATTTGCCACCCGCGCTGCCCACCAGTTTATTTTGGCAGCAGCTGCCCCAGGTGCTGTAGCACATTGAGTGTCAGCGCTATTGTGAGAGTGGTGTTCCCTCATTTGCACTGGGGCATGGCCTCATTCAAATGAAGGAATAGCTTTGTCTCTGTGCCCATGCTATATTGCAGACACGAGAGCAGAGGTAAACATTCCATTAGGAAGCGCACTGAAAGAGCACATTGACATGGTGGCACACTGTCATTGTGTTCCCAGACATTCTCTTGCAGGCGTGTACAGTCACTCACTGCACCCACCTGCAAGGGGATCTCTAATCACGCTTCAAAGTGCGAGCGGGGTGTGGCCTGCACAGAAAAACACAGAGCAGCGTCGAAGTAGGTGATCCATATTTCACCTGAATGTGATTCATCCAGGGCAGTGTGTGTTTGCAGCTCTCCGGAGGGCAGCCCATTCTCATAATATTGCTCACATTCCTTGTTTGCATCCAACGCACCTGTTTGTAATACATGCCCAGATGAACTATTTACTGGTCGTAAACTACTGGTTGCAATTTTTAGTATTTTTTTTTCCAAATCAACACATAACCTAATAGGTCATAAAAGTCTGAATCATAGTTGGTTGCAATCTAACCTACCTCATAAATATCAATTATGTAACTCACAAATTTTGACTCACTACCTTCAGAGGCCATCAGACAGATTGTGGCTTGCTGGAGTCAGCAGACCACCAAGTTTATGATCGCTTTTAAATAAAGCAATTTTTGAAGCGCAGCCTGTTCTCATTAACCCCTTGAGTGCCCCGCCCTTTCCACGCCCTGTGCCGGGCGTTTCATTAGCGGGCGGGGCTCATGACGAGATAGTCTCGTCATGGGCACAGCGCAACCGCGGCCCATGACGAGACCATCTCGTCATGGGCACTCAAGAGGTTAATGGAAACAGCGCTGTGTGTTTGATATTTTTTTTAACTTTTTTTAAGAGTTGGACGTAATCCCTCAGAATACTGCCTAATCTTCAACAAACTTTGTTTGAGGTCCTCAACCAGTACCTCATAGAGCAAATACGAGTGAAAGTAGCAAGTGTGGTGGAAGAGGCACGATCACATGTGGATATCTAAAAAAGGGATTTTCTAACCACGACTTCGCCAAGATCACCTTACCTGTACACTATACCAAATATCCACAAAAATCTGGTCTCCCCACTGGGACGTCCAATAGTGTCTGGAATTGGATCCATTTTGGAACCAGTCTCCAAATTTGTGGATGCTTTCTTAAGACCACTTGTACATCAAACTTCCACGTACCCGAAAGACACCAAAGACGTCCTGCAATTGTTAGAAGGGCAAACATTTGAGCCAGAAAGAGAATTATTGTTAAGTTGTGATGTTGAGAGCTTATATACGATCCTTCCCCACAACGAGACCCTCAACATCATAGAAGATGTCCTGTTCAACACTGATTGGGACTACCAGACACCGAGAAACATGATTATGGAGTGCTGCCAATTGGCACGCAAAGAAAATTTCTTTGAATACCGGAACACTCTCTATTTGCAAAAACACGGGACGAGCATGGGGAGCACTTTTGCTCCTAGCATAGCTGGTCTCTATGTACATCAACTTGAAAAACAGAAGATCCTCAATCCCAACAATCCATTTCATAACCATATACATATATGGAAACGATATGTAGATGGCATATTGATCATCTGGGAAGGAGATGAAACCACCCCCAGACGTTTCCTAAGATATTTGAACTGCCAAGACCAATTTTTGAGATTCACAAGCACTATCTCAAATGAAAAACTTGTCTTCCTTGATCTAAACATATATGCAAAAGAGGGAAAACTAACAACTACTACACATTTCAAAGAAACCTCCACAAACTGCCTACTATTGTACAATAGCTTCCACCCTCGACATCTCCAAGACATCCTCCCTTATGGGCAATTCCTACACCTACAAAGGAACTGCACGGAAATCGAAGATTTACAAAAACAATCAAACGATCTGAAAAAGAAACTGAAAAAATGCTAATATCCTAAAGAGGTGATTTATAATACATACAAAAGGGCACACAACAATTGCAGAGACAGCCTTTTGGAACCCAAAATTCATAAGGAGGAAGAGAACCACCTAGTATATATAACAACTTTCAACACAAAAGCCAATGGTGTCACAAAAATAGTAAATAAACACTGGCAAATCCTGAACAGTGGAACCATCAATCTACCAAAACCTATCTTCTCTCAAAGAAGAGGTAAGAGTATCCGTGATTTGGTGGTACACACCAGATCAAAAGAAAGAAGAGAAGAACAGACAATGCAAACCACTTTAATGCCCCCAATCTCTGGGCATCATCCCTGTGGAATGTGCAATGTGTGCAAACTAACAAAAACAAAGAAATCTTCTTCCATGATGGAACCAAATTGGACCAAAGAAGATTCACAACATGCAATTAAAAAATGTGGTTTATCTGATCACGTGCCCGTGTCTTTTGGAATACGTAGGAATGACCACATGCCCTGTCGAGGTAAGGATAGGGGAACACAAAAGTAACATTAAATGCAAAAAGAGTACCACCAAAATGGCAGCCCATTTTTTGGAAAAAGTCCATAAGTGGGAAGATCTCTCGAGGACAGTAATCAAACAAATCCAAAACGAAAGGTATTTGTTCGAAAAAGAACAACGGGGGTGTTCCGTTTGAGGTCTCATGAGAAAGGCCTGAACGATGAGATTCCTTGGAACCAGCTCTGATGTATATAAAATCTAACAGAGGAATCCCCACGCAACTAATGATCAACTAAAAAGTTGCCAGACTCATAAGGAGTATAGAGTACTCCAATCACCCCCATAACTAATACTGAACAAATAGGAGGTTTATGTCTTTGGAAACTGGGTTTCTTCCTTTTTCTTTTTTTTTAAGAGAAACTATAATTTTTTAAACCTGAGTGTACACACACTCTATTTTTAAATATACATGGTTTTTGCTTTTCAATCCTTATCCTCTGATAGGAACATTTTTCCAGTTAATATTTTTCCAGCCTCTAGCATTTTACTGCTGGGATTTATTCTTTACCTTTTTTTCCATTAGGTTTTCCATTTTTCATAATTTGCCCCCCTGTGTTTATTCAAAAAACCCACATACATAAATGCACGTCTGCGATGACTCCATCCGTGCATCTCTAGCGCAAAAATTTGTTTTTCTTTCTTTTTTGTTTAATTATTCCTTTGAATTCATCCTCTATTTGCTCCTCCAAAATAAGCCTCAAAACAAACAAAGATATGCTTGCTTTTTCAACCGATTCAGTGTTAATTGTTCCAACAGGAAGTGGATCAAAATGAACCCTGTTTTGGGTCCATTTACTGGCGGCCATCTTTAAAAATTCCAAGGTCTAGTGTTTCCAGCCATACCGGTTTCCTATCAAGCATGCCTCCTTGCACTTTAAAAGACCGGGCTCTGGCACACCTCAGTTAGGTTCCGACGAGCCACGAGAAGGTACTTCCTTTGGTGATGGCGCTCCTTCCAGCATGTAAGTAGGACGATGTCATGTCCTTAAAAAAGCCAAAGAGACCACGCTTGTTTGTTTAAAATCTACCCTTGCGTTAAAACCTTGTTTTTCCCTCTGTTCTTTCAAAATACCCACAGTGTCTATTTGAAGGCGCCCTACACCGCTCGTGTGAGCTCATGGAGCGATAACGATTAAATTCTAAAGTATGTATTAATATGGCACGTCCTTTTGAGAGCATTAATTTTTTAAAAAAAGACACACCATGAGATCACAGTTTAAAAGGACGAGTGCACAGAGTTTTGCCAAACATCTCCCATTTTTTTCCAAGGCTCGTCATGGGAGTATGAATGCGAGTGCTCGTTTGCTGTGAACATTAATCTGTAACCTTTTGGGGCACAATAGGAGTGTACAAATGCTTCCTATATGTATGAATGCATTGTAACATAAGATGTATCTTGCTAGGAGATGCATATGTATGAAAGAATGTTGAATAAATGTGATACTGGGCACTAGAAACCACAAGGAGTGTTCTTTCAGATGATTTATAAGTAGAGGATATTTACCAAATGGTACCATTACCTACAACAGAGTTGCACAAGAGAAATATATCAAAAAAAAGATTACAACTTTCCACGTGATGGTGATGTGTATAGATAAAGATACATGATGAAAGCCATGATTTATCCAAAATATTTTTCTTTTCAGGTTCTTAAGATATACAAGTGGTATATTTTTCTACTCCCATAACAGGGAATAAAGGACAGTGTTTGTGACTATCAGGCATATGTACATTTATTCTATCACCCATTGAGGTGTAACAGGGATCGTATTTTTGGTCCTGAGGAAGAAAGCCAATGGGATGGCTTCTGAAACATGTCGACTCATTATAGTACACCCTCTACACCTCCCCACTTTTACTATTCTCAGCCAGGGAAGACAAAAAAGTATTTTTGTTCCATTAGCCAGAGAATTTTTAACCATCTCACATTTTCTTTTCACGATCACACGCACTACACCAATCACTGAATAAAGTGCTCCTGTGTCTACGTAAGTCGTAGCACGCCCCGTCCCGTAGAGGGGCGGGAAGATCCCAATGATGAAGCATGACAATGAATCAGGTTTCAGTGTGTGAGGGGTATTTTACAATTTTTTGAAACATTGCCCTTCCCACAAATTGAGAGAAGAGGCTCTGATCCTTTTGCACCATTTTTCATGTATGACTAAACACTTCAAATAAAAATAAAAATAGCAGCACACACATAGGTGCATATATATTCACATAATAAATGGTAGAATCCCTATGTTGGATAAAAGTATCAAGAGGAGGACGATTCTACCTTTTTCCTCTCACTCCCTCCTTTGTTTTTTTGATAAAAATGGGATTAGTACAGATAAAAAAGCATTTTTTAACTTCTGCAAATGTTGAATTGGAGCATTTGTGATGGTTAAAATGCCAGATAAATTGACATTTTTCATTTGGAGGAGAAATTGAAACATTGAAAAAGTATTTTTGATATCAAATCATCACCAGCCCTAGGAGTTTCATCTGGTAAAGCTTAATCGATCATCAATAAGCTGGTGGAGCCTTACATTCAGTTATCAGTTTGTTATGTTACTTTGATTTGTATACCGCACTAATCACCCATGAGGGTATCTAGGCGCTTGGGCAGGTGTGTAGCTGTGTGATCCCCAAGGTGCTTATATGATGAGCCAGATATTCAGCTTCTTGCAAAAATCAAGAAGTGAGGAGTAGACTCTGTTGTGTTGAGAGAAGTCGTTCCATATCTTCGGTGTGATGTAGGAGAATGAGCGAACTCCAGTTTTGCTTTTGAGGATGCGGAGAATATGTGTGAGTGAGAGCAAAGCAGTCCCTGGCTGCTGAAAGTCTATGAGCTTTTCAGGTATTCTTGTTCTGTGTTGTGTAGGGCTTTGCATGTGTGCATGAGGAGTTTGAATTTGTGTGCCTATGAATGGTGAGCTAGTGAGGCTTCCTGAGGTGCGGTGTGATGTGGGTGAGGCATGGAAGGTGAAGTATGAGTCTTGCTATGGTGTACTGGATGGTCTGGATTCTGTTCCGGAGTTGGTTGGAGATGATGGTGTAGGGAGTTTTGCCACAGTCTAGCCTGCTGGTAATGAGTGCTTGTATGATGCTCCATCTAGTATTCTGTGTCATTACTTTAGATGTCTGCCTTTCAGGTCTAGGGTCAAATCTTAGACAATGGGTGTCTGGAAGAGAACATACCATCGCTTGTGCTTCTAGGGCATTGAGACAGGCAGAGACACATTATATCACAATAATATGGGTGGTACAGAAGTTCAAAAACTAAATTTGGGGTTGTGAATTTGAACTTTATGTAGACCACAAACCTTTAGTATATATTCACAATGGTGATGGTTCTCAAAGACCACCTGCCAGATTGGTGGGCTTGCTTTTTAATCACTTCATAGTTAAATACTTGCCTGGCAGGAAAAAGGTTATGGTTGATTGTCTGTCGAGAATTGCATTGGAGGATTAAACTATGGATGGTAAGGGGGATGACACAGAATGTGTGGCTGTGGTGGTGGATGCCATCGAAGAGTACTGCCAAGAGCTAACTGAAAAGATGTGACAAAACGCTTACTCTAAGGATCAGATTGTAAGTCAAGTCAAACATCAGATAACTAATGATTGGCCAGAATGCAGAAAATCTATCCTGTGAACTCAAAATATTTGCACAAGTAGCTACTGAGTTATCCATTGTCAATGATATGATCATACACCATGATTTGTTTGTTACACTTGAAAGATTAAGGAAAATCACTAAGATCATCTAGGCATCACTGAAACTTCAAAATGTATAAAGCAATATAACTGGTGGCCTTCCATAGATGTACAAGTCAAATTCATGATTGATGGATGTATCGAATGTCTCCTTTCAGCCAAACATTGAAGAACTATGCAAACACCTCTTCATCTGGTGTCTTTCCCATAAAATCCCTGGGGAAATGAATGTAGGATCGGACTTCTCAGGACCATACGAGGTGATATCTAAAAACAGCAGGTATTTGATCTTGCTCCTTGACTATCACTCAAAGTGCATCTGATATGTTTTCTGTGATGCTCCTAGTATTGAAAATTTTATAGAAATATATGGAACAAATATTTGTATTAGAAGTTTCTTATAAGACTATAGGTACAGACAATTGCACACATTTTACATTGTACTGTATGCTCACGCTTTTAGTGTTCCATGATGTCCAACATTTCAAGTTGGCTCGCTAGTCTCCTTCATCCATTGGTTTTTTAGAAAGGGCTTACAGATTGGTAAACAAAGGCATTCCATTGCGACAGCATTGGCTTCAGGGTTGAATTTTCAGGACTTTGTGATGAATAACATATGGACACTACACCTCATTCTACCACTGGAGCAGTACAGGAGAGTGGTAAACATGCATTTATTCCCAAACTGGCTGGGTATGAAAGGCAACCACTGTAATGGTGTGTCAGGTAATGAACTGAGATCGCAAGTGTCACAGAAACAGGATGCAATGAGGAAGAACGCTGATGGTAGGAAAAACTTTCAGAATACTGATATACACATTAGTGATTGGATCTTGAAAATATAAATAGAAGAAAAATACAGAAAGGGACATTGAGATTTTCAGCAACAGTCCAAGTGGCAAGAGTGAAGGGCTCAGTTTTTCTTTTTCAAGTGTCCACGCACAAGCAGATTCGATTAAAGGTCGTGGTGATGATAATGTAGGTTGTGCCTCAGCTGATTGGTTGCAGTCTCAGTCTTTGGAAACAACATTGAATTCAGAGGCTGGGTAAACTGATGTTTTAAGTAAAGAACCTCTATTGTTGCAACCATCTCTATTTGCACAAGCCAGTAGGCCAAAGGAGCCAAAGAGAAGTAAGTTTGAAACATCTCAGATCACACAATCCAAAGGAACCAGTGAAGGCAAACTCATTGGTAGGCAAAGGAAAGCACCAAGCAAATTCTAAGACTATGTGCTATTTTAGCATGCTTGCTAACAATGTATCATATTGTTGTTTTAATTATTTTGATATCAGGTATCAGAGCACTTTACATGAGCACCAGTTTCGTTACAGATGGACACATTGATTATTATTATTTTTTTTGTTAGGCACAGCTTCGAGGTTGACCACTCTAACCGTAAGGCTTCATCCTCTCCCCTACATTTTTTGTTTTTGAAAGGGGAAAGGTGTTGTAGTGTGTAATGGTAGGGAATGATATGCAAGATTGTGTGGGCATGTTATGTTTTGAATGTTGTTATCCATTCTATATTCTGGAATGGGAGCATTAGTAGACATCAGCAGTAGTTATTCTGTTGCTTTTGGATTCAGGGTGCTGCCAGACCTATTCCAGTCGTGTGTATTTCACTTATGTAATGTATGTAATGTAATTTTATTTTGTAAAGCGCACAATTACCTGAAGGTCTCTGAGTGCTAGAGGTTTATCCCCACAAGGTCATCAAAGACAGAGGAGGTCAGTAAGATTATCTATGTGATTCAGCAAAAAGGCAGAATTTTAGCTACTTCCTAAATTGCAGCAGTTTGGATTGGGAATGCAAAGTTAGAGGCAGAGAGTTCCAAAGTTTACTAGCACAGAAGGAGTAACTCCTGCCACCCCATCTAGCTTTGTTTATTCTGGGGACCATAACCATTCTGGCTGAACTATATTTAAGATTCCGGCAAAGAGTGTGCCAGGAGAACATTTCTGAAAATATTCTGCTTCAGTCTGGTGAAAAGCTTTATGGACCGGACATAATGCCTCAAAATTGATCCTGCTCCTAACTAGGAGCCAGTGTAGACCTTACAATGAGTGTGAAATGGGACCGCACTTTGGAATTACTAGACGCAGTCTGATGGCTGCATTTTGTAGAGATTGAAGTTTTTTAACCAGATGCTTATCGGTGGCCAGGTACAAAGCATTGCAATAGTCTATCCTTGAGATAATGGGCACCACCACAACTGTATTTTGCAGTTCCAGAGGAATGAATGGACAGATCTTTGAAGTCCTGAGCAAGAAAAAGCAAGAAGAGATGATTTGATTTATTTGCATTGAGAAGCACAGTTTGGTGTCAAAGATGACTCCCAAATTTCTAGCTTTTTGAGCAGGAGACGGAAGGGAGGCAAGATCAATTGGCCACCATGACGAATTCCAGAAAGTGTAATGATTACTAAAAAGCAAGACCTCAGTTTTATTTTAGCTTAGTTCCAGGCAGTTTCTTTTCATCCAATGAGCAATGTGAGACATACAACTACAAAGACTTTTTGCCTCCTCTTCAACAACAGATTATATTGACACCACAATTTGTGTGTCGTCAGCTTAGGAAAAAACTGCAAAGCCAAAACTATGGATGAGATTGACCAGAGGGGTAGAATAAATATTGAAGAGCGTGGGGCTAAGAGAAGACCCCTAAGGCACCCACAAGAAAGGGAGATGGGGATCGAGAGTAAATCTCCCAGCTCCACTGCCTGCTTACTGTCACATTAGAATGAGCCCAGCATGCCAGCGCTAAATTCCTAAAGCCCACTATCTGGAACCGGTTTAGGTCTAGTAAAGTCAATGCCGCCTTTCCACCTTTGTCAACCACCATTCCCAATTCTTCAGCAGTTGCTACCAGAGCCGATTTAGTACAGTGGTTTGCACTGAAACAGTACTCTGAGGAATCAAGAAGCTGGGTAGCATCCAAAAAAGATAAAAATTCCCTCATTCATAGCTCTAAACCTTGTTACCTTTTTATGATGTAAACAAATATTACTGGACTGTGACAATTCCAGTGGGTGTGGGAATGAGTTTTTTACAATGCTGAGACAGTGTCGTAACAAAGGTCCTAGAAATTCCAATCATGAAGAGCTAGCATAATAGCACATACAGATTGCCTCCAAGGATAAGATAGTGGGTTCACATCCATGTGGTGGGAGTAAAGTTTTGAACTAATTTTAAATGCTTCAACTTGAAGAATAATGTTTTGATTTTTTATTATTACACAGTTGGCATGCTGTTCTCAACCAAACAGCGACTGTTCCCTGCAGTGGATAAAGAAGTTATTATTTATTGGGAATCATGCCAAGAGGTTAAAGTATTTCCTATATTGCAGTGGCCAAAGGAAAGTAGTGGATTACTATTTCTGGGTTACACCACATGGTGAGACATTGGTGGGAGTCTATGCAGTATATAAGACGTGGCCAATAATGCAATGCTTACAGCAGAAAACATATTAGGTCAACTTTATCCAGTGTTCGTGTTTGCCTCCTGGTAAGCTAACAGTTGATTATTGCTTTTCGGACTTCAGGTCTTTAAGATCATACATTTTATAATTTTATTGAGAGGTTTGGCAATACACTGCATTTTTTTTTATAGATTCCATTCACTGAGGATGAAACAATATAATTTCAAAGGAAAGTAATATATTGATTAAAGTTTTTGTAATCTTTGAATTTGTGAGTTTTAATCTTCAATAGAATTTTACGAAACAAGGGTGAATTTAATCAAAGGGAAGCCACAAATATTGGATTAAATAATCTGTGCCAAGGATAATTTTCATCATAAATGAGATGATATAGAAAGTAGGCGGGAAAATACTGATGTTGCTTGATATGTCTAGTAGATGGTCAACATATTTCATACCATTGGTGGAGATAATGTTTCTGCCGATGGAGGTTTATATTTGGAGTCTGCATATAGATTTATTATGTATAGGTATATTATGGAGATGATTGCTATAACACAGTTGATGCTAAGGTCCCAAACATGGTATGATTGGCATATCTTTTATCTCTTTGCATTTTAATCAATCAATAATTTTTTCACCTGTCTAATTTCAATCGTGTTACTAAGTAGAGGCAGGAGAAACTAGGTATGATGATGTCTTGCGATTTACAGAGTAGACAATTTGATTTTGTCATGACTCTAAATATAACTCAGAAGGAAAATGAATTTTAAAGGTCAAGTCCCTGCTCACAATGGATTATGTGATAGACTAAATGAAACTTATACATTTGATTCCTCCTAAGGCTCAAGATCAAGATATATACGATTTTCTACAGTCTTTGTTTTCTGCTTTTTTGTTACAAAAATATTAGCAAAGCAACTAACTTTTAAAATTGTTATTGTGATGATATTTTTGTGAGAGTTTATTATGTTTCTTTGTTTAATTTTCAGCCCTGAGGAAGGGGTATGTCCCCAAAATATGTGTTGGCTGTACTTGTGTCAAATCAGGCTGTACTTGTGTCGAATCATGTAAATGTTCTAATGAGTGAATATGCTGAAGAATTTTATATTTGATAATAAAAAAAGTCATTTGGAGTGGAACCTTCATGTGAATGGGACCTTTTTTGGTATTCTTATAATTGCCTCCTGGAGGACTCAATCACACCTAAAATATAACTAAAATAAATCAGTATTGCATAATGTAACAATTAATATTAATCACAACTTTAATTAGAAAGTGATAAATTAAATAATAATTACATATTTATTAATTTACTTCCCACCCTATTCCCCTACAATCCCAGCAACCCATTACATTATAAATTAATATTAATAATTAAAGAGAACAATCACTTAAAGTTACAAACTATAGTTTAAAAAAATGAATAACAATTATACAAACAGTGTAACACATAACCGTCATATGAACTAACACACATTACAATGATTAAATATGATATGTTTTGCAACCATATTACTGAAAATATTAAAAACAACATTCTTAAAAGCTATATTACTTTCCTACAAAAATGTAACTCTTGACAATTATATTTTTGTATCACAATATTTTATATCCATTAGTTCTGTCTCTCGATATTTACAAATCGATATTTGGTCCTAAACCTCCCCTCTGCCTCTCCCGTGAAAGATGGGTGAAGGATTCTTCTTGTCCTGCTATAGTTGGCTGTCCAGAAATCATTGGTATGTGCCTACTGGGAAGCTACAGCTATATCCTTCACAAAATGGGCTCAAAAAGTAAAACAATTTGATACCCTTAATATTCAAGCATCAAGGTCCAGCAGGTCCTGCTCCCTATCCTGGCTGCAAAGCTTTGGGTCATGCTGGTGGTATCTGTGGCATGCCTTGCTTATTTTTGGAGCTCCCAAGGGTTCAAAGGTGGAATGGAGCTGTAGGAACTCAAGCCGTGACACCCAAGGCTTGGGGAAATTTAATTGGAGCACTGGGAGTCACCACGAGCCGCAATACCAAACTGAAGCATGTCAAGGCTCCATTTGTGTGCAGCGCTTATGGGAGGGGCATTGTGCTCTTGGGAGCGGTGGGAACTCCAAAACTGTAACTGAATTGAGTGGTAAGCAGCAGACAGCAAATGGCAGTGCACAGGTGCAAAGGCAGTGCTGTAGCGGTGGGAGGTGGTGGTGCACTCATATGCGGGTGAGAGATAGACTGGCTATGTAAGTTTGGCTGGCAGCTGAGTGGTTGATGTGGGCACAGGAGTATGTTTTGCATAGTTAAGGTGCTGTGTGCTCTGTTAATCTGGTCTTAGTAACTTGTTTCACTATACTATACTATACTATACAAAACCTCTAGCTTCCGCACCCCACAGACACTCTGTGAAAATTATGCATTTGAATTAGGCCAAACCCAGACTGATGAAGAATGGCAAGCACCAGAAGGTGCTTATTTTGAAGTCAGCATAAAGTATTTTGGTAAACAGCAAACTATTAAAGGCCTAGTGAAATGGAAACTGATTTATCTGCTCCAACCGCAACAACTATCATGTCAGATTCATTATCTTCCCCGCAGCCACTTCAGTCGCTGCAGGCTGCAGACTAAGGAAATTGCAATCACTTCCTAGAACAGATAATAGTGAATGCAGATAACAAATAGGTTCAAAAAAAGTGGTCAATATGACTAAGGACAATATAATAGGCACAAACTGTAACACTGTGCTTATGGGTCAGGGAGAAGTAGAACCACCATCAACACTGATACAAGAAGCGTCCGAACTGGGTATCAGACAATGGGAATGACCCAGCTCTGCAAACAATTCTAAACATGTTTCAAGCCTTGAGAACAACATGGATGATGCACCAGGCCTGACTGTGCATACTATGGCCCTTGACAATATCAGCTTAAAAGATACTAACCTCCTCCCAGGTGGGCGTCCTGAGGGTGTAGGGTGGGAGGACAATTTTGATGCTTTGTCTGCGCTAGAAATGGAGGCTCAATCCCAGCATGGTTTGATGGCAGCCTTAAGTGAATTTAGTACCGAGGCACACAACCAATTAATATCTCAGTGTGTAAATAGCTTAGAAACTCAAAAATTGGGTGGCATGCAGCTATGCTATGTGTTCTGCTCTAGACACTGTATGATGTTGGGCACTGACACTGCTACTGAGGAACTGAAAAAACTGACTGATATAATCAACGATATTGAGAAACAGATTAAAGACAGTAACACCGTACCAGAAGCAAAAAAACTAATAGAACAAATTGAGAAAACCATGAATGAGTTCCATCAAATAGAACAAAACAAAAAGTTCAACAAAGTTAAAAAGGACTTAAAGGCCTTCTCACAAGAACGTGCCTACCCATATTTGAACAAAGACTTCTAAATAAATAGGTCTTATAACACTCCCCAAAACTCTAGACCGTGCGGACGATTCAACAGGCATAATAATTTAGTTGGTTTTTCGGATACCTCAGCCGAATCCTCAGACAAATCAGATGCAGGAGAGGGCAGTAGCACCTCCACAAGAAACCCTAATACGCATTTTTTAGGGAGAGGCCAATCAGATCCCCCAAAGAAAGGACGTGTGAAACAACAACCACGCTGGTACAACCCTTAGGAGAACTCCAGACACGCCAAAAGTTCTATCAATGGTAGCCTCCACGATGGACAGTAACCATCCTGACACTAACTTGACTATCCCCATCTTTAATCTTTCCACACATGAATTATCTAGCCGTGAGGTCTCAATACTGAGTAAGGGACTATCTTTGTCCCTACAACATACCCTAACTTCCTAGACCTACAAACGGAACTATTACGTTTCTTCCTTAAGATAAGACTGCACAGTTATTTCTTGCAGAATCCATGCCCCACCATAACGTCCAACACACCACTGCGACCACCATACACTTTCTCCCCTTTCCCAGTGAGATCATTATTTTTGAGAAACTGGTCCTCAAAGAGGTGGCACATTTGGCCAACTCACACCACTTCATCCCTAACAACATCTCCAGAGAAGAAAAGACAGCCATTACCACCTTACACCAAAACACCAATCTGGTCATTAAACTGGCCGACAAAGGCGGTGGCATAGTGCTCCAAGAAATTAACTCCTACAGAGAGGAAATCAACCAACAACTAGCTAACACTGACCATTATTGCAAACTACCGACCAACCCCACTAAAGAACTAGAGACCTTGATTCGGCAAATTACCCACGATGGTCTGGAAATTGGTTTCCTTAGTAAACATGAGCACCAATTTCTCAATACAAAGTCACCACGGATACCTGTCATCTATACCCTGCCCAAGGTACATAAAAGACTGGAGAATCCCCCTGGCAGTTCCATTGTTTCTGGCTGCGGCTCAGTACTGGAGCCACTGGATCAATACGTCGACTACTTCATTAAAGAGTTTGTCCCGCATACTGAATGTTATATCCGCGATAGCATGTCGATGATTAACTTAATTGAAAATCATCCCTTCAATCCAAACACCGACACATTGTGCACTCTGGACGTGGAGTCCTTATATACTAATATTTCTCAGGTAGACTCCTTACTTGTAATGGAACTCATCCTTAATTAAAGACCACAACCTCACACAGTCCCAACTAACTTTATATTTCAACTCTTAGAGGTGTGCTTAACTAGGAATTTCTTTTTATTTGAAGACCAGTTTTACCAGCAAGTGAAAGGGACTTCCATGGGGGCTGTTTTTGCCCCCAATCTGGCCATTCTATACATGGACTCACTTGAAACCAATCACATTCTGTTACATACCAACCCCTTCAGCACATGCATTTGTAAATGGAAGAGGTATATAAATGACATTTTTATGATTTGGCAGGACACAGACACCACACTGGAATCATTTCTCCATTGGTTAAATAATAATTGTGATGGGCTAAGATTCACCGTAACATATGACAAGGCTTCCATCCCATTTCTCGACCTCAATATCAAACATAGTGATGGCAGATTTATAACCATTTCTCAAACCCACTGAACGAAATACTTTACTGAGATATGACAGCCACCACCTTCGGGCACTTCGAGATTCTCCACTATACTCGCAGTTTCTCCGTATCAGGAGGAACTGTTTCTCGAAGGAAGACTACTTTCTTGAAGCCAAAATGCTATGCACCAAGCTGACTAGTAGGAGATACCCACTCAGGCTTGTTCGGAACGCTATGAAAAGAGAATGGTACTGCCCCCGTGAGGCCCTACTAGAAGCCAAAAATAAACCCTGTCTGACCCATTTGGTATGCGTAACTACCTTCTCCCAGTCTCAAATGCTATACGCAAGTGCATTATAAAAAACTGGTCTGTTCTGAATGCTGGCACCCTAAACCTTGAGCGCCCAATGTTTGCTTTTAAAAAAAAAAGAATATCAAAAACCATCTGGTCCATGCAGCTCTGCCCAGTAAGAAACCCCTCAGTACTCTGAACGACCTTTGGTCACTATCACCTTTGAAGGGTTACGCAAAATGTGGTAAATGTATAGTATGCAATCTCACTATAGAGTGTAAAGAATTCATATTTGAAAATGTCAAAACTGAACTCAAGACCTTTACCAATTGTAATACATTCAATGCTGTCTATGCAATTTTTTGCCCATGCCAGCGAATATACATTGGACAGACTACTCAAAAAATCCATATTCGAATTTGCCAACACAGAAGCAGGATAAGATGCAAGACTCCTAATACTCCCCTTGTGGAACACTTTATTGAAACTAGACACTCAGAAGATGATATCCGCTGGACTGTCATTACTGCGGTCAAACTACCACCTAGAGGTGGTGACATTTCAAAATTGCTAAATAAAGAAGAACTCAAATGGATTTTGAAAACTAACAGTCTCAACCCAGGATTGAACCGCCTAGAGGATTGGACTACGCTTATCTAGGTTACCTCAATCACCTGTCACTGGTTCAATAACTAATTTCTAATGCTGCCTTCCAATTTTTCCAATAATCTAAATCATTCAGTGTGTTACATTGTAATATTTCTCTGTCACTGCATCAGCTCTCATTTACCATTGTAAATTCATGTCTGCTCCAAGATTACTGACCTGAATGGGTTTAATCATATGTATAACCATCATTAATTCCTTCACTGTGCTAGATTGTAATTTACTCTCTGTCACTGCATCATCTCTCATTCATTACTGTACCTTCATGTCTGTTCTAAGATTGTGAACTGACCAGCAGCGTCATAATCATAAGCATTATTAGCTAACGCTGCGCATACACCACTTGGCCCTCACTCACCCTTTCCAACATAGCCGCCACTCTTTTCACCCGGTACCCTTCTTTGTTTCTATCACTCCCTATCACATGATGGGTTGAAGCCAATCACCGTCTCCTCTGGCACTCATAAACTGCTACTGCCCTCCCTCTCCCCTGCAATGCCGGAAATAGAAGCCCCGATTCTCGGCTTGTTTTCAAGTTATTACGGTAAAATGGATTAATCCACGCACCCCCGTGGGTTTCCAGCTATGCATACCCAGTTATCCCTCACCAACGTCCTCTCACCTTTTTTCTGGCCATCAAGCTGTCTGAGCACATGCCCGTGGCTCCTCCATACCCTTCGTTTATCTCTAGCGATTCCAAAACCGGTGAGTCTTCTCACCGCCTGATATCTAAACCTCCGGCACTTCACTAGCACTGCAACAACAATTTTGTTTCCCTCTTCAGCAGATATCCTCACTAGCACACCGATGCCCCTGTTCCGTTTCTAAAATACAGTAGTAACCGGTAAGCTACCGGTTCGATGTCGGCATCACGCTTCTAGTGGCTATGCGTTACTTCTGTCCTGAGCCTCTGTGCCTCGCATGTCTCTTTACCCTCACTCCAATTACCACACATAATTATTTGTCATGTATTGCTTCAATGATCGGTCCAGCAATCTGCTATTAAACAGCAGGTCACTTCACCATGAAGTGTAGTTCCTATATCCTTGATAGGCTCTGCGCATTGGAATAACATACACTATAGATTTGACATAGGACTAAGGTCAGTATGTCTCTATCGAGTATATTAAACTTAATTACTTGTGTGTGCCAGCTAACTCAGAGGTCACTAGAAACGTCTCGAATATACAAGAAGGGATTAGTCTCTGACAACCGCATAAACATGACAACTTTGTTTCCCTTTAGAATCGGAACAGTCTCAGAATCGTGGAAACAATAGATAACAGTTTCACTCAGTCAATCGTGCATGCTTTGTTTCTACAGAGTTGCACAGAAATAGAGAGACGGGCGTTTCAATAAAAGGGTTTATTGAACAGTCTTATTTCTCATGCAAGAGATATGAATTGCTACAATCGTAAGACAGACTGCGAAGCACAATATGTACGATATTAGCAGTAAGATAAAATAATACTGCAAAAGCATGGTTAGTAGCTATGACATATATTAATCAAAATACATACATAAATAACATAAGCTAAAATGTGATACTCATCTGATGCTTCTAAATTGATCTACCTCAGTGTATCTAACCTAAGTGCATTACGAGGTTTAAAGTAGGTACCATTTCTAATGTATAGCTAGCTATATTTTAGTTTAGCCAAGAGTTGCCAAAAGTTTCTCTAAGTTCTAGTCAGCTCCATAACTTAGAATGAGAGAGGTTGGAATCTCTTTTCTGGACTTGATAGTCTAACCCCCCGCAAGGGAAGTCAGAGAGCACTGGAGCTGGATTCTATGCGAGGAGGATGGCAGCGTCAGGTCAGTGCATCAGGCTGGAACTCGATGTCTTTCGGAACTTGCCGTGGCGAACCGCGTAGTCTGGGTTGGATCGAATCCTCCGGGAACCGCAATTTGCCAGGGCCTAGGAATGCCAGTATTGAAGTAAAAGTCGGGCAGAGGAATGTCATGAATGAACCCCTAAGGAATAGATGTTCATGCATACTTAATGAGTTCTTGGAAAAATCAATATTCAAGCTGAGGGAAATTCCTAATGGCTTAAGGGTCTGGTTTTCCAAGAATCTGTTGTGATGTGGCTGGACGGATGTAGGTGGCCATGCCTGTATTTGGTTTGTATGGACAATGTCTAAATAAAGGCCGGATTTCTATGTCCAAACAAGGGCAATGTGAATTGTACCTATATAAGGGCATAAATCGGGAAACCTATATACGGAATCTAAATCTGCACACAACAACCATGAACCTCCTTGGCATGCTGATCTTTTCTCCTTCACTGCAACTCTACCATGCGTAAATTTGGCAATGTGCATTGTATCAGTTGATCATTTCCGTGATCGCCACTGCGCTCAGTTAGTGAGTATCGTGTCACCCTTCTGATTACCGTGTCACCGCGCCGGATCTTGCAATCACTCAGACTGTTTTTATCACACAGATCGTTCATGCGTTCATACGTACAGCCTGCTGTATCAGATGTCACCTGATTAAATGCACTTGATTGTCGGTATATTGACATGTTATAACTTTATGGACAAGTCACTCATTTTCTGAATTGCATACCACCTTCGTATGTTGCGTTGTAATTCACACAGACTGGCTTAACTGTTTTTCGTGTAATCATGAAGGAACCCCCCCTAATTCATTTATGTTTTAATTTTCCTCCTTCTCTCTTCCACCCTAAATGTGTATTACCCCAGGTATACTAAGGCACTATTGATTCAGGCATTTACTTATTGTCCTGATGATGATACACGCACTAGCCACATGGATCGAAACACCGTCGACACTTTGAAACACCTTATATGTCAAAGATTCTTTATTTGAAAATGTAAAGGTGTACGCTGTGATTTATTTAAAAAACTGTGATACTTCTGTAACAAACTATGACCTTTGCCTGATCCCCCTCCTTTTTGTGTTTTGTATTCTGTTGGTTTAGTAAGATACAGGCTTGTGTCCCACTTTATGTATTTGTGTGTGCAAACATTCTTTTGAAATTGTTTACAAGTAAATATCAGCCCTCTGTCCAGCTGGACAAGTCCAATCAATATAGTACCGACTGAGTCTATATTTATTCGTTGTTTCATCATTTTCTAATCTTGGGACCACTGTTGTCTAAAATAATTGATTCCCAAGGTCCCTGGTTGACTTATTTGGGTTCCCTTGTTGTTTGAATATATGTGCTTCTGCATCTGCAGAATCTCTTGCCAGGGTGGTGGAGACGAATGTCCCTAGCCCCAGCCCCATAATGGTTTTGCTTAGAGAATTGCTGGGTGAAATTAACTCTATTAGAGAACAGCAGGCAGAACTAGCCAATGAGATTAAACGGTGCCTGGTGAGAATAGAAAGACAGCTGGCACTCTTTGCATTGTGATGTAACTGCACAACAAATCGCAAGCTGCGAGGACAAAATAAAGGTAGCCTTGTCACAGCCTGAGCTGTTCGGGAAAGAGATATCGCTCCTGCTTGAAAAACAAGAAGAGCTAGTAAATCATTCAAGGCGGCAGATTTTGAGGATTGTTGTAGTACCTGAAAGAAAAGAGGACAGTGTGAGCCCGATTTCTTTTGTTCAGTCCTTTATAGAATCCTATGTTGTCTCAGATTCTCTACACGATTTGACTATCATGTAGGCACATAGAGTTCCATCACATATTACACCTAATGCTAAATACACCCATATTATTTTGGTAAACCTTGCCAGTTTTGGGCTTAAAGAAAAGGTCTTGACTAAAGCCATTAGGGAAAAATCATTTATAGTGAAGAATGTGTTTACCTTTCAGCCGTTTCCAACATGACTTTTGAAATTGCTGAGTGCCGTAAAGGATTAAAAAACTTGACTAAATTCATTCGGGCCGCAGGCGCTCAGGCTTTTTTGGTCTAACTGGCAAAGCTGAAGGTTTGTTTAAAGGGCGCTTTTATCTTTTCTCTCGGATATCAGAGGTGCAAGCTTTTCTATATGAAATAAAGAAGGGAGCTTAGTATGTTTGGATTAAGCCAGAATTTGGTCATGATTATGGGGATTATGGGATCTATATGAGGTTTATGCTAATTGCACTGGGGTGGAAGATGATCATTTATCACCCTCTTTTCTCCAAGTCTAGTTTTATATGGATAATGATATTGATTTGCTAAGTGTTTCAACTGAAGAGGGGAGTGGATGAAGATGGGGGGGATGGGGTGTCTGCCTCAGGGCATGAGGGAGGGTGCTTGGGGTGGGAGGTAGGGAGGTGTTCCTGCTATAGCAGGGAGGGAAATGAGTGTGGTGGGGGAAGGGTCACTGGAGTGTGCAGTAGAAAAAAGGAGGTACAGCAGAGCAAGATTTTGGAAAAGTAGTCTTAGCATTTTGAGGGTTTGGTCTAGGTTGGATGCAGCAGGAGTGTTGTCTATGCTATGTTTCATTGAGGTTTGCACAAGCACAATGCACTTTATACTGTATGCACTTTTGACTGGGTATGGATTTGGAAAATTATTACACTTTATGCACTTGCTGAATATTGCTGCTATATGATTATGCACTTTTGGCACATGTACGTTTGTACTTATTGTGGGGTTGGTGTTTTGAGATTTGTAATTTTTTTTTTTTTGCTGCTGTTTATATTTACACATAGGAGGGCTGTTCAGGCCAAGAAACGTATTCGTGCAACACAATATTAATATGGATCTTTGGAAAAAGTATGAAATGTCAAATGCAATGGTGAAGTTATTTACGTTCAAAGTGAATGGGTTGAACAACGTGGGTAAAAGGCAGGCTGTAGAAGCCTGGATTAAGGGTCATAATCAAACAGATTTTTTTTTTTTTGCAAGAAACTCAAATCCCTTGTAGAAAGCTAAATAAGTTTTTCATGTTTAAAACATGAGCAACTTTTAAATGCTTCTAATCGGCGAGTGCTACATATATAGCAATTTATATTAACAAGAGCGCAAAACTAAAGATTCACACATGGCAAGCTGATTTGCAAGGTTGATGGTTTTGGGTGAGCTGCTCGATAACTTTGTTACAATTGTGTATGCCCTGTTATAAGAAGAAGCAGGTCTGTTTACAAGGCTTTTTCAATCTATAGCTTCTACTGTTTTGAAAGTTATAATAAGGGGATTTTAAAATTTTTTACAAGAGCCCATGCTAGACACCACAATGAGCAATAAGAAGCAACATAAACCTAAAGTGTCGTTAATTCTTAGGGGGTATTTTTGAACGTATTGGGTAGTTGACCCTTGGAGAGCTACTTTTCCAAATAAAAGGGGTTTTACTTGCTTTGCCGGGAGATATACAAGCGCGACTTGCATTGATTTTTGCTGACGTCATCTGCAGTCAGGTTTAAACTGTTAAATATGTTACCAAATGGGTTTACGGATCATTCAGCATGAGAGTTTGAGATATTAGGAAGGGAATGGGTGCTTAAAGATCAAAGATGGATATTTACTAAAATGTATTTGATGGATGAGAGATAGAGACGGGCCTGTAAACTTGAGATTGAGAGCTTCTTTGAGAGAAAAAAAGGTACAGCCACAGTCACCATGGTTTAGGATGCCCTAAAGGCTTCCTTACAAGCTTTTATGATCTTTTGAGATATATGATGTTTTAAAGTTCTAAAGAGATATTGGAGGAATGATTTGGAAGAGAATAGAAAGGTGTCAGCAGCAGCAAAGCGGAGTACTACTATGCCAAGACCTGCATGCAAAATTCCATTTAGCCACAAAAGATATACGAAGAGAGGGATTTTGCAGGGAGGTTTCTGGCATGGCATGCTCTAGAGCAGGTCACGAATAACTCAATTATAGCAGTGAAATGCGCTGGGACAGGGATTTGTTGTATCGCTAATGATATTTTTTTTAATAGTATTTTCAGCGTATTTATATAACCTTCCCTAATTTGCATAGGGTGAAGTTGGATCATTTTCTAAATGATGTTTCAATACCAGTATTATCAGAGGAGAATTGGAGTTTTATGGATAGCTCCTTCTACATGCAAGAACTGGAGGCAACGTAGGTGGACCAGATGCGTTTTCTTCTTAATTGTATAAGGTATCTGCAGAATTTTAAAATCCTTATTCATGGAAGTTGCTAACTTAATTTTGAAATGAGGAGTACCACCTCCATCTTTTCAGATGAATGTGGTCTGCTTTCTTAAAAGGGCAAAAATTCTGCAGATCCTAACTCTTACTGGCCAATCCCGCTTTCAAATTCCAAATATATAATTGTGATGAAACTGATTGCAAACAGGTGTAATAAATTACCACCTAAATTGATCCATAGGACCAGAATGGTTTGATTGCAGGCTGAAGTCTCTGCACAAATACTATCTATTTTATTGTAGCTCTCAATGTGTGTTCTACAAAGCTGGTTTCTGCAGCAATATTGTTGGTGGATGCAGAAAAGGCTTTTGATCTTGTAATTTGGGGAACTCTTCTTTGCATCTAGGAGAGAGCTGGATTCTCCCCCCCCCCCAGACCGCTGGATTTATAGAAAAGGTTTAATATGATGCTGTGTCTGAGATTCCAGGGCATAAATGCTAGGATCCCTCCCCAACAAGGGGAGAAGGAGTGCTTTGGTAAGGGGCACATTCAAGGAGGCCAATTAAGGCCTTTTCCCGCTATGTGTGAAACCCTTAAGACTGTGGACTCTCTCAGAGGGGACTCTGAGACTCCAGGGCAAAAATGCTGGATCCCTCCACAACAAGGAGTGCTTTGATAAGGGGCACAAATATGGAGGCCATTTAGGGACAGTTGGGCGGTAGGGGAGGACTAATACAGCAGACAGGGGGAAATGAGAGTAGGTACGATAGTACAGACGCCTACTGCCCTAGAGCAGCTAACGATGAAGGTAGAAGGGAAAAACCATGAAAATAAAATAAGTAGTCTGCCGAACTGAACGTGACTTAATCAAAGTCAATAACCATCATGGTCTAAAATGGGGGAGCTAGCAGGAAGAAGTGAGTTAAGGGTGAAAGAGCGTAGGCAGAATAAGGAGATCGGAGAAACCTTGATAACAAATGATAGCAGAGGGAAGATGTGGCCTGGGGGAAAGTTCGGTCGCAATTTTAATGTCAGGCCGGGAGAATGAGTGCGGGAGTTATTCTTTGTATATTGGGCTAATTAAGGGTCCCGATGAGTGTTGCCCTGGTGCCACCCTTCAGATCCATCCAGTCTGTTTCACTGAGGTTGCAGTGGCACGGTGGGGGTAATCATTAGCCGTGCGTAGCAATGAGGAAATTCCCGGGGGCTGGCACGGTCTGTGAGATCTGGTGATTAGGTATTTTGTTTTTGGGCTCATACGGGTACTTTGCTTCTCCTCAGTGGTGCAGTGCCCTGATGTTTGCCCATGTTTTGTGCAGGTATTATTCGTCTATTCAGGCAGCCTCCTGGGATCGTGGGTGTGCAGTTCGAGCATTGGAGCAGACGGGCAGTTACGGTGGGGACTCAGTAGGATACCAACAGGTATTAGCGCTATTTCAAATAGGTGCCACAGCAGCGCAGGTGTCCAGTGCGTGCAGTCGCGCGTCTTCCCGTGTATTTTTACAATAGTGTGTCGTGGGGTATGGAAGTTATTGCCAAATCGCGGCGGCATACTCATGGCACTGCAGGGGTTCAATGCCTCTCAGTGCGGCTGTGATGGGCAGCATCTCAATAAAGTTTTACTTATCTCCGCACAACCATTTGCTTTTGCCCGAGCACCCGGGGTCGCGCCACAGGGGTACACACGATAATCGGCGATGTGGCACAAAGGTGAATCACCTCAGTTATCTTTTGTGAAAGCTCCACTTTCCTTTGCACATATTCACTTCTCGCATAAATAGCAGTTAGGATCTTGCCTGCATGTTATTTCTCCGATGTACGGTCAGGGAATACTGGCGGCCGCCATCTTAGTTTGCATTGCAGATTCCATGTCCACCAGCTTCAAAGTTGTTTTTTTGCTAATAATAGTGCTAAAACATTGCCCATTTCAGCATACTTTGCCAGCGCCACAATTCCAATGTCCCATCTAGCGCCCTTATCTTCCTCTTCTATTCCCTCCCTCTCTAGGATAACCAAATCCCCCCAAAAAGTGAGGTATAATACATTGCAATGGGATTTAAAAAGACCAAAACAAGCAGGTCCCTAATGTAAATATAAAGACAGTGTTGAGTTATTCCTCCAGTGTTATTGAATAATATGCAAGTACAATAACTTACGAGTCCTCAAGGGTACACTTGCCCCAGTTCTTTGATGGGGGCTTGTTATAGCCTTATAGGGAACTGTGGAGGCAGGCAGACCCTGTAGTCACACAATCATCAAGGGAGCCTCCCTGGTGGTCTCATGTACGTGAACCTCCATGCCTTTTAGGGGCGACTTTGATTCGAATAACAACAAAAGTTGCATTTCTCTTTTCTGCTCTGTTTTACCAGCATACAGTGACAAGTAGAAAGGAGATATGTATGGCAACATGTTTATTTTTTGGTCCCCTAAGGTAATTGTGGAAAGATTAGAGCCTTTCTGTCATGACACCCTCATCACCCTAAAAAGCTAGGCGTAATTTTATGCACAAAAAACCCTCCCCTGCCCCGTGCACCTGCACTCCGTGATATACATGTTGTGTATTGTTGTGATTAGTGTGTAGGTGATTGTTTTGGGTCACTTAGCATTGTAAATTGTCATCTTTGTGACAGAACACCGTTGGCTCATTTGGTATGTGCATATTGTGAAAGTCACTTTTATTTTGAGGATCAAGGGTGCTTCAACTTGGGAACTCCGTTCAGTTTTTCAAACAAGAGCTTAGTCGAGCTGCTACAAGCAAGGACATAGTCAATCTACAGATATTCAGAAGCACCGTCTGCGGGACGAGTCGGTGCTTCCTTTGAGTTCGGGACGCGTTTGTTATTTCCGCGCACCGCCGCTGGACGTAGCAGTGCGTCTTTAACTTCGGGTGCGGCTGACTATAAAAGCTGCACCCAACGTTCTGGAAGGCGCTTTGCCTTCTGCTCTTCTCCCGGTTTGGATCGGGGTTTAGGATCCTGGAAAACACTTACCTGGAACCGCAGATGTCTTCTCAGCATCAGCAGATTTTCAGCTTTGGATTCCTCATCTTCCTGACAGCATCTAACCTGGAAAAGAAGATAGAAGGAGATAAGTAATAATTTTACAGGCCCCCTTCGCAAGAAAGTTCAGCTTAAAAAGAACAATTTTTGAAACATTGTCTTACATGGAAAAGACTTCGTTAATTTGTGTTTGTCACCAGATTTGGAGTATCGAAGGACTGGGGTTTGCGGAAAGGAATCTCCTTTAAAAGAAACACTGTTATTTAATACTATGTTGTGTAAAAGATATTGTGAACCAAAAAAGGGGAAAAGGTCATAGAATCGAAGAATATTGAAATCTAATTAGCAATTAAGCACTAGTGTTAGGAATGCAGTGTGGTTCTTTGTTTGTTTGCAATTTTGTTTTTATGCAGAGGCTGATTTATACCAAAGAATACAAGCTGAGACAAAAGTAAGTGAAAATAAAAGCATTAAGAAAATAGACCGTAGTGAGGGGGAAAAAACTAATAAAAAGAAACATGAGATAATAATTTGCTCTTTCTTTTTAGACTACAAATTTAAACAAGTTTAAAACGAAAGAATCATTCAATACACAGAAGAAGAAATCCCCATCAAAACAAGATAAAGAAATACTGGACGATAGTTTTCACAACCGCTGATTGCAGGCATGCCAGAGAATGAGCTGTTTGACGTTTTTTCTCTGTATTTAATGATTGCTTAACATTTCATAGGAAGAAGGAGAGTAATCTACGTAGAGAACTAAAATAGACTTTCATTTGTAATTCACAGGTCAACAGCCAACGCCCATAACGTCCAGTACCAGGCCCTCCTCCCTAATTTCTAATTTATACCTAAAAGTAAGGAACTATCTTTTGTTGTAAGTTAGGAATTCGGGAAGTTGGTCCCTTGCGTCCCAGCGAAATATTCTACGTCGTCTCAAGCAGTTCAGGTAAGAGACTACGTGGACCTTGACACTTTCTGCATCTTTCTACACATTCAGAGCTACATTTGTTTGGGTAGAACTCACTTGTATTAAACTGATTTTAATATCTTTCTGCGAGCGTGCGGGACAAGTGAAAACAAGATGGCCGCACCCGTGAGCAACCGCATGGGTAAGTTGGCGAGCCGCAATCGCGCAAAAAATACCGCGAACAGGCGGGAAAAAAAACTTCCTCTTGCGTCTTTGCGATATTTCTGGCGTGTTTGCGGAGATTTTCAACATTTTCGCGATAGTTTGCGAAAGTGAACTTCGCAAATTCCGCCCACCCCTAAAGGAGACACAAAAAGTGAGGTGAGGGGAATAACAAATAATTAACCTTTTGTTTGAGAGAGAATATTTTTTAATACGTTTTTTAAAGAAAACAGTTTTTTTGCATCTGATTGAAGATGAATTTATCGCCCAAATGTGCAATGGTTTGGGAACCTTTGTGGTCCTGCCTCGGTTGAGGTACCGGTCGTCCCAATTACAACAGAACCATGTTACCAAACCCTGGCTTTTTAAGTTCAGAGCAAAAGTTCCTAATTTTTCCGGCAACAATTCTGGCTGGTAAACCCACATGCAAATTAGACTGCAAGCACAGGCCAGCCGTGATTCCAAACCCCAGCCACCCAGCTCCTCTGGCACCTTGGAAGGATGGAAAGCTCCACCTAGCTAGCTACTGCCTCCTCTATCCCTGACACCTTTTCCTTGCCGTCTGGATATGCCATGTGTTATTTCAAGTGGAAAAAGCAGGTTCATTTGGTTATTTTACATTTGATGCAGATTAACTTGTAATTGCACAGTATTTATGGCGTTTTTTTGTGGTACTAGTTTTTTCAATTTACCAATACTATGCAACCCATGATCAGAATACTCTCCTGCTCTGGGTGCTAACTTGCCTGACCAACTTTGCAGCTTACACCCTGGAGGGACTCCTTGTCCCAGTGTGCACTGCCTGTCAAAACCCGCGCTGCTACTGCAAGTGGAAGTGTTGCCATAGAGCTGATAGCACTGCCTTTCTCCTAATGGCACAGGATGCTCTCCGGGTCTGGGGCCAACTCTGCCTGACCAACTCTACTGCTAACACCCTGGTGGGACTCCTTGTCCCAGGGTGCACTTCCTTTCATATCCGACCCTGTTGCTTCAGGGGAGGTGTGGTCATAGTGCTGCCTCTCCCCTCTTCTGGTCTGGGGTTCAACTTTGTCTAACAAACTTCACTGCTTACACCATAGTAGGACTCCTTGTTCCAGGGTGCACCGTCTGATAAAATCAACCGCAGCTGCTGCAGGGGGAGGTGTGGTCATCGCGCTTATAGCACTGCCTCTCCCCTTGCAGTGCAGGCTACGCCCAGGCTAAACCCGGGCAAAGGCCGGACACGTTCTGCATCCATTCTTTGCCCGTCAGCACCAGGAAGAGGCAGGGCGACCCCCCGGCCCTTCGGTTGGGAGCTGCTTTGAGTTATTTGGGCAAAAGGTAACCATTAGCAACAGACACTTGCCTAATACTCTAATCAATACACTTTTCCTTTGCCAGTTTATTGCTGGCTATTGTTGGGAGAGGGCACTTGGACTTTAGCAGGGACTTCTTTTATATGAGTATTTTGTCCAGATGTGACTCATGGTTACATTTAACATCAGAAGCATAACTGTATTATAATCTTTATCTAGTTTGGAAGTCGATGGTAATTGTTTAATTAATCCATTTATGTGTTCTTTATGAAAATATTGATTGAGTGTAACTCCCTGACCCTTTAAGGCAAATAAAGTAGGAATCTTCTTGTGCTTAATCAGGGCAGACTGATAGAACTGGGTGCTGGGGGGGGTATTGCAGTCACTAAGGATATATACCGTAATTTCTAAATTCTTTTTTTAGTGCATAAAGCCTGCACTTGTTCACACTTATATTGTCCGAGAGCATAGTAGTTACAATATTTGTTTAGCTGAGTTGGGTAGGAGGAAAATCACAGAGACTGCCTCAGCTGCTGCCCCTTCAGCAAGAAGTACCTCTGTAGACAGGATGCTCCACCATAGGGCTTTAGGGGTAATCGGCACGGAGATGGAGCTTACTGAACCCTGCCTGTCTTTACAATCTGTGAATCTCCCAGTTCAGGGATGTGATCTTGTTCCACCGACATATTGTCCTAACCTTGGTGAACAGAACAGTGAATAAGTGGTTGATTCTGGTCCCTAAGAGAGAATAATCCTCAAGGGTAATACCAGGCTTGTGGGTGACGAATACAGGCCCCAGCTAGGCCCGCAGGACACAAGGGTTCGCTCTCCTGTAATGGAATCTATAAGGAAGTTGGCACGGAAACTGCAAAGTACAGAGACAGCATTTATTAACCCTGAAGGGTGGTCCTACAATCCACACAACACTCTTCAGTATTGCATAGAGTAGCACAAAGAACTTACGTACATGGTCCCCTTTTATACACAATAGAGGGGCTCATAAGTGGGTGGATACAACATGAGGCCGAAGAACATTACCATTTATGGTCATTTTCGATACTGAATCAATATGTGGGCGGAGCTAACACACTCCTTGAGCCCGCGAAAACATGGTCAAGCAAGGCTAACTGATAACAGATGTGGTCAAGTCTGGGCATGCGCCAGATGGACAAAGGAGCTATTTATAGACTGTTACTAGGCAGATTACAAGAGCAACTAACACAGAGGTTGGACTCTTCTCGTGGGGAACACGTGGAAGCATGACAATACAAAATGGAGTCCGAACTTCGGTCAACATAACAGAGAAAACATGATCTAAAGAAGGGAATTAATGTCTTCAGTAAATGCTTAATCACATCGTTGTTTCAATTTACAACAGACGACCCTTTCAGCATTTACTGAAGACATCCGGTTTGTTAGGATAATCATCATATATGTCAATTGTCATCATTTCTTCAACTTCTTTAGCTAGACGTTTCTGGTGAGCAACATCGGCAATAGCTTTCTTATCGGGGATACAAAATGATACACATAAGGAGCAGAGCAAGGGACCACATTGAATGCAGATACAGCAAGAGAACAGAACTGCTACAATAATACAAAGACCAGTTAAAACCTTCCATCCCCAGGCAGTAATCAATGCCCAAAACCATCCAGAAAAGGACCAAGTGCCGTTTTCTGTATGGATTTCAGCTGCAATTTTATGTAGTCTGTTGATGGCATTATAAACTGATGGCGTATGATCAGGGATAAACACACAACAGCTACTTCCAATAATTTTACATGCTCCTCCTCTGTCAGCTAGCATAACGTCTAATACCATACGATTCTGCAATGCAACAATTCTAGTAATTTGCAATTCCTCCGTAAGATTTCCAAGAGCAGCAGCAGTCTGATTTGTCACAGCCTCTACCACTCTTGTTAATCTTCGGATCTTCCTACTGTTCAGGGCAGCTCCAACAAAGAAAAACAGTCCTAAGTTAAAATCAATATACTGCTGCAGACTGGTATCAGTCTGATCTACATCATCAATTGATAAAGTACGTTTATACCTATTTACAGTCACATTATTCAATAATTTCAGATCCTTATGATAAGATGCGGGTGCTAGGAATACAGGAGGTAATAGAAATGATACATAGCATACCCCAGACCACCCAGCCGGCAGACGGTAATAACCTTTATTTCCACACACAAAGTACGTATTATGGGAGGCTAAAAAGGTACTATTGTTCAACCCATCAATGTTCAGAACAGTAATACAATCACTAACACCAACAGGGATAAAACCCACACTCTGGACACACAGGTCCGCTTGAGCTTGTGCTACTTGAATCACAAATTTGTCCTTTCCCACAGTGTCTCTTGTGTTCGTGAAGATGTAGGGAATGGATTCATTGTCTGGTCGGTACTCTTCCCACTCCCAAATTGTCCCATTCGCTTGCGGATACCCATTTTTATCTTGGTGACATTCTTTATTGAGTCTGAAGAGCAATCGTCCCACTGTCGGTTTCCGAGTGGCAAAAAGCAAAGTGTACCATGCTCTACAAGAGCCATTATGAGAGAAAGGAAGTGGTATAAATGGCGTTCCTCCTTTCTTCTGATGGGCTGGCATCATCCCACATATCCAACAGTTCGTAGCGTTCGTAGCAACGTGGGTATGATGCAGCATCTGGATGAAAGTGTTATTCAAATAAGACTGTCGATGCTTCAACTCTTGATACGGTAATGTATAAAAGTAGTGCTCCTCAGGCACCGGAGTTGTCGACACAAGTATTTTCCGAGCGGGAGTTACATCCTCCACAAACCATGTGGTTATCCCAACAATAGCTACTGTCAACATGAACCCTAATGCACAAAGGATTTTCTTTCTCTCCATGTCAAAAAAAATAAAAAACCCAATATCTTCCTGAAACTAAAAGTCTGTCAGAACTCTTCCCCTTGGGCAGCGGTCGATTTCTTCACCAGCGGGCCAAGACGGGTGTCGCTACACTAATGCAGGGCTGATCCCCCCCCCTTGCCTCATCGGCTCTCCGTTTCACTAACCCAAGGGCCGTTCTGACAGTATGTCCCGGTACTGGAGAACTCACTTCCTTGGTCGAAGATGATATCGCCTTCCTCCAGGAGTCGCGTGGTCCGGAAAGAGCTCCTCAGTGGCGTTTGGCTCCGCAGCACGGCCTGTCTCTGCAGCCAAGATTTCTCGTTGATCAATCAGCACGGCAGGTTCCACCAATCCGGGCGGCACCTTCCTACAGTGCAGGGAATGGATCCAATTCTTTCTGTTGGAGACTCGCACAGCCGTCCTCGTTGCGAGGAGGACCTGCTCAGGACCCACCCATCTCGGTTCCAAGCTGCTTGTTCTGTCAAAGATTTTCACCATCACGTGGTCACCAGGTCGGAGACCATGTCCTTCACCGGTGGACCGATCAGGGAGCGCCTCTCGGACCTGTTGATGAATAGAAACCAAGTTATCCGTTAACTGTGCCAGATAATCGTTCATCATTACACAAGGTACATCATACACAGCTTTAGGTTTTGGTGGACCCCAAATATTCATTGGGCGTCCAAAGACAATCTCGTAAGGTGTAAGGCCAGTTCGAGAGTGGGGTACCGATCTAATTGACAATAACGCCAGCGGTAGAGCATCTGGCCAAGTCAAAGACGTCGAAGCTTGAATTTTAGCGATCTTGAGCTTCAGTGTACCATTATACTTCTCGACTAGTCCTGCAGACTGAGGGTGGAATACCGCGTGAAACTTCTGGGTGATGCCCAGGCCCTTCAAGACGTACTTTATAACATCCGCTACAAAGTGAGGCCCATTATCACTCCACAGAAGTCTACAGACGCCATATCGAGGGAAGAACTCTTTCAGCAGCAACTTCGCAGTAGTCATTGCAGTATTGTCTTTCGTAGGGTACGCTTCAACCCATTTGCTGAAAGCGCAGATCACTACTTAGAACATACTTCAGATTATTACAGCGCTCAAGCTGGATGTAATCCATCTGCAAAACCTCGAAGGGTGCAGTAGGTGTCACAAATCCTCCTGCTGGAGTTCGAGTACCCTTTCCTGGGTCATACCTCAGGCAGATCATACAGGTCTGCACCACCCTCTTTGCTGTGCTAGCAATCTCTGGATGCTCCCAGACTTGGGTAAGCAATTTCACAATTGCGGAAGCTCCAACATGTGCTAGCCCATGTGCCATCTGAACCATAGGTTGTACAAAGGCCGTGGGTAATTTCCATCTATCCATCTGCTTATTTCTCCAGCAGCCCTCGTCATCCAGTTCTCCCTCACTAGCCCATTGTTCCCGCTCTTTGTCAGAAGCGGTCCTTTGCATTTCCCGCACTTCCTCCTTCGCATCATGCCATCTTTCCACCTGTGACTTTACTACATACATGGCAGTAGCACCGGGCTGCATCGCAGTCTCCCGTGCTACTCGATCTGCTAACGCATTCCCTTCTCCAACTTTGTCAACTACTTTCCTATGGGCGTTACACTTAACGATGGCAATTTTCTTTGGGTATGTCAGTGCAGTTAAAAGATTGTGAACTAACTCTCCATGCATTATCTGTACTCCATGTGACGTTAAAAACCCTCTCTCCTTCCAGAGTAGGCCGAAGTCATGCGCTACTCCGAAGGCATAGCGGCTATCTGTATAAACATTCACACATAATCCTGTACTGAGCTCACATGCTCGTGTTAATGCTATCAGTTCCGCTGCTTGAGCTGATTTCTGTGGTATGCGTGCTGTCTCCACTATTGTTTGTAATGTGGTAATTGCATACGCTGCTGAAGTCGTACCATCTGGTAGCTTCAGGCATGATCCGTCCACCCACAGTTCTCCATCTACATCTGGAAAGGGCGTATCCTGGAGATCAATACGACCCTTTGTTTGTTCCTCAGTCACGAGAATACAATCATGTGCTTTCCGCGCCTCAGGCTGGGTTTCGGGGTATGGCAACAATGTTGCCGGGTTTAACGTTACGCACCTTTTCAACGTAATATGAGGAGCCAAAAGCGTCAACTCATATCCCGTTAAGCGGGCACTGGTCAAATGCTGCGTCTTCGTTTGATTAAGCAGGGCATCGACAGCATGGGGGACTAATACCAACAGCTTATGAGATAACACAATTCCCTCACTTTGGCATATTGACACAGCTGTCGCCGCAACCGAGCGAAAACACCCTGGTAATGCTCGGGCGACAGGATCAAGTACAGCCGAAAAGTATGCACAAGGGCGTTGCTTATCGCCGTGCATCTGCACTAAAACTGACAATGCACATCCATCTTTCTCATGCACATACAACGAAAAGGGTTTTGCATAATCAGGGGTCCCTAACACTGGTGCTGAACAAAGGGCCTGTCGTAGTTGCTGAAAAGCAGTATCACACTCATCTGACCAAGGGATTGGGATAGGCGTGTCCTTTGTCAAGAGGGCTAACAATGGTTTAGCTATATGTGAAAACCCCAATATCCACTGTCTACAAAAAGAAACAAGACCCAAAAATGCACGCACGTCCTTCTGCGTGGATGGTCTCGGTGTGTCCAAAATTACTTGGATACGATCCGGTGTGAGTGCACGTCCCTCCTTAGACAAAAGGTGACCCAAATAAGTCACCTTTGGTCTACAGAATTGCAATTTCTTCCTAGATACCTTATGATTGTGGGATGCTAAAAAGGAAAGTAAGGATAACGTACTTTTTTCACACAACTCCAGAGTGTCAGCCGCCAGCAAGATGTCATCGACATATTGAATGAGGGTGACCCCCTCGAGCAGAACAAAGGAATCCAATTGTCTTTTCAAAGCCTGACTGTAAATGCTAGGGCTTTCTGTGTAGCCCTGGGGGATCCTACAAAAACGATAAGATCTATTATTTAATGTAAACCCAAAAAGATATCGGCTATCAGGGTGAATGGGAATGGAAAAGAAGGCATTCTTCAAATCGATCACTGAGAACATAGTCGCCGTAGGCGGGACCAAAGTAAGCAACGTCGTGATATCGGAAACCACTGGGTACTGAGGTATCACGATCTTGTTTACTTCTCTCAAATCAATTATAAACCGATAAACTCTGGCATCCGTATCCTTTTTCAGTATGGGAAGAATCGGACTGTTACAGATGTTGTAGGGGACTTCCTCCACTACCCCTACCGCCATCAAATCCTGCACTATCTGTATGAGAGCCTCCTCGCCCTCCTGGGAAATACGGTACTGTGGGAGGCGTGGTAACACCGCCCCCTCCTGGACACTAATGTGGACCGGTGGAATCACCATTTGTCCCACATCAGTATCCGAAGTTGCCCACAAAGCACGAGGGAGGGTAGCTAACAGCGCATCCTCTGACATCGCACACATCCGTTCAGATCGGGGGTAATTGTCATTCAATATTACCCGCACACCAGCAGGGGAACAGCGGATCGTAGCCCTAAAATGCTTTAACATATCAAGGCCCATAATGTTGTCCGGTGTGTACGGGGCAAGCAGAAACGGACAGGGTGCAGAAAAAGAATCAACCTTAAACATGAGGGGCTGCGAAAGAGGGCTTCGGGAGAGTGTACCGTCAAACCCTACCGATGTGACCATTAAGCCGGATGGGGGAGCCCCCGGAACCAATTGCTTAGACAGCGCACTACGTGTCGCTCCTGTATCCACTAGGAACTGATCAGTAGAGCCCAAAACCTCAGCCGATACATAAGGACCCTTCTGATCGACCGGCACCTCAACTGATTCTAACCCCCATCCAACACATTCCTATGCATGCTGAGAGTCATGGTACCCCGATCGGTCAATCCCCGACACTTGATACTGATGCTGGCGATCGAAAACATTTGATCTATCTCGGTGCTGCCCAGCAGAGTCAAAACGAGCCTGTTCGTTAGAATTCCCTCTAAAGTTCGAGAAACCCCCTCTACCTCGCGGGCCACCCTGAGTATGCCCCTGACGCGAAGCATGCAACACCGGGCAGTCCCTAGCCCAATGACCCGATTGCTTACAATACGCACATTGGTTCCTATTCAAATCAGATCGGCCCGAGGGAGGACCATAAGATCCTCCCCTACCTCTATTACTACCCCGTCGGGGCGGGCCATATACTTGTGCCAACATCACCTTTGTTTTTAAATCTTTCGATTTCTTTTCCTCCTGGCCCTTTGCTTCTTGCTCCTGACGCTCATAATACTGGGCGATAGTCAGGAGGGCCGTCGGTGTTGCGGAAGACCAAGAACTTTCACTCGCTTTTAAACGGGCCGCAACTGCCGGCAGCAGATTAGCCACATATTTGTCCGCAAAGAGGTGGCGACCCGTATCATCAGTAAGCGACTGGCCACTAAAATCATGAAACTTCTCCTCAAAACGCGTAAAGAAGTCCGCAACTGACTCGTCAACTTTCTGTTTACATGAAGCTAACATATTCCAGTCAATCTTTTTAGGGGGGATAATTGTCTTCAACTTAGTCAGAATAGCAGCAGGGTGGTCTAAGATACTCTGGGGTGGTTTCTGCGCGGGCTTCCGTTCCCTATCCTCATCCTCAAGGTCAGACCACCGAGCCTTAAAGGCAACTATATCATCTACCTTTCGGACAGATCGCCACATATCCGGTGGTAGAATAAGGCCAAAGAACAGGTCTATATCTGCTAAGGTCATAACGCAAGAATTCAAGGCCCCCTCGACTTCTTCGTAGAAGGCCGCTGGATTCTTGCGGGGGTCAGGCAACGCATTCTTTAAGGCCATAACATCAGCTCTATGCCAAGGAGTATAAACCCAATTATACACAAAATATCCCTTAGCATCGGCGGAGGTAATGTCCGAGCTAGTCCCCGCTCCTTTAGGAGGAACATACAAAGGCGCCGCCTCTCGCATTGGTTTAACATGCACTATGCCATCCTTATCTGACTGGGAGGTGGATGAGTGGCCTTCTGCTGTACACGGATCCGACTGCTTCACCTCCCCTGCTTGTTGGCGCGCTTTTCCTTTAAGGGCCAGCACCGCGTCCCGCAAAGCGAACAGCCGCCGAGCCGTGTCAGGAGCCTTAGAGGGAGAGAAAACACCATTATGCAATGCTTTAGCATCCAATGTCACATCATCAGGCTCAAAAACACTGGAATATTTCCGGTAAGCAGCAGTCACTTCATCAGCAAAGTGACCCAAAAAATACAATTTCTCTCTCTCCTGCCACGGCCCCCAAGTATGGAACAATTCATCCAGGGACACCTTGCCCTTAAGTGCACGGAAGGAAACTTGCCGAAGCTCAGCCATTTGCTCAGCCGACAGCATGGACCGCGTGTCTACCTTACCCGGAACCGGGTCAGAATCTTGTGGCCTCGGAGCAGATGCGCCCACATAAGGGGGCGGAGAGCGATCTAGTAAATAAAAATCATCATCAGGATTATTAAGGACAGGATAAATTGGCTGCCGAACAGCATATTTACCCGAGACTTGCAGCCTACGCTCTTTCTCTTGTCTCTCCGTTTGTTCTTTGTCCTCCCGACGCCTCGCTTCCTGTGCTCGCACATGATCATTCTTCCGTTGTTCTTTATCGAACAGCGCTTTCTCACGCTTCTCTCGCTCACGCACTTCCTTCTCCCACAACCGCACACACTCAAACATATCCTGACGAGCACGCCGCTTACACATACACTGTTCCACATACTCAATCTTACGTATATCAAACGATCCATACAAAGGCCATTGCAACTCAGGATCTTTTTTAGTATATTTCCTCCATACTGTGCTGTACATTATGAAGAAAGACCATGCTTCACATACATATCCCTATTAGGAGTCCCCTCTGGGGGAGCCGGAGCAGATTCCTCGAGGTTCAACCGGTTTCCAAAGCAGCAACACCACTTACGGAGTGCGCTAAAAGCAGGCATGCTCAGAAATAATGCAAAATATGCAATATTATAAAGAAAATGGCACTTAATCGTTGCGCCGTTCAAGGTTACACAGCTCCGGAGAAATCTCTCCACATTACCTGCCTATATGTGTTGCAACGCATATATTTTCACAAAGACAAATACAAAACATGACTAGTCATCACAAATCAAACTCAAATAGCCGGACCAGGCTTCAAAAACTCGGAGCAAGTACCGTACACCGGTTCTTACCAATCAAGAGTCCAGATTCCAACTGCCAAGCTCCAAAATCGCCCAAACGGCTTTCACGGCAAGACCGACAGAAGAGGTCTCAGTCGAGGACCGGCGCCACCCAGACGGTCAGCTCGGAAGGGAAGGAAGAAAAACCTCGGGATGCCAGGGCTAAGACGCCGCTGGCAGTGATCACGTCCCCGGCCAAATTCCTCACCTTCGTCGTGACCAGTCCTTCGAGCATCCGAGTCGCCGATGAGCCCCACGTGACGGGCGCCAATTGACGAATACAGGCCCCAGCTAGGCCCGCAGGACACAAGGGTTCGCTCTCCTGTAATGGAATCTATAAGGAAGTTGGCACGGAAACTGCAAAATACAGAGACAGCATTTATTAACCCTTAAGGGTGGTCCTACAATCCACACAACACTCTTCAGTATTGCATAGAGTAGCACAAAGAACTTACGTACATGGTCCCCTTTTATACACAATAGAGGGGCTCATAAGTGGGTGGATACAACATGAGGCCGAAGAACATTATCATTTATGGTCATTTTCGATACTGAATCAATATGTGGGCAGAGCTAACACACTCCTTGAGCCCGCGAAAACATGGTCAAGCAAGGCTAACTGATAACAGATGTGGTCAAGTCTGGGCATGCGCCAGATGGACAAAGGAGCTATTTATAGACTGTTACTAGGCAGATTACAAGAGCAACTAACACAGAGGTTGGACTCTTCTCGTGGGGAACACGTGGAAGCATGACAATACAAAATGGAGTCCGAACTTCGGTCAACATAACAGAGAAAACATGATCTAAAGAAGGGAATTAATGTCTTCAGTAAATGCTTAATCACATCGTTGTTTCAATTTACAACATGGGGACAGTCAAAAAAGCAAAATTAAAATCAAGCCAATTAGCTAGACAGGAAAACCAAGCAGCTAATGAGGCCCATATTAGCTCTGCACACACTTCTCTGGCTTTACCCGGAGCACCACATGAGGTTTCCACAGGAGAAGCCTATATCTCTAGGCGAATTTGGATTGAAGAGCTTTTTGAAGAATGAGTGCATAGCAGTATCCGTTTGGTAGCTATAGAGGGTGAAATGCCCTCATTGAGGCAGGCTAGGGCTGCTCTTGTAACAGCTGAACCCATAAATCCCGGGAATCATAGGACAGTCAGGAACTCTCTGGAGGAAGTCCACCCATGTAATAAAAAGCCTGGGCTCTCTGTCGTACTCTGTCCTGAAAGGCTACATCAACACAAGGCCTTTTAAATCAGGCCTGTGATGGGTTCGATACTGTACAGCTGTCCCGAGTTCCTCACCAGAGAGTAGACAATTCACTACCTGATAAATTAGGGAGCATGCCAGAAGGGAAAACCAATTTTTTAAAAGAGTAATGGGTTGAGCATATTAATTATTGTATTACTCCAAGTTATCCTGTACAGAGATGTATATTATGTTTGGTAATTGAAAAATGATAGAATTAATTTAAGTATGGCCATGTTGACGCAAAAGATTTGATCATGCATGCTTGGGCGATATTTTAACTTTTGATTTTATCTTTTATAAATGTTTTAGATGTTACCTTTTTTTATGTGCTTTTATGGCCTGGTGCCGAGATAAGGATTTTCGAACTAACGATGATCAGGATCTTTGTGTTCTGGTGCCTGGAGCTGGCTCTAGGGTTGAAAGTTCAAATTATGTTTTCTTGTGCAGAACAACATGCAATGAATCCCCTCTGAATACTGCTTGACATAATATTCACTAACTGAGTAGTACATTCTTTTCACTGCTAAGGGTGCATTTCAAGTGGCATTCCTTTTAATGTGGTTTACTGTCACTCCAAATCACAACACCACCAACAGCTGGGGAAGCTATATTTAGTAGTGAGGTGCAAGAACTATTATTTGCACCCCCATGGGGAGACTTCCCATTGGCTTTCTGTACCTACATGTATGTGTGTGCATATTAGTACATGAGAGGTAGGGCAATCCAGAGCTGAGTTTCCTCCTAATGTGTGTAGCCACTGGTCACTGTTACAGAGGATTGATGTTTTGCTTTCATTCTGTACAATTTTCTTTCTGTCTTTTTCCAGACTCTCTCAGTGTTTATTTTGATGGGGCAATCTTTTCAATGTGACTTGGTCTCAGTGGGTGTATGTTTCATCATCTGTCTTCCTGAGCACATACAATCCATGTATATGTTTTCTTTATTGAGAGGTTTCCCTTCTTAGTGTATATAATTTAGGCATCATCACCACTGGAGATGAGAAAAGTGCCTGTTGATATATGTATGCCCCTGCAGATGAGAGTTTGGGTTTCCTGAACGTTCAGTACATTTTCAGCACTAATAACAATACCTTTCTATGGATAGATAGTTTTATTATGCCAAAAGATAAGCTTGTAGTTGCAATCATTCGTGGCAATTGACGTGATGGTTTATCAAAATTGTTTTTACTATTAGGAGCCTCATTGCGAGTTACCTGTTATCCGTTGTGGGATTATTGGAGATCGAAACACGGATTTTGACTGGTATCCTGTACCAAGTAATGGGTATTCCAAGTATTCCAGTCACACTGGGAATAGTATGCAGACCCACAAACACTGGATTGTTTTCCAGATGCCATTTCCTGTTCTAGGACAAATAACCAGCTCTTTTCTGCTGACATTTACAGCCTGGTTTGAGAAGTAAGTAAGTGGCAGCATGGCACTGCTGCGGGTCGGGGGGTCATAGGACAGGTGACAAGAGGCAGGTAGAGAGCTTAATAGGGCTGACAATGATCGCATAGTGTTGGCTGCCCTCCCGTACTGCAGCAGGGGCTGGGCTGTCGGCCAAGCCACACCTCTGCCTTTGGTCTCTGCCAGTGGTTCACTGAGTGCAGACCCACATCTCGGGAACCCAGTGTTTCTGGACCAGGAATGCAAGGGCCTGGCAAATCCGGGTGCGAGAACACTAGGAATAGATTGGAGTTGTATGCTCCTGCTGAAACTGCTCCAGCCAACTATTAATGAGGGCATAAGTGGTATTAGGATCACTACACCGCTACAAGTATTGTGTTATGTGCATGATTAACTACCATGGGTTGTCAGTTGTAGTGTTGAATTCCTCGCTAGTGTAAGGATTGAGAAGGCTAAGAGGGATGAAATCACCCTACTCCAGTTACTTGCTGGTAAACGTCATTACACTATGCTTACTCATCACGGTTCTCAGTTCCCTCCTTCCCAAGTGGCTGGTTTTGAATTATTGTATTGCTGCTTGGGTGTCGCACATGGGGTGTCCAGGTAGAGATTTATTTCCTTATAACTCTGGTGAAGAGAGGGAATACAGCCTTCTGTTAAGTCTCGAGCAATGACACAGTTGCCTGTTTTCCAGTCATCATTCACCATTATGGTTTGAGGAGCTGATGAGGAAGAGCAAGAGTCAATGTGAGGAAAGTTACAGAAATTAATACCATATCTTTGTAGGTTAAGATGTATCTTTATAGTTCACATTGGACATTCTGATTTTCAGAAACCTCACCTTTGGGCAAAGCTTACACTCACCCAGCTGCTTCATTCCAGGCAGTCTCGGCATTGGTTGACCTAGTGCACGAACATCACAGCTACATTTCTTAAGACCTGAGTAACTATTCAAGTCATGTTAAATTGCATGTAAACGGAGGCCACTTTAACTTCCCCTTATAAGTATGTCATATTTGCGGTTCAGAATTACTATTCTAGAAACTCTCAGGTTTCCCGTGGAAATCACATGTAGGATGATCCTGCCAATACTTTACTTGCAGCTAATTGCTGTCTACTATCCCTATTTTTCATGTGTGTACAAATCCATATCCCCTCACAAGGAACTCAGAATTGTTCTTTATTCTTCCTAAATCACAACATGATGGCCCTCAAACAAGCCTCCTTAGGAAGTGATTACCTATTGAAGCTTTGAAGCTTTTGCTTAAATAATAGTTGACACAGGATAGCAGTAAGAAGGTTTCAGGTTTATTCCATAATAGCGGATCCCATCCATCAGAAAGCAGGAGTCTCCAACAACTGACATTATGAAGAACCTTCAAATGCTTCAAACTACATGACATGCATAAGATTCCAAATACAGCTTAACATTTAATATTCATGAAACAAAATTATAAAGTAACTACATAAGAACAGTTTATCACATTTAGTAAATACCACACATCTCCCTTCCTAATAACTAAAATTGAAATTGAAATTCCATGTCTGTACAAAAAAGCAAAATCAAACAAAATCAGCAAGATACCCAGGTCTCCTTATAATCCTGGATGAAGATCTACAATTCTTAAGAGTTTTGTCCACATTAGACTTAGGACAATTGTACATTCCATCTACATCATTTGCTGAGCCTGCACTCCTTTCCTTTAACAATCACCACTCTATTTAAATTCCCAATGTGATGGTCTTGAGTTTGCACAGCATTATTAAAAATCTTAAAATTTTTAATGGGTTTCATAAATTTAGTTGCACCACCTCCAACAATTCCTGGACGCTTAATCATGACCCAATCACCAATTTTTACTTCAGTTTTCTTTACAGCATTCTTGACATTGAAATATTCTTTTCTCTTCCTTGCTTTTTCTTCTTCCATTCTCTTTACCAAAGACTTGTCACACACACTCTCTTTCCCTTTTTTTAACTCATATTCATTACCCCAATGTAGTTCCACACATGTATTAGGCACCCTACCACGAAATAACAAGAAAGAGGTTTTTCCAGTCGTTGCATGTGGGGATAATCTATATTCTTCCACCTTTGCCATGACCTCCTTTTTCCAATCCAAAGACAAAGATTTAGCTAACACAATAGTTTCTTTAATGACCTTGTTAAATCTCTCAATCATGTCATTGGCTTCAGGATGATAAAGGGAACAGGTTTTATGCACAATACCCATGGATGATAAAAATTCTTCCATCTCTTTGAAATTAATTGCATACCATTATCTGTTAAAATGGACACAGGCAAACCTTCTCTTGCAAATAAACTTTTTATGGATTTAATCACATTACTGGAATCAATAACAGATAAAAAGAAAACTTCCGGCCACCTTGAATACATATCAATGACTAACAAAAATATTTGCGTCCCATTACCATGAATAGGATCAACTAAATCTAAAGCAATGTCTTGCCATGGCCCACTAGGCCCTTTTCTTAAAATCATGAGCTGTACATGTGTGTTCTTATATTTATCACAGAGGGTACACGGAAGACAATCTCTTATAACCCTTTCCACTATTTTATCCATTCCAGGCCACCAGTACGACAATCTCAACCTTTCTTTACACTTTGATAAACCTGAATGAGCAACATGAACCAAATCAATTAATTCTGTTCTAAGGCTGTGAGGTGGAATTAATCTAGATCCATGAAATAACAATCCATTTCCACAGCTAACTCATTTCGTATAACCCAAAAAGGTTTGGTGCATTCTGAACCATCCTTATTACTATTCCATCCTTTTTTCATTAAGGACATCACTTCACACAAAGATACGTCAAGATCCAATTTTTCAAACCACCTGTTCTCTGAGATAATATCATGGTCTACAACGCATACCCATTCATCTTCATCATCCAAATCATCACCTTGCGAATGATCCTTAGTAACCAAACGTGACAACACATCCGCTACTCCATTATCCACTCCAGGAATATATGTAAGGGTAAAATTATATTCTTGCAAACCAATAATCCATTTGGTTATCCTACTGGAAACCGGATCTAAACCCTTCTTACTACACATTTCCACCAAGGGTTTGTGATCAGTGGGTACGTCAAAGTCCAAACCCCAAAGAAATTTCTTACGTTTTTTTATTGCCCAAAAAAACACTAAAGATTCACTTTCCACAACAGAATAACGAGTTTCTGGATTTCTCAAACTCCTTGATAAAAACATAATGGTTTGCATTCCATTGGGACCTCGTTGTTGTAGAACAGCCTCTAGTCCCTTCTCACTAGCATCTGTTATTAAAATTGATTTGCTTGTGGGATTAAAACTTTTAAGAGAAGGTGCATGACCAAGCTTTTCTTTGATAGCAATACATTATTTTTCACAAAGGTTAGACCACGCGAAATCTGTACCTTTACACAACATATTCCTCATGTTAACAGAGGAATCAGCAAAACCCATCACAAATTTAGCATAACCGCAACTTCTTCTATGATTCCTCAATTTTTCAATTTTAATCTCTTCTTTCATGTCATCCCTGACAGAAAGAGGCACATTTCTAACCTTACAACACACCGGATTGGCATCACTCTTTAACTGAATTGTGTGCTTATATCCCTTCAAACATCCTAAACTCTCTTTAAAAACACTTGGAAATTCAGCCTTTAAATTGCAAACGAATGTATCATCATCATTTTTTTTATCCACAGAATGAACACTATCTCTAAGTTGTATAGGTGGATCAGCATTGGGGTCCAAGAACACACCAAGGTCACCCTGATGAATACAGCTGATTATGCTATCACCTCTCTTTGAAACGTAAATTTTCCCGGAGACTAATCTTTCCTTGTATTCTATCAGTCCCACAAAATAATCTTGTAATTTGATCGGTACCCCACCATAAGCTAAAGGAATGATATCCGGTTTCAATAAAGAAACTTTTCCTTTAAGCATTTTATTGTAGAATTCGCTAGAAATTATAGTGATCTTTGCACCTGAATCAAATAACACTTGTTCTTTCCCCTTCAACCATAATCTTGTCAAAAGGACAAGATTTCTTGCCACACCTATAACACTTTCTATCCGTCCAAGTTTTGACATCCTCTTTTTTATCTTTAGAAATCTTTTTCTCCTTAACTACATGAACACTAAGGTCTTTTTCAGAATCTTTTTTTATGGAAGCTACACATTTAAGAGAATGTTCAATTTGCTTAGCAACTGTCAAAACCTCCTCTAGAGTGGGCTCGTCCCTCAACCACAATTCTTCTCTGACCTTTCCAATGCTACACCCGAACATAAATTGATCTCTAATGTGCTCATCTGTAAGTTCCTTAAACCTACATGATGAAGCAAGCTTCCTTAAATGAGTGACATAACTCTCAATTGTCTCATCAGTCTCTTGCATTTGCCTAAGCAAATTCAGAATGTTCCAGTATAGTACTAACTTTAGGAAGATAGTGCTTATCCAATTTTTTGATACAAATTTCATAGTCATTCAAGTCTCTGGCTCGCCTGGGATGAGATCAGGCAAGTGATCGAAAACATCTTGTCCTTCAGATCCTAGACAATGCAGAAGCAACGACGATTTCCTTTCCTCACTAAGAGAAGGGCCACAAACTCTGGCATACCTTTCAAAAACCACTTTCCACTTTTTCCATAGTATAGGTGGAGTTCCAGGGCTAGATAAAAAGAAAGGAGCCGCTGTGACGTTCTGCATGATGTAGTTTCTAGAACTTAAACAACTAAGAAAGCATTTATTTAACTAGGTTGTTTAGAGTGCACGATAAAAGAGTGGGCAAATGCCACTGAAATGTAATAACAGAGTGCGCCAATTTATAACACAAGGCGTTATTCATGCACACTGTATGATTAAAAGTGCGTGCAACTGCAATTCTAATAACCATCTACGTTGTGAAACATGCTGAATAATTGAGTGTTCATGCCACTGTAGATGTATGCAGTAGTATTAAAATGTGCGTGCCACTGAAACTCAACAGGATATGTGAATCAACAATGACGGGCTGTGCACCTCATCAATGCTTTACTCTTATGGCAAGCTGTGCGCATCAGCGATATAACTTAATGGCAAGATGCGTAACTCGGTGACTTGACAGAACACTGTGCGCAATGCTGGATGATAAACTGTAACGTGACAATCATCAATGCTTTGATTTTATGGCAAGCTGTGCGCATCAGCGATTTTACTTAATGGCAAGATGCGCAACTCGACAGATGCTAATTCCGTTGCTAGACGATTATGCGTTATCACTCATCCAAGATGGCACCCACGTTCATTTATGCAACGGAATGACGTGAATGAACGTGATACAAACTTCCGTCATCCAAGGTGGATCCGACGTTGTTATACGTAGCTCCCAATCCACAGGCGATAGTAAAAGATAATTAAGATCAACGCTTAAAAGTTTTAGTGTTAATGTCCACCAATGAACAAAAGGAAGTCCTTATCCTTTGTAAAAATAAATATATCTCTCACCAAAACTTGTCCTCGTGTTGAGATCCTCTTAAGACTGCCAGTGAAGCATTTGCTTAAATAATAGTTGACACAGGATAGCAGTAAGAAGATTTCAGGTTTATTCCATAATAGAGGATCCCATCCATCAGCAAGCAGGAGTCTCCAACAACTGACATTATGAAGAACCTTCACATGCTTCGAACTACTTGACATGCATAAGATTCCAAATACAGCTTAAAATCTAATATTCATGAAACAACATTCTAAAGTAACTACATAAGAACAGTTTATAACATTTAGTAAATACCACACACTTCTTGCGCAACAAATCATTGGTGGATCCAATAAATATTAGGTGTCTCGATCTGTCGAGCTGTGATCTATGTCTAGCAGTGTCTCTGAAAGGCTTTTATATCCTTGAGCGCTATTTAAACTTTGGATCACAAATCTTTTTTTAAAAAACAAGGCCCATGCTTCCTGGCGTCTTCCTACCTCCCAAATAAAAAAACTAGTGCACCAAGCACAGAGAATAAATGATTCAGCTGCCTAAGGATGTCTCCCCTTCACTCCAGATATCCTAACGAAAATTATTGGAACATGCAGAACAAGACAAGGGAAGCAGCCTGGGATTACAAAGTTGCACTACCTGAAGTATTCACGAATAGTATGCTCATGTATCACGTTGCCCACCTCAATGGTCAGCTGCTCATTGGCCAAACATAGACATAGAATATATACAACCAGAGAGGCAACTACAATCAGTTGTCAGTGTTATTTATACAAGAGACAAAATATAGATGATCGAATGTCTTGGTTGGTGATACAATCACTTTACTTTATTGTGTTTTTTTCAAAAGAACACAGCCAACGCATTTCACCAAAGGCTTCATCAGGGCGAGAGATCTTCACCTCTCCACAAGATCAACATTGTTGTCCACGTTTGAATGGACATACGATAATCTTTTACTAGTTTTGATCGTAGACCAATAATCTTGGCCCAATGGTCAGTTGGATTATTCCAGTAATATGAAGGTGTAAGTGGTTCATCACCAATGTGTGTGCTGTCAGGGTCCCGTGATAATCACAGTAGTAGTTCACTTCCCTTTAGATAGTAAAATCAAAGCAACTTGCGATTTACTTGGGTAAATGATCGGCAGTTGTAGGGTTCCCATTTATAAACCCTCTTGGTCCTTATGCGTGGGTCATCTTCGACGTCATTACTTATTTCTGTTGACAAGACAAGATGCTGGTCGGGACTACCTGGAACACTGTGCTAGCACACCAGGCCCATTGCAACCTAGCAGCCCCACTAAATCAGATATACTGAACTGCCTGGGCCATGTGCAGTATGTCTACTAAACTGAATGATGTACCTATATGTGGGGAACATAGTTGACTTACACAAATTAGACATGTGCAATCCAGCATCCACCTACAAAATGCACCTCAGTCCCTCCCTTCTCCTGTCATTAGAAGCCTGCATATGCCACGAGGACCCACCTTTGCACTGGCAACCTTCATGAAAATACAAAACTCATCTTTTCATGAACACTGTTAAATTAAATAATTAGCAATCTGAGCAGTTCACAGGTGACAGGGCTGTACCTTACAGCACCTGCTGAAGAGCCAAGCATGAATATAACATTTAAAAGTAATGTGAGCAAGTTTCTGTATCCATTGTTCTGTGCATGATAAAAACTAAAGTAATGCCGATTTACAACATGTAGTTGAGTTAATTTGGAGACACTGATCGCTAAAATGTGTACTTCGAACAGAATGACAAAACTGTGCACCTGTCATTAGAAGCCTGCATATGCCAAGATGACCAACCTGTGCACTGGCAATGTTCATGAAAATACAAAACTCTTGTTTTCATGAACACTGTTAAATTAAATAATTAGCAATCTGGGCATCTTCAAGAGATGTTGTGTGGCAGTTCACTGGTGACAAGGCTGCACCTTACAGCTCATGCTAAAGAGCCACCCATGAATATACATTTTAAAAATAATGTCAGGAAGTTTGTGTACCCATTGTTCTGTGCTTGATACAAAATAAAGTAACGTTGATTTACAACATGTAGGTGAGTTAATTTGGAGACACTGATCTATAAAAAGTGTACTTCGAGCAAAATGGCAAAACTTTGCACCTGGCTTCATGTCTGGCTATAGACTGCCTAGCTTTAAAAAAAGCCTGATGAGAATGCCAGGTAACAGCTTAATTAAATCCTGCATTCTCAATGTTTCCAAACAGAGCGGAAGTAGAATGTTTCCTAATAATGGAACTGCCCAAGAGACGTGCAGCGATCCGTATTCTGGCTCATTTAACAGCAAAGGAAAGAGCACAGGGCTTTCAATCAAGATACTGTCTGATTATTAACAGTTGTGTTTGAGGCCTATGGAGAATATCCGTCCATCTGTTGAAAGTTGATGTCTTCTTTGATCCAGATAATCAAGCCATCTGCCTACAGATGGGCCATGAGTAGCCACAAAGAGAGCCGGCAATGCTGTGCTGTGAATTGTACAGCAGATTGGATGCACCTTCAGCGGAACACTGGAATGAGTTCAAACCATTTCTTAGAATTGCGGAAAATGAAGTGGATGACCTCTGCAGAGGAGCCTGCAGCTTACACTCTATCATTTGATCCAATCACGAATAGCGGCACATCTTCAGATTGTATAAATGCAACATTACATAAATACTTTAAATTTGCAGATGTAGACGCTTTACAACGCACGAAAGTGCACTTACACGATTGTGTAAACCCCACAATAGCAGAAATTCACAAACAAACCGTGTGCTACTCTCAACCATCGACATAACATCACCTCAAAGAATACAAGCAGTTTGTGTACATCGGAAGTACGACGCTAGTTTCTTACAGTGTGCAATTGCATGTGTAAAAGAGAATGACCACCGCTATCTTCATACTTCAATGAACGAGAAGCAATCCTCTCGGGTCTCTGCAGTTGAACTCATAGACTAGAACCGTTCGACATAATAAATGCAGAAGCCAGGGGTGTTTATTTTCGTAGTGCCACACAATGTCAGCGTGGTGTATCCCAGGGTGTGTTCACTTACAAGACAAGGGACCAAGGAGGAAAGTAAATATCACTGATAAGGAGGTAGACATCCTCAGCAGTTATGTGATGGTGTCTCAACAAGATCAGATTCACAATGTGCAACCCCACAACCTTCGTACAGCGCCCAGGACATGTAGCTGGAAGTCACCATCATGGTAAATAGCTTTACACAAATAGGTGGGGGGAAAGAAAATGTAAGGCCATATGCACGACACCGCTTTGTACCTGCAAACCCTGTGACGTGCAGAAAGAGGGTTTGAAACTGCAATTTTTTTTTGCAATGCAACAAACTCCTTTTGCAATTTGGAAAAGACTTTCCGAATTGCCAAAGGGGTTTCGCAACTCATTCTGAACTGCAATTAGGAGGGAAAAGAGCATCCACTCTAAGGGGCATATTATCAAGCCAGGTGATAAAATTATCGCCGCTTTAGCGGCAGAAAACTGCCGCTAAAATGGCGATAATGGTCTTGATAATATGCTCTATGAAATTCCAAATGAAGCCCATGTTGGATGTGAAGGACATCTAACCTGAGCTTCAATTGGAATTCCATAGAGCATATTATCAAGCCCATTATCGCTGTTTTAGCGGCAGTTTTCTGCCGCTAAAGCGGCGATAATTGTATCGCCTGGCTTGATAACATGCCCCAAAGTGTCTAAAGAGGACGCGCTCCTCATTGAACACCTTCCCCTTTGAGAATTGTATGGAGTGGCATGCTCCTCCCAATGTCATCCAAAATGAGAAAAATTTGGGGGCTTATTATCAAGAAAAGGCGTTAAAATTATCGCCGCTTTAGCGGCAGAAAGCTGCCGCAAATGCGGCGATAATGGGCTTGATAATATGCCGCAGAGAATTCCTATAAAAGCCCATGTTCTGGTGTCAACAGAAGCTACCAAAAAAGAACCCCCACAGCAGCTTCTACCCAGCACCCCTGATCGTCTTTATATTAATCCCTTTTCCTCTGGCTTTATCTCTGTGCTCACTGAGTATCCTTTGGTGCTCATTTTTCCAATTGGTTTCTTCATAACTGTTGTTTGGTGTGATATACTCTCTATACTGTGTTTTCCCTCCCCCTCGTTCTGTTCCCCTGGTACCATTTGGGTTCTAAACAACCCCGCAACACCATAAACCCATTCGGTTCCAGTGCTTGTTTTTGTATTATCTTTCCATTTGTTGGCTACGTATCCTGTCTCTCATTATGGAGAGCATTAAAACCTTCGGGTTCTCGGATGAGGACTTTGCTCGAATGATTGGTCTTGCAGCTGGCAGTGAGGGTCAATTCTCGTTGTCCAAAGGACTTGAAGGCGAATGGACCAAACTCCTTAATTTGAAGAAAAAATCTAAACGTACCGAAGCGCATGCCAACTTTATGCTCAAGTACCTAAAGGCCGGGACGATTCCCTTCGGACTTCATGTCCGCAATGTCCCGGGTCTGTATGTTGAGATTAGACTATTCTTAGAGAAATGGGCCCTTATTTCTAATAGATGCTCACGTGACTGGATGATGTTAATCATCGAGACAGCCAGAGAGGTATTAGCCATTATGACTAAAGAAATAGAAACACTTGAGGAAAGACTAAAGAAAGACAACTCAGTTGAAATGGCAACCAAAAAGCTAGAAGAGATCGCACAAGAGTTGGACTCTTTTTCTACCTACCTCCTTAAAAGGAAGACTGACAAACTTAAAAAAGATGTCAGGCTATTCTCCCAGGAACGGACTTATCCGTATCTTATGTCCAACTTCTACGACATGTCAGACCCCAATGGATCTAGTAGTAGCAGCATGAGATGGGGTAATAACAAAAAAGTCATTACATTTTCTGACACCACTGACTCAGAAGGAGAAGGACCTGTTGATTATGAGACTAATTACAATTCAAACTATCAATCCCGACAGGAACAATTCGATAGACCGGCAATGCCTGATCATCATTTTTTAGGCAACCGCAGAGGGAACTATCGCCCCAGAACCAGAACACCCGAATGAGGAATTACCATCAGGCTCAGGGTCAACCCCAGATGTACATACAAACCAGACACAATCAGTATTGGAAAACACAATAAACATACCTGTGTTTAATCTGTCTGCCTTTGTGATTGACCCTGAAGCCTTGACCCTCCTATCTAGGGGCCTCACATTTGTTCCCACGACGTCCCTCAAAAAATTCAAATTCCTAAAGGATTTATATTCCTTTTTTAGGAAAATTAGACTAAAAAAATTCTTTCTCAACAGACCTTCCCCTGACCTCGGGGACAATTTGTCCGGACTTAGACCCCCCTCTGACTTTACCCCTGGGCTGGACCTGGTTGGTCCAGAGGTAGGTATTTTTGAGAAAGCGGTGTTATCTAGAATCTCCAAAATCATCAAAAGTGTGCCTAAACCGGCTAATAACCTTCCCCTTGCAGAACAAAAAGCTCTAACATCTCTTCAGAACAACAAGCAATTGACCATTAAGCCATGTGACAAAGGTGGGGGCATTGTTGTCTTTAACACCGCGACATACATTGGGAAAATGAATACTCTCTTATCGTCCACTAGACATTACAAACGTATTATGGGAAATCCTGAGACCAATCTCAACGTACGTATTCTGTCTATGGTCAAAACTGCGATAGACCAGGAGTTTATCTGTACCAAGGAGGCTACACCCGTATTCCCATCATATATGGGGTACCGAAGACCCACAAAAATACCCTGGATCCCCCCCTACGACCCATTGTCTCTACCATTGGCTCGGCCCTCGAGCCACTTTCGAAATATGTCGACTGCTTTTTGAAACCTCTGGTGAGTAATCTTGAATCGTATGTGAAAGATACGGGCCATTTCATTTCCAAGATCGAAGATATCCCTTTTGACCCAGAGAGGGACCTTCTGGTCACCCTGGATCTGGAATCGCTATATACAAATATCCCTCAGGAGGGAGCACTATCTGTGCTACAAGAGATCTTGGCTACAGAAACCCAAATCACCAACTCTCCATTCATTATTCAATGTCTAAAGATTGTCTTGAATAACAACTATTTTGAATTTAATTGTTAGTTTTTTCATCAGATACAGGGCATCAGCATGGGGGCGTCCTGTGCTCCGAGTATAGCCTGTCTCTATATGGGAAAATTTGAACAAACTAACATCTATAATGAACTGGCACCCTTCTACGAAAACGTCAGAGCATGGTCACGTTTCATTGATGATATTTTCTTCATCTGGAACGGGGACCATAGCTCGCTGGACGAATTCGTGGCTTGGTTAAATGCAGCCGATATCAACCTGAAATTTACTGTTCACTCCAGCAATGCTAGGGTTGAATTCTTGGACGTTTGGATCGAACATCATCACAATACACTGAGTGTGTCTTTGTATATTAAACCTACGGCCAGAAACACACTGCTCCAATACGGCAGCTACCATCCTAGGTGCCAAAGGGACAGTATCCCCTTTAGTCAATTCCTCCGTGTGCGGAGGAACTGCTCCCATATGAAAGATTTTCTTGTACAAGCGGACATCCTCAAATCCAAATTTCTTAACCGGGGATACCCACAGAAATTGATTAAAGACTCCTTCAAACGAGCCCGATATTTTAATAGAGAATCCATGTTCACCCAAAGGGACTCTGACCCTATGGATAACTTGATTTGTGTTACCAAACATTCCAACATTAACCATAGGGTCAGACAAACCATCAACTCTCTATGGTACCTGTTGAATATCGGCAATGATGGAATTAACATCCCTAAACCCCTTTTTGCCTTCAAACGGAACAAGAATCTGAAAAACTGTCTCATCAGAGGGAAAATCACTGAGAAAAAGGCATTAATCCAGACTGTCATCCCTGGATCCAAACCCATTGATGGCAACCACCGTTGTGGTACTTGCCAGGCATGCCCTCAGGCCATTGTTGGCAATACCATCTTCGCCAACAATCGGACCATCACTCTCAAAGGCATGACCAACTGTCAGTCTTCCAATGTTGTCTACATCATTACTTATCCCTGCAACCTAATTTACATCGGGGAAACAAGCCGTGAGGTAAGGAATCGGATTTGTGAACACAAATCGAACATTCGAATAAAAAAAAAACTCTGCCCCATTGGTCAGCCACTGGCTGAGTATGAATCACAAAGAAACTGAACTCAAATGGACTATCCTGGAAAAAATACATACTCCACCAGGAAGGAACCCAAATTCTATAAGGAAAAAGAGAGTGACATTCTGGATTTTCTATCTAGACTCAGTACAGCGGGGGCTAAATGAGATGATCCAGTGGGAGAATGCCATTATCTAACCCCCTTGCCTTTGATATATAAAAAAACCTTTTCTGCATTGAAACTACGGGGGTCTGTTTCCCCTATCTTTATGTTATGAGTGATTGGACATCATGTATCACTTATTTTTCGCTTTTAGCTGATAGAGATCTTTGGGTTATTTGTGTATTTAAATACAATATGGACAGATTTGATATATCCCGGTTCTGGTGCCATGATCTGTTAACATAGGTTCGCTAATTTTTTCAGCTGTGCTCGGTATTCCAACATGGCCTACTCTTTTCTCTATCTAGCCCATTGATTATAAAGAGGGTAGTCCACTTTCCATGTCTATTCCCCCTCATTTCATGGAGCTTCCTATTGGCGCATGGGAGGCCAATGATGCGTTTATAGGGATGGTGCGCGCGAACCTTTTCAGTGTAGGCACTCCCTAATCCGTTTTCGCCGCAGGATCGACGAGCTTACAGAACCGGAGTAAAGACCCAGCAAGTAAGTGCCCTTTGAAAGGATTGCCCTCGCCCGTAGTTTTAACTTTCCAGAATGTTTTCTTGTCCTACTGAGACATCTCGCTCTAATTGTCTCAAATATTTACTAAGACGCCTTTTTGTCCTCATTTATGCTTGGGATAAAGCCTTCTATTTGTGGCGTTCACCCTCTATGTAACCCATAAGGTCTTCGGTGCTGCCACGCCTAGTATCACTAGTATCCCCTATGTATTCGGACCGCCATTAACCTTTTGGAATCTTTTCTTGGACAATTACAGTCTGTCCTTGCCTGCTCCTTATCTACAGGTTGTCGTTGAGACACCTTTGGAGCGTACACGCCACTGGTGACTGAGCATTTACCCTCCTCCTGGATATCCGTTACTCTGAACAGCATGAGGCGCCCTTGAATCTTCGGCGCACCTCTAGGCACTGCACGACTGTGACCGATAAGTATGTTGCCGTTTGCCTACAAATCTTTCTTGCATACTTGTTTTGGTGCAATCTTTATCTATGGCGTAGTGAGGATACCGTGCTGGTTGTTTTTGTCCATTCTGCCACTACAAACTTTACATATCTTTTTCTTAAGATATGTCAGCTGCCATATCTCTTTGAATGGCCGCCCCCTGATTTGATTGGGCTGTGAATCCTTTCATGAATACACCGGGATTGTACCGCTGAGGCATAGCGGTTACTTTGTATCCCAATATCATATTGACACTGCTTCCCTTGACGTTGAGCGCGTGGGTTTAATTTTAGCTCTAAGTACGTACAGCTACAGATTTATTCTTTCACTTCTTTCACATGTGCATTTACTGCTTGATCTGCACTGGGATTTTTAGCATTGGTGGTGGTGTTTTTTATGCCTTTGTATGTGACTGAGCCTAATACTTGAGGCACATATTTCTTTCTTGTTTCCTCTTTGGTGTTTGATACGCCTGTTTATTTTATGTTGGAACCTTTACCTCGGGGGTGTGCTCCCGTTCTAGCTACCTTGGTACCGTTTTGGACCTTGTTAATTTTGATCTTCCTTATCCTTTGCTAACTGGAACTGACTCGGATAGATAGATGTGTATATATATTTTTTTGTGGAATAAAAATGCATTTGTATATGTGCTAGAATTTATTTTGGTTTTGTTGTTTATGTGTATTTATCTGATTGATCCTAGGTATTGCTCATGTCCCCAACTACCCTTTTGGTCTAAGCCCTGATGAAGGTGGGGCCCCCCTGTGGGTCCTATACCAAAACGCGCGTTGGCGCTTGAATTACCGACCTTCCGTTTCCTATAGCATCACCTATACCCATCTGGATGATACAGTAGTCTACCCACCGACCTGAGCACCATTGGATAGTTTTTTCCACTCTGACCTGAATTGTTGTTTTGAATGCTGTTTGGAATGAATGTTTGTATGCATGAATTATAGTCACGTGTGGGACATTGAACAATATATTTATTTATATATATGTGTTTTTCTTGACTGATTTGTGAATATATATGTTTTTATTGACTTATTAGTATTTGTAAAAACTAAAAATAATCGTATGACCAAAAACAAAATAAATAAGAGATATATATTTGTGTATCTAATCCCTTTGTTTGGTGTGTTATGTTATCTATTTTGTTCCGCTCTGTTCCAGTTTAGTCTTGTGTTGAATTAGGGACCTATATTCTAGGCCTGAGTATATACTGTTTGGACAGGTACTGTTTTCTTCTTCATGGACTGCATTCAACCCCGCTTGTACCTGCCCTCCATTGATTTCTAGGGGTCCCCCTCTCTTAATTGGTTTTTTAGAGTCCATTTGGAATCGTCCTCAAGGACAGTATGTAGTAGAGCCAACAACTAGACTCCCATGTGAATCTGGCTAATTAGCCAATTTCTCTGAGATCTGAAAAGGATTCTCTGTAGAAGAAAGTGAATTCAGATAAGGGCTAATTACAAAGATAGGATTAAAACAAATATTGTCACTTCTCCGTTGTTAATTCATATGATAATCAATATCAAAGGAAGCACAATGTGAGAGCAATTTTAATCGAACGGAATTAAAAACGGAAGACTAACAGTATGATGCTGCTGTCACATGAAGTGATCTGTACCATTTTACTCAAACATAGCTTCAGCTGGGTTATCACACAAAGTGATCTACAACGTAAAACTCATAGAGTAGAGGGAATGTATCATGTCTATGCCAACCGGAACATGGAGCAGTAGCCAGTCATAATACCAAAGGGGGGAGGGGAAGAGTTATGTGGGAAAGGCCCTCAGTTTCCCCAAACTGATACACAGAAACCAAAAGTGGAGGGTGTCTCCCAAAACAAGCAGTCACTATGCTCTGCTCCATAGTGCTCACCAGGCGCCGTACATTGATCTTATAGGACCCTCACTGACATGATAATCATGTGTCATGCTTCATCATTGGGTCCTCACCTGGTAAGGTACTCATCACCAGATGTACTCAGCCTCACAGCTAGAAAGCATCATAAACAGACAGCTAAGCTCATATTTGGAATCCAATCACATCTTGGACTCATCACAGTCTGGCTTTCGGTCAGGCTTTATTACTGAGACTGCCATTCTGGCAGTGACTGATTCCCTCAGGCAGACCTTAGACGTGGGAGGATCAGTAGCACTGATACTCCTAGATCTCTTTGCAGCGTTTGACACCATCTCGCACTCAAAGCTTGCGGAGAGACTCTTCTCCTGCGGTATTCAAGGGACAGTCTTAAAATGACTGAAACATTTCTTGTCCGAAAGAACACAAACTATCATGTTAGGACCCTATACTTCAGCAAAAATGCGTCTGCATAGGGGTGTCCCTCAGGGCTTTTGCCTAAGCCCGATTTTATTTAACATACACATGGCTCCACTATCAAAAATAGGTGAAGAACTAGGATTTGAGATCATCTCATACGCTGATGACATGCAGCTTATGTTTACCATCGGCTCAAACGCAGATACAGATAAAACTTATTTTGCTATTGGCATGCTCGCAGTTTCCAGTTGGATGACGGAAAACTATCTTCCACTGAATCCCGGCAAAACTGAGGTCATACTTATGGGGAAAGCCTCAGATATCTGGTCGGACGACTGGTGGCCCTCTGAACTGGGAACAGCTCCTGTTCCCAAACAATCTGTTAAAAACCTAGGTCTAAAATTGGACCAGTCAATGACCATGAAAGACCGCATTACTGCCACCACCAGTTCCTGTTACTACAGTCTACGTTTGCTTCGAAGAATTCTCCCCTATATACCTACGATCAATCATAGAACTTTAGTTCAGGCAATGGTAATCAGTCGTTTGGACTACGGAAATGCTCTGCTGGCCGAAGTGGGAGAGACCTTGCTAGCTAAATTACAAGTAATACAGAATACTGCAGTCAGAATGATTCTAAATCATCCTGCAGGCTCTCCCTCGACTCCTTTGCTCAGGGAACTGCACTGGCTTCCAGTTAAAAAAAAATCTGCTGCTTAACTTTTAAAACTCTGAAAGGCAGAGGTCCCCTCTTCTTGCAAATAAAACTCATACAATACTCACCTTGCAGAAACCTAAGATCTAGCACACGCGGCCTTCTCAAGGATCCCCGAATTCGCCTGACTAGTACAGGGGTGAGAGCATTCTCATATCTTGCTCCAAGATATTGGAATAAGCTCCCGGTGGCCCTGCGCAAAATTTCTAGCTACTGTATCTTTAGGAAACAGTTGATAGCCTTTTTGTTCTAAGTGTCTCCTCTGATTCGCTCTGGTCCTTCCAATCCTCAGGATACTTTTTCTAGGCAGCGCCGAGATGCCCCAGGGTGAGTCGTGCCCTATAGAAATAAATCTAACATAACATAACATAACAGTGGGAGGGAGCACTTTGATATTCTCTATATTCTTAGTGAGATTTATGGATGGAAAATGCTAAAAAATATCACCAAGGAACCCTAGCCCAATTATTTAATAAAAGGGACCCTGTGATTGGGTTAAAAACATAACATGACTCACAGAAATGTACTAATCGAGTGGTCTATGTTAGCTTGACATGTTTCATCTGATTCGCCAGATGCGCAGATTTCATTAGGACTATGAAAACCCTAGTACTCTTAACCTATTCTGAGCAGGATAAATTCTGTGCAAGATCAATAGATAGTTACCCAAGCATTCTATACAGGATGAATTTATTGAAAACTGGAGATTAATTACTTTATGAATATTAAAAAAGGAAAAGGAACACAGAAACATCTGTATTAGAATAGGGGTAGTTTAAACAACAAAACCTGTGCACTGCACACTCTAAAATGGTGTTATCTCTAACCTTAGAGATACTAGGAGTAGGAGATAAAATCCACTCCTCTGGCAGAGTTTGCAGAATTTCTGCCACTCTGCGCTATGCTTGTAACATGGAGTTCTGGCAAAACTCCACTAGCTGCCGTGTGGTGGGGGTTTTTCTCACACAGGGCTTGCTATCCATAAGTTGGCAGCATGAGCGAGAGTCGGTGTCCCCTAGTGCCATTTTCGGTGGCTAGGAGGGCACCCAGTGAGATTTTCTCAAAGCGGGCTGTCGTGAGCGTTCATGGTGAGAAAGCTACCTCTCCAGTGGAAAATCTACTTAGGCACTAGCAAAGAAGCAGCGCCCTCTGGCACGCCGTATGTTGCCGTTTACGGTGGTTATTCAGTGTGGAACAAGCTCCAGGTGCTCAAATCAGTGTGACATGCCAGTTTCCACCCGCTCGCGGAACTCTGCACAATCTCGGACAGTTTTCAAGTAACTGTATGTGAGAAAGTGCATTCTTTCTTGCATGGTATACCCCCACTTTTTGCTGAATTGCTGATAAACTTTGACTAAGTGTGCCCTGGGCTTCTGCCAAACAGGTACCCAGGGCCTGTGTTCCTTCCCTAAAACTGCATTGAAGCCTAAACCCAATTGACATCTCCGGCCACATGTCAGCCCCTGGTAAATGGTACCATAGGTACCCAGGACACTGTGACCAGAGAAGGCCCCTAAGGGCTGTAGCACTTATTGTGCCACCCTTAGAGGCCCTGTACCCTGACACACACACACTGCCTTTGCAGGCAGAGGGCCCGATTCACAGAATTAACTTAAGACAAAATCCTAAACTTACTACTTCTGGTATTCACAGAATGCACTTACTACTTTTGGTATTCATAGAATGCACTTACTACTTTTGGTATTCACAGAATGGATTTACGACTACTAACTTTACGCCCGCACTCGGGCCGGAAATTCCGGTCAGCAGGCGGAGCTTCCGGCCTGGGGGCGGGGCTTCCAGCCTGGAGGCGGAGCTTCCGGCCCGGAGGTTGAGATTTCAGCCATGGCTAAATCTCCGCCACCGGCCGGAATCCCCACCACCAGGCCAGAAGCTCCGCCTCCGGGCTGGAAGCTCTGCCCCCGGGCCGTAAGCTCCGGCCCGAGTGTGGACGTAAAGTTAGTAGTCATAAATCCATTCTGTGAATACCAAAAGTAGTAAGTGCATTCTGTGAATACCAAAAGTAGTAAGTTTAGGATTTTGTCTTAAGTTAATTCTGTGAAGTGGGCCCTGACTGTCTGGGTGCAGAACAAAACAAAGAGACGACATGGCACACATCGCTGTGTGCCATGCCCTCAGACCACTGCCCTGGCATATATCAGTCACCCCTCTAGCTGGGTGCCCTATGTCAGTGGTGAGGGTACAGGTGCATGAGCCCTGTACCCCTACAGTGCCCAGGTCCATTCCTGGGCCGTGTAAGTGCAGTGCTGCCATTAAGAGTATATGGTGCTGGGAGGTTGTCATTACGAACTCCACAGCATGATATTGGCTGCAGTGAAGACTGGGAAGTTTGGTATCAAACTTCTCAGCACATTCAACCCACACTGATGCCTGTGTGGGATTTAATGCAAAATGCACGACAGAGGGCATCTTAGAAATGCCCCCTGAAACTCGACCAACTCCCAGTGACCTGACTGAGTGGCTGCCACCACCAGACATGTTTCTGGACCCCTGGGTCGAGAGCTTACTGCTCTTGGGGGTCTGAAACAATGCACATCCTGGGACGAGGTGCCAAGTCTCCTCCCCCAGGATGAGCAGGGTTCACGAAGGAGAAGCTTCAAAGGCATACCACCTTTGTGAATTTCTCCAGACCACTTGCTGTACTCAGCAACTGGTCCCCACTGGTTCTACCCCCCACTTTGGGCGGGAGACCCGGTGGGAAAAGCAAAGTGAGGAAGAGAGGTGTGCCCACCTCTGCCAACTCTACCCCTCAGGTGGGGGAAGCGAGGTGAAGCACAACATCGAGTCCCCACCATCTTGTGGATGGGGGGACCCAGACAACCAGGGACAGGCTCCAGCCCCCCTTCCATTGGAGAGTGGCAGGATAGGGGGTTCCCCCCCCCCAGGGAAGGGACCCATTAGTCCCTGCCTTTTACCTACCTGTAACGCCCCTAAATGTAGTATTTAGCGGCAACCTGAACCTTCCTTCCTCGGATCCCAATTCCGAAACTACAAGAAGAACAAGAAGAAAGAAGACCAGCCGTGCAGCTGCTAACAAGAGGACGAGAACAACTGACTTGGCCCCAGCCCTACCGGCCTGTTGACCCTCAAACCTGCTCCTGCTAAACCCCAGCCTCTTCAGTAGTCAGCAACCTCACAAACCCCGGAGGACCTGGCTGCCTTGCTCAACTAAAGACTGGGACTCCCAGGAGCAGTGGCTCTGCTCAAACATCTGCAACCCCAGGCCCCGGCCTGAGACCGCGGATCCTGCCCACTCTGCACCCGCCGAGCCCGGCCTGAGCTAAAGTGGACAACCACGAGGATGTCCCCCCCGGCGACTGTGACCCAGAATCCAGCATGCAAGGACTCACCTCGATGCTCCTGACGATGCCTGCAGCCTCAACACCAGGGACCCCTCCAACCACGACCAGCAGAGGGTAAGATTTCCTGATGTCAAAAGACAACCCTGCACCCGGCGCCCCACGGCCCCCTGTGCCTAACTCCTGGGTGTCTACCAAACCCACAACTTCCCAACTTACCTCTCAAAGTGGTGGTCGCACCTGAAGAATCACCGTTCCCGAGTTTGCAGCCTTTGTTCGCTTTGCAGCTTTCCCATTGAAATCCATTGGGCGCCCGATGGCCCAGAAGCCCACTGCACCCCGCTGCCCCAGTGCCACTGAGTGTGCACCAACTACCCTGTTCGACTTCCCCACTTGCCCTAAGTAAGTGACCAGGAGCTTTGCTGCCACAGCCGTGTGGCCTGCCTGCTAGCAGCCACCAACCAAAGGCCCCATGCCCGCCATAGGCTAACATTGGGCCTACACTCTCTGCACCCGGCTGCCCCTGTGTCGCTGAGGGTGCAACAACAGTACAATCCTGAACGTGGGAGACCCCTGAGTCTTGCCCCAGAACCTTAACTCTGCCAGTCGAGTACTTACCTGAAAGTGGATAACTTACATTTTCTCCATAGAGTAACATTGACTGGTTTTCACTTGGAAATTCTTCTGTGTCGAGTTTTGAAACTTTTAAATATTCCCTAAAAATCATCCGATTAACGAAAACAAAATTACTCGCCTGTTCTCAGGAGAGATCCCAGTACTGGACTTAGGTGCCCAGCACTGACCAGAAAAAGTTATTACAACTGTGCTTTTATGATAACTTGATTTTCCTCCGTAGGATAACATTGCCTGGTTTTTACCAGAAATTCTTCTGTGTCGAATTTTGAAACAAACAAATATTCCTTAAAAATCGCCTGTTTAACAAAAACGATTTCTGTCAACTGTTTTCAGGAAATGTCCCAGTGCTGAAACCAGGACCCAGTAATGATAACCTAGCTTACCTGCTAAGTGAATTTCCTCCAATAGGATAACATTGGTGATTCTATGTGAAAAGGTTTCTGTCAACTTTTGAAATACAATAATATTCCTTAAAAATCATACCTTTAACCAAAACGTATTTACTCACCTGTTTCCAGAAAATGTCCCAGGGCTGAATCTAGGATCCAGTCCTGTGGTTAGAAAGTAATCTAAAAAGTAATTAACTGCATTTTACTCAAAAAGCCCATTCAATTGAATGTACTATACCTGCAATGTGTTGCAATCTGCTTTCTTAAACCTGTATTCAAAACCAGTACCAGTTATACTGCAATTCTGAACTGTGTTCAAACAAGACAATCACTACTGCAAAGTATTTATATGCTTACCTGTATCAGGCTTGCTTGGTTCTAGAAATAAAACAATAGTATATTTTTTTATATAAAACAATTGGCGTAGAGTTCAGTTCTTGAGTGTGTGAGACCATTTGCTGACTGAGTGTGTACATCAAATGCTTTACACTGTCCTCTGATACTGCCTTTCTGCTCGACCAAGCTACCACTTTAGAGAGTAAGGTTCTATCTAACTTTAACCTCTGCCAAACCCCTGGAGACTCATGGAATCTATACACACTGTACCTCACTTTGATGCAGTATATATAGAGCCAGTTTCTTACACTGAAGAATTCTGCCGAGTGAAACTCTGAGTTCTGCTATCTTCCATAAGCCAGGATAAGTGAACTGGCAAGACCTAAAGTACCTGTAACAGTTAGTGTTCAAAATATCATGCTGTCATCTCAATATCCATGTGTATTTAAAGAGTGCGTAACATATCCACACACAAAGAGGAGAATAAATACATGGATGTAAGCCATTAGGCTCCCAGTATGTTAGGTGGGGGACATATGTGGCAAAGGAGATTATTCAGGCCTCATGGGAGCAAATGTCGGATCTTGCAGGGATCAAAGGTCACACACTTTGAAAACATGGGACAGATAGGCCTACATTAGTAACAAAGAAGAATAAATACACCAACAAATTACCCAGGGGACAGGGGGATTACTTACTGCACCATTGCGGTGGCGAGGCAGCTCAATCAATGTGTTAGTCACAGTGCAATCAATGTGTGCTGTGATAATAAGTTACACCTGGATTAGTTTAAAAAAAAAGGCTCCCAGCTGACGTGGATGGCTAAATGTACTCATGTTTCTATACCTATTCCTACATCCAGGAGCAGCTTTAATTGCTGCTAATTGATAAAATCCATTACCCGATCCTTCCAATCATGACCCAGAGACTGAATTATTGATGGGGATTCCCAAAAAGTGCAGGAGAAAGTCATAAGTGTATGAACAAACAAGGAGGTGTGTGTCAAGGTACACCACTGTATGTGCTGGACCGCCTTAATGAGCAGCGATGCGGTTTCCCTCTTTAAATTTCTGTGGACCTGTATAGGCGCCTGCCGGACTGGACCGGTGTTGAAACTAATCTGCCCTGAAACATTGGAGCGTGGCGGCTTTGGTATTTGGGTTAGCCTGATACTATGGGCAAAGGCATTGAAAGGAACGCATTCCATAATGTTGCGTAAACAGCAGTTGGAAGAGTGGTTAGTGGAAGGGCAGACATTACTGCTTGCTGTTCTAGAATAAGTACGTTGAACTGGCCTTCGGCTCCTATTGTTGATGGAAAAGACACTACAGATTTGGTTGCAAGTAAACTACAGTGTGAGATCCAGTCTTGTCAAGAGTTAAAATTACATTAGAAAGTGTAAAGTCTTTTGGGGTAACATTTATTTAGGATACAATAAGATGAGTGAATGTGCGGAGACCTCCCAAATTTCAACCCTCGAAATAAGGAAGACTATCAAGAAAATTGTTCCCAACAATTCACCAAGGTTGGATAAGATTCCAAGAGACCACTACCTAGATGAGATTGACTTCTGGAGCCCATATTTCAAGCTGTACTTTAATGCTATTACAAAAGGGCCACCCACCCCTCCATCTTGGGCTGGGGCAGAATTAATACTGATTTACAAAAGGGCTCCTGATCCCTTCTGACTAACTATAGGCCTATACGTCACATAGATAGCTCTCAAAAGCTGTTCAGTAGTATCATTTTGGGCAGGTTACAGGCCTGGCTAACCTTTATAGAGATATTGAACCCTCTGCAAGTGGGTATTCAAGAATGCACCAGCACGTTAGATCAACTGTTCCTGCTCCAGCATTTATTCACGAAAACAGTTGTCCTAGGGGCTGGTCATCGGGCCCCATGAACATAATTATGCACAAGGTTGATGTGCCCAATTGGGTGAATTGACCAATCCATTCCCTGTTAACAGACGGGTTAGACAAGGCTGTGTCCTTTCCCCTCTCTCTGTTTACACTATATATTAACAATTTAGTCACCCACCTAAACCAATATGAGAATGATGCACAAAGTTTTGCAAACACTAGGTCCCCGCTTTAATGTTTGCAGATGATACACTTTTGCTCTTCAAATCTCCATTGGGGTTACAACATAATAGATTGTTTCGATTGTTTCTGCATACAAACGGTCCTGGATATCAATTTAGGGAAAACTAAATACGTGATTTTAAACCTTTGTCATTCTACAAGACCCAATCACACGGTAAGGGGGACCCCTTTGGAGCGTGCGCATAATTTTGATTACCTATGAGTCACACTAACAGAGAAGCTTGACTAGCCCACACTTACATAGCACAGTGTAGGCTTAAACCTGAACAATCTACTGGGGGAATAGTGTTGTGTAATTTTCAATAATCAGTATGAACTGCGTGTTTGTGGAGGACATAAGCTTATGATGGTGCCAGACTGATTCTGTGCACCCCCGCAGGATATGCTGTCCCTTAAACCACCTAGCTCACAGTGCCACCAAGAGCCCCCCTAAACCTAGGCAGGGAATGAACAGTTTTGGCAACATGACTCTGTTCCCTCAGGAACCGTGGAAACAGACCTTGAACTCTTCTCTCAATCACTCTTGCTCTGGTTCACTCAAAGCATTATACAAATAATACAAAGAGACGTTTTCAATATTTATTGAACCAAAGTGATTCTTGTATAGAAAATATGTACTGCAATGATCAATAGACAGAAGCAGAAGAAAGTTATGAGAAGTGCCAATACAGCAAATAGAACTAAGAGTTCCACCATTTTGTTGAGACAAATTATGTAGGCATACATATACAATACTAAAAAAGTCTAGCATATTTTCGCGTTGCAGACCCTTACTATGTGTTTACCGTGTGTAGGAAGTTGGCTCTGTATATACTATACCAAAGTAAGGTATAGTGTGCACAGAGTCCAGTGGATCACAAAAGGTAGGCAGAGGTTAAAGTAGACAGTACCTTACTCTCTATTTGTGACAGTATGGGCAAGCAGTAAGGCCTTATCAGAGGGTAGTGCTAAGCATTTATTGTACCACTCAGGCAAGAAATGATTTCACACACTCAAGGACTGAACTCTGACCAATTGGTTAGTATGAACGTATGATTTAGTTATATTTATTTTTTAGAACCAAGCCAGGCCTGGTACAGGTAAGTATAGGAGTACTTTGCAAGCATTGCAGTTCAAATACAGTTTGAATGCAGTGATGTAGTTACAGTAGGATTACTTTGTATTTGCAGATAGTCAGAATTACTTTGCCATTACTTTTCTTACACAGTCAGGTATCTCTAGATACAAGGCTGGTGCATTTCCTGAGGGGAAGAAAAATGAGACAATGCATTTTGCAAACTTAATACAGGTTTACAGTACTACTTCTGAACCACATTTAGTCCTGAGAAGGCAGAACTGAATTTTACGGGTCCATGGGCAAGATTCAGTCAAATGGGCACTCAAGTCGCACTGCCAGCGGTACAGAGGTGGTGGTTGCAGAGTGCTAAGGAACATACATCAGCAAACAGGCTAAGCATGGTCTTGGGCTTAGGAACTGCGGCAAGCAGGCCACCAGATTGTTGAACAAAAGCTCCTGGGGTCGAGGTCAGCACTGTAGGCCCCAATGGGCGACACAAGAACTACACCACCAGCAGCACTGGGGCGGCCTGGTGTAGAATGTGACTTTGGCTGATGCTGCAGATTTGATCAGGCTACCTTGGAGTCAATCAACTGCTGTTGATGCAAATAGGGTCATTGGTGGTCATTGTCCTGTGACTGCAAGCATTCAGTGACAGAGTCGGTCAGAAGGTTAAGGTTGCTCTTTCTGGACCGCTTCTGTCACGGAGTCGGTCAGGGTGTCGCCTTCGGTCGCGGTTGAGGGGACCTTCTAGTTGTTGGCTGTAGGTTTGTTTGGGATGTTGTTGAGGTTCAGGGGTCCCTGAGATAGAAGCTGGGATCTCTGGGAGAACCGCCTTAGGGTGTTGGTTCACTCGGGCTCAGGTGCCGCGAGCAGAGTGATGGAGACTCAAGGAGTTGGATGGAGTCAGAGTCAGTTACTTTTGAGCAAGTCCCGTGCTCACTGGAGACAAAGTCATTTTTAGTTGCAAAGGCAGAACATGTTCTCCAGGTTTTTAGAAGACTGCTAGCTGCAGGACACACTGAGGTTCTGTTGGAGGAGTCTGAGGTTGGGACTGGGGGCAAGTCAGATGGTGTCCGCCTCTTCTTCTGTCTGCACGGCTGTTTGGTACTTCTTCTTCTTCTTGCTTTAGGGGCGTTACAGGTATGTACAGGTCAGGACCAATAGGTCCCTTCCATGGGTTAGGCACCCCCCTATTATGCAACCACCAGTGGAAGGGGGCATAAGCCTCACTCTGATTGGCTGGTTCCCCCTATCTGCAATATGGTGGGGACTGAGAATTGTGCATCACCTCTCCTACCCACCTGAGGTGTGGGGTTGGAAAAGGTGGGCACACCTCTCTTCATAACTTGGTTTTCCCGCCAATTCTCCCTCTCAAAGTGGGGTCAGAACCGGCGAGGGGCCAGTTGCTGGGAGCAGCAAATGGCTGGGGTAGCTCACAAAGGTGACAGGCCTTTGAAGCTCCCTCTTCGTTGACCCTGCCCATCCTGGGGGAGGAGGCTTGGCACCTCGCCCCATGTTGTGGTTTGTTTCAGGCCCCTGAGAGCATCAGGCTCTCGACCCAGGGGTCCAGAAACATTTCTCGTGATGGCAGCTGGTGAGCATTTACTCAGCCAGGACACTAGAGTTAGGTCGTTTTTCAGGGGGCATCTCTAAGATGTCCTCTGAGTGCATTTTTGTTTAAAATCCCACACTGGCGAGCAGCCACTCAGCCAGGAAACTGGAGTTAGGTAATTTATCAGGGGGCATCTCTAAGATGCCCTCTGAGTGCATTTTTCATTAAATCCCACACTGGTATCAGTGTGGATTTAATGTGCTGAGAAGTTTGATAGCGGTATAAGGCTCATACACCTGTACCCTCACCACTGGTATAGTGCACCCATCTAGAGGTATGGCTTACCTATGCCAGGACTGTGGGTTGTAGGCATGGCACACAGGGATGGATGCCATGACGACTGTTCACTTTGTTCTGCACCAAAACATGCAGCCTGCAAAGGCAGTGTGTGTGTGTGCAAAGATACAGAGCCTCAAAGGGTGGCACAATAAGTGTTGCAGCCTTTAGAGGCCTTCCCTGGTCACAGTGCCCATGGTACCTAGCATACCTTTTACAAGGGACTTACATGTGGCCAGAGAGTTGCCAATTGGGTTTTGCAACAGTACGGTTTTAGAGAAAGTACATAGGCCGTGGGTACCTGGTTGGCAGGAACTAAGGGCACACTCAGTCAAAGTACATCAACTTTAGGCAAAAGGTCGGGCGGCCATGCAAAAAGAGGGCTTTTTCCTAAATCGAGCGAATGTGTGTTCTGCCAAAAAAACCTCCTTTGGGTGATCTAACGCCTTTACCTGATAGGTAAGAGTGTAGGACCCTGTAGTAGACTAGTATTGTAGGTCTTGCTGCTCAGCCAGAGTGGAATGTTGGTGCGTGGTTAGAATGGAGTGTTGGAATGCCTGAGAGTGAGGATCAGTTAAGGACGGGCTGAGCAGCAAGTGGGCTCCTCCTGGTGGGGCCCCCTTGATACTTATCTTCTGAATAATAAAGCATTCCTCTTATGCTACACCTCGGCTATCTCCAATTATTTAATCTTATTACATCTGGCGACGACACGGAAGAACCTGCCTGTGCTGCCCTAACAGATGGTTAAACATAAAACTGAAATTACCTAAGGTAAAGCGTCTATCTTGAAACAGTAATCTACATACTTAAGAACCTGACACCAGGGGCCCCACCAGTGACCACCATCGGTTGCCTGCTGAAGTGTGTCAGGACTCGAGGCTCTTCCTGCTACCTTCCTCACCTACAGTTTCCCGGTTTCTGGCTTTGGATCTTTATAGCTACCGGACCTGCACCTGCCAGTTCCTGGGTTATCGGTCGCTCTTCCGTCAAATCACAATCGGTATGAGAGCTATCTAAGGAGAGTTCAACTGTTAGAGAGATCTGGCAGGCATGAAAACGATCTCCACGTTTTGACAGGTCAGAGGGCGTGTAATTTATTTGTCACATACGGGAGTGAATGGATGGTTGCTGCCAACTACTGGAGGTAAAAGGAACTTTTATTCGCCTGAAAACGTATCCCTTGTACATCCTAGTACAAGTGCTGTTGATCGATTCGAGGAGTGAGACTGCCTAATTTTGTTTGCTGTGGTTTAGCACCCGGGTGAGCAGTTCATCTGTGTATGCAGTTTGGGCGCTTCGTTTTATGAGAACCTTCGCGCCCACTTTCAACCCTAGGGGTCTTTTTGGAATCATTTCTGGGTTTTCTCAGCGTTGACCGTGAGTACTTTGTTTAGTTGTTTTATTTCTACACATCTCTGTGGAGCAGCCTAAGGCAGTTAAACCGCCGTCTCAGTTTAAATTTAGCATAAGCCATACTCAGTGCGCTCGAACTCACCTACATCTCCTCCCGAGGTGTTTCTGCTTCCATGACGATCAGAGCTGCTCCTGGACGCCTGTGTGCACTGACACACCGTGAGCCACCCGGGGTAGCATCAAGAAGCGTGCCGCCATATTGTGTTTCCACTGGAGCTCTGCACTTTAGCCACGCTATATTCCAGTGTTCACCCAGTAGTGCTTCTTCTGCCAACATTCCCCCACCACGTTTGTTTTCTGTTTGGAGGGGACAATAAAGTTTTTTTTTCTTTTCAGTCCAGCACTAGGACATCATACTCTAGTTCTTCAAAGACCTGCCTGCTCAAATGCTCTGGTGAGTTACGCCTTTTAGATGCCAATATCTAGTTGTGTCACAGCATGGAGGTGAAGTGATTTCATGAATCACCTAGGATACCCAATGTCAATTTCATGATATGGCCAGCCTCGCTTATTTTCTGCAAGCAATGCTATCCATCTGGCGCAATGTTTCACGTCCCTTCAGCAGAACGCCTAATTTGTGCTTCTGTATTCAATTAATATTCATCATTACATTGATGTACTGGTCATCGTCTAAGGAAAAATGTTTTTCTTTCTAGTATTGGTGTTGTTATTATCATTATCCCTCAGGTGCATCTAACAAAGTTTATTCAACCATTCATTCATTCGTGTGGCACATTCTTAAAAAAAAAAAGCACAGAAGAGTGATTTATTTTAAAATTGTTGCAATATATTTTTCCATTTTGTTGACATAGCAGCTTTGATGGATAAGGGTTTCATATAGCTTTCTTCTTATGATATTGATCTGTTACATGTTTCCTGAAGGGAACTTTTTATTAGATTAGGTATACGAGTGAATAACCTGCAGTCTGTAACAAAATATTTCATTATTTGAGGTATGCATTGCCAACAAAGTTTGTTGGTTCACAATGTGTAATTTTTTCTCTTAGGTGATTTATCTGTTACAAGTTCCAGATGGGAATGTTCATTAGTTTAGGTTTATATATAGCCTACTACAGCCAGTAACAGAATTTCTATGGTATGCATGCATTGCTGTGTCATTTCACTTTACGTGGATATGTCACATACGTTATTACTGTATAGTATTTTACTCATCTGCACAGAAATAATTTTCATTATTGAAGTATGCACTGGTTCATAACATGGAATCTTTCCCATAGCTAGTTAATCTGTTACAAGTTTCCTAATGGGTATTTCATTAGTGTAGGTTTATGTATAGATAGCCTTCTAAATTCAGCCAGTAACAGAATTTTCATGGTACGCCTGCATTGCCTGTGTCATTTCACTTGTACTTGGAAATCTCACATAAATTATTACTGTACGTTATTTAATTTAACTGTTTGATTATAATTTTCATTTATTAAGGAACACACTGTAATAGCCTTCGGCTATGTGGTTTTCCACTGGTACCTGGATTTCTCACCTATTTTTTTTTGCATTATTGTGTATCACTCACAGTGCTTTCTTCGCATGTTTAGAAGACTCCTCAAGACCTGGCTCTTCGAGCAGTAGCAGCACCCCCCCATACCCCCACCCCCAGTCCCTTGAGACCCTCACGGGTAAGTAGTGCACTTTACAAGTGATATGATTGATTGATTGATTGATTGATTGATTGATACAATGTTACCAAAGAGTAAATTCTAGATGATGAAATAGTCATACCGTTTTTCATAACTGCCGGAACCTGTTGTAAATTGGCCCTATCTTTTTTTTAAATTTTATTTTAGTTATTTCCCAAAGAAAAGGGCAAGCATCTTAAATCACTTTAAATCATATCACATTAGTATGGGCAAAAAGAAAAAGGGCAAAAAACTAAAATTTTCATTTAAATACCAATTTGGGGCAGTTAATAACATGACTAAAAAGCAATTTCCAAAACATAAAACAACCTTGAGCACCTAAGGCGAGGCTCTAGCATTCACCCATCCTGATCCAGCAGCCCAATTGTAAAACTACCTCTATCAACAGATTTTATATCCCCGGTCAATTATACTCTACAAGCGAATGAATACCTTCCCCCTAAGTGCCTGAATCCAACCAGTCCTCTCCTCCTAGGGAACCAGTCAGCCAGTTAATCATGGGTTGCCATATTTTCCCCCCACTGTTTTGCTAACCTACCCTTACAGTTATACAATGATATTTCTACATTATGAATACCCATTATTCGCCCCAGGCATGCCTGAAACTTTGAAGGTTCTGTACTTTTCCGCACTGTTGCAATCAACCGTTCGATACCATTAATAATGAAATATTTCTTGCCGCAGCAGGTCTTAGAGGAGTAGCCTAAATATTTCCTAGAAAATCAAAGACAATCGGTGTGGCTGTCGCCTTATAAATCTGACATTTGCAACCTCAATTGTGGCATTCCGCAGGGTTCTTCGCTGTCGCCACATCTTTTTAATGTATATATCCGACCCCTCATAACCACGCTCTGTCAGATGGGGGTACAGATATACAACTATGCGGGCGCGGGGGATATGCAGCTGATTTTCTCTATAGATGACTCCATACAATCCAAGGAGTTTCTTAAGAGTACTATGCTTTTCATCAGGAACTGGATGAATAAATATCAGCTAAAACTTAATTTGTATAAAACTGAAATCATTGTACCAAACAATAAACTTCAGCACTGGACCCGACCCATTGGCGCGAAGAAATGGGACCGGCACCCACCACAAAAACCTCGATTGAGAGCCTAGGTATTCATATTGACTCTGAACTTACTTTGAACTCGCAGATCGGTGCGGTCACCTCTGCCTGATTCTTCCAACTCAGGAAACTGTGCAAAATCAGAAGGGTTTTCAGCAGGGAAGCTAGCATCCAAATCATCATCGCCTTGATCCTTTCCAAAATTGATTATGCAAATGCAATATATCTAGGACTCCAGAGTAATCAGTTATTCCGCATACAGCTGAAACAAAACCAGGCAGCAAGAATTATCTATCAACAAGGTAGACGCTGCCATATCAAACCACTGCTGAGGAAACTGCATTGGCTCCCTGTGGAGCAGCGCTCCATGTTTAAAACAGGCTGTATACTGTTCAAAGCCATTCATGGCACTGGCCCTGAGTTAATTGGCACAAACCTTCACAGATACTATCCTATGCGCACGTTAAGATCCATGCACAAGAATTTTCTGGTGGTTCCGGTTTCAAGACGTAAACGCTTGGGAGGATCGCGCTTCTCCTTTCAGCGAACCAAGTTTTGGAATGCCCTGCCTTTGTCATTGAGATTAGAAATGGCCCATCTGTGTTTCAGGAAAAAGCTGAATAGCTGGCTTTTCATGAAAGCTTACAATTAGACCCGACTTTTTGGGCGTTGTCTCTAAAGGATGAAATAAGGTATCTCCCAGCGCCAAGAAACCTGTTGGTTTACGTGCACTTTATAAATTATCATTAACATAACATAACAGTCAGGTTACTGCCATACCATACCATACCAGAACATTTATAGAGCGCTCGGCTACCACCAACGGCGGGGCAAATCGAACAGCCATATTTTCAATGCCTTCCTATAAGTGGTTTCCGACTCTGATTTACGCAGGTGATCTGGCATAGAATTCCGAAGAGCGGCTGTTCTTACAGCGAATGCTCGCCCACCAACCCTGGATTTAGAAAAGCAAGGGGTGTGGAGAAGCATCTGAGAGTTGGATTGCAGGGTTCTGTTTTGATGGTATTTCTGAAGTCTCTGTTTCAGATACCCTGGACCTCTATCTCTTGTGGCTCTAAAGGCAAGAGACAGTGCCTTGAATTCAATTCTCCTTTTCACTGGGAGCCAGTGAAGGCTGCGCAAATGAAGGGAAATGTGATGTCTGAGAGGCACATTTCTGATTAACCTTGCTGTAGCGATCTGGACTGACTGAAGCCTATGGGTAAGATAGGCAGGGAGACCCAGGTACAAGCTGTTAGCATAGTCCTGCTGAGATGTAATAAGGGCATGGATTATGGTGGACCGACAGTCCATCAGCAGCAGATGGAGAAATCTTCACAGGATTTTAAGTTAAAACACGCTCTGGAAACTTGAACGATCTGGGCCTTGGCCGACAATTTTGAATCAAATTTGAAGCCTAAATTTGAATATGAAGTAGGTCTGAGTGATATCATTTTCCATTCAACTATCACAACCGAACAGTATCACTAGTGAATTGATACTGATCTACTGCCCGAACAACTTTTCCCAGTATTGCTCGATACCCTGCTTTAGAGGAAGTCATTTTCACACCCATAAAACATTTGTATCAATCCACTGGGCCTTCAGCACACCTACAGCACTTATTGTTTTCACTTTTTCCCTATCCATACAGCTGCGCAGGAGTATAGTATAGGTTAAAACTAATTTTGTAGTGCGGAGATTTCAAGTTTGATGAAAGACTAACCTTGATTCCTAGCCCAATGGGCATGCACAAATCCATTTCCACCCTCCTAATTTCCTCACCAAATTCAATTCATTCTTTTCCAGATTGTTCAGGGCTGCAAACCTTATTAGAATATATATTTGTCCTATCCTGCAATCAAACTGGCTTATTGTCTCCAAAAGAGGCATCCTTTCCTTTCCAAGGAGATGTTACTAGTATGAACTTGTCTAAAAAATTCCCTTACCTGTACATACTTCAAAAAAGACCCATTTGTCAATCCATACGCTTGTTGGAGCTCCTCAAATGAACGCATTTGATCTGCAGCATGAAGATCTCCTATCCTGATAAGCCCGACTTGTTCCCATTGTCTGCCCATAACATCATACAAATTAACTGGAAAAAGCAAGGAATGCCACAAGGGAGTATATCTATTATATTGTTTAATCTTTATTAGCTGTAAACCTTCGCCCAAACTCTCCAAGCCGTGATTTCAGTCTTAAACCATACTTTTTAAAATTGCTCAGCTCTACTTGTCTAAGAAGATACCCTAGGCTTCTTTACCAAGCGCTAGCTTGTAAATGGAAGGTAGGAAAGCTCAATGTCCATGGTCCTCCCTATTCCCACTACCAGCAGTAAATAGTATCCCTGTCTGTTGTAAGAGAGCTGCCCAATAATAGAACATAAAACAGGAAGCGGCCCACCCTCCTTGCTCCTGTGGGAGGTTTAAGAACTTAAGGGATCTCCTAATCTTCTGGTATTGCCATATTAAATGTGTACTAATGGCATCCAACTTTCAAAGTAAGCATCCGTCAACCTCAAGAGGGATAGAGCGAAACAAGTATAGTACTTTAGGTAGAACTAACATTTTCAAAACATTGCATATGCCTATGATTGATAGGTGTAGCCCATTTATACGCCTTGAGTCAGTATTAATCTTGCCAATCAATGGCTCACGATTAATATGGAAAATTTTAGATACCTTGGGGCTGTTCTTGATCCCGAGATAAGTTGTAGTGTTCATCCAGCGAGCCTCTGTTAGCACAATATTGTCCATACAGATAATCTGTTTTTTTTTCATGTTAAAAAAATAGCCGCATTCAATTCTATTTTCCCTGGCTAATTGCTCGATCTCAACTACTGCTTTCTCTGGTTCAGAAGTTATCACTGCAACATCATCTGCATATGCAAGCACTTTGGTAACATATCCATTGATTTGAATTGGGCTTATACCCTGATCTTGAACAATTTGAACTATAAAGGGATCTATATAAAGGGCAAAATAGAATTCGAGAGCAGGGGCATCCCTGTCTAGTCCCTCTAGTTACATCAATTCTCCCTGACTATTGACCCATATTTTCCAAATTAGCATACAGAGTATTGTATAGTGCTCTTATGGCCTTAATAAAGTTTGGTCCAAACCCTTTTTGTTCCATTACGTACGAGAAGGTAACCCTATGATACTCTATCAAAAGCTTTCTCTGCGTCAAAGAGGATCCTAGCCATCTGGTTAACTGATGCTTCCATTATATCAAATAATGTTATAGCTCATCTTATATAATACGTTGTTCTTCTTCCAGGTATGAATCCATGTTGCCATGGTGTGACCAGACTAGATGAACCTACCCAAGTGGGCTGCTAAAGTCTTAGAATACAGCTTTGAGTCCAAATTTATCAGCGATATGAGCCAATACATGGCTGAGTTATTCAGGGGCTTGCCCCTCTTTGGAAAAATAACAGTACTCCAATAAACAAGTCTAGCAGAAACTGTGCTAATTCTACCTGCTAATTCTTATACAACTCGAGGGGAATTTTGTCAGGGCCAGCCGTCTTCCCTGTAGGCAATGAAGGCAATGCATGCAATACTTCCTCCAAGGTTATATCTGCCTCCAGTTCCCTACTGAACTCAGACTATTCCCTAGCCTTCCTCAATCCCTTCTTCTTCTTCCCCAAAGGTGTTGTGCAGGGTGTCTCCTGATATAATACTCTATAAAAGCCCTCCAATGTTTAACTGATGTCTCTAGGTTTCATGGCATACGACCCATAATTTATTTTAATATTCTCAGTATAATTTCTTGTTTCCCTCTGTCTAGAGCGAGACGCTAAAATCTTGCCTACCGACTAGCCATATCCATAACTCTCGTTGCTGTGCACCTGAAATCCCTCTGCTACCCTCTTGATATAGTAACTGAGAATCTCACCCTTAACTGTCATACCGTCTGATAATATGTGCCCTTCCTCCTATCCTCAGGAAATCTGCTTCATCTGATATTATTCCAACTCTGCTAGCTTGCTATACAGCCTTCCTACTTTATGTTCTTCCTACTTTTTACAAAGTGTCTCTAAAGCCTTGTGAACTCGAGGTTTCCTCCCATGATATTTACTCATCCAACTAAGTCCCACCTCATGGGCATATTTAGGTCTCAACAAATATTCAATGGGGCTGGCCTGGATGCTAATTCAACTTCTCATTCTTTCAATATTTTAAAATCATCTTGATTAGAACCATAAATGGAACATAAAGTGAACCCCCCTAACAACTACGTAATTGCGCATCTGCCCCACTTATTCCCTATCTTCCGTTTGATGGCCCCAATGTTATTTTTGACAAAAATAGCAACCCCTCTAATCATTGAACTCTGAGTCATATATGCTATTAACTTGTAGCCCGTGGTTGTCAACAATTCTCTCTTGCCCCATGGGATGTGCATTTCCTGTAGGCATATAACCTCTGATCTTAGAGACCTTAAACTGTCTGCCACCCTCTGTAGTTTAACCTTATCAACCTGGCTCCCCTCATTTACTGAGCAAATTGATAGTTTATCCATTTGAAATCCAGGGTGTTGCCCTTGTACCCATTCCGTACCATGTAAACACCTTAAAATCCATACTTCTCTCTCCTTGCCCTCTTCATTTACTTAGCTTCCCCCTCTGTTTTGGACCCATACCTGCCTCCCCAGCCACCCTGACCCCCATCTTCAATCAACCCACCCCACCACTCCCACACACCACCAGCCTCCCCAACCCCTCCAGCTCTGAGAGGCAGACAGACCACACATTAGTCTATAGTGATGAGAAAACACATACAATGACCCACCCCCAGGCAACTGTATCTGCTTCGTAATACTACAATTCATCATACTATCCTAAATAAGAACCAGAAAAGAAGAAAAGGGGAAGAAAAACACGTAGAAAGAGAAAAAGAAGGAAAAAATAGAAGAGGGGGAAAAGACATATATAGTATAGTCAGCCTATTACATACGGAAGAACCTTATCCAAACTACCAGTATTCATTTACTCATTTCCTGCAAAAATTCCTTTGATTTAATTTCGGACATGAAAAACCATGTCCTGCCCTCCCAGATCACTTTCAGGCATGCCAGATTTAATAAAAAATCCTGGGCTCCTTTATCGTGCCTGGGTTTCTGAAATATCGACTATCTCAGAGGTAGTTCTCTATGTAAGCAAGTTTGGCCTATGGTTCCCTATTTTGTTCAATCATTTGCTTCTGTACAAAAAAAAACGATTGGCCCTTTTGACTTCTTTGGGCCAGTTCTATTCCTCTAGTTTTGGAAATGCCTGATGAAACATATCAACCATAAACCCACAAACATCCGATTCTTCTTTTCCTTTTGGAATACCGACACCCGTAGATTATTGCACCTTTGATGATTCTCCTGATCCTACAGCTTCCACAGAATGTCAATTTATTGGGATTTGTGGGCTTTCACCTGACCACAGGCTCCCACAACTTCAGTTTCAAGAGCTGTAGCTCTCATTTCGAGATCAGTCAAATGCTTAGATTTAGCAGTAGCAGATTTGGCCACCTTCCGCACCTTCCATTGAAGCTTGCGTATTGCCACTTGAGATCTATGGCCATCCAGGCGAGTCTCCTCTCTATGGGACATGATACATTGGTAGATCAAATCTAGCTGGGGGGCTTGAACTAGAAGCATCTTGATTGCCTTCTACAGTGGCCCCCACCAGTTGATGAGTTGGCAAGGAGTCCCACTTGAGCTCTTTTCCGCCTATAGCCTGTCGACCACTTTTTGTACCCACTTTCTGAGACATTGAGAGGTAGGCACCCCTGGTTTGATCCTTGGGTAAACTATCATTTTCACTGGAATCAGTAAAAAAATATGGTCCATCTGCTGACAAAGCCCCCTGCCACAAAACGAAACGAAGCAATCATTTGAGTAAAGATCAGAGCTGGCTACACCAGGTTGGTTCTTCAAGCTTTTGCTGGTCCAAAGAGATCTAGCAGAAAGATCGATTTTTGGGGAAACAGTTATATACAAATTTATAACCTCACCATCCACCTTCTTACCCAAACCTGAGTGCAATGCAGAGCCAGAAAGTTCTAAAATGTGAACCCCTTTGTTCACCTCAGGTAATGACAGGGTGATAGCACCATTTACTTTGCGTGTTACTGTGTGTGTATCTTGTACTGGCCTCCCGGTTGCCTCACTTTGATGCTGATACTCGACTTCAGTAGAGCTCTTTGTCAGGGTTTCCAGTAGGCCTGGGCGGCAAATTCCGTTCCGCTCGCGGAATTTGCGGAATTTGCGGAATTTCGCGTTCCGCGGAGAACGCGAAATTGCTCAAAAGTCTGATTTCCGCGATTTCGCGAAATTTTTGCTTGTTCGCGTTCTCAATATGCGTGTTCGCGAGATATTTCTCCCCGAGCACGCAAACAGCAATTGTGAACAGGAAAAAAGCATCGCGAACAAGCAATTCCGCGTGTTCGCGGAATTTCTGCGTGTTCGCGGAGATTTTTTACCGTTTCGCGGAGATTTGCATAACGCAATTCCGCAAATTCCGCCCACCCCTAGTTTCCAGTGTCTCCCTATGGCCTTTTCCTGCTGTTTGTCTCCCCACGGCCTTTTCCCATTGTTTTGACCCCTCTGCAGCATTCCCTGACCTTCAATGCATTTCCAAAACTGAAGAGCCAAGAGGGCGCTGAGGTGACAGAGGCTCGCCTTTCCCCCTCTTCTCACTGGCTGAATCCTTCCTCATCCTGGCTGGTAGATGCTGCCTGCTCTGCCGAGACTCCACTCTAGGTGGTAGTGCCGGTGGGGCTGCTGCGGCTGTCAGTGAGGCACCCTTTCACTTCTGGCTGCCCCCTCCAACTCTGGCAACTTTCAGGTCCATTGTGACCTTCAGTTTGCGTCCTCAATCGGAGCTGCAGACGTCACGTCTCACCACTGCTGGTAATCGGCGCTGACAAGCAGGGACAAACTTTCTCCGCAACAATGTATCTCCATGCCTCCTGCCAGCGAGCTTAAGCAACAAAGTAGCACCCTGCCAAAACTTAATCACGGCCACTGCCCGCACACTCCAACAGGTTTTTCTTGATTTTTCTGCCCCTTCTCTTATCGCCACTACTGCATTTTGTCTGGCAACTGCTCAGAAAGCTGTGTTGCGGCTACATCAAGAAGTCGCCATCTTATCTCCACACTCGCAGCTTAAATTGGCATTATCAATTTTGCGCTGCCTCTCAGCAGCTTCTAGTTGAGATATTTTCCATATCTCGTTTTAGACAGCATATAAGAAGTACTTTTGACGTGGTTTCAGAGGACCCAAAAAAGTCTTGTAACTCCAAGTCATCAGATAAAAGGGACAAGTGCTGTTTCACCTGAGACAGTGTCGAGGCTTTTAGCCAATCAAGGTACAACTTCCCAATACTGTAAGTTGTTATCACCCCTGAATGCTCACTCTGCACAAATCTCATGTCAGGCTTATGGGCTGTATATTCCTCAGTATTACCTATGAATCTATCCTGACACTTGTTAGTGTCTAATGGCCATACTGACCATCCCTTTCAATTGGGATCTGATGAGTTACGCAGCTTGGTACCAATAGTATTTTCATCATAAAGTGTTAACTGCTTCCAGTTTTCAAATCTTATAAGAGTGGGAACTCGTGGGGGTTTTATTCCGAAAAATATTTTGTTGTGGTATTAAACAGATTCTAAATAAAGCCTCAGTTCCCTGAACCTGCCAATCTTTGGTCCCCTAGATAGATTTCACATCTATTGTGTTCCTCCAAAAATCAAAACCTTTTTCAGGGGGTTGGGAAAGGAAAGAGGCAGAATATATCAGCTTGGTATCAGTTAACATATTTTTCTTTGCAGGTGTTGGTGCAAGCCTATAATAAAACTGGGCTGGGTCAGATGTATCATAGTCAGAACAATAGTCAAACGTCTGTGGAAATGCTTTTGAACTTCCGCTTGGTGGTGTAGGGCAATGTTCCCATTATGTGAAATCAAAAAACTTCACATTGGGTCCTAGCTTTGTGCAGGAAATGATGACTATAATTTTGAAAACAGAACACCTCATCAAAATGAGCTGTACCATCATATAACTCATCAGAAGAAAACACAGTTGAGTGTTCTAGATCTTCTAACATTTCATACACTGTATTATTGTATAATAATCAGAATTAGTTCTAGGGGTAATAATGTCATTCAAAGAAATCTTAAACAAATGTGAAATCTTTAACAGTTCAGTAGGACCATACACATCAAATGTTACCCTGTCCCATACAATTCCATCCGGAACTGGAACAGCTGTAATTTTTTGGCAAGGACAAGTCTCTTCATTCACAGTGTGATGATACATGTGGTTTCAGAACCAACTTAATGATGTGTACTGCAGAGTGTTCCGGGTACAAAACATCAATTGAGAAGGTGATATAACACAGTCACAAAACCAATCCAGAGAATCTTGAAAAGTATTGCAATTGAAATCCAAAGTTGTAGCCATGGAGAAAGAAAGTGTGTTCTTTTCAGCCAAAGATAGAAAACACTTACCTTTAACTCAAAGTGCAGGGGTGGTGGGGGTGGTGGCTGCTCCGATAAAATAACCAGAAGCCATCTGCTCCATCTTGGGCAGCTCAGCAGGTTGTGTTCAACTTGATGCAGATTTGATCTGTGGTACATTGATGTAGACCTTGTTCTTGTCTGGATTCTGAATAGAAATCTGTGTTTCCGTACTTGTTGACTGCACAGTTGTAGTTGTTTTTTAAATAGGTATAAGGCGAAGTTCATTGTTGTTCATTGATGTCTTTTGCTGAAGAGAGCAGGCTTCATAAGTGATGAAAGCCTCCATCTGAACCTTGTGTATGGCAGCGAGAGGAGTTTGGTAACTTCAAAGGAGTCTATGCAGATTACTGTTGAGAATCGGCCACATAGTGTGGTTTAATCCGATCAATAGAGACAAAACTTTTGTCTCAGCATCCGGCATGGGGCAGGAGAAGTACAGTTCGTGTGCCTTCAACAGCCAGAATAGAAACAGGCACTTTATAATATGGCCCAAACTCTTTCTTGTCCACTCTTTTTTCTCTGACCAGAACCCCGATCTTTGGGATCCAGCCGGTCCTTGATGGTACAACCTGGGCTTCTCCAGTGGTGGTGCGTTTTACTAGGATGTTGCTTTGTTCATCCCAAAAATCATTTAGTTCCTGTAAAATAGCCAAACATTCATTGATGGCAAACGGTGTTTCCGCCGCCACAGTGCTGGCATCATCTTAACCCCAAACAGGATCTCAAGGAGTCTGACCACCCAGGGGCTTACTTGGCATGTTATTTAAAAGCGTTTGGACCCCATAAAGGTGAAGAACCCAACTGCGACCTGAGTCTAATACCTGAGTCTAAAACCTTTGCTATTAAAGACTGCTTTAAGTCCCAGTTTTTCCTTTCCATGACTGCGTTTCCCTCAAGATGGTGCGGAGATGAGAAACGTAGGGTCACACCCAAACTTTCCATGGCCTCTTTGTAAGCAAGAGAGCTATACATCGGACCCTGGTTGGAATGTAATGTGCCAGCTGCGTATGTCCAAATAAAGACTCGCAAATCCTTTATAACAGTTCGGGTGACACTGGATCACTGTGGCCATACACACATGAATCTACAGCAGGAATCCACTGCCAGCAAGATGTAATTGTAGGCCCCATCAGATGATATGGGGATGTAATGTTCCAAGTAAACAAAAGCCAAATGCTTGCTCGAAATCAAAAGAGGTGTCTGGGGTGGACGCCCTTCATCTGCTGATGGATGTCGCAACTCAGGACAAATAGTCTGTTTGAATAGACATGGCCACCAATATTATTATTATTATTATTTTTTTTTTTTTTTTTTATTATTCCTCATATACCAAAGTGGGCATTCCAGATGGGGAAACCCGCCCCCTCTCCTCTTCCCGCGTTATTCCGATCTCGATGTTTTGGGGTCTGAGGAGAGATGGGAAGGAGACACCCCTCTAGTAGCAACTGTTTTCTTATTCCACTCCATTCCATTCAGACCATTTGACCCTTAAATGTTTTGGAGACAAAGAACCAACAGTGCCCAGGTGAAAATCATTGGAATATGCTCATCTGTTCCGCCATGCTACAAGGGCCGCCCAAATCTTATCTTGGCTGGTACTATCACAGGCCATATCAAATTCACTTATATATATAAGGTACTTCAGACAATCTGCAAAATTTGGGGAATTTTCACTCTTCCAGGCTTTACATATTTCTCGTCGTGCCAGGATGATAACATAAAAGATACATTTAGAAGCCGGATCATTCTGTTCAACATGCGGTGTTACTCCAAACACAATCATCCTAGTAGTCACTGCTAATTGTCTGCCTAGTACCTCAGCCAGGAACCCTTGTACTTTAAGCCAATAATTTGTTAACATTGGGCATTCTACAAACATGTGCAGATCGTCTGCGGCTAACAGTTTACATCTCGGGCAATAGTAATCTAAACTTGTTATTTTGACTAATTTTTTAGGTGAGACGTATACTCTATACAATGTAAAAAGGTGATTTCTTTTTAGGGGGGCAGACTTAACCACCATATGGAGCATTGCAAAGGAGTCCACCCACAGATCTCGCAGATTAACGTCTGTACCTATGACATTGCCCCACAACTTTTGGAGTTCAGGCTCGGTTACACCCTCCACCTCTATCAAAGCCCAATACCAATAAGAGAGTTCTTTTGGCCATCTGCCCTTTTTATTAACCAAGTCAGACTTTGGGTTTGGGATGTTGATATTCCATGGAAAGGTGGCCCACCACCCCGAAAGCTGATAGTATTTAAATCTGGTAAGTGTTCCCCCGGTCAAGCTCGAGAGAGAATCCCAATCCAGGAGCTCCGAATCTCTCTGTATATCCCTCCAGAATACTAATCCTGCTGTTTTAAGTGGGGATGAAAGCTTGTCCTTAAGGCAGTCCGGTGTCCCCGGTGAGTCCCATATCGGGGCATTAAGAGCATAATAGGGGATGCCCAATCTTTTCCTAATAAACATCCAATTTTTTAATGCCGTATTTAGAATTTTTAGTCTCACCCTTTTGTAGTATTTTGGATCTCCAAATTTGAACAGAAAATATTCCTGTCCTTGTGGGATACCATGGAGAAGTGCCTGAAACAGAAGACCCAAAGAGGAGGCATCTATCTTATCAGCCAGGAGTCTAAAATTTTTAAAATGAAAGGAGTGGCAATATATAAGTAAATCAGGTAAAGCTAACCCGCCCATTTTCAGGGTCCTCCTCATTTTCTTCCAAGAGATTCTTGAAGTCTTTGTGTTCCAAATGAAGGAGCCTATTTTCCCCTGGAGTTTAGCTATATCTGATGGGTTAAACATTAGTGGAATGGAATTGAATAGGAAAGTGATTTTGGGTAATATGATCATTTTTATTAGATTCACTCTCCCAAATATGTTCAACTGGAGGCCTGACCACCGTAGTAGAAGGTTACACGCCTCCTTATGGACTCTACTTAAATTTACTTTCGGTATCTCTGTAATATCTTGAGCCAGATGAATGCCAAGATATCTCATGCGCAATATTATTGATGTAATAATGAAACTGTAGCAGCCACCCCTGGATGAGCGGAAGCCAGACCCTCATATCTAGCTAGAATTCGTCACTATGTGGTATTACTCTGTCCCCCACTCCTGGCATCTGAGCATAAAGTGTGTTTTTTGCCTCTGACTTGTAGGAGTACTTGAGTGGAAAGCCTTTCGGCAGGTGTGTTTCATTGCGCACAGAATTGACGGCCACCATGATGTCTCTGTCTATCCTTGTAATAGAATGAGTCATTGCAGCAACTGTGTGTAGGAAACTGGCTCTTTATATATTTTACCAAAATGAGGTATAGTGTGCACAGAGTCCAGTGGAACCCCAAAGGTAGGCAGAGGTAAAAGTAGATAGCACCTTACTCTCTATTAGTGTGGGCAAGCAGTAAGGCTTTGTCAGAGGGTAGTGTTAAGCATTTGTTGTACACATTCATTCAGCAAATTATGACACACACTAAACACTTAACTCAGACCAATTTGATTTGTATAAAAATATTATTTATTTGTATTTATTCTCTAGAACCAAGCAAGCCCGGGACAGGTAAGTGTAAATGGTACGGTTCAACGCAGGTTGACCAATACAAGCAAGCTGAATGAAAATGTCTTTGTCACAGGTTTGTGAATCTTTTCAATAGAGTGGAAATTACTGTTAGATTACTTTACAGATTACTTTATGGATTACTTTTTCTACTCAGTGTGATATGCCTAGATATCACATTGGGACATTTCCTAGACAAAAGGTAAGTAAAGCAGTTTTGAGTTATTTGCAGTTTTTCAAGTTCTCATACAAAACCAAATCCAAACAAAGTTTCAAGAAAAGCAGTCGATGCAATCCAATGGAAGAAATTTGAATTATTGGTTTAAAGGTAAGTAAAGGTTTGTGGGAGTTGGTATTCTGGTGTTGGAACCAGGTTTCCCCCAGGTTCAAGGATCCACTCTTGAAACACCTTCAACGGCACTAGAGTGGCCATGTGCAAAGTGCTGAGGCCCAGTGTTATCCAATTGGGGATAGGCGGGCTCCGGTTGGTGGCTGCTCATAAGCAGGCCACATGATTGTTGGAGAAAGCTCCTGATGTTAGGCTCAGGGCAAAGGGGGATCGGAGTTAGCACCCAAAGTACAGGTGCAGCGGCACAGGGGCGGCTGGGTGCAGGGTGCTGTTTTGGCATCGGGTGTCCTGTTGTTTTCAAAGGGGATTCTCCGGTTGCAACAAAGACTGCAGACTCGGGGATGAAGATCTTCTGGAGGTGACCACTGGTTGGAGAGGTAAGTTGAGATGCCTGGGGATTCCGGGCCATCATTGGTTGGGTCACCTAAGGCCATGGGACATCGGGTGCAGGGGTGTTTTAGGCATCGGGTTTTCTTTACCAGCTCCGGTCGCGAATGGGGGATCCTTCAGAAAGAGGCTGCAGGCTTCACTTGGAGATTCGAGGTAGGCCAGAGATCACCAAATCTCAGGTCAGGATCCCCAGTGAGACCTCCTCATGGTGTTAGGCCACTCGAACTCGGGCCGTAGGTGTCAGGTGCAGAGTGGTGCAGACTTGCGTGTTTGGCCGGAGCCAGAGTCTGTGGGTGAGCAAATCTGGTGCTCACGGGAGGCAAAGTCTTTGACTTGGAAGGCAGGGCAGGTTGTTAAAAAGTGTCCAATAACAATAATTATGAAGCTGAAAAGATACGTTCCTTTAGTGAAGTTTATTCAAAGGAAATATGTGTGAATCAATCCAAGGTTAACAGTACAATGACAATAAAGGAAAACTCTCGTACCCCCCAAACCTCACATACAATCAAAAGATAATAACGATATTCAGAGCGAGACAATCACGAGCAGCAACAAGACACGCTCCATATACATGACACAGGTCCTTCAGGTTCTTGAGGCTGCTGGCTGAAGGACACACTGGGATTTCGCAGTAGCAGGTTTGAAGTGGGGACAGGACACGAGGGCTGGGGCCAAGTCAGTCGGCGTCCTCCTCTTCTTAGTTTCAGCACAGCTCTTTGGTCATTCTTCTTCTCTTCTTCTTGGTCGGTTCTTGTCTGAGGAGGCAAGGTTCAAGGGTGCCCCAAAATACTAGATTTAGGGGCGTAACTGGTAAGTAAAAGGTTGAGACCAATGGGTCCCTTCCTTGGAGTATGTACACCCCCTATAATGCCACCCTCCAGTGGAGGGGGGCATATACCTCACTCTGGTTGGCTGGATCTCCCCATCTGCAAGATGGTGGGACTGAGATTTGCGCTTCACCTCGCCTCCCCCACCTGAGGGGTGGGGTCGGAAAAAGTTGGCACACCTCCCTTCCTCACTTGGTTTTCCAGCTGATTCTCCCACCCAAAGTGGGGGTCAGAACCGGTGAGGGCCAGTTGCTGGAAGCAGCAAAGCCCTGGGGAAGCTCACAAAGGTGGCAAGCCTTTAAAGTATCTTCTTCGTGGACCCTGCCCATCCTGGGGGAGGAGGCTTGGCACCTCGTCCCAGGATGATCAGCAGACTTTCGACCCAGGGGTTCAGAAACATTTCTAGTGGTGGCAGCTGGCGAGCAGCCACTTAGCCTGGACACTAGTGTTAGGTCGTTTTTCAGGGGGCATCTCTAAGATGCCCTCTGTGTGCATTTTTCATTAAATCCCACACTGGCATCAGTGTGGGTTTAATGTGCTGAGAAGTTTTATACCAAACTTCCCAGTTTTCACCAAAGCCATTATCGTACTGTGGAGTTCATAATAACAAACTCCCAGCAACATATACTGTTAATGGCAGTACTGCACTTACAATGTCTAAGAATTGGCTTAGACACTGTAGGGGTACATGCACCTGTACTCTTACCACTGGTTTAGTGCACCCAGCTACAGGGATGGCTGACCTATGCCAGGGCAGTGGGTTGTAGGCATGGTACACAGGGATATGTGCCATGCCGACTCTTCACTTTGTTCTGCACCAAAACCCGCAGCCTGCAAAGGCAGTGTGTGTGTGTGTGTGTGTGAAGGTACAGGGCCTCTAAGGGTGGCACAATAAGTGCGGCGGCCGTTAGGGGCCTTCCCTGGCCACAGTGCCCTTGGTACCTGTGGTACCATTTACAAGAGACTAACCTGTGGCCAAAGAGTGCCAATTGGGTTTTGTCTTCAATGCAGTTTAGGGAAAGAACATAGACCCTGGGTACCAGTTTGGCAGGCACCCTGGGCCCACTCAGTCAAAGTACATCAGCAGAGTAGCAAAAAGTGGGGGAAACCATGCAAAAAGAGGGCACTTTCTTACACCTCGGCAGTGCGAACTGTCTCTTTTGGGGCTTCATCAGCCAATTAATTCCCTGCAACGTGAACACCAACATGTTGATGACTCAATGTCTGGATGACATAAGCCTGTGTCAACCATTATTTTAGCTTTGCCACCTGCTCCCAAAGCTACGTGTGCTTCACTGTTCAGCCTTTTGAATCCTGCAATACATTCTGGCTCCAATAATCAGTGTATTCATTATATGACTGTACATAATATTACAAATCACACATAATGAGTGTGGGGAATCCAGCATCAGTATTCTGTAAAGCAAATACTAGAGACTTTAGTTCTGCCAGCCATGCCGTGCAATCACCTAGTGACTGCAGGTAGATTTTTTCAGAATGGAAAGTCCCATTATGCATGCTGCCTTTAACGACAGCGCATGTGGCTGAATATTGGTGTTTTGTCCTTACAGCAGGCTGAGCAGAACCATCAGTGTAAATGATGTAATCATAGCGATCTAGAAGCATGTTTTTATTAGGCAGAAGATATTCTTGTCGTTTTGCAGAATTTCTTGTGTTTGTAAGTTGAATCTATAGTCTACATCTGTTGCAGTGAGGGAGTCTGCCCATTGTATCCATCTTGGATGTAAAGCTTTAGAATCAGGGACACTCGCTCTGGTGACTGCCTCTAAGGTTGGTACAGGGGTCATGACAATAATTCATTTCCCTTGAGCTAGGGCCCACTCTCTCACTACAGCAGTCGGAACTGTTGTCAGTATTTTTTAAGTAGGTGCAAAATGCATCTCAGCATTGGTATAGAGATGTGATTTATATGCAAACGGTACTGTGTCACCTTCACATATGACGTATGTGTACACTGATGTAGCTACGACTACACGGATCACCAGATTTGTTGTGTTCACAAATGTGTGTAACTATTTGGAAGTTATCATGTCAGTTTGGACGGTATGTAAGTTTTCCATATGTCCTTGTGTCCATTGTGCACTTGAAAAGTCTGGATGTATTAAGCCGTAGAATGGTTTAACCCATTCTACATAATCAGGAATGAATGATACACCAAAATACAGAAATCCTAAAATGGATTGCAATCTTTTCAGAGTTGTTGGAGGTTAGAGCAACGTGCATTTTTTCTAACAAATATGTTGCCAGTCTTATGCCTTCACTTGACAGCTTGTATCCCAAAAATGGGAGACTAAGGTGGGCAATTTTAGATTTTTTTAAATTGAATCTATAGCCTATATAAGCAAAACCTAAAATTATTTTGTCTACTCTGGTCAAGTGTTCCATCAGGTCATCGACATGTGACAATGCCTTGCCATCAAAATTCTCAAGTAATTCTGTAACTCTGGCTGAAAAGAGCCCAGGGCTATTCTTATACCTCTGTGGCAAACTACAGAACTGTTTCTGAGAACCCAGTAATGTAAAGGCAGTCAAATATCTGCCTCCAGGCACCATATTTTGCCAGAAAAATCCATTCCAGATATCTATTGTGATCTTGTATTTTTTACACACACTATTATTCATTTATGTTGCACTGTCTGCATTTTGTAGTGCAAATGTGTAAGTAGCTGTGTTCAGGTGTCTGCAATATAATATTAGACGATATGATTGATCTGGTTTCATTACAGGAAACAAAGGATTATTCTTTGAAAAGGTGCAACTTCCAATCACACCTTGATATTCAAATTGTTCCAGGATTTCCCTAACTTATTGTTTTGCTTAATTTATTATTGGATATTGTCTTTGAGTTTGTGGGGTTTTCCACAATGGTATGTTATGATAAGGTGAACCTCATCCCACCTCACATGGTTGTTGTATAACGCAGGGGCTAGCGCTAATGCCAACTCCCTGACATATGAGTGTTTAATTGAGTCAGTAATGAGGTCTGAAAAGGCTGGCAAAATTACAGTTTCCCAGTTTGGGCTATCCATCACAAAGTCAGGTGACCAATCCTTTTCGACCAAAAGAATATTATATCCTTGAGTGAGCTCCTCCCAAAAGAGGATATTAATGAACCTGCGTATATCCCCCTTCAAATGTAGTTGGATTTTGTAGAAACGATGTGGAACACTTATCCTGGTATCAGGTGTTTCCTCTGTTATATACTCACTCAGCGCTACTCACACAAGACAATCTATCAGGTTTTGATGAACTATTGTGACTTCTACCATGCTGTCCAGCATTGTCAATGGCTATTCCCCGTTCAGAAGCAGACTCCTCAAAATCCGGGACATGCCTGTTCTTTAGTCCGGCTACCTTCTTCTTTTTAAATTGAGCTTTTGATATTTTTGGTTTGTCTGCATGTTTAATTATGCAGTACAAAAGGGGGTGGTGATGGACGGAGCATCAGAACCAATCAAACCCTCACACCAAGTCAACAGATCTGGGTTTGATCCATCACCGTTCTTTAGCCTACTCTGCCACCCCAGTTCAGACATGGCCATATGCAAATCAGTCTGACCCTGTGCCTCATGGGAACAGTCCAGCCCGAACTGCCAAGCCATGCATTCCCTGGACTGGAAACAAGCTTCCTAGGACCGGTTTCTGGCATTTCAGCCGTCTTCAGCCAGGCTTGCTTGAATCCAGTGACAAAGTGAGCAAGGGACTCAACGTCTGAGCATACCCTGCCAACTTATGGCGAACAAAGCGGTACAAAAGGGGGTGGTGATGGACGGAGCATCAGAACCAATCAAACACTCACACCCAGTCAACAGATCTGGGTTTGATCCATAACCGTTCTTTAGCCCACTCTGCCACCCCAGTTCAGACATGGCCATATGCAAATCAGTCTGACCCTGTGCCTCATGGGAACAGTCCAGCCCGAACTGCCAAGCCATGTATTCCCTGGACTGTAAACAAGCTTCCTAGGACCGGTTTCTGGCATTTCAGCCGTCTTCAGCCAGGCTTGCTTGAATCCAGTGGCAAAGTGAGCAAGGGACTCAACGTCTGAGCATACCCTGCCAACTTATGGCGAACAAAGCGGTACAAAAGGGGGTGGTGATGGACGGAGCATCAGAACCAATCAAACACTCACACCCAGTCAACAGATCTGGGTTTGATCCATAACCGTTCTTTAGCCCACTCTGCCACCCCAGTTCAGACATGGCCATATGCAAATCAGTCTGACCCTGTGCCTCATGGGAACAGTCCAGCCCGAACTGCCAAGCCATGCCTTCCCTGGACTGGAAACAAGCTTCCTAGGACCGTTTTCTGGCATTTCAGCTGTTTTCAGCCAGGCTTGCTTGAATCCAGTGGCAAAGTGAGCAAGGGACTCACGTCTGAGCATACCCTGACAACTTATGGCGAACAAAGCGGTACAAAAGGGGGTGGTGATGGACGGAGCATCAGAACCAATCAAACACTCACACCCAGTCAACAGGTCTGGGTTTGATCCATCACCGTTCTTTAGCCCACTCTGCCACCCCAGTTCAGACATGGCCATATGCAAATCAGACTGACCCTGTGCCTCATGGGAACAGTCCAGCCCGAACTGCCAAGCCATGCCTTCCCTGGACTGGAAACAAGCTTCCTAGGACCGTTTTCTGGCATTTCAGCTGTTTTCAGCTAGGCTTGCTTGAATCCAGTGGCAAAGTGAGCAAGGGACTCAACGTCTGAGCATACCCTGCCAACTTATGGCGAACAAAGCGGTACAAAAGGGGGTGGTAATGGACAGAGCATCAGAACCAATCAAACACTCACACCCAGTCAACAGATCTGGGGCTGATCCATCACCGTTCTTTAGTTTAATTATGCAGTCAGACGACGTTGTGAATCCTTTCCCAGTTTTTGCCTACTCTTCTGATCTGCGCTCTGATCAAACTCCTCTCTCCAATCGTTTGTCAGAAGAATCCTAAAAGGAATGAGAGGAACATGCATCAGTATCCTGACACCTATCATGCTGATTAACATTGTAACAATTATGTGAGTTGTAACGTTTTTCAGTACATTCCTGTGTAGGAGACCCACCTCGTGAGTTTTATATTATCCTTTTTCTTATTGTCCCACCTCTTCTTTGTTGAAGAGTCGTGTGCTTGCTTGGAGTTGTCCTATTCAGAATTACTCTTTAACTGCAGTATCCCAGGTCTGGCTCCCAAAAATATCTCTACACAGCGTAGTGTAGGTTTCTTCAATAATTGTGGGTAATTAGCACTCCTGCTGATCAGGAGATGAACCGCTCAGGCACTGGCGTATAGCTAGCGATGCTGCTTTCCCTTTATTGTTACCCAACATTATGGAGGATACTGCAACAAAAATTGCCTAGTAGTTTTATTCCTAAGTCTAGCGCATGTGCTGCACCGTGCTCATTCTGTACTTGTTTCAATACTTCATGTAAAAGGGAAGGGCTACCATGTGTTCTAGAGTATACTGCAGCGAAGATAGTACCCCAATTGGTTGAGTCTTCTATCGGAGGGTCCATTCCCAATCGGCAAGCCAATTGTTGGTATTCTGTGTTTCATCTGCAGGCCTGTATGGAGAAATACCGCTTCAAGCTGGTTGTTTTCTGGGCAATCCAAGACTGAATTTCTTCTCTTTCAGTGGGAACCATTCCCAGTACTGCATTCCATGTCTGTGGGCTAATGCCTGGTGTAGCGACGTGTGGGGTCAAAGCTTGAACAGTCCGCGCAGGTGCAAGAGTCAATGTTTGGATCACAAATTGTGTTAGACTTCTACATATGATTACTTAGGGCCTAATTGCCAGTTTTAGCAGTGGGTGCTTGGTCTTCCCCGCCACCAAACCACTTAACCTCTGGTCACGCCGCCTGCCAGATTACGAGTATTTCTCATGTCTGGAGGGCTTTTTGTACATTCCCACGGCGGTGCCCTGAAAATGAACACCTCAATAGGAACACCAAAAACAGTTACTGCACAGCATTGACTGCCAAGTCCATGCCATGCAGGAAGTGTGGTGTATGCACACAGGGAGCACGCACCCGATAGTGCAGAGGCACAAGGGGGCCCTGTAGGGCCCTCTTTGTTCCTTCTCCACCACAGTTTTCATGGAGGAAGAGCCGCCATGAAAACTGTGGAGGAGAGGAAACTCGTAATGTTCTTGGCGGGACTGCAGCAGTCCCGCCAAGCATATTGCGGCTTCCTGACTGCCACAGCACCAACAGGGAATGGCGGTTCCCTGGTGCCTGCAGTGGGACAATGGTGGTCTGACCACCCTAATTGTAATATGGAGGTTGGAAGACTGCCATTGCTGCGCTACCTCAAGCCTATAGGTCAGTGGACCGTCTAATTTGTAATAGAGCCCTACGTTTTTATTTAATCCCCGCTGCTGTCCTGCGATTAAATGATCAATACCGGGATGCATTGTGTAATCGGCAGGACTGGCCAAGTCGCCGCCACATTACTAAGTGGGACAAGTCTCACATTTTCCATACTATGGGAGTTAGAGGAATTTCTATATCCTCACATGGAGGGTATTTATCTGGTATTTTGCCTGCTTCATATTTGTGAAAATCTGCGACTGGGAGTTTTACCCAGGAGTAGAATGCCTCTGTTATATGTGCCTCGTGTGCCACTACAATGAAGGTAACTTCTCCACCATCTAGTACGAGGCCATGTTGTAGTATGTGACCCCATGTATGCACTTCTCAGAAATGTTTAGTGCTATGTTATGCAAGAAATGAATTGCAGAGTTTGGCTAACACAGTGGGTATTAGATCCTTTCATGCTTGAATTTACCAACTGCCAATACATAGGATATTCCTACTCAGCTGAGGAGGATATTCCCAACCACCATGTATATCTCCGGTTTAAAAGGTGTGTAGAGATCTCTGAGGAAGCATGATTGAATTACTCAGTTGATTCAAACGAAATAGGAACCCAACCAATGTTGGCGGCGCCATGTTGTGTAGTTTCTTCTAATTAGTCTGCACGTTTGTGGACGACTTAAACTTAGGATGGTGCCAGATTGATCTGGTGCAGCCCCACAGGATATGTTGTCCCTTTGATCAGCTAGCTCACAGTGACATTGTTAGCCCCCCCTAAACCTAGGCATGGAGCAAACAATTCTGCCAACCACTGAATATGACAACTCTGTTCCCTCAGGAACCGTGGAATCAGGCCTAGAACTTTTGACTCAATCACTTGGCTCTCTTTCGCCCACAGAATTATACTAAGAATACGCAAAAGGACGTTTTTATTATTTATTGAACCAAAGTGATTCTTGTATAGAACATATGTGCTGCAATTATTAATAGACAGAAGTAGAGGAAAGTTATGAGAAGTGTCCAAACAGTAAATAGAACAAAAAGTTCCACCATTTTGTCGGGACAAATTATGAATGCATACTTATACAATAATATAACAATCTAACATACTCCTACGATGCAGACCCTAACTACGTGTCTAGGATGTGAATGTGTGTTCTTCCAAGAAACCCTCCTCTCGATGACCCCTGATGGGTACGAGTGTAGGACCCTGTCTTGGTTATGAACTGGACACTGCTCATGGAGATGTCGGGCAGCCTCTAGGTGGAAAGCTTCGGCATGCAGGGACTCCTCGAAGTTAGCAGAAGTGTCTCCTCTGATTGTATTTGGTAACAAAAGTTTCTATATACAAAATGAAATCCTGGCCTTGGGACATGATTGTGATCAGGCCACTATTGTTTATATTCCACAGATAGCTGTGCCGCCATGTGGACATAAGAATAACACATTTGTATCATGCATGTGGCAAGGCAAGATGATAGTGTTCACATGAAATCTTTTGTGTCAGCAAGGGCGGTGTTTCTTGAAACTAACCTGAGTGTCACAAATGTAAATGTGTGTCCAAAGTTAATGTGACAAAAGAGAAGCAACTTATGGAAATAACTGTGTTTATGTAAAATGGCACTATTTCCTACCAGGCCTAACTCAGGCACATTACAATAGTGAAAACACATCGAGGCACTCAAGTTTACCCTATCTCTCCAGCACTCCCAATTTACAACCATCACACCCTAGGAGCAGACCTATATGATGCGGAGCTGTGGGTCCATCGGGATGTGACTGCCCTGGTGACAGTCAAAAAGCCATACACGCACCAACTGATGGGAATCCCTAATCTTACCCCGCGCTCCCTCTTAGGTTAGATATGGGCCGCACATCAATCTAAGACCCATCCTGTATTAGAGAAGGATTTGGGCCACTCCTGAGTTACGTTCCTATTGGCAGGGCCTAGAACAAGTCCTCCATACCCCTGGGTCAGGTAACATACCTTGGATTAAGCATGTAAAAAAGACCCTCATAATGATTGGGATTGAGAGGCTATTGGTTGGCCACAGGGAGGCCTTTGTCAATATCAAACTATCAAGTGCAATTACTGGCAATATAGAAAGAGAAATAGGCAGGGGTTGTCTACGTTAGGTTCTCTAACTGATGCCTTATTTGTGATGAAGGATGAATTTTTTTAGATGAAGAGAAGTTTTTAAATGATATTGAAGTTGCAGCTGCCTGGAAGCTCTTTCTACAATTTCAGTATGGGACCCTCCCACTCCTTTCTTTCACTACTAAGTGGGCACGCAACTCCAGGACAGTAGATTGACTGTGCCCCTCTCATGGAGAGTCTAAAGAAACTGTGGAGCACGCCTTATTTTTCGTGTACACCCTATCAGAATGGCAAGAAAAAATGGATTATACCATTGTGCCAGAACTTGGGTGTTAGGAAACATAAGGAGGAAGCCAGAATACTGAAATCAGACACCAGACAATGCATAGTTATTGCAGGCTCGCATTATCTGTTGTTGATGTGGAGAATTAGGCAGAAGTTGAGTACTCAGCAAGTAGAATAGATACTTATGATGCAATGTTTGTGCACTTGAGGTTTCATTTTGTCATCAATTATAATATTTTATCTCAGTGAGGGTGCAACCCAGAATTTCAGTAGTCTCACCATGATATCCGTATAGATCCTACATTTGACACAATTAAATGGAATTTATCCATACCAGATTTTATCAACCTATAGCTGTGATTTGAATTATTTACGTTTATGGCAACTTGCTGAAATAAAGAATTGAATACTTTGAACTTACAATGACGATGTCTCACTGCATATCTCGGGAATTGTTGGCTTATTTATTGGCTAGCAACATGAGAATAATCATCTTTGAGATCTAGGGTGACAAGAAAATGTAATAAAGAATTCAATGGATTTGCTGATTGCAATGTCATCATCCTGAATGAAACATCCTGAACATATTTGCTGACCACCATTAAGACGAGATTGGTTGAAAGCCTCCATCTAGTTTAGGCACTAGAGACAAACTAGAGAACTATTTTCCTCTGATTTTGAGGAACAGGGACTTTTGTTTCTTTGCTTAACAGGAATTAGCAGTGCATATTGACATACCCAGTCCTTTGGAAGGGTAGTAACCCTGAATAGCAGTTCTGTTGTTTGCTGATGCAGCTGTATAAAATATCTGTTCTTAATTATTTCTGGTACCCATTCATCCTTGATGATTGAAGTCCATATTTTGCAGAAAGCTTGTATTCTGCATCCTACTAAATCTGAAATTACATTATCAGGATTGTGAACTCATCACCCGAGCCCTTAGGGTCTAGGGATGTGCCATGAAAAGGATGTTGAAACCCTTGTGTCCCTGCAAAGGTTGCAGCATCTTTCCTTCTTCTGATATCTGATTTAGGACATTCAAATCCAGACCAAAGAACTTAGAATCCTCATATGGAAGATAACTAAGCAACAACCATCCAACATCCAATTTCCACAGATTTATCCAAAGATGTTGCCTTGCTGCCAATGATGCACCTGCTGCCTTTGAAGAAGACCACATAATTATAAAGGTGATAGCCATGAGAAATTAAGTTCGAAGCTCCACTGAGCCCAAAAGAAATATTGGATCCTCCCCATTTTAATGTAGCCAAGTAGGGACTGAAAGTATTTCAGCATGGTTGAGTAGCATTTACAGTAGATGTTTCCCCCCTGATACCAAAGATTAATACAGCAAGAGAATCTTTCAGTGCCCTTTCAATTTTCTTATCCCCTGGTTCTGGAAGAGAAACTTACTCTTATGCTAAAAGAGATGAAGATGCTATGCATGCTATGATGGAGATTACACTAGTATTAAAAATGGGGTTTCTGGCAGGCTAGGGTATACACTTAAGCTAAGCAGAACCTACCACTCTAGTCAGGGCAAGTCAGATACATACCAAGATAACCTGCGCTCACTTCTGGTAGCTGGTGAGAGTAGGCAAGCTTATCATCTGAGGCACTGTCTAAACCATTTGTGAAACACACACAATAACACAATGAATACAAAGAGATTCCACACAGGGTTATATAAAAATAGGTTCTATATTGTACATCACACAAGAAGACCAAAGCGACATGTATCAATAAATACTTCTGGAGATATGGTAATATCACTTTAAATGCATGTAACTCTTAAGTACTTTCTAGGGTACATAAATATTGCTTTTAAAGCAAGTAACATCCAAGTACTTTCCAAGATATGACATTTTAAAGGAGAAAATTAGATGCATCATTAAAACATAGGGCACGAGAAAACCTGCACGCCTACTAAACTTTATATGATAATTTCTTGGAGCTGGAGTCCTCAAATATTTCTGTCTCTAGGGGCAGCTCTACATCGGTCTCGGGGTCCTCCACAGAGGTTTTTTCCCTGCCAAGAAGAGCAAAAACAATGCCCCTAAGGTCAGTCCCAACGTATAAAGGGGGGCACAAACTCAAGGGGCACACAAGAGACCTAACTTGGTCCCTAGCTTCATATGAGCATTAAGGGTGGGCGGAATTTGCGAAAGCGACTTTCGCAAATTATCACGAAAATGTTAAAAATCTCCGCAAACAAGCGGAAATATCGCGAAGATGCAGAAGTTTTTTTCCGGCATGTTCGCGAGATTTTCTGCATGGTTGTGGGTCGCCAACTTACCCATGTGGTTGCTTGCGGGCGCGGCCATCTTGTTTTCAGTTGTCTCGCGGTGCATGATCGCAAGAAAAAAGATGTGATCGCGCGACGCATGACGTCACTGCGGACGCGAACAGTCGCGAGAGAGCGCAAATGGCTAAAACAATACAACATCTCATGGAGAACGCGACCGGATCGGGAAAACTTGTCGGCGAACGCGGGGATTCAGGTAAGGCGATCGAGCGCGCGCGAGAATGTATTATTTTACAGCGCGAGTGTTAGACCTGGCACCTTGGCGTGAGTTTCCCTTCCACTTTTTGATGGTGTGCCTCGATTGTTTTGCTGGTGTTGTCCGCTCAGGGCACTGCGCCACGGCTAATCCGTGCCGCAGTGCAAGTGCTCCCTAGGTAAAGTGTACCTGTAATTGATGTCCACGATTGGTTTATTGGATTCACTGTCAGTCCCCAGTAAAGTGCACCAGGGGTGCCAGGGCTCGTGAATGCCAATGCTGCTGGTGGGCTTGCAGCGCTGGTTGCGCCACCCACGGAAGCGGCCTTGTAAAGTGTGTCTAGGGCCTGCCACCGCAGACCCTGTGCGCGGTCCGGGACCGTCGCGCTGACTGCGCAAGTGCCCCCACTTGCCAGTCCCTAAACCTTCCCTTACCTACATATTAGCCACCCCTCTGGTAGGCCCAAGGGCAGGGTGCATTGTAGGCATAAGGTAGGACATGCCCTGATGTGTGTGGCATGTCTTAGTAGTGAATTACAGCCATTTCCGTTTTTCACTATTGAAGGCTACCTGCTCTCCATAGGCCAGAATGGGCTGCCGGGATCACGCCAACGCTGTGACCCCAGTGGACTCAGAGAGCATGGTAGAAGTGTCAAGTTTAGTATGCCTGAACTCAGGATGATAAAATACTTCTTCTAGTCAAGTTTATTTTAATATCCTGGGTTTGTAAATACTACTTTTAGAAAGTTAGTATTTACTGACCTGACCATCTCAGTCCGCCTCTGCTGTATGTGTGTGTGTTCTGCCCAGCAACAGTAAGGAGCAGGGTGGGGGGATCCCCAGAGACAGGTTGGCTGCCAGGTGGTGGGTAGAGAGATTACACCTGGATGGGTGGGAGGAGTACACCTTGACTCTTGAATAGACCTGTGCTCTGCCACCACAAAGCCGGCGCCACCCCCTGTGGGGCGGCTGATGTCTCTGCCCTGCTGCTGAAAGGAAAGAGCAGAGTCACCATAACAAAGTGCTCCAGAACTGGACTGAGCCAGGCCTAGGCCCCCTGGCGCTAAAGAACAAAAGAATCATGGTATAAAAGTAGGAGCCTGGCTCCTAAGAAATCAGAATCCTGTTTACCACAAAGAACCTCTGCCCGACTAGAAGGAGAAGAAGACGCTGGAGGAGCTGGCCTGCTGCTTGCCTTGCTGAGAAAGGAGAGGAAGAGACTTACTGAAAAGACTTTGCTACTTTGTGCTTGAACATTCTCCAAGGGCTTGATCTGAGCTTGCCCCCTGAACTGAACCCCAGGAACAGTGGGTTCTCTGTGCTTTTGCTCGTCCTCCAATTCGAGCCGTGTGTGCATCCCGCTGGAAAGAGACTGCGCCCCTCATCGCCCCTCCTAGGGCCGTGACACTCAGAAGCTTGCTTGCCTCAAAACCCGTGAGAGCCCCGCTCCGTCCCGAGCCGCTCTCTGTCCCCGGGCCAGGCCGCCTGCATCCCTGTCACCGCCTGCTACTGGAGCGCGCTGACCGCGCTATCACCCCTCCCGCCGGAAGCCGTCCGACGACTGTGATCTACGCCGGGTCATCCAGCTGCACTGACCGTGCCCTGCGACCCCGCTTCGCTATCCCCGGACATCTCTGGCCGCGCCGCCCCCGCTGTGGAGACCCTCCTGCACCGCCGTGCTAAAGGGTCGCTGGCCGCGCCTGCCTACGTGCCCACACCTGCTGATTGAGGACCCAAGAACACTTCCCAAGCTGAGAGTCGCACCGACCTGTGCCGACTCTCCTCATCACGAAAGAAGTTCCAGCATCGGGCTCGGGGCCCGCAACGCCTTATTTCCCCGTTCGCAGGAGTCGATCTCTGTGAGTATTGGAACCACAAGGAACATTTGCAAGAGACTACAAAGTATCCATTTGAAGCTACGAACAACGAACATTTGCCTGCTTTACAACCTGGTGGCATAGCGAAAACGTTATTGGTCTTGTGATAAGTCTGCTGAGATATATATACCTATTTTTACATAAAGAATCGTATTTTTATATATATCCAAGTCTGGTGTCCGTTTCTGGGGGGATTGATGTATTTACTGTGTGTACGATTGTAAGTGCTTAACCAACAACGCCTGAGGAATCGCCTTGGCTGCTCACGCCACGCACCTAGAGGGTGAGCAAGGGTCATTCGCGAGGGGTTATCCTGCGCCCTGACGTGGAGGAGAGGGTTCCTGCTTGACACAAGGGCAACCTTGCGCCAACCAGAGATCCCCGACACTAACATTGTTGGCAGCGGTTGGGATTTCGGATTTGCACTTGTAATTTGCATACAGTGAATTATTAATCACCAGATAGTGAGAGCAGACCAAATAACGCAGCCACAGGTTTAACTTTGTTGAGACATCTGCCATTACTGCAACCATGCCTGGCTCGCACTCCGCTGGAAGAGCACTCTCTGTGATTTCTGGAATAGATGAGGTGGATTGGGAGAGACTGGAAGGCTACTCGATGGAGCAATTGAAAGGCTACTGTGTAAAATTCCGAGTCCCCCATGCTGGATTCAAGAGGAGAACCCAGTACGCCAAGGCGCTGAGAGCCTGGAAGGAGTCACGAGACCCACGGAATGCGGGGGACATCGTTCCACCCGACAACCTTGAGGAGCCCAGCAGAGTCCGGTCGCCAGAGGAGCTGGCAGACAGGGCAGCCGACAGGGCGCATGCAATGGAGATGGCAAAGTTGGCCGGACAAATGGAAATGGAAAAGCAGAAGTTGGCCCTGGAGGCACAACAACGCCAAATGGATCATGACATAAGATTGAAGGAGTTGGAGCTGAAGGCGAAAAGTTTGGACACCGCTCCTTCTGGTGGCAGCACTCCACCAGCGCAGGTAGAGTCCAAGGTGTACATCCCCAAAGATGTAGTAAAGGAGTATTTTAGAAAGGATGACATAGGGCAGTGGTTTAGGGCCTACGAGGTGGCCATGTCCTCACACCGGGTCCCTGAGAAAGACTGGGGAGCGGGGTTGTGGGGAAGGTTCCTTGCTGAAGGGCGTGACACACTGTTAGATTTACCCTTAGATCTACAAACCTCATACCCCCATATGAAGGAAGCTTTAATGACCAGGTATGGGTTAACTCCGGAGCTATATAGACAGCGGTTCAGGGAGACGAAGAAGATCCCTGAGAGTACGTATGTGGAGTATGTGACCTTTTTCTGCAGAGCGCTGGATGGTTGGGTGAAGGGTAGCAAAGTGAATGATTATCAAGGGCTGCTTGATTTAATTGCATGGGAGCACTTGTCCAGTCAATGTTTTCCTGAGCTACGCCAGCACCTGATCGATAGCAAGCTGTCCAACCCGAGGAAGCTTGCTGAGGAGGCGGACCGCTGGCTCAGCACCAGGGTCCACAAGGGTCAAGTGGGAGACTCCGCCAAAGGTGGGCAGGGTCCCCAGCAGAAGAGTGGGGGGGACAAGGGTAAACAGAAGGGGTTCCAAAAAGGCCCCCAAAGTAATTCCCAAGGGAACCAGCAGAAGGGTTCTCAGCCTCCCCCACCCCCGCAGCAGAACGGGGCCCCGACAGGTAGACCTGTCCCAAAGGGGCCCTTCAATTGTTATAAGTGTGGTGACCCGGGTCACATTGCCTCTGATCCGAAGTGTCGCCTGTTTGGTAAGACCGCACCCACTGGTGCTCCACCCCGGCAAGTAGCTAGTGTTAACTTTGGGGAGGAAGTAGCAGTCCAGGAGGGTGGGGGTCCCGGGCAGATGACCCTAGTCTCGCTAGGAGACAGTGAGATGGTCCCTGTAACCTACCTGCCCTCTAACACTAAGAAATATGGGCAGGTGGTGACCATCAATGGAAAGAAGGTTGAGGCTCTTAGAGATACAGGAGCCAGCGTGACCTCGGTGAGGCAACACCTGGTGTCTCAAGAGCAGATTGTACCCAATGCCTACTGTAGGGTTGTCAATGCTGACAGCGTAGAGAGTCGTTGTCCAATGGCTCAAGTTCCCTTTGAGTGGGGGGAGGTCTCTGGTACTCTACAAGTCGCTGTGAGAACTGACATGCCTGTAGACTGTCTGCTAGGGAACGACCTGGAGAGTTCCCCTTGGGAGAAGGTGGAGAAGACCACGCATCTGAGGATGGTGGGTCTACCCGACTGGGCGTGCGTGACCACCCGGTCCATGGCAGCCAGTAGGGGTGTTGAGAGGGTCCTGGAGCCTGAGGGAGAGGTCCAGGAACCGGCCTTAGGGAGAAGGCGCAGGAGGCGCGGGAAACCGGCCCCCGAAGTTCCCACGGCCCAGGAGGAAGTAGACCCTGAGGGGGATGCTCTGGAGCCTACCGGGGAACAGATTGCCGAACTGGGAGATCTGCCTGAGCTGACCCATTGGCAGCAAGAAGGAGGTCCCTCCAGGGAGGAATTCTGCAGGGAGCAGAAAGAATGCCCTTCTCTCGTGGGTATGCGGCAACAGGCTGCAGACCAGGCCAATGGTGTTCAGGCCAAAACACACTACGTGTACTGGGAGAGTGACCTCCTGTATTCCGAGCCTAAGGCTGCTGAACCTGGGTCAGCCCGTGTGCTGGTGGTACCCCAGAAGTTCAGAACCTTCCTACTGGGGCTGGCTCATGATGTGCCGTTAGCAGGACATTTGGGGATGGACAAGACCTATGACAGGCTTGTCACCCACTTTTACTGGCCCCAAATGCATAAGAATTCAGATTCCTACTGCAGAACCTGTCAGACTTGCCAGGCAAGTGGTAAGAGCGGAGGGAAGCATAAGGCTCCTCTGCAACCTTTCCCTGTGGTCGGTACGCCATTCCAACGAGTGGGTATTGATATTGTGGGGCCTCTGGACCCCAAGACAGCCCTGGGCAACAGGTTCATCCTGGTCTTGGTGGACCATGCCACCCGGTACCCTGAAGCCATCCCTCTGAGGACAGTGACGGCCCCCGTGGTGGGACGGGCACTGATGGGAATTTTCTCCCGAGTGGGATTCCCTCTAGAGGTGGTGAGCGACAGGGGGACCAATTTCATATCCACATATATGAAATCCCTGTGGAAGGAGTGTGGGGTAACTTACAAGTTCACCACTCCTTACCACCCCCAAGGAAATGGGTTGGTTGAGAGATTCGGTCGAACCCTCAAAGGCATGATCATGGGCCTGGACGGTCCAATGAGGCGTAAGTGGGACGTCCTCTTGCCATGCCTGCTCTTCGCTTACCGACAGGTGCCACAGAAGTCTCTAGGATTCAGCCCCTTTGAGCTTCTGTATGGTCACCCGGTAAGAGGACCTCTGAGTTTGGTAAAGGAAGGCTGGGAGCAATCTCCCAGGAAACCTCCCCAGAATGTATATAGTTACATGCTGGCCTTCCGAAACCAGACTCGGCGTTTCAGGCAACTTGCCGAGGCAAATCTGGAAGCCAGCCAGGAGGAGATGAAGCGGTGGTACGACCGGAATGCCACTCTGGTAGAGCTTCAACCTGGACAAAAGGTGTGGGTCTTGGCCCCAGTGGAGCCGTGTGCACTTCAGGATAAGTGGACAGGTCCATTCGAGGTTGTGGAGCGCAAAAGTCCTATCACCTACTTGGTGGACATGCAGACTCCCAGGAACCCTTTGAGGGTCCTACATGTTAACCGCCTTAAGCCCCACTTAGAGAGGACCGAAGTGGGCATGCTGCTGGCCACTGATGATGGAATGGAAGAGGAGACCGAGCCTCTTCCTGACCTCTTAGTGGCCTCTGAGAAAGATGGGTCAGTGGATGGAGTTAACCTCTCACCCACCCTGACGCCCGAACAACAGGAAGACTGCCGCCACTTGCTGGGACAATTTTCCGACCGATTCTCCCTGGTTCCTGGTGTCACAGATTGGTGCGTCCATGATGTGGACACAGGAGACAGCTTACCTGTAAAGCACAAGGCTTACAGGGTAACTGACAGGGTCAGAGCTTGCATTAAGGAGGAGGTCTCCAAAATGCTTGCGCTAGGGGTGGTTGAGTCCTCCAGCAGTCCTTGGTCCAGCCCCGTGGTCTTGGTCCCAAAGGCTGCTGCGCCGGGAGCCACACCTGAACTCCGGTTCTGTGTGGACTACAGAGGACTCAATTCAGTCACGAAGACTGACGCGCACCCCATCCCCAGAGCTGATGAGCTCATTGATCGGCTGGGGGCTGCCCGGTTCCTCAGTACGTTTGATTTAACGTCTGGGTACTGGCAGATCGCCTTGACCGATGGGGCCAAAGAGAGGTCAGCATTCTCTACCCCAGATGGGCACTTCCAGTTCCGAGTCATGCCATTTGGGATGAAGAATGCCCCTGCCACCTTCCAGAGGTTGGTCAACCAGGTACTGGTTGGGCTGGATGCGTTCAGTGCCGCCTACCTGGATGACATCGCAGTGTTCAGTGCCACCTGGCCTGAACACCTGCGCCACCTCTGGGAAGTGTTGATGGCGCTGCGCCGAGCAGGCCTCACGATCAAGGCAAGCAAGTGCCAGATCGGGCAGGGTTCCGTGGTGTACTTGGGACACCAAGTGGGGAGTGGCAAGGTGGCACCCTTGCAACCCAAAATTGAGACCATCCTGGCTTGGGAGCCCCCCAAGACGCAGACCGCAGTGAGGGCCTTCCTGGGGCTCACTGGGTACTACAGGAGGTTTGTCAAGGGCTATGGAACGATCGTTGCCCCCTTGACAGAGCTGACTTCGAAGAAGCAGCCCAGGAACGTGATTTGGACTGACACCTGTCAGAAAGCTTTCGACACCCTGAAGACTGCCATGTGCACGGCGCCCGTGCTCTTGGCCCCTGACTTCTCCAGGGAATTCCTAGTGCAGACCGACGCTTCAGAGCATGGTGTAGGGGCTGTTCTTTCACAGATGACTGAGGAGGGCTGGGACCAACCCGTAGCCTTCATCAGTAGGAGGTTACTTCCACGGGAAAGTAGGTGGAGTGCAATTGAGCGAGAAGCATTTGCTGTGGTCTGGGCGCTGAAGAAGCTAAGACCCTACTTGTTTGGGTCTCACTTCCGGGTTCAGACGGACCACAGGCCCCTCAGATGGTTGATGCAAATGAGGGGTGAAAACCCGAAGCTGTTGAGGTGGTCCATCTCCCTACAGGGTATGGACTTTACGGTGGAACACCGTCCTGGTACAGATCACGCCAACGCTGACGGTCTGTCCAGGTATTTCCGCCTTAGTGACGAGGAACCCCCTGGGCAAGGGTAGTTCTCCCCACATTTCAGCTGGAGGGGACACGTGTTAGACCTGGCACCTTGGCGTGAGTTTCCCTTCCACTTTTTGATGGTGTGCCTCGATTGTTTTGCTGGTGTTGTCCGCTCAGGGCACTGCGCCACGGCTAATCCGTGCCGCAGTGCAAGTGCTCCCTAGGTAAAGTGTACCTGTAATTGATGTCCACGATTGGTTTATTGGATTCACTGTCAGTCCCCAGTAAAGTGCACCAGGGGTGCCAGGGCTCGTGAATGCCAATGCTGCTGGTGGGCTTGCAGCGCTGGTTGCGCCACCCACGGAAGCGGCCTTGTAAAGTGTGTCTAGGGCCTGCCACCGCAGACCCTGTGCGCGGTCCGGGACCGTCGCGCTGACTGCGCAAGTGCCCCCACTTGCCAGTCCCTAAACCTTCCCTTACCTACATATTAGCCACCCCTCTGGTAGGCCCAAGGGCAGGGTGCATTGTAGGCATAAGGTAGGACATGCCCTGATGTGTGTGGCATGTCTTAGTAGTGAATTACAGCCATTTCCGTTTTTCACTATTGAAGGCTACCTGCTCTCCATAGGCCAGAATGGGCTGCCGGGATCACGCCAACGCTGTGACCCCAGTGGACTCAGAGAGCATGGTAGAAGTGTCAAGTTTAGTATGCCTGAACTCAGGATGATAAAATACTTCTTCTAGTCAAGTTTATTTTAATATCCTGGGTTTGTAAATACTAGGGGTGGGCGGAATTTGCGTAATCGCGTTACGCAAATCTCCGCGAAACGGTAAAAAATCTCCGCGAACACGCAGAAATTCCGCGAACACGCGGAATTGCTTGTTCGAGATACTTTTTTCCTGTTCGCGATCGCTGTTTGCGTGCTCGGGGTGAAATATCTCGCGAACACGCATATTGAGAACGCGAACAAGCAAAAAATTTCGCGAAGTCGCGGAACGCAGATTTTTGGGCAATTTCGCGTTCTCCGCAGAACGCGAAATTACCCAAATTCCGCAAATTCCGCGAACGGAACGGAATTTACCGCCCAGGCCTAGTAAATACTACTTTTAGAAAGTTAGTATTTACTGACCTGACCATCTCAGTCCGCCTCTGCTGTATGTGTGTGTGTTCTGCCCAGCAACAGTAAGGAGCAGGGTGGGGGGATCCCCAGAGACAGGTTGGCTGCCAGGTGGTGGGTAGAGAGATTACACCTGGATGGGTGGGAGGAGTACACCTTGACTCTTGAATAGACCTGTGCTCTGCCACCACAAAGCCGGCGCCACCCCCTGTGGGGCGGCTGATGTCTCTGCCCTGCTGCTGAAAGGAAAGAGCAGAGTCACCATAACAAAGTGCTCCAGAACTGGACTGAGCCAGGCCTAGGCCCCCTGGCGCTAAAGAACAAAAGAATCATGGTATAAAAGTAGGAGCCTGGCTCCTAAGAAATCAGAATCCTGTTTACCACAAAGAACCTCTGCCCGACTAGAAGGAGAAGAAGACGCTGGAGGAGCTGGCCTGCTGCTTGCCTTGCTGAGAAAGGAGAGGAAGAGACTTACTGAAAAGACTTTGCTACTTTGTGCTTGAACATTCTCCAAGGGCTTGATCTGAGCTTGCCCCCTGAACTGAACCCCAGGAACAGTGGGTTCTCTGTGCTTTTGCTCGTCCTCCAATTCGAGCCGTGTGTGCATCCCGCTGGAAAGAGACTGCGCCCCTCATCGCCCCTCCTAGGGCCGTGACACTCAGAAGCTTGCTTGCCTCAAAACCCGTGAGAGCCCCGCTCCGTCCCGAGCCGCTCTCTGTCCCCGGGCCAGGCCGCCTGCATCCCTGTCACCGCCTGCTACTGGAGCGCGCTGACCGCGCTATCACCCCTCCCGCCGGAAGCCGTCCGACGACTGTGATCTACGCCGGGTCATCCAGCTGCACTGACCGTGCCCTGCGACCCCGCTTCGCTATCCCCGGACATCTCTGGCCGCGCCGCCCCCGCTGTGGAGACCCTCCTGCACCGCCGTGCTAAAGGGTCGCTGGCCGCGCCTGCCTACGTGCCCACACCTGCTGATTGAGGACCCAAGAACACTTCCCAAGCTGAGAGTCGCACCGACCTGTGCCGACTCTCCTCATCACGAAAGAAGTTCCAGCATCGGGCTCGGGGCCCGCAACGCCTTATTTCCCCGTTCGCAGGAGTCGATCTCTGTGAGTATTGGAACCACAAGGAACATTTGCAAGAGACTACAAAGTATCCATTTGAAGCTACGAACAACGAACATTTGCCTGCTTTACAACCTGGTGGCATAGCGAAAACGTTATTGGTCTTGTGATAAGTCTGCTGAGATATATATACCTATTTTTACATAAAGAATCGTATTTTTATATATATCCAAGTCTGGTGTCCGTTTCTGGGGGGATTGATGTATTTACTGTGTGTACGATTGTAAGTGCTTAACCAACAACGCCTGAGGAATCGCCTTGGCTGCTCACGCCACGCACCTAGAGGGTGAGCAAGGGTCATTCGCGAGGGGTTATCCTGCGCCCTGACGTGGAGGAGAGGGTTCCTGCTTGACACAAGGGCAACCTTGCGCCAACCAGAGATCCCCGACTCTAACAGCGAGCAAGAACCAAATTATCGCAAGCTGCGGAATGCGGAAATTTTGACATTTCCGCGCTCTCCGCGGAACGCGGAAATGCCAAATTATCGCAAATTACGCGAACGGAACGGAAATTTTGCCCAGGCCTAATGAGCATGCGGTGCAGCTGCAGAAGTACAGTAGCTTTCGGCCCCAGGCACCCCAGCGATTTTACCCAGCCAGAGCGGTGATGTCGGCCTCACAGGCTGTCCCCGGCAGCGTCTTGTGAGGAGGGCTTTGCAGCAGAAAACTCCTCTGCATTTATCCCACATCGGTGGGCCTTGGAAGTGGAATCAGCATCCGTAAATCCAGTGAGTCCCTGCGGGCGGGGTCAAACAATGCTGTCATCTGCGTGAACCTCATCATTGCCTCTGCAATGCGTCGGGAGCAGAATGAGGCTCCGAATTGGCATGCACTGCCCATGAGTCGCAAGGCTAGGGAGAGAAAGGTCATGTCAATTCCTGGTGCAGCCCTTGATCTCCCCACAGCTGTTGCTCGGTCCTGAGGGTAGTGCTTGGTGGGTCCTTGAGCCACAATGTGATCAACCCCGCACTGATAGACGAAAGAGTGTACCAGGCTGATTGGGGAAAGATGTACATCAAGGAGCAGTCAGTCTCTGCTCCGTAGTCAGCATTCTACTACCAGACTTACAAGTGGCAGAGTCCCATGACAGAGGTGGTTAGGGGCATCTTTGATAGCTCTAAGGTTGTGAAACAGAGGACAAGCCAACAATCCATTGGAGAGTGCTGGTAGGGCACAATAGCAGGTGCAAGCAGCAGGCCAGCACAATCGAATAGTAGCAAAGTGGCAATTCCACCTGCAACCCAGCAAACAGAAGGCACCAGGCCAACACAGCAAAGCAGTAAACTGGAATGGTGGTTTCTCCTGGTAGCACAGGCTTCCTCATGACATAGTGTAGATGTAGAGCCAGCAGCATCTGGTTACAAGTCCCACACAATGTCTTGAGATAACAGGTCCGAGCCCTAGTACTTATACTCAAAAATACCTTTGATGTAGGAGTGACTTCAAAGGAACCTTCAGAAGTGCACAGCAATCCCTTTCAGCACAGTCCTGGCTCCAGGCAATCAGTAGGGAGTAAATTAGCCTTTGTGTGAGGGCAGGACACAACCTATGCAAATGTAAGTGTGAACCACCTCTCCCTCTCCCTGCCCAGGAAGACTGTCAGTATGTAGATGAATGCTGATGTAACCTGTGTCACACCCAGCCCTTCCTGTGTTGTGGCCGTCTAGAGAGTATGCACAAAGTGTAGATTTCACCCAGCCCAGATGTGTATTGGAGGCAGGCTGTAAAGCACAAAGTGTTATACGCACAGAGAAATGCCCACTTCTAAAAGTGTCATTTCTGAAATGACAATGTGAAATCCAACTTCACCAGTAAGTAGGATGTATCATTATTATTCTAAACACACAAAACATGGCAACACCATTCCTTTCTGATCAGAAATTACCAATTTAAAGTATATGAGGGAATTTCCCAAATCCAGCCTACTAGAGGAGTAGGCCTCACAGCGGTGAAAAACGAAATAGGCTGTTTGTCACTACTAGGACATGCAAAACATAACATAAAGGTACCTATTCTAACCTTTTACTTGCACAGCACCCTGCCCATAGGGCTACCTATGGCCCACCTTAGGGGTGACCTATGTGGAAAAAAATGGGAGTTTAAGGCTTGGCAAGTAGTTTTAAATACCAAGTTGAAGTGGACACCCAGGCACTGCACTGACAAGCCCGAGACAGGTTTGAAAGGCTACTTCTGTGGGTGGCACAATCAGTGCTGTAGGCCCACTAGTAAGTAAGTAAGTAATATTTTATTGTTTGGCTAATAAAAACGTTTACAATTCTCCACATAAAAAAGAACGTAGCAGCAAAATTTATAATTAAAAAATCAAAGTGCCTATCATAGGCCCACTAGTAGCATTTAACTTACCGGCTCTGGGTATATATTATATCACTTTACAAGGAACTTATGACTAAATCAAATATGTCAAACAGGTATAAACCGGTCCTACCATGTTTAGGGAGAAGGCACATACACTTCAGCACTGGTTAGCAGTGGTAAAAATCCCAGAGTCCTAACACCAACAAAAATGTCCGAAAAATAGTCAGAGGAAGGCAAACAATTTAGGGATAACCGTACAGAAATAGCCTGGTCCAACAACTAAGTACTTGAGGAAACTCATCCTCAAATTGAGACAGCTTTAACCTTCTGGATAGAAATCTTGGAAACTTTGACTTCTCTAACTTTTTACACTCTTGCAACGGTAAAAAATCGGGCAGAGGGGTTTCATATCGAACATAAAAATCACCAAGCTCAGGTTTCTGGAAACTTAACAGTTCTCTAATGCGAGAAATATTGGCTTGCAATAAAACATCCTTAAGAGACAGGATCTTGGTCTTCATTATCATCGGAATCTCCTATATCTTGAGTTGGATCAGGGCAGATAAGGTTGCATCAGATATTATATCTTGGAGTTTGTGAACAGAATATAGAGCAAACTTCCTTTCCTCAATCTGGAAAATTACAAAAGAGGAAAATTGTCCCTATGCCTCTTTAAATAGAGGACGAAATCTCATATCATGAGAGATTTAAAAAGAGAGATTATAAAAAGCAAACTGACCAAACTCCCTTCCCTCGGAGAAAGAAGGAACCTGTGGTCCTCAAGAGTTATATCCTGTACAGAAATAAAAGGCAAGCTTTGCAAACCTCCTGTTTTCTTTCTTTTTTTACTAGTATCACCCTTTCTAGTTAAAACTGAGACAAGCAGGTGAGAAATAACAATATGCCATTATCTCCTGGATCCTGCTGCAGCTGGGATAAAAGTGACAGGCAAGTACTAAATGCTCTTTCTATGCCCGCCTCAAATCCAACTGAGCCAGGAATAGAAGGACAGGCGGGAGACCGGGGTACATCACACGGCAAACAAACAAAATCCAAAAAGCATTTTCTGTACCCACCAATGTAGCGCTATAGCAGTGAAAAGTAGGTGGACGGAAAAAAAGTAAGCACCACCAGTAGAGAGCAATAAGGCACATTTATTAAATAACTTACCTAATGAAGAATTTTGGTAGAAGACAGAACGAAAATGGTGTCCTTTTCATTAGAGAGGAGGTGTAAGGGATAATAATCAACTGTAAAACGGACGTAATAAGCAGGGAAGAAAGAATATCACTAGTGAATGGAAAGTCTTTCTTTCTGAGTTATTGGGGTGATGGTATTCTGTCCAGGGAGGATAAACAGCTCAGGTGAATAAGGACTGCGATGAGGAAGTAATGCTTATTTTCTGTGATAATACGTAGAACCTCTTACTATGTTATATCATTTGGAGAGCGCTTTACTATCCCTATAGGGGGCGCTGAAGCAGTTACCCGCACAGAAGCAATCTGGACTATGTAGGATGTCTGACTGGAAGCTGTTTCGAGCCTTTGTGGGAAGTGTTTTCATGTCGCGCGTGACGACTACCGGGGGCGCAGAAGTGACCGATTACTTCCAGTCTGACTCGATTACTTTTGCTAAAATACCTTCTCAATGTGTGCCAGAACCCTGCCATTTGAAATGTTAAAAAATGTCCTACAAAACATTGAGAAAATAAAATAGTCATTCATAATGCTCATCATGCCTATTTACAAGAACATAATCCTCATGACAGAACAAAAAGCCTTTCCAGTTGGTATATATTTCACAAAATAAATTACAACCGAAATGGAGCAGGACGGCATGCACATTAACACAGCAATTCTTTTCCCTTTTGGGAGGGAAAAGCTGACTATAGATTCACACAGCTGGAATTTACTTACAACAACACACTTTAGTATGTTTAGGATGAAGGATTTCTTAACAGTCAACGTGAACTAAATAACAAATCTTGACGTTTTGATTTGGTAAATAACAGTTCACCCTGTGGGAAAACTCTTTTTGCTTAGCTAGCCTTTCTGCCTTCCATTTTATAGAAATGAACCCCTACAGTACAAATCAAATTTAGGGCCATATTTACAAGGAGCTAGAAACACCGCAGCGTCATTTGTGATGCAGTGGTGGCTTTTTTTGGTGCCTTATTTACAGTGACGCTAGAGGCTTTTAGAGTCCGTTTTTAACTAACTCCTAAGGTAGGCGTTCCCCCTTCAAAAGTCATGCAAAACTAATGCAGCCATATTTACAATGATTTTGAAAAATTAAGCTACTTTGGTAAAAGACGTGCAGAGGCTCAATAGCGGCAGAATTTTACCGCTACACAAAAACAGGAAAATGACACATGTCCACTAGTATAAAAGCAGAACATAACATACCAAAATCAGTTTGGCAAGCTGAACAGCACCGTGTACCTACCCCTTTTGCAGGTTGGAGCACCAAGAAGACCACCAACACAATCTCCACCATCACCGCAGAGAGAGTGCAGGAGAAGGGAACGGACATACCACCAGAGGATTACTCCCAATGACCTCAGGGAGGAGGAGGTCTTTGTCCATAACAGTCATAGGAGGGAGTTCATTTTCCACCTCTTGCACCAGATTGTACCAAGGCTGAAGCTGACTTTGCAGTGGTGTACCAACATTCCTCCACAGGCCAAACTACTTTTGTCCTACACATGCTGGCTACCAATGTAAAGAGGAATGCAGAGGTAGAGGCTTGGTTTATCCTTCTGACAGTAAAGTAGTTAGACAAAAATCGAGTATATCGAAGAAAACCTTACCTTAGGGAATTAGATAGGATGCAGCACGAATTCTTTGTTATCCCTTGTCTAGAAAAAATAACTTTTTTCTAGAGACCCCTCATCCACCAGGGTTGCCCTTAGGTGGCATGCTTCATCATTGGGTTTCCTCTCAATCCTCTACGGATTGAGGCGTGCTGCGACTTGCGAATTAGGTAGGAGCACTTTTTATTGTAGACTATGTGTAGTGCAGTGATGTGGACTGGAAAGGGAAAGAAAATCTAAATGTACCGAACTAGTTGGCCACTCTTTTATTCCCGCCCCTAGTTGGTATGGTTAAAAATCAGGGGTCGTGTACTGAGAAGAAACCTGACCTTAATGTGTCCGGTTGTCTCAGTAATGTGTTTTTGTCAACATGTTTCCCAAATAATTCTTCATCCGGACTCCATGGGGTCCAGCCCCGTGTGTACTACTCCTAGTTAATCCTGTAATAAGGACACAAACCATGTACACCTAAGGTGTACTGTATACATACAGTTCTAGCAATTAATCAGTGTTTCTGTAGATACTATGGGGCATATTAGCAAGGCGAGGCGATAGAATTATCACCGCTTTTGCAGCCGTTTTCAGCTGAAAAGCGGTGATAATTTTATCGCCTAATTAGCAAGCTCACGCTAACGCGTGAAAACTTGCGTTAGCGTAGGAATCCCTAACGCCCAGCTTTGCATCTCTAATGAGATGCAAAGTGGGCGTTCCGGCCATGACATGACAGGTGAAATGTCGCTAAGCGGCATTTCTCCTATCATCAAGCCCCAAGCTATGAAGCATAGCGGCAAGAAAAGTAGCGATAACCCATGTTATCGCTATTTTCCTTACGCCTGCTTCAGGTCTGATTTAGCCATGATATCCTATGGAAGGTGGATATCATGGCTAAGTTTGTGAGTCCCTCTCATCAAGCTAACGCCACATTGCGTGAGATTATCGCTGGGTTTCCAGCGATAATCTCACGTTAGGCAGTTAGCGTGAGGATTTTTATCGCGTTTGAGATAAGCGTTGCTAATAGCACGCTATCTCAGCAATAAAAATCCACGCTAGCCGGCGATAATTATCCTAGCGCTAAGTGTGCTTAGCAATAATTATCGCCGGTTGTTGCTGATATGCCCCCAAATTATTGCATCATGGTCAAAGCCAGGGGTAGAGGGGCTTGTAGTCACTCTTTTGTCAAAGCCGCCTCTGGAATAGCAACCTACTTCTCTCCCTGGAGACCGCATACTCAGAAACATACCAGAAACACATTACTGAGACAACCAGCTGTATCCTATCTAATTCCCTAAGGGCAGGTTTTCTTCGATATACTTGATTTTTGTCTAACTACACATGCTGGCATCTGGAAATTCCCAAACCACCACAGCCAGAGTGGCATGAGTATCTCAGACATCTTTCTCTAGGTTCCTCCCCTCCGTCCTGGATGCAATCATAAGCCTCACACCCCAGTACCTCTTGTAACCCAACACAACGTAGAACCAACAGGAAAACAAGCAATGCTTTTTTGCCATTGCAGTATTTCTACATATGTTCGGGGCAATGGAATTCACCCATGAGCAAATTGTGCCTCCAGCAGCTACATCACATCTGTATTGCAATAAGAAGCACACACATTCCAAGAATGTGCAGGCAATAGTGGACCATCTGGGCCTCTTCATCAATTTCCTCGCAAAGTACCCAGACAGTGCTCATGATTCCTTCACTTCCGGCATTCCACCATGAATGAGAGCTTCCAGAATGGGACATATGGGAATGGCCTACTGGTTGGTAAGTACTTCTCAAGCACATGGCAGACCACGCAACAGTGAAATTATGTTGGAACACGTTGTCATATTAGTGTTGAGCTGAATAAGACAGTGAAGATGTAGTAGGTGTGGGCCTATATACTTGCACCACACTACATGGAATATATGCACCACAATCCTGCAAGTCATACATGTTGAGAACGCCTATGCCACTGTTGGCCACATGGACATGTGAACTGCGCTGCTGGAGCATCACTGTTCATGATGCTCTGATGGAGAAGTTCTCCACCTCATATAAATGATGCAATGCAAAGTCAGCCTTTGTGCCCTTGCATTGACTCATAGATATGTAGTAGGGAAATCCAGAGCAAAGTGCAGCTTTCATTTACCCTACATTAAGGATGTGTTCCATGAGCCTCGCTGTGGCTTTTCCCATGTAACACCAATAAAGATCCCACACATTTCCACATATCCAAGGCTCAGGGAGCCTGGGATTGTTGACAAATAATGTGACTCCCAAGGGGAGGTGAAAGGAGGATACATAATTGCATGTCTCTTTGTCATGTCCAAATGCTATATGTCCTGCATTATGCAGGACACATAGAAGGAGGAAATACCATAGTTTTTTTCTTCTGGTGCAAAAATGTGTCCCTTAAAGCATTAAGTTATTTGAGGAACCTACGCAGACACACATGCATCATAGTGCAAGGGAATGTGAGTTTGCACTAGTCACTACAATGTGATGGTGCATATGTGAACAAACCATGGATGTGCTGTATGTTAGGAATATGGCACATTCAACCACTTCACTTTGGATGCAGGTCAAAGCGTCCAGAAGACATCCAGGGCTGCCCAGTGGCAAAAAGTGCTAAATGAGGGCTTTTGTGTGCATTCAATAGTGTGAAAGAGCCTCACTAATGCAGCACCATGTGAAATGTTGTGTCCAAACACCGTATTAAAGTAAGGGATTCCCTATCTCCAGTCTGTACATCCACAGGTCAATCCCATGGTCATGAGGTACGTGATGTATCACAGACCTGTTAAACTGAGAAAAATAGTCATATTTTGACCTTGCAAGATCATGTCTATCATGCTACATTACATCACTCATCACATTCACACATCACATCCTATGTGCACACAGTTTTGCAGCACACAGACCACTATATCAGTCCTCCAATGCTGCAGACTGTGCATCAAGGTGCAGCCTCAAGCACAAACTATATTTTCCAGGACAGGCAATAACACAGTCATCTTGAGAATATTGTGTTTGTCTTGGAGCAATGCTGCACATTTTCTGCCAGCACAGGCACCAAACCCTGGACACAGAATCATGTGGAAAATATGTCCTACACTGTCCCAAAGCAGTGTGGCAGTGTAGTTTAGTTAGTCTACCCTTTGCACTGTACAGCACAAGATTCCCACATATCTCAAACTCCTTCTGGACTGTCAGCATAGTGGACACTTTGCGCTGCTATGTGTACACTATCATGTCCCACATTAATATCCACTCACTATCTTTCCCATGGCAGTATACATTGAACAACATTGACTCCAACTCTCACTGCCAAATATGTGTGGCTGACGTACGCCACATCACCTGCCCCAACTACAGGCTGTAAAATCAGACATGTATCAGTTCAGGAATGGAAATAGTAGACAAAACAGATACAATAGATGAATGTGAGAATTTTGTCTACTCAATGGCTAAGTGACTCTTCTTACTGGTGACAAATCATCACATTCATGGCCTTGGCACTCACAAGTATGACAAATAGTAAGTGAATCACAGAGGACAGCACACCTGTATGTGTAGCACAGTGTCAGTCATATCCAATTGCTACTTGCCTGTATGCCACACAATGTCATAGCATGTCTTTTACAGTAGGCAAGGTGTGTGAGTGATTCAGGACACATAACAGAATGACCATGAATGTAGGGCCATCCCCTCTCATAACTTTTAACTCATTTTACCCCTCTTATCTTTGCAGCTGACTAAAATATGCTCTGTGGCCGTGGCTGATGATTTCTCTTAGAAAAACCTGGATGGAAACCCAGAGGAGGTGCAATCATGCCCTAAGTGGGACCCAGTCGATTGTCGAGCAGACATTCCGCATACTAAAATCTCGCTTCAGGAGCCTAGATATATCATGGGGCTGATTGCTGTACTTGTCACCAATGGTGTGCAGAATTATTCTTGTTTGCTGCATATTGCACAATATTTGTGTAAGGACAAATGTACCATGAGCTGATGGCAATGAGGAGCAGGAGCCGCTGAATGATGAGGATGTGGAAGATGAAGAGCCACCTCAAACAATTCCATCAGTAGCTGCAGCACGGCGGCCGGACAATATTATTAACAATTTATTTACTGATGCGTGAGTGACTTACACGACAATGATGACACATTTAACTGTGTACATATAAATGTAAATAAATATATGAGCACTACCACTGTGTGTGCCCTTTGATTCCATAGTCATAGTAAAGATCAAAACATTTACATCACGCCTGCTACTAATTGTCACACAGAAAATGTATGTAGCTGTGTAACAAACAGCATTGAACAATATCAGGTACAAACACAATTGTGTGTATGCCAACTACCTGTAGCAAATAGACCTCCATTGCCAGCCACAATTTGCATGGTGTGGTAAAGTAGATAGTGTGCTATGGCTGTCTGTGTGTCACTCCCACAGCTAGCCATTCATACAGCCTCATACTTGTGGACAATAGTAGAGTCCACTCATAGTATGATGACTGTGAAGTGATCCACATAGTATGTGCATGGGAACACAATCCCAAACCTATAGTCTTCATATTCTACATCAAAAACTGTATCAACATATGAAATCCATTAGGAGATCTCATATCACACATACACATGCTACATACAATACTTTGCCAGTGCAACATTGTCTCCCTTGTGAGAAAGTAGCCCCACTTACCCCACTAGACCAAAATACCAATGGGGCAAGCAGTAATGTAGCCTACCATGTTAATGTATTGCACTCAGATAAAAGTATTGGCTTCACTTCTCTCAGTACAGTCTTACTGTGAATGCGAAGACACAACACCCAAATTCAGAATATGTAATAGTTGAGCATCAGAAATCACATAAAGCAATGTCAATACAGCCAAGGTGCCATGCACCAATGCATCCCAAGGTATGATGTTCCAATGTAGTGAGAAAACCGCAGGGGAACTTCATGTCTGAATGCATAGCCATCACCAAACTTCTAATTGCCACACAACCTAGAAGCATATTGTGATGGGTCCCAATGGCAAACATATTTATGATTTAACTACACCTGACTAGTTGTGGCTAAACCAGCTGGCCCTGTGAGCCACAAATCATAGGCTACGCTTGGTGGTAAAGACTATGTGCAATTGCAATGTGCGTAGTCCACACATATCCTTCCAGACACAAGGCCATACAGCTGATGTATGTGGCTGATGTATGTATACCACAACATGTTATGATGGCTTCTCTCAACACTTCACTGCACATAAGCCATTAATGGAATAGTTCTACATGCAGTACACATGGAAACAGATGAGCCAAGGTTTCATCAACTGATACATCCGTATTTTTGCTCTACTGGGGATGCCTGCCACATTTTGGATTGTGCCAGGTCAATGGGAGTCTCATCACCTGACTCAGTGTCAAACTACATGAGTGTTGCATGTGAACACCCACTGCTATGCACAAGCAACACCGCCTTGATGCAGAGTGTAGTTATGGGGTGATTTATGCAGGCTTATTGTCAGCAATATGCAGGAGTTCATGCCAAGTTATGCATGGTGATCTAGCATAGCACCATCAGCATGAGTGAGAATCATGCTGCCCACAAATGCTGACACTGTTACTTTCCTGTATAGTGCAAACCTTGAATATGAATGGCTTATACTCAACCAATTATATGGCAGTATCCATACAACCCCTTCCAGTTGGTTGCAGTCAATTGCAGCACTGACATGCAAGGGAAAATGTAACCCTCCCAAATTTCCCCACAGTCTGTTGTCTCATCTGTGGTACACGGAACAGATTGGCAGTAGGTTGCACCATCGTAGATGTGTGTGCAGTGACCCTATGATAGTGTTAGTTGTGGCATACCTGGGGGAAGCTAAAGCAATGTCATTGGGTGCTAATACCTATTTTGCATACATGGCACCTCTTGTGAAGTGCATTTTTGCGCTACCAGAGGGATGAGGCCCTATGTGTAGTTTGATCCCTGAAAAGCATGAGCTCACATACATGTACTGTCAGCACACAGAGTAAACATATGCAAAGATGGTAAGCAGGTCAATTCCAAACCAGGAAGTGTGAAGTTACTTTCATTTTCATTTTATGTCACAGTTTTACTGTCTGTGCTTGTGAGTGATTGTGTGTTGACTGTGCTGGAGAGTGGTTTGGTGTGTCTGGAGCTGCTTTGTTGTGTTAGATGTCCCTGTCATGTCTCTTAAGTCCTTTTTGTGCTTTCTTGTTGTATATTGTGTATTATCAAGGTGCTCTGTCTGGTGTACGTCTTCTGGGGTATTGTTGGTATAGGGGTGGTTGTGGGTTTTTGGGGGAGTTCTGTTTTGTTTGGGCATTTGTTGTTTTTGGGTGGGATCATGCCTGGAAAGGGTATGGCCCACCTCATGAGTGAAAAAGGAGATTGGGAACTTCCTGTAGCTACTGACCCATTACCTACCCAACATGGTAGCCAGTGGGGGATGTGTGTTACTAGGCTACCCTGTAGTGATGCGGAGGCAACATTGGGAGAGGGTGCGCCAAGAGATTCAGAGGCTCTTTGGAGCCAACTGGACAGTTTATCAGCTCAAACATTGCTGGGCAGATGTGGTTAGAAGGGAGTCTGACCTCCCCGACTATGCTGGCACTCATGTTTCTGGAGAAGTTGGTAAGAACACATGATTTGTGTGTTTTCCTACGTGTCTATTTACCCATTGATGACTTAGTATGGCTAACAAGACTTTTTGCTCAAAATAGCCATGCCCCCATGCAAATGAGGGAAATGCAGTGGCAATAGCGCTGGCACGATCTGTGCACCAGTGCTATCTGTGACAATGAGCTGGCCCCACAAGTGTTAGTGTCCCTTTAGATAATACAAATAAGTCCCAGGGAAGCATTGAGCTGATGCATCTGCCTGAAGTCATCCAGACAACTTATATGATGACAAACCAGGTAGTGCAGATTAGCTCCAGAGGTGCTTCTTTCACCACAAGCATTTGTCAGATACAGTTGTGATGGGCCATTACAGAACATATGTTACACTTAAAGGGCCTTATTTATAAGCGTCTTGCGCCACCAAGACATCACTTTTTCCCTTATCAAAGGTGATGCACCGGCAGCGCAAGAGCCTTGTAAATAAGGCCCACAGTTGTGTGCAAAACTCTGTGGGAGTGCAGTTCACAGGTAGTGGTGCTGCTTAGCTCAATGAGGATTTGCTCTGTGCTGACCAGCAAGACAGAGAAAATCCAGATTTTGGCAGAAGACATTGATTAAGGGGCAGTCTGTTGAGTTATAGTAGACCACTTTACCAACAATTATGTTTATTTAGAAGCCCGTAGTGGCGCCGGTGTATCATATTTCATTTATAAAAAAGTGAGGCCTTAGTGGTGCAGGGTGCTTGCAAATAAGCCTCTTGTTGTGCTTAGCATACACACCCACCCTTGACCTATGGTGCACATGTCTGTGTTTTGTTGACATGATTGGTATTGTACTGGAAGGGACAGCTCTCAGCAGATAGAAATGCTAAGGCAGAGTATGACACTTTTATATATGTGCATTGGAATGCAGTACACATAGAATACTGAATGACACATACTGATGTGCCGATGATTCTCCTTGGCATACCTCTCCGGGGTTGTCATGCATTAATGAGGCCTGCCATGGCTTACATAGCTTAGCTAACCTGTGAATGTGGCAAAAAACAAATCACTTGTCTTGAACAGCATTTCCAATGTAAAAGGTATGGTTGCTTGATGTCCTCTATGGCTACGCTGTTCTTTGCACTGGCTTGGCTGACTCCATACTTCTGAATGCATAGCAAATCCTGCATGCTGGATGTGCATGGCCTGATGGAGGTATTTCTGAGGCCAGAGTCACTGGAGGAGTCCTTACATATGTGACTTCCATTGTACATGCCTCTTGTATAAGAGGCCCAAGTATGTGAGAGGGGAGCCCACTCACATACAGTATCCAAGGGTATGCCAGCCTGAATCTGACACATATCAACATATCCCATACATGTTATTGTTCAATTTTCCAATAAAATACTTGGGGATGCATGTAACATGTCTAGACACTATCTGGTATGCATAATGTGTAATGTCAGTAGTGTGCTCATTTCCTGGTATCAAAATTAAAATGGCATGGGTATTGCTATACCTTGCTGGGTATGGTATGTGAGGTATGTAGGTGCAAAGACTCATTAAAGTCAGCTACCATGGTGAAATATAGTAATGATAAGGTTGAAGAACTGATTCCACAAATTGGACAACAGGTGCATGCTTTGGCTCATCATATGTATGTACACTTCAGCTTGCCTTACCAATGTGTATCATTCAGGCATGCCAACTGTGTCATTTGATTACTTACAACTTAATGGGTTACATACCAATAGCTATGCATATGTACTGTGCTTTTGTTGCATATTATATATGTGTTCTAAGTTAACTGATGTGTTTTATATGTTATATCTTGTAGGCAGACCACCATCATACATAGTTGGTGAGGTGGAAGGTTTCAAGGACCCCAACATCACCAGTGATGTGAGTGCCTTTGTCAATGCTAATTGTGCAGTGCAAAAATGAAGTGTGATGTCAGATGCTGTGTGAATTGCCAGATTCAATGTGCATCCCTATCACAAATCAACATTTGTATAATAATTAATAGGTCAGGAAAAGTGGATGTTAAATGTTGCGTGTGTCTCAGCCTCTGACTTATATCAAGGAGAATACATTGCCAATCTGGGATGGACCACATGATAGGGGCTTGCCAGGGGAGCCATGATCACAGTGGCAGACTATATGAAAGTATGTGGTAGTGGATACACATCTGAACACAGCTGTAGTTGTAAACAATTCAGAATGAATGTCAGCTGCACATGCTATAATATTGAGAGCATGTAATGAGCAGTGGCATGGTCCAGCATGGACTTACTGCAGTTCATATAGGAGAGTTTCATATGTCTCTGTGTGATGTGAGGTACTTATCCAGCGTCTATTGTTACATTTAATTAGGCTGTCCGGTTTTGGGTTTAACCCTATAATAACTGATAAAACCCCACCGGAAGGGAAATAGCCCTCACCAGTGTAAACATATAAACACTGAAAAAAAACCTACTGCGGATGGGTCGCAATCCGAGTTTCTGGGTCTCTTAACACTTCCAGAACTTGGGGAGCCCCCTTATTTGGACTGTGGCATTGGGCAGAACTTGGGGAGCCCCCTTATTTGGACTGTGGCATTGGGTGGGGCCACCTGCATTTCTCGGCTTTGTTTCATCCTTTTCAGATCTTCAACCAAGAATTACATTATTTCTGACAGACTTGCAAGCTTTTCTATTAAGGGAATACAGGCTCATTGGTTTTTTACTTTGTCCACATCCACTGATTTCTGGACTCTTACAATTAAGTTATTGAGACAATCCAGTTTCCATCAATTCTTGTCATTAAAGTTGCTACTGTCATCAAAATGCATACTTGTACCTCTAATTTGACTGCGTGGAATACTGCTGCTTCAGCCATAGCATCTAATGTGTAAGCTGTCTGGTTTTAGGTTTAAACCTATAATAACTGATAAAACCCCACTGTAGGGGAAATAGCACTCACAAGTGTAAACATATAAACACTGGAAAAAAACCTGTACAACCACAAACTAAATGTCAATCAAAGAAAGGAAAAGGAGAGTGAAAGAGTCATTTTTATTTCTTCCTGAAGGGGCCAATACAATGTAACTTTGTTATATGAGGTAGCAGTAAGAAAAACTGGCCTAACATTATTCTAACTGAGTTTTGTTGTTTTTGGGTGTCACTAAAATATTGTTTCTTCTTCCTTTATTCAGGTTTGTGGTCTTTGGTCTAAAGATGCAGGGGTTAAAAGCATGTTTTAGGTGTTGTTTATTTATTTTATAAACTGTAGAGAATCAGGAAATATCAAAATCATATTTGATACTTTGGCTACGTTTGAGTATTTTACTGATAGGAAAAATGTAGGTTTCATAAGAATCTTTCCCAATATGTACCATCACATTTACCCACAGAGAATGGGAAAAAACCTTTGACACATCATTCCCCTTTTCTAGTGAGTCAGTATTGATAGTAGGTGAATTGTCAAACACCCCAGGCTTTAAACATTCAATGCAAGGTATAGTGACATGTATATGTGAAAAGAGTGCAGTCACAAAGCAACTGGGATACTGGTGAAAACATGACACCAGACTTTTGGAAAACATGGAACGCAGTGTCACTTAGAATGCTGCTGCAAAAAAGTCTTACCAAGTTCAACAAAGATTGGAAAGATTTTGTTTGTATTTGCAGTGATTCAGCTACGTATATGAAAAAGTTGTGTGATGACCTGTTAAAATCGATAACTGAGCTGAAGTGCTTCCCTGTAAGAGATCCTTGCCACTTGTTAGATGGTGTGCTGAAAGCATCTTTTTAATTTTCAGAGTTAATGAAGAATGCTGTTGACTTTTTATTCCTGTCTGTTGCACTGTTTTGTTAAGCATGGAAACTAAAACGCAAATATCTCTCTTTTTGTGCTTTGTGTGGCATCAAAGAAAGAGTAATCCCAACTGTGTCACTTACCTGGTGGTTCTTAGTCCTAGAGGCCGTGAATGCTATATTATCCATATGGCAACCGTTTACAGTACTTTTGCTGAGTGATGATGCCAAAGGCAAGAAATGTGAGGATCTGTGATCACATGTTGATAGTGATTTGAAAAAAGTACACTCTACTGCATTCTTAGATTTTTACAGGAAAGCAGGACTGCTGTAGTGAACATAATAAAAAAAGTAGAGTCTGAAACACCGTTGTCTATCAAGTGTTCAGCATAATTGGTGCAGATGTGAGACATCTACTTGAGGGTAGGCTGGGCGACAATTTTAGTGACTTTGGCACTGCATCATAGTCTATGTTAGAGTGCTTGCCACTAGGTAAGCAAAGACATGTTGAGGAGCAATTCAGGAACTTTTATTTTACAATGTATGAGAAATAACCCTTCACCAATCATGGCATTTGAAGTCAATGAAGCCTCACTGTGGTACTCTGCACAAGTTATAGATCCCTTCTGTAAAGGGAAATTTTCTCCGGAATTTCAAAAGTGCTGCTTCAATATTGACCGCTTCAATAACTCTGAGGGCATATGCGCCAATTTCAATGCATATGTTTCAGAAGCTGTCGCAAACAGTCACATTCTTCAGGTGCACCAGTATTGGCATGGAAAGCTTTGTCAGTGGCCGGAGTTAGCAAATTGCATACTGGCTATTTTGGCGTTGCCTGTCTCAAGTGCCAATATTGAGTGGGCCTTTTCACAGATAAAAGTTTGCATGGGAAGGAAAGAGCGAGCGTGCATGACCAAAGGCTCACTGAAGAAGTGTTGTATGGTGTACTACGATAACTTTGATTTGTAAAAATTTATTTGGACCTCATTTATACTGTACGTACACTGTCTATATACGATGCACTATCGGTTCAGAAAGCAAGCAATAATAAAAGCAAAAAGTTCCATAAACACTGGAAAAACACTGTTTCTGTTGTTTTTAATGGTGCGAAAACGTGTAACCACTGATAACCACTGTTTTTTTAAGGTATTGAAATCACTTGAAAACACTGAAAAAAAAACCCAGAATTTACCAAAAATAGAAACTGAAAACAGGAATGCCTTCATATAATACTTGCCAAGTGTTCAGTATAGTTAACAATGTGTCCTGATATGGGTCCTTGCCTTAACAGTTACACTACGTTGTGAGACAATACATGTACTTTCCAAACATTGCACATCTTACTGTGGTGAATGCCAATGGCATAAATGCCATTGAAGGATGCAGAAGGCACACTAATGTTCAGTAAAGATGACATGTGTACAATACCATGGGCACAAAACAGCATTGTTCCTAAGCATACTATGTACAGACATGGTCATACCTAGATGTGCCAAGGTGGTGCAATTGCATTGTGCAACATTTGCCATCCCTTTTTACTTTGGCCTTATTAAATCTGAGATGATATATGTGTATTCTCACTTTATTTAGCAAGATGAATTTAGGCTATAGGGGCTGCTACCTTTGATGTTGTGAAAATAATATTGCTTCATGGTTTTTACACCTGTTCCTAGTCATCCTCTGTCTGGCAAGTTCTCCTTTTTGCTTAAACAGACAACATGACCCCAGAGCAGTTGAGGAAGCACAACCTCAGGAAGGACCGCTACCTCCACATTCAACAAGCCACAAAGGCTCACAGGGCAATGAGGAAACGACATGAGAAGGTGCAGACTCTTGGCAAGTGGAAATTCTTTCCTCAAAGACCACCGACCTTGGACAAGACAAGCAAAGGAAAAGATGGTCAGACAAGCAAAGGTACCTCCAAGGCACCGGTGCCCAGCACCTCGACCAGCATACTCTCACAACCACCAGTCCCTACACCTCAGCCCACAGGAGGGGTAGGCTCATTTGAGCAAGATATAAAGAAGACCTTGTCAGACCTTAAGTTGAGGGTGGTGGTGCTTGAGCTAAAGGTGGTCCGGGATATTACACTGCTCCAGGAAGTGAAGCAGGCACTGGCAAGACACTAGCCACATATTAGCCAAAGGGAGCCTTTCTGCCCTTCCCCCTGTACATAGTTTTATTGTTGATCTTAATGGTTTTATAGTTTAGTTTAGGTTAGGTAGGGGTAATGGTTTTAGGGGTTTTGTAGGGATGGGAACAATTTTGGTGGTATGGGGTACTTTGTGTGTTTTTGGAGAGGGGGTTGATGTGTTATATATATTATGACAAAAAATACAACATTTCAAAAAATACAAACATAATATGATAGTTTAGGATTATATGTGTAGTTAGTTGATGTTTAGGTGTAGTTTCTGTTGTCCTTGTGTGAAGAAGTCTCTTAAGGGGGGGTGGGGGCTGATGTTTGATGCTAAATGTGTAGAGTAAGCTAAGTTATGTTAAGGTAGTTTTAGATAGTATGTAGGATAAGGTAGTGTAGGTTAGGTTAGATGAGTTGGCTAGTGTAGGTTAGGTTGTTTAAGTGGTTTTAATGTGCCTGTTGACATGATTTGTAATTGTTTGCTACATAAAGGTCTACATCATGATTTACAGTGCGGGAGTTAGCATGTGTGCTCAGATAATGTCATGTACATGTATTTGTCTTTGCTAGGAGTGTTTGGCAACATTTGTGAGTAGCTGTTTCATCTATGGACAGTTATCTATCAGGATGGCCATGGCTTTACATTATCTATCTATAGACATTGTTCAGCAGTGCACATGGTAATCATGATGAGAATGGCACACAGTGCAACATATGCATTAATTTACAATTTCTATGTGTGGGTACGAAATGTGAAAAGCTTTGGAGAGATGTTGTGGTCAAAACAATTGCCCAAATTGAAGGTTGTGGACTCACATACTGATGGCTGCCCCGTACACACTCAGACCTGCAGCGTTTACTTGTCAGCCCAATGTTGTTTGTTTGCTAGTATCCATGGGAAGACCGCGCACTTTTGGTGTGAATTCATTCATCATTAACATTGACAACATGACAACTGTTGCACTCCATGCTTGCAAGCTTGAGTAACGACTTGCTCTTCAACACACACATAGGGTTAACCAAATATGTTTCACTCTCAATGTCTAGCATTGTCCCTGACTCCAAACAACACATGTCCCTTTGGCAAGTTGTTGGTGTTTTTGCCTCACAGAATACACAATGGTCAACTTGGTTTAGACTTCAACAGACAGACAACACACAGGTGGCGATAAGTGCATTTATTTACATGTGCTAATAATTACGGGGCTCACAGGTACAAATCATAGGACAACAACACCAAAAAAGGTTTTGAGCCAGTGAATATCCAGATAGAGTCCATGGGGAGAACATGTCAGGGTGCATGTATAGGAGAAGAGTGCTTCAGTGAAGAGCATGACCACAATGTCATTAGGGAGGTAGTATAGGCCACATTGACAGTCCACAAATGGTTATGGTGAACAGAGCTAAAGCAAAATGAGGACAGTGGCTGCTGATTTTCACTGCATGTTCGTAAGCACAGGGCAAAGGAGAAACTGGGTATGTGGCACCGATGAATGCTACCATACACTTGTTCATGTGAAAGAGGTACAGTCCATATCTTCCTCCTCTGATGTATGCGGTGTGTCCCATGAGGGGGGTGTTGTAGGTTTGGCAGCTGAGGGAGGCATACAAACATCAAGGGTGGAAGATGTGAATCCTGTGCCTGCAGCAGCATTCATCTGTGCCAACACAGGAGACAGCACAGCAGCGAGGAGGAGCTGCTGGTTTTACAAAACACCAGCAATGTTGCGGTGGCAGGCAACCATGGCAGCAAAGTGGAATTCCTGCTTTCGCTCCATGGACACCAATATAGTTCTTATTAACCCCAGCTGGTTAGCCACTTCGCTGGTGCCACTTTGGCAGGGCATTTGTTCCTGCCTCTGCCTCATGACACCAGCGACATCAGCCAGGGACTACTGGAGGCCACAGAGCGGAGAGTAGGTGCCTCTGAGGGAAAGTAATCAGAGTCGCGGCTCTGGGTGGGGTGGCAGGTGGTGGCTGTTGCTTGGTAGGTGGGAGATGTGGAGACCCCATGATGCTGTTGACCCCCCCCCCATGTCCGTAGATGGTGTCCCAATGGTGTCCAGGAGTTCTTGGAGGGTGTCCTGGTCAATGGTATGCAAGTCGTCATCCCCATCATGGCTGAAGTCTGGTACCGCGTGCTGGCCAGGATGTGAGGCTTCATCCTCTGAAATGAGATGGAGAAATGTTATTGCTGATCTCTCTTATATGTGGACATGAGTAAGCCAGTTGACAATCAAGGTTCAATACATTTCACTTTCAGTTCCCCACTGATTTGTAAACACCTGTTAAGCAAGTGTATGGATTGCAAATCGGCGTGTATTTTCCTTTCAGATGACAGGATCACAACATTGTTCTCACTACCACTGTGTGCCTGTCATGCTGGACGATCACTGATGTTCAACCTGTTTCATCATGACCATGGTAGGTTATACGCTGGGTGACACACACCGCTTTAACAGACCTATGAATTTGTATGTGTACATGCATCCTCTGGCTGTTTGCACTTTGCTCCTGGCAGAGGACTTACTGCCACACAGTGATGTGACCCAGATCATACATTCACTCTCATGTACCCACACCACCTACATTATGCATTACCATACCCAATGGACGGACACAGCCTACTGTTATAGAGTGATGTGGGCCAGGTAGCATCCCACATGGTAGTAGTGCTGGAAATGGGGACATGCACCTACTTAGTTTTCTAAGACAACTAGACCCATCCACCTCAGCCTCTGACACTCCCAAACTCATGCCCTTTGTGGTGACTAAGTAGTTCTCCCTATCCATTGACAGTTCTCTATATTACATCCATCCTACTTGTACAGGAGGCACAGTGAGACAATTTTGGACCAGATTCCTTCCCAGCACATACTACATCTTCACCCAGGTCCACATGATATGTAGAATGTAGTACTGCAATGGGCTGTTGTCTGTCATCCCTAACCAGCACCTACACATGCATTACCCAGTCAGACTCAGCAGTGCATGTGTATTTGAGAAGGTGCCTTGCAGTACACATGTCCCTTCTCACCTCCTTGCAATGCAATGTGTCCTCATTCAGACAAAGTGGCAGTTCAACATGCGCAGCAAGCATCTACTATGCACTGCGCAGGAGCCCACCAGGGACACACGCCATCATTTGTTTTGACACACATGGGGGCATATTTACAAGGGCATTGCGCCACTAGAGTATCACTTTTTACAATGCTCCGTTTGCACAATGCCCTGCTCCATGTTTACAAGGTGGCGCTAAGCCACGTTGCATGGCTTAAAGCCACCTTGTAAATATCGTCCACTTTGACACACTTTTCTGCATCAAAGGGACGTTCAATGTGAGTTGCTGTAGGCGTTCCCACGCAACATCGATTGCTCTTTGGTTCTGCCCCAGATATACAAGTAATCGTAAATCCTTTAAAAAGGAGGCTTTAGAGTGGGCCAACGATGAGAAACACTTTTTTCTCCTCATTTTCTGCTCTTTCTATGTGTGCTGCATTCTGCAACACACATAGAAGAAGGAACATTTTGTGATTGATTGTTTATTTGCAGGAAGGGGTGAGCCATATGCTCACTAGGCCTGGGCAAAAATTTCGTTCCGTTCGCGGAAATTGCGATAATTTGACATTTTTGCGTTCCGCGGAGAGCGCGAAAATGTCAAAAATTCCGGTTTCCGCAGCTTGGCGATAATTTGTTTCTTGCTCGCGCTGTAAAATGATACATTCTCGCGCGCGCGCGATCGCCTTACCTGAATCCCTGCGTTCGCCGACAAGTTTTCTTGATCCGGTCGCGTTCTCCATGAGATGTTGTATTGTTTTTAGCCATTTGCGCTGTCTCGCGACAGTTCGCGCCCGCAGTGACGTCATGCGTCGCGCGATCACGTCTTTCTTCTCGCGATCATGCACCGCGAGAACAACTCAAAACAAGATGGCCGCGCCCGCAAGCAGCCACATGGGTAAGTTGGCGACCCGCAACCATGCAGAAAATCGCGCGAACATGCCGGAAAAAAACTTCCGCATCTTCGCGATATTTCTGCTTGTTTGCGATAATTTTAAACATTCTCGCGATAATTTGCGAAGGTTAATTCCGCAAATTCCGCCCACCCCTAATGCTCACCCCTTGCTCACCCCTGCACCTGTGCAAAAAGAACAGCCATGCACCAATGCATCCACCCTTGCATCATGGGGCAAGGGTGCCTGTGTTGCAGGGATGATTGTTTATGTGTAGGAAGGTGTCCCTTCATGGACATAAACAATCTTGCCTGCAAAGTAGGCACGCTTGCACCATGAGGCAAGGGTGCCTGCGTTGGTCCATGCCTGTTCTTTTTGCACCGGCACAGGGGTGAGCACAGGGGTGCCCTGTATTCCAGTAAATATGGTGCATTCCTGCTTTTTCTTTTTTTTAAAGACGCAGCTCGGCACAGCTGAATTGTTTGACACACCTCCCCATTTCATTGTAAATATGCCATGGTCCTCTGGTGTACATCACTTACTTTCACCCCCACACCCAGTCAGATTTAGTAGATGAGAGGTGTTCAGGTGGTCCCTTTCATGGCAGCTGAAACTTGTGTGCTCTGACCCTGCATGCCAGGACAGCTGCTTGCAATGTGGATTAATCTAGGTTACTATTGACAGGTCTCTTGAAATGTCCCTATGTGTAGATGCTTCCCATGGCCAACATATTTTCCCACCCCTCAGGTGGGATGTTTCCCTTCTGACAACCCATTACATGCGATGGATTTGCAGGCTAGGTTAGTGTGCATTGGCCCAGGTGAGGCAGAGGGGCATATTTCCAAAACATATGGTTCAGCACTGCAAACCATCTTGCTGCACCAATCTGTGTTATTGGGAATGTTCAGGGATGCGCTGTATTGACAGCAATTCAATGCATCCCTGTGCTTTCCTCTTTGCTTTTGTGCTATAGGCTGACTAGCACCAATGCAGGTACCCTTCTTACACCATGGTGCAAGGGTGACTGCATTGGCGGTAGGCTGCTGTTTATGCACCAACACTGACAGAAAAGACAGGAATGCGGCATATCTTGTAGATAGGGAGCATCCCAGCCTTTTTCTTTTGACGTAGGGCAGCCCATCTAGAGGCTTGCGGCACTGCCCTACACCAAAATATTCTCAAAATACACATGCATATATGTTATGTTTAACCATACATGAGTCAGCATATTACACTTTGGCCTGCAGACAGTGCCTCAGAGTGCTGAGACATAGCTGCTTGCACTGCACGACATGACCTAGTTACCCACATTGCCCCTTGATGCAACTTACCCTGTTGCAGTTCATCGTAGCCAGCACTGTCCTGTCCTGCAAGTCCAACCACTGACTTCTCGCAGATGACAACTGACACCCGATCCTCCAAGGGACCCAGCTGCTCCTGGGGCGCTGGACTACCACCTCCAGTCTGCATGGCTGCCTTGAGGTTGGTTACCAGTTTCTCCTTCGTCCTGTGCTTGCAATCATGCCAGCGCTTTTTGCAGTCACTCACTGTCCTCTTTTCTACAGCAACGCTGTTTACCTTGTCCACAATGGTCTACCATATGGCCTTTTTCCTCCCCAATGACATTTTCTAGCTGACAAACAGCTGGAGTTGGTGCTCTGTCACCTCTGGTATCAATATCTTATTCTCCTCACTAAACTTGCACTTCCTCTTTCTCTTCCTGGCTGGTCATTCGTTGCAAGTACTGGCGTTGCTGGGGTTGGTGTCCTAAGGCTATGCTTACTGCTGGCTGCTCCATTGCTGCCTTCAGGTAAGTGTGGCATTTTTGTTTCACGTAGCGGCGTTTACAGTTTTTTTTCTTCTGCCAGGTGCACAAAAGTGACGCTTGGACAGCTAGCATCTATTTTCTAGACGCTAATTGGCTGAATGCCACTTTTGCAGTATTAGCTTCAAATTTCCTTATGACACGGCACACACAACAGCGTCATTTTCTAGGATGCCGACTTCTTCCTAACGCCATAGTGCTCTGCATTGTAAATACGATGCAGGCATGGCATTAGAACCTGTCCTACCGTGGCGTTATGTTTTTGCTGCATCACTGCGGCAAAACAGTGGTGAACCAGTTTTTGTAAATATAATCCTGAGGGGAATATTTACGAGCCTCTAGTGCCACTGGAGCGTAACTTTTTTTGACTCTCTGATGGCATTGCTTACTGTCCCATATTTACAAGGCCACGCAAAGCCACCCTGCGTATAAATACATCCGCTTTTAATGCATCACTCTGTGTGAAAGGGGTTTGCAATTGGTGTTGCTGTGGGCGTTCCACCACAAAGCCCATTGCTTTTTGGCGCTACCCCAGATTTACAAGGATCTGTAAAAATACTTTTATTCTGCATTTATGAAAACTGCCAAATTGCTTGTGCTGCTTCATTTCTTTGTAGAGATACCCCTTTATGCGTTGTAGAACAATATTAAGCTGCGAAATATCACGTTTGCCTGCAGGTGCTATTTAATGTGGCATTTAAGAGAAACGATTGCCAAATGTCTTGTCTATTTGCGTGCTCGTGCACATAGCTGAAGAAATATTAAACATCCCGTAAATCACATATTTTTAATACAGGATGAATGCCTCCATCTCTCACATTCATGATACATGTACTTTTTTGATATATTTGTTTTGAGAGAGGATCACTCTTTGCCCTTTGGCTGCTTTGTCAGCTTGTAGATTTCCCACGCGCTTCGATAAACAACAGACTGCTCCCTAGGGGAATGGCATATTTTGTGCTTCTCTGCCTGAGGACAGACAGGCAAATCCTACCAGGTGCGGGTACGTAGAGAATTCGATTGCCAGGGGCAGAAAGAGCTTGGCTGTTCAATGATTTGCCATTCTTTGTATAGCTCTATATGGCAACTTGTACAAGGGTGCACACCTTCAGGGATCTGGCAGTAATTGGAGTAATGCTTGCTTCAAGGTTTTAACTGCTTTACACTGATCTACAGATGAGTCTTTATGTTTAAAAATAAGCATAACACTACCGGGGCAGATGGTATATCAGGTACTGCAACCTCTTACTGACCCTCGATTTTTAACCTCTCACTTCTTTCTTCCCTTTTCTTCACCACTTACCTCCTTGCCCTCATTATTCCCTTTTTAATACGTATAACTCTTGGCTCTTACCTACACACCGTCGAAAAACAAATAAAAAATAGCTGGATATAAAACACAAGACAAGGCTCCGTAAATGTTTATGTTTTGGAACATTTAGGAGTTTTTTTGCCTCGATTGGCAATAGAAGCATGGACGCCTATTCCCCAAAATGTCAAGGGTGGCAGAAGCACCTTGATGACAGGAAGTGACATCATGTGACATTTGCCCTAAATGTTCCCAGGAAATGATGTAACATGACAAAAAACCTCATGACATCACAATACTTGTCCAAAGAGAATAGCAATTATGATCCCTTTAATTTTCGTATCTTTCCCCAAATGTAGTTTAGATTTGATTGGGGGCAGTAAATCTACCTACTTTAAAGTCCAATACTTTCCCCAGCATAGCGTAGATTTGAATGGCAATAGTAAATCTACCCTTTTTCAAGTTCAACACCGCCCACAATCATTGCTTAATTTGTAAAACAATAAGTGCCTGGGCCCATAGAATTTGATTAAAAGCCTGCAGCAGCTGTATTGAAGGTCAAGGCTAGGATGTCTTTATTCTACTCCCTGCTGCTGTCATCCACCACCACCCACTCCCTGCCTCCTTATCTCACTCTTTCCCTGCTTTCTATCTTTGTCACTGTTTATCTGTCGTTCTATTTTTCCCCATTCCCCCCCTATTGAGTTTTTTTCTCTCTCTCTCTGGGTCAACGTCTGATGAGACAAAATAAGTGCCAGATCCCAACCTGCAACCACCGGTTCAAATTAAGCACTGTACCCAATGTAGCTGAGATTGTAGTGACAATAGTATGTTTTAACTTTCAATGTCTAAAGAGTTCCCCAATGTACGTTTGATTGGAGTGGAAATACTTAATTTCACCCCTTAAATGTCAATCATTGTTCTCAATGTAGATTACATTCGAGTGGGATTAACAAATAAATCCTCTTAAAAGTGTATAGGTTCCAATTTAGTGCAGTGTTGTTGTGTTACTATAAATATTGTTCAAACATTTGGTTTTGTACAGCAGCAATATTTTCAGGCAATTAAACACTTTTTTATATACACTTTTTTATTCCTTATACTATTACCATATTTTTCATGTGTCCTTCATTTTTAGACACTTTCTGTAGTTTCTAGTTTTATTTTGTTTAACAAAACATTTGGCATGTATATTTTGTATCTAATTATATGCTAATATTTTTTACGTATTCTCAAACCATATTTTATTAACAAACACATTTTATTTTTTACATGAAAAGCTTATCAGTTTTTTTACAAAATATAAGCATAGGTATTACATTTTAATAAGTACTGCAAAATCAATAGAATGTTTATCCTGTACACATTTTCATAATCTTACATTTTTTTACATTGTACATCACTTGCCTAATTTTAAATACATTTCTCTACTTTGTTATAGTTGTTTTTGTCCATGCAATAATTATTCTTACATTTTATTTTTTTGTTCCTATTCATTTCTATTGATAGGTGGACTTTTAAAAATGTTAATTTAATAGCCATTTTTTTTTACCTCAGCCTTGCTTTTTTAGTCAATTCACTTAATGTTTGTGATGTTCATGTTCCATGTCATTCGCACATTCTTGTCTCTGCCTTTGCACATGGTAGAAGGATGCCTGTATTGTGGGCATGATTGTTTTTGTGCAGGAAAGGGCATCTTCCTGCACAAAAACAATCCTACGAGGCTTTTCTCTCTTTCTAAGTAATCTGCATAGTGCAGCACACTTAGAGGAAACAACAATGGTGGAACAATAATATTTGTCCTTGCTTTGTCTCCCCTGGGAGGGCATAGTATTGTGACGCATTCCCAGGTTTACCAGTGTTGGTAGATCCAGAAATACACCAAAATCCTTGGTTAAATGCATGAGAACACCCACACCCCACCCAGTGACTTGTGCTGCCTTTCATTACTCCAGATTTAGCAAGCACTGCAGGGCCACGTAAGATAGCCTTGCGTTGCTTGGCAATCTGACTTAAAGATTGCGTTGCCTTTGCATCATGTTGCCCTTGCGACACCCTACGAGAAAAATCCAATCCCTTGATAGCTTTAGCTTCATACAAATTATAGATGAAAGAATAGCTGCAGTAAGGCAGAATTTTTCATTATGATGGTCCAGACTTTAATTTTTAGCATAAGTGATTGCATAGGTGTCTAGAGGCAGATCAAAATGATTTATTTTAGATTTGCAGATTCTGTGCCTTATGTATACCAAGAATTGTATTAATACTCCGTAAAAGCATGTCCCCAGAAATCTTCATGCTCATCTTCCTAGTATAGCGAAAGACCGAGCCTTTAATATTATCAGAGGGCATCTTTGTGAGTAGGTGATATAGTGCACAAATATGATCTTTCCCATATTAATGCATACCCTGTGAATTTTATGAAAACATTCCATCCTTGTTAGTATTTAAAGCAGCGAGTTCTACCTAAATCAAAATCATTTTGAAGATCTGAAAATGATTGCAATGCCTGGTTATGATTGGGCAATCTTACAAAGACCCTCTTCTTCCCATATAGGGATGACACAATTTCAGGTAACAAAGATTTACCTCACAGCAATGTATAAACACAATATTTAATTATATTGAACACCTTAAACTAGGTTTGCCATGCCTGCACTTCTGCCCACACTGCCTTAAATACCAACCACTTGTAGTAGTTGGAACCATTTGCATTCACACTGAGACATAGCTGATATTTTGATGGGGAGTATTTTCATTGTCATAGTTACTAAGGTTGCAAGTCCTTTTCCCATGGTGGGACACATATGAAGACAAAAATCTAGCAGGTACCTTTAATCTGAGGTTACTTTAAAATATTCATAGCTCAATCTGCCCTACAATGTGCTATCTTACCTAGACAACATGATGCCACCAGTTCCATAATGTTATGATGAGTGGGAGCAGAGAGTGGCAGTTAGAAGGTGTATTGGAGGAGTGAGGACACTACATGGCTTGCTCTCAATAAAGACATACCTTACTTCTATATGTGTATATCATCTCTCCAAATTGGCGGTGACTAGGAACCGTGCATTTCCATTCCTTTCTTGGATGACATAAATGCCTGCTGGAAGGAGAGCAAGCAATGATCGTAACAACGGCGGGCACGATACTTGAGTAATTAGGTGGAACAGGAGTTGAAGTCCGTGGTGCTGTGGAGCACGATTACTGTACTCCGACAATTAATCATGGAAAATTCACATTTTGGAGGCGAGCGGGACCAATGGTGAGCGTGAGATCTTAGTAGCATTGGCCACACTCAAGCTTGTGCATACCAACGGTTGCGGCTGAGCGTGCTTGGCTGTGGATTGCTGACAACTGCTGTGACAACGCCAACTGCTGGCTAAGGATACGTCTGCAACTACTGGCAAGGGGATACATGTGCATGTAAGCTACACTCAGCGGCCGCACGCTTACGTTGCATGGCTGCCGTCTTGAAAGGGAATGGAGCTGGTTGCAGCGCCTCTTGAGCCTCGGGAGTTTGGAGGCCAAATAATGAATAACCAGGAGTGCACGTCCTCAGTGATTTGCACACTTCGCAAACTACGAGCAACCAGTGAATGATCTAGGTGATTCTGCACTTCTTCTGTGGTTTGCACACCTCGTGGCTGCAAGAGTGGATGTTGCTGTGTGCATCACAGGGATTCGCACACCTTGGGACAGCAGAATTACTCTGGTATTAATCAATCAATCAATCATGGGTTTGTTGGGTGTGACTACTCACCTGTAAGGGTCTCAATGTGCTGGGGGGAAAGGAGGTGCAGAGTCCTATCCATTAAGGAGGAGGTCTATCAAAGAGCCATTTCTTGAGGTCCCTCGTGAAGTTGGGGAGTGATGTTGTCTGTCTGAGGTGGAGCGGGAGGTTTTTGTTGAATCCGGTGTAGAGTGCGTTGCCGGAGTCAAGTCTGCTGGTGACGAGGGCATGTGTGACAGTCTTTCTGTGTTCAAGGGGGATCCATTTGAAGGTCTTGCATAGGAGGCAGAGGGTGTGGAAGCAGGAGGATGCGATGGAGCTGATCTGGCGGTCCATTTTGAGTTCGGAGTCCAGGATGACTCCGAGGTTGCGTGCGTGCTCTGTAGTGGTGGGCGGGCTTCCGAGGGCGGGGGGCCACCAGGTGTTGTTTCAGGCATCGGGGTGTGGGCCCATGATGAGTTGTTTATAATATTATCAGTGATACAGTTGGTGCATGTGCTGGTGATTCACACACCTCATTATATTCTTGGGTGTTCTTATCTTCTTAGTGTGTGTCACAGAGATTCATAGACTTTAATTTTGACAGTTAGTTCAGTTGGTAGAGAGACACATTCCATTGCATTGCAGGGCATCTGTGCAGTAATTGGGTGGCTGGTTGCGAAGAGGCGAGAAAGAGAGCACATTTACAAGCTATTTTGTGCATTACATAGGCTGACATTATATCTCGGTGCACTCTAGTTTTAGGAGAGGATACATTGGGGAGGACTACTGCATTACATATTTTTGCAGGAGAGCATACATTGGAGAGAACTAGTGGATTTTTACTCATACTGTGCAGTCATACAACTTCTGTCATGTGTGCCTAAAATAGTGGTCTTACCCCACCTGTACCCTTTCTTCCATATCCTGGTGATCCATTGCTAAAATGGCCAGACTAGAAGGAATATTTTATTAACTACATCTCAGCTCTTGAATAGGAGAATAGTGATGAGTTTACTCTGTCTAGGGAGAAAAAGATTCTTCTGCATAGTCTATGACCAGAAGGGTTATGTGTATACAGCCAGATGGAAACGAAAGAGAGAGCAGTTGACAGTGCAGATGTTTTTAAGGATGCCTTGGAAGAACTTGATGTGCACTATCACCCAACTGTGTATGCAGCTTTTGACAGGTATACCTTTTTCCAAAGGAAGCAAACAAAGATGGAGTCAGTAGAGGACCATGTTGCTGGGCATAAGTAACTAGCTATCACATGTAAATTTAGGACCTTGCATAATAATCTCATAGGAGATCAGGTAGTGATGCATTTTAGTAATACTAATATCTAAGAAAAACTGTGGGTATGCGGTGATTTACCATTGAATGGAATTGTCGCCCTTGTAAAGAAGACTCAAATGTCCAAAAGCTGTGCAAAGCCTGCATTGAAAAATGGTGGGGATGGAGAGTCTGTGTGCAAGGTAGCAAATTCAAAGGATGACAATAAGAAAATGGAAAAACGTAGTGGTAAAGGTCCTGTGTGGAAGAAGTCTGTTAAGGAAGAACCTGAGTTGGAAGACAGATGTCCTGTGTGTTTCAGATGTGGTGAGCAAAAACCAAAGGAAATGATGGACGGAGTGTTGAACATTGCAAGCACTCACCCCCAGTCAACTGATCTGGGTTTAATCCATCGTCGTTCTTTAGCCCACTGTGCCACCCCAGTTCAGACATGGCCATATGCAAATCAGTTTGACCCTGTGCCTCATGGGAACAGTCCAGCCCGAACTGCCAAGCCATGTCTTCCCTGGACCGGAAACAAGCTTCCTAGGACCGGTTTCTGGCATTTCAGCCGTCTTCAGCCAGGCTTGCTTGAATCCAGTGGCAAAGTGAGCAAGGGACTCACATCTGAGCATACCCTACCAACTTATGGCGAACAAAGCAAAAACCAAAGGAAATGATGAACGGAGTGTTGAACATTGCAAGCACTCACCCCCAGTCAACTGATCTGGGTTTAATCCATCACCGTTCTTTAGCCCACTCTGCCACCCCAGTTCAGACATGGCCATATGCAAATCAGTCTGACCCTGTGCCTCATGGGAACAGTCCAGCCCGAACTGCCAAGCCATGTCTTCCCTGGACCGGAAACAAGCTTCCTAGGACCGGTTTCTGGCATTTCAGCCGTCTTCAGCCAGGCTTGCTTGAATCCAGTGGCAAAGTGAGCAAGGGACTCGCGTCTGAGCATACCCTGCCAACTTATTGCGAACAAAGCAAAAACCAAAGGAAATGATGGACGGAGTGTTGAACATTGCAAGCACTCACCCCCAGTCAACTGATCTGGGTTTAATCCATCACCGTTCTTTAGCCCACTCTGCCACCCCAGTTCAGACATGGCCATATGCAAATCAGTCTGACCCTGTGCCTCCTGGGAACAGTCCAGCCCGAACTGCCAAGCCATGTCTTCCCTGGACTGGAAACAAGCTTCCTAGGACCGGTTTCTGGCATTTCAGCCGTCTTCAGCCAGGCTTGCTTGAATCCAGTGGCAAAGTGAGCAAGGGACTCACGTTTAAGCATACCCTGCCAACTTATGGCGAACAAAGCAAAAACCAAAGGAAATGATGGACGGAGTGTTGAACATTGCAAGCATTCACCCCCAGTCAACTGATCTGGGTTTAATCCATCACCGTTCTTTAGCCCACTCTGCCACCCCAGTTCAGACATGGCCATATGCAAATCAGTCTGACCCTGTGCCTCATGGGAATAGTCCAGCCCGAACTGCCAAGCCATGTCTTCCCTGGACCGGAAACAAGCTTCCTAGGAAGAGGCCATACGGCCAGGGACAAAAATTGCCCGGCTGCTAAATCCAAGTGCGCATATTGTGGAATTGTGGCCCATTTTGCCAAAATTTGCTAAAAGAACAACAGAAAGGGGGCCAAAAATGCTGTTAGATGTGTGATGGAGACTGAAGAAGATGTAGAAGGAGAAAATAAATCGTTGAATGAAGGTGTTCTATGTATGGAAGTTGCATTGTTGGATGTGAATGTTGATACCAGAAAGAAAACTATGTGCAATGTGGTGATCAATTGCACCCTACAGACAAGTTCCCCCTACCTAGCATTGATTAACTCTTGTCACAATCCAAGGATATAAGATGATTTTTCACAATAGATTCGACTTCCACCTATCAACGGGTTCAACTGCATTCATCTAGCAAGAGCATCACTGTGTGTGTCACTCCTTTTGGATGTTAAAGATTCATGCTCATGCCGTATAGCCTTGTGTAGGCGGCTGCGGTGCTTCAGTGCTTCATGCACAAATTCTTCAACAGTATCAAAGAGGGGATGTACTTCCAGGATGACAAAAGGTAAGGGAACAGTAGTGTGGGCTATATGGACTGCACCAGTAAATAAGTCCTCAAAATCTGATATAGCACAAAGGTGCTCAGACTTTACTTGACCCCACTACTGAGCGCGCAGATTTCAGAGAAAACTAACTTTTCTTCTAATAGCAAAGATAGTGTCAAGGAGCACACTAATATCTAAAGCAATTAAAATGTCAAGTACAATATAATTTTTTAAATCATGGCATTAATGAAACCTATGTAGACAGGAGTCTTGATAGTTCTTGAATTCAGTTATGTTGCTTTTATTGTCCCAATTAGAAGAATGAATACATGCATCAGCCCAGCCAATGTGTTTCGTCCTTAAAAGGACTTCATGAGGCTTACAATATGACATGGTATCAATACCAATGGAGCAGGCCTTCCGATGGAGAATAGTAATATTTTGTATTGTGAATCTCCCGCAGCGTGCTATCAATCACCCAAATTAAAGCCTTGGTTCTTCGGTTGAGATAAGAATTTACAAGAATGGAGTGATTTTTTATTGATGAATAGATGCAGTTGAATCTTATCAGAAAAAATCCTTCTTGAATAATATATAATCGTTGGGATTCCCCGTACCATGAAGAAGATAAGGTCTCCTGAGCAAATATCCTCAGTCTTCTTGCCAGTCATCTATCTGTGAACCTGTCAACTTCGAGGATGATATACAGATGATGGGCTGAGACAGACTTGATCATGACACTATGTTGAAGATGGTGTTTGGAAAATTAGCGGACAAGGGTGTCACAGCTGAGTCAAAACATGCAAGTTTGTGTTGAAACCAATAACTTACATGGGTCATGAGGTTAGCAGAGATGGTATTGCCCCCAAAAAGGACATCATTGAGGTAGTTAGTAAGGCCCCAGTCCCAACATCCAAAGAAGAGGTCAGGTCTTTCCTTAGTCTCGCAGAATTTTATTCCAAGTTTGTACAAATGTTTGCCATGAAGACATATGGTTTAAGAAAATTGTTAAAGGTGAGGAAAGAATTTGGTTTGCGTGAAGAATTACAAACAGATTTTGAAGGAATAAATCAGGACATTACAACAGCAATTCCTTTGTAAGGGTGTGAGATGGGGCCACAGTATTGTCACCATGGCTGCCAGTGGGAAGGGACTGCGAGCAGTATTAACTCAAGTGCCTGGAATGGGGGAAGAATGCACAGTAGTATATGCTTCCCTTCCATTGTCTCCCTCTCAAGAAACATTCTCAGTAATTGAGAAGGAGATGTTGGCTGAAGTCTGGGTGATTGAGAAATTCAGGCAATATTTGTGGGGAACCAGGTTTACACTCCGTACGGACCACAAACCACTGGTCAAAGTACTCACATTCAATGGTATAATCAGGGCTACAGCATGGATTGCAAGGATGACTGAGGGTATTAGACTTTGTGTACACTGTTGAATACCTACCTCGGAAAAGGAACAAAGTTGCTGATTATTTGAGCCATTTTCCCATACCTTGGAGTAAGCAAGTAAGTGTGGAGTGGGATTACTACATCATGTCTATGATTGGCAATAGCAAGGTAGCTATTTTCGATGAGTACCGGGAAACTAAATATGAGGATGATAAAACTTTGACATTAGCCAAACAATTTATCATCAGTGTTTGTGCAAATAAGAATGAATCGAGTAGTGATTGCAAGAAATTGTGAGAGATTAATGAAGAATTGTCTCTTAGTCATACTGGACATGTTTTCAGGGGGGACTGGTTGGTACCTCTAGAAGGGCTAAGATTGAGAATTTTGAAAATAAACCATGAGGGACACCTCGGCATAGTTAAACTGGAAAGAAGAGTGAAATCATCCTATTGGTGGCTCAGCATGGATGTTGACAAAGACATTTTATTGAGAAGTTGTCAGTTATATGCACATTCTGAAAAAAGCGCAGTCAATGCTTAGGCCATTTCTGAGGGACCGTAGGGGACCAAAGTGTCCTTGGGAGGACCTGATTGTGGACATTTTAGATAACTTGGGGGTATTCAAGTATGTTATTGTGATCATGGAACATTCCACCAAATGGCTTGAGATTGAAGTGTCTGAGAACACTGATTCAAATACAATAGTTTCTTTCTTACAGAAGACATTCATAAGAGAGTGTATTCCAAAGAGCATCCTGAGAGATAGCGGAGAACTATTTGTCTTTGAAAAGTATTAGAAATTACAGAGCAGGAATGGGATTTGTGGGAAGAAGACTCAGGTCTTCTTCCCACAGCAAAACAGACATCATGATCTTTTGGCACTCTATTCGACTCCCCCTTATGGCACACATAGCCCTGTCAAAGATGATCATGCTACCCTGTTGCTGCATTATTTTACCAAACTACCGGTTTGGTTGTCGCTCTCTTGGTTCAAGCCTCCGAACACATTGCTGTGGGACCTTGTCTGGGATGGGGGAAGACTCTGGGTATCCCTAGATATGCTTAAACATCCCGTTTTGGAGGGTGGACTAGGTCCACCTGACTTTGACCTCTCTTACCTGTCAGCTCAACTTCAGTGGATTGCATTCTGATTGACTGGCAAGAACGTGCCCAATTTGGGCTGCGAAGGGAATGTGCCTAGATGGGGTGTGCTACTGGCCAGTCTGTTGAGGCTAACATCCCAAATGGGGAACCAACAGGACGCTTTTGATGACAGCACTCCACTGTTGGAGAAGCTGTGCATCTCGGACTCACAACTACATGCTATATGCCCCTTTGCTGCCACAGTTGGCACCTTGGACAGAGGTGGGGTTATATATGGTGGGTGATTGCTATGAAGCAGATACAGTTACCCCTATCCTTTGGGAGTACTCCCAGATGTTGCCCCAGCTGCAAATTTGAGAACACAGACTTTTGTCACATGATATGGTCTTACCCTGCTGTGCAGGCGTTCTGGAGTGAGGTGATAGGGAGGCTAAATGGGACATTACACAGGAACCAACCTTGGAGCTCTGCTTGCTGGGTCTATTCCCAAGAAGGTGGGTCATATATGTCTAGATTTAGCATTATTAGTAGCAAAGTGTCTTATTGCCATAACACTGAAGGCATCCACTTGGCTGGTGGTGGCGAGCTGGGATTCAAGGGTCAGGGACAAGTCGAGAGGCGAGGATCAGGTGCTGTGTAGGAAAGAAGCATGAGTTGTGCATAGGCACCATATTGCACCATTGTGGAAAGAGGTGCTTGATGCATTGGATAACCCAAGAGACCCAGAGGTCTCCACCTCTGAGAGTGAGGAGGAGGGTAATCCCTTGGAACCCTAGTGGGGAAACAGAAGCAACTGTTAGGTGTGATGATTCTGATAGACTGGGCTTTTAAAATAGTGAGTATGTTACACTCAGGAGTACCACATTTAAGCCACTTAAATCACGAAATTCACTCAATGATACAGAAGGGTGTTTGCAACGACTATGGGATAGTTTCCCCTTGAGCCCCCCCCCCCCCATGACTACCCTCCATCACTTATTATTCAGCCCATCTACTCAGAAACGCTGTTTGTTTGCTTGTGTTACAAAGCTATTATTTTCTGTTCTTCTGATCTAGTATATATTGCCCACTGGAACAATGCCTCCTTGTCCTGTAAGTACTAGCATCTCCCTATGTATTGAGATGGGACATATGTTACTTCTATCATGCTAATAGCAGGACTCTGTAAAAGACACTTGTTCACTAATCTATGTTTGCCCGACCCTGGCTGGAGCAGGACGACAACACATATGTTATATTTTAGTAATGCATATGACCGATTGTGCCAACATCTCATTGAATCACTACCCTACAATGGCATAGCAACAGCGCACGCAATCTGACCCACAGTCAGAAGCACGCAATGATCATGTCCTTCTGTGGAGCCTGGCAATGTCACACTTAAATGATAACAACACCGATAACAAATCCAAAATACCGGTAGGAAAGATCTGAAAAAATGACAAATATCTAGGCCTCCAGAGGGCTGAGGTAAAAACAGAGCACTAAATACATTAAGCCACAAGGTAAAGCAAACTAACACAAATCACATTACTCTTGAAGCCTATAAAGCCCAACAAAACCTATATAAAAAAGAGGTGAAGCTATTAAAAAGGGATAAATAATATTTCTCATGATTATCCATGTGCAAATCCAAAGGCACCAGAACATTCTGGGACTATGTAAATTCAATTGACTCTGTGTGAACAAGAAATCTAGGAAAGAGCATCTTGGCAATGACATGGGAACAGTATGTTTGAGCTTCATGTCATCAGCACTGGAAAAAACACAACATCAGCTGAGCCACACAACAGGTAACTCTGCACCTTGGTGCACTAAACATGCCGTGGCAATTAGTTTTAGGAACGCCAGAGCAGATGGGGCTCCTTGCCCTAAAAGCCTACCAGTCAAATTGTTTTAGCAGTCTATAGACTTTTAGACACAATCCGTTAATCCATTATACATGGATCTGTCTTATGTCCGCTGCACAAAGTTGGCTCTCATACAAATCCAGCCATTCACAGAATGATCAACGTTCTGGCAGGAGAGTCAGCGCAATATGCCAGCCTACTCCTAAAAATTCTCATAACCTGGGCAGAGTTACTGGAATTGATTCAATTGAATCCAAGAGGCGTCCAAGACAACTATGAAGCCTTAGACAATATCATAATTGCTTTGCTAATAACCTGCAAGCATCTAGCACCAACCACAGCAGATCTCTAGCTCTGCTTTATTGACTACTGGGCTGCATTTGATACAATAGACCGGAATTTACTTTGGCTCAAATTAAAAGGTTGGGGAATTGCGAACTAGCTGTGAAGAGTTATTCAGGCCCTTGTACTTTGACAGGTTCGTCAGAGTAAAACTGGGCGATGGCAAATAATTGACCAAAAGAATCTTAATAACCAGAGGCCTCAAACAGGACTGTGTTTTATCCCATTGCACTCCAACCTTCAGGCTGCAGACATCGGCAACAATTTACACAACTATAAATGCTGCCCCCAGGATTCGGAGAGAGAGCAATCCAGTTACTAAAGCATATGGCTGACAATGTGATTTAATCAATCCACTATTGGCTTCCAGCACAAATTGACGTACTGTAAATCATATTGCAACAAACGATAAACCATGACATATCTAGTGTCCTGTATTTTCGAAACCAGAGAATTAAAAAGAGTATATGGTATTTAATTAACAAAAGTATTGAGCAGGCTCACTCCTACCAATATCTGGGTCTTTGGGTTGATAGCAATGGATCCTTTGCGAACTATGAGGCATATCAGCAACAACCGGCGATAATTATCGCTAAGCGCACTTAGCGGCAAGATAATTATCGCCGGCTATCGCTGAATTTTGTCGCTGAGATAGCGTGCTATTAGCAACACTTATCTCAAAAGCGATAAAGTTCCAGGCGCAAGCTGCTAATTGTGGAAATACAGCGATAATCGCACAACATTTGGTGTTAGCTGGCTGATAGGGCAGGGCAGACTCAGCCATGATATCCACCTTCCATTGGATATCATGGCTAAGTCAAACTAAAAGCAGGCGTAAGGAAAGTAGCGATAACCGCGGTTAGCGCTACTTTTCTTATAGCTATGATTGTTAGCGTGCCCATTGATAATTGGAGAAATGTCGGTTAGAGACATTTCTCCAGTTATTTTGAGCAGGAATGCCCACTTTTCATCTCATTAGAGATGCATAGCTGGGCATTACGGGAAAGGACGCTAAGGCAAGGATTCACGCGATAGCATGACCTTGCTGATATAGTAATGAAATTATCGCCGCTTTTCGGCCGAAGCGACCGCAAAAGCGGCGATAATTTTTTATCGCCGCCTTGTTGATATGCCCCTATGATTTATTTCAATGTATCTCACCGTAAAGATGTTAAGACACGGGGTCCAACATTTTTCAAGCATGATTGATCAGACAGTTAGAGACAGCACATTGCAATTTATTCAGGCAACTTTTCACCTTTCCCTCACACTTGTCCAAAGCCCAAATCTGTTTGGATTTCAGTCAGACATGCCAGACAGTATACCAAGCAAGACGCAGCCTATATTTTTTTGGAAAAAATATAAAATGTCCTGGAAGGACTCACTCAGGTCTGCATTATGGAACGAAATCCAGTCATGCAAGCAAAAATTTAAAAAAACTGACAATGTCATGGCCGTATCCCATGGAAATCTGCACATGTCTGAACTCTGTGCTCACAGATGATGTAGATGCCACCATAAGACCATGGTGAGAAAACAACAGCGTCCTCCCTCATTTACTCTAGATTAGTCTACGTATTTCTCGATGAAGCACAGAATTACTTAACTGACTCCGTTCCGCTGAGGCCAAAAACAACCTTTTCTGTTGGCAGCACTATCAATCAGAATAAAACGAGACATCACAAGACTTATGGCCCTATTCACAAAAGTAAACTGAGACGAAGGTCTAATTTTACAACTTTTTGTATTCACAAAGGGCATTTACTACTCGTAAATGCCTTTTGTGAATACTAAAAGTTGACCTTTACGACTTTTGTTATTCACAAAGGGCATTTACGAGTAGTAAATGCTCTTTGTGGATACCGAAAGTCATAAAGTTAGACTTTCATCTCATTTTACCTTTGTGAATCGGGCCCTTGGATTTGGGGCATTTTGTGCCAGATTTATTAAGGCTTTGAGTTGCTCTGCACTGAACAAAATGCACAAGGGTAACCCAAACCTAAGTAAGATTTATCAAACCAGGCAAGGCTATCATGTGTGGCCCTGCTGGGCTTGATAAATCGAGAGTAACGCACGGCAATGCAAATCGCTGCCTTACATCACTCTGCCCCAGGAAGGTGGTCAATGGATGGAGTGTGGGTGTTCTCCCACATCCACCTATGGATTTTGGTGCATTCCCAGATTTACCATTAGTGGTAGACCTGGGAGTGTGTCAAAATGCTATGCCTCAGTGGAGGAGTATCAAGGAGTTTTTTTCCCCTCTTTCTACATGTGCTGTATTCTACATATTGATAGACAGAGAAAAATTCCTCTCAGGATTGTTTTTGTGCAGGAAGGTGTTCCTTCCTGCACAAAAACAATCTTGCCTAAAACTCAGGCACCCTTGCAACATGACGCATGGGTACCTGCATTGGCCCTAGGCAGCCAAAAGTACGCCAGTGCTAGGAAAGGAAAGGAAAGGAATGCGCCATATAATGTTAAACATGGCACAAAATGGTGTAGAGTGGCTGTGTACTAGAGATAAGGTATCTAGTCACTTCTTCAGGATCAGAAAAACTATCTACACTACGTGGTAGTGTGCATTCTACATACCACGTCCTCAGGTCCGTGACCTGTGGAGAAAGTTTGGAATTAGATAAATAAAATATCAAAAAAAAATTAAAATGTCTCTTCTTACTGTTAACAATTATTACAGTAGAGTGGTGTGATGAAATTACTATCAAATTCAAAACCGTGCCCACAAGAAGGTCAACTCTAAACTCTATATCGTGGGGTACCACGTAGTGTAGATAGTTTTTCTGATCCTGAAGAATTGCCCAGATCCTCCTGACACACAAGGCATGAAACATGATGATCTTTAGAGTAGAGCTACATGACTAGATACCTTATCTCTAGTACACAGCCACTCTACACCATTTTTATTCGGGTAGTTTACCTTATGAATAAATACCGACTAGGACTAACTGACCCGTTTTAACCCACTCCTATTCACATCTACACACACTAGGCCCCTCACCCCCATGCACCAACCGGCAGGAACAAAAGATCCCCGATAAAGAGCCCCGGTTCGGGAGCCCGTCGAGTATTGCAGTGCCGACTTGACGAGGGGCAAAGCTCATATGATGAAGCATGACACCTAGCTTGCTGGGTGTGTGAGAGCTCTAGTTCCACCAAGGGAATTCCCGTGGCCTTCCCTCTGCCACTCCCGGGAGTGAGTGGAGGATTAACCTTCCCACACTCACTTTCTGCTCCCCCTTGATCTCTTCTATGTACCAGAGGAACTTTGTACCCTGTTTTGTTTACAGTCCTTTGGGGCCTGTACACTGGACCTCATAAAACCAGCCCCCCCTTTTGTAATACAGTATTAGCACGGGCACCACCCGTGGGACATTACAATAGGTTACCAGCAGATTAACATTCTAATCCAGTCTGGCCCATCTATCTTTCTTCCTACTGACTTAACCTCCCACTTATTTCTCATGGATAACCAAGGCCTAAGCTTCGGCGATGCAGCAGTCTCTGATATACTAGAGAGAACGCCGTCCCTTCTAGGGAACGATGGTAGTTCTGCATCAGGTTCACAGTCAGATGTTTGGAATTCACTGACATCACTGAAAAGAGAGTGGCTTAAAATAACTCTCCATGACGCTCTCCCAGATTATTTTTAGATGATGCTACCTTTAAGAAGGAATGGTCCCTGGTTGCGTCGAAATGCACCAGGGATTTATTAGTACTCATCATTAACACAGCAAGACACTTAGCAGAGGCTCTTCTTGTTAGGATACAAATTGCAGAAGGAGCACTCAAAACTACTATTCAGATCACAGCATACAAGAGTAAGCTTGCTGAGATCAATGCTGAGATTACTGATAATAAGGAATATCTGATGAAACAAAAAATAGCAAAACTTCAGAAAGACATTCTGAAATTCGACAAAGAGAAAGTGTATCCCTATCTCAAGGCAGACTATACATCGGTCAAGAATAGTTATTCATCTGACGATAACTCTGACAGAAGAGACTCCTCTGATAGCAATTCAAGCACAGGTAGCTGGGGCAGTAATAATGCTCGGAGAAATCAGCGCCCCAACTACCATTATAATGCCCCCATCTTCCAGGGACCTCCCCTGTTTCCTGGCCACCCACCACCCCCTTATTGGCAATATCCGCCGTTTCAACAAGGACCCCCTCAGTTCTTCAACAATGGCCCCGCTTCTTTAGACAGAGGTTGGGGCAGAGGAAGAGGGCGCAACAGAAGAGGCTCGCAGAAACAGGTCAACTGGCAGGACCAACCAATGGGAGGGATGGACACAAGAAGCAAAACACTGAACAAGAGAAATGAGTGGTTAATTTGTCACAACGCATCCTCTCAGATCCTGAAGTATGGGAATTGCAAAAGGGGTTAGGCTTTGTCCCTACCCCCAAATTGGATAAGTTCAGGGACCTCTGTGAGTTACAAAAACTGTTCTGTAAGAAAAGACTACAATCTTATTTTTGGGACAAACCACATACCCAAGAGGCTGACTCAGGATTGAGGAATCCCTACACCTTCACACCCCACATTGCTATGATCCCAGTGGAAATTTTAACATTTGAGAAGGCGGTACTGAAAGACCTAGCCCTAATACCTGATCCTTCTCCCTTTCATAACCTTTCCAAAACTGAAATGCAAACTGCGAGTAATCTCGCTGGGGATAAATCTATAACTATCAAACAAGCTGACAAAGGTGGGGCGACTGTGATCCAATCCACAGACGACTATGATAAGGAATGTAAACGTCAACTTAACAATGATAGATACTATGCTCCTATCGCACTTGATCCAACCCCACGCCTCGCTAATTCTATCTCCATACTAGTACATGAGGCAGTTACCAATGGGTGGATAAGTCACAAAGAATCAGCCTTCTTAAATGCAACAGAACCCAGGATCCCTTACTTTTACACCCTACCTAAGATACATAAAGGCTCTACCCCGGTTCCTGGGCGACCCATTGTCTCTGGTATTGGCTCAATACACCATCTTTCATAAGAGACACGACTGATATCCTCAGAATAATTGAATCAATAGAGGATTCGAACGAAATTGACTTTCTTATCACCCTTGACGTAGACGCCCTCTACACTAACATTCCCCAGGGAGACACCCTGACAGTTGTACAAGCGGCCCTAAATTCCTTAGATTGGCATTCTTCTACTCCCTTCTCGTTTATTATGGATTGTGCATCCCTGGCCTTAACTGAAAACTTTCTTGAATTCGAAGGACAACTATACCATCAATGCCAGGGCACTTCGATGGGGAGCACCTTCGCACCCAGTCTGGCTTGTCTGTACATGTCAGCCTTTGAAAAGGATGTCATCAATAATGACAACAACCCATACGTCCACCTTTTGAAACTTTGGAAACGTTTCATTGATGACATCTTAATTTTTTGGCATGGTTCTATCGATACATGTAATGCCTTTGTAGAATGGATTAACCAGCAAAACATTTTTCTGAAATTTTTACACACCATTTCAGATACTAATGTTGCATTTCTTGATTTGAACATTAGGCTAATTGAGGGGGAGCTCTCTACCAGCTTATATAGGAAACCTACGGATCGTAACAGCTGACTCCTATACCAAAGCCATCACCCTAGAGCCCTCAAATACAACCTACCTTTCGGACAGTTCCTGCGCATTAGACGCAACTGCACATCCACCGCTGACTATAAAACAGAATCAGCTACTCTAGCTACCAGTCTCAAGACTAGAGGTTACCCCTCCAAAGTTATCAATGACTCAATGAGGAGAGCTAGAAATAACCCTAGAGAGTCTTTACTAGAGGTTTACCTTAAACCACCCGTTGACTTAATTACATGCGTTACCTCTTACACACCTAATTCTGCTCCGACTAAGAAGATCATTTTGAAACACTCGGACATTTTAAACACAGGGGACCTACAGATACCTAAACCAAGATTTGCATACACCAGAGCCTGCAGTCTGAGAGATGAGGAAATATGAATTTTGTGATCAGTTATGTCCCCTATCGTAGACCCCAACGGCTCCATGTACATGCTATAAGTATAATGTTCCCTCCTGCTCCAGTTCTGAAGACGCAAATATATGTGCGTCCACCGCCAACATGTCCTCTTTCAGATCCACCATGAATGGGTCAGATATTCCTTTTCTAAGTATGAAAGGCCACCGACTTTATGTGGTTCACTTTCCACATTTTACAGATTCAGGCGAGTAGGCCCGAATTCTGTCATCAAGCCTTTTCTGCCTTCTGCCTCTGAAAGCTCCAGTCTGAGCCTGCATCTGTGACCATGAACTTTGTCTTACTCCCTGCGCGGCTAACGGTGCCTGATCCAGCCCGTCGCCTGCCAAAAACTGTATTTCACCTTCAAGATTATCTCCTCCGCCCCTCATCCGATGCATTCCTGTCTAGTAATTTAGGTAAACATTCCTCCAGCTACCGTGCACAGGGCCAGGCCTCGCTGCCCTCATGCAAGTAATTCATAGCCCCGTCACCATGGAATATTCCTACCCCCTCGCATCTAGTGTAGACACTTAGACGCTTGTACACGCACTAACAGTCAGTATAGTCAGTATAGAATAAGATTCTATCCTAAGAGACCTCTCTTTTTGGATAACACTGTTCTTTAAACATAGGATATTAGATATGATTTGGGATTAGGTTGACATAACCCCAGACTTCTGTCTCCACATGTAGAGCTAAATGTCAAGTCCCCTTCACCCTCTAGTTGCACGTCAATCACACGTCATGCGGCTGCGCGTGCATCTCTGCCAACTATTTCTGCTGACATTGCAGGATTCTCTTATGGATCCACCCACTTGTGACATCATGTATGATGACGTTTATTAAATTACGCCCTCTATTAGCTACGTATGCATCTTTTATCAGCTGTTACGCCTCTTGCATCTGTTTCACTGTAATGTATTTTCTATAAAACTGCTTATCTGTCAATAATATATGCCCTTCCTTCCTGAACTTTCGTGGTGATGGAATAGAATGCCTACAATTCGAATTGTATTCCTTTGTATAGGAATAAAGCCTTTTTAAACCCTCTAATACCACGGATTCTGCCTCTCATTTTACTGAGTTGTTCTTAATAGACTTTACCGCATAAAAAATAGTACCGGTAACGAAATATTTACCACATAAATTGGCGCCCGAATAGGGACACTTTCTCATCTCACGCGCCGGCGGTGCGTTGCAGGCCCGGTCTCCTGCCACAGCTGAACGGACAAAAACGCGTACCCGCAGGATTTCCTGTATCTCCCTCCGGCCAAGCGGGGACGACTGAGGCTGCGATCAACACCCAGACGAGGCGGTGAGAAGTGCGAAGTATCCCGACCAGAGCTTAGCTGAGAGAGCAAGATCCGAGGTATACAGAGACCCGCCAGGTTCCGAAGTTCCGAGTCCAGTCGAGTCGAATCCAGTCCGGTCCAGTTTCAGTTCCGTTCCGAGGCCTTCCGTTCCGAGCTACCCGGTGAGTACCATTACCGGGGAGGCATTTTACGTGCACATAGTCTGTGCCGGTCAAGACGGGTTTGGGTACACAAATCCGGTCTGCACTGTTTTAGCAGTGTATCTGTACTGTTTAGCAGTATATATAGTATGTTTTGCATATAAATAAGTATTATCTAGTGTCAGTATGATGTCAGTAACTAGTTTTCTATTAGTTATCATTGTTCGTAAAACTGTTAAGTGTTAAATGTTTTGAAATACGTTCTATATACTGTGGTGTGAATGACTGTTCATTATTGTGTGTTTTTGTATAAAGTGTGTTCTAGTAATAAGGTCTAAAAATGCCGCTCTTTTCGAAACTAAGACAGATCAAAACTAGAAAAGGTGTACTCGAAGAAGCTGTTCCCATCCCACCTAGGGACACTCCAGGGTACTTTATGTATCATAAGCATGGCCTAGATGCCGTATTATTTCTTGATTTATGGGTGGACTACACCAAAGAATTACCAGAGAGTCAGAGATGGCCCGCAGCGGGGACCTGGGATGCAGATTGCATCATGCGAGTAGAAGAAGAATTATGGAAAAAGAAAGCCAGACAGTCACAGAAAGATGCCATTGAATTATGGCGTAAAGAATCGTACAGACGTACAGAAAAAGCACTCAGACAGGAAGATAAGGGTAAGGAGAATTCAAATAAAGTCCGAGAAAATCTGTTAATTGAGGAAGGTACCCGAGTAAAATCAGAACAAGTAGATAGACAAAGAAACGCCCTTATGAATGGTATGTATCCACTTCTGGCCGAAGGGTTACCTAAGGCTACTTCGGAAATACCAAAAGACTTGCCACCCCCATTGTTTCCGATAAAAGCACACCCCAAGGGGCATCCCAGAACCACAGAAGATGTTTTCCTTTCCTCTTATTTAGATGACGCAGCTCCCGAGTATGCTAGTACCGCACCACATAGACCGCCTGCCGATGATGCTCATCGTCAAGATCCTCCGTCTGTACCTCCGCAACAACAAGCTCTGACACACATTCCGACAAGCACATCTGTTTCTACAGCTTTTCCCGCAACGACGGTTGCTGTCTCACCTTCAACAAATCCTTTCACGTCCAGCACCCCAGACGGTGCTACAGGAGGTACAACAGACATTTTTTCTACGCCACCCAGAGGAAATAAAATTTCCCTTAGAGAATTAGCACACCAACGTACACCCAAACTAGCAACTCCCGACATGCTTAAGGAACTTCTAGTAGATTGTAGATATGATCCTGTGCCCGGTAAACGGGACGAAATGCTGCTGTCATCATTACGTATTAGACGAGCTGCGATATATTTAACGAAGCTACCAGGAATGGCTACACATTTAGAAAATATATATCACTTTGTCCAGTCAGGACGAGGTCCTGAAAGTATTAGCAGAGCCATGGAGTACCAGAAAGCGGAGGTACAGGGACAACTGTTACGTTTCCTCATAAACTGTGTAATCAGAAATCAAGACCGGCCTGGGGTAAATACGGAAGAAATGCAAAAACTTGTCACTTGGGGCCAGAATATATCAGAAGGGAGACATGATAAACAGTTATGTATAGTAGCTATGTACCGAAAGATCCGCAAAGAAGTAGAACGAATACATGAAGAAAGATTAGAGGTAGACGCCGCTGACCTAAACAGAGAGGAGGAGGAGCAAGAATCAGAGCAAGTAGACACGATAGCTTATGTAGGTAAAGGAAGACCCCATAATAATACCAGAGGTTTTAACGACCCAATACGTCCAATACGTCCGGAATATAATAGACATTTTCCAAACCCTATGCTAAATACAAAATCCCCTGAACACTTATTCCAAGCCGCTGATAAAATACTCCGAGATCGAAGGGGGTACCACGTGCTCGATTCCATGGACGAACAAGAATTAGGCAGGTCAGCAGTACAATGGGCTGACAGTCCCGGCGAATACAATGACGATGTACTTGTACACACGTTTCTGAATCTAGACCCATATGAACAGCGTTTAGCTAGTATATACATGATTCAACACCTCCTTATATTATATAAAAGCCAACACTCCGATCCAGGACCCTTACCTGACATATTGACAGAACTACTCACGAATATATGGAGAGGGTCAGGTACTGATTTGATTAAGGAAATTCTAGAATCCCGAAACCAATATTTAAATTTCGTATGCCCAGAACACGTTCCAGTTCCCATCATGGGAAGAAAAATGTATCACATAGATAGACAGAACCCGTTACGCGAAGTACACCCAATTAGAGGTGCCGGTGATAACTTTACACGCGTGTTTGTGTACACGCCTATAACTAAACTGGAATTATTAGAAATGAAGAAAGTAGTACCCAGCCATGACAAGGACCCAGCAGGTTTCCACCGTGAGATAAAAGACATGTTACTCATGGGAGAGTATACCTACCCCGATATTATGAAAATATTAAAGGTCCTATTACCCGCCGGTGTTTATGAGAAACTCAAAGAAAAAGAATGGGAGGTGGGAGACCAAAAGATAGATTGGACAGCATTAGAAAACGAAGAAAAGGCCCGAGCTGCAGGAGCAGGGCTTGGGGAAAAGACTACAGCACTAGCAGGATTACTAATTCAGGTACTGCCACGTTTATTAACTACGAAAAAGGAAGACTGGGGTGCAATCTCAGCCTGTAAACAAAAGCCAGACGAAGACACTAGTGATTTCTATTCCCGATTTGAAAAATGTTTTAGTATAAATAGTGGCATAAAAGCCAGTAGTGAGTCATATCCACATCTGTTTGTGACAAAATTAGTTGAAAATTCTCTGCTACAAGTCAAGAATAGAATATTGAAATTCGAAAGTACCTGGCAAGGTAATACCCCATCACAGATGCTACAGATGTTACAATATCATCACAATAGAATTAGAGAAGAACAAGAACACAAACAAAGACGTATGAAAGATACAAAAATGAAAATGCTTGTTGCACAGTCAGTTCCAGCTGATAGTCATCAAAAGGGTGATTCCGCAAGTCCTGCAAAAGGGACATGCAATTATTGTAAACAACCAGGTCATTATATACACGATTGTCCAGTCCTGAAACATAATATAGCCACAGGTAGAACACATGAGAGACCACGTCCACCCAGACAGGATCAGAATCAACAACAAACGCCTCAGAATGCACAACCTAGGTTAGCTCCGCAACAATTAGCTCCGCAACAGGCAGCTCCACAACAGATCGTAGTACCACCACAAGCGCAGCCTACTGCTGCAACTCAAGCAACAACACAACAAATGTATCAGTATGCACAAACAGATTATCCCGATTATCAGCGATACTCATGAGATAGCCTAGAGAGGGAAGTTGGCTTACCCCTTATAGAGGTTCCTGTAGACCAAGAGGGACCTTATGTACATAGTGAACTATTAGGGGAAGACAGAAAGTTTTTACTTGATACAGGGGCAAGCAGAACAACTATAAGAAGCAGTGAAGTTCCAGGGGCACCCCTCTCAGGCACACCGAATATTTCCCTTGGATTCTCAGGAAAACCGATAATAAATGACGTAACACAACCTCTTCCACTTACAGTCGGTCCATTGACACGTACTACAGATTTATTGCTTACTAAATCATGTCCAGAAAACTTGTTAGGCATAAAAACATTGAAAGCTCTAGGAGCCATAATATGTTGTTCTCCGGAAGGAGTACGACTATTTTTACGTGACTTTAAAGGTCACTACGTATCTAGAGACATGGATCACCGACTGCAGAATTTACCTACACATTTATGGGCACAAGGCCCCACTGATGTTGGTTGCATGAACATTACACCATATCGAGTCACACTGAAAACAGGAGTGGTACTACCACGAATGCGACAATACAAGTTACCTCCAGATGTTGTAGTGGCTTTACTGCAAATCATTGACGAGCTTATTACCCAAGGAGTGGTTGTGGAAACTGACTCCAATGTATGTAATTCCCCGATAATTCCGATCCTTAAAAGAACGGATCCAAAAGCACCACCAGTATATCGATTAGTTATTGATCTGCGCGAATTAAATAAATGTATTGTACCACAATACCCTGTGGTCCCGGATATCTCTTCATTACTCACAGCTATTGACTCAGAAGCAACGTTCTTCACTGAATTGATCTCAAGAATGCTTTCTTTAGTGTCCCAATAGATCCGGAAAGTCAATATTTGTTCGGTTTTAGTTTAAATGGACGAAGTTTTAAATTCACACGCGCACCTCAAGGATTTACAGAAAGCCCCAGCATCTATAGCCAAGCACTGAAACGAGAACTTGACAGTATCCACATGCCAGTTAACACTGCCCTGCTTCAATATGTCGATGATCTGCTGATCACCGCCCGAAGCGAACCTGAATGTGAAACAGCGTCACTGACGGTTTTGAAATTTCTGGCCGACAAGGGGCACAAGGTGTCCCCTTCCAAGCTGCAATTCTGTGTCCAGCGAGTTGTTTACCTTGGGCACTCGCTGTCCAAGGAGGGAAGGCAGCTTACATCCGACCGCATCCAGTTAATTGCTAACATGCCACCACCCAAGACACAAAAGGAGGTGCGATCTTTTATAGGCCTCACTTCATACTGTAGGCAGTGGATCCCTCAATATGCATTTCTAGCAAAACCACTCATCCAGTTGACAACACAGGAGACAGCCACATCGACTGTCCTCCCTTGGACTCCAGAACATACACATGCCTTTGAAAGCTTAAAGAAAGTTTTATGTCAAGCACCTGTCCTAGCAACACCATGTTACAGTAAACAGTTTACACTCTTCGTTACAGAACGCGAAGGTACTGCTTTGTCAGTACTCACTCAGGAACAAGCAGGATCACACAAACCATGTGCTTATTTCTCTAGTACATTAGATCCAGTAGCTCAGGCACTTCCAGCGTGCCTGAAATCAGTGGCAGCAACAGCTTTAGCAATCAGACAAAGCGATGCCATAGTGTTAGGACATCAATTAACAGTACAAGTACCACACGCAGTAGAGGTTCTCTTGAACCGCACACAAACACAACACTTGACTATAGCAAGACTCACCGGTTACGAATTAACATTGTTTCAGCCACATATAGAAATCAGACGTTGTAATACGTTAAATCCTGCCACTCTGTTACCAGTAGGCGGAACAGATCCATTGGCACATGATTGTGTCGAAGTCATTACTATCACGACGAAACCCAGACAAGACTTGACAGATATCCCTTTGTCGGATCCAGACTTGACATTGTATGTAGATGGGTCATGTATGAGAACAAGTACAGGAGAGTTAGTGGCCGCTTACGCAGTCACAACAGACACTGAAGTCATTGAAACAAATTGCATTAACACTTTGTCAGCTCAAGCAGCAGAGCTCACCGCTCTGACACAAGCCTGTATCCAAGCCACAAATAAAAAAGTCAACATATACACAGATTCACGTTATGCATTCGGAGTCGTCCATGACTTCGGCGTACTGTGGCGAGAGAGAGGTTATTTAACTTCTCACGGTGCCCACATCCAACACGGACCCCTCATTCAAGCCCTATTAGACGCGATTCATCTACCTACTGCAATATCGATTATGAAATGCAAAGCCCACACAAAAGTTACCGATATCATTTCTCAGGGTAATGACCTAGCTGACAGAACAGCTAAACAGACTGCTCAGAATCAGACTCACACAACTGACATGACAAAGACAATAGTCCTGACACCAACACATTGCATGACAGTTAAGGATCCCGTCCTTGATGTAATTGACATACAGACACATGCTACACCAGAAGAAATAAAGAAATGGACTGAATTAGGAGGGATCCAAACAGATCAAGGATGGATGACGAAGGAAAAATCTATATGGTTTCTTCCCGACTCAATGGTCCAAGTCATCATTAACACTATACATAGTCCAGCGCACCTAGGAGAAAAAGCTATGCTAGACAGCATTCAACACATTTGGTTCAACAAACATTTACGAGCCGCAGCTAAACAAAAAGTTCGTACCTGTATGATATGTTGTCAGTTTAATCCAGGTAAAAGCATCCCCGTAGAACAGGGTGGATTCCAAACTCCCGATCATGCTTTTGAAGTCCTCCAGATGGATTATATCCAGATGGAACGATGTCGAGGATTCAAATATGTTCTCGTAGTTGTCTGTGCTCTTTCCCGTTGGACAGAAGCATACCCGGTTTCAGATTACACTGCCCCGACTACTGCCAAACAGTTAGTTCGAGAATTCTTCCCACGGTACGGTTTACCACGTGTTGTCTACTCAGATAACGGCCAGCCGTTCTCATCCGAACTAATGAAACACGTTTCCCTTCTATTAGGCTATCAATGGAAATTTCACTGTGTCCGACATCCCGAGGCAGCAGGTCTCGTGGAACGTCATAATCAAACTCTGAAAATTAGATTGTCCAAAATATGTAGAGAAAAAGGAGTTGATTGGATAGTAGCCTTACCAGTTGCGCTCTTTTACATGAGAATGGTAGCACATTCTCGAACAGGGCTATCCCCGTATGAGGTGATCTTCGGTAGACCACCAAATATGTGGGGGACGCCTATACCTCGCAAAATCACTGATGTTGACTGTAATATGCTGACAGATTACCTGGCTTCCTTGATGTCTGCACTACAATCTTGTCGTTCACAGGTATCCGCAGCTTTTCCCGACAACACTGAGGTGAAGCCCCATGACGTGGTTCCTGGAGACCTGGTGTTGGTCAGGAATTTTGACCGGAAGACCCAACTGGATCCTAGGTGGAAGTCACCGAAGTTGGTTCTACTCACCACAAGGACAGCTGTGAAAATCGAGGGAAGGAAAGGGTGGTTGCACTCGAGTCATATCAAGAAATTTTATGGACTACCATCCAGTGTAGAGACTCAACCCTGTATTCCCTCACAAACAGACTCAAAGCTCCCCTTGGCTGAATTAACAAAACCAGAACTGTATAAACTAAAATTGAGGTCCAGTAAGTCAGACAATTTGATTGTTTAAGTCCTCTCCAAGGTGAATCGGTTGAATTTGTCTCTGACATGTATCCTCTGGACCGGAATAGAGAAAGAAATAATCAAATGCTGCTCAAGAAGCATGCGTATTGTAAATCATTTCGTAGTCACTGCACAGTAACATTATTAATTTTGTTTTTTCTAAGTCTTCTGATCATCATTGTCAGCATCCTATTGCACATGTATTATCCTATTCCTAAGCGTGCTTATAATATAACTGCAGAACATTCTTTTAGTGAATTACCTCCACATGAATTGTCTTATAGATTTGCGCTGCGCAACAACACATTCATTAGTATGCTACATCATTCCCATCAAACCAGCAATGCCACAAATTGTTGGATATGTGGCCGACTCCCTCCCTATCAGAACTATAAGGGAGTTTTGCCCCTCTTTCCCTATCCGTTCACACACAATGGCTCCTGTGGAGCATGGTTTAGTTTGATTAATTCCCTAGATTCAAATTCCGCAGTTTATCAAGACAGCTGGGTATGGGGAAACCTGAACTTAGTTTTGCTTAAAGTCTGCTACCCTAACAAGGAGGGACTTCCCAAAAGAACAGGAACTGATCTAGAAAATGAAGTATATGGATTAGGTAATTTTACACTTAACCTCATGATCCTGAACGTTGAATCTGAAGCTACACCAATCTTGCCCGCCATGTCAGTATTCCCAGTAAAGGGGGAATTATGTATAAGAAAGAATGGCTCCATACACATGGGCCATGGTAAATGCACCACTGTAATAAAATTCAGTGATCAAGGCAAGTCTACATTTAGAGCTTCTCGTCATTCCTACTTTATATGTGGCCAGACCGCATATATACGTCTACCTTTAGATTGGGATGGTACCTGTTACATAGCATTCCTCCTGCCACCTGTTTTCCTAGCCCCTCCTGATTATCATAGAAATACCCATTTAGTACACAATAGACAGCAGAGAGATCTCCCAATTGTCGATTACACTGAAACAGCATGGGAAAAATACACAGATTTCAATAAAGGATTCTTTCCCTATATAGGTACAGTCACTAATAGTAAACTGATACGTAGATTAACCAGAACCCTTGAAGCAGTAGTGAACGAAACTATTTCCGCCTTAGGCAATTTAACAGAAGAGCAGTCTGCTATGCGGATTGTTGTGCTTCAAAATCGTCTTGTCCTTGACGTCATCCTGGCCGATAGGGGCGGAGCTTGTAGGGTCATCGGATCAAGTTGTTGCATTTTCATACCAGAAAATTCGCCGTCAGTATATAAAGCCATAACCCGCCGTCATAAGATTGTAAGCCAGATACACCAGAGTCCAGGCACCTGGACTTGGTCCGGTTGGTTCTGGGGCGTGTTGTCAGCCTGGGGATGGAGAATCCTATCCTTCCTTGGTATTGGCTTTCTCATACTATTCAGTTGCTGCTTATGTCTACAATGTGGGCCAGCGATTTGTGGTCTGTGTGCCACCTCGTGTATCCCACATCCAAGTTTTCGCTCAAGATCCCGGAAGAAGAAAGAAGAACAAATGATGCTATATGAACAGATCGATGGATTGATGAAGATCGATATCTCCTAAGGGTCCGAAGGGGACAAGGAGGGAATGAGGAAATATGAATTTTGTGATCAGTTATGTCCCCTATCGTAGACCCCAATGGCTTCATGTACATGCTATAAGTACATGTATGTTCCCTCCTGCTCCAGTTCTGAAGACGCAAATATATGTGCGTCCACCGCCAACATGTCCTCTTTCAGATCCACCATGAATGGGTCAGATATTCCTTTTCTAAGTATGAAAGGCCACCGACTTTATGTGGTTCACTTTCCACATTTTACAGATTCAGGCGAGTAGGCCCGAATTCTGTCATCAAGCCTTTTCTGCCTTCTGCCTCTGAAAGCTCCAGTCTGAGCCTGCATCTGTGACCATGAACTTTGTCTTACTCCCTGCGCGGCTAACGGTGCCTGATCCAGCCCGTCGCCTGCCAAAAACTGTATTTCACCTTCAAGATTATCTCCGCCGCCCCTCATCCGATGCATTCCTGTCTAGTAATTTAGGTAAACATTCCTCCAGCTACCGTGCACAGGGCCAGGCCTCGCTGCCCTCATGCAAGTAATTCATAGCCCCGTCACCATGGAATATTCCTACCCCCTCGCATCTAGTGTAGACACTTAGACGCTTGTACACGCACTAACAGTCAGTATAGTCAGTATAGAATAAGATTCTATCCTAAGAGACCTCTCTTTTTGGATAACACTGTTCTTTAAACATAGGATATTAGATATGATTTGGGATTAGGTTGACATAACCCCAGACTTCTGTCTCCACATGTAGAGCTAAATGTCAAGTCCCCTTCACCCTCTAGTTGCACGTCAATCACACGTCATGCGGCTGCGCGCGCATCTCTGCCAACTATTTCTGCTGACATTGCAGGATTCTCTTATGGATCCACCCACTTGTGACATCATGTATGATGACGTTTATTAAATTACGCCCTCTATTAGCTACGTATGCATCTTTTATCAGCTGTTACGCCTCTTGCATCTGTTTCACTGTAATGTATTTTCTATAAAACTGCTTATCTGTCAATAATATATGCCCTTCCTTCCTGAACTTTCGTGGTGATGGAATAGAATGCCTACAATTCGAATTGTATTCCTTTGTATAGGAATAAAGCCTTTTTAAACCCTCTAATGCCACGGATTCTGCCTCTCATTTTACTGAGTTGTTCTTAATAGACTTTACCGCATAAAAAATAGTACCGGTAACGAAATATTTACCACAGAGACATTCTGATTCACACGAGACCTAAGACCCATACCAATTCGGCACAATCCACTCTATGGGGCTTACCACCTGTCAAGGGACATTACCCCTGCAGCACGTGCACAGCTTGCAAATATACGACAATAACCAAGGAAGTTACCCTGCGACCCAACTTCAAGTGGTGTATCCAAAAACATACCAACTGTAATACCAGACAGTGTATTTACTTGATTACCTGTCCGTGTGGTTTACAGGCAGTTCACTGAGGCTCAACATTCCCCTGATTCAATACACTGGATTGTACTGGAATCTCATTTACAGATTTCCTAACCATCTCTGTTCAGGATTGAACAGAGATGGGTACAAAGATTATCAAGCCATACTGAGGGTCTCAATGACGATATCCCATGGAGTTCACTCCCTTAAGCACTCCAACACTGTATTGAGCCCTTTATCTGGCTTGACTTAACCACTTGTAGTGACCATCAGCTTGCCCTCCTGTGTTCCCTCTCCTCAGATACCACTTCATAGGCTCGCAACCACTTCTTGCCATGTTTGTTCTGGTATTTAGAATTACACCTTGTACATCATTCTCGATAATACCACGGCAGTATATTATCCAGAGAGTGCCACTTTAATAAGTTATACGTATTCGTTTCTCATACTTTTTTAGTCTGCACCACCAGGCTTCAATAGAAACACTTACATCACTCGTGACCATTGTCCACCTGGCATGATATTCGCGTAAGTGATAGACAGTGCCTTTGTGTGGGGACCCGCCACATTTATCTTGCCAGAAGCCTCGCTTCCCATACTCTTTACCCACATGGCCGCTGTACCTAATGTTACGTGTCAGACGTGAATTCCTTCACTCTGCACCAACATGGCCGCCAAACTTTTTGATTACATCACGTGACATGACGTGGCATACGCGAGCACCGCAGCGACGCTGTACGCGCGTCCCACACCCTCGACGTAGCGGCTTTGCTTACGAATTGCAGAGTATATCTTCCCGCTATTATCTCCCCCAGCTACCACCCCGGTTCCTGGCGGCTTGGGTAGGTGTTCCAGCCTAGCGTCACTCTACGCGGGTGAGTATATCTCCATTTTTATGGACCTTGACGACTGATGTCGTTCCTGAGAGCAATACTTGGGCAGCTTCGGTGAGTTTCTCCTCCTTGTGTAATCCCCGTAGCCCCCCTCTCTGACCTGACCGATGTCCCCGTGTCACGGCGATTTGTCATCCACCGCCCAGGTACCGGTCGGTGCTCGTTCTCGAGTGGGTCTTGACTTGCACTTGACGAGAGCACCCACTAGTAGCGCTTTTTATTATTATTTTTATTTTTAGTATTAGTACAGGTTTTGGTTGGCCCCCCGCCTACCTTGCCTACCTTACCTACTTGATTCTCTTACTCACTACGAATACTCTTATGTTTTACAGGACCCAACCGGTGTCCTTTTAGCTATCGCCAGGACTGTTGCTAGCAATCTCTAGTAACTTACTAGGTGAGTCTGGTATCCCTGCATCCTTGCCATGAGTAATAGATTACTGTCTGCCTGTCAGTTTTTAACCCACTTAACCCTTTCTCATTACTGATCACACTCGGTCCATGTAGGTACCCAACGATATAGAGTTTGGAGTTGACCTACTTGTGGGCACGGTTTTGAATTTGATAGTAATTTCATCACATCACTCTACTGTAATAATTGTTAACAGTAAGAAGAGACATCTTAATTTTTTGGGGATATTTTATTTAACTAATTCCAAACTTTCTCCACAGGTAACGGACCTGAGGACGTGGTATGTAGAATGCACCCTACCACGTAGTGTAGATAGTTTTTCTGATCCTGAAGAAGTGCCCAGATCCTCCTGACACACAAGGCATGAAACATGTTGATCTTTAGAGTAGAGCTACATGACTAGATACCTTATCTCTAGTACACAGCCACTCTACACCATTTTTAATCAGGTAGTTTACCTTCTGAATAAATACCGACTAGGACTAACTGACCCGTTTTAACCCACTCCTATTCACATCTACACCCACTAGGCCCCTCACCCCCATGCACCAACCGGCAGGAACAAAAGATCCCCGATAAAGAAGCCCCGGTTCGGGAGCCCGTCGAGTATTGCAGTGCCGACTCGACGAGGGGCAAAGCTCATATGATGAAGCATGACACCTAGCTTGCTGGGTGTGTGAGAGCTCTAGTTCCACCAAGGGAATTCCCCTGGCCTTCCCTCGGCCACTCCCGGGAGTGAGTGGAGGATTAACCTTCCCACACTCACTTTCTGCTCCCCCTTGATCTCTTCTATGTACCAGAGGAACATTGTACCCTGTTTTGTTTACAGTCCTTTGGGGCCGGTACGCTGGACCTCATAAAACCAGCCCCCCCTTTTGTCCCCCCTTTTGTAATACTTCATATATGAACTGTCATATACTCACCATTTGTAATAGTTTTTACTAACCATAAAATGAAGATGCATTTCGATCATATTTTACCTAAATATATTTTGAATGATAATTAAATAAAAAAAATCACAAATAAAACAATGCATTTGTTGCAAAGAAGATTGTGATACAAAAAAATAATAATGATACTGTAAAAGGTGGGGAGCTAAGAATACCAATTATTTTAATTTCATATTTGTTTTATATAAAACAAAAAAGTTAATTAAGCTAGAATGTAATAATATGTTAGGTTTTAGTGAAGGTGTGTTGTCCCTTGTTATTGTGATAGACATAGATCAACAGAAGTAAGTGAACCGTGTTTCAAGATTTGTAATTGTAGGGAATCTTGATTTTTGTAAGTTTAAAATTAATTTTCTGTAAAATTCCCTATCGCTCAATAGGGTGATCTTCACCTTGGTGGTGGGGATCCCAACAAAGAGATGGAAAGTTACTAACTGTAACTTTACAGTGGTAAATTCAGCCATAGGAGTCTCCACTTCCTTAATTGAGAGAATGGAGGCTCGCAAGTCTACATCTAGGTGTAGATCTACACATAAAAATGGTGAATATCATCCATGAGGAGAGTTAAACCCACTTGTAGGTGTGGATCTATGCAGGCTAACTTCCCCTTTGAAGCTCGCCTTTAGGGTTCACACTCTGCCACAGACAGGTATTACCTCTTTCAATCGAAGGCTCCTATTCTGTCCTTTCCTCTGAGTCATTCACAGCTCTCCCAAGGAGGTCAGAAGGCTAAGGTGTCTCATGGCCAGCAACTTTAAGTGGCCATTGGCAAACTTGCGCAATAGAGGAACAACTTTCTAAATTGGCTTTTTACTCAAAAGTTACTTTCAATTCGACTTGGACATAAAGTCAGGTTAATGTAATCATTCTTTTGATACCTTGAAGTATCAACATTTGCTGTCCCATTCAGGAGTTAGCACAGCTGAGTTGTCAACTGGTAAACTTTCTCTTGACAATGGAGCTACAAGCCCTTCTACATCACAAACGACAATTTGTCTTTTTTTACTGTTAGGACATATAAAAACACATGCCCTACACTTTAATATACAGCACCCTGCCTTAGGGCTTGAAAGGCCTACCTTAGAGGTGACATAAGTTCATTAAATAAGGAAGTTCTTGACTTTGTCATTAGTTAAAATGGCAAGCTAGCAGATTACAACTGCTCTACTAGTCTCAATGGCAGGCTGGGAGACATGTTTTACTTTGACACACTCGTGGTGGCATAATAAGTGCTGTGGCCTATGAGGGACACCTTAACTTGCAGGCCTTGGGTACCCCTGGTACCATATACTAGGGACTTATAAGTAAGTTAACTTATGCCAATTGGGTATAAGCCAATTAAACATACACTTTTAAGGGTCAGAGGACTGGCACTGAGGTCTGGTTAGCAGGCATCAGTGCACTCTCAGAGCCTTTATGCCATTACCTACTACTCAAACAGTGGGGCACAAAGTAGGGGTGAACCTGCAAAAAGCCATTTCCTGATATATGTCGTTAGTGAGTTGATGCTGGCAAAACAACCACACTCAAAACTGCTCCGGCACCATTGCTTATTGATAGAGCCTACAGTGAAAGGTAATCCTGGATGGATGATGGGGTAGGAGGTTCAGTCAGATGGTAATAGAGATGACTTTAAAGCTGTTGAAATGCCAGGCCACTAGTAGGTTTGCTGACATTTTCTGGAATAACCTTTAATAACTTGTCTGTTTAACTTACCTGTCCGTACTCTAAAGGAGGCATCACAGATGCAAGACTTCCCGTGTACACAAAGAACCTGAAGAGAATAACAACTTGATACTTGTGGAAAAAAATGTTTGGGTCTAGATATCTGTCAGTTTAAAGTCACACTAGAAAGCACACAGTGCTGCAACAATTCTACCTAATGTAAAAATGAGGTCTGGGATACTCCCAATTCAGAGAAAAGCTTGATTCCTCCAGAACCACTCTGTTTCCTTCTGAGGCTCAAGAAGGATCAGTTGGCCCTTGATAAGGAGAACCTGGAAGTACAAAAGATTAGGAAGCATTTGGGACTAGGGTCCCATGGTGGTAGCACTAGTGAACATAAGTCAGGGAACAATCTTTTGATAAAAGGAAACTGAGCAGGATAGTCCCTCCTTACCAGGAGGGGGATTATATCCATAAATAGATCACTGCCTTGGAGAAGGCCAATAAAGTACAGATGGTCCCTCAAGAACAGTGGGCAGCTATCCCGTGGCTCTCCTTTTGCCAGAGACAGTCCAGCCCGAATGGCCAGGTCAGGACCTCCCTGGACTGGAAACAAGCATCCTAGGACTGGTTTGGGGTATTTTCAGCCCTCATCACCCAGGGTAGCTTGACTCCAGTGGCATGGAGAGCACGGGACCCACGTCTGGGCATACCCGTCCCACTCGGGGTGAAAAATGCAAAAAGAACAATTGATGGACAAAATGCACAACAATGTCATACATTCACTCCAGTACAGAGATCTGGGCCTAAATCCATTGTTTTTTTGCTCACCATGCCCTTACATTTTTGACCCAGGCATATGCAAATCAGTCTTGACCCTGCACCCAATGGGAACAGTCCAGCCTGAACTGCCAGGGTGGGCTGGACTGTTCCCATGAGGCACAGGGTCAAGACTGATTTGCATATAGCTGTGTCTGAACTGGGGTGGCAAAGTGACCTAAAGCACGATGATTGATTCAACCCAGATCTTTGACTGGGGATGAGTGTTTGAAAAGTTTCAGCACTCCGTCCATCATCTCCTTGTGCTTGCTTTGCTTGCCTTAAGTTGGCAGGGTATGCCCAGACATGGGTCCCTTGCTCACTTTGGCACTGGATTCAAGTTAGCCTGGCTGATGAGGGCTTTTAGCCCAAAACCGGTCCCAGGATGCGTGTTTCCGGTCCAGGGAAGACATGGCTTGGCAGTTTGGGCTGGACTGTTCCCATGAGGCACAGGGTCAAGACTGATTTGCATATGGCTGGGTTCAAACTGGAATGGCATGGTGAGCAAAAAAACGATGGATTTAGGCCCAGATCTCTGTACTGGGGTGAATGTATGACATTGTTCTGCATTCTGTCCATCAATTGTTGTTTTTGCATTTGTCACCCCGAGTGGGACGGGTATGCTCAGACGTGAGTCCCGTGCTCTCCATGCCACTGGAATCAAGCTATCCTGCCTGAAGAGGGGTGAAACCCCAAAACCGGTCCTAGGATGCTTGTTTCCAGTCCAGGGAGGACCTGGCTTGGCAGTTCGGGTTGGACTGTTCCCATGAGGCACAGGGTCAAGACTGATTTGCATATAGCTGTGTCTAAACTGGGGTGGCAAAGTGAGCTAAAGAATGATGATGGATTCAACCCAGATCTGTGACTGGGGGTGAGTGTTTGAAAAGTTTCAGCACTCCATCCATCATCTCCTTGTGTTTGCTAAGTACAGACAATAGCCTCTGATTAATGGTCAGGAATCTGTGGCATAGAGGGACACAGGGGCCAGTTTCACTATGGTGACAGAGAATATTGTGTCTCCTAACCAAGTCATACTTGGTCAACTTTACCAAGTGACAAATGCAACCAATGTCAGGACTGATCATTCCTTGGCAGTTGTAAACCTCAGCTGGGGAGTGGTAACTGGCCCTAAAAGAGTTGTGGTTCCTCCAGGCCTCCCTACAGACTGTCTGTTGGGCAATGACTCAAAGGCTTCAGCCAGGGCTGTCGTGAAGTTCAGGACAAATGCAGAGATGATGGGAATCTCTGTCAGTGCATTTGCTGTTACTAGGGCCCAGGCAAAACAGGTAGGCACTGAGGGAGCTCTGGATCCTGGACAAATTGACCAGTTAGCTCCTAAGAGAAGAAGCAAGAAGGGTAAGGAATTATCCTCCTCCCGGACTCCCAGTGAGGACCAGTCTCCTGGGGTAGATGATCCTAGCCCCTATGAAGGAACTGTCCCAGAGGAACTGGGGCCTGATACAGCAGAGTTCTTGGGGGCAGGGGGCCTTTCCAGGGCACACTTGAGTCAGGAGTAGAAATCCTGCCCCGCTCTTGAACAGCTCAGACAGCAAGCTGCTGCGGAGGAGGCAGCAAATGTCAGTGGGTCCCATAAGATCAATTGGGAAGATAGGCTCAGGTCTTCTGACTATAGAGACCCCAAGCCTGGAGCCACCAGGAGGTTGGTTATACCTCAGAAATTCAGGGGTTTTCTTCTTTCCCTAGTACATGGCATTCCCCTTGCAGGATATCTTGGTCAAAGCAGGACTTGGGACTGGCTTGTCCCTCACTTTTACTGGCCTCACATGTCTGAAGACACCAAGGAGTTTTGTCATTCCTGTGTCACTTTCCAAGCCAGTGGTAAGTCAGGTGGCACTTCAACAGCCCCCTTAATTCCACTTCCAGTGGTTAGGGTTCCTTTTGAGAGGGTAGAATTGACATTGATAGTCCCTCAAACCCTCCAACAGCATCTGGACGCAATTACATCCTAGTGGTGGTGGACCAGGCCACTAGGTATCCAGAAGCTATTCTACTTAGGACCACTAAAGCTCCTGTGGTGGCTAGGGCCCTTCTGGGAGTCTTTTCCAGAGTGGGGTTTCCATAGGAGGTCTTGTCAGACAGAGAAACAAACTTTATGTCTAGTTACATAAGTGCAATATGGAAAGTGTGTGGTGTAAACTAAAGGTTTACCACAGCCTACCATCCACAGTACAATGGGCTTGTTGAAAGGTTCAATAAGACTCTAAAGGGTATGATCATGGGACTCCCAGAAAAATGCAGGCAAAAATGGAATGTCTTACTACCCTGCCTTCTCTTTGCCTACAGAGAGGTTCCTCAGAAGGGGTTGGGCTACAGCAAAGGGGGTGGGCTGAAGCCCATTTAAACTTCTGTTTGGACATCAAGTTAGCAGTCCACTGTATCTGGTTAATGAGGGCTGAGAGCAGCCTCTCAAACCTCCTAAACAGGATATTGTGGACTATGTCCTTGGCCTGCATTCACGTATGGCTGAGTACATAAGGAAGGCAAGCAAACATCTTGTGGCCAGCCAGGAGCTTCAGTAATCTTGGCATGACCAAAAGGCTGTATCGACTGTTTACCAGCCAGGACAGAACATATGGGTATTGGAGCCTGTGGCCCCAGCAGCTCTCCAAGAAAACTGGAGTGGCCCTTACACCATCCTTGAGGAAAAAGGTGAGGTCACCTACTTGGTTGACCTAGGCACTCCTAGAAGTCCTCAGAGAGTTCTTCATATGAACCACCTAAAGCTTTTTATTGACAGGGCTGACACAAGCTTGCTCATGGCAACTGTTGAGGGACAGGAGGAAGAGAGTGACCTTCTACCTGATCTCCTCTCTCAGGACCATGTTGGTGGGTCAGTTGATAGAGTATCCTTGGCAGGCAGCCTCATTGACCAGCAGCAAGCTGATTTTAGGCAAGTTCTCAATCAGTTTGCCCACCTGTTCTCTCTGACTCCTAGTCAAACCACTTGGTGTAGACACAGGTGTCTGTCAAGAGTAAAATCCACAGCCAGCCTGACCATGTCAGAGACTGAAAAACCGGTGTATAAGGGTGTTATTTGTTTGACTGGGAACTTGCATTTGGATTTATTTAATTTTTTTAATTTATTGTGATGGTTGGCCTACAGTTTTAGTAGGTGCCTAGTTTTTTTGTGCATGAAATTGGCCTTCTTTTGTAAAGGAAAAATGTTGCACAGTTCAGTACATTTTCTTCTCAATGTTTTTAATAAGTTGGCAATATTGATTGATTTAATTCACTATGAGACCTAGTCTGCCAATAGGCCTTCCAGCCAGTAGGCCCTGTACTATTCATGGGTGCATTAAACAACTGTTTCTGTGGTGTCTGTAGAATTGAAATATCATTTAGGCAAGGGATGGCATTAGATTAAAATGCAAAAAGTGTTTTTTTGTGGTCTTCCCAGTTTTTCCCCCTGCAAACAGTGTTTAGGTGGGGTAATGCCTTTGGAGGATGTGTGATGTTGTGAACACTTTTAACCCTGTTAATTGTTTTTTTTACAGAGTTTTATATAGCTCAAACTTGACCCAAAGGTATCGGGTATCAGAGCGCTTTACATAGCACCAGTTGCGTTACATGAGGACACATTCATTTTTGTTAGGTACGGGGAGATTAAGTGATTTGCCCAGAATAACAGGATGTTCAGCTTCATTGCCAAGACTCGAACCCAGTTCCCCAGTTTCGAGGTCGACCACCCTAGCCGTTAGGACAACTCCTCTCCCCAGTTTTCATCTTTGGCATTGCTGAAATAATGCTGTGTTTTCTGTGTTATCATGCCTCTTTTGTCTGGCCACTGTTTGTATATTTGTGTTTGGCATAGACCACCATTTGCCTTTGTTATTCATTATGCCATGTGGACAGGGGCCATTTTGTATAGTCAGTGTCCACTCTAGGCCTGCATGTGTTCTTTGTTTTCCGGGCCTCCTGCCTGTTGTTGTTCTAAACATGTGGCTGGTGGCCATTTTGTATAGCCAGCCAGCCAGTGTACTTTACCCAAAGGCCTGCATATTTTCTTTGTTTGTGTGCATGCCTCCTTGCTGGTTGCTGTGGCCATGCTGCTGGTGGCCATTTTGTCCAGCCAGCCAGTCTGACTTTGCTATAGGCCTGCATGTCTTCTCTGTTTGTGACCATGCCTTCTTGCTTGTAGTTGTTGTTGGCATACCACGTGGCTGGTGGCCATTTTGTGTAGCCATCCAGTGTGCTTTCCCCATTGGCCTGCATATCTTCTCTTTCTTCCCCATGCCTCCTTGCTTGCTGTTTGACCATGTGGCCAGTGGCCATTTTGCACAGGCATCCAGTGTGCCTATTACATAGGCCTGCATGTTTTCTCTGTTTGTGACCATGCCTCCTTGCAGGTTGTTGTTGTTGACTGACCATGTGGCTTGTGGCCATTTTTTGTAGCCAGACAGTGTGCTTTCCCCATAGGTCTAAAAGTCTTCTCTGTTCATGACGATGCCTGCATATCTTCTCTTTGTTCCCCATGCCTCCTTGTTTGCTGTTTGGCCATGTGGCTGGTGACCATTTTGCATAGGAATCCAGAGTGCTTTTGTCATAGGCTTGCATGTGTTGTTCTATCATTGTGTTGTGGCCATGCCTCCTTGCTTACTGGTTCACCATGTGGTCAGTCAGTGGCTATTTTGTGTGAGGAGCCAATGTGCTTTTGCCATAGGCCTGCAAGTCTTCTCCTTGTACCCAGTGACTTTTTGCTCTGCGTTGTTGTTTTTGATGACCATGTGGCAATGGCAAGCAGCCATTTTGTGTGTCCAACCAGTGTGGCCCTTTGTCATATGCTTGCATGGATGGTTGAGCAATGAGATAGTCGTTTAATAAATTAAAACAAATGTTATGCTTGAGGATAATGTCACTTATTTATAATTCTTTATTGAAATTGTGTTCATTTTTTTTAAATTTAAAGACATTTCTTTTAATTAATTAATTTTATTTTTAGATTGTGGTTTTCTTTTACCATTTTCATAATATCTGACATCAATTAATCAGCCCCATATCTCCCATGTCTGCCATAGGTGCACAACAGCAATCATTGTGTAAAGAGTATTCTATTGTCATTTATCAGCTGCACCTTTTGAGTACCACATCTCACGTGATGCATTGCACATAAAGCAAAGTTACAGCTGCATTTTTTTTGTTGTTGTTGCTCTTTCTAATCCTTCCTAAGTGTACACCATGAAAGTTTATGTTGGGCTTGTGTTCTGTTTTACAAATGAGCACTGTATACTATTGGTGATTATTAAAAGAGCTTAAGTAACCACACTAAATGATATTGTTTGTTTGTACTACTACTTGAACTGCAACACTGTCATGTTTCACTGATGTTTTTCTTGCTTGTTTGCTTTTAGGTTTACAAGAGAAGAGACATTACCCACAGTACTACCAGACTGAAGACCTGTACACGATTTGACGTGTGACTGACTATGCAACACGGTCATCTCTTCAGCTTGTTGTGAATGTAAGTGCCACTGCCATCTGACAGTTTCAAGATGGCCCCAGAGAAAGGTGCTGCCAAGACAGTGGCTAGTGGGGAGCAGAAGAGCAGATTTTCACCACTGGTGTGCCGACGACAACCTTTTTCAGGAAAGTTGTGCCTGCTGCACTGGCCTCCGGCGATCGTGTTGAGAGCAGCAATCCTGCATCAACAGCACCACCTCCCCAACCTAAGCCCAAGACCATGTCTGGCAGTGAAGCAGCCAGTGCAATTATGTTGACGCTGATGAGTAGTGATGTTGTATTGGATTTGTTTCTTTCGCAAAGTAGTACTCAATAATTTCAGGAAACATAGCAAAGTGAACGGCAACCGCAGCCAGCAATGGATTTGCCTAATGTTGGAGCAGAACAGGACGTTGAGCTTCCTTCATAGCAAGAAGCTGAACCTCCTCTTTTAGAATCTGTTATATCTCACGGATAGGTTCAGAATGTAAGCCTGCGTAGCAAGGCTTGATGGAGAATGTTCATGGTGTTGCTGGGTGATGGGGTCAGAAGATTCTATGTTTTTGAATAGTGCAGAGACGTTCCTACTCTTTCCACTTGCATCACGGTGGATGCAAGTCAGGTTGGTTTGGGGTGTGTGGTTACGCAGGATGCCCGAGGAGGTGAAAATACCATTGCGTTTGCATCTAGAGTTCTAAGGGATGCTGAAATACAGTACTCGGTGATCGAAAAAGAATTGTTGTCTTGTCTTTGGGCAGTTAATAAGTTTTGTTCGTACGTCTGGGGTAGACGTTTCGTTTTGAGGACTGATCATAAACCGTTGGTCAACATTCTTAGTGCAGGGACTAGCAAATGTTGTTCACCAAGGATTGTAAGGATGGTTTCGAGACTTATGCAATATCAGTTTGATGTGGTTCATGTTTCTGGTGGAAAGAATATAAGGGCAGATTTCTTATCTAGATTTCCTATTGGTACAGACCAAAAGGTCTGTTTAGATGACAATGATGGTGATGATGATTCGGATGATTGTTTCATCGCTGCGGTTGATATTTCTCAGCTTAGTGTTGGAGATGAGGGAAGCTGGTTGGAAGCCATCGCTCAAGCTGAAGTTCTCCAACAACTAAGTCAATATGTGATGAATGGTTGGCCAAGAGAGAGCACTTTGCCACATTATTTACAACCTTACTGGAAGGTACAGTCAGAAATTTCCATTGAAGGGGGAGTGTTGGTTCGTGGAGAAATGCTTATTCCTCCTCTTGGTATGAGAAAAAATATTATTCTCAGAGCTCATGAGGGTCATCTGGGATTCAACTCTTACTAAACGAAGAGTTTGTGATGGTTTTTGGTGGCCATCTATGGATGCTGATGTCACGGAGGTAGTTGATGTTTGCTCCATATGTAGAAACTCAGATAAAGGCTTGAAGGTTAAAGACTCCACCACTGTTGCCAGTTGATTGCCCGTCTGCTCCTTGGAGTAAGCTGGGTTTAGATATCATGGGTCCAATAGAAGGTTTGCAGAATGGATGTCGTTTTGTTTTAGTGTTGATTGATTACGTTTCAAAAGGGCCCGAGGTGAGAGTGGTTAGAGACATCTCTTCTTCTACTGTTATAACGTTTTTAAAAGAGGTGTTTATTCGAGAGGGGTTTCCTGAGACACTGGTCACAGATAATGGTACCCAATTTGTCAGTTTTGAATTCAAGTCATTTCTGAGTTCTTGCAATATCAAACATGCACGAAGTTCACTGTATCACCCACAGTCTAAAGGTCAAGTGGAGCGTATGAACAGGGTGGTGGGAGACTGTGTTGGATGGGCAAGAGGTTCGAATGTTAATATACAAGGTTCCATCGATAGTATGCTTTGGTTTTATAGAACGACTCCCCACTCCACAACTAAGATTTCTCCTTTTGAGCTTTTAAGGGGACGTAAGGCCAATACTTGCTTTAGACCAGGGTGGATGAACAAATTGATCAAGTCGTTACAAGACATAAATAGTCTTATGGATATAGTGAAGAGAAATGTTCAAAATGCTCAAGTTAGACAAAAGCAGTGGTATGATGAAAGGAATTCTACTAAGTTGGTTGAAGTGCATGTGGGGGATCTCATTAGAATCAAATCTTCTACCCATGTTAAAAAAGGGGAGAGTAAGTTTGGACCACCTATCCGTGTCACACACATCGGTAGGAATGCGGTTAAAGTTGAAGAGGGAAATTGGTGGAATGTAGGTAAGATTGTTAAGGTTAGGGAAACTGGTGACACAGGGAACGGTGGTAGTTGCTTTGAGCCTTCCTCTTGCAAAACTGCGGATGCTCATTTTTCTTCTTGTAGAACTGGTGATGTTCATTCTCCTCTGAGAAGGAGTATTAGGACGAGTAGTATTCCCAAACGTTTTTGTGATTGAATTTCTGTGACAGTGTTTATGCTTATCTTTACTTATTTTTGTTTTAGTTTATTATTTTTCACAACTGGTTTCGTTTTGTTTATTTATTGTTCTTTTTGTTTGTGTTTTAAAAAAAAAAAAATGAGAAAGGGGGATATGTTATATCTCACGGATAGGTTCAGAATGTAAGCCTGCGTAGCAAGGCTTGATGGAGAATGTTCATGGTGTTGCTGGGTAATGGGGTCAGAAGATTCTATGTTTTTTAATAGTGCGGAGACGTTTTGTGAGGGTGGATGTTTCCTGTCTCGTTTGTTGCCTCCGCTGTGTAGATTTTACTAATAAACTTCGTTCAGTGATCGCCGGCTCCCAGGCTGATTACTACAGAATCATTAGCTCCCACATCTCCAGCAAGGAAAAGGAAGGGTACTGCAGCACCATCTTCGACAAGCACCACTTCTGATGATGGTGATAGGGACATGGAGTGGATCCGACAGAGACCAGGAGATAACAGTAGAGGCAAGTGAAAAGAAAAGTTCCAGAAAGACTTAGACTTATGGAAGGGGATGAAGAGGAGGATGATGATGGTGATAACTAGGTAGTCATGGTGGAAGGTGACACAGAGGAATCTGACATTGCTATTCAACCAGCTCCGACATATGTGGCACATGTAGCACCAGCACCATCTTCCATATTTGCAAAGTCCCAGCTGAGACCTGCACCAACTCCTGCCTCAACAGAAGCAGAGAGGCAATCAATGACATGCCCACCTACCTCCAGTTCATCTTCAGGCATTGGCAGTGGCCCAGTAAAAAAGTACTCCTCCCCAGTTTCAGGCTTTTTAAAGTTAGGAAAGAGGGGAAGCACATTTCAGTTCGCACCATTTTCGACACAAATGTTCCACGAGATAAGCCTGGTACACATTATGGTACTGCAAGCCAGATGACCCACATGAAAAAACACCACACAATCAAGTGGGAGGAGCAGGCTAAAAAAATTGCTGAACGTGGTTGTGATGGTGAGGAGAGCTGGGGACCATCATGGGGGAAGGTGATGATGATGATGAGGAAGAAGAGGGTGATATCATCTTCACACAAAGCAGCCCTGCTCCCAGCAGTGTGCCAACAGATTCATGCACCTCAGCGACTTCACAATAGCACAAGAAGATTCAGAGTGAGATGATGGAGACTCCACTGCATACAGTGACTGCCCCACCACCACGATGCACATTGAGTCTGCCATTAGCATCTACTTCTCAAAAGACACCTGTATCAGTGCCCCAGGAAAAAAAGAAAATCCAGGCTACTATTACACCCATGTTTAGGCAGGAGGGGCCCTATGAGTGAAATCACCCAACTGCACGTTTGCACATTGGGAAGCTGGCAAAAATGTTAGCGCTGTACCTCCTCCCTTTTTCTTTTGTGGAAGTAGTGGGATTCTTAGAATTTTTGGGTAGCCATCTGCCCAAAATGGAAGGTACCAAGTAGGACCTATTTTGCCAGAGTGGCTGTTCCAGTGCTTCATCACGATGTGCTGCAGTTGATTGGACAAGCTTTGCAGAAAAGTGTTGTTTGCAGGAGTAAAGCAAAAGATATCTACGGGTCGTGGCTCTAAAGAGAGCTTGAAGAGCGTTCAGTGGCATGCAATAGTGGCCATGTTCCCAATGGAGAAATCACATACAGCTGTAAACATCTAGGAGGAATTTAACTGCAAGTTGTTTGAATTGCTGAGACCCAGAGGTCTTAGAATTGGACTTGTTGCCACAGAAAAATGGTAGTAACATAGTCAAGGCCATGTCAGAAGGAGGCTATTTCAGAGTCCTGTGTTTGGCCCATTGCATCAACCTGGCAGTACAAGACTTCCTCAAAAAGGGAGACATAGTCAGCAACATACTGATCACCTGCAGAAGAATCTGCACCCATTCATTTCAGGGGCTGCAGATTATTCAGCGTAATAACAGAACACCAGTTTAAGCCCTGATACAGGAGGTGCCAACGCTTTGGAACTCCACCTTTTACATGCTGCAATGTCTATTTGAGCAGCACACACAGATAAATGACTATGTCATTAAAAGAGGATGGTATGCAATTGGGAAAGCTATGACCATGGATGCAGACAAATTGGGCCTAGTCAAATGCCTGACACAGATGCTACTCCCTTTTGTTTGAGGTTTTCACATGGGAAGTTAGCAAGGAGTACAGTACATTGGGCCAAGCTATCCCGTTGTTGCATCTTCTACAAGACCAGGGAAAGAAGGTGTCTGAAAGGTTAGCCCCTGTAGGTGTGAATGAAAATACAGAAGCACATGCCTTCGTTGAGAGCTTAGTCATGAGCTTGGCTTCTAATGTAAGGCTGCAACATGACATCATCGAGTACAAAGAGTACATAAGTGCCACACTACTCAATCTATGGTACAAAAAAAGTCTGCCCACTTTCATCACTTTTTCTGAATGGGATGTTTTAATATACAAGAGGTGGATTGTAGAGCAAGTCAGAGACTTGAAAGAAGAATGTTCTGGGGTGCCACCTTCAACTTCCAGAGAGGGTAGTCTTGTCTCGCGGCAGCCAACAATACCATCAACCAGAACACCGGCAACAACAGCAAAAGAAGGAACAGACCCAACCTCTGCATTGTATTGGTTTCAATTGACAGGGCTCAAGTTCAGTGCAACGGCAATGGCAAAACAGGTAGCGCAAGTGACAGCACCAATGAACATCCACAGGATGTTCCAGGAGTATCTGGATGATCCAAAGGTAGTCTATCCATTGATGTAGTGGTATGGGAAGATGCACCAATGGCCAGAGCTCAGCAGACTGGCAATAAAGTGTCTGGCTTGTCCTGTCACCAGTGTGTCTGCTGAATGTGTGTTCAGTGCAGCTGGTGCAGTGGTCATAGTGAGAAGAACCAATCTCATGCCCCAAAATGTGGAGAGATTGACTATGATCACAATGAACCAACATTTTATACCACACAATTACACCATTCCTGAAACAGCAGCACAAGAGGAGATAGAGGGTGATTGGTCCAACAATGAATCAAATGTGTTAACTGACCAACTTCTGGGTGAACCACCTGAGTTTGAGGATAAACTCTACTTCTGGGACTAAGTATGCCAGTGCCCCCATTGAACTTTTAAACATTTCTCATTGAACGCAGTTCTTTCTTTGCAAAAAACAAAAAAGAAAATTGCTAGATGAACATTATTATTTTTTTGTCAGATTTATGCTGCCTCCCCTTTTCTTTATTAGCCCCATAAATATTGCCAGATTGCAGTTGCTGAGAGCTGTAGGACTACCTCATAAACAGCTAAAAGCAAGAAGTTAGCGAGTATACTATGGACTTGAGTTCAAAGGTAAACCAAGAGTCTTAAGCCTAGTACTCAGCTGTGTGGAATAGAGAGAGGTGGGGTTGTGAAATGCTGCTCTGTATGTGTGTTTGTGTTTGACATGTAGAAAAAATGATACTCTGAGACCCCTTTTGTTTTTTTGGTGCAGCCTCTGAGTCTTCTTGATTCACTCCTCATGAAGCTTACCTTCCTTCTGTTCTTCTCCTTGAGCTTGTTGACTCCAGACTTTGAGTCCATTTTTGATAATTTGAGAATTTGACAAATAATACTGATAGCTCCACATAAGCCAACACTTACTAGTATTGCTCTTTTTTCAATCAGGCATTCTTATTGTGTCAACACGTAGTAGTCAGGTGGTGTCAATTGTTTGTTAATCCTTGATAAATATATGGGCCACTTAGTCTTTCTACTTCCATTTAGTTGCCTACGATGGATAATCAATTAATCATTTAGATCAATCCTACAGTTGGAGCTCACCTGGGTGGAACTGGAAGTGGGACCTCACTTGTGAAGTTGTGATGTCTCCCCTGTTATTGCTGTACATATATTCAGGTAAGACAACTAGTATGGATGTAATTTAAATTAGTAAGAAATAAATTAACTGCTACTGTTTTTATTGAGATAGTTCAGAACTTCGACACAATATAGGTCATCTCATCATGGCAGCATTCCACATAATGGTGAAGATAGTTACAGAAGTATAAGCCTAGGCTCTATAACTAAGTACTATGCTATCTCTTACATTACAAGCACGTAAACAGGCTGTGTAAAACTACTTGAAGGCAGCAGTGCAAAGTAAAAGTAAAGTAAACTACTTCAGGCATAAATTTAGATTATAAAAAATAGTTTCCCCCTTTATTTATTTACAAGGCAACCCACCCTCTTCACCCCAACACCATGCCCATCACTCTCCTAAACAAAACTGACCCAAGCCCCAAAACTCAAACCACACTATCACACAACTTGAACATCACTTTTTTGATGTTTCGTGGTGCAATGTGCCACTGGCATATATATAAGACCATGTAATGCCATGTTATATGATTTTCTATGGCCTTATAAATATGTGCCCCTTTCACGCAGAAAACTGACTGAAAGGAGCATTCCATTGGTGTTGTTTGGGGGCGTTCCCAGCACCATCCATGGCTTTTTAACACTGCCCTAGATTTATGAGAAATCGCAAGTCTGAGGCCTTGCCAAAAACCTACGGCTACCAGGGGTTTGGGTAATGGAGGCACAACGAGGAGAAATATCTTTATTACTCCTCGTTTTACTCTTTCTGCAGCATGCATAGAAAGAGGAAAAAGCCAGGGCCTCTACGACAACTTCAATGACCAGACACCTTACTCCGTAGCCACCTCCTCCTCCAACAATGCCAACCAGCCCACCATCTCCTCCTGGAACCCAGTCACCACCGAAGATACCCCATTTACCATGAAACGTATCCACTCAGGAGCCCCCATGAACCCTTGTCAACCGCACATCTTCCACAGAGCCGCAGCCGCCATCGCTCCGGAACTGCGACACACCATCAACGCCACCTTTGAAACTGGATTATTTCCTGATGACTGAAAACGTGCAGAGGTCAGACTCCTACTCAAGAAGCTGTCAGCAGATCCCACAGACTTTAAGAACTACCAGCCCATATCCCTCCTCCCCTTCAGTGCCAAAGTCACAGAGAAGACCATCAACGCTCAACTAACAAATATAATTGAAGAAAACTCCATCCCTGACCCCACCCAATCCGGATTCCGCAGCAACCACAGCACCGAGGCCACTCTACTTGTGGCTTCAGATGACATCCACACCCTCCTAGACCAAGGACACACCGTGGCCCTGATCCTAGTCGACCTCTCAGCAGCATTCAACACTGTCTCCCACCGCACACTCACTGCCAGACTCCACAACTCCGGCATACAGGGAACCGCCCTCTACTGGCTCCGCTCCTTCCTCACCAGTGAACCCAAAGAATCAGACTTCCACCCTTCCTCTCTGAACCCACAGAGGTCAACTGTGGATTACCCCAAGGATCATCGCTCAGCCCTACGCTCTTCAACATCTACATGGCAACCCGGGCCACCATCGTCGAACAACACGGACTCAGCATAGGATCCTCTGCCGACGACACCCAGCTCATCCTCTCCCTCACCAAGGACCCCATCACCACCAGACTCAACTTCTAGGAAGGAATGAAGGACATTGCATCCTGGATGCGCAACAGCTGCCTGAAGCGCAACTCGGAGGAGAAAGAGGTCCTCATACTCGGACCCTCTCCCTCTGCATGGGACAACAACTGGTGGCCCACCGTCCTCGGCAGCCCTCCCACCCCCACAGACCACACCAAAAACCTTGGCATCATACTCAACTCTTCCCTCTCCATGACCCGACAGGTCAGCACCATCAGCTCCACCTGCCACCACACCCTCTGCATCCTCCACAAGACCTTCAAATGGATCCTCCCCCAAATCAAGGAAGACTGTCACCCACACACTCATAACCAGCAGACTGGACTAGGGAAATGCCCTCTATGCCGGAATCAACAAGTCTCTGCTCTGCAAACTCCAGGCCATAGAGAACACGTCAGCCAGACTTCTCCTCGGCATCCCCGACACGAACATATCCCCCAACACCTATGAGACCTCCACTGGCTTTCCATGAAGAAATGAGTAACCTTCAGGATACTCACCCAGGCCTACAAATGCCTCCACAACATCGGACCTCAATATCTCAATGACAGAATTTCCTTCCACGTACCCAAGAGGAAACTCCGATCCACTGACCTCTCTAAACCCCTGTGCATCCATAGAGAAAGAACAGGTGAAAGAACCTTCTCCTACATGGCGGCCAAGGCCTGGAACGAGCTGCTGACCGACATCAGATGCTCATCCACCCTGCAAATCTTCAGGAAGACCAGACCGGAGCTGCTCCCCCTCTCCCCCAGCACCTTGAGACCCTCACGGGTGAGTAGCACGCTTAAAACTCCCTGATTAATTGATTGATTGATCTTGTGATTGTGTTTGTGCAGGACAGTTTCTCTTCCTACACCAAATAATCATCCGCCCAATGCAGTCACCCTTGCAACAATGGCCCAGCTCTTCATCTAATGTATTTCTCTTTCTACCCTGTCTCCAAAGAGGCTGATGAATTATAAACAAGAAACTACGTTGTTCATATTCCTCATGTATGAAATGTGGATATTAATATGTTATCTTGTCTGCCGTAAGTAGACGATGAGTAAAATGAATCTTATGGACTGCACTACAGGTAAAGGAACGGATTATTTGCATTTTATAAGGCACATTAGTCACTGTGTATCCCATATGCCAATCTTGATATCAAATCATGCACTTAATCCCACTTTACCCTGTGGCCCCACCCACCATCATGTATTTCCAACAAATTAATTTGCTGGGCTGCAACCAAGGAAAGGAAACATGGTTTTGTCTACTGCAGGGGGTAGGGTAGAGGGATTAGGCAGGTAGGGTAGATATTTTTCTATAGATAATTGAGGGGCCGCTACACTGATCATCGATTAATTATCTTTAGCTTTTTCAGTCATGGTTGAATTCAAAAGGGAAAAATCTGAACAAGGATAAATTAATCTGTTATCGGAAAACATTATATATGATCTGGAATCACTTCACATGGGTATTGCATAATTAAATGTGGCACATTCCAAGAATGGGCCACCCACCCTTTCACTCTTCTACCATTTCCTCTCTTTTAAGTTACTTTCCATTCTTTCATGTCTCCCTCAAGCTATCCAAGTTTTTTATGTGAGATTTTGCTGCATTGCTGATAGAAGAGTCCATAATATTAACTCAATCGCTTTGGCTGATAAAGTTCACCTTATAGTAATTTTTTAAGACGACGAGCGCTGCCATGGCAATAGCTAGATGGCATAGTAATTGCAAGAAATATGTGACTCACCAGTGCCCATCCCTGCTGCCACTTCTTCTCCTGCAACTTACCGGTTACCATCTCCTCCTGCAGTAGCACTGGAGCCCGCATCACTGATGTTCTGTGTAGCTAGAATAAAACATTGCACATAATTTAGATTCAAGATACGAAACACCAATACAACAGTAATGCAGCACAACAGCTCAATTAGCACTTATCTTCCAAATATCACTCTGGGTATTTAATTAGTTGGTTCACAAAGTTAGACAAGCCAGGCGTGGAATAATGGTCAATCAAAAATATAAGGTGTTGGGTGGCAAATGCAATGGGAGTGGGACCTCATACTTTTTTTCTAGCCTCGCTGCACTGTCAATGGAAACTTCTTGTATACTGTAACTGTAAATGAACAGGCCTGCAGCACACTACAAAGGGGGTGGGGGGGGGGGTTGGTGGTCCATGATCACCATAGCCACTGTCTTATGACATAGACTGTGTTAGAGCTAGGCATAAGCAGGAAAATGAAAGCCTTCTGAACAAACATACAGGGTGATTTTTATTTAAAATACTAGCTTACTTGGGCCTGCTATCAGAATCTCTTCACAAATCAAGTTAGATAGCTCCAACATTCCAATAGACCAATAAATACCCAAGATTCTATGGTTCTACCCTAGCAAGTCCACAACAATCATAAAAGGACTTACTGGGATCTTCAGAGCCCTCAGCAGAGGTGCTGGTGGTCGGCGCCGGCTGACCAGCTTTCCCCGGACCCGCCAAATCGTCCCACTTCTTACCTTTGGGTGCTGTTGAAAGAAGTTAAGAAGATAAATACAAATAGATTAATGATTCTTTTAATAATCTCAACAAAATGTTTTGTGAAAAGCAAATGCAGTCGATAAAAACGATCATCTATAGTACTACTAGTATAGACTCTTGTCTATCGGCTGTCATTAAATCAATATTCCAAATCTGCTCAACAAAAACTACATTTGGAACTAATGTATACCAGTGAATGACCTTTGATTTTATTCTATTCCCTTTTCTCAACACCCTTGATGAGCCAACTTAGTCTCCCTTTTTTGTAATCCATAGATACACACTTCACATCCTTACTGTGAATTCAATTGAATAACCTCGAACTGTACGAGCTTGTTACACCTGGCATCCTTGACGTGGTTCTCCACTGTAATTTTGCCTCTGCCGTCTGTGTTTTTGATGTGTGATGGACTCCGTTTTTGCTGGTCTAGGTGCTTTAGGCACTTTGCCACTGCTGATCAGTGCCAAAATGCAAGTGCCCCCTCTGTAAATTATGACTATGAATTGGTGTTTCCATGATTGGCTTGTTTACTAAGTCCCTAGTACAGTGCACTTTGTGTGTTCAGGGCCTGTGACTCAAATGCTGCTATTGGGCCTGCAGCACTGATTGTGCCACCCACACAAGCAGTCTTGCAAAAGGTTCTCAGACCTGCCACTGCCGTGTCTGTGCACAGTTTGGTACTGCCATGTCGACCTGGCAAGTGCACTCACTTGCCAGGCCCTAACCTTTCCTTTTCTGACATGTGAGTCACCCCTAAGGTAGAACCAAGGTACACCTGTGGGCAGGGTGCAGTGCCTGTGAACGCTAGGACATGTATTTATGTGTGTAAAATGTCCTGATAGTGAACTACAGATAATTTTGTTTTTCACTGTTAAAAAGGCTATCTGTGCCATTGGATAGAATGGAAGTTTATTTACAACACCTAATAACTAAAATTTTCCATTGGGACAGATTGAATGGTAACGTGTAGTATGTCTAAACTCAGAATATGAAGATGCATCTTTAAGTAAGGATGCTTTTTTATATTCTGGGTTTGAAAATACCATGTTTAGAAAGTGGGACTTTTTTTGCTTAACCATCCTATGTGCCTCTGCTGGTTTGTGAACTGGCTATCTGGCTTTGGAGTGACAGGGTCTGGGATGTGCATTCACTGTAGGCAGCCACTGGGGGGGTTGAAGTGTGTCCTGCCGTTCTGGATGATTCAGGGCTGGGCTGAATTGACCTGGTCTGCACTTAGAGTAGGGGGAGGAGATTTCCTTTCACATGAATGGGCCTGGCCTGCCTTACACAATGCTGTCTCCACCTCCTGCCGTTAAGCTGCACCAGAGAGGACAGAACTGGTTTGGACTGAGCAAAGAGCCTCTCTGACAACAGAGAACAAAGAGAAATGGACTGTAAATGTTGGGGCCGAGACCCCTGAACTTTAGATCATTTCTGGAATTCAAGAGGAACCTTTGCCAAGGAGAAGAGCTGGATAAACTGAAGGAGAAGTACTTTCCCTTTGCCTTGTGCTATCTGGGGTTGGCCTGCAGTGGCTTGTATTTGCCAAGGAAAGGACAAGGACTTTGCTATGTGCTGTGTCCCCTGCTTGAAGAAGAACTCCAAGGATTTGAAGTAGAGCTTGCCTCCTGATGATCTGAAGTCTCAGGGTCACAAAGACTTCACCACCCGCTCCCCTGAACTGCCAAGAGGTGCCAGTGTTGGGTCTCTGGAGGTTCTTCCTGCTGTTGGGAGCTTGAAAAGCAACACAACTATGAGAAGTGCCACACATCCTCATCTGTTTCCGATGCATTGCCAAAGAAACCCATGTGGCACCTGCCCACGGCTGGAGAAATCGCTGCACGCTGAATCCCGTGCACCGATATCCGAAGGCAAAGTTTAAAGGATCAATTCCGATTCAGGCCCTGCTGTGGGGCTGTAAGAACCAATGCATCGTGGGACTGCGGCTGGATAAACCAATGCAGCTCTGTTGCCGCTGATGTATCGAGAAGGGATGTGTCACCGATCCCCACGCATCGCACCGGGGCACCAAGTCCACAAGAACACCGGGGCACCAATAAAAAACTGACGCATCACCTCCCAGCAGCACAGTAAGAAACCTATGTATCATCTCCCCTTCAGTAAGGAACCGATGCATCACCTCCCCTGCGTGGCAGTAAGGAACCAACGCATCACCTCCCATGAAGTAAGGAACCAACGCATCACCTTCCCTGAGCAGAAAGAACCAACGCAACACCTTCCCTGCAGCAGTTTTTGTGTATGATTGTGTAGCATCCAAGGTACTTTGTGTTGAAAGTGTTGCATCTATAGTTTGCTATGGGCAGAACTGTTTTTACCTTCTAAAAGTCATATTTTGATCACTGTATTGTGGATTTGTTGTCATTTTGGTCTTGTTTTTTTTAGATAAAGATTACTTATTTTTCTAAACTGGTATGGTGTCCATTTGTAGTGTTTTTACTGTATTACTGTATGTGTGCACAAATGCTTTACACACTGCCTCTGAGATAAGCCTGTATGCTCCTGCCAAGCTACCAAGGGGGTGAGCAGGGGTTATTTTAGAAGTGTTTCCCCCTTACCCTATCTAGGAAGAAGGGTCCCTATTTGGACAACTAAAGACCTCCATTTCTAACAGAGCTACATAAACAAAGTCAAAGAGAGAACGCGCTACTCAGTGATTCACTATGGTGACAGAAGAAACTGTCTGCAATGGCTTCTTAATTAATCAGCCAAAGCAAGCACCTGATGACTGCGATTAGGTAGCGGCACCTGACTACCTGAAACTAGAAACCGGATCATACAATAATATACTAGTGTAAACTTTACTAAACATAACTTACCTCGGAGTGTGTTCAGCATGCTATTCAGATTTTTTTTTAGCATTTTTTAACAAAAACACAATAATTAACTAATAATCAGTAAGCCCCTGAATCTTGACGCCTAGCAGGTCGAGCAGGTCCTGTTCCCGGTCGAGAATGTCGAGCGGTGCCTCAGCTGCTGAGCAGTGTGCCAAACTTCACTGATGTGCCGCACATTTCGGTGCACCGGCACACCGCCCCCCAGTGCCACCTATGCTCCCACAGTGAATAGCCGCTACCGGGCCCGCTCCCTGTTGCCAGTATAGAGGGGAGGTGGTGCTGCATAAAAACTATTGCTACCATCTCCTCTCCAAAGATTGCCCAGGCTGTATACCTGGATGGTGGCGCCACAGCCCCTCTGCCATCACACTGGGTGGGGAAATATTAAACTAAGAAGGGAAAGGTAGGGAAATTAAAGATGAAAGAAATAAGAATAGAAAGGGAAATAAACGAAGTCAAAAAAAGTTACAAAAAACACACAAAAAATGTACACGAAAACGTAAAATTCACAAACACAACGACGCACACTATTGTAAAAACTAGAAGTTAGTGGTGGAAAAGTAAGGAGTAAGGAGGAGGCACAAAGATTAACAAAAGATTAAACTTTAGGCCCAGCACCATAATAGAGAGCAGAAAAACAAGATGGCCATGTTCATGCGGACCGCGTGGGGCTGTTCGCTTGTGATGTAGAACGTGAGCACACTTCAGGACTGTGTAACGCCATTTCCTCGCGATTTTGAAGTGTACGGATGCAGTCCATGTTCCCAACGCAAAACAAATGGGGACGCCGCCAAACTCCTCCCGAATGCGGGACTCCACATAGCACGACAGAGGATTTCTGTGACTTCGCGGAGTTCAGCATAGTAGTACTCCGCCCACCCCTAGCTAAAACCTAACACTCAAGATGGTAAGAGAGAGATGAGATTTTGTGTAGACTATAGAGGTCTCAATGCAATCACTAGGACTGCTGCCCATCCAATTCCCAGGGCAGACGAGCTGATTGATACTCTGGCCTCAGCCAAGTATCTCAGTACATTTGACCTGACTGCTGGCTACTGGCAAATCAGACTCTATGAGGATGCCAAGCCAAAGACAGCATTTTCAACACCCAGTGGGCATTATTAATAATTTATTGTAATGCCTTTTGGCTTGAAGAATGCACCTGCCACATTTCAGAGGTTGGTAAACAAAGCCCTGACAGGTCTGGAAGCCTATAGTGCAGCATATCTAGATGGTATTGCTGTCTTTATCACCTCCTGGGATGATCACCTGGTCCACCTCATGAATGTTCCTGGTGGCCCAGCAACAGGCAGGCCTCACTATCAAGGCCACACAGTGCCAGATATGGCAGAGCAAGGTTGTGCACCTGGACCCCCTTTAAGGTGGAGGCCAGGTTCAACCATTGGAGAACAAAATCCAGACCATAATGACTGGGTTGCTCCCACTACCCATACTCAGGTCAGAGCTTTCTTGGGCCTGACTGGATACTACAGGAGGTCAGTTAAGGGGTATGGGTTCATAGGGACTCCCCTTAATGATCACACCTCCAAGAGGATGCCAAAGAAAGTCCAGTGGGCCTTTAGCTGTCAGACGTCATTTGATGACCTGAAGCAGGCCATGTGCACTGCTCCCATTCTGCAAAGTTCGGATTACTCCAAAACCTTCATTGTCCAGGCAGATGCTTCTGAGATAGGGACAGGTGCAGTTCTATCACAACTTAATGCAGATGGCCAGGACCAAACAGTAGCTTTTATAAGCAGAAAGTAAACCCCAGGGAGAAGAATTAGTCAGCTATTGAGATGGAGGCCTTTGCTGTGATGTGGGCCATGAAGAAGTTGAGGCTATACCTGTGTGGTACTTACTTTTTTGTTCAGACAGACCATAAGTCCCTATTGTAGCTAAACGAAATTAAGGGTGAAAATCCCTGACTTTTGAGGTGTTCCATTACCCTACAGGGGATGGACATTTCTGTGGAACATAGACCTGGGAGTAAATATGCCAATTCAGATGGACTCTCCAGATATTTCCACTTAGAAAATGAAGTCTCAACTGGGCAAGGTTAGTCTTATCTCCTTTTGTTTGGGGGGCATGGTTATGTAGGAAAGTAGGATCTGCTTTCATGGTTACCTCCACTTTGAGCTGGTGTCAGTATGTTTTTTTGACTAGTCTGACAGGGATCCTGCTATTCTAGACCTCAGTCACTGTGCTTCCTCCATTTACCATGCTGAGTACTTCTGTTCCTCCATAATTGGCTACTGCTGTACCCTTGTAAGTCCCTTGTATATGCTACTGAGGTACCCAGGGCAGAGGTACACCAGGGGTCTCCCATGGGCAGCAGCATGTATTATGCCGCCCATGAGAGACAACTTAAACTGCGACTACTGGCCTGCCATTGCAGCCTGTGTGAGTGGGTGCTAACACCCCTCACAACAAATGTAGGTGTTTTCATATCTGAGGTCAGTGCACTTAAAGCCTATAAGTCACCCCTCTGGCTGGCCTTTCAGTCCTGAAGCAGGGTTCATGGTGAGGGTACCCCTGTATGAGCAGGACACCCCATACAAACCCTGGAGTCATCCATTTTGATACATTTTGTGGACATAAGTCATTACGAGATGTCTAACTATATAGTGGCTGCACCGAATCCAGTCATGTTTGGTATCAAACATGTTGAAATCATACCCCAACACTGATTCTAGACTTGGAAGTATGATCTCATGTCCTGGGGGGCTCCCTTAGGGTATCCCCATGTACTCCCGGTTACAGCCTTTCAGGGTCTGACAGCAAGTTAGAGCTGCTGCAGGCCATAGACATGATTCTACCCTCCTGCTGCTGAGACAAACTCGAGCAGGGGAAGGTAGATCAATAGGTTTCCTGTCACAGGGAGGTGTGACCACATCCCCAGATAGGATTTAAGGTCAGATGTACGACCCTTTCATTTCGCCCCACGACACATTGCGAGTTGCAAATTGCAAGGCGCTAAATGAAATATACAACAGTGTGTTTACACTGTTTTGCGATTCCCAATGGGGTCGCAAATTGCGAAGCTTATTAATATTAAAGGGCCTCTCACAATTTGCAAGCCCATTGTGAATGCCAGCCCTCCCAAGGATGGTGGCCTGCTGGGCTCAGCAGACCACCACGTCAGGGACTGCTTTTCAATAAAGCAGCTTTTTTAAAAAAATGTAGCCCGTTTTCCTTAAAGGAAACCGGTATGCATTTTTTTTAAAAAATGAAACGTTTTCGTTTAATTTTTTAAGGGCAGGCAGTGATCCCTAGGACCACTGCCTGCCCTTAAAAACGTATTTCTCATGAATTTGCAAAGGGGAAGGGGTCCCTATGGGCCCCTTCCTCTTTGCAAATGCATTTCCACCTACTTGAAGTAGGTGGTAATTGCGAGTGTTTTGCAACTGCAATTGCAGTCGCAAAACTTTAGTACATTCTTCTGAGTCTTGCTATTTGGAAGGGAACACCCCTTCCAAATAGCGAGTCCCAAAACCTATTTAGTAAGTCGCAAAAAAATTCCGACTTGCTAAATATGCTTTGTGGATGGCCCAATATGTTTTTGCATGCGCAAACAGGTTCACAAACCCGTTTGCGCGTGCAAAAACGGGTCGTACATCTGGCCCTTAGTGTATTCGGCTGGGGTAGGGATGCTTGCCAGCACCACT